>NC_090658.1:33744267-35102838 GCF_013368605.1 Nyctibius grandis
TTTTAGCTATACCGTTAATACTGAAAGGTCTGTGATAATAGAGAACACTGGAATTTATGTGTAGAAAGAGTAAAGTAAATTGTACGCTTGGTAGTGAAGATCAACAAATACAACTTGTACCGTACTTGACACAACATAACTTGACAGTCAACTGGCGGCATGATTTTGTTCTGTCAAGAGTCTAGAAAGGCCTTACCTTTTCTATGGTAGCTAGACAGTCTCAGAGTAGAATAAATACATAGCTGGAGGTAAAGTTAAGAGAGTGTGCTTTTTTTTGTTTCTCCTAATAGCAACTAATGAATCATTCAAAGATTTCTGATAATAAACTTCTCTCACAACCCATCTCTGAAGAAAAAGACACTAACAAAGAAGCAAGAGAAGAAGAATTGAAAAAACTGAAAGAACTTCTGCAGCAAAGAGACAAGGAAATCAGTATCCTTTATGAGGAAAAAAATATTTGGGTTTGAGCTGATCTGCCTACAATGGTTTTTGTGTGTGTGAGATAGGCATTAGCTGTATGGAAGGAAATTCTCTCTACTGACCCCACTGTGTTAAAGCAATTACTCAGTTCCCAACTTTTATGTGGTAGGACTCCTGCTTTGCACCTGCTTCCATTTCAGTTGTGACCCAAACCAAAATCCTGGATCCAAGCACCACTTAGCTTTAGAATGATCCAGCCAAGATCCAAGTACTGTGGATCAGGCCACATCTAAAACACTCTCCTCAAGCAAATTAAACCATTTTTTAGAATGGGAAACTCTGATGCTATATAAAGACCAAATTATTACCTCACAAAGAATAGAATTTCCTGTAAGTGTTATTTTCAGCCAAATGAAGTGCTACTTTGGGGACTATTGGGCTGTTTGCCTTTAGAATAAATATAAAACCTGTACTCTTTACATGCAACTTTAAAATTTAAATTAAAGCTAAAGCATTTTGCATATAAAAATACTAAACTGCTCAGTTATGCTTTGTCCATTTCACTGTCTCACAGGAAACACGTGAGTAGCTGCACTGTTGCCTGATAGGTGGGAGTTATTTTTAGCAGGTTGACAGAACTGTGGGCAGACCAGCATCCCTGTGTCCCTAATTTTGTGGCTTACTTGGTGGGTAAAATTTGAATATGGCAGAGAACTGAAAAAATGCTTTTGTTTTGGTTTTAAGTTTATAGGTAATAGAGATTCTTTCACAGCTATTAGTAAAAAGCAAAGTCTGTTGCATTTTTTATGCTCAACAATTCCAGATCAGTTTTATATATAAAATGAGAATGGTATTTTACATCAAGGTGTAGCATGCTACCAATCTGAATTGAGGTGGCAAGAAAGCTTCTCTATTTCTGCTCTGTCACAGAAGATAAGACGTTCATTTTCCAAGGTGCACTTTCAAATAAATTTAGCTATAACACTGACTTATCATTCCTTTTAAAAAATTCTTCAATTTTCATGTCAATTTTAAGATCTGGATTCCCAGAAACATTTCTTCCTGAAATAAATTACTTCATTAGTATGACAATGATAATGAAAAAAAGCAAAACATCTCTATCAAATGCACTTTGCTTGAAAGATGTATACAGCTTTTTTTTTCAGAAGTACAAGGAAGAAACTTGAGTAAATCCATGTTAGAGTTATGTAGGGAGAATGTAAAAATTAAGACTTTGAACACAAAACTGATTTACAGAGTCTGCAGCCACTAAGTGACTGTACATCATCATTAGGAAATTAATAGCATGTCTAATGTGATGAAGTGGTGGGAAGTATGGAAGCTGTTTGGTCAATAAACTACAAGGTCCTTCTTGCCTATGGTAGCTGGGAGCTATCATAACAACCGAATTGTAAAGTGCTTTATTATTGCTACCTAGTCCAGTTAATAGTATTCCCCAAAGACTACTTAGATTTTCTGCTGTTCATTTAGAAGATTAATTAGGATTAAAATGGATAACATATCAAAAAACATATCACAGGTACTCCTGTGGTTTTGGCTGAATGCACATAGGATTTTCATTGTAAACCCTCTACAAGCTGTTAGGCAAATATATTTATACCAAATATGCTTCCAGTAAATACATAGTGTTATTGGAAGAAATTTCATGAAGGCCTGTTCTGTATTTTAGTAAACCTTATTATTGTGAAAAGCTTACAGATGTGATGCACTTGCCAGACTGCCTGTAAGTTAAGGAGTTTTTCCTTTTGTTTAGAAATTTTGTTTATTACAGAATTTAAAAAATAAAAATGGGAATGTCACACAAGAGCAATAAGATAGAGTTTTCATTCCTGTTTTTCTGTAAATGCTTTTATCAGGTATTGATTGAATGGAATCAACAATTACGGTCAATGTGTGAATTTGTTACTGTTTAGTAAAAATTAATCTGCTGTTTGGAAAAACAAAGGTGGATGACTATAATTACAAAGAATATGCCCAACTCCAAATTCGCATTCACATGTAGGCTTCCATAATGTGAATTGTTCCATTTGGAAAAAAAGAAGACTTGGGGATAAACAAAGATGATTGATTGTTACTTTATAAAAAAGAGGTCCTTAATGATTTCCTTAATTTATCTTGCAGATATTCTGGTAAATATGCTAAAAAAAGAAAAAAAGAAAGCACAAGATGCTCTTTTCCAGCTTAATGCTGCCTCTGCTGGTTCTACAGTCTTGGAGAAGCCTCTTTCTATAAACTTGGAAGAAAGTCGGAGCCCATCTAGCTGTTTTAGTCTGAAAGAGGCAAAAGATTTCGGCTCTTCAATTCACAGACTACCTTTTCTTGACAGACAAACAGGTTAGTGTAATTAATTAAGTGAGCAGTTATTGGGTTATTACAATATGATTTACAGCACATCATTCAAATGTGTACCAGAACTGAAGTTTTATTTTCAATGTCAGCCGTATTGTGCTAATTCTCTATCCACAAATGCAGGGATTTAAATTTATAGCCCTGTCAGGGTGCTGATGGCTTTTACAAACTGATGTGAATACTCTGTTGAACAGTCCTACAAAACCAGAATATAAATTCAGTTGCAGGCCCTTGAATCTTTGAGTGAATTATCAGAAAAGGATATTTTGAGCATAATTCATTAAAAAATACTATGAAATAATATTTTTCCTCTGGAAGATTTGAAAATACTGACTTTTAACAAAAAGGAAATCTAAACCAGAACTGCAGGTACTGAGAGAATTTCTGTGCAGGCATTATTAATTGCACAGTATACTTAAACACCAATAATCACTATTTGTTTTTCTTAATCTTCCAGCCTAGAAGAGAAATCTTATGTTCAAATAAAATTAAATTTCATCATTTATGCTTCTAGCTCTGATACCAGATGGTAAACACAAACCTTTCTGTGATTATCTTTAAGATTTTTTTTATATTATACACTTTAGATATCTGGACTTTATTTAGCATTTTTAATAAACCACGGTGATTATTTCTATTGTTAAAAAAAAAGAGAACGTGATTAAGTGAACCAAGACCTTAGTTCCAGAAATGACAAATAGGTCCATTTTTGTGCATGCAAGTAGATTTAGTGAAATGATACCTTTCTGGAGCAAGACTTTAGTAAGTGTGAACAAAGTAAAAATTCTTCTGCTGATGTATTTTTAAAAAACCTGTATTTTAATTGTTTCTCAAGCTGTTTAATAATTCACATAGTTTGCAAACAAGTTAAAGGTGAATTCATAAATAATGCATTCATTTAGGATAGCTTACACACTCAACACCATTTTACCATGTGCCGTGCCTCTATCAGCAGATGAGTACTATTTGTCCGTAGGTAACTGATAAAAGGCTTTTACCTCTTACAGTAAAGCCAGTGTATTGTTGTTCATGCTTTATTCTAATTGAGCTGTTTGTTTTGTAGAATGTAATAGGTGAGCATATCAAACACTGTTCATTGAAAAAATAATTGTTTGAGACAGATGGTTGGCACAGGGAATCTGTCACAATGATGAAGTATTGTCTTTGGTTAATCAATAAGTAAAAGTAAATGTAATTCATTCCCATCCTATTCGGATAATGAGTTTTAAATAGACACCTGTCTGGGATGAGAAGGTAGTATGTTTTGAGATGAGACATTTTTTATATGATTGGATTGAACATTATATGATTTTCTCATTCTGAAAGTAGCTGGAAACCTACTCCTGTCTTTCCAGTCCTCTTTTCAATCAGTTTTGGGTCAGGTTCTGATATTCTGTGTCTTCCCATGTGGACATGAAAATGATGAAGTCCTCAATAATCAAGATGCTAAATGTGAAGATGAAAGTCCTCCCTTAGGTTCCCTTATAGTTAACTTATTTTTAAAGTTTTCAGTCATATTGTTTGAAGGCTACAAATAAATAAAAAGTTATTTTTCGACTATTTTAGGTGGCCCTATATGTCTGCTTTTCTTTAGAGTGGCCTGACATTCTGCTACAAGTCTAGTCCAGTAATGTTGGCAGCCTTTGGACTTACAATCTTCTGTAATGTACAGCTGTTATAACGATAATGGCTTAAAACATTATTTCTTAAAATGCTTGCGTTATTGTGCTTATGGAATACGTAGAATGGCAGATGTAAAAATGTAGTAGAAACGCTGTTAGTAATACAACATGTACAGCTTTGCCAATATGCCTTAAACCCAAACGCAGGGGACCAGTTGTCTTTGCAAGAATATAACTAAGTGTCCAGGATCTTCTGTGCCTTTGTGTCTCTGGAAATGACAATATTTTCTCCCTAATATATAAATAACTTTATTTTTCTCTTTCTTTTGTTTTCTTTCTTAAAGTTCTGAAAGTACCAAGCTTCAATTATTTATCTTCATATTGTAACTAACATTTATATTAAAAAGTTCTTGTAGACTGGAGATTATATATTATTCAAATGAGCTTGTAGGTTTTTCACAATTTGACTCTCTGTGGTACCAAGGGAGATGTTTGAGAAAAATTCACTATGTAACACTTGTAAACATATGCAGACAGACCATTAGAAAATGTTGAAAAAGGTCTCACTGTGTACTTATACATAGTATACATAAAGCCATCATATCAGATGTAAAGTTTTGCTATGGGAGAAGAATTTCAATGAAACTTAAATAATTTTTTTAGAAGTATTAGAGCTTTTCTGAAGTCTTTAAAATTACATTTGGGATTTAAAAATTGTATTTGAGATTTTAAAATAATATATAAAATACCAGAATGGTATTTTTGGGCAAAATAAAACAAGTATTTAGAACATGCAGTAGTAGTAAGAATAAGGCCAGAGGGCTCAAAGGGGGGGAAAAAAAAAAAAAAAAAAAAAAAGAGAGAGAAGTTCTGAGAGTCAAAGTCAGTAAAAAGAAAGCCAGTACTAGGACAAGCCATCTATGCCATGATAAAAAAAAAAAAATAATCAAACTATCAATTACAGATCAATATCACATGAAGAAAAAGACTGTATCCATATGAAGCATTCCACTTTCTTGGCAGGCAAGTTACTGTTTTGAGATCCTTAGCTGCAATGTACCATAAAACCTCCAGTGGTTACTACTGTTTTTCTATTTTATTATAAACCTATGACAGTGCAAAGATTCATTGGTACATTCCTTGGCAGCCAAAAACTCTTAGCTCTGTCTGCTAATGGCTAGGATATAGCTCTCCTTCCTGTTGGACTCAGACCTGGACGCATTTGTATGCTTCAGACGTTATTTATCCCATTTGTTCTATGTAAGGATGAAGAAAAATGTCTTGAAAGAACACCGTCTGGTGAATAGCATAGTGGTCAACTTACTATAGCAAATAGTAAACAGCAAATAGTAAATACTATAGCAAATAGCAGAAGAAGTTATTCACAAATATGTAATTTTAGTACTCTGATATCCACCAAATACATATTCTGACTTAAGGTTTTCCTTTTAGCCTTCAAATTTCAGTATGGATTTGAAAAGCTTTTCTCATCATGGAAAGTTTTTGACAGCTACAGGCCTACTGCAGTGATGAAATTGTCAACTGACTGGGGAGGCTTGTGAAATAACGGGAAAGAAGTTTGATGGGCACCATTAGAAAAGTATGAACTGCTCTTCTCAAGAGTTAGGAATTACCATAGATCTCATCAGGACTCATAACTATTTCTAATATTGTCTTGCACTCTTCAATTAATTTCAATTAAATAAATTCCAGAAGCTTACATTGTCAGCCCCAGAAGTTATAAATAGTGAATCATGCACCTTAAAAGACTAGATTAAATATTCAAATCATTAGATTCCAGAAGAGTGAGTTTTAAAAGATATGGAGGTAGAAGAAAACCATTCCTGGAACCTGCTTTTACAAGATTTTAAGGATATGTTTCACTTTATCCATATAAATAATACCACAGGATTTATGTATGTGCTTAAATCTTTATGGAAACAGCAACTCAAACAATGCAAATTATATTGACCAGTTAGCATGGATTTTGTAAGGAAGGGAGGTTTTTGTAGTCATTAATTGAAAGGCCTTAACTGTTAAGCATTGCAGTTATCTTTCCTTATATCATCGGAGCTGGTTATTTATGACAATAAATAACATTATTCTTGCAAACTGTCAGTTTCAAAATCCATGTAAAACAACTTCCAATAACTGTAGACAGATTTTTGTTGCATGTTTTTCTTTTCTAATTGAATTGTTCAAATAAAAAGATCTGTTGGTGTCAGTAGGTTCTAGAAGTGCTTATGTTTTTATTACTGTTATGTTTTCGATACTATGCACTCTCATTTTTTGAACAATTGTGTGTGTGTACACATGTGAGTTTTCTTTGAACATAAAGTAGGGACCAGCATGTCAGCTCAAATGACTGGCTTGTTGAACCTTTTCTCCTGTACTCTGCATTGGCAAAAACCGATATTTCAGAAAAAGTTTGGATGATGACCTGACTTTGAATTCTGTCCTGACATTTCATCAAACAGAAGAAAAGTGGAAGTGAGGCATCATTCTCTCTTGAGCATAGAGCCTCATTTTTTCACGTAATGCAAACTTGCAAATAATATTCATAATTATAAGGTTATCCATTCCTTTCAAAATCTTCTGAACCTGTATACATATGTCTTCTTGTCTATAGGCATTAAAGATTTGCTAAAGATGTGTGAAAGGGCTTGGGCCTGAGCCAGGGTAGAACTCCCAAATAGAACCTTTAGTGTCATATTAAAGCTGCTGTTCGTCATTTAAACACTTTCCATACCTTACATCATTTATGAAGATTTCAATGTACAGCTTGTAGGCTATGCATATGTTAACTATTTTAACAGTTTAGTTAGTTAGCAAGCTTTCTCTTTTTTTTAATTCTGTTGTCTCAACTCTATAATCAGCCTGTTTTAATGCAATATAAAGTGGTATTTCTAGTGTCTCCAATGTCCCTAATCACATCTCTAATGTGTTTTCCATTTTCTTATCTCATCTCCTTATCCTGAAAACAATTAAACTAGGGAATCAGCAGAAAGTAAGGAAAAAATACTTAGTGAAATAGTTGTGAGAGAATCTAGCTCATATTTCATTTGTTAAAAGACAATTTATTTAACTTAGAACCTTTCCTTTATTTTGCAGTTGATAAGTTCTGTAGCTTGTGTGCCCAGAAACAGATCTTTATCATTCTGAGACAGAAAATAGAATAATTTCATTCTGTTATTTTCATGTGAGATTTGCTGCTGCTTTTGCTTCATAAAATCTCCAGATTTACTCACCTGCTATCTAGTCCATGAGAAAGTAATTTATGTTGCTAAATTTATGAAAAGTAAGCTAATGGTAATAGTACAGGCAGCCTTGTCAGCATACTGGCAATGTTTATTTCTTTGTATGGTAAAAAATGTATTGTCTCACAGAACTGCTATCTCTGTATGGTGAAACTTTTTTTACCATTTTTTCCCATATGATCTAGGGCTATTTCTGTGTGGAAAGATACAGGTAATCATGTTTCTATTCTATCCTGTTCATGCACTGATTTAAGCAGGAGAAATGTAGCCGTACTGTTTCACTGCTGAGCTTAAGGTAATAATCTGTGTTAAGTGGAAAATTATCTTGAGCTCATCACAGCAGTAAAACAACTCCTGGACCAAATTTGTCCCATGGCAGGCTGACTTGGAAGGAGAATGAGTGACTTCTACAATTGTACATATCTATATAGGCGTGCCTGTCATTATTTTTTTAGTACACACTGCATTGAATGTGTATGCTTTTTCAGAAGAAAATGAGTGAATATAATACATCTTCAAAGGCTTGACATATTGTAATATTTACCTTCCTATACATTGTATCTTTTCCCCACCTCCTGTATGCCTGAAACTCTAAATAACAGCCTTTAACGGTAATAACTGTACAAACACAAAGAGAAACAAAGCCTCACACCCCGGATTTGATTTCCAAGTAGGTCTTTGGGCACCATTGTATCATATTTTCTAACTACTAATAAATACTAAGTTGTAAAGAGTTGATTTAATGTTAAATGGTATTTTTTCTGAACAGGTATGTCTTTAACTGCTTGTTTAAATATCAGGGCTCATATTCAAAATAATGTTGTTAGTAAAATATTGTCAACCACGAGGTTTGATACCAGTGGAAAACCTAATAAGAATGACTGAAATTGGACATGTGGCTTGTTGCTCTGTTTTGTATTGTGCTTTTTTCAGTGTATATTACAGTCTGTATTAGCATGTTCTCCTTGATGATTAGAGCAGAGGAATACACAAGTGTAGTGTCCTAGCAATGCCCTAGGTTTCGCTGATGACATTGGGTTACATAGCATTGAATTCTTCAGCTAAAAATTATACCAGTTTACATGCTGACAGATTTGTTTTTCCTTGCTCCCAAAAGAAGTCTTTTAGGAAGGAGCGGTAGGGAGACTACCTGGAAGCAGTGGAAGGCTGCCTGCTGCTGATGTTTTGGCAAGCCAGCTCCCATCACTGAGGAGTTTTTACAGATTGAATAAGACAGCTTAGAGTGAACAGACCAGAACTTTTTATCTTAGTCCGAGTGTTATACCGTGAAAGAGGAGAACTTACTTTTCAATACCCATCTTAATCAGAGAACACTCTAATTTATAAATCCGTAACTACATGAGTAAGAGTGAGCAAGACTCTCTAACGTACTCAGTAGCTGCTATGTATTGCATCATAATATCTTTCATAAGTCTGAAAGAGACATAGCTCTCTGGCTATGAATTTAATTTATATTTCAGATGAGCATTCCAGAAAAATGAAAAGATAAGTTATTGGCATAATAACCTGAGCTTTACAAATGCTTCAATGATTTTAATACAATAATTTAGTTCATCATAAAGTCTCTACTGCAGCTTTAGGTTTTTTATAATTCATATCCGGTAGAGATGTTGTATGTGAAGTCCAAATTCAAATGTAGAACTATATAATCTTTCTCAGGAGATGGTGTCAATTATTACGAATTAGTAGTTTCAGGATAAATCAATGTATGAAAGAACCTGGCAAAACAAGAAAAAGTCAGACTTCATCATACATTTCACTGGAGTGATAAACATTTTGTTGTATTTTACTTTTATCATATTATATCATTATTTCTGTACAGATAACTCTTAGAGATAGGTGTTAGTGCTGCTTGCTTCTAGCATAATTCTGTCAGTGTAAGAGATGTACGATACCATGTTTCCTCCTGCTGGATTTGTTTTTCTCCTGACATATAAACAGTTTGGTTACCAAAAAACAGTGTGAATATTGTGACATTCAAAGAACACAATAAATCTTAATAATAGCTTCAAATAGTTGTATATGCCAATAGGCTTGAGAAGGATTATTTTGCTCTCACAAAAGATTTTATTACGATCATGTTTTGATCATTTTTAGCCATTTCCTTTATCTTTTACTGAGAAGTTGTTAGTTTTTTTGAGAGTTTGGTGAAGAACTTACCTGCTCTGGATCCCATTCAGGGATTAAGATCACTTTTTGCTAGGAACTATGCAACCATGTACAAAAAAGAGCATTCCTACTGAAGGGCTGAAAGCTGACTTTAAAATGAAAGGTGAGAGGTGGTTTTTATAAACAGATGGTGATTATGAATAGCGGGAAAGTAGTGATGATAGCACACCAACTGCTCAATTCTGAAAGCTAAATATTTTCATCTTGTATTAAGACTTCTCAAAGTATCTATCTTGGCTGTTTTATATATTTATGTAATAATTTGGGGCAAAAGCTTCCTTCTATTGTTGGAAAACCCACAGAAAGCTCCCTAAGGGAAAGGATTGACTGAGGTTTTCCATCAGAATCTCTTCTATATCCTTCAGTTCAGAAAAAGACAGGTCTCAACCCTTCAGAAAAAATAAGTTCTTAGCCTACCTATATATTTCTTGGAGTTTTTTTCTGTGTCCAGTAGTGCTTTGGCATATCTGGAGACAGACTCTTGGCACTGTGCTCACGACAGATCTTTTGTCAACAAATAGATGTACCCATTTTATTGCTATTTGGTCAGCAAAAGAGCTCAGTGATGCATTTAGGGCATTGTTCAGACTTACCTTTGATCTTTCTCATTAGTCAGAAAAGAAAGTATGTGCTACATTTTCTGTTACAGGTCTAGGAAAAAGCGTATATTCCATTTGCTCTCCAGCTGAACTTCTACCAGTTCTTAGTAAGATGTAGTGAATATTTCATTGCTACTGTTAAA
The DNA here is from genome assembly GCF_013368605.1 of Nyctibius grandis. Lineage (NCBI taxonomy): Eukaryota > Metazoa > Chordata > Aves > Nyctibiiformes > Nyctibiidae > Nyctibius > Nyctibius grandis. Next base: position 33,754,869 of record NC_090658.1, read on the forward strand.
CTTTTGTAACTAATATTTAAAACAAGACGTGTTGTTTTGCTAATTTCTTAAGCATTAAATGTTTTCTGTAATGTGAGTGATTATTTGCTACGATAAATTTTTCATTTGCCAAGTTTAAGGACCAAGCAGAAAGTATCAGACTTCACTGTTTAAGATATAGATATTTTAAAAAGCCTTCAAAATAAATTCAGCAAATGTTAACAGTCAGCATATGCTTTTGAACAATTTTATGGAGCTTTACTTCTGATAAATTTAACAAAGTTATTTTCTGGTCTTTCAAGTCACCAGATAAAACATATTGCTAAGGCTCCAATTTATGTCATAAATATGAACTCATGTCTATCTTCAGGCCCATGTTTTGTAGCATGTAATTGTGGGAATTTTTTAATTTTTCATGTGCTTTTACACATTTTGGTATCTTTGACTCTCTTAAAGATCACATTTTTATTTCCCTTTTTAATCTTGTGAAATGAACAAAAAGTAAAAATTAAAATTCAAAGGAGTTTCTAGAACAAAATTATTCTTTTTAAAAGTACATTGATTGCGATAAATACCAAGAAGACTAACTGTGAATTTGCAGGAGACTTGACTAACTTCTGGGGTTTGTTTTTTTTTTAGTGTATTTGGGGTGTCTTTTTAAAAATCTATTCTTCTATCTGTACTGCTTCCAAGAGCTTTATTTTGTCAGAATTCACAGTGAGTCCACTGTGAGTTTTGCGTGAATGAAGACTTTGAACTGAACTCACTGAGATTAGTGAACAGTAAAAAACTGATATGTTAAGAAGTTTGAGGCTCTGTAGAAATATCTCTGTAAGCAACAATAGATGGCTGTTCTTTGTTATGAAGAAATATAAATACATGTTGTAAGATTTAAAGTTAAGTGAGCTCTTGCAATTGGTATGCCATGATAAAGCCCAGTGTGTGGGGATTTTTGTCATCTTAACTATGTGTTTATAAATATGAACATAGAGTTATTTTTAGGAGATGAAGCCCAGATTTTGCTTTTTGGAGCTAGATCTTCGTTTGCAACATGAAAGGCAGATTTTGTAAATTGTAAGGATTAAACGAGAGTGGGGAGTGGATCATTACAGTACTTTCATTAATTTTTCAGAGACATTGAAACTTAATTATCTCATATATTGAAAATGCTATTATGTAAAACCACCTGTTTTATATGACCATCAACAGCTTTTTCTTTCTCCACACTTATTTAGTTTTACAAAAGAGATCTGTTTTTTTCTAAGATGCCCATCATGTCTATCTTTCCACTTCTCAGCTGGGAATCTCTTCTGATGTGGAATGTATGCTTGGCAGTTTTTACTGCCTTCCACTTGAGTTTGTTTAGATGGGGAAACTTTCCAGTATTTTTATGCTAGTTTACTGTTCTCTTATCCAGATTAGTCTGCTGAAATGTAACCTAGTGTACCCTGAAAGTTCTCTACTATTTCAAATCTTTTTGGCTTCCTGATTCATTAGCCTTATTTTGACTGTCTAAAAATGCTATTGGATCTTTCAGACTAACTCCTTAAAGATGTTTTTCTTTTTTGTGACTGGAGCTCTTCAACTCTTGATATTTTAGAGGTAAAATATTCTTCTGAAACTTTCTGCATACTTGAAGGGTGATTGAATTCCTTCATATATTGACTGTCAGGTTTGGCAAATGCATCTGCGAAACTTCTTCTGTATTGTTATTGTTATGAACATCAGTCTCAAGAGACTACAGTGCCTTTTAATAGAGCCACTACAGGCACATTATGTATGTAGATAGGTAATACAAAAGACTAGAAGCCCTTCCTATTAGCTTAATCTTTAGATATTTCTGTGAAGATACTGCTAATTCTGCTAAATAGTAAAATAGTCTAGAATTCTGTTTCACTTTCGTTTGTGTATTTAATCTAAAAAATGCCTTTTCACATCTTGTTCCTAACAGAAACAGATATTGTCTTGAGAGACTAGTCTCAGCATGTTTCAATATAAAACCAAACTAGAAATGATTGGAAATATCCCACAAACCCCTGCTTTTTCCTGATATTTGCAGTACATTTAGCAGGTTAAGATAAGTTTCATACAAATGTTTTGGGTCAATTTTGTGCTTCTGTTACTGTACAATTTTTCCATTGAAGTTGGTGGAGCTGTGACTTTTTGCCTTGGTGAGAACAGGCTCTCAAGTTTTGGATGCTTTTGCTGAAAAAAATCAAACATTGTATAGTTCACTTATCTCTGATACATAGTCTTTGTCTCTTACAGTTTTAACTCTGGAACATCTGTTTAGTAACTATGCGTTTGTTTTGTTAATTTTCAGACACCGTTGTAAGTTCAGAAACATACTTCTAAAAGAATAACGTTCTATTATCAGAGGGCTATGTAGTGTTTAGGTTAATTTGAGAGAATTTGGAGCATTATTGACTTTTATGTGAAAGAAAAGAGTACACAAATTATTGGGGATGAGCTATACAATTAGAGGTGAGGTGGTATTTGATTTTCCATTATGTTATGCAGTAAGTTTGGTAGCTTTTACTTCTAGGTCAGGTAAAAGCTCTTATTGATTTTGATTGCAGGGCTGATCTTACAGATCTATGGCTGAGATGCTCTGCTGTAACCATCTATCACACTACATTGCAAACAGTCTTTAATCTTTTTATTCCTGGAGACAGGTAGGAGCTGGTCTAACACTTCTGTAAGTTAAGGCAGATTTGAAAGTTGAACTCATTACGTGGAGTTATACAAAGAGCTGAAGTGGTTCTTTGTAAACCTGTGTGCATTCAATGATCCCTGAGATTTAAATAGTTATGGCCACTTTGCTGTGGCAGAGGGGGTGTGGCTAAAGAAATTATTTAACGTTAGTAAGCATTCAGCAGGAATTCCAGTTCTTCAAACCACTGATATCTGATTCTGATACAGTGAATGGTGGAAGCTCGTCATGACAAAGTTCTAAACTGCTTACTTTTGTATTGTATTACCGTGCTTATGATTAATCTTCTCTCCCTTAGTAGATTTTCTGTTTTCCTGTTTTTCAGTTTTTCCTGATAATATGATTTCTATAAGTGAGTCATTTGGTGACTGTTGAGCAAAACATCTGTTGAGCTGAAAGATTTTGTTGTTGTTGTTAATGATGCTATGCCAAATACTTGTACGAATAGTTCTACTACTAATGCAAGCCCTCTGCCTGGTTTTCAGCATAGTTTTACTAGACCCACATTCAAATAAAACTCCATTTCATCTTTTACTGTCTTTTCTAGTTTCCTAATCATCAGTCTAGTTTCCAATCATTTTCTATAATCAGTATTCTCATACTTTTACTTTATTGTGTCTCGAGTGTAATAATCTCAAGCCTTTTCCATTTGATCATCTCCTGGCCCTTGAACTGCTGCTGCCTCTTCATGTTGCTGAACTTGCTTGCTGTTACAATCTTAGTGTTTTTAATGTTTATTGTAATTCTCTAATTCCTTCAAATAATGATCAGCTCAAAAACTGTATTCTGAAGTTCAGCTTTAGGCAAAACTAATATAGAAAAGCAGTCTGAAAATCTGATGCTGTTAATATTGGATGCCATGTTTGAAACCTTCTGCAATTTATTTTATTGTGCCTATTACAAAGTAACTATTTCTTTCTGCTGCCAGTTTAGGCTTTCTATTACCTAGAGATAAAAGCCTTTAAGAACATCAGTTTATCATGCTAGAAATAACAATAAACTTTCCCAAAAATCTGAATGGAGAGATTAACTTCTTTGATATTTATAATGTATGTATGCACGCTATTTTAGGAAGACACTGTCTCTCTTTTCCTTATTCCTCAACAGAAATCAAACTACTTTCTCCATGTTTATGACTCAATATAGAGAATACAAAGGTAGACAGTCCAGTTTATGATATCAGTAGTTCAAGAGTATTAAATTTTTGGCTTTAAAAATTTTCACTGCAGAAGTGAGACTGATATCTTGGCATCCTTTAGAGTATGTATATATTTGATTTATGCTCTCTTTAAAGTAAAGGCAGACTCATGCAGGATTTTTTAATGAAGAGCTGTCTTGTCTTTGCGTTGGTTTATACTTTCTAATGTTATGTTTAGCTCACATTTTCAGTCTTGTTTTTTCCCTTTGCATTTGTGAGGATCTACTGGCCATTTCAAAAAGAAAATACCTGCAAGCTATATCATATGAAATGCATATAAAACTAGATGCATCTAAAATGTGAATGGAAGGGATATAAAAATAAAGTTTCAAGTGGTAACTTTAATTCTCTCTCAAAATCACTGTCTTTAAAACAGTGAAGTCAATGTGCAACTAACCTTTTATAATACAGAAGATATTATTCAGGATGTCTCCAAGTGATAAAGTGACGAAGTGATAAAAATCTTTTCTCAAAAAGAAGATTTTTATTTTGAAAGTGTCTGTGTATGTTTTCACCAAGAATAAAATTAAATGTATTTCCAGTCCTTGTTTATGATGTATTTACTTCCAGAACATAGACAGTAGGAGAACTTAACCTAGGATGTTATTCATGGCTTTGTGATGATGAGTTTTCTTATGTATTCTGCAAATTTGTATGTCTATTTTCAGGAGATCTCATTGGAGCCCTTTATATTTAAATCGCCTTAACAGCTTGTGTAACTTAAGAAAAAGAAAAAAAGTATAAAAAAATTTCTAAGCCTTCTCTTGTAGTAAACACAGCACAGAGAAAGCTAGAGAATTGTTTTGGTTTTTTTTTCATATGAAGTCCTTGTCACTTCTGACTGTTAAACTGAAATCACTCATTTTTCCTGTGAGGCTTGTGTTCCTGAAATAAATAAATAAATAAATAAATCATAGCAGTACATCAAAATAGTACCTAGACATGGATGTTGTAAGACCATGTTCATGTGCCACTGCCAAAGCAGACAGCAGCACCCCCTCCTGGACATAGACGTGCTGGAAATACCTGCATCAGTTCCAAGGTCAGATACTTCACAGGAAGGTATAAAACCTCAACACAGACTGTTGTTTGATAACTTGTGGTTCAGTTTGCTTTCTTGTTGATGTCTATTGCTTAGTGTTTAGCTGAAGTGCTAAAGCACAAGATTTAATATTTCTTCTGGGTTTTAGTTTCTGTGAAAATTCTATATATGTATGTGGCCAATCCTCTTATGTTTTCTGAAGGGCCATGTGCATATTTAAAATTATAAATACTTTGACGTTTATAGCTAAATCTTTTACATGCTCGTTTTCTGGGCACAACTTCCACCCCATCAAGGCCTGATGATCAAACCATCCACATGGTTTAAAGAGGATAGCAAAAGGTATCTTGTCTCCCACACTTGTGGTGGGTCTATAGTTTGGGGGCATAGCCTATAAAGCTAAGAAGGTTCATGAGAAAAAGGATAAGTGCTTAGAAAGCAAATAGGTCCAAGGCAGTCACGAGATTCATTGTATCATTGCATGACTGAGCATGATTTATTGTCAGGGCTTCTGTAAACCACTGATGCTGTTTTAGCCTCTGAGGAAGCACATACAAACATGTTGTTATTTCCCTATTATGTCAGTTGGACCCAATCACATATTGAACGTTCATTTCATGTTTTGATACTTTGTGAATTAGAACTTTCATGCGTTTATCCTTACTGTTTTAAGAGGCAAGGTCAAGTCAAAAGGACCTCTTTCCCATGCCTAACTTCCCTCATGAATCGTTGCAGGTTGCTCTCATATTTTGTTCCTAGGTATGTCTTCGAGTGAATTTAAGAATAAATAAAGCTGCATATAAAAACTTGAGGTCTTTTTCAGAGTAAAAAAGCCCTGATATCAGTTTCTGGACTTTCTGGATATTTATAGAATGGATTTCAGTTAGGAATATATATTGCAATATGACCTGTTTGGTTTTGATTAAAAATTTCAACATGTGCTTCTTTGAGATTGGGATTTAAATGAGAATTAATGTACCCACTCCAATCCAGATAATTATTATGCAGCATTATGGGAATAACGGGAAGAACTACTCAGAGCTTAGAGTACCACTCTTGAAGAGGAAGTTTGCCTGTAGCTTGTAATTCAACTTCGTAGGTTTTTAGACTTCAAGCTCGTTTGAGTACATACTATAAATAAGCGTGTTTTAATTTGACTGACAAACACTGAATGAATGGGGCTTTTTTCAAATAAAGGATTTTGCTCTACTCTTCCATGTGTTTGTTGCCCTAGGTTTGATTCCTGCAGTGTACCCTGTATAGAGCTACAACTTTAAACCATTTAGAAACTGAATCTGGTGTAAAAACTTGATGCCTGTCTGTTAAATAGAAGTGGTCTCTGCATATATGTGATGTCACAGTTCTACAGTATTCCTTCTTTGCAGGTATTTCTCAAATGAAGCCCTTGGCCTAGAAATGTCAGTCATTTGGGACCTGCTCCTTAAGAAACACTGCAAGAGGTTGCATCTATTACAAAAGGGAAGATCCATGGTCAGGCCATTGTTTCAGAAGTGTCTTCCCTCTTGGCCTCTTCATGAGGTGCCCCAGAGCTTTCTAGTAGTAGCTTTCCACACTGTTACCAAGTCTGCTTTCCTCCAGATTTTAGAAGGAGGGAATAGATTGAAGGGTACCAACTATGAGAGGAGTTATATGTTTCTGTATTCCCATGAGTGAACTTGTTAGCTGTAGTTTTTAATATTAAATCATTGAATTTATATTTAGGTGAAAAAGGCTAGGGTAAATTTGGTCTTGTCTTGGTCTTTTGAGTAGATTAATACTGGGTTTTAAATTTCTGTGTTAATGTCTAAAGCAGTGGAGGTGGACTTAAAGGAAAAAGTGAAAAAGACGATAGGCCTTTTATTTTCTCTCTCATACTCTGTTTCTGGGCTTTTTTAATTCAAATGTCAGGAATCTGTTTGATCTGTTTGGTGGAATACATTAAGAGACCATGTGCTGGTTACAAATAGCAAATGTGTTTCTGAATACTATTTTTTGTCTGTCTTGTGAAAATACTGTGGCTGCCAGGAAACTGTCGGAGGAATAGACAGTGGCAGCAATTGATATTACAATAGTTTTGGTGCCTCACACTTGACTATCTAAACAGCGGGAGGAGAAAATTGATGTGGAAGAGGTAAAAAGGGAAGGGCAGGGATGGATTGGAGTTATTTTTGATAAATAGTGTGGAAAAGGGCAGAGAGATACGTGGCATAGGATGTATTCCTGATGAAGCTGGGAATGAGATGAGGAGTGAGAGAGACCGTAGGCTGGGGGGAAGCAAGATCTGAGTTACTAGGGAACAAATGTGAACCCAAGAGAATTACTGAATGGAAAATGTCTAGAGAGAAAAGGCGGTAATATGTGTTTTGAAATGACACATACAATAAAACAAAAACAGCAGTTGGGAAGTGACTGCTTGTGTCCCTTAATTTAGCTGTTACCTCCAAAAAGAACTGAAGGCTCAAAGAGAAGGGCTTGAGCTGGAGCTTCATTAAGTTAGAGGGACTGTAGAAAGAAGTGTTACAATTTTACACTGCTCCATATCTAATTGTGATCCCTTAGGCACATTTTTTAGTCTTTAATAAACAGGTTGGTTGGGAGTCAAAGCAACCAGAATAAGAGAAGATTACTTTTTCCTTTATAGATACTTTTAATCACTTTGCTTAGAACAATCGTGTTGTTACATTCAAAGGCCTAACTTTGTCATAATAGAGATTGTGCAGGGCAATCCCTGGTGAAACACCTGTTCAAAAAGTCCAACAAAATAAGATTCAGTCATTGATGGCCTGTTCAGTTCGTCTGATGACTGTCATGTATTTGATGCTTTTCAGCCTCACAGTATGCCAGGTGTTTGTTATAGACACTTTCCCATAAAATTTTCCTTTTCTATCTGCTAATGAATGAGATGTAAATAGTGTCAATGCCAAATATAACAATGAGTATGTTATGCCATGTTCCATTCAATGGTCTCTTTGCAGACTTTTCATAAGTTACCTTTACAGTGCATTCACGTGCTAGGCGGTACAGAGACGAGAGAGGAAAAACAGCAAAATACCAAAAACGGAATAATATCAGGTCATGGATGAAGTAGTTGGTGTGTTTGTTGTTTGGAACCTGTTTGATGCTATTTTTCCTGAGAAATGTAAAATTGAATTTATTATTACTGGACTGTAATACTTTGAGCAGTCAAATATATAACACTGGCATACAGTTCTGGGGCTAAATTGAGTTTTTGTGTGGCTGAATGGAATGCCCATCTTGGTTGGATTGAAAAATGTCAAAAGGCTTTTTTTACCCAAGCATTTCTGCCAAGTGCGTACAGGAAGTGGCTTTGGCAGTTGTATCCAAACAAGTAACTTTATTTCCTGGAATCTGCTTTTTTGTAAAATGTGGACTTTAGGAAAGAAAGCATAAAGAGGGGTGTTAAAGGGTAGAGGAAAGATCACCCCTAAAAGCCTCTGAAAAGAAGTTTGCCCAAATTATCAAACTCCATTTTTTCTAGATATAGTTACAACAGCATCATACAATTTATTTTTTCAAATTGATTGTTTATATAATAAAAATAATATTAAAAATATGTTGAGCTTAACTGTATGTAATTACTGAAACTATTATCTTTACTAGTGTCCATTTTGCAGTGGTCCATTTTATGTCTGGAAAAAAATGAGACAGTGTTCAGTTTTTATTGGCAAGGCAGCCATAAAGTTGTTGAGATACAAGAGAATGTGTTGTATGACTACACAGGTTATAGAGGCCTATTGGTAACCTGAGATTTAGTAAAGTTTCTATTTACTGCCATTAAAAAAAAAAAAATGAAAGGGAATAGATGTTGTCAGGTATAATTTTCAGTTAAAAAGGAGTCATGAGTTGATGTAACGTTAAACATATTCTGCTAAAAATATGAAAATTTTATCTGTCTGATCAGGTGCTATTTTTTACACTATTACAAATTCATCTTTTTCTAGTCTGACTTGAGGGGTTTGAGTCATGCTTTATTTTTTTCCTTCTCTTTTTTTTCTACTCTCTTAAGGTTACTATCCTGAATATTTCAATAACAGTTCCTGCAACCTTCCTCACAGTGCTGGACAGCTGTAAACTATAATATAAGCAGAGCCTTCATCTTCCTGTGCTCTTAATCTTAGGGTCAAATCATAGATCTTTTTCAGATGCTTGAAAAGCAGTAGTTCAAAAGCTGTTCTGTATCAAATGGTTTTTTAAAGAGTTATTGCAAATGAGGGACTATTTCAGAATTGCTAGTAGGGAAAACAGTACATTGAAAAATATAGTAGCAACGAGTCATACTGTGATGCATCAGATGGGAATCTTGAAAAAATTACCGTTTTCTTATAAATAATATTGCAAAATCTTAAAGTTTAGAAAGAAAAGTAAATACGTATGACAGAAGAAATCTTAGTGTCAGAAAAAAATGGTACAAAGTTCACAGATTATGGAGAAATCAGAATATACCTTTTAATAATATATTTAGTTGGGTACTAATAGAAAGGTATATGAAACAACTCAGCGTAACTGTTGATTTATGTAGAATTTTTTTCAAGTCATTAAAGGTTCTTTTAGCAGATGAACAGATGAGAAAAAATTCTTTGGAAACAGTTCAGTGCAATAACAGTTCAGTGCATGAGTAAAGACAAGCAAATATTTTGCATACCTTTCCCAAATGACAAAGGCTGTGTTTGCTATGTCATAAATGGCAGCTGCTCTAAGTTTGATTTGAGGTGGAAGCTTTCCCTGACCTTTTTTGGTTTTGATACTTCTTTCAATATTTTATTCTTCATGTAATCATCTATTTTTTTGCTTTTGTAATGTTCAATTTTTCATTACTTATGCAGAGAAACGTTTGGACTTGATGATCTTAAAGGTCCTTTCCAACCAAAACGATTCTATGATTCTGTGAAACTTCAGACACTTGTCTTGTTTGCAGTTGTGCCCACTGACTACTTGTGCCAGTCTTGTTATTCCTAAAGAAATTACACTTCTTCGTAAGAATATTTCCTGAATAAAGTATGAGCTTCTGATAACATTTGCCTTTGTACTTTTCTCATTTTTCACTGAATACTTGTGATAAAGTATATTGTCTGACTGAGCTTGTTAGGGGGCTTGGAATCTTATTTCTGTTGTTTGTCATATTTTTCCTTCATGTTCACTATTGTTTGCATGCTTCTACTGCTGTGTGGATTTAAATTGTAAATAAAACAATTCAGCTTTCCATTGCATTATAGAGGCAAAATGTTGCAGTGAATGAGATCCCAGACTGAGATGCAGGGAATCTGTTTTTTATTTTAGTCTTTATTAATAATTTACTAAGTTTGTGAACTTATACAAGTGACCTCATCTCTCTGAACCAGTTTCCTCAACTGTAAAATAAATTAGAGTGGCTTATCTTTCTTAATCACTTTGAGATTTCACGTTCAAAGGCCATCTGTAAGTGCAAAATCTTGTTTTTTTAACATTGAGGAGCAGATGAAATGATTTGTGTAAGACAGTGAATTAGAAGCAGAAACCAATATAAAACCTTAGAAGTCTTGACTCTTCATTTTCAGTCAGCATGACTGTTGCAACAGTTACTTCTCTTTATTGATACCTAATTTGTTTGGGAAGCTTTGTTGAAAATCTAGGTTACATTGGCTACTAAAATTCTGTGCAAGCATGGGTGAACATTTCTATTTATAGTATGTTTGATATCTATTGTAAACTATAAGAGTAAGCTGCATACAAATATATTTCATGCAAAGCCATTTCTACTTGCTCAGTAAAAGAGAGCAGAGTGAAGCGCTCAGAGTGAGCTGGGAAAGTTCTGAATGTTAAAATGGATTGTATTTTGAATCCTTTCTTCTGCAATAGTTCCCCGCTTTGATCACCTCTATTTGTGCTGTTTACATCCAGCTTTAGCTCTGGGGAGAAATAATTCTAAATATTTCAGACATTTCCTTTAATCTTGAAGTGTACACAGAGATAGTGACATCAGTTTGAATAATGGCCAGTGTTTGGAAACAGAAGGAGAATGTCTCAGTTTTGTATCAGGAGAATTAAAACAACTTTACATAAGGGAATACTAGAAGAAAAAGTCAGAGTTCCAGGCAGACATCCTTTGGATTTTCAGCAGATTTATTTAATTAACTAAAGCTTAATACAAGAGCTTATGGCTCTAAGATACAGCACATTTAATATTGAAGTAAGCTTGTATGACAAGGAATTTCCATAATATATTGTCCCATTTTGATCTTAAGGAAAACAAGCAGTTTAAAGCAATCAAATAAACATAGTGTACTTGGTATTCAGGAAGAATTATGATATTTTTCTAGTGAAAGTCACTTATTTCAACAGATTTCCAAGGGGCAAAAAGAGTCTTAGTTCTATGTCTTGACATAAACAGATTTAGAGCTAGAGAGGTTATTAGTGCAAAAATTATCTTTTGATCTTTTGCCACATATTAATCATATAGTTCAGTTGGTTACAAATTTTGATTAAAAAGGAATTGAAAGAAGTAGCTTTTCACAGTGGGAGTTGTGCCAATATGAAATGGAATTTCACTCAAATACTTTACAGGACATGATTTTTTTTTTTAAGTGAACTTCCCTAATGTAGCTACTGAGACCATTGAATTTTCACCAGAAAACCTCTGTCATGATGAGTCAGAGAGACAAGAGGGGAATCTTGCCTCTGTGAGCAATCAGTTTTGCCATTAATATGACAGGGACAAGAACTAGACCAGGTTGCTCAAAGCCCCATCCAGTCTGGCCTTGAATGCTTCCACGGAGGGGGCATCCACAACTTCTCTAGGCAACCTGTTCCGGTGTCTCAGCACCCTCACAGTAAAGAATTTCTTCCCTAATATCTAATCGAAATCTACCCTCTTTCCATTTAAAACCATTCCCCCTCATTCTGTCAGTACTTGCCCTTGTAAAAAGCCCCTCTCCCTCTTTCCTGTAGGCCCCCTTCAGGTACTGGAAGGCTGCTATAAGGTCTCCTTGGAGCCTTCTCTTCTCCGGGCTGAACAACCCCAACTCTCTCAGCCTGTCTTCATAGGAGAGGTGCTCCAGCCCTCCGATCATCTTCGTGGCCCTCCTCTGGACTTGTTCCAACAGCTCCATGTCCTTATTATGTTGGGGCCCCCAGAGCTGGACGCAGTGCTCCAGGTGGGGTCTCACAAGAGCGAAGTAAAAGGGCAGAATCACCTCCCTCGACCTGCTGGCCGCACTGCTTTTGATGAAGCCCAGGATACGATTTGCCTTCTGGGCTGCAAGCGCACATTGCCAGTTCATGTTGAGTTCATCAGCCATCACCCCCAAGTCCTCCTCAGGGCCGCTCTCAATCCATTCTCTGCCCAGCCTGTATTTGTGCTTGGGGTTGCCCCGACCCATGTGCAGGACCTTGCACTTGGCCTTGTTGAACTTCATGGGGTGTACTAAAGCTGACAATAAATTAGTAGGAGTGGACTCTGTAGAGAAAATTTTTAAGTGATGTGAAATGTGTTGCATGTTATTGTGCAGTTGTAGACATGTTTAGAAAAGAAAAATAATTTGTATTTTAAATAATGAAGGTTGTTTTCTAATATCAGAGATTTTTTTTTCACTTGTTCATTGTCAGGAGGGAGAAATATTTTGTATTTCCATGCTTATCTATGTGTGCATGTACATGTGTTAGCTGTGTCTCTGATTTCTATGAACATACTTGGGGGAAAAAAATGCCAGGGCATGTTTAATTGCAGGATCAGGAATTTAGCTTCTAAATTAATTTACTTTCTGTCATTAGTGTTGAGGATGTCAAAAAAATGTGTAATTGTGTAGTGTAGATATCCATCTAATATTGAGTGATCTGTAACCACTATAATCTTCCGTAGGCTCATGGAATTTAAAAGAGAATGTATTTCTAAAAATAGTCATCCTCCAATAAAACAAATAGAGAAATGATGAAGAAATTGCTAAAGATGCACTGATAGGTTTTTGGAAGACAAACATTCTGTGAATTATTATAAGCAAATAGAAGTTGCCAAATCCTAGGCTTTATTTTACCATACTGCAGTATCAAATTGCTCTCTGACTTTATTTCATGGGGAATGGTTGCTGCACGTAAAGTCAAGGAATGATTATTTTGCTGAATGTGGATATTTATTGTTATGGCAGCAGGACTTACTGTGAACGGGATAGACTATATCAACCCATAACTACAGGGCAGAAGGCACTTCCTGCCTCTAGGGACAATTTAAGATGGAAACTTCATCAAAAAATTGAATTAATTTTACCATGGTGAGGTTTCAGTGATTAAATTTGGAGTTAATCTGTACAGTTTTGTTTCAAAATGATATTTGTAAACCCTGACGATTATTTCTAATGTTTTCTCTGAGAACAGAAAATAATGTGAATAGCACAGATCTTTTGGTCAGCTTAACAGCAATTATGAGGTCTTAGCTGTCCCTGCCTATTCATTCTCCCTTTGGTAAGACAGAGAAATTCATTCCCTGCAGCAGACCTGCCCTCAAAGATGGGATGTTAATGATTTCAGTGGCCCAATATCCATGGTGGGATTTCACCTGCAGAGTATGGGAGGGTGGGAATTAATTATCCAGTAATTTAACAGTGCTCATAGCTTTTTGACTCTAAGCTCGAAATATGAAAATTTCTTATCATTAAGTAGTAATTTGTTATTAAAATGCATTAAGATATATTTAACAAAAACCCCTCACTCCAACTTTTTGCAGCAGCAATAGCATAAGCACTACTCATGGCCAGTGTCATGTGCTGCTTCCAATGTGCTGTGTGCCTGAGGTATGTGGCCTGAGGTTGTCAGGTGGAGAGTTAAGTTTTAATGAATATTCCTCTTTTGTTCCCCTTTATGCTCCTTTTCGGTTCTGGGAGCAGTACTGTAGTTAGACATAAAAGGTGTTCCTCATCCATCATCCCGGAGTGGATGTACCATGCCCCAAAAATGAATGTGCAAAGAGGAAAAGGTCCAGATGAATCCCTGGATCGAAGGGAAGAGGCTTTGAGATCTGGCTACAAAGGCCTAGATATACTGTGTAGGAAAGAATAATCCATTTTTAGCTATTTGAAGATGACATAACTGGCAGTGGGGAGCTCTGACATTCAGTCTTATTAATGTAAAACCTAGCGATATCCATGTATCTGAGTGGATATTTTCACAATAATATTGGAAATTAAAGATTGTATTTCAGATGAGGGTTTTTAGGTGTTTATTTTTTGTGATGCAAATTCTTTTATCTTTTTTTTGTAATGATGCACTTCAAAATGCATAGCAGTGGAATTTGGGAAAATGACAGACAGAAATTGCACCAATGTGAATTAAAACTAAGTTTCCAAGCTCATCAAGTGATAGTACTAGGTGGGGAAGTTAACATTCCTGTTTTAAATTACATCTTCAATTTAAAATGTGGAATTTGAAGTATTGCTTCTAAATCAGATAGGTTGTTAGAATCCTATTGTTTTGGTTTTTTTTTTCAAAATGTTTCTCGGTCTTCTGTGAGGAGTGCCTGTGCCAAGAGGAATAAACAAAGATATTGTTTGAATTCCAGAAATATTTCTGGAATATTAATGAAATATCTCAAGCATTTTATTTCCTTCAAGCAATCTAAACTAGAGACACCACAAAAACATAATTGTTTCCACATATTACTTTTAGTCTTGAGATAAGCAATGAGGTTTTTGCTTGTATCAATTTTGTGTTCACATGTTTGTCCTTATACATAGGAAGTCCCAAATTTATCACACACAAGTTTTCAGAGGCCTTTAACTGATGCATAGGATTGGGTGGTGCAATACTAACATTCATTGACCCTGATAACACTTTATCCCAACTTACTTCCATCCTCTTCACTCAAACATAGGCAAACATTTAGGTGTTGGGGTTTTTTTTTCAGTTAACTCAGTTTTTGAACTACTTCAAAACAGGAAGTTACTCATTTTGAGTATTCAATTTATTATATGTCAACACTAAGAAAAGAATACATCCACATAGTTGACTTTCTGCAGTTGTCCTGTCGCTTTACAATGACAATTTTTAATCTCTGTTTTGAAATTGCCAGAGCAAAAGTACTGTCATACCTAAAGTAACTAAAGAGGGATATCAGTGAATACAATCAGATGATAAGGAACTCTGTTGTCACATTAGCAACTTAGAAGCATGTAAGCAGATATTGGGTAACAATAATTAATATCTTATTAATTTATAACCAGAAAGAAAAATCACCTCGCAAGGGCTTAGCTGTCGTAGATTTTCTTTTTTGCATTCAAAATAAAATAGATATGGTCAAATGAGTTTTAAAAAGAAGCAAAAAGCCTTTAACAGCTGAGGAAAGTCCAAAATAATGAGCTGAAGTTTTAGCCAAAGATATCTAAAATTTTGTAAGAACAATTTGATAAACTTTTGAAAAGCTGAAGTGAAAATTCAGGAAAGAAGTTAGCCAATTTGCTTTTTTATATATAAGTCCAGGTCCCATTGTTATCTCCTCCTTTTCTACTTTGGCTCCTATTTCAAAACCATTACAGATAAAAATGGAAAAAAAAAATATATTACAGGCACTGGTAATAACCACTCTCTTTCTACATGCACTACCAACTACTCAGGCTTACTAAAATGCATCCTTTGTGTAATATAAGAGGCACAAGGTGCTTAATTCCATAGAGAATTCAACAACTTACGGTTAAGGTAGGTGTTTAAGACAACGCAGGCACCTGAGCAAAGTTACACAAGTGTTCTCTAAACTTCTGCTGTTGTATGTGCACAGGACTCGCATTTTAACTATGCTGAACTTCTGGAGCTTATCACATGCCTAGAAGTCCTCAGTTCTGCGAAGATTAGTTAAAAATCCTGAAGGCTCAGTTTTGTATGTATATTTAGATTACAGTTGCTATACATTGACTGCTTTGACCACTGTTATTTAAAACATCAGTAATGACACGAGAAAGAGGGGATGCTGTCTGTAATGTAGCAGTTACAGGACTTGTTCAGGAAGGGAGAAAATGCTGCTTCAGTAGCTGAGTGCTTGAAATTTTCATGCGGTAGTTGCTGAGGAGTAACATGCCTACTTACTTTTTAAAATCTGGACATAGTACACAACAGGCTACCGTGTTCATTCTCCAAGGCAAACTCCAATAAAACTTAAACAGCAAGAATCATTATTTTACAGTAAAGTTTCACGCATTTCTTAATTGCTAATTTTCATCTGCCAAAAAGAATAAGCAACAAGATTGGTAAAGCTCATTCATCTTGAATGTAAATAGATAGCAAATTTTAAAATGAGTTAATCTAGGTTGTTGACTGGTGAGAAGAGATAGCTTACCATGGAGTGTATCTCATGATTTCTTCTCTCAACTTTCTATCTCCGCACACCCCATTCTTTTGGTGCTGGAGCTCCTGCTAAAAAAAAATAATAAAAAAAAAAAATAAAAATAAAAAAAAAAAAAAATGAGGAGACCAGTTTCTCATGAAGTGGCTCCTGCACTCCTGTAGTTTATAGCCTGAAATATTAAGATAGCCCCAAGTTGATACTACTTAATGGTGTACTCACTACAGACATTTATTTCTTGTCTACCTAAGATGTAGTGCATACAGACTTCTACTTCTGGAAACCTCAGTATCTTAATAAGGAATAAAGCTAAAATGTAATATGAAATTAAAAGTACAGTAAGTTTCCAAAACCAGATTGATGTTTATAACAAGTCATTTTTCCTCTGCTAAACTACTCTGAAAATGAAATACGCCTCTTTTGTGGTTTATGGTGTTACCGGCAAGATTGGTGGTGGAGGCGATTCTCCAGGCACCAAAAATACATGTAGATCTCTACAGATGTCCCTGGCAAACAACTTCACTTGCATTTGGTCCAAGCTGTCATGACTCCATTGACATAGGATGTCATTTGGTAGAGCTCTTAAAATATTCTTATCTCACCATTCAGAGACATTTTTGTAAAACTGAGAAAGATATGTGGAAAAGGAGAATTTAAATACCATATCTATCACTCAAAAAGGCATAGAACATGTAACTGAGACAAATTTTGTTGAGTATTCTATCTTTTTTTACACTTCTTGGTCAAGCTGGAAAAGGCAGACAAGTTTTAGAACACAAAAGCCCCTTTTCACGTCTAAAGCAGAAGCTGCAAATGTTGCTGCTACAACATGGCAAATACATGAAGGATGTCAAAACATACACATTTAACTTGCTATTACTCAGTCTGAATGGAAATCTTCATCTTAAGCACAGTAGTCTAATTTAAAGGTGATAGGTGACTCAAGTGTCTAAAGTATTGGCCCTTTCTTATCTTTAGTAAAATTTTTACAACTGCATTAACTGTTGAAGGGGACAGATTTAGACTCCTACAAAGAGAGGGAAATGCACGGTCTATTTCTAATATCCAGTGTTTAATGTAAACTACACAATGCAGTACAAGATATATGTCCTGTTTTATCAGAAGTTATCTGAAATGTGTGATTCTGGCATAGGCAAAAGTGAATCTTATTATTTAGAAGTGGCAGCACCCTTGGGTGGGTCTCCTAAAGTTCTTGTGGGTTTGACTTCATACTTTCCTTTGTATCCACTCCCTGAGCTTCTGCCAAGCCTACCATGCTTCATTTCAGGCTCTCTCTTTTTACCTACTAATTAAGGACTCTCAATGTGTGTGTGTATTATACAATTATATATGATCTCACAGGCAGCTTTAAAGAAGTAAATGGTTGCAAAGAGTAGCTGAAAATTATTTTTTTCTCTTTTGAGACATACAAGTTGTCATACATGAAATGTAAAATATTTCTGCAATAATATTGGTATCAGAACATGAGAAAAACTTGGTTGTATTAATAGATACAGTACTTTATTCCTCACTGTTGACATCTGCAAACATTTTGTTTATGCTAAGTAGCCTCTACTGCGCCCTTTGCTTCTTTGCCTCCACTTTGAATTTGATAACTCTGCTGCCCATTGGCTCTTTAAAGAAAATATAAAAGCAGAACTAGATAACATCAAAGTAAGTGCACTGTAAATCATTAATGCTAGTGCAGATATTCTACAGCATCTTGAAGCCATGATATGTAATCTGAGAAATTATTAGAATCCATAACTAACAAACAGAATCAGACGAAAGTGGTCCTGTTAACTGAGTCTAACCTATCCTAGGAAAATATGTGCTCTATCAGGTAAAGGTGATGATGGTATATTAAATTGCTATTAACATTTTCTTTTGTCCTGTAATTCTCACTAGCATTGTGCTTGGCAACGTTTGACAGGTAGACAAACTAGTATACTAATTTTCCCGAAGAGGAAAATGAGGGAAAGATATTTCAATAGTTCTAGTCTTTTCACACTGAGATCACTCTAAGGTTCAATCTGGTATCAGACTTATCACGTGTCAGTAAGGAGACTAAAATTGCATTTCTGACTATCATTAGGCATTAAAGTTCAAGTGGCTTTTGCTGCAAAAGCAGAGCTATTAAAAACATACAGCTGGGTGAATATGAAAAATATTTTTCTTACCTGTACTGTTACCTGAGATTTCTTAAAATAATGAAACTGAAGAAAGTCAACATGATTAAATTCAGCTATCACATCCCATTTGGAGTTTTGTTGTTGTTCTATGGCCTTGGGCAATCTTAAAATAGTCAATTTCATCTTGTTTTAAGTTTATACTTCATTTAACCTTTGTTTTGACATACAGTTCAATATTTTTCGTACTCCTTCTGCAGAGGAATATTAATTAATGTAAAAACCTACTCCTAATGGGATTTTTGTACGTGTTTTTTTTTTGTTTGTTTTGGAAGCATTCCAGTTCACCTTATAAAAATTGACTTTTACAAAGTTGGCATTGTATATAACATTTCCCTTTTGTTCTTTTATTTCAGTAATCTTAAAGCAATCCCAGTTTTAATGATCACATATCCTCTAACAATGTTCACTGCAATAGAAGTGCTACTTGCCTTTGATTTGTGTCTGACATACTCCTGTACAAGTTTGTTCTTTGCTGTTAGGCATTTGTGGTGTTTAATTTAGTTTGTCTTGTCAATCGGTTATGTGGATAAAATGATGCCTAGGTGAATGACCCATACACCAATTAACGCAAGGGTTTGCACAGTAGAAATTTTCACTTGTGGAGTGCAGTCCGACCTTCCTAGATCAATGTTCAGGACCACAATAAACATGTTCATAACCTCAAGAAACTGTTCATTTTACCCTCTTCCTCCCCTGTAAATAAACAAACTCCAGAGCCAGGGAAATTAAATTATGCCAATATTTTAGTTAGCTCATTGAGTCTGAATATTCTGGTTTTCCCTTGAGGCTTTTAACTTTCCAAAGGACCATGTTTTGCAGTTCAGCACTGCAGGGGTACCATAAGCAACCTTGTTTTATGTCTTTCCCATTTTTGAATTGCAGTTTAATGAAGGCAGCCATATGTAATACACATGATTTTCACGAAGAATTTAGCTGAGCTTTACAGTGGGGAAGTATTTGTTGCATATTGGTTTTGGGTTTGTTTTCCTATTTTTAAGTATTAATGTATTAAGTATTAATGTTGATTCATTATTCCCAAGCTCTGTTGCATCTACTTTTTTCCATTCTGAACAGATGGCTATGATATCTTGAGGGATCCTGGTAAAGATGTAATGAATTATGCTTACATGCAAACACTTCTAATATCTTAGTTCTATTACAAAGAGTCACCAAATAATTTGTCTTTAGTTTCATTTGGAAGTGTCCACAGTTCCCTTTTTCTTATTTGATCATAAGTGGAAATACATAATAGCACGAACAGGTGACAGTCTTCATAAGCATGAAGACTCACAATTCACACTAGCTGCCATCCTGAAATTCTTCAGACAACCCTCACTTGAATGAGAGCTTTCCTTGAGCCAAGGGGACTTTTTGCTCTTATTGATTTCAGTGTAAGAGTTGGCAGTTCTTGCTTGATAGAGCACTTAGTAGGAATGGAAAGACAAAGTCTTCCACTGTGAAAATGTAGTTTCTGCAAAACAGATATGTGGGCAGATATGTGGACAGATGCCTTTCTCATCAGAATACATGGTCTGAACAGCTATTCCCAAGAGTTTGGTTTTCTTAGCAGTCTTAATGTGCCTCCCTCAGAACAGCTCAACTTGCAGCCTTAATTCTTCTCTCCTGGAGAGTTGTTTCCAATTCTTTTTGCAGGTTAATCTGGCAGCCTCCATCATGAGGGCTGCTGGAACTCCCTTGGAGCTCTCATACCAGGACCAAAATCTGGTTACAAGGTGGGGTTGTGAGGAGACACTGTGATTCTGCTTTCTGACAGAGAAGTTATCAATTTCATGCTATTGTTTGACAGATTTTTCCAGACTTAACTGAAGAGCAATGTAAATATTTTCTGTGGGTTTCATGCATTAAACTTTATGAAGGTCTTCTCCCTCTGAGCAATAAACCCTTTTTCAACAAACAAACAAAAAAAAGAAGGTGGCCAGACTCAGCACTCTGGAAGTGCCATTTCCAGTGTAAGCACTCGTGAAATCTTTGTGAAAAAAACACTAAAATAAAGTCCTTAAAAATTGTCCACTATTTATAAACTGGGATCACTAAAGCAAGCTGCAATAGGATTTGTGGGTGTTGGATACATTTAAAAATCAGCATGGTCATTTAAATATGTACAACCATGTTTGATCACTTGTGACAGCAAAATAAGCTCTAAGTTTATACACTCGCATGCTCTTACCTACTGAGATGTAGTCCTTGAGTAATCCCAGTGGATACTATTTAACTTAAAAATAGCATTCAGCCATATAATTTCTCTGCTGGCAGTTGAGCATCCAGTGACACACTATACCCTGCATGTTCCCTTAACTTATTCTCCTAATTAAACTTTGTGAGTCACTAAACAGTTGTTGTTTAGGATGGCTGTAAATAGTATTTGTATATGTAACAGCATAGAATAAATGACCTCTAAATTAGTTAGTGATAGAATAGGGTGCATAATATCTGCCGGGGACTTTGCTGATATGCCTGCTGTAGGCATATCTTGAAATCACTTTGATCTCTCCATGTCACGTCAAAAAGTAATCAGCCACATCCAAAAGCCACATTCTTGCTCAGTGTGTTTCGAATTATTACTGATTTCAAGAGTTTAGTCCACTAGCAATACTACAGCAAACTTTCTATTTCTTGATCGTTTCAGATCTTGATGCTCTAGTTCAGAGCTTGTGAGCCATCATTGTCATTGTGATTTACCCAAGTTCAGTGGGACGGCCGTAATTTGCACACTTTACAAGAGGAGCCTATTGAACTGAAACTTTTTGTTTAATGTGAAAGTTAGTGGAGTGCACTGGATAGGAGTACAGACTGAAATCAAACTTTCAATGAGAACATTCTTAAACTCAAATTCAGGATGTGAATCAAACCTGAATTTTCCCAAAATTTCAGCTGTTTAAATTTGCTGTAAATAATGGTGGCTTTGCTGTGAGTTGGGCATATGTGTTTTAATATTAAAGCAAATTTACACAACCTGACAGGAAAGGTATAACTAAAATTAAGTTGATACAGAATTTATCCCTTCTTAATGCAACCCTGTCAACTGGGATTTCATGAATGCAATTGCAAGAATATTTTATGCTTTTTCTGATGATCTGAATTATTTTTATGGTAATGATTATTCCGGTTCACATTGTACTGACTTGATGACATGTGTTTCCTGGTTCTCATTCTGTAGCACATGATGATTCTTCCTTAGATAAGCATTTTCAAATATTTATTTTGTAACACTAAGCCATGGTATTAAAGAAGGAGAGGAGAAATTGTTTGGCCTGTAAAAGAAATTGTTTTCTACAAGTCTAACAGTTTTAGCTGAAATTTTCAACTACCTTGCCAAAAATGTGTTATCGTCAATGGTTTCTTCTCTCAATTCTGCTTTTATTCATATCATGTATATATTGCTATATATTCAATTTACAGCCAGAGAAAAACAGAAATTCAATAGCACCTTGTTTTAAAAGAACATATAGCTTATTTGTTTGAATTAAGCCCAGGAGAAACAGCATGCCAATAATATTAGTGCCCCTTTGCACTTGGAGGCCATTTGAAAGAAGGTGAAGCTACTTTATGAAATTATAGATTATTTAAGGAAATGTGAACAGCATGATTGAAGATATAATATCAACCATGGAGAAGGAATAATCTTCATCTTTGAGCAGAATGAAAACACAACCACTCGATCCCGCTGCCAATGTTTCTTGTAGTCTTTCACTAGTATTAACATTGCTGTATCCCTTATTATCATCCTAAACATCTCTGTCATTGCCCACAGGCTGCAACATTCTTCTGTAGCTGTTTTATGCTCGTATTATACTGAGGTACACTCTTAATGGTCCTTTTTAAATTCCTTTCCTTAGATACCATTTTCAGAATGTGATTATTTACTACTTCATATATTTCTGTATTTTATTAAAATGGACTGTATAAACCAGAAAATTTCTCCTTCCCAACGGTTCTAGGGATCTATTTTTATGTGCTTTGTTTGGCTGTACAAATCTGCTGCCTCCTAATATAGCGCTGGAAAATGATTATCAGATTACCTTTAATTTTGGTTGATGCGTTTCTGCCAGGCAGAAGCAAAAATCACTGTAATAGTTTTGTTTTCCACACTTAGTTCTACTGTTTTTACTTCTACTCTCAAAGGCAGCTCATTGCCAGAAGGGTTAAATACTTTACATTGCAGTGTTACATATGCGTAAGTGTGTTTCATTGTTTATTTTAGGCTCAGCCATGAATTTCATCCAGGCTTTCTGCACTTAATACAAACTTTTTCTGCAGCAAAAGCAATTCTAGAGGGTCAATTCAGGCTGCATATTAAAATTAGTGCTAGTAATGGGATGAATGTGCTCTAAAATTCTGCTTGCAAAGCTGCCTATTTTTCTTCAAGGCAAACATGAAACATGAACATTATATTCTCAGGTCATCATCACAGAAAAATATATTTTCCTAAATCCTCTTGCTGCTTTGGATCACACAGCAGTAAAGACTGCACTGTATCTTTCTTTGATTTTCTTATTCAAAAAGGGTGGAGCATTTCTGTGTGCTTTGCCATTCAAACATTCCTGGTGGTTCTATTTTCAACTCAAAATTTTTAAATTAGTAACAGATGTGATCAGTCTTTTGACTGAAACAGAGGGCAAATTTTTCTACTATATTTTGAATATTTTTTTTAAAACTTTTACTGATTATTGAACCCTGAGTGCTAGTTTTTGTTACCAGCCTTTACTATAAACAGTATCTTAGACCACAGAAATCTCACTGAAGTCAGTGGGGAGTAATCCTGATATAAGTATGATAAGGGGCAGCAGAACATATTTGGAGTGACTATAAAACGCAGCTTACAGAGTGAGACCCCGATGAGGTGTGACATCCCAGTATTACATATCCTAACGTGTTTAGGTACGTTTTGTTAATGTATCATCCCCACTTACACCAAAATTGCAAAGCAGGTAGCCTGGAAAATGATTGGCATACATGCACACATATGTTATTGGTAATGCTGGTCCATTGGCACAAAACATATAGAAAACTCTTGTGCAGCAGAATTCCCAGGAAACTTTATAGCTCTTGTGCACAATGGATTTTGGGGGGCTTGATAGCTCTGAAGCAGGAAAGAAGGCCTGTGAGCAGGACAGAAGAAAGAGTCCAGAGGAAAAAAAAACCTAAGGAGATTCAAATTCCAATTTAAGGAATATCATTTTGAGGTTTAAGTTGCAGCCATGAGGTTAAATTAGAGGTGGAGCTACTTTGCATTTTTCACACAGTTTGAGTGTGAGATTCCCCCTCCTTTCTGCTCTTGAACTATCTTTATTGCTGTAATTTATTTAACTGCCAGTCTCATCCTTTCTTCTTGCTTATTTATTGACATATGCACTTGTGATAGTGCAGATGCTCCTGTAATCTTTCATTCTGCTTAAGCCTTTGATTTTTCTTTTGTTAATGATAATACAGATGCATGATTACTCACTTAGATCTGTAGATCATCTAGCAATGAGAGCTGATAAATAATACAGCCTGTGTTTTCCGTAGTGATTTTTAAAAGGATTTGAAGGCCAAATAGGTCTTGACCTTCTGGCACACAAAAGGAAACAAACACGATGTTGAAAATGGAAAGGCAGGAACCTACCATTTTTGTAGGTACGATACCTGTTTCACTTAAAAGGGGATGAAAAACATTCACTAAGGAGGATGAAGCTTATGTGTAATTAAAGGAAGCCTGCATTTTTTTTCTTCCAAGAATACTGAAAATATTCAAGGTATGTTTAGGGGCGAATGTGAAACAGGGATGAAAGAAATACAGAAGCAAATTGCAGTTTGCTGTTGTCAAAATACCTCTGGCTCACACTAAAGAATGTTTCACATATTTTAAATTTTCGAAGTTTGGTTTTACTTATGAACATCTTAAGTTGTCTTGAGAAATTATATAACCTAAACATTCAGACTTTAGAGAAGTGAAGTGAAAAGAAATTAATTTGTCAGATAAGACAAATCTTTTGTCAAAAATGCTTTCCCATTGGTGGAACGCTGAACTTAGTCTTCTGGGCGCTTTAAGGCCCCTGGGCTGACTTGCTGTATTTGTCAAAATAGGAGTTAAATAAATGCAAAATGTCTGTCTTTTGATGACTTTGAAGTAGTTCTCTTTTTTTTTTTGTCTTGGGGCAGGAGAAAAGATGTCACTTGGATGTCAGAAAGCTTTTGAAGTTTTCAAGCAGAACCATGCTGGCAGTATAACCACTGAGGACAACAAACAGCTTCTAAAACAGAGGTGAGTGTCATAGCAAGATACAGCTGGAGGCAGACATCTGAGCGTTCATCCTGAGTCTAGGTAGGAATTTGTAATTTTACACCAGACATCCAGGCTTCTGTTGAGAACT
The DNA here is from genome assembly GCF_013368605.1 of Nyctibius grandis. Taxonomy (NCBI): domain Eukaryota; kingdom Metazoa; phylum Chordata; class Aves; order Nyctibiiformes; family Nyctibiidae; genus Nyctibius; species Nyctibius grandis. The sequence continues at coordinate 33,779,684 of NC_090658.1, forward strand.
TGGTACAGAAACTTCACCGTTTCTTACTGGGAATATTTCATATTCAGAAGGCACTGAGTGGTGACACAATAATAGTCTGGATAGAATACGAAAGTGGCATGAGGAATCTTAGTGTATCTTTCCTCTGGTTTTATTCATCTTATCTTCATAGTCATGTTGAAGCAATGTGGTAAATGGCATTCATGATCATGAATTATCTAGAGGAAGTAAGATCCATGTGCCTGAATCAATTACTGCAATTTCCATTGTCAAAAATGCTTTACTGGCTTCAGCACTGAGTTGGACAATAAGCTAGGAGATGTTTAACATATGCTTTTGTCTGTTGTTCCTAACTTGTTTGCCAAGTGATTTTAGCTTCTCTCTGTCAGTTTTGCACTCAAAACCAGAAATAATACTTTCCTCCTCCACGTTTATTGTTAACACTGGCAAAACACTTCAAAACCTTCTGGTGAAGATGGTGAGAATGGCAAAACATGGAAAACATTAATTTTCATAAAGCAGATTTTAAACATCTCAGAAATTAAACCAACAACCCTTATCCATGTTAATTGGATAACACTACTGTTTCAGTGTCAGTTTTTCAAGTGTTAACCCTCCTTCTACTGCAAGAGAAATACAAGATTTGGAGACTGGAGATGCCAAAAGCATCTCTCTCAATCTACCCTTGTAACTAACATTTCCCCTAACAAGTTTGTGGGGTTTTTTTTCCTTTTTTTTTTTTTTGTCCTGGGATTTTCTCCGTCTCCAGTTTTTTCCTCCTTGCTTCTGCTTTCTTAATAACACCATTTTCCTACTTATTAGGCCTGAAAGGCATTGCTTTCATGGTCACTGACTCTTATTTACTTCAGTGAAATTGAGGCAAGTAATGTTCTCCACATCTCTGTGACTTATTCAAGATCTTGCTATTTATCACTTTTCTGAACTGGTTAACTTTCTGCCTCGGTCTATAACTTAGCCACGGGGACACAAGTTGCCAAGGTATTAGATGTATGTAAGAATTTATCCATGTAAAAAGGATGTTTAGTAATGCCTTTGTTCATCATCAGTATATCAGATGATGCCACATCACTGCATCATCACTGCAGAAATTATTACACTGCAATGATTTCTGGTAATACTGTCTATTGAGCAGAATACTTCGTGGTCACAGCATAATAATGGGAGCAATACAGTTCTGAACCATGCCCTGAATTTCCTCTAGTTAATCATGATTCTTACATATTTTCTCTGTTTGTTATTACTGTGAAGCAAACCAGTATTTCCTTCTGGTTGCAGAACATGTAATAGAGATGGGCAGAACCCACAAAGTTTGACACAAGTTTTGCTTTCCCTAAAGAACAAAGATATTCAGACTAATGCCTTGGGTAACCCGTCTCTAATATGTGTCAGCTGACTGCTGAAATCAGTGCTAATGTGAATGTTGATAGCCTGGAGCAAGACAGTTTTCCCTTGCCATTTGCAGTCATTTTTAGCAAAGATGCCTATAGTTCCAAGTTTACAGAGTTCATTAAAATGGATTTATATCAAGTCCAGTCTATAATTTGGAATGCAGCCTCTGAACTACCAGTTACACAAAAGCTCTATTACCCAGCCAGTGTTCAAATTGCACAGGAAGAAGTGTGTGGACACCACATGTTTAAAGGTTACCATAGCTTCCCTTTATATGCAGGCCTCTTATGTTAATAATTTTGTGTGTAGTTTCATAACCACTTCTGTCGTACCACAAACGGTATTTGTTTCACAAATTACTTATTTTTAGCTGTCTTATTTTTTTCTTTCAGTATTTTAGATAGGTTTTCTTGGCTTGCTAATTATATCATTCTTATATTAATTGAATGCTAAACTGTCAGTGAGCCTAGTTGGAAGTTTGACTGTGAAGATCTCAACTGTTGCTTGGGCTGTGAAATTTTTCATATAGATGTGAATATACATAGTCATACATACATAATATACATATATTTTTTCTGTAACTACCTGTGTATAAACAATCAAATGTAATCAGTTGATTAAATCAAATACTGAAAACCATGTCTTGTTTAAAAACAAAACATATATAAAAGAAATACTGTTTTTAACATAAAACTTTTCACCTATTTCAGAGCTCTTTACAGGAGCACTAGCTCAGTACTGTAACTCAGTACCATCTTTGGATTTAAACAGTGGCAAAACTTATGTAGTTAAGCATTATTTCTCTCTGAAGCTCATTTACTGACTCACTGTTCAAGTGAAAGACAATAGATTCAAGCTATCCTATTAGGACAGTTGCCTATGGGAAGTGGCTTTGTAAGATAGAAAAGGTGATCTTCTACAGCTTAGTTTGCAGTTAATACAAAGCAATTATTTTTCATTTTTCTCCTGTACATTAGTAACTGCTGCCCTGCTTAAAAAAATCTGTGTTTGTGCCCAGACAGAATCAGATTTCTGCAATTTGGACTTCCTATACCTGACTTCCAGGGAACTTAATAATATCCTGTTTCTTAATGCAGCCCTGTTCTCTGAGGAGGAGAAAAATGCATTTCATTTTCTGGTGAAATATACTAAGAAGAAATCTTCCCGGCTGAGCCACTCCAATGTAATATTGCATACTGAACAAAGCTTTTAGATCCCATCCTATTCAATATTTCCAGTAGTAAAATTCTCTATTCTCTCATTAGACAACCTCTTGAGTTTGTCTTGGTTTATATTATGAGTTAGAGATTTGTTTTTCAAAAAGTTTATTTTTTAATTACTGGCATTTGCATTCAAAGAGTGAAATCTTCGCAAAAAAATGTTTGTTTCACTAAAATTAGTGCCTAAATTCACTTTGGGCTTTCATCATGGAATATTTATCTTGTAGGTAATAGAAGCCATGATTTGGCCACTTCAACCTTTCTACGGATTGGTCTTCATGTAGGATACACATGAACTCTTTTCAGCTAACGTTATAATTGTTCACTCATCACTATTCGTAGCAATATCACCTTTGTGCTAGATAACATCTCTTTTTTGTTAAAGGAGTATCAGAAATAGTCTTTTCCCTTTCAATATTAGAGTCAAATCTTATGTCTTTATCTGGTTTATTTTGTTTGACTATGATTGATAGTCACAGATGGAATTTGTTGGATTGTCATAAATTAATGCTGAATTTCAGTTTATGTTATTGTGCCAATTTATAAACTCTGGTGTTTGAGAAACATATGCATGACCCATTCAACTATTGGCAGTAACCTATGAATACGGGCTGGATAGATATCTGGCTTCAACTTGTCCAGCTAAATCTCTCTGTGAACATTAATCACAGTCAATAAATAGTCAACAGGAGATTTGCCTCAGGAATTAGGAAGTAATTGATGAACTTAGTATTTGGCTCATGGGACCTGAGGGAAAGAAAGAGAGAGGTACTTTGAGGTGTTTCCCTTTGATCTTTACACACTCTTCAAGGCCTGCTTGGGTGCTCTAAGTTAATACCAGCAGAAAAAGCTTATATAGACATCTCACAGATGCTTTGAGGGCTTCTGCCTTCTTTACGTAAGAAATAAGTGCTGAGGAACCCTCCAGCTTCTGCCATTTAGCCATGTTGAATTCAGCCTTGAAAGCAAATGTTTGTGAGCAGATACAAATGCAGGCACCCGAAATTCTAACTTGTCCCAGTTTTACAGGGAAATGGTCTAACTGAGAAGGGAAAATTTTCCAAACCCCACCTCCCCAGGGGAAAGTCATATTTCTTGACTCTGTTTTGCCATTATTTGAGTTAGACAGAAATACAATTTGTGGATTTCCTCAGTTACTTTGGCTAGACCAAGACTCTTCCAGATCAGCTGAAGGCTTGCTTAAGAAATAAGTATTACAGTTCTGCCTACACATTCAGCAAGGTTCAACTTGTAAACATCCAAGTAACAGTTCAGAATTTCATGTCAAGCCTAATGTCCTACAATAAATGTCACAATGCAACAAATCATCATCCTACATTTTGAGCTGTTACTATTTAGACTATTACAATTGATATTTCCTTGAACAAGCCTCAATTCTCTCAGAGACTCTTCAGACTTTGCCATTGTACATTGAATTGACTGTCATTATTTTTACAGCAGAATGTACTTGGCATTTGAAAGCCTGATATGTATGCCATTTGTCCTAAACAGTTTTATATAGTGCTGAGTTAAATAAGTGTAAGAGAACAATTATGACAGCAACTGTTGTAAAAGATCAGAAAACTGACAGAAAAAGACACAAAAGGAGAAGGCATCAAGTTCTAGCAGACCGTAGGGAATGTGGAGAATATAAGTGAATTTGTAAGTCTCTGTAGGAAGCTATTTTTTAAGGATATACTTAGATATAAAAGATTTCGTAAGGAGCAAGACATACAGTGAAGAGGATGCTTAGTAACAGTGAAGTGAGCATCACTGCAACACCATGTTGCAAGCTAAAATAGAAACTTCTGATCATTAGAATATTTTGCATACCATGTGAAGGTTTGATTATTTGAATATAATGAGGAAGTGGTCAGTGAATTAATTTAGAAACATACCTAGTGGGAATTTCATATTTTAAAAAAACTAATTTCCATTTTTGAAATGAGGTCAAGCTGTTTGCATACTACAAAAAGGGAGTTTCCAAAGCCTGCTTCATTGATTTTTTTTTTCCATCCTTCTCGGCCTGCTTCTTACTTGCTATTTGCGTATCTTCATGTGTCTAGCTTTGGCTTGTATCAGTATTTGAGCAGTAGCTGAATATCTGAAAGTTTGCATTCACATAAGGACTATCTGTAGAAGAAAAGAATAATTTAGTTTTCTCACACTGTCTTAGATTTCTGTTTGAGAGGTTTCTTAGTGACTGGGATGTACATTTTCACACAGCACAAACTGTGATCATCAGCAATACACAAATTACAGGCTAAAATTTGAAAATTCCTGGTGAGCAGAAGTTCTAATACTTTCAAACATTTTGGTTTGACTTTGCCTGGATTTTTTTTCTTTTACTTTTATATAGCTGTATGTTAAAAAATTGCAAGTAATGTAGCATAATAAAATTAATATTGTAGTGTAATAAGAATATTTAAGAGAATCCAGTCGCTAGAATTGAAATAATGTAATTTTTAAAACTTAGTCAAATTATTTTTTTTTGTCTGTTTAATAAACCTGTTTGTTGCACGGCATGGTTTATTTCAGAAATGGTTTCTTTTAGACCAGACACTCTTTTCTGATGGAAAATTGTTTCCAAATAGTTCTACTTTCAAATCAAAAAGTAGTCCTGAGTAATTGTGTATTTTATTATGTACAACTAGTTTAACTAGTTATTCTTTATAATAATTCTTTATCATTCTGCTTGCATTGACAGATTAGCTGAAGCTAAATGCCTTGGAGAAAAATTAAATGCAGTGAGAAATAAAATAAGTGAGTACATTTTAGCTTCATTTTAACTTTTAGTTGATGAAATCACAGCATTCAGAGGATATGGGAAGAGATTCTAATTTCTAAAAGAAACGGGTCAATGCATTACTAAGATTTCCAATAAGGTAAATTGTTAGCTGATGATAGCAGTAATAATTTTATGTACCAGTTGTGATTATTTCACATACCGTAACATGAAAAACAGCTCCCTTCTTTACTTGACAGAATGTCTGAAGTTTAGCAAAAGGAGAAGTTAAGGTATTAACTGGATTTTCTGAATTTTATTTTGGGATAAAAGAATCCAAAAACATCATTTCAAATTGTGATATCTGTGGATTAAGGATTGTATTTATGTATAAATTTATATAGGTTCTGATAAAAGAAGATTTCATTGTTGAATTACCCCTCTGCACTTCCTTTGTACAGATTAAGTAGAGCAATTCTGAGGAGTGCTTCAGCTTGGTGAGGCTTTTAGACATTTTTTTTTGCTTTAGGACCCCAACAGCATATCCTTGGCTTCTAGTTTCAGATTGTTCAACGCCAAAAATCACCTATAGATACATTCAACCTCAAGCTAGGTCTTATCTGATCCTCCTAGCAACCTTTGATATGTTCTTAGTTGATTTCTGAGTTCTGTTGATTCCAAGCCTGTAGCTTCTTTCCTAAAAATTGTCTACCCAAGCTCTCTGTCAGATGTGAGACACAGTTTTGTCCTCTATCCCTGAAGTCCTTGGAGATCAGGTCCATGTCCTCCTGTAGGCACACATTCAGGTGAACCAAGTCCCTTCAAGCTTCCAGATACAGGCTGTGAGGGAATAGATTTAAAAGTAATCTGGCATCCAGGTCCAGTGGTGTAGACCTTTGCTCTCAGTTTCTATCTCCTTCCTCTTTGGTGGCACCAGCACAGACAGACAATGAAGTCATTATCATCACTTCTTGTCTTATAACAGCAATTGACTTCTGGGAAAGGACAAAAATGTCATGGCACTCCTGACAAGTGCTCTGCACTTTCACCATAGCCATGATTATATTCTCTGTGGTCATGTATAGTAGCTACTGCCAGATTCCCCTCCCAATCACCTTCGGGTACACCACAAGTCCCTCAGAGATATTACGCAGTGTATTTAAAGTTATGTCAGCTATGAGGAAAGCCTCAGCTGTGTTGGCACTGTGTTTTCAAACCACAGCACAAAGGATGTTTGGAAGGGATCCAGAACCAGAAACATCAGGTGCTGAGCCCTGCTGCAGCAGTGTTCTGAACACTGGGTTACTTCTATAAGACATGACGCTTGAATCAACCTGCCTTCTCTCAGTAGGCTCATTTGTCTCCTCCATAAATGTCAGTACAGAACTTCTGTGTGGATATTCACAGATTGGCCCATGCAAGTAGGATTTCAATATCCACCTTGCAACTATGGGTCTCTCCTGTGTCCATATAAGCTCACTTAAATCCTGCCAAGTAGGCTTTTTCCCATGGTAAACTTGAAAATGCAGGTTAAACCTACTGTGGAGGACAATGCATGTTCCTCTCCAAGTAACAGGAAGCATCTCCAAGGTGAATAATGCTTGCAGCTTTTGGGCAGTGGTGTGCATAGGTGTGAACATGAGCCATCACATCAGGATACAACCTCTTTTTCCTCTGCTGCCATCTTGAAGTCCACATTGTCCTGATTTACTTCTATCATCTCCTAGATTTACTCATCCATAATAAGCCCAAGAGATTTCTTGGCCTGAATGAGGTAGAGCCAAGTCAGCACCGACTGTCAAACTTCTTTCTCTTGACGAAGTCGAAATCCATTTTGGAGCAGGCATAAGTGAACACCAGCAATAAGAAGCCACACACAAGCATATCTTTCTCAGTGCCTGGGGCTGCGACTGTGCTGCTTGAAGACAGGAGCCTAGCAGCCACCTTACACACACCTTGTATCTCTTGCAGATATCTTAGGGGGAGAACAAATGTTTGGAGGTTGTGGGAAACAGTACAAGAAGCGATGGGACACATGCCAGCCCTGAGGGTACCACTTGTAGTGTCATGTTGGGACAAAACTTGTGTGGCCTGTAAGTGCCTTGAGGTTTGCAGGAGTCTACTGTGGCAGCTCTCAGAAATAATGTTACAAAGCAATGTAAATGTAGCCTCTCAAGACACTGTTTCCATGGATCCTAGCAAAATCTAAAAGATCTTGGTTTGGACTGAATCGCTGTGGGTTTTTCCCCAGTAAGTTAGGCAAAACTTCTGATAGCTATAGTGCAGTAGAGTATGGATTTTGCTGCAATTAAAAGCATCTGGTTTAAAATTTGGTTTTTGTTAAGTTCTTCAGTGTTAGAAGTGAAACAGTGAAGTATATTTGGGGAATACGAACAATACAAAAATCTGAGTGCGTATTCATGTGTATATGTAACCTAAAAAACCAAACTGATCTCTTGAACAAAGCAAGAAGCTGTAAAACAAATCAGTAGTATTGCACTGAACTTTGCAATGCTCATATGCCTCCTATAGGACATTGTAATAGCTTGTAGTCCACATGAATATTGAAAAGCTCCTTTAAGAATCAAACTAGAAATGTCTCCATAGTTCTAAGAAAAATTACAGAAAATTACACATTTTTGTTTTGTTTTGGTATATAAAGTACAGTTACAAGTAAAGTGTTTTCAAATTGAAAATTAATTTCATTACCCTACATTTTTTTTGTAGTAAAATGGAAAAATAGTCTTTTCATTTAGCTCATACTGTAATCCTACTGTATATGCAAGAGATTCCATCCATGTTGTATCCTTTTATAGTTATCCATATGCTGATCTGTGCAAATTATGCAGATGTACACTACTTTGAGGATGGTTTTTAAGCACTGATGTCTGAGGCTTGAGGGTGATCATATTGTACAGTCCTTCCTTCAGTTCTTTCTGTGTAACTTCATGCAGCATGTGAAAATTAGCACTCTGGTTAGTATAAATACTATATTTTATTCATCTGTCCTTTTCTCCTAACCAGTCTTCTTTTGATCATAGCTGTTAACAAATGTACCTACTGGCACCTCCCTAACAATTATTAACATTTGCATCCAGTATGACACTTTCTGGCTTATTCAGCTTAGCCAATGCAATTACGCTCGTTTATATAGTTTAGCAGCCTGAAACAATTTTTCAGTTAAGTCTGTCTCATCATAGCATACATACTCAGAAGACCATTAAAGATGCTAAGTAAGGTTACTAACCTGCCAAATTTTTACTGAAAATGTGGTAGGAGAAATAAGAGTCATCTGCGGCCTGCAACTAGATCTTTAATTTACTTTTATTGTTGTTTCGGTTTCCTTAAGCATTCCTGGCTGCCTTGTTGCGCACAATCAAGAACAGATTCCATCAATATCAGTTTCTGTTATTTCTAAGCTACACTTAATAGTATACAACTATGCACCACAGAGGCCATAGAGCCCATTTCATGCAGTCTGATTATATTTTGAGACAGTGACAGCAGTTGGCTGTAACTTTTATGTCATAAATACGCTTTCATTCTGACTTTGGAAATATTAGTGTTTTGCAGTAAAAAGTACACAAAATACTCCAACCACTTCTCAATTATGCTAGCATTTCAAAAACATTAGGAAGTTAGGGCTGGAAAAAGAAATTTGCAATAAGATTTTCATGGTAGGCTTTTACTGGCATTATTGCTTGCATAAAAAGATTAAGGAAAACGATGTCTAGATGTAAGCTGGAGTTTAAGTGTAGAGTGACTATAGTATCAGAAATGAGACATTGTGGCTAGTACGCTTCTTTGCTACTATACCACATATTCCTGGATTCTATCTCCTTTTACATTTAATAGCACTGCAGAGAATGCAGAGATTTTTAATTTTTATAGAAAAAACTATGTGGGTCTTAGATTTCTCATAATATTTACTTTTCACAATGACCTCCTAGAAATAAGAAGGTGAATTTTATTGTAGGATTAAAATTGTCTTTTTCTGATACTTAAAAAAAAGGCGGGGGGGAGGAGAAAAAGAGGGAAGTGTTTCTAAGCCAGGTCATTTTAGTGATCCTGTTTACTGCATTTTCACACAAATCTCTGTATAGGCACAAATACAGGAGCAGAGGGCTTTGGTTCAAGCATTGACAGGCACTTCTTTTTGAAAGTTGATAGACGGCATAAATACACCATCAAAAGACAAAGAAACGAAGTATGAATTTTGAACATGTAGATATGTCTGGATTGGTTTGAGTAAACTATTCAGAATTGTTTACATATGACTAGAGAACGTACCCAAGGACTAGACTTTAAAAGACAAACACAGAAAACCAACATGAGTAAAACTGGAAAGAAATAACTGAGAGGTCAGAGAACTAATGAGAACTCTGTAATCAGCGTAGGAGAACTGGAAAGTAGGCCAGCACTGACACACCAGTAAATTTTTGCCTTTTTAGTCCAACATTAAGAACTTTAAAAATGTGTATTTCACTGGCTAAAAAAAAAAAAAAAAGGTTTATTTTCTTGTGAAAAAACATGCTGTGCCACTGCAAGTGTTTTTGTGTTGTATCATTTCCAAACAGTTAGGGTCTCTAACAAGAACTATAGATCCTTTTGGTATTACTGAAAAAGACTTAGTGAAGAAAACTTGATGCTGAAGCCAAGGATTTGATTTCAAAATAGTGAAGGTATAGAATTTCTTCTTGCAAAAAACTGATTGTGCCTAGCACATTACGATGGGTCAGCCTTGGCTGGCTGCTAGGCACATAACCAGCTGCTCTCTCACTCCCCTTCCTTAGCAGAAAAGGTGGAGAAAGGAAGAAGAAAAACCTTGTGGGTCAAGATAAAGAGGGGGAGATCACTTACCAATTACCACCACAGGCAAAACAGATTCAAGTTGGAGAAAATTAATGATGTAGTTTATTGCCAATTAAAATAGAGCTGGATGGTGAGAAACAAAGACAAAACCTCTGAAGTCAAAACTTCTTACCAGCGTTAGCAGGAGTTTTATTTCTAGGACGCTGTTGTAAACAAGGTGGGTTTACACCATTACCAAGAACATTCTGTGTGAAAGGATTCTGACAGTAAGGAGAAGTCTACATCTGAACAAACTGCAAAGCATTAAATAATATCAAAAAGGCCCAACTGCTACTACATTGGTAACAGAAAATGAGAGTTGGGGGAATTAAAAATACTGTTTTCAGTGTAAATTAAACTGATATATTCATTCAGCATTTAGTGACTAAAAAAGTTGCCTATATACAAGGATGTGCTACATGTTAGATGCATCTAAGGTTAGGGAAGATTTCCAATTCGTTCCTATGAATGTCTGTCTATTTTGGGGTATTTATACCACTATTAGATTTAGTTTTTTCCTAAAGGGAAAAAAAGCATACTAAATGGTATTTAATGCCCAAAGGGAAGCAGCTGTTGTTTCTAGTCTGTCCAGAAATCAGCTAACATTATGATTGAAGCTGGGAGAGGAAGGGCAAACTTATGTGGGAGTAATAACTGTGTGAGGGAACAGGCACTCTCGGAATGAAAAAGGGTAGGTGGGTGGATTATGTGCACATGATGCTGATGATGCAGCTATACCCGCAGGAATGCTGAGATGTTGCACTGCACAGCCTCATTTCAAGCTTTGATTTTAGTGCACAAGATCATAGGATACCAAAGCCAATTATAATCTTTAGTGAGGGAATGTCCTAGTATTACAAAGCAAGATTATTGAATAGTCTTTGTTTAATTTGCTTGTAAATTATTCAAATAATTGACCTTATGTATCACAGTTAATGAAGTGCTGCACTGAAATGGTGAGGACTGGAGGAGAGTGAGGACAAGACATAGCAGTGCTCAAGGATAATATTGATTCTGATTCACTGCCTTGTACCTTGCACTGTTATTTCTGTGAATGCAAAGTGAGATATAAAACCTAATCAGAAACTAAGTAATGTAAAACCTGAATTTATAATCACCTTGTTCTCTATGTACAAGATTCTATGTATGTTTACATAAAAAAATGTTTTGTTATGATCACTCTGCCTCCCCATGAAGATAAGCCAAGTAGACCTACTTTTAAACTCCAAAGTAAGAATATTTTGTGCAAGGTTTTTCCTTATACCTGCACAACTTTATGAAGGGAACTGATAGCAACCTTTTTGCATAGATAAGAAACGAAATAAGATGAAGTGATGTTTTTCAGGCAGAGGTGGTCTGAGAGCACTCTGTCAGCTATGTTGTATATCTACATTGTTTTAGCTTCACGTGCATGCAATAAATTACTTTGAAAAAGGAGAATCAGTTAAGAACTAGAATCCCGAGGATAATATTAGGAATGTTATGCATATTTTAGGCCATGATTATATGGACTGAAAGAATTGAGGGAAGTCACGCATGAGCAAAAAGCATTTTTTAAACTTTGGCTGAAGAAGTATATGTACTTAGGAAGGATGGAATTTTTCTGTTGAAGAAAATTTCCATGCTTTACATGGAACCTAAATGAAATGAAAATGCTGTGATGATTTGCTATATGAAAAGAAAATTCATCAAAATCAACATGTTGCTTTCTTAAAGCTCAGTACTATTGGTAATATTATCTATTGATTTTACATTAATATAAATGTTCTGCGTCAGAGACATTAGCTTACTGGACATTGTTTCAGCCATGAATGAAGTGAGGCTATAAAAAGGAGAAATTACTGTGCTTTGAAATGCATTCCATTCTTCAGTGTAATATTCTGAGATACTTATTATTTTATGGAAATAAACATTAAGACTTCATAGCTGCTGATTAGTATAATTCACTGTTCTAGTTTAATTCCAGAAAATATCAAGTACTTATGCAGACTTATAGCTGATATACATGCTCAGTGAATTTTACTGGAAATGAGCAGTGCAGAAGAAAAATGGAAAGCTTAGGTTTAAAAAGGGATTGAGGAACTCCAAGAAAAAAGGTTACATTCCACAAGCAAATCTGGTTCAAATGAGATGCAAACAACTCATAAATAAATAAATTCAGTATGCAGATTTAATGAACAGCTAACTCAATAATATCATTCCACAACGTTTCATTCTTCAGGTAGCTTAGTATGAATTGCTGTTCTCAGCAGAGACCTTTAAAGTCCATGGAACTTGAAATCTTGAAATCCTCACTCAGAAAAAACTCTAGCTGAGGCTAGTTTGAGTTCTACTTGTGTAAGGATTGAAAAGAAAGTTTTGAAAAGATTTCCACATTTGGCTTTATTGTTTTAGTTGATAAAGGGCAACAAGCATTAGATATAGTATAATTGTTTTAAACAGACAAATAATATCACTTATACTGTGAAATATATTGCAATGTAGTCCACCTTTGAGGTCTCCAAACCTGCCTCCTTGAACTGCATTCACAATGTCACCAAACTTCATACCACTGAGGCTGCTCAGCCTTCTGATGTTGAGAGCAATCCATTGTTGTGCGCTCAGCCAGTCACTTAAGGACTGTCCTCTATTTAAAAGGTGGTTACCTTTAAATGTTTTTTCATTCCTGGTCTTCAGGAATGATACAACAGGTATGACACGTGGTCTTTCAAGTGGTTTTTCTTATTTTAAAAGTGTTTCACCCTATGGAATGCTGTATACTGCCCTTAAACATCACACTGAGTTCTGTGTCACAAGAGACATAACTTGCAAGAACAGCAAGAGAATTCGCTATTTGCTGTTTATCTTGTTCCTTGATCAGAGTCCGTTCTTGATGTGGAAAGCTCCCTGAGAACCAAGTATTAACATATCCCTCAATGCTTGACATTAAAAAACTAAGGGTCCAAGATTTCCTTCCTTCACAGACAGAAATTTGAGCAGCGTGGTGAATCTAACATGCTCAGGACGTGCTGAGTATGTGCGACTCAGCACTCACGCAGCACGTGCTGTGCAACCCATCCAGCAAATTCTGTAGGTGTCAAACGTACTGTGTGGGCCCAGATGACTTCTACAAAGACTGCTCAGTGTCACTCTGCATGCATTCTGCATGTAAAATGATTTATGTGTCCAGGATTTCTCGCTGCCTGGCAGCTGCTACCCCAGCTGGACTGCTCCATACCTGAGAAATTCCAGATGAACAGCCAAATCAGCGATCTAGAACAAGCTGAAACAGTAGTTTACCATGAGAAGTAGGAGATTTTGCAAGTACACATCAGTGTAGACTGGAAGCTCTCTAAAAAAAAAAAGAGATTGCCTGCCTGCTGTGTCACCACTTCTATTCCAGCGCTGGGATATATATAAAAATAAAGCCTTGATACACTTAGTCTCCACTGATTTCTTCTCTCCTGGGAAGCTGTCTGCATGTTGCAGATGTCCTCTGCCACTTAACAGAGAGCCAGTCTTGGTCTCAGGACACAGCAGTTGTGTCAGAAAAAGGAACACAAGTAATATTTCTACCATATTTAATCTTGGGTGTGTAACTGTGCTGTTTACTCCTGAGGGATGTCACTTATGACTAACATAACAAAGCACATGAGCTCTGTAAAATCTGCAGCTGTCTCTGAGAAAAACAGAAGAGAAAACAGGCCATGGGGACAAACAGTCCCCCAGATGTAATTTCCCAGCTGGGATGTTATTCAATGTGGCCCAGTGCCTAGAAGCCCCAGCCTGTTTCTGATCTCCAGGTCAGTTTCAAAGCAGTTTTGTAAGAAATGAGGCATGTTTATGTGTCCACCAAAAATAGCAGTAGCTGTTAAAGCTGAAGCCATTCAGCATGGCTGACACAGTCTTCAGATTCTTTCTCCTTAATTTCTTGGCCCAATTGTTTTGCAACCTAATGCTTAAAAAACATAGTTCCTGTGTGTGTTTGTTTTGGATAAATATCTAATCATCATGCCATTATGACTGCAGTTTTGGAATCTATTTTTTAAATGTTACATTTTGATTTTTGGAAGCATGGAATTGAAACCACAGAAAAACAGCTGAGTTTCTGTAGATTTTATTTTCTTAACCACCTTGTCACCGTCTGCAGTTTGTTCTCTGTTAGAAATGTGATTTACTTTGCTTTGCAGAATGCTGCATCTTATTTTTCTGTTTGGTTACAACTCCTTCCATTTTAACTTATTTCCTTCTTTCCATGATGAAATACAACTTACTTTCACCCTGATTCTGTTCAGGTTCTTTTTCTACTGATGCCCAACTCACTTCAGGCATGATTTCTATGGCTCAGTTTAGTCGGGCATCTGTAGTGCATAATGTAAAAATGCTGCAATCTCTCACAATGTCTTTCATAAGGTCTCTCTCAAGGTGCTGTAATGCAGAATAGATGTCATGCATTTCATACAGGCCTGGCAAATAGCTACAAAATGGTAACTGGTTGCTACCATCTTGGGGCAGACTCAGCACTGTGATGAAAGTTTCCACAAACTATTTTCTTGTTCTAGGAGCAGCCAGTTGGCTCATAATATAAAGAAGAGCGTGACAGGAATATATTTTTCTTTCTTGCTAGCAGTTCAGTGAAAGTTTCATGTTAATAATTTTTTTTGTTTCTTCGCAGTATTCATAGTGAGTTGAAGTAAACAATTAACTGCCCTTTTTGTAATCAACAAATAGTATTTTTGATTTACATGAGAATTTGTGCTTAGAATCTCAGAAGTCACTGAAATGTGAGCAAGGCTTGTACTGTGTTGGAGTAGTGCAGTTACATTTGCTTAGTGTATTTCTTAACACCCTACGATTAAGCAATGAATAATAAAGTAAGACTTTTAGCTGAATGAGAGTCCCTAGAAAACTGATAGTAAGATGTGCAAACAAGGAGAAAAAACAGACAAGAACATAAACTCTATTATAATAGCCTGTAAAGCATTACTGTGCCTTTCTGAAATCGGGAGAGACAATACATCTTTGCTTTACTTACTGTAGGCAATGTAAACATTATAGGTCTAACTCTTGTCTCACTTCAGAGGTACACCTAGATTGATGGCAGCTGTAATAGGGCTGTCTGTTCTACTACTGCTCTAGCGCAGGGTCATCCTTGGGCAATTGTCAGAGAAGACAGAAGGAAAGATGTCATTGCTATGTCTCTGTCAGTCCTTAGTTGGCACAGGATTTGTCTTGCCTGCTCCATTAGAGCTGAGAGTGACAAGAGAACCAGGGAGCCCTAGCAGCTTTCTGGCAGCCTTTCTCCTTTTTCTGCTCCTCCCCATGAGAAGAGGAAACCATCTTCGGTAATACAAAATCGTCTTTGCAGCAGCACTCAGGAAACTTATTTTGGAAGGTACAAGTCTTCTGGCTTCATGGGGACATGCATATGTTTATGCTAATGCTAAATATTGTCCATTGTTTCAAAGGAGCTTACATATGTTTGTTTTACTTTCAAACAATAGGCAGTGCCCCTGGGTGACAGTGCATAGGATGAATGGGTCCTTAGAATGAGAAAACACAATTTGTCAAATGACTAATTCAGAAAATACCAAACTGAATGAATTCATTTGAACAGCTCTGTTATGCTCCCCTGATGTGCTGTTCTTTAAACAGAGGAAGGAACCTTATTAATGTAACAGTCACCCCAGGCCTAAGATGTTAATGTTTTCTTTGGATCTGTTGTTGGAATCTACATATGTAGGAAACTTTTTCATTTTCTAATTATTACAAATGACGTTCTGTTCTTTAGAAACAGAAGTATTTTCAGGGGAAAAAGTTATGCTCAGGAAGAAAGAAAGTAAACACTTTTTACTTAAGGTTTTCACCAGAATAACTAAAAGCAAATGGACCAAGGTCATTGGATTTAATCAAGCTATGAACTGCCATGACTATAAACTTAGAAAAGTACCTCTCAGTAACAGATTTTCTACTTGTAGGATGTCTACAGAATGAAAACAGGCAGTCACTGCTGGATTGCTACACTACATTTTGCTGTTTTATTAGACTAATAAGATCTTAAGTCAGTCTTTTAAATTTGCTCTTTTAAAGAAAAGATGCGAGACAATAGTTAATGCTATATTATAGGGATTTTTTTTAAATCCTACAGTCTTTTGTACAAAAAATTTTCTTTGATCATGTCTGTCTTTAGTACTGGATGGCCTGAGATTTTGTGAGTGAAGACTCAAACCTTCAAACTCTAGAAAAGTACACCTTAGCTTATTCAGAGTAGCACTGTCGAAGAATGATACCCCTTCATAAGCACAGAAACAGAAAATTGTTTTTCATAGGATCTTGTGGTTCATTTACACATCTGGACAGCATTCATGCAGACTTGCAGTAGAGGCATACGTACTTACATGTACTAAAATACAATAGCTGTTTTTTTTCTAATCAAACTAGTTCCTAAATCATGTAGGACTAGTGATGTCACCACAGCTGGTTGTCAGTGTTGCAGAAGGGGTGCAATCAACAGAGAACAGCTGTATTATGAAGATGTTCTCATGCATTTTAGTTAAGGCTGAGGGAAGGCATCTGTTCAGAGCTGATGACATCATTATGCCAGTTATATAGAATCAGGTTGCGTTTTAAATTGCTGAGGATTCAAGAAGTGGACCTAGGCTTATCCACAACAGTAAGTATTTACTGTATCTTTACAGGAAGCTATTTCAGAGTTTGCTGGGATGATAATACGTAACACTCAAAAAGCCATTTCTCAAAGGCTTGGCATGTGTATTACAAGTAAATGAGCATTAAAAAAATAAATCATACAACCATTCTCACTCTGACCTTGTTACTGTCACCCTGAAACCTTGACATGCCCTCAAAACATGGTAGCATAGCTAAGCAGCTTCCAGCACCATATTTTTTTTTTTTATTTTTAATTATGTGTCATATCTGTCAGATTCCAAACATCAGTCTAAGTACGTCTCATCTGACCAGAAGTCACACAGCAATATAAGCTCAATTCCAGGGCAATTTCTTGAGTAAGAGAGGAAAACTTTAAAAGATGGTGAAACTGAAGTATATAGTGAGGCCTGGAACTCTATACCTAATTTTCTGCTGGGCAGCCCTGGCCAGAAAAAATGTCACAAAATGAAACTAGACATCAAATTGTTGCATAGAAATTACAAAGCCATGAAGGCTTTTTGTAACAGAAAATAACAGTGTCCATCTTATACTTGGACATGTTCACTCTCTGTTCAAAATCATAGAATCATTTAGGTTGGAAAAGACCTTTGAGATCATCGAGTCCAACCATAAACCAAACACTGCCAAGTCCACCACTAAACCATGTCCCTAAGTGCCACGTCCACACATCTTTTAAATATTAACTGAGACCAATGTATTATTACTGGAAAACTTGTTGGGGGTAAAATTCTTTGTCTTTGACTTTGCCTATTTGTACTTTAAGACCCTTTATTTATTTTTTAAGCTTCTTAAATTTGGACATTAAAAAAAAAAGAGAGAGAGGAGCTGTATACAAAGCTCTGTATTTCCTCTGACTTTATTTTCTTTATTCTTTTAGTCATATGAGCATCCAGAGTACTAAATTCACAGATTACGATTCCTTATCCATATGGCTTTGCTTTTCAACCATGCTTTTTGGGCCAACTTAATATTTAATTCATGAACAAATAGATGTGATAAACAACTGAGGAACAGTTTCCAGATGTGTGTCATTTCTGTCTCTTTTTCAGCACGTGAAAAGTAGATACACAGAATATTTGTTAACTTTGGACAACACCTAAAATAACACTCTGGCATCTAAGTTATAGGTATATTATATATAAATAAGGTATATTAAATGAAATTTAGACATCTAAATTCAGGAAAGCTATCTAGGAAAAAAAAAAACACTATTCACTTTAATTCCTGAAATACAACAAACTGCCTTTGCTAGTGCATACGGAAGCAATACTTTATTCACTGAGCTGCCTATCTCCTACCCATTGAGACTCCAGAAATTATGTGTCCTTCTACTGAAGTCTCTTGAAGTGTGCTTGCTGCTAAACATCCATGCTTGGCTAAAACTGCCTGGGCAGCATTGAGTTCAACTTAAAAAAACCCCGCTGGGTAGTAACAGCCAGCCTTGGGACAATAGAATAAAGGTCTGAGCATTTGTTTCTAAATTCAGAAAGCATCCAGGTTCTGAATTCCAGTTTCAAGGAGATGTTGAACGGCAGTCCAGAACCCTTAGTGCTTTCTGTTGGTTATCCTAGATATCTCAGTATTGTGTATGTGGACTGTTAGGAATTTGTGTACACTAGCCACTTCTCGTACTCTGCTTTCTATGGAAAGGAGTCCTGTGCCTTTGAGTGAATGGGAGCTGTGGTGCATGCTAGCATTTCCCTCGTTTAGATGAATGGGACCTTGGGGAACACCTCAACAATTAAAGCCTCTCCAGACAACGACAGTCTGTACTTAGAGGAAGAGAGAGGTCCAGAATGCTGTCATCAGAAAAATAAATTCAGTTTCTGTACAGTTTTGCTGTATAGCCCTATCGAAGCATTTTTTTCTGTACCAGCCAGAAGGTATGAAAGACTATTAGAAAAAAAATAGTGGGATAAAGGGTGCTGTGGAAATGCAGGCCAAACAATGAACAGTTACAGGAATGCCCATCAGTCAGAAAGTGTAAGTAATCATATTGTGAGAAAAAAAAGCGTGATGTAATCTGGCCAGAACTAATGAGAACATATAGGAAATGGGGAGGACACTTAATATGGAGGTTAGAAACAAATGCATAGAAATGGGGACAGTTTAGAGGACTATATATAGAGTAGCTCAAGGAATAATCAGTGTACAGTGTCATCCTATAGCAATGAGTGACAGATACTGTCTCATAAGCTTTCTGTCTGTAAATTTGATCATGCTTGAAGGTATTAAACATGTCGATAAAACTGTGATTGTCTCAGCTGAGTATGGCAAGGAAGGGAACATGCCCCAGTCAGATATTTTAAATAGTGATCTCAAAATGTGCAATATCCTACACTGTAGTAAGATGTATGCATTTGAATCTGTGATATTTAAACTTCAAAGAATAAGACTATGTTGGGAAAATTGTGTATTTCCAAGTGTGTTTGTTCATGTGCTGAGTTTAGGCTGTGGTTTGCAGCTATGGATTTGGTGTGGAAGTCAGTATTGTGCTTCCAGTTCTGAACCTGTCATCTTCCCTGGGGTCTCTGACAAGTTCTACTAAATACTACCTTGCTCCCAGTGGTCTGCCCCATCTCTTTACTGGCAGTTACTGTCTCCAATCCTTTCTTGCCAGCACAGCTGGCAAAAAGCGTTTACTAGTATTTCAGACGTTCCAGTTGACTCAATGATAGGGTCACAGCTCAAATTGCCAGTATGCTTGTGCTGAGATGCCAAACTGTGCTGGAGTAGCCAGTACAGAGGCAGACATTTGCTTCTACCCGCTCTGCTATGGGGGCAGTAACCTTTGACAGCAAACCTTGGGAAGGAGGGAAGGGAGAGGGAAAAGGAGAAAGGAGAGCCGATCTTAAACTGCTGCAGATGTTTCTTCAGTGAACAAAAGGCAGAGATCTGCTGCAGCAGGTTATACGTTACAGTACGTTACCTCAAGCATTGTCATTAATGTATTTTTAATGCTGATTTTTAATGCTGATTTCATACCTTGAAAAATGCATATGCTATAGTCAGGAGGCTCTGAGTGCTGCGATAGTGGTTTTTCTTTCCTGATGCCTCCAAGGGCACAGCTGGGTGATAGCTGGGTCCAACTGCACGTGTAGGGGCACTGCATTACAAACAACCCTGCATGTTTCCTGTTGTGGTTTAACCTTGGCTGGCAACTAAGCCCCACGCAGCTGCTTGCTCACTCCTCCTTAGTGGGATGGGGGAGAGAATATGAAGGGTAAAAGTGAGAAAACTCATGGGTTGAGATAAAGACAGTTTAACAGGTAAAGCAAAAGCTGCATGAGCAAGCAAAGCAAAACAAGGAATTCATTCACTACTTCCCATCGGCAGGCAGGTGTTCAGCCATCCCCAGGACAGCAGGGCTCTGTCACGCGTAACGGTTACTTGGGAAGACATATACCATCGCTCTGAACGCCCCTCATTTCTTCTTCCTCCCCCCAGCTTTTTTTGCTATGCATGACATTATATGGTATGGAATATCCCTTTGGTCAGTTGGGGTCAGCTGTCGCAGCTGTGTCCCCTCCCAACTTCTTGTGCACCCCCAGCCTACTCTCTGGTGGGGTGGTGTGAGAAGCAGACAAAAAAGATAGATCTAACACTTAGTCCATATAGTATTATTAGGGACCCAAAATGCCCTGGAGGGTGAGTTCTAGGAACTGGAGGTTTCCTGGATGCAAAAAAGGATGTTCTGCTAGGTATTTTATGTAACACCAAAAATTATTTAAATTTGGAGAAAGAAAGAGATACAGAATCCTAGTTGAGGTGTGAAGGCTTCAGGATCTCCTGGATGGAATGACTTCTTAAGCTAAACACAGGCTTGGAAAATATAAAGTAATAGCAAAGTATTAAAAAATAACAAGAGGTGAGAGGTTACTGATGAAGGCTCCAGCCTGTCAATTATTAAGTCAGAAGAGACACTACATCAAGTTAAAGGTCTATCCACACCAATAACAACAAATATTCTCACAGGGAGGGAGTTAAGGTTGTATATGTACTCTTAGCTTGTCCAGTATTTTTATTCTTTAAATTAGCAGTCTTTGAAACCTTATAATAGTAGTATATGGAAGGTCTGATAAAATATGAGAAGCTTTAAAACCTGTAATGTGGACTCAAACAAAACCAAAACACTTTTTTAAATCAATATTTTTTTACTTGTAACATACTCATTTTTGTATTGCCCTGAAGCATATGCAGTGTTGTCAAAGCACTCATTGTCTGTAATAAATTGGAAAATAATTTCAGTTCAGTCTGCAAGAACACAAAGACAAGAAGTTAAAGGACAGCCATACTATTCGAGTTGCAGATTCTGTCATATTTAGTCAGCATATAGGATGCTTTCCTCTGCTTTACATCAGTCTTAGAGTTCTCTGTTCCATTTTGTCTTCTGCATTTTCCTCCTTGCTTTTGTCTCCTGTCACAAAGCTGATGTTCCATATTACCAGTTCATCTCTTTTCCATACCTCAGGATGGTACATGTTTCCAGAAACACAAGCCAAAACCAACAGATTTATCACAGCCTTAATGACAGCTGGCTGCATGCTGAGTGAATTCTTAAATTCCCCAAAACTACTTTTTTGCCAAAACACGTGGAGTTGCAGCATTCAACATTTTATTGGGACTGTTATCTCCAAATGAAGAATGACTCCACTGGAAAAAATTATTTGGTATCAGCTGCAGACCTATTTTTAGCTTCTTGTTTGGTGAAACTTCAGAAAACATAATTAGCCATATGTTGAGAGACGATTGCCAAGTCTTAAACTCGATTTTTGCAAACCACATTTAAGCACTACCTTGTCTACAACCTTACGCTGTTGGAATCAGGAGACACAGGGGTTTTTTATGAGAATGTTATTCTTCATATTTCTTTGAGTAAATATTTGTATTTATGAAGGTTGTAGAACTGGCAGTACTAAAGACTGAAATCTTCCATTTGTTTATATGGGAAGCTCTGTGCAGGCAACAGTACTGGAATCATCCCCTACTTCTGTCACTTATGAACTTCAAGCCTTGGTTTGGGGTGATGGTGTTCTCAGACGCAGAAGAGTAGAGCAGGTCAGAAACATTCATTCTCCCCCACAAGTATTTGTAGTGAAAACAGAACAAGATTACTTTAATCAAAAACAAGTACAGAAAATGTTAAGGTTTTGTCAAAAATAAGAGTTTCTACATGAAAACCATTTTTTTCCAAAGGAAATATAAATAAACTGTCAAATTTCAAATTGGATTAAAACAAATTGAAAGATTAAATCATATCTGGCTGAGTCTTGGTATGGAATTATAGTCAGGTGTCTCACGATACCAGCATGTCCTCTGAACCAGAATTCCTATTTGGGCTTCTTTTCCCGTAATACAATTACAATTTCTCCTCAGGAAGTTTTCTGTGAAATGAAGTTCAGTTTTTGCTGCCCTGAAAAGGCAGTTTGGACTATGTGAATTGGATAAATGTCACCTTCTTATTTCTATTCATAGAAAAAAAAGAGAAGTCTTTTGCTATAAGAAGGGTAAGACTGGGGTTTTATTTTTCTAGCAGAAGGAAAAGTTTTCTTTGGTTCCCCTCTGATTAAAGGTGGTCTGGTTCCCACTTCTCATTCTTTTATAAAGCTGCCAAATAGAAGGACGAGATTTCTTACAACATCATGCTCCATGTCATGGAAGGAACAGAAGTGTATGAAGGCTAGAATGAAGGGAGGGAGGAGCATTTGGGACAGTTAAACGCTATTGGCTGGCCTAACAAAACTTGCAATAAAAGTAGGGCTTCTGCAGTCTCTGTGCTCTCTGTCTCAGCTGTACTGAGAGTAAATTCTAGGTAACTGGAAGTCAAGCCTCTTGGCTATAATAATTTAAAAACCAGTCCCCATATTCTTCCATTTCCACATGTTTGCATTGACTGCAAGCTGTTATCTATCTGTTTGATCTTACTTTCATTAACTTGTTTGGCTTGCTGTTTATCTGCTGACCTCATTGCCACTTGATAGAAATTTATGCAAAACATTTTGATTGCTGCTGCTCTGTTTCTAGCAAGGTTAAAGAAAGAGAAATGACGCTACTAAAACCATGTATTGACATGATAGACAGCTCAACTTGTATGTCACCTTTGTTTTCAGTTGATTCTTGATGAACAGCATATTCTCACTACTAGAACCATTTTTTCAAATGACAATGGCATTGCCTTTTGCAGCTCACAGTGCTTAAGAAAGGGAGTTTCTGAGCCCTTACATGAAAATACATATATGGATGGTTTTCTGAGGCACCTAAGTTAATGGTAATCCATTGAGATGAATCTCAAGATTACTACAAATTGTTTCATAATTGTCTTGTGGCTCAATATTGAGTTAGTAACATCACTTCGTGTGATGCAGTACGATAGAATATAAGGATATAAATATCCAGAATAACAAAAAGCAATTTGAGGAAAACACTGTTATGTTTAATCACATTTCACTGAGTATTGACATCAATTGAGTTGCTATATAAAGATTTCAAAGCACAAATAGCATGATTGTTGGTTATTTAACTGGGGTTTTATTGGTAAAAATTATTAATTAAGGTGTTTTTTTCTATAGTTACATAAATCAGAAGCTTACTTAACTGAGTGGATTTTTGGTTGAGTGTTAGTGCAGTTGAGATGGAGGATTTATTTGGTATAGCTGGGGTAGATGAGGTTAGTTCTTTCAGTCAACCTGTGTCGCAGTAGCTGGAGGCTTTTCTTAATTTTACAGATAACTTTAAGTGCAGAAGAATTCACTGGTTTAAATAGAAATAATTGAAAAGTAGAAAACTTCCTGTGCAGAAAAATAGGAATCTACAATATCTGGTTTATGGACAAGGAGTACGTAGGTTTTTTTGTTTTGTTTTCTAAAAATATTCAAAACAACATAACTTGGCTGTTATACTTGTATATATACTTGTATATACATAAGCAAAGTATTGCTTATAATACCTGTTCTACAATGCTACTAAATACTTAAGACTTATTCTCATCATTCCCCAAAAAGTTTAATTTTTCAGGTTCTTTGGTGCTCATAGAACAGTCTAATTCTCATGACCTGTGAATTTGAATGACTTTTCATATTCTCCAGTTAAACATTTGGCAGATTTTAATGACTTAATTTGCTCTGATGAGCTTACTCTATAAGTCTTCACTTGTAAGCAAAAGGATATTTTTAATTCAGAATGCATGCTAATATAATATACATAATCACAGGTCTGGAGAAAAAAAGCGAATCCAGCATGGATTTTTTTTTTCTTTCTTTCCGTGGTATCCAGATGTATAGCTTAGTAAATATTATGTACAAGTTTCTGCTTAGAAATTGTTTTAATTTGAAAACTTGGAAGACATAATCCCATCCTCCCTCAGAACACATATACTGCTGAAATTGCACATTTAGGGTTATGTTTTTCCTTTATTGGTTCCATTAATATCTATGAATAATGGCTTCCCATGTGGTAATCTAATTATCATTTGAAATAATTGGTGAGCTGGAACAGTGTCATAGATCAAGGAGGAAATTAATAGAAGAAGGCTAAAGGTGAATTATATGGAGCATGGGAATAATGAGATAATGAAATTAAAGAAAAATTTCAGTCAAAGACCAATGACATCTACACAGTGAGTTCTGTTGAGTAGCAGACCTTGCAGAAGCTCTAGCACATGAGATATTTAAAACTGAGATGGAAGAACAGGAAAAAATGGAATGTAGGGAACCAATTCTTCACTGGCAAAGAGGTGGACTGGATGACCTAATCGCTCATTTCCACTGCTAGCGCCTATAAGTCTGTTTGAACAAATACTTGGATTTCTGTATGTCTTCTAGCCTCACTTGGACTTCTTTTGTATCTAGCAGCAGGAGATCATTATCCTGTGAAAGTGCTTGACAGTAAATAGCTTCATTTTCAGTCTTTCTTACTGGACAAAGTTAAATCTGAGGGTATGTAGAGCCAAATTGTGCCTACTCGTTTACTTGCAGTAGCACAAAGGAGAGAGCTCAGAAAACTACTTGTCCTGTGGATCACAAAAAATCCCTTTAAATTGGCCAGCAGCACAGGGGTTTTCAAATGGCGGGAAATAAGCAATGACTTTATTGATTTTTGACATTTGAGTTCTAACTATTCACATTCTGTGTCTTTTACAGACCATCTGAAAGGAGAAATAACCCAGAGGCACATTCAGAGGGCAGCTCTAGGTAAGAGTAAAACATTTCAGATACAATAGCTGTCTCCCAGGGCTGAATCTGCTTGTGGGGCAGGTTGTATTTTGTGTGACAGTTTTTGCCACAATATTTCTACAGTAGTCTATACCATAAAGAACATGGACTCTGTGAACTTTGCCAGAGATTTTGCTCAAAAGGCATCTGATTTTATGGGTGGTGAGAAAAGTATGCAGAAGTATTATAGGTTTGGGGGTTTGGTATTGGCTTGCTTTCTTTTCAGGGTGACCAAAACAAGAGGAGAGACATCTAAGCTCTCTTCATTTTTAGGTTATTTTTTTTTCGCTTTCTGATGACTCTAATTTGAATTCCCACTAACAGACATTGATTTGTCCTGAGACTGAGCTTCTAGCCATGTTACCACAATCTGTCTGACATCCTTTTTAATTTTTCTCATTCCAAGAAGGACTAAAGGCATATACAGGTCATTTCTTTCGCATCTAGTTATAGAAGTTGAGAAGTTATTTCTTGCAGTTTCTGTTGACACAGCTGTGAAGCTAAAAATGTCTATGTAAGTTGTTCGCATAAGTGTAAAGTCATCCAAATTTGGTTTAAGATGCTTTAAGCTGACTCCACTGACTTTGTACTGAGACAGCCTAGCAGTGTTCATATGAGAATTCCACTTTTGGGATAGTAAACTTCAGCTAAAATGTGACAGAAAACCACTGGGGCAATAACAGTTTAAGCCTTAGATCCATAAAAGAATCCCAAAATGTACTTTCATGGACCTTCTTTACATAAAAGATGGAGCTAACTCAGACCAGATTGCAGTTGGTGGTTTTATTTCTATGTATACATAGCACAGAGAACAATATTTGTATCTTAATAAGAGACAGAAAATGGGGGGGCTTTCTTTTCTCCCAAAAGTCAGGAAAATAAGTCACTGCAGTGTAGCAAAATAGTTTGCCCTTTCCCTTTCTAATTTAGCCATGCATCTCAAGTTCTGCTGATGATGTTACTATTTTATACCTGTATCTGTTTATTTTTATTTAAAAATCAGCACTGAAAATTAATGCTGTCCATGTCCATAAAGCCCAGGACTCAAACTTGGTTTATTTTGATCAATATGAGAAGGGGAAGTGAAGGAGGTGCTGATTTCTTCTCTCTGGTATCCAGTGACAGGATGTGCGGGAATGGGTCAAAGCTGCACCAGGGGAGGTTCAGACTTGATATTAGGAAATACTTCTTTACCAAGAAGGTGGTCAAACACTGGAACAAGCTTCCTAGAGAGGTGGTCGATGCCATTTAAGAAGCATTTGGACAATGCCCTTAATAATATGCTTTAACTTGGTCAGCCCTGAAGTGGTCAGGCAGTTAGACTAGACAATTGTTGTAAGTCCTGTCCAACTGAACTGAATCGTTCTATTCTATTCTGTTCAGTTCTGTTCTATTCTATTCTGGTATCTGAGGTTCAATCTAAAGGTGATACCTTCAGTATAACACGAAATTCTTTCTTCAGTTCACTCCAGGTTTTAATACTGTCTATTTACTAATTTTATGCCACTTTAAGAAGTTACATCAAGATGAATCATGGTAATGCTGCTTATGAGAATTTCCTATTCGGTGTTTCAAAAAAATGAAGTGATGTATTCAGACTGTATGTTTGACTGTATGCATGATAACATCTGGTCTTGTATACTGGTTTCTTACTATTTAGAAAATTGTGTTGCAAATGCTGTTTTCAATAACTATCTAAGCTGCTTTTCATAAAATAGGTAAGTGTAATTTTTTCACATCCTTAGGAAATGACATAGTGTAGTGACTTTACCAGCTGTACATTCACATTGTAAATATTCTATTAGTATTCCACAACATAGCAGGCAACCCATGTGTTGTAGGTTTTTGTTTTGAGCATTGCTATCTGCTTATCATAACTGAGTCTGGACCGCACAAAGTATTTTCCAGACTTTTTTCTTCCCCTTCGTAATTCTCTTAAATACTCTGGATATTTTGACTTAATATTTATTCTATGACTTGGGGAGTATTATTTGCCTGACTGCCTTTTTGGATGAATGTTCTTCCAAGGAGTAACAGGTGTCAAGTCTCCCAGGATCTTCTTGATCACCAGAATGTCATCAAGATATTTTTAAATGAAAACTGCATAGTAAAAAGTCTAATTAAGAGTCTGTTGAAATCCCAACATGAAATAAAACACACCATTGTTTCAATTAGAAACCAAGTTAACATCTTCCAGCTGCCTTTTTTTTTTTCCTTAAAATATTTTATGGTTAAAACTCTTTAAGAAGCTATTCTAGTCGGTTTTTAAACAGTGTAGATCTGTTTCCCTCATGGCTATGCTTAAGATGTGGATTTCTTGTTGAAGGAAAACTCCACTACTTAGCCCATTGTTCTTAGCTATCTCTTTTAAAACACCATATGCTGGGAGTTAACAAAGGACGCAAAGAGATGGGAGGTTTCATTGGAGACAAGGGAGTGCTCCATGTTTTTCAGTACACAACTAGAAACATCAAATACTTTGTGTAAAATTGCAAGTATTCACTCTCATTGTGACTTTCATCTTTATTAATTGTAAGAATACCTTATTATGCAAATAACTTCTTTTATTCAGTAAGATCTTTCAGAGTAACATGCTTAACTGCATTTTCTAGGCAGTACTTAAAATGAAATAATGTGCACATTATTGAAGTACTGACAAAGCAAAAACATTGGGTCAACAATATGCTTCTAGGTGGAAAAGATGGAAGAAAAGAGAGGAAACAAAAGCTTTCCCTGGCATTTGCAATGTTGTAGAAGGAAAATACATATTTTATATGATTCCGATGAAGCATTATCTTAAGATGCTTTAAACTAGCAATTTGGTAAAATACAGGACTTGATTCTTCATTATCTTATTCCAGTTTTACACTGATAGAACATGACTACAGACAGCCAATCAGGCTGATATAATAATATTCACCATCACTGGGGGAAGACTGAATCCTAAGTTGGACCTGCCTGATGACATAAGAAATCCTATGACGTATTGTAATGGGAAGATACTTCTAAGGGGATGCAGTCATGCTAGCAAAGGCATGTTTTGTACAATAACTTTCCATAACAGAAGCAACTGAACTGAGACTACCACAGTTTTGCATATTCGGCTACATCTTCAGTGGAGGCCTCTGTTGGGTCGGTTCCGGAAGTTAGGGAGGACCTTGAAACATATTCCTGGCTAATCTGTCTGTGTCAGCAGAAATGTTTAGTAAATCTACAGGTCCCCCAGGCTGTTCAGTCAGCTTCAAACAGATCCTGACAAAGCTTCATATACAGAAGGCTCATTCATTATGTGCAATAAAAACATATTTTCTAAATTAACATGAATGGTAGAGTCTGCGGCCAGTGGTGCAGCATCTTTAGCACAGCATGCACCTCGTTATCGATAATTGCAGTTACTTTACTAGTCTAGTTGAAATGCAGTTTTGCAGCTTTCCATTTCAAATATTTTTCTTATTCATCTTGTTCTCCATGAGCCTCCCTTCTCTTTTTATGTAAGTTTTGAAGTCTAGGCTAGTAGCAACCTATCAGTTCTTTTGGGATTCTCCTGAAAACATCTAGAGATGGCAAAACCTTTCTGCTTCTGGGGAGGTTTGTTGGTACCAAATCAATCTCTCTCTTTCTGTTCAACTCTATTGTCTCTGTAGAGCTATATGAAAAGAAAAAAAATAAAGAGGTACAATCTAACATCGGTAAAGATGGCAAATGTGTGTCTTTGTAATGAATCTGCATCCTTTGTAAGGATTTCAGCATGAAGGCCCAGATTTATCAGCATTTTGTTAAAAAAACCCCCTTGTTTTCCTGGGTTTTGCAACTTGGCTTTTAGAAGTAAGATTTCATATTTCTGCTGTTATTCAAAGAGCTTCCCAAGTTCTTTTTTGAACAAACTTCCTTTGAAAAAGCCCATTCCTCATGAAAAATAAAATTGCTAGTTGAGTAGAAAATAACAGATATATTTGAATCCCTGAAAATGCGTACCTGCATTTGATTTAGAGTGGCAAATGCCTGAGAGTTAGGATTTTGGCATCTGTTATTTTTATATTTGGATTTGTAACACACATTTGTTTCAAGCAAAAATAGGGAGCTTTCTCCTTATCTTTGTTCCCTCTATAGCTTTGTCTACATCATCTTTTCCTACATTTTCAAAGTTACATACCTGTTTTAGAGATATTAGTATCAGTTTATACCCTTGTTCCTGCCCTGCTATGTGTTTCTTTATAGTGTGTTTCATTCTGCTTCCTCAGCTTCCTTGATTAGAAGTGAAAGAACAACATGATCAGTACCAGAATAAAGCAGGGACAGATGGTGCTGTATAATGCATCAGGGTACTACTGCAGAAATAATCCAACCAGTGTTAGGAAAGAATTTCAAAGAAACTATTCCTCCAATGCACTAGTTCGTGATGCTCAAGAAGCTGCCACTACCATATATCCTATACCTGATGGGACGCAAATACGTTGTCTAACGCATTTCTGCATATCTGGTGAGGTAGAATTGGGAACTGCTGCTCCCATTTGTCCAGAGTGAGTTATCATGGAATTACAAAATGGTGTGGGTTGGAGGGGTCCTTTAAAGATCATTTAGTCCCACCCTCGTGCTATGGGCAGGGACATCTTTCACAAGATCAGGTTGCTGAAAGCCCTATCCAATCTGACCTTGAATGCTTCTGATATAGCCCATGCCACTAGAAAGGCTGGGCCACCATGGTTTTTATCTGGTGAGGATATAGGGCATGTTTAGGAAGTGTATGATAGTTCTCTCTGCAACCATAGCAGCATCCTACATACATCTATAACATTAATTAGGCTAATAATTAATAACTGTCTTGAACTCATCTGCTGTAATCTGTGTGAATGGAAAGCATATAGCACTTCCAAACTGCTGGTTTGCATCAGAATTAATCTCTTATTTAAATAAATCCATATTTAAATAAAATGAGCTCAGTTTCTTTCACTGCTTTACATGTTGTAACTGAGATGCCTTTTAACTTTGTTCATGTGAAGCAGGAGAGTCTTGATCTGTACTAATACCATGAAATGAAGAGACACGAGTGTTTTCAATCAGAAAATGACAGAAGCTGAGGCAAGTGGCAGTCTGTGTTTTCCCACACAAATCCAACGCAGTCCATGGAGAATAATAGATGGCCTGTTTTAAGACCATCATTCCTGGTGCTGAAAAATGGTATATTATGTATACGCTAAATAAAGCACTTTAGAGAAATAACCTGTTTGAAGTCCAGAATTTTAAGATTTTTTTTTTTTTACAAGAGAGAAAGCAACATGTCCCCAGTGCTGCTAGGCATCCCAGGATGCTTCCTCTAAAACTGTATAGGTGAGTTCATGTATTTCCAGTCTGTAAAATATGCTACTTTTAGGGAAAAAAAAAAAGAGCAGTGTAGTCAGTTTGCAATGGCCTCAGAATAAGGGAAAGCTTTCTCTTAGAAATTCACAATTTTGATATGCACAATGTTTCTGTGTGTTATGTTCTAGATATTTGTGCTTGAAATCTCAAGCAAGAGGTGGTGTAAAAGTTTGCTGCGATTGCGCATGCAGGGCACTGATTTTATTCCTAGGGTGACCTCTAGTGGTATCAAGGTCACTCTTTTTAGTGATGGGTTTAATCAGTCTTCCTGTTTCAAAGGAAAAAAGTCAGAAATGCTTTGCATTAAAGTTTATTTTTGGAATTCTGAGACTGACAGAAAGCTGGTAAGATTGTGCTTGTAAAAAAGGATGATGATTTTTTACTATTGGTAAGACAAAGGTATCAACAGCAAAACTGGCTGAAAATTCAGAAACCAGTGCCTCTTTGGCTTTTTTAAAATGAGAGTTCTACTCTGACAAAGATAACGATACTTTTGAATTTGCTTTGCTTTGTGCAATTGTTGTAACATATGAAGTGCTTTTAGAAATATTTATCAAATCAAAAGTTTTTAAGAAAATGCTTGGAATACTGATGGACAATTAGTTTTTGAAAACATATGGAAGTAGTTATATATGATATTGTAAGCAGATTAGAGGATCCTTATAGCTTCTTGTGACTGCAATGTGTTTAAGTCATTGTAGTTATTCCAGGTTTGTCTTGGAGGAAAAAAGCGTAGACTTTAGCCTGTGTTAACCGTGAAGTTACACAACATAACAGACTTACTCTCTTGGTTTCACATGCTATTTTGTGCTTCACATCAGCACAGTATATGGCTAAAACTCTGAGCTCTTGAAGAGCTTTTGTATTTTTGTATGTACCAAGTTGTTCTATAAAGATGATCACAATCAGGAAAAAGAACCATGGATTCGAAGCAGCAGCTAGACAAGCAGCAATGATTTCCTTGCTGGCAGTACTTGAGGTTTCTCCTTTGGTAATATGTCTTGGGTTTTTCCCAGTATTATGTAGGAATGAAGTTTAAAACTGTAGGAGTATATTCTAATAAGAAGACACTTCATAAACCTGTCCCTTCAGGCCTCAAGCACACGTAGACCTTTCTTTCACGAAGTTTTTCTTCAGCCTTTCTACGGTGTTTTATAGTTTTATTTGTTGCTGTGTTTTTTCCATTACTCTTTTTAGCAGGTTTTACTAGGTGCAATGCTAAATTATAGAGGCAGACATGAGTTTTCTCTTTCATTGTGTCTTCAAGAACTGCATCTGTGCTGGAAATCTTTGCAAAAATGTTCTCCCAAACTGTCAGAAAATTCTGAGGTTACTCGTGTGTTCCTATTAAGCTTCCCATGTGACCCACTCCACTTCAGCTTATCAGATCTCAAAAAAGAGCTAAGACATCTTTGGACCAAGTGATATTTTTATTAGAAGTCATGAACTTGTAGCACAGCTATCCAGTTCTCAGTTTTGTTGACAGTGACTTTAGAATTTCACTGTTGTTGAAACAGCTTGTGGTCTCTGTAAGCTTTCTTGTAATAAGTATTTCTTCTGAAATACTGAAAAGTTCAGTGTGAATTGCATTATTTAAAGACTCCTTCTGGTGACTAGTAAGTAAGCAAGACAATCTGGAGATGAAGCTCTCAATTCTCTAATTTGGTTTACTAAAATTAAGGTATTAGGAAAAAGGTGATATGAGGATAGTTACACACTGAAAGAAGTCCTCAGAGAAATTTGCAGGATCTCTGCCTTTGGAGTTTTTCACGACATGTCTGGACAACCTAGTCTGATTCAGTTTTCGCCCAACTTTGAGCAGTAGGTTGGACCACGTAGCCTTCTAAGGTCCTTTCCAACCTGAATAATTCTGTAATTCTAAGACAGGACTTCAGGTGGAGTGAGCAAAAAATAATTTTGGTTTTATGCACACCATCTACTGATTCTAGGCCTAAGCTTGTCTGCTCTAGCTTCAGTATATCTCAGAGTAGCCTCTCTCTATTGGCTCTAAAAATATGGTAGGATAACTAAAAGTAACTTACAGTTTAAGGTGCTGCAAACTTCTTTCTTCTGACCATGTCCAGTAGGTGTGTTGAGCAGCTTGACTAGTTCTGTATCAGTCAAAGTTTCCTCCATGAGGGCACTTTGTAACAAACAAAAGTTCTGTAATCTAATGAACCATAAACAATAAATGGAGCTCTTTCACATCTGTATTTGCTTTAATTTTTTCAAGGTAAAAGTCAGACCTAGAATAGCAATTTCCATCTGATCATGTAAAGCGCAGGACAAGGAGTGAATGAGAAATAGCATGGCTCATGTGATATCCAATGTTTCAGAACAAGCTGCAAATCTGGTGAAAAACTTCTTCCATTTTACGTTTTGCTGAAATGGCTAAAAGAAATTAATTCACTACTTCTTTGCTCAAAAATTTTTGCATGTTTAAGATCAAGGAAAATAATGACTTGGAACAAGTAGTTGCTAATAATATCCCACAAATGTGTAGATGTTGGATATACTTCTCCAGATAAGAATCTTGTGGATAAGTTGTAATTGTTTCTGGATATGTCAAGATTGTCTCTTCTCAGTATACAGTACAGTGTAATTCAGCCAGCAGTTGCCAGAACATTGAGCTCAATGTCCTTTCCTTCACAGGTCATAGGAAAGAGCTGTCTGAGTTATGATAAATGCCTAAATACCTATATACTTCTTGCACCTTCTTGAGCTGGTAGCCCAGCACAGACAGCCTTGCTGTTCTGCAGCTGATGTGTATGTGCGTGGGAGAACCAGCAAGTCTGGCACTCAATGTGGGCTATGAGTGTGGCCAGCAGGGACAGAGGGTCCCAGAAACATAATCTGGTACCCACAACTGCCCAAGTTGTATATGGCCCTGATCTAGCACATATGCCAGAACACTAAACAACATCAAAATTAATCTTCTTAAAGAATAACATTCATGCTGACATGAAATCCTATGGTTGTGGCTTCAGAAATTATCTGGGGGAAAAAAAAAAAAGCATTCATGAAACTCTTTTAGAGGACTAATGGAGTAGCCAGGTGGGAGAGTGGAAACAAAACTTCTGTAGTACTTTGGTCTTTATTGTACACCTAACTGAGGTGGGGTCTTAGCACATATTCTCTGCTATTTGCACAGAAAATAAATCAGATCCATGATAGAGGTGCTTCAGGTCCAACACCTTTTGTCTTATTCAGGGCAAGGGTTAAACTAAACACTGTACAGTGCAACCCCATGCTCATAGTGTATTGATTTCACCAACAATGGTGTGTTTTTCCTTTCTGTTTTCCATCTCCTCTACTTCTCTCTTGCAGATGAAAGGTCTTTTACTAATACCTTCTAGCAGAAAGATCAAAACTGTTCAGGGTGATACTACCATATACATTTGTTTGCTTAGTATCACCTCTTGAATCAGGTCAAAACCTCTTTTATTGTCTAACTTGAAGTGACACATCAATTGCACAACCCATCTATACCTACACACAGCTGAAATAGAAGCAGTTAAATATAAAACATGTATGCTCATTTTTCCTTAATATTCTTTCAAATGACATTGCTGTAAATTCAGTGTACAGTCCGAAATAAATGCTTTTGTGCATTGTCATGAGTGTTTGTACAGACAATCACAGCCAGAGTTCCACACAGAATGCAGGTAAAACACCCATTATTTTTAGAAAACATTAGAACTATATGAATTGATCCCCACAGTTGCTGTGTGCATTGCACTCCTAAATGTGCCCTGCAAGCACAGGATTTACTGTGCATGCCTACGTATATTGCTTCATGCACAGTAAGGCTGGCACTTCTCAGAACTGAGAACTGTACATCCTGCTTATCTGAGAATCCCCAGCAAGAAATAGGATGCACTAAGCTTCAGTATCTCTTCTACGCTCCGTGAGTCTCAAAGTGACTGCACCTTTAG
The DNA here is from genome assembly GCF_013368605.1 of Nyctibius grandis. Classification (NCBI taxonomy): domain Eukaryota; kingdom Metazoa; phylum Chordata; class Aves; order Nyctibiiformes; family Nyctibiidae; genus Nyctibius; species Nyctibius grandis. The sequence continues at coordinate 33,814,041 of NC_090658.1, forward strand.
CACCCTTAGATATTTCTTGTTCTCTGTAAAGTTGTGCTATATTATTCTCAGTCAAGTGACCAGGCATTCCTTTACAACAGTTATGGTGCTGTCTATTGCAACTGCCTGTCTGCACATGGTGGCAGTGTATTCCTGATGTCTGAGCTTCATGATAAGCAATCAAGTTCAGAAGTATTATCCATCCTTTCTTTCTTCAAGAAGAGCATGACAAAACTTAGCAAAGAGGGTTTTTTTTTTTGTTCCATGAAAGCTCTTGGATATAATCATAGAATCATTTTGGTTGGAAAAGACCTTTAAGATCATAAAGTTCCAACCGTTCAACTTAGCACTGCCAAGTCCACCACTAAACCATGTCCCTAAGCACCACATCTACACGTCTTTTAAATACCTCCAGGGATGGTCGACTCCACGCATCCCTGAGCAGCCTGTTCCAATGCTGACAACCCTTTTGGTGAAGAAATGTTTCCTAATATCCAATCTAAACCTCCCCTGATGCAACTTGAGGCCGTTTCCTCTCATCTTATTGCTTGTTACTTGGGAGAAGAAACTGATAGCTGGGAGAAGAAACTGACACCCACCTCACTACAACCTCCTTTCAGGTAGTTGTAGACAGCAATAAGGTCTCCCCTGAGCCTCCTTTTCTCCAGACTAAACAGCCCAGTTCCCTCAGCCACTCCTCATAACACTCATGCTCTAGATCCTTCACCAGTTTTGTTGCCCTTCTTTGGACTCACTCCAGCACCTCAATGTCTTTCCTGTAGTGAGGGGCGCAAAACTGCACACAGTATTCGAGGTGCGGCCTCACCAGTGCCAAGTACAGGGGGACGATCACTTTCCTAGTCCTGCTGGCCACTCTATTTCTGATAGAAGCCAGGATGCTGTAGAAACGAATGCTAATGAAGCCTCAAAATTTATGGATGACAAACCACACCCCTTCTTGGGAGGCAGAGAAAGATCATTCAAATATCAGGTATGGTTTTATCTAATATTATGAACAAGATAAGTGATGCAACAATAATCTTATGTAATCAAATGGTAAAATGCATTTATTAAGTTTAGGCAAGATTCTGAGTTAGTAGGGGTTTCCTGACTAAGACCTAGCTATGTTACTATTCCACTAGTTCAACTGGTGCGTATGGAACATATGAAGCTGCTTTTTTTTTTCCTCAGTGTATTGTACTTGTGTATTTGGAAACCAACAGAGAAGTTTTAGCCACAATGGTTTCAGAAACTTTGATGGCTTGACTGCAGTTGACATGAAGGCAACGCCTTGTTTCATATGCCATGTATTTTCAGAAGCAAATATATAGATGACTAGTTTCAAAGGAGAAACTTGAGGGAATTGAATTGTGAGTTTGTATTTAGCCAAAACAGCTCACAGAGACTGGAAAAAATAGCTCCGCTTTCCAGGTGTGCATTGGAAGTAAGTCAGTTTGAGCCAATATTAAGCCAGTAAAACAATAAACAATACAATGATACAAAGAAAAGCAGCATACCGATGGACCCTTTTACTAAATTCAGTGATTAAAATAAAAATAAAAATCAACAGAATACACATGCCCTTAATCCCCCACACATGCACAAACTTGGAAAGTGCTGAAAATAGGACAGTTTGTTTCAATATATGCTCATGACTAACTGGCTGAAATTTTTAAAAAATCTATTAAATTAGGATAAGGCGTAAATTTATCTAAGTCCCACAATATAAACTCTTCAGACATCAGGGTATTTTCATCTTCTCCTGAGTTTCATTGTGACATACCCCATCTTTGCTTTTCGTGTAAGGTACACATGTGGTGCCTGGTGACAAACATAGGTTGACACAGCCCAGGGGAGGAATAAGAAAGAAGAAGGGGAGAATTACTTGTAAGCTGATCCTGAACAACAATGGCATGGCTAGTTCTTTTTAAAAAAAAAAATCTGAATAACAGCATATGCTGCAGTTTGAAAGCACTAAAGCCCGAGTTTGCCAAAAGCTGCAAAGCTGATAAATAAAGCAGTAAAAATATTAACTGGATACTGAAGTCAATTCTAAATTTGGTACCTTCAAGAGGCTATAAATTTAAGCAGATAAACACAAGACTATCCAGTGAAAAAATTAAAATCTTTGACTGCAAAAGTACAGCTGGAGGGCAAGGCACAATGTTATTCGAGGCACAAAACAATAAATCCCTAGGAATTTGACTTCTAGGATACACTCAGGTCGAGAAATATATGAGTGCCCCAGAAAGTATAAAGTTCAGGGTCACAGAGAGTTTCTTGCAAAATTTTCTGACTGTAGATAAGAATCTGCCAGAGTAATTCAAGTTGTTGCCAGCTTGAAGTAAACTATGGTGATAACACTTGGTATCTCATGCTAGAAATAGTTTTTTTTTTGTCCGTGCTTGCCATATTGCTTTGAAATAGTGATTCCGGTTAGCAGGTGCTATAATTTCTTTCTGGTACTGTGTGATTTGGTGATGTGAAATGTGTTGTAAAATTTACTACTTCCTATGCTCCAAAATTGGCCCTTTCATTGGAATAAAATCGTTATATCTTAAAATGCCTCTTACAATCTTCTTTATGAAAAAAAAAAACAAAAAAAAACCACGAACCTTTATGATATGAACTGAGTGTCAACTCATGCAGAGCTCACCTTCCTCTAAGCAGGCAGCTGATATCAGTTGTATCCTGTGCCTCACTTCACCAAATGTATCTGAAGATGAAACAAGAACAGTTAGCCTGAAGATAAATGTAAGAGTTGCTAGCTATTTCACTACCCGATGTAACATCTCCTCAAAATCTCTTCTTTACATCGTGTGACTCTGTGCTCTTAACAAAAGACTTCACAACGTAGGATTCATAAGTTTTGCCACTCAGCTGTATGTGCAGTTACACTAATGTGAAGGAACTAATACTCCTTATGAGTATGTTGCTGACTTCTGCTAAAATAACTCTATTGTACAGAATTAGATGGAGGTATGCCAACAGAAACCTCTAGTATACACAGAGGCAATGTTTTCCTAAACATGCACGTCATACCTCCCCTGCACCCCTGGAACCTGGGTCTGCATTATCCAGGATCAAATTGCACCAACTGCATTTGTTTCCCAGGAGAAGTCACTGGGGCATGAAAAGGTGCACGTGATAATTGCACATCAGCTGAATGGCTCATCTCAGTTGATGCACTAAAAGCATATAGCTAGATTGTACAATCAAGTTTCATATGACAAACCATCAATCAATGAATTAAATGTTAACCCTGAGTGAACAAAGCAGATACCACTTTGTGTTCTTCTGTGCAGTTGCAGAAATTATATCTGATTGATAGCTAATATTTCAGCAGTAGCACCTCTGCGCTTTTTAATGCATTGTGAATTTTTTAATGTATATGGGCAAAAGTTGGTCTTGTGAATTTTCAGGTTTTGATAATTTACATGTACTTTGTATATATGCAGTTAATACATAGATAAAAGGATTTGATGTTTTAATAAACGTTTTCTGTTCCTGCATGGGCAGGCAGATGTATACCATAAAAAGAAACTCTTTAGAGGAATAAAAACCTGTAGCAAAAAGAAAGTATTTCTTCTTAGGTATCGATCTTAAATTTGTGAGTAAATATTACGCTTGCTATGTTTTACTGTCTATTCACTCAGTTGTCCCTCTCATGTTATTTTAAAATAACTGAGCCTGCCTACTGAAGAATGCTAACATTAGACATGAAATACAATGAGCCAGTAACCTCTGCCTTAGCTTCCTATCTTCAGCTGTAGCTGAAACTGCCTGGGCTGGTGGGAGGAGAGGGGTGTGAGACAGCAGCAGCAGGAGCCCATGAGCAGAAAGAGGGCCACTGCAGGGGTTCAGGAAGGGTAAAGGGGAGAGGGGAGAAAAGAAGTAGCAGGGAAGGAGGAGAAGTCAGAAGCAGCAGTAAACAAAAGGTTTGAAATACTCTCCACCAGACCATAGATCTCTTGCTTGGAACATCAGGAAAGAGCCGTGTGTTCATCTGTATATATTACAGTAGCCAGATTCAGAAAGGTCTAGTCCTTAGAGCAGAATGCTATTCAGTTCACAAGCATGTTGTTGCAATGAGCATGCATGACAAAAAGCTGAAGCAGAGACTGCAACAGCATGGGAAAGGACATCAGAGAACTTACAATGCAGTGCCCAAGTAGGCATCTCCTGGATTTGACTTACCACTGGACTTCACCTGACACTGCGGTCAGATCTCTTCTGTTTTTGTGACTGGAACACAGTGATGGATGTCTAAGTTTTAGCCATTTACTTGATGAAACATCCAGTGCTATTTTTGCTGCTGGGGCCCCATCAGCTTGCAGTGTGCTCATCTCTTTCTGTTCTGTATGTATACAGAACTTTGTGCTGCTCACCTTGCCCACAGCTGTGTTCCTTGCTTTCATCACCAGCGTGTTGCTAGAGATAATGGGCGTAGCTGTATTCAGGGTTGAGGATGCTGGGGCCTTTGTGTGATAGAGGTACTTGTCTCATATAAAAAGCTTTATTATTACTACTGAAGGTAACTTGCAACCTAATAATCCATTCTACAGCATGTAATCAGCAGCAGAAAAACATTTTTCTTGGGGTTTTTATATATAAGTGACAAAATTCTACATAAGTTTGGCAGCCCTTTCAAAGCTAGTGCAAAAATGTTTTTCCAAGAACTAGATGCCCAAATAAATGAGGGAAGGAAAGCTGCAATGTTATGGCCTTGCATCACTCTGTCATGACTAGCAGAATTTGGTGATGTTTTCATGTAGGGAAGTCCTCACTTCAGAAACAACATTAATATTTTAAGATGTTACTGTCTTCCACTCTGTATTATTACCCTTCATTATAAGGGGCTAGAGCTGCTACCTCCTGAACTCAGACACATAACAGATTGTGCAAATAGGTCAAACACACGTCAGTGTGCTCAGGAGAGTCCCCTTTAACCACTGCTGAAGACAGCTCAAGCTAAGTCTGGTTGGCTTCACACGGAAACATATTCAGGACGCTCACATGGTCTGTGAGCATGGCTCACTTGGGAGGCAGTAACTCCCTAAATCGTTTCAGTTTGTTCCACAAGAGTACATTTCTCTGAAGCCTGGATGCTGTATATTCATGAAGGTCAGAACAAGTGTGAAGCCTCAGGAGCTGTGCAGTGAGTATCTCCCACAAGTTTCCTGTGTAGCTCTGCGCTTTCCCACATTATGCCTTCTCTTGAGGATGAAATCTGACAAATCAGAAAATCCTGATCCCCTGTAATCATTCAAAGGTTTACTGCTTTCCTCAAAGGTTCTGGCATGATTATGATGACCTTCATATTATCCATTGTGTTCATGTAGAACTTGTTATATAATGCCGCTGCTGTAGCATCTCCTCTGCCTGACACTTGCACCTCCTGGCTTGCGTGTTCACTTAAACATTCCAAGCAGTTTATTTTTTAACCTTTTGAGGGTACCCTCTCCACCACAAGAGTCTTCACCGTATCCTTCTTTTGTAATTTGCACATCCAGCAAAGCCTTTTGATACATGAAATGAGAATTGTTCATGGGGTTTGTCCCCCTCAGCTGTCTGTATTAATATGGCTAACCTAAGTACTCTAAATGAAATAAAATGCTTTTCAGCTTCATCTGTGTTAAGCTACAGGGTACTACAACAAAAGATTAATGGTTTCAGCTGGCGCGCTGACAGGCAGAGAGGGGTCATTTCTGCCCTGTTGTTCCAGGCAGAATTCCTCTCCTTGAAGAGAGGGTGCACTCCCTCAGGCCCTCGTGACAGGTTGATGTAGGATTTATTTTCTTGGCATAAATAATAGTCAGGATGGAAACTTGAATGTATTGTACACCAGAACGTTTGTTTCTTTCATTTTTCTTCAGTTAAAAAGTTTAAACGTGTTTTCTTGGGAAGCTTAAACTGTTCTCATTCATCCTAGAAATAGAAACTGTTGCAATATTAGTAGGTAACTTTACATTTCCTTTCATTGCTGAACATATAACCCATGATGTTTTGCCATCTGTCAGAATAAGCATATTGTGTATTGCAAGCTAAGTAGATCTGTTATAAGATACAGAAATCCTAAGCTGCCTTCTTAGGTTAATTTAGGCCACTCTTAATGTATTTCCTCAGTTCTCCTTTACCTCAAAAAAATTTCTCTCGTAGTTTCAGGACATTTTCCTTATTTATACTAATTGTCTGAATTTATTGCTTACCAAAGTTAATTTCTCCTTCAGGATTTGTCTTTTACTCTTCTTTCTGTTACTCAGTTTCTAGGGCACCAGCAACAGCTACTGTTTTATCTTCTTTTCACGACGACTTTGCTGTTCTGGTCTTGTCTTTGTAGCCAAAACTGTCAGGTTGAGTGCATTTGGTAGGGTTTTATGCCAAAGACAAACTTTTAAAATGGACTGGCAAACTCACTTTTATTCATATCTAAAATGAATATTCCAGTCTTTACAGAAAAAAAAATTAAAAGCAACTTAATTCAAATCACTAGTTATCAAGTGTCTCTTATACTAAGTAAGGCCTAAATTAAGGACTTTGAGAAACATTTCCAGAAGAGAGAATGGTTAATGACCCCCATTTCATTACCTACCTCTTAAAAAATATTTATTCTGATTAAAACTTGCTTTTTTTGACATCATATGGTCATTGCTTACATCTGATCATTTCTCCTATAGCTATTTCCAGTCCTTCTGAAGAGCTAAATACACCAGATCCAGTAGAAGAGAAACTTCGAATGCAAATTGAAGAAGAAAAAAAAAGGTATTACTTCTGTCTCAGACTTCTGCCATCCTTCAGAAGATAGATTATATTGATAGTATATTGCAATTACAGTTCTGCACACACAGCTACCCTCAGGGCTTTCTCTGACATTTAAAAAAATGTCAGTTTTGTGGTTCACTAATAGTTTTTATATTTGTGTATATTCTGTTGGTTTGTCTGTAAGATGCCACAGTACATGAGTGAGGAAAATTTATGCTTGGGCTAATGGCTACAAATAAATAAAAATAGCTTAATGTCCTCCCTGAGGATTAGTGTTAGAAACTTGTTGTTTGAATCCAAATGTGTTGTGAGCCTTTTTGATTCAGAAATGTCCTGCCTTCCTCGAACTAAGGAAAACCTTTAGGCTACACAGGATTGACTAAGTGTAAATAATATGCAGAATATGCATTGATTAACCAATCCTTGCTCTAATGTCACTGTAGCCAGGAGGATAAAAGAAAATAGATGCAAGGATATCATTTCTAAGTAATTTGCTAGCGTATATGTTATGTGCAATCTGTGAGGAAACTTCTGGCTATTTCATACTACTGGTAAATTTCTAACTATATGTTAGCCAAGAGACCTTGTTAATGAAGCTTCCATCTGAAAGGGGAATCAGTCTCAGCTCCTATCTGAATCCAAGCTCTGGCGCCCAGTTGTTTATTAATGGTAACATGCTGAGAAATCAAAAGAAAGAATTGATATATGTGATTGAACCTGTATTTTAATTGTTAATCAATATTGATCCCACTTGAATTTCAACTAATTTCTCTAGTAAAATAAAAGCTTTGTGGGATAAGTTTCTTGTACTTACTGTCCAGTGAAACTCATAAAATATGAGATGTCTCTTCCTGCCACCACTGTCTATGTCACCTGCATCCTCTGATTATTATATATTCGTTTGTAGTTTAAATCTGTACCTGTTCTAGATAGGATAAAGCTTTATTCAGATATATGTTGGAAGATCTGTAACACACTTTCTTCTCGTATTAGTTATAAAACAATGTTCAACCGCTTGAAAGGGCTGAAGGTAGAGATTGAGCACCTGCAGCTTCTGATGAAAAAAGTCAAGATGAAGCTGCAAAAAGACTTTGAAGTCTGGTGGTCTGAAAAGGCAATAAATCTACAGGTATGAAATCACTTCATATTTCTTCCATTTTCATGCAAATGCAACATCTTCAATCATTTCTTAAAGAAGTAGTTAAATGACTAGATAGAAAGGAGTATGAAGGATGGGATTTGGAGCCTGATTCACCTGTGCTTATGCCAATGTAAATTAGACAAACCCAATGTGAAATACGCTTGTATGACGCTAACACAAACAAAGCAAAACCCTTGCTTTCTGCTCTATTTTCTGTTTGGACATTCCCCCAAACATTCTTGAAAGCCAAGAATGGTCTCAAAATGCCAAAAACTCTGAAGGAACGTAAAACAAATAGAGGAGATGATTGGAAAAAATAGTCTTTTTTACTGCTAGCAGAACTATGATTTCATCAGGTTTATGACGTGTGTATTAGAAGATGGCAATCATAGCTATAATACAGACAAATCCCAGAAAACATAGTTGGTTTTTAGATTCCTTTGTTTGCAAAGACTCCAGTAACTTTTCAGCTTTCCTACGCTCCCAGAGGGTCAGCAGCTCTCAGCACAGAGCGTGTGTCCCCTCACTCGCTAGCTGAGGCCCACCACTGCCATCATTGCCTGTTTAAGAACCCAGCAGAAACAAAGTGCTCTAATTTAATGACTCATGTAAAAACGAACTGAAAAGATGTCATTTTTAAAAGTGTATTAGAAGTTCATAACACAGTCTGAGAGCTACACAGTTTCACAGACACAGGAGACAGAACAAGACGGTCCGGAGGGGGATCAACTGAAATGACAACATATCTTTCTTATGTTCCCCATTCTGACACTTTTTTAATGTCTTCCAAGTAATGACATGGCATCTCACAGCAAAGCACTACCATGAAATGCACATCAGCCTAATGAAAAAGAGTGCTCAGTGCAGTCCATCCTCTATCATTTATTATTAACTGGAAGAGAAGATTTACTCCTTGGGGAAAAGTTGTTATAAACAAAGAAGTGTTTAGCCAGTATTTTGTTTAATTCTTATGAGTATAAATTTAAACTGTATTTTTAAGAAAAGAGCCTAAAGTAAATACAGAACTTAACACGAGGAACACAGTTATCCATAAAGTGCCACCTAACTATCTTAACTTTAAGTTATTATTGCAAAATACTTTTCAGGTTAAAATCCCTAACCATCTTAGTGGCAAAGAGGATAATGTTTTAGTCACTCTCCTGTCTAAATATTTAGGCTTTTCAAAGCACTGAAAGCAATGCTCTTGAATCCACTGGAGCACATTTTTCTCTATTCCTTAACAGGAGAGGTCCAGGATTCAGCCTCTCATGATTCATCAGTAGAAGATTAGAAAACTGGAAAAAATAATTGGGATTGATTTCTTGCATCTTGACCTATTTATATACCTGAGTTCCCTAAGAAACTCAAATCGGTGAACACATGCTGTTACATATTAAAAACCTGTAACTTGAGCTTAAAAATACTTGAACCAATCCTAAACACTTTTCTCTTTGTTCAGAGTGTTTGCCCAAGTGAAGGAAATACTGTGTGATTCAGACTCTGTGTTTCCTGAATGAGTCATTGCCTACCTTGTTATTGCTGAGACCTGTAGGCCAATATTAAGCACTCAAAAAATCCTATCCTACATAATTTTGTTTTTCAATCTAAACCCAGCAGGAAAAGCCAGAGATGGTTAGCTCACCAAATGCTGCAACCGTTTATCCCCAGTTTATCAAATCCTCGCAATATCTATCAGCTAACAGGTAAATTGGTCATTTTTCTTTTCCTTACTTACTTATCAGAAAATGCAGTTTTAGTGGAAGTGCAGTTCACCCTAATGCTTTTGTAAATATCACAAACACCACCTTTCCAGTTACAAGAGAAATGACTCTGTAGAAAATGAATTTTTATCAAATCAGTTATTTTGCAATCAGATTGAAGGTAGCTTATTGTAGCTCAGTTCTTTTGATTTGTTGGTCTTGGGACCTTGGAAACCTGTCACTAGGGACCCTATAACAGGTAAGAAAAGCAAACCTGTTATGAGTCAATTTTGCTATATGACTGTATCTCCTTTGGAATGTATTCAGGGGGGTGCAAACAAAAAAAAAATATTAAAAAATGATTTAATATATAGCCTAGATAGATTTGCTGTTGAAAAATGTCCTGGTGCTACATTTACGCAGCACATTATTCCACAATGATACTGCATTGGATATTGTAAAACACTGGTGCATCCTCTACAGTAGAAAAATGTAATCCTATTGGTTGTTTCATCATCAGTCATTTCTGATTTCAAAACCTCTAGTTTAAATTTGCAGTAATAGATCTTTCATAGCCTTCAAGCAAAGCAGAGTGCAGGAAAACATATGCCTGAATGCCTGAATGTGCAGGTTTCCATATTCATTGACAATAATGGAGGTGTCCTCTCCTTCCCTCTTCCTCTCTCCCTCCCCACATCTCTCTTGCTCTCTTTTTCTCCCTCTCTCTCTCCCTCCTTCTCATTATACAGCTAATCTTTCTCTGATGAGTGGCTTTATCTACAATTTTATAACAATACTCTGCATAAATGATGTTTCCTGCTTTGCAGCAAACATAATATATCCTACATACCATTAAATAAAGAATACTGTTTTTTCTTAAAACTGTAAAATATATTCTAATTTTTATTGTAAACTTTCATGTATCTATAGTAAAGGCATTTCCAAATATCTCAAACTGATGAAAACTGACTCTAGTCCTCTCTGCTTTTCTTCAATTCTTATTCTGTGTTCTCTCAAGACTTAGGCTCTATTTGCTTTGCAAATGACTGGCAGGTTTTAGGCCTAATCTGAGTTGTTCATTTCTGGTTTTAGGCTGAAGGTTACTTGTCCCACAGAAAAGCTGATGGAACAGAACATGAGAACAATTTTGGTCTAGCTTAGCATAGTCAGCCAAATTAGCTCAAGCAATCCATGACTGTCTCTCTCTTTAAATTTGTACTGAATTGAACTAAGGACCTCTTGCACAACCTCTCTGCCCTGTTGTTTTTGGGAACAACAATTTCCAGTTGGTGTGCTGATGCATTGCTCAGGAGAGTGAAGTCTTTTGCAGTCTAAGCTAGAATTAAAAAGAACATACGACAATGCCCAGGGCGCAATGGGAGACTGGCCTCCAGGAGTGGTGATTTCTCCTTCCCCAGCTCTAGCTCAGAAGCAAAATTGCATAACTGTTTTCTTAATAATTTTCTTTTAAAGGCCTTTACCATATGTGTTTATTACTGGAGGACAGGTCTCAGAAGAGTGTGTCTAGCATTTTGAATAGAAGTGGAGAAGGTGCCCGGTTGCTTTCAGCTGCCAAGCTTACTTCAGAGTCCTGTACTGCTCCACATGGTCTCTTGCAAAAAAATCATGTTCTTTATAATGAACAATTTCTCTGTGTCTAAGTAATGGACATATTGACTGGATGATCCTTGCATACATATCACAGACCCAGAACACTCATCTTCTTGAACTTAAATTGTAGAGGGAGTCAGGATGAATATAGTTTTGTTTTCCCATCTCTATCAATACTCTTGCAATGGTCTTTTGAAGTTAACTACTCTTTCCTCCTTAGAGTTCCAGAAAGTTGATCTTATTTTATGTTAGGCTGTTTAAACATATTTTACACAGGTACATTTCCAGTGTGATGTATATGGAAGTAGAAACACTATTTCTGCTTTTTGTGAGGCGGGAGCTGCAGGCTTAACATCCCACTGTGCATGAAAAATTACTTTTCCCCCTACTTGAGGCAATAACATTTTAGAGTAGAAGTTTCCAGTTTCACAGACTTTAAGAGTATAAAATGGTAGAATATTTATTTCCCAAGGATTTCCTTGACCCTAGTTGACGTGGGAACTTTACTTACCAGTTCCCATAATTGTGTAGGATGAGTCCAGGCTACAATTGCTCCTCTCGGTTACACAGTCCCAAGACACAAATGGCTCTTTGTTTCTAACTCACCTAGAAATCAACAATCTCTTTCTCTGAAATTATATTGCTATCTTCACCCAGCAGAATAACTGGTCACAAAAGCGGAAACTGACATAAAATATATGTGATATAATGTGCTGTAAATAAAACCTATTTCCAAGATGGAATTCAGTTCACAGGTGTGTTCAATAGATATAAGATCTAAAACTTAGTGGGCTACATGTCAGAAATCTAAGACTGCTGTTGACAGAGGAGGTATACAGTAAAACCATTCAGACAAACTCCTGAGTGTGAATGGATATAAATACAATCTTCAGGATTAGAAGTAATAAATTATCTATCTCAGCATACAAATGATACAGGTATATTCAGTAATCTTTCTTGAGATTTATATATGTGTTTGAACAAAATCTTTTTATCACCTTCTAGTGCATGATTCATGTGGATCGTTATTGTTTGACACACGTTAGTCATGTTACTAGACAAAATTAAGCCTTGGGTAGGGAATGTGATAGCCTCAAATTGTATTTTATATTACATCAATTTATAACTGAAATAACAGAGAAGGGAAGCTAGTAATCCTTTTGAGGCTTAAGAAGGATACACACATATAAAGGCACTTGACTCATGGCCAAACGTCTCTTTTTTAATTGAAAAAAAATGGCTGAATTGTTAAGTGTCTAAATGAGTCTGTGTTAATAAAAGAGTTGAACAGTGAGCATTTCTGCCTCAGTCAGGAAGGCTTGAAAGCCATTGGCTTGATCTTACTCCCACTAGAGTAAGAAGCAAAACACTGATTTCAGTGACCACGGAGCTGAAGTGGGGAACAGGGTGACATAAGGGTTATCAGTGGGTTTGGCATGAGAAAAAATATTTCTGCATAAGATAGGTAATTTCTTGAACTGGTTAATCACATTACCATATCTGATAAAATAGCTGAAACCAGTAGTTTGTATATTGTAGAGGCTTACTGACTCGGGCTCATTAACCTGTTGAGTAGATTCAGAAGGTTTCCAGACTATATTTATCTTTGCATATGTCTTTCATATGAAGGTTGCAGAAATATTAAATCTCATATGGTCTGAACATATTACTTAAAATGGAGAACTACTGTGCAAAGTGGAGAAAGAATGACCCATCTCTATTTCAGATAGAAAAGAGCCTAATCAGCAATCCTAGAGTCACAGTACAAAGAGAAAGGAAGAGGAACTTAAAATAATCATCAGGAAGTTATTTTATTCAAAAGGAATGCCTAATAAAATCCCTCAAACTTCAAACAGAATACCCTACTTGTCCATATTGTCTCTACCATGAGGCTATGGTGCTAACTGCAACTCATACTTTATGTACATTTATGTCTTTTAATGGGTACCTGTCAAGTCCGCAAAAAAAGTCTTAAAATGCATGTTGGGCTCAGCACTCCATGCCTGCTCCACTTCAGAATTCAAGCACAGTGTTTTGTTCATTCTCATATAGTCTTCTCCCACATTGACTTCCATTTAAGAAATTTATCAGATCCTTGTCTGTTCATGTTACTTCTCACATTGAATGTTTAATTTCACTGGTGTTGAACTGTTCTTCAATCAAGCAAATAGTGGATAGTTATTCAAATCTTCTAAAAAATTTAGCCTTTTTTTCCTTCCCTCAGAAAGAATGCATTCCTTTTTTAATTCAGTCAGATCTTTCTTAACCTCACTCATTCCCTTTTACTGAATCTCATTTGTGCTATTCCAGCAAGCCCCACAGTACACTCAATCTCAGACTCCTTGCCTTTCCAGCCTTTTCTTCAAGATCTTCCTGTTACTTTAGATTCCCTTGGAGACATTTTCAGATAACTCTTCATGTTCTCCAATGACTTTGGGCATCAGATTTTTTAACATTTATTGTTCTGGATTGCAGAATTTACTCTCTATATTAATGCTATCTGAAACAAGGGAAACATTTACATATTTTGCAGCATTTTCTGTCGTAATCATTTTTCATTCGTGCCAATTTTCCACAGTGTTATATGACGATAAAATATAATCTGGGAATAACATCATTAATTAATGACATTTCAAATGCTTTCACATTCTGTTAGTAACAATTTAACTTGAATGATTTATCTATGAATTTCCAAGTTAGGCCAAATTCGATTTTGTAACTAAAATGCTCAGATTTTAAGCAGCTTGAATCTTGCCTGCCTTTACACAGAACATCTGTTCCCCTCACGTCCAAGGCTCTGATGACTGGAGAACTGCAGCTGAGGTTTTTTTAACATTACAGAGGTTGCACACCCTCAAATTTTACACTTTCTGTTTTAATCTACCTGATTTTCCGCTTTTCTACAGCTGGCGAATCAAGCATTCATACCATGACACCCATCATCTCTCCAGCTCCTCTCCCTATGTGCTTGATGGAGCTGATCAGATAGATTCAGAATTAAAATGGGAATTATACATTGTCAAAAGAACCTGAATAATGTTAGAGCTTAGGAGCTAGGCAAAGAGACAGGACTTCTCACATTGTATGTCCATCTAAATCCAAAACTGTGATCCAGGAGTGCCTATTTACACATTTCACAAATGTTGGTTGGAAGGCACCCCGAGAGGTCTCTAGACCAACCTCTTGCTTGAAGAAGGACTATCCTCACACTAAATCAGGTCAGCTATGGTTTTGTCTGGCTTTGTTGAGCATCCTGAGATGTCCAGTCCTTCAGGCTTAACACACAGAGGGGGATCACTACCCCCACCCTGTGCTGTGATAATGACTTTCCATTACATTTACAGCAGTACTAGCAAATTTTCTCTTCTTATCACTGGAACAGCATCTAACACTCAAATGAAGGAGGAGGAGAGTCCTGGCTTCTGGGAACAGGCTAGGAGCGAGTTGCATCTAAGCGTACCACTGCACAGCAAAATTACACTCTTTCATCTTGTTATGATTCAATGTATCTTCCAATGCAATAGAAACATTATCAGAGCTTCAGTATAAAGGATGCAAATTATCCCCATACAGGCCATCCGTCTAGCCTAGGGATTAAAGAAATCTCTGGGATACGTAAAACATGGATTTGAGTTCTGCCAAGCTGGGGGACTCATTTGTTAGATTAGTGCTATAATTGTTAACCTCTTATATGGAAGCAGCACTCTGAGTCATTACAAAAAAATAGTTATAAGCTTCCTTATGAATTTCCTTAACTTGCAGAAGAGTTTTCATCCCACAGACAAAAATGTCTGGCTGTAATGCCACAGAGAGAGGGTAGGAGTTTAAGGTCCATCTCTGTGCACAGTGATGTTAATTTCCTGATTCTGGGCATCACCTCACTCAGTCTAAGTATTTTTTTTAATAATACTTAGGTGCCCAGCTCTCCGAGAGAACTCCAAGGCAAGTTTTGGCATATTGTCCTGGGTCCAGGAATCCACTTGAAAATGAGATCCCCAGAGGTCAAACCCTGCCACACCTGCAGTGTCTATTTTTTTTTTAATGGATCTGGATCTAAGTCCCATTTAAAATGGGGATTTAGCAATTTTGGAGAATAGTTTTCATTTAAATTAAATGGAAAAAAATAGTTCAAACATATAAACTACTCCAGCTTAAAATACTTAGCTGACTCACAGTATTATAAAATTATACATTCTGTTCATGGCACATAAAAAACAAAGAAGCTTATTTCAATGAAAAGAAAGCAATGAAAAATGATCACACTAAGTCACATTACCTTACATTTGTTGCAGGCTAAGAACAGAGTCATGGACAGTTGCTATGGTTCATTTGATGTGTAGTGATTTATTAAACCATGTTTATAGGACTTGGATGCCTAGGTATCTCAGGGCACAGACACAGAGACCTTTTAGAAACCTGAATTTAAGACCCTAAATCACTTAGTTTTTGAGAACTGCCAAATCGATGGAAAAAATGTTCAGGAAATCCTAAAGCAGAATTATGATACGAAGTTCACAGATACTGTTAAACTATATAGTCGGTAATAACATCACACATCCTTTCTAGCTCTTGTAATATGTAGGCATAATAAAGTACGGAATATTATTAACATTAAATATGATATTGCTTTAGTTGAATTAGGCTGAGTCTTGAGGTTATTTTAATCCATTTAGGCAAGCACGAATGGTATGTCACTTGAGGAGTTAAAGAGAAACATTCAGTAAACCTGGAGCTGTTCATTTGAAAATGACTTATACTCTTGGGCATAATATCTTCTGCAAAACTGAACCTGGCATAGTGTAATACATTAAAATTTTAGTAATAAATTTCTTTCCTTTTTCAAGTTCTCTGCCAGAAATATCAATTCATCAGCCAACAACGAACAAACTACTGCAGAGTTAGAAAAGCAAGAACTTGCCAATCCTGCCATCTACTGGAAAAATCCTAAAACTGAGTAATTCAGTGTTTCTACTCTAAGATTGGCACCAGATCCGGCAGCATACACAACCCCCGGGGAAAGGAGAGAGTCCCTAGACATCACATGGCAGAAAACTGCCTTCCTAGTGAAGAGGTTCCTTGATAACGGTATCTGGGGGGACAGGAATGCACAACAGCTGTTTGCAATATATTTGGCTATCATCAACAAGCCACATCCCAAAGTCCTCACTGAGTTTTTATCCAATCTCCCACTGATTTCGGTAATAATTTTGCCTGACTAAAGAAAGAATGGAAAATGAGCTAAGGCCTCACTTGGCTAATAGTAATTTTGGAAACTAAATATACCATTGCAAACTGTACATCAAATACATCAATGGGCTTTACAAGCCCTGCTTAGAAGGCAAATACTAAAGGTATGATGTTTATGAGCTTATTTGTCATTCTTTCGTAGCCACATTCTCTGCATAAACCTATCATCACATGGTTTCAACTGAAAATCCTTTTCCAGGAAACAAGTGCTTTATATAGATAAAAAAGTATTGGAAAACAGCTTCTTTGTAGTTACTTAGCACATATTAATATTTCCTCCACAAGGGCTATATTCTTTCCTTCATTTCTGCTCCCATTCCAGTTTTTCAGAGACCACAAGAGTCAGCCTTAATGAAGATTCAGCTGGGAAAAACAATTCAATCACTTCTAGTAACCCTACTTTAAAAACAAGGTAAGAAGCATACCTGGGCTATTCAGAGGAAAAAGCAAACCAGTAAGTAATATAATGCCTAGATAACCCTCTATCAATCTCCTTAACAGCAGACTCCTTGAAAAACAAAAATAAAACTGAAATTGCAGATTTTTCTCCAACTTCCACAACAGCACCAAAGCTGTCCCATAGCTTTACACTAAGTAGCTGCATTATCAGCATTAAAGAGGTGGTTTCTTGTTTGGCCTGAGGCTTTTTTCCCTATGAGCTTATGAAACCTCATGACTATGTCTTCTCAGCAAGAGAAAGAGACTCTGAAAGAGTAAATAAAAACATTTGAAAGGAAGAGAGATCAGAGTATGTAAGTATTGCAGAATGCAGGAACTACACAGACATTTTTTTCGTTATCATGATTTTGTCCTTAAAATATTTTGAATCTCCCTCCTACAAATTATTCTAGTAAAATAAAATTACACCAGCAGCCTGGGTGTGTCAGGCTTGGCAAAGGTTACATGTCATGTTTTCTCAAAAGAGGTACTGCTTTGTGAAAATTAGCTTAGCAGCTTCATAGAAACCACCTTTTTTTTTTTGACAGCTTCTCTATTTTTTGTAATGTGCTCATTTCCATGTTCTTTTCTCCCACTGAAACATCATGCCAAGTCAGTATACTTCCAGAAGTTACATTCTTATTGTGCTCAACCGTTCTGGCTATTAAGGCCCTTAGGAAAATATGGTTAAGTTACTATTTTTCCTACTGCATTAGTAAGAACAAATCACAAGGGGTTTTTTCTTTCATTTTCCAAAACAATCCATTTCTAGAACAGCAAAAAGCCATGGAAAATTTCATCCCCCAAAACTTAATGTTTTAAATTGCATTTGTGTTTAAGCAAAACAGAAGAAAAAGAGAAGCTAAAATGGAATTTAGACAGTACTTTCTCAAATATATTGTGTATTTTTTATTTTTTATATTGTTGCTAATCAAATGCAAATCAATAAAGGAATAGTCCTTTACTGTTGTTCTGAGATTGCCTTGTAAATTACATAAAAAAAGAGGTATTTTATTAAGTTCATAGTCATTTCTATATTTTTTTTCCATTTTGGTTCACTAATTCAGCAACTGGGGACTTAATTAGTAGCACAAGGACAAGGATATCAGACTTTTGTTAATGATGTCAGGCACAATTACATTGTACTGCAATAGTCAGTAAGGAACACTGGAAATAACTATAATTACAAAGGTAGGATAGGTAAAAAAAATGTTTCTCCCTTCAGTTCCACGTATCCTTCCATATTGTAATCTTTATCACTGTATTTCTCGTTTCACCATTAGTGCTTAATCTTTAAACAAGGCTAATGACACAGAGCCAAATTCTTAGCTTTCTTAGCTGATGAGAATAGCTTCATTGTACTACATCATGTACCACTGGAGGGTCTATCAAAAGCAGAGGTAGGTCAATGATTTAACTGCATAGATACAAGGTCTCAGCTGGGACTAGAGACTCAGCAGCACAAAGGAGTTGCGTCTGTCAGCAAATGTCATGAATGTCATGTGATTGTTTACTTCTATGTGTGTAAGAAAACTTAATTCCCTTACAGTAGGCAAAAATACTATTGATCGGTTCAAATAAATAGCAGCATTTTTTCCTGAAGCAAACACATGGCATAGTCACATCCTTCATTTCTTTGGTAAACTCACTATATTAGGCTTTTCCGCTTGGCAGTAAGTCTTTGATTCAGCAGTAAAATATTTTTAACCCTTTGTGAGAGGTTTTATAGCTGATAAGCATGTAGCCCTACCAAACTAAAGAGATATTGACTAATCTTAAGAATCAACATAAGAGCATTAAGAAGTCCTGAGTTTGATTCTCCTCTTAACTGTGCCATCTCTAACAATGTATATGGAGAACATAGTCCTCCATGCTGAAAAAAGAGAGGAGATAATGAATAGAAAAATAACCTTACTCAGTTGGGTCCACAAGTATACTTTCTTATTTCAGGACCACACCAAGTTCAAGTACATCTATTCGTCTGACTGGAGACAGCCAGGCTGATGCTGACATCCTAGCTTTCACTAAAGCAAGACAGAACATCCTGCAAAAGAAAGGTAAATCCTGCCAAAAAATAACAAGCCAAACCAAAATCTCCACTACAGCATTTTAAAGCCAAAGTAGCTTTAGTCCACATTTATACTGACGCAAATGAGAACTGATTCTGGTTTAAGTTATATTACATTATGTTCTCAGCCGCTTTAAACACTTGAGGTTCTTCACATGTATTTAGTTTAGTAGCTCAATGCTGCAGTGTAAAACTATGAAGGCTGTCTGTTTTTCTCAGCCACCATCAGTGAACCTTCGGGGTCAAGCATGTCTGTGCAGCCTGCACAGTGTATTTCTTTAGACTTAAGTAAATGCATTTGAATGGGGTTTCTTGATGATTAAAATACTTCCAAAATTTTCTGTATACATTTTCTTTAAACTCTCTGGCCTGGTTTTCACCTGGTACAAATTTAGCTGTAACAATTGACACCAATTAAAGATTACACAAATGATTGCACTGTACCCTATCTCATGAGGCAGACTGACCCACTGTGTCTAGCAGAGTATGCTCTTGACGGGTATTTCACTATATCAAGGTCTAGTGAAACTTTCTATGGGTATTTGTCACCAAATCAGGTGCTGAGAGCCATCATAGGTAGGCAATAAAGTTCACTCTGCAGTCTAGATAAGTAAAATTGACAGGAAGCAGAAAGCAATAAAAACACTTGGCACTGCAAGATAGCCTTCAAGTAATTCATCATGATAAAGAAAAATGACCCATTCTTTCTTTTTTTTTTTGAATAATAGTTTTTAGTGGTAGCAACCAATTAGAAGATGAAAGCAGTAGTGGTTACTGAAGCAATAACTTTCCATCAGCACTTGAGTGCTGATGACAGCACTATTCAGCAAGCTATCAGCACCTGGCAGGTGGTGTTAGCACTGTCACAAAGTGGGGTTTCAGTATCGCACTGCTTATCAGAAAACTGTCAGGTAAACACACGGTGGCTGAAAAAACAGTCTCCCTACACTCATCCAAAGCAAACACTTAACACACTTAGGCTTTGGGATCCCTTTTGTTTTTAGAAAAGCTGTTGTCATGTTTCTTCTGCAAATGAAATTAAGTTGAATTTATGGGCAGCTCACCAGAAGAAGGTTAGAGAAAAGTACCTTACAACAACATTTCAGGCCTTTAGAAGGTCCAAATCTGACTCATTCTGTGAAGTACAGTAATCTAACTAACAAGAGCACATCTTGTCCCGTGATCATCTCCTAAATCATACCATATCAGTAATGTCTCTCTCAAATGCCTTTTCCATCCTGATTATTTTTCAGCCACAGGCTATTACCTAGCATCATCCATCAGTTTCAGGAGGGACTAGGCATTATCAACATTGACAACTATTAGACCCCAAGTTATAAAAGGTATTCTTGCAGAACAAAGGACAGTCAACACTTTAAAATTGTTCTGAAGTTCAGTTAGACAAGATGAGCTACATGCTGCCCTAAGTAGCTGAAAAGGAATGGAGTAGCATTTGATCAGCCAGGCAGTGCAGGGCTGGATGACTCAACCCATCACTAAGCATAGGCAGGGGAACAAAAAGTAAAGAGGCTTCATAAGTACGACTGGCATATTACAAATGTGTAGGGACCTTATGTGTCATAGATACGAGACAGCTCAGCAGCAAGTTCTGAGAAGGATTTGGAGTCAACCTGGCAGATAAAAGAAGGCTTTTCTTCCTTGAATGCTCGTGAGGAAAGAGGAAACCTCACAGATTTGAAGGATGGAGCCACTGAGAGCAGGAACCATTGATCAAAAAAAGTTTATAAATTCTTATTTAGCAAGATTAAGGAGGGTAAAATCTATGAATTAGTACTACTAAGAAAGTACTTTGTGCTTCAGCACCATAGTGAAACCTGAGGGCATTTATGAGGTGCAGTGGTAGCCCTTCTAACTGGGAGAAGGAAATGGGCTGAGAGACTCCACTCTGCCCATGTCTGTGATGGTGTTATGTGTTCCCTTTTCCTGTGACCACATCACTCTCACCTGGCTTGTTGCTAGACTAAAAGGAGACAAGAGGCACAGTAACTGCTGTAGTGTTCGTGCATTGTTTACTATATGGAGTTTCTGACAACATTTGCAACCAAAGCAAAGGAGAATTGGAGGGTTTTCTTTTTGGGGGTGGGGACTTGGTTTTGTTTATAAAGAAAAACTATCAGATGTAAAATAGAGTTAAGCAGAGAGGAAGAGTAGAAGAACAAGGAATGTATTCTGACTGAATACTTTGGGGGAAAACGTTATGTTTTATCGGTCTCATGCAGAACTTTTCCTCAATGAATTTCAAACATATACAAAATAAGCCAGAGAGAAATGATTTGCCCAGAGCCACTAAGCTGTGTCAGACAGCTTCATATAGAAGCTAAGCGTGCTGAGTCACAGTTCAGTGCTCTGTTGTCTTCTTCCTAAACTCTCTTCAGCAGAGATGTTCAGTAAGCATTTCTGCTTTTGCATGCAAATGTGTTCACTCCCTGCATGATTATTACACACAGAGTGCCCTGCAGGAACCAACATGAGAAAGCATAGGTTCAGCTAAACCAAAGTCTGCTAGGCCTGAAAAATGTCAACATACTTACTGCTCTTTCCTTTATTGATCCTGACCCTTTCAAACTGTTATATCTTAAAAGCAAACTGAGGGCCCCACTTTGCATTAGCTGGGGAAAAAAAAAAAAAAAAGGATAAATGTGTGCAGAAGCCAACAGAGTGGTAAATAAGTTTCACAAACAGAAAGCACAGGAATGCTCAATATCCTTAGTGACACTAATGCAGGGGACAGAATGAGAAGTCTCAGTGAAGATTACCTCAGGGTTTGTAGGTCGTTACAATTTGCTTTCTAAACAGAGCGGAATTAAAGCAGGTACATTCACAGGGGCTTGCTGGGATTGTTAAAGCATTAATAAAACTTCATTGGAAAGCTTTTTGTAAAGGGCTACTCTGCAAACATGCTTTTGTTGCCTTGTTCAGTCTTGAGGTAGAGAAATGAAAATGCAGAAGAGTAAATTAATGATTTTTTTTGTCTTAAAAGTTTTAAATTAAAAGATTTTTTTTACTTTATTTTTTTTTTGGTTTGTGAAGTTCGTTTTAAAACTGACAACACAACCTGAAATATAGTCTAATGTATTCTTTATCTCCTTTCAGGCTTGGGGAACAAATGAAATTCTTGTTGCAGTCCACTGTTTCCTATTAAAGACCTTTATGCTTTCCCTTCCTCTTCTGTTTAGAAACAGGTATGAATAAGTACTTTAGAAGTACAGGTTTAATTGGTAAAGGTATAGAAATGATTTGTCTTTGACAGCAAAATCCATTTCTCTGGGGAATGATATTTGAATATTTGCATTAAGATTAAACAAAACTAAACCAACCTAGAGTTTGCCAACTATGTTTGTTTATTGAGAATTCATTGTATATTTTCTAAATGTTAAAATTATCTAATGTATTAGTGCTCTTCTACATCTTTAATCTGGGGAACACTTATTACTACTGATGGCAGTTTTGTCTGCATTGATTTGCATAAGGCTTTATTAATTACATCTAGTTGGCATCCAGAGATGTCTGTGTAAAAATAGTAGTTATCTGGGTTACAAAATTCTATAAAATTTTATTTGAGACCTTTTGCTGATTTTTATTTTTTTCCTCAAGGAACAGTAGTTTTCATATCAGATTATTAGAATACTGATATTGCATTGTAATACAAAAATAATTTTTTATTAGAAAGTAATTCTAGAGTTCAAAAATTCCCAACTGCTTTTTTCATTTTAATACATTAAATGTTATGCAAAATATACACCCTCCCAGAATATATAGGTTTCAGAAGAAACAATGACACTTAAAAGGCTTAAAGTAAAACAGGGCAAATACTTGTAAACCACAAATGAGATGTGAAAATTTAAATGCAGTTATATCTTATATACAATGTAAGTTCACTATTGACCCAGTACTACTCTATTACATAATATGCAGTTATGCAAAATCTTATTTTACACATCAGACTAAAACAAATCAAAAAATGCAATGCAAAATACAGTCTGTTTCTCTGAAATATACATACTTCCAGATTGAAGCCACCATTTTTTATGCTAGTGATAAGCTTATAGCCATGCATTTGGAAGGGTGTGGGTTGTTCATACAAAAATACAGCAATATATTGGCAGAAGTGACTTATCATTCTCAAGGATGTGTATTTCCTTAAGTTGTTGATACTTAATTCTGTGACAAATTCATAATTATTCAGAAGTACATGATGAATTTGTGTGTTCAAACCTACAGAACATACATGTTGATCAAATTAACAACTAAGATGCAATCAATTAAGAAATATTAAAGTTATACCTTTTCCTGCATTTTAGTTTTCTGTAAAAATCAGCACAGCTACCACACAAATTGTTAAGCTTTATGCAGAATTTAGGATGTACAAGGTGAGAAAGAAGTCAGATCGCCTGTTGCTTTGGGAAGAGAGAGTTCAAGGATTTGGTCAGAGGTGGGAAAATCCACAGGTCTTCCCCCTTTTGTATGTCTGCTTTGTTGGAGATTATATTAAAATGTCCCTCTTCTGCCAGAAGTTTTATCTGTCTGCCTTTATTTTTCTTCTTCTTACTCTGTTATATATAAACACTGTATTAGATGTACACTGAATTAATGTTTATAAAGCTTCATTGGGGAGAGCAGGGCCACCATCCTACCTCCATCCAACCCAGCTAGCTGGAGAAGAACCAGCAGTTCCAGACCGTTGCTGGGTGAAGCAGCTGTCTTTTTTGGTTTTCAGTAAAATCCTCATTATGGTGAATTTATTTGAAGGTGGCCAAAAGAGGATTACTGGCACAACAGCTCATTTCTTTTGACATTTCCGATAGCTTTCATTAACTGGTTAAGAGACGGATCTCAGCGCTATCCTGGTATCATCTATGTGACACTGCTACTACTCGATCATTGCATATTCAGTGTTTTGTTCTCAGTTTGCCATACATGTAACTCACAGAGAGAAAAGGTTGCTTGCTCTCCTGTTTCAAAATTTGCTAGCCTTTTTTTACAATGTTGCAAAATTGGTGTGAAATTCAATCACTATCAGCAAAGTAATACCTGATTGGCAGAATGGTCTGAGATTAAGATTATAGCAAACACGTAAAAAGAGCTTGGACAAAAGTGCATCCAATAATAGGAAACCATATAAATATATAAAACCATAGAAATAAATATAAAACCTTCCTTGCTTCTTTTTGAAATTTTCATAATATCATGGGGACAGAAAAGATTACTCATTCAGAACGTAATAGTCTTAAGAAGTAAAGCATACACTTTTTTTAAAAACTGCCTCCACTCTTCAGAGGTTGCCTCTTGGGTTCATAGGAAAATTCAGGTTGGAAAGGACCTCAGCAGGTCTTTAATCCCACCTCTTGCTCAAAACAGCATCAGCTATGAGATCAAACCAAGCTGCTGAGGACTTTGTTCAGCCTAGTCTTGAAAACCTCCGAGGATGGAGACTACATAACCTTTCTAAGCAATCTTTTCCAATGTTTGACTATCATCATGAAAAAGTTTTTCCTTATGTCCAGCCTGAACTTTTTGCCCATTGTCTCTCTTCCTCTCACAAGCCACGCTGTCAAAAGCCTGACTCCATCTTCTTGATGGCCTTCTTACAGGTGTTGGAAGGCTACCGGGTTTCCTCTTTAAGTCTTCTTGTCTTCATGAAAGCATTTCTTGCTTCAAGAAAGTTTGGTTGGTTGGCCACAGATGAACAAAGTTACTCGTTTTAATAATCTATCTTCATATAATTTCTAGATTAATTTGAAATAACCCAAGCGTTTACCACACTGAAGAAACAAGAGGCCCACATTTATAATGGCCTTGGCTCCTTCCTAAGCTGCCTGTAAAACAGTATTGCTAAACACAGAGATTCTTATGCATATCTGACTTCTGTCTATTCACCATGATACCTAGATGCTGGTTGGTTAAATGTTTATATGGTAAATACAATTTATTTATTATCTCCAACCAGAATAAATCCAAATATCTTTTTTGTGGAGATTTCTTGGGGAAGTAGTTCTACAGTGCTAGATATCATACAGATATTTCCAGGATTAATTTCTGCCAGGCATTGTGGATCATCTCAACTCAAATAATTTCAAGGCATTTCCAATCCTTCTATATAGTTTATTTCAGGAGGAGATAGACATCTGCTAGCCTCCTACAGCAGCATATCTTCTGGGAGGTTCAGGATATGACCCAGACTTATAATAAAGGCCAAAGGGTCTGTTCTCATTTATGCTGAATCTGCCAGGGATCTATACATGGTCTGGAACAACACTAGTGAAACCCTTGAGCTCACCAGCTTTTGGCTTGGGCATTTGGCTCCATTTTCATCACTTCCTGGCCTCTGCATCTTTCCAGAGAGCTCCAGTGAGAAAATGACATAACATTATGTTGAGTTTCTCTTGCTTGGAAGATGGACATACCTAATTCAATCTCCCTTTTTCACTCCTGCATTTTTATGAAAGAGGCTTTGAAGTGGAATAATGAGGTTCACACATATAACTGTAAGTATATGTTGTAATATCTTCCCAACAAAAGATTTTATTATTCCTACCTGGTTTAATCAATCATAGGATACAAGTGTTTTATGCCAACAGGATAAATTGAGAGAACTTCAACGTAATAAAATGTTAAGATCTTGTAAATGTTGCCTGTACCAAATACCCAGCTGGCGAATATGGATGCCAACAAGATGAAAATCTGGGAATGCCTCGTTACATATAGCATGTTTGATAGCTCTATATAGCATTTGTTTGTCTTTTCAAAGTTCATTTTTAATAACCACAACAATCAAACTTCTGGTTTTAGATGATTTCGTATGAATCACTTTTATTGTCGTTTAAATCAATGTTAAATGATCTTTTTCTAATATTTTTTTCTGTTTCACTTCCTGCAATGTTTGCTTTGAAACCTCACCAATAAGGCAAGCAATGTCCACTAGATATTTATAATAGTTACTATCCATGCCTTTATTTGACACCACCACAACAAAATTGAAGGCTTGCGACTAAAACTTTGTTTTCCCTTTCCCTTGAGGGAAATGTCTGGGGCCGCACCTGAGATTTTCTAAAGATTATCTTCTGTTCATTTTTTTTGGGCAGCTGAGGTGCTTTATTTGACAAAAACAGTGAACTAAACAAATACTTGTATTTGTGAGCCAACAGTGGGTTTACCCAAATGCATTTATACAGTTAAAGAACAGAAACAACAAGATCTACCTCCAATACAATAACTACAGAATTCAAGGAAACTTTTTTTTCCATGGAAACTGTCTGAGAAAAAGACTATTGAAATCTTGGAACTCTTTATAACTTTTATCTGAAAATGCTTCCTGTTTTCGCCTATGTGAGTGTAAATCAGGGAGTCAAAATGATTGGCTTAAATTTGGAGTGAGAACAAAATCAGAAGTAGAAAATTGCCAGATGGTAGTGTCATGCCCAAAGAAATGCAATGTTACTGTTATTTCTGTTTAACATGGTTCTAAAATAATTCCCTTAACTCTTCTCTGAAGTGCAGGGTTTAAAAGTCATTCAAGGAACAAAGAAAAGTCAAAACAATTCAGTATTTCCATGTACAAACTGTTCAGGCTCAAATGCATACCCCGTGGAAAAATGAGTCCCTGGATCTTTGCATCCAGTTTGTCATCTAGTTCTGTACAGAGACATTTCTTCCAGAAAAAATAGTCCAAAAATTCACTCTTCATCAGAAGTTTGAGGATGACAGGATCAGCCAAGGTATCTTTCAACCATTTAATTACTTATTTTAGAAACAGCTTATTTGTGTCTATGTAAATTATACTCCTACTGATCACAATGGTGTTTTTTCTGGCTTTTGAAATACAGAGTGAGGACACCATGCCATTTATTTTTGGTCTATCTTTTATGTAACATCTGTCCCCATTTAAGAATTGTTAGGGACTGTAACAACAGTAGGTGAAGCAATTGGAGAACCCTGAATCCTTTGATTTTCTCCAGCTTATACATGTAAAATGATTCATTATCTTGATTGTAGACCAGGATGTAATTGTGGTATCTGTCCTTTCCAGAATGGTTCAGACTTGCTCTGGGAAAAGCTGGATCCTACTGGGTCAGTCACGTATTACAACAGCCTTGAGAGAGGAAGATATGATAAATGAAGGAATAATCAAGGAGGTCATGTTCAGCTCTAGATTCAAAATAGGTTTTGTGAGAATTTGTTCCTTAGCTTTGAGACCAAATGCACTCATGTTTAACGTTAGCAGGGAGCACTGGAACAGCAGGACCTCTGAGTAACAGTCAACTTTCAAGTTTAGCTCCTCTCAAAAAGTTTTTCTTTCAGCATTTTTTCCCCTAATGTTTGTGAACTCAGGTTTTGTTCATTTTTGAATCAAAAGAACATTAAAAGAGCAACAAGAGAAGTTAGATAAGACAGTGTGCTTTGTCATCCCATCATCAAAAGGAATCTGCTAGTATTGTTATTTTGGCATATTGTATATTATGCCTTTTTACCCAAATTTCATTTCCAATGTGCTAAGCCAAGGTGAGCTCCCTCTTTCAGATTCAGAACTCACTCAGAAATCATAAGTCTTCAGCTTACTTCCAAATGTATATATTTGAGTTTATTTTTTCCTGTGAGAAGACATAACTTCCGGGCTACTGCACAGAAGCTTGTTTTGGTTTATTCCTGTGTTGCAACCCAACACTAGGGGGGGAAAAAAAAACCTTTGCAAACAGAATGTTGATGATTTCTATAACTTGAAATCTATAGGTACATATTTCTGTAGGCTTTTTCATGGGATTAAATATGGCAGCATCAGCTACTTACAGACTGTTCTCTTTTCACATTTTCAGAGCATACTACTCTGCTCACCTGTATGGAACTGTGCATGTTTATGAAAATACTTTCTTAAATGTGTGCTTCATGATTTTGCCCTTGCATTTATCTGTAAGGTCATTCAGCTATATAGTGGTTCATCTCTAACTACATATTTACTCTGCAGTTTCTTTGCACATACAATTGATTTTTTAATTTTTGCATCTTTCTGCAGAAACACTGCTTTCTACGTCAGCCCCAGGACACATCTTGTATATTCCAAGTGTCTCTTGAAGTTCTCTCCAGCTGTTTGCTATATTACCCATTAATTGATTTTTTTCTCTTTTTTTGAAATGCTTTTCGAATAATAGTCATGGTAAAGATGATAACACCTCTTCTGAAAGTTGATTAGAAATCATTTCACTTGGCCAGCCAACACACCTTTAATGTTGAAGTACTTCAAGGAGGAATATCTAACGTATAGAAGTAAACACACCTTGACAATTTTAGTGATTCTATTCACAAAACCCTCAGAAAATTAAGATCCTAAAAGTAAGCCTAAGTGGACATTTTTTCTCACAGCATAATTTAGACTGCCAAGTTTGGCAGCTGGAATGCTTTGTTGAATTAAACTGAACAGAACATAAGGGGACATAAAAGAGGTTCAGTGCTGTATTTGTTCATTTATAACTTAATTCATAGTTTCATACCCTTAATTGTGAAACCTATTTCAACTGTGGGAGTTTGTCTCAGCCCAGCTATGCATGTGTGTTTGCATCCATTCCAGAAAACCAGTAGGCTAGCATTCTCTTGGACTGGTAGACGTAGGTCCTATAAACTACAACACAACAAACATCTGGTTTTTGTGACAGAGACAGCCCTGCTAGTGTTACAGGCGGTTGTGCAATATCCCAGGCTTGTCTTCCCCTAACACTTGACAAGGTATGGAACAACAAGCTGTACCTTTTAATTATGGAAATCAGATGCAAGAGAGAAGTTCTTGTTAGATACTCTAAAAGTGTCATCCTTAGCACAGACCAAGAGAAGGTCTTCCATCAGTGATAAGTACATTGGACATCTCAGTTTGCTTCATAATGTTATTGCAGTGCTCAGTAATATCAATGCCACTATAGCTCTATCTCCAGATGTTTCACTCAGCTGAAAAGAAATGCCAGATCTCCAAGGCTCTGAGTCCTTGCACATTGCACTTCTCTACCGAAATCTTTCTGTCCCTCAGTCACAGCAACAGAGTTGTCCCAGATAAAGTCCGAGATGATGTTCTGGGAGTTCTCCACAATACTTTTAACTTTTCAGAGTTCCTAGGCTACGAGCACAGTTCAAATGGCAAGTACAGGTGTTTTCCCAGATACAGATATGAATGAAACCATTTTTTCAGTCTTTTTCTCTGAGCACTACCTCTTGTTTGAAGGTAGGTGAAAAACGACCTGAATACTAAGCAAAAGAGGGATATCTGTATCCAGAACATTTTAATGGGAAAGGTGTTTAATAACAAAATTGCAGCCCTAGCCACATGGCCTTCTTGCTTTGTGTATGCGTGTTTTCTTTCAGAAGCAGTGTGGCACAGATGACACTAGCCATAAAGCTCTTCCTACAGAAAAATATGCAAACCCAGATCATTTCCACTGCATGATAATCATTAAGGCTCCCATGAGTGAATCTCTGATACTTTTTAGCTAACGGTTAACCTTAAGCCCCTCTTCCCCTTATGCATTTGGATTAAAAGGGCAATACAGAGACTGAAAGCAGTAGGCATGAGTGGTTCATTCTCTAACTCTATGGACTAAAAGTTGGAATGATCTGACAAGAATTCAGGAGCTGCAGGCCAGGCAGTCAGAGGACCAATCTTATTAGGGTTAGAAAAGAGAGAGAAGGTCTGTCTCGTGACCAGGCTGAATTCAGGATGTTTTTTAGCTTCATCATGCTGCTTTCACTGGTGCCAGCAACGTTTGTGTGGTATAGATGACAGCTATTGACTTTTCCATTATTCAGCTCCATACTCTTCTTGTTCTGGGGAGTCTTCTGTAATTAGAGAGTTTATAGTGTTTTCTTGTACGGAAGTCTAGTGTTTAGAGTAAAGCTTTACGTGTGAAGACTTTAAGATTCTATCTGTAACTGTATATTCGTATGACCCTGGGTAAGTCATTCAATCACAGGTTTACTTCAGCTTCCCTGCCTGGAAAACAATACCAGTCTCAGCGGGCTTATGTCAGGCTTCATTCATTTGGTTGAGATCTTTGGATAAAAGTTGGTTTAATAGGAGAAAAACACTATGATTCACATTCTTATTAAGCCATAAATGCTCTCCCTTTATTTTGGAGTGAGAAAAGATGTGGAGGGATAAAATTTGCCTGTTTTAGTCTCATTTTGTGTAGGCCTGATACTGATATGTTCTATTAAAAATTCTCCAGGGCAGTAGCTGGGAACATGGGTGAGTGATTCTTGGGTGTCCTGGGTTGCACGCGTCTTGGAACCATTTCAGTACTGAGCAGGGACTGGCAGCAGCAGAGCAGCGGCATGCCCCTCCTCAACATACCCAACTGGCATATCAACTGGACTCTGCTGCTGGTACTGGAGTATCTCTTTTACCTCCTCCTGGGTGCTATGGTGTTCCAGCTGCTGGAGAAGCAGGAAGAGACCTACTTTTGGGACCAGTTCCAACTGGAGAAGCTCAAGTTCCTGCAGAACTACACATGCTTGGACAGGCAAGCCCTGGAGCAGTTTGTACAGGTAAGAGGAACAGGCTCTCATTATTTTGGCTCAAGCATTATTTTGGTTAGAAGAAATTATACCGTTGTGGCCAAGCATGTCATAAATTGATCTGCTGTCCACGATATTAAAAGACTAACTGTACAAGAGAAAGGCAGAGGTATCTCAAGCCAATTCACATACTTCTTTATCTTGATCTATTGCACTTCTTTCTTTTCTCAGTCATGAACTCACAAAATATGCAAATCTGCTGATGCACCTTCATGCTACCTTGCAGTAATTTCAACTTCATGGTTTTCAGCTCCCTCATTAATTATTACATGGGAATTATGCATGGGGACAAAAAACAGGAATCAAACCTACAAGAAGTAGATTGCCCTTCCAAGGTTCTCCAGTCCAAACCTGTGCAAATTCTGCCCTTCTTTTGTACTAGAAATTGTCTATTGCCTTTGAAAGTGGTCCTGCACTTCCAGACCTCTAAAGAAAAGTCAACCATCATGAACTCTGTTATCTATCACTTTATTATAAGAGATAAAGAGCTCTTTTCAATATGGGTTGTCAATTAATGACATCTTCAATTACATTTTAATCTATTCCTCAAAACTGGCTGGAGATAAATTACTAGACCTATTATTATAGATATATTCTTATTCTTAGTATTGGCAAGAACTGGGCAGAAATCCTTGAACTACCATTTTCTTTGTGCTTAAAATTTATGCAGTTGCAGAGCTGGGTGCCTAAACAGTTTTAGTTCTTTCTACCATGTCATTAAACCTGATAGAACTCTAAACATGCAGCAAGTTTGCACTGTCCAAGTCAGAGGACTTTCACGAAGATATATGCATTTGATCAACAAAAAGCCCAGATTCTGTAAATGGATTTAAGCAAACAATGAATTTCAGATCAAAAGGGGAAAAGAAGTTGCCTTAACCTCTGTCTACAAGGACAATATTCTGATTACTAATACTGTGATATATTTCTTGTGGAACATTTGACATTGGCCAGAAAATGACTAGAGTTTTCAAGAACTTACATGCCTGAAAACATGGCTTTTTTTCAGCTTCACCAGTTGGTGATATTACCTGTCTTTCCCTTATCTCTGTGATAATGATTGTAGAGAAAAAAACCCTGATTCTCATTCTAAACCAAACTGGGATACTTCATAGGATTGAAAGGTTTAGTTAAATCTCCGCTACCCTAGAAGCCTTAGGGAGGGTTCATACATGTCCATATTCTCCTCCCTCTCGCTCCAGTGGAGCTTTCTTAGCACTGCCGTACCACTCAGAGATTCACATTTTGCGGCGTCTCTGCTGAATTAGATACATTTCACTTGTAAGCTATTCCAGACAAAACCGGCTGAGGGCACCAAATTATCATCTACAATGCACCAAGCTTCAAAGAACTTAGACTTGATAATCCTCCAGGTAAATGTATGTGCAGGTGCCCTCTGACTCACCTATTTATAAGACCTCTTAAGAAATTTTTCTAGCTCTTACTAATAGCAGGGAATAGAAGTCTTTCCATATTAAATCTCTAATTCTAAAACTAATGCAGGGAAGCAATCATCTCTCTGTACATTTTAACTATATGGTTAAGGAGGCCAGTTCACCACGTCAGAAGTTCCAGTCTGAATAGTCACAGTGTTCAGGCTGTGGTGAGACACAGCCACTAGACACAGTCTGCTCAGCTGACAAGTGTAAGGTGCCTTGTCGCATTGCCAGTTCTTTAAACCTGAATCCTGGAAATCTGAGAATCCACCCAGGTTTCTTTTTTGCATATCCATTATCACTAATAATATAGTTACCACTTATAATTCATTAACTTTTTACTTGATTGTGCATGAAGCAAATTCTTGTGATTCCATGTCCATAAACTGCATTGGCTCTGCTTGGTTAAACTGCCTAGCTGAGAGGTGGCCCTGAGCTGCAGCTCCTAAGCTGAACAGCCTGGAGCTTTGGAAAGTGCAAATCCAAACTCTGTGACCTAATGCATCTCTGGTAAACGTATTTCGGTTAGGAAATTACGCTATTCTGACAGCATAACTGAGAAGCAGATTCATTGAGTAAGGAGGTACCTTTTATAAGCCCCTGTTTTGAATATGTCCATACTTTTTCAGCCTCAAAGGAACTGACATAAATATAGACCAAGAAGACCAAAGCCTTGTCTATGACCACAAGTGGCTGCAGTGTGCATTGGCAGGGGGACAGGAGCAGAAATGGAAGGCAGTTTTTATTCTCTCCGTATCCTACTATAGCTTTATGTAGGCTTCATACTCTCACTGTAAATTATAGCACATTGCTTTTACTTATTGGCTACTTCTGCTCTCAAAGGCAACAGCTAATACTCACCAACCATTCAACAACTGCTCTATTCACACTCTAGCCATAACCATTACCTGAGCTGTAGACAAAAAGGAGCTAGGAGCCATTATAACTGTCCCACATGAACCTGTTTGTTTAGGAACAATTCTTCTGGGCACCAGGATGCCATTTCATTCATGGGTTTGTACTTAAAAGCAATGGTCTGGGAAAGGGGCCAGGAAGCAAGCTGCTCCTTCAGTCACTTTGAACTTGTATCTTTTGTCATTTTGCCCAGCACCTGCCTGCAATGTGCACCAAGACCAGAGAGGAAAATTACAAAAAGTGTACCTACCTTTCAGCGTATCATAAAGTTGACATCTGTGTATATTCCTCCAACTTTCATCTGATAGTACTTTCTTGAAGAAAAAAATACTTCTTCAAAGATGCTGGAGTATACAGTTAATTCACCAGAGACAAAGAAGAACCTATGGGAGTTTCATCTTATGTAGGAATGCAACATCTGGTGCACAGCACAAACAATCCTCTCAGAACTCAGGAGGAAAAAAATAGTTGCTTCATAATGCTGCCTAGTTTTACGTAAAGAACAATGTTTTTATATAAAACGCAGGCTTATGAGTTTACCATGATGGTCCTGCTGTTCCCCCCCACAGCAGACTGCAGGAGTTTCGTCAGGACCAAGTCCCTGTATGGGATATGCAGCAATTTCTTTCCTACAGCAACCTCAGTCAGAGCACTAAGGGAAAATAAAGTGAAAGATGTGAACAGTATAAGCAATAACTATCAAAAGCCAACTGGGGCGGGGAGAGAGAAAGCTACCAGATTAGAAATGTCGGTATATCCATGCTTATGTACATGCTTCAGTATATTTGTGCTTATGTACATCTCAGGATTTATTCATTTAAGGAACTTTATTCGCCACACAGCAAGGAATGCTGAAAGGAGGGAAGGGTTCTTTCCATAGATAGAAACTTTCTTTTTACTTCACAGGAAAGGAGGTAAAAAAAAAACCCTGATGACATTTCCTAATGCGGTTAGATTTCGATTTACACGCTTTGGGTCCTTCAATCTGTTTCTTTCAAATCCTGAGGATTTTTGCCTTTTGCTCCCTGCCAAGTCCACCAGGTTTATAACTGACTGTTTAGCGATTGCTTCATCAAGAAAAATCTGTTAAAATGTGGTATCAACAGCAGGAAAAATTACCAAATCAATTGCTCAGACATTCTTAAGTAAGATACAGAAAATGGTACTCTACAGAAACACAGAGGAAGTAGGTTGTGACAGTCACTGCTATTGGAACATATTATATATGAAGAATTGCTTTAAATGTGAGAATTGCTTTAAGTATGAGAACTGCAAAGGTGTGCTTAAACACCGAATGACCTCCCATCTCTCAGGATGAAGCAACAGACAATACAGCTCGTTCCCTACACCCGCAGAAAGTGGGTATGGAAACACCCCTGGGTCCCAACCTCCCCTGGCTGCAAAGAAGATGTGTCCCTCCCATTCCTGTTCCAGAGGAGCCCAGGACTGGCCCTGCCTGCCAGGGCTGAGCAGCTTTCGGAGCTGCCTGCGCAAACAGCCCTGAGGAGCTGAGCTCACTTGTGCTGTAGAGATGGGTCATGCGCATCTGGGCCAGACGGAGCTCCCTCCTCAACCAGCCCCAGCCCAGGGCTGTCCTGTGTCAACTGCTCTGCAGACACCTCTCCACCTCTGTCAACAGAGGACTTCAGCAAAACTGTAGTTCTGGTATCAGTCTTCCAAGGGAAAAAATTGGGGGGGCGATGATACAAGCAAGGCCCCTTTTCCAGAGCAGAGCCGTGAGCACTTGTCTCCCCAGCACGGCTGCTCTGAGATGGTTCGGCCACGTGTCAGCAGCAGCACCACGGTCACCCAGCACCCCTCTGCCTGGCCAGGGGCACGCACAGCAAGGACAGCAGGATTCGGGCCCCTGTGTCCCTCTGGGGTCGTGTCTTTGCAGCTGCCCCACTGCAGCATTCCCTTATGGGGGTGGTCAGGGAGGTGCCACAGACTACCCCATGCTTGTGCCGCGCAGTGTGAGCTTGCTCGGTGTAGGGCTGCTTGTGATACCCAGCCCAGGAGTTGTGCACAGCACTAACGGGCAAACAGCAGCTACCACAGATAAACAGTGACCGTAGGGTGTTTCTGGGAACTAGTGAGATGCTTTCAAAGACCTCGTGTAATATCTGGGACAGATTGTTTCTTAAATACAGAGTCAACCTGCAAGCAGGCAGTGGTTTAGGACATCTCTGCCTTTGGTGATCCTCACTGCGAGAGTGGCAGTGGTGGAGAGTGTGCAAGTGCCAAAAATGTGGGCTGGCAAGGCTGGCCCTGCAGCCCAGGGTGAGGAAACCCAACATGCTCGCATCTGCTTGCTGTCATGGAGGTGGCAAAAAACAGTGGTGGGTCGAGGTAAAACAGAGACACTCTGCATTTTGTGTCTGCATAAACTTCCACGAGTTCATTTGATGGTGCATCTAACAGGGCTAAATCCACATAGCACAGAGCTTTGGAAAATGTGTTTTATTTTAGGAACAGCTTTAATTCAAAACAAAATGGCCTTATTTGCACACTGGGCATGTTCTTATAACAATATATGTTAAAGTTCCTGATGTTTCATCGTGGCCTTATAGGTTTATGTTTTCAGGCAGCAAAGGACTGCCATCACGTCCTTGGGGGAAAGCCTCCAATATGAATCGTCTCTTTCTGCCTCGACGCCCTGTCATTACTGTAGCCTTGGGTGTGGTCAGTTCCTCACATGGCTGCACTGGTGTTTGCTCATGAGTATCCATTTTTTCTGGTTTAGCACGTGTAACTCATCTTGGTCTTCTCCTAGGAGTATCGCAGGTTTCCAATTTCCCCCCTGAACGTATGTCTTCCTGAGTAGCAAGAGCTTCTGTGTTTGCCAAGACATTCTGTGCCCCCTTCCTAGCACTTCTTCTAAGTATAGTATCATAGCTGTATTGAAGGTTGTCTGATGGATGCAGTTCACTACATGGTGATGTTTCTGGTGCTTCTTCTGAGGTCTGTGCCTTAGCCGCACTATCTATCTTCAGTAACCTACAGTTAAAAAATGTCTGTTAATGCCTTATTAATTACCAAACAGACTAACTTCAAACTGAGCTAGATGAAACTGAGGACAATGAAATGCTGCTTTTCCTTTCAGATCACCACTGAATGTCAACTTAGAAACATGCAATGTACTCTCTACTGCAGATAAAAAAGAGTTGATGCGTTTAAGGCACAGAGAATGGAGTATTCAGTGTACGCAATCACATGCTCCATTCCTGATATTTCTGTTCATGACTAACAATTTGCTACCACCCGTGCCCAAAGTGAGCAGTTTTACAATACCAGCTGCACAGACAACTGGCA
Organism: Nyctibius grandis; assembly: GCF_013368605.1. Lineage (NCBI taxonomy): Eukaryota > Metazoa > Chordata > Aves > Nyctibiiformes > Nyctibiidae > Nyctibius > Nyctibius grandis. The sequence continues at coordinate 33,850,221 of NC_090658.1, forward strand.
GGAATCATCACATTGCAGGACTTTCTGGACTGACTACAAATCCACACAGAGTGACAGACTCTGCACCTAACAGGGTAAAACACATTTATGTCCCCAAAGTTTAAACTTTCAGTCATGAGAGTTGTGACTGCAACATGTAGTCAAACTGGACAGGTATCACATTGGACAACTCAACGCTACGCTTTAAGGAATCACTGGGATTGCATAGACAACACTTACATTTTGAATACCTCCATCTCATGTTTTGGAGTTCCCTGTACTGAGCAATTATTCTTTCCTTCTAGATCCACAGGAGATACTCAAGCTTTTATGTTGAGAACAAAAGTAGTATCTGCTACATATTTCAAGTGAGTCAGATGGTCAAGATAATTTAATCAATGTGTAAAGACCTTTGCCCAACCCTCTAAGTTATGGTACTAGCCAAAGATGGCAGAAGGAAGAAGCCACTCAACAGCAGTCTCCGTAGAATACGCTTATTTTCTCGCCTCCTGCCTTGTCAAAAGTTCCTAAAGCACCATATTATAGCAACATGCCATGCTTCAAAAGTAAATTCAAGAAATACTAGTCTGCATAAACTTTGCTTTTATGCTGACAAACGAACAAAAAAGCAGGAAGTAGTTTGTCCTAAATTCAGTGAAGGTAGACAAGCCAAAAAGAGATGTTTACATAGAAATCAGTAAGAACCAGTTAGAATGAACGCAGAAAAACCTGCACTGTACTGCTACACAAATGACTGCAGAAGCTTTGCGACCATCTCATGTACCTGCTCCCTTCTTCCCATCACAAATTTTCCATTTACTCCCATAAGTGATTTCTATATTCCCAAGTCTATAACCATCTTCTCTACGGCGTTGTCCTAAATCCCAAAGGCGAGACGAGCTACAGAAGTGACTGCCTATTTAACTTCATCTGAAAACTGGGACACTGAAAAGCATTTTCTGTTCCTTAAGACTGATCTGTTTGTGGTATGCCTACCTGTCAGTTTGTATTTCACTCCAACTATTATTAATTCCTGTGAGTATAATCCTACAGGAAATTGACAGTATACTCTATGTGGTACTTAGAAGACATCCACAATGAATCCAAATAACTCATCAGCCTCAGCAGAAGTAAGAGCAGGCTGTCCAGGGAAGTGGTGGAGTCACCATCCCTGGAGGTATTTAAAAGACATGTAGACGTGGCTCTTAGGGACATGGTTTAGTGGTGGACTTGGCGGTGCTCAGTTAACAGTTGGACTTGATGATCTTAAAGGTCTTTTGCAAACAAAACAATTCTATGATTCTAATCACTAACTATGGCCCAGCTTACCCCAACAGTCCATTTTACATTCAAGTCCTCTTCCCTGAAAGATATTCCAGGTTCCTTTGCTCGCAGAGGAGGAGTAACTGTTTGTCCTGGAGATGCATAGGGAGTTGCTAGGGGGGTGGTGCAAAGGCTGGATCTGAGAAGAGACTGAAGAGTAAACCCAGGAAAACCAGAAGCGGATGTGGCCAAAACTTTAGCTCTATATCAAAAGAAATAAAAACATTTAATTTAAAACCAGCTAAATCTTCAAAACAGAAGACTTCACTTGTCAAAAGTATTAGTTTAAATTACAAACTGAGTTTGTACCACCAGAAAGGACAAAGTTTAGCCTCGGCACTGCTCTTTTTCCAAAGGTGTGAAAACCTTAATCATAAAAAGCCATGCTGTTTATGTTTCTTTTGGCTTTTTTTGTTATGCCAACATAAAATGTTATTTTTCAAATTAATTTCCTGAAGAAACAAGGATATGACATCTTGTTGTCTGCGACGTTATCTCCCATCCCAGTAGTTTTGGCAATTTCCACACTGCTTTTCTAAAAGGAATACAATTTCTCATGTTACCCCGGATACAGTGACTGAAAACACTGCCATGCAAAATGGCTTAGTTTTTCACTAATTAATCCATCTGTGCACTAGACTAAATTAAGTGACACTACGGTAAAAATACCTACACATCTTCATGTGCAAGTGTTCAGGTCTCCTTACCTCAGCTCAAAAAAGATTTTACAGTGTTGAAAAGGTTTAAGAGGAGGATAATGAAACTAATTTATGTGGTGGTGCAGACTGCCCCCCCCCCACACACACATTGGACCTCATTGGAATGTCAGAACCAGCCATCATTAATGACAGGTGCAGTGAGTGGTCTGAGACAATCAGGCACCCTCTGATCCTGCCTGCCAATGCAGTGACTTGAGACTATCCAGTACCTCCCTGTCCTGGGCACAAGCACAGTGAATTAGTATGACTAGACACCCCCTAAACACATCTGAAACTCCTGTTGGGGCACTCCCCAGCCATACTGAAAACTCCTGTTGCCTGGGAAATGCAGCCAGAACTCCTCCTGCCTGGACCATTGCCCACTCTGAAAAGCGCCAAGACTGCCTGACAAGAATTATGGCCATACTGAAAAAAGGTACTGACCAAAGTCAATCATCTTGCAATCCTATAAATACCAATCCTAAGTGAGGCCCTTTGAGCTCTCTGGGATCGCAGCAGGCTGTGACCCTGCATCTCCCCTTGAGCTGGGACGCCTCTCAGGGTAAATTTTCACAACGTTCAAGTAGATTTCGTGACGTTCAAGACAGACTCGTGAGGTGATTCACGCCGTGTGCCCATAGATGCCAATGCAAGGAAAGAGTGAGTAATTCACTGTAATTTGATTTTGCGATGTTAAAATTGACACACAGTGGGTAATTCACTATATTTTGATTTTGCGAGATTTTCAAAGATAATTGGGTCCTAAAAATTTAGTATAATCTGCAGAAAAAGAAACATCTTAATTGTAAGTTAACCTCTATATCTATATCTGCGTGTGTGTGCGTATGTGTGTTTGTGTATATGCAATCTAAGTAACTTCGTTGCATCTTTAACCAAGTTGCTGTGTTGATTATAATAGATTATTGACTATTGATTGGTTAAGTGTTGCTAGCAAATCATATCTTCTAATCTTGTGATTTACCATAATAGTGCTAAATCTTAAATTGCTGCTATCCCAAAGTTGTGCAAAACACACACCACCATGTTGAATCAATATCACTGAAATCCCTGTATCCAATTCCCTTACACATAAGCCATTGACCAAATCTGAGACTAGGACTGGATCCAGCCCGACCTAGACTCCTCTCTGAGAAGGAGTTTAGAAAGCAAGGCAGTCCATTCTGAACCTTGGGACTCAACAGGAGGGTCTTTCTCACCCTTTCTCCCTTACCCTTTTCCCCTTTATCTCCATCCATTCCCGATCTCTCTGTAAATCATTCTAGCACAATTCTAACTCAATTTCTCTTTAGTAAGTAACAGAGTGAACCTTGCCATTCGAACTTTATTGTCGCACTTTTTACAAATTTCTATTAAAATCACTATTGCTAATATCTTTGATGGCGATTCTTTGGGGAGAAGGCGGTCCACTTAATCCATGTATGACTTGACAGTTATTTCAGAAGAGGATTTCTAAACATCCCAAGATTATACTCAAAATCTCCATCCCTGAAAAAGTTCTCTTTAAATCAACATACTTCCTGAAGCAAAAAATTGAGACCCCTGCGCCTCCAGGCATGGCCAAGTGTAAAGGCCCACTTACTCCCTCTTCAAAGTTTTCATATTCCAGTGTGACAGGTAGCCATCTGAAAAACCCACAACCAGCTGATTGCTTCTGCTTATGTAGTACAGGGTTGGTATTGCTGTTCCTGAAGGATTTTGTAATTGAAAACAGAGACCTTCTATGGTCACAGTTTCTCTTCTTTGTGGAACTTCAGCAGGTCTTCTAGTGCCAGCTTCTAGATCTACACACACAAAACCATGCAATAAATAAATGTGTTATGCCATTTAGGTTGCATTTTAAACACTGATGTGACAACACGTATAATCTAATTCTGCCATCGCAGGCAAAATACCCACTTATGCAACACTTTTTTTGCCATTTCTCTTTGGTATGCATTCAAAGAACATAAGAACTCTCTGATCAGACAGGTATTCTCACTCATAGTTCAAAACCAGATAAAAGTGTAACCTTCATAGACAAATTCTTCTTGGACTCTCCAAATCAGGAGTTTGGGCCTCATGATGAAGCTATTTGAAGTGACATCAGCTCCCGAAGCACTTTTGTAATAGCCAAAACAGTGTATGCAATCTGAATACACAAATTAGAGATTTCATTCATCCAAATGCATGACTTTTGATAAGTCGCATTCATTTTAAAAAACAAGCCTAAAATTTGCCCCGTCTACACAAACACTATATTCAATAAGCAGAGATTCAAGAACTGCAGTTTCAAAGTCAATCTTTCAACGACCTGTCAGATAATTCACTCAAGGCTCTTTTTTCCTATCCCCAGTCAATATAAAAATGTGTTCTGCTCTCAAGTCACCTGCTTGCTAGTCTGAGATTCATGGGGATGTGTTTAAGTCATTTACAGCTCAATGAGGGAAGTCTGAGATATTTTAAAGACAGTAGTTCTGACAGAAATTAAGCATTTCCTAACTGTCTGTTACAGACACTGTAAAGAGTGTGGGTTTTTTTCTTTTTCACTCTGGTCAAAAAAAGCTACTTTTCAATGTCTTTTTGTGGAAGTGAATTAGGTAACCATGTGCACTACAATAAAAGCAGAAAACTTGTTTTACTATCAGTAAGCTCAAAAGAGAATGGTACCATTAAGCCCAAGATTTTACATCAACGCTCTCTTGACCAGATACTCTGCAGTGACAGTATGTTAATACAAAAGAGGAAAAAATACCTCCTACAAAGAGACGCTCCAAAGCTTTTCCTGAAACTGGCTTACGCAGCACCTAACAACATAAAAGCTTAGTTTCTTCAATTAAAAGGTACGTACCCTTCCTGGAAGAACAACCACTTTAACCACTCTTGATATTCCAAGGTCGTACAGACAGAGAACATTTCCCTCTGCTTCTTCCAACGCAACCAGTAGTCCAGTTCTCTTCTGCCAGGAAAACTCCTTTACAACACACACAGTGGGACGCTGATCATTTACTCCACTGAAACAGTGCGCAGAGAGCCACTCTCCTGTCACAAAGTTCAGTACCTCAAGTTGAGGACCTCAAGCCAACAATGCTAGACCTTTTCTCCCTGTAAGAGAAAAGAAAACTGACTACAGCAAATTTCCAACAGAAGACTGAAAACAACTGAAAAGCCACAGTCAATGCCCTGTTCCTTCAACAAAAGTATCTAACAGAGGAAGACCAACTTACCTCATTCTGGTCATTTCATTAAATTCACCCAGTGAAATCCTCAAGCAATACACCCTAAAATTAACAACCTTATTATTTTACATTGGTACTTGGCATTCCTGCACTAAAGAATTTTGATTGTTTGGGATAAAGATTACAAGATATTGATCTTTATACCATATTCAGCTTGGTTTTGCTAGAAATCATCTAAATACATACGGGAATACAAGTCTTAAAGCATACTGCAAATATAACAAATCTAAGCCAATTCATTTCTAGTTTATTAATTTTACTTGACGTGTGCCTACATTGGGCAGGGATGAGAAATTAGATAAGATTCTGCCTGGCCTTAACAGAGGCCTAGACATCCAGGCAGGCACCCAGCGCTACTTTCGGATCACCTAGGAAGTCAACTACCTTATCTGCTTAGCCACTTACAGCAGCTCTCACTGGGTATATATTTGCATCCTAATCAATACTTTGGAAATATGGCTGCAGCACTTAGCAGTCTTATCCTCTTCCTTCTGTTTTTATTCAGACTAAAAAAGAAAAAGTAGGGGGTTTGGCCTCTGTGACATCGTAGAAGAACTATTTCTGCATGTGCTCTTACAATGGTCACAGATCTTGAGCTGGTGCAAATAATTACAGCCCAAAACAACACTACTACTTTTCGGAAAACTGCCTTTTATTTAATGAAAAGTTGAGGAGGGCTCACTGACTCAGCATGTTTACGGAAATTATTTCAATAGCACAAGATTGGTGCAGGTTGTTGTAATTTCAAAGTTTAACTCTCCTAATCTTTTAATACTAGCATTTTTAATCATCAAATCATCCTTTTTGTTCTCTCGAAACCTGATGCATCTTAACAGCACCAACCTGACACAGTTGATACTACGACCCTATGCTTCAGGTAACTTCCAGGCGATAGTTAGTTACTTTGTACCAAGACCAGATTTAAAGGAAAATGCTCACCTCCAGAAAACTTCCCACACAGCACAGAATCTGGGGGTCTCTCATCTTCCGCAAGTGCCTGAATAGTGACCTCCGGAAACTGCACCAGACTGCTCGTTACCTGAGCCGTTAGCTCTCACATTCTTCACTGTAAATAAAGAAGACAATGCAAAAATGGACTCATGTCAGCCACAAATATTTTTTGAGATTGACAGAAGTTTCATCAGTATGCAGTGAAAAATCTCCTATACATCGCCTGTAGCTCTTGTCCTTAAAATAATGGCACTCAGAAAAGTTTTTGATCTCACAGCAGAGTAAAAGGAGAATCCTTTGCTTTTCTGATGCCTGTGAGATCATGAACAAAAAGTGACACAGAGGAATTGACAAGATAAAGAACAGGAAAGAAAACAATACACTGAGTTCAAGTCTACTCACATAGGTTAGTAAGATGTGATCTGAGAAAAATCATATTTTAAAAATCTTCTCAGTAACAGGTATAAGTTTGCATTTCTCATTTCCCTTGATTTTTTATTTTATTGTTTATTGTCAATTGTCTGCTAGTAGACTTCACCATTCACTTATGTCTTGTTCACTTTTGGCATGTTTATTTTGAATATTAAGAGTATTAAGGAATAAGTTCTTAACTGCCTTCATTCTCCCACTCTTCCAGAAAATGTACTGTTGATATTATCATGTTCCAAGCAATATAGACTTTCATAGTTCATCAGATAGTAGTTTTCCATACACTTATGATGTAAACGTAACACTGCACTTTGAAACACTGATTTTTTTCTATACTTAAATCTTCATATTCCTTATTCCAGTCCCTTCCTTCCTAGTGCCTGTCCTTATCACAGCTCTGCAGTATTTTATAAAAATTTCTAGGCCTTTCACACAGTTTCCATACTTTTACAGGTGCTCCGCAAAGTCACATTTCAGTATGTCAAGATAGATTTTTTTTGTGGAAAAACTTCATAGCTGAAGTGATTTACAAGATTAAATAGGCAGCTAAATAAGAAATATTCCATACACATTGAAATACAAACTACTTTAAGTAACCATGTTTTGGAAGTTCTGTGGGTTATTCAAAAAGCCTCCGGAAGACAAGACAGATTTAGTGATCTTGTTCAAATAGCAGTGCTTTCTTCAGGAAGTCTCAAAAGGAAGATATTATACATAGTTCACTATTTCTGGGTGTTACATATGCTGACCAACTCAGGCATTAAAGAGAACCCTTACCCTAGTGTACAAAACAGTACAGCCAGCCACTTAAATGTGCACACAAAGTTTTATGATGGTTTCTTCTGGCGTGCACTAATAACCTATTTTCCTTGTAGCATAGGATCTTACAGCCAGTTTTGAAGACGACTCTGGGAGCAACACAACGTTATTTAAGCTGAAATGTTTATAAATAAATACAATTTATACAAATTATACTTCTGCAATCTTTTTTGTCCTTTTAAATGTGAAAATACATAAAAGACAAAAAAGAAGTTGTTACCCAGACAATCCCAGCAAACAACAAATTTCCTGTCAAACATGACTTTTCCCTCTTCAGAAATATCCCATGTCGCTCTGGAACTGCACAAGTGAAAAAGTCTCATGGCCACTTTGCTCCTCGAGTGGAAGCATCTGATGCCCTCTCTTGTACCACTACCAGCAGTCACAGCCTGATTTGGTTTTGCCCCTGGCAGCCCAGGAAAAGCCTTCTCTTCTCCAGCTAACCATAGCTTGCAGCAATGTAGCCATAGCTGCTGTGCCTCTAGTATGTGGGGCAATGTGGGACAGGGTACTTCAACACCAGACCTCATCCACTGTAAGTGTGGGTATGCCAGGTAGGCAGACAAATCCCCTGCAGAGACCAGTCCAGCTGCTCCTGCATGGAGCTGGCTCAGACACAGGGAGTTTCTTGGTCTGTGTTCATCAGCACAGGAAAGCAATTCAGCTCTTTGCAGGACTGAACTGGTGCTGGAAACATCAAATCTGCTCCTTGCACATGCTAGCAGCCAGGCTGCGGCGGCTACCAGGTCACTTATCTGCTTTGGGATAACAGATAGGTAAGTGCCTGACCTTGTTTTATGGGAGCTGGAATAAGAAGGAATTAGTGCTGGAGTCCCAGCAACAGCATGAGCGAAAGCACTTCAAAGAGAGCAGTGTTCAGCCCTGAGCCCCAGCAAGGGCAGGAGGAGAGCAAAGGGGAGGAGAGAGGGAACCTTCTCCTCCAGAGAATCTGGCCTTGTCAGACTATGTCTGCAGTGTTCAACATTCAGCATTGCCTTACTCTTCTATGTTGGCTTTCACGATGTGAATGTAGCTCCTCCGAACACTTGTGCATTGAAATGGATACAACTGACAAGTGTTCCTTACAGGGATGAATTAAACCTGTGATTATTGTAGACATTTCAAAAGACTCATATCTCAGTAGCTTCTGTGTGTTCCTTCTAACCAGCAAATAAAATAGTCAACTCTAGACTTGACATGTCAAATTCTTCCTATTCTAAGAACAGGCTTTTAATGGATAATGTAAAGTTCTTTGTCATATTGAAAAGAAACTGCTGACACTTCAGTCATGAGATCACATGTTACGATGCCTAGCAGCCCTATCTGATGGACTTGATCAATGCTTTTTTACTGAAGGAATAACATTAGCTATTAAACTTAGGATACTCAATTCACCAGCACAGATCAGCTACACAAAATCAGATACCTCATAGTGGGTATGTTCATCAGATAAGCAATCCTTCTGGCAATGGCCAACATTTGAATCAAGAAAGAATATCTTCTTTGGTCCCATACTCCTGGAACCAACTAAAGCTGGGGTTGCTGTTGAATCCTCTCATGTCTTGGATCATACAAAAGTCTCTAGAAGAGATGAACAAATAATTTCTTCCGGCATTTGGCAAAATGACAAAGGTTGTGACCTGGATCTCAAATTTGGTATGTAACAAACAAGGAGATTCTTGAAAGCCCAGCCAGTGAGCACAGGGTAACCAGTCTCCTTCAGAGAAATCCTTGGGGAAAGCAAAGGAACACAATCTTCACTAAGGCAGCTAACCAGATATTTGATGCATAAATAGGAGCATCATTTCTTTTGCACATAGTAGTTTGGTCATCTGGTGAGAGCTATCTGGAATAGCACAGAATATTTCATTAGCTAATCTTTCAGACTAGGAGAAGCCTAATATTCATTGAAAATTATTGGAAAGTCATACCCAAAAATAGTAATTCATCCTCACTAATACTTACATGGAGAAAACAGAAATGACCATGTTTTCCATGCCCCTTCCCACAGACACAACCATACACTTACACATGCCCAAATTAAAAACTGGAATGAGATGACTAGACCAGGAAAGGAGAGAAGAGGAACTGCCTTTATTTTTTATGGCATAACTTCACTTTCTTTTCCCAGTTTGATCACTTTGGGGACTCTCTCCACTCCTTTCCCCTTAGCCTTCAACTAGTTATGGAATCTATCCTACTTCAATGGCCAGTTCTCCACTGACAAGAGTTCAAGTTCCTGGCCAGCTCTATTTCCAAGTTTTGCCATGTCAGCACAAGGCCATTTTAGTCAAACTGTACTCTGTTGTCTACACTGTTTATTGCTCTGCTTGCTCAAGATGAAAAGCAATATTTACTTCTCTCTTTTTTTCTGACATTCTTCCTGATTTGGTCTAATGAGTTGCTCATCTTTGCTCCTTTGACCTCTTCTGCCTCAGGTCCTCACGGAAGCATGGGAAAAAGGGGTCAACACAGAAGGAAACTCTACAAATCCCAGTAACTGGGACTTCAGCAACTCCTTCTTTTTTGCAGGAACTGTTGTCACCACTATAGGTGAGGTACTCTCTTTTCTTATAAATTGGGATTTCCTCCAGCTGTCCTATAAAGCCCCCAGAAATGCGCAATTGCTGGACAGAATATACGTGCAAGACAATCTTGACTACCGTGGGTTATGGTTTTCTCTTAGTTTCCAATTATACCTGTTATTCTTGTGTATCCAGGATATTACACCTGCAAAAAAATCTGAGTGCCTACTTCGTACATGCAATATCATTTTGTACATGCACAGCACATCTTGAGCTTGCTTTGAAGCACTCAGTTGCAAGGACCACAGAATCAGAGAGCTATAGAAAATTACAATACTCTTAAAGAGTAATATCTTTCGTGTTAAATTTTCTGTTAGTACTAGTGAATGCACAGGGCTCCATCATAAGCTATGGCAATTTGTAGGCAGATTTAATTGCAGAATATCATAGGTCCACAGGTTCCTGAAGCTTAATGTAGCTGAGCTTCCAAGCCTAGGACCTTCCCATGATAGCCTGCAGCCTGACTGTAAAGTCTTCTCATGTAGCTGTTTTCTTCTTTTTTTTTTCCAGGTTATGGTAACCTGTCCCCCAGCACAGTGGCAGGGCAGATCTACTGTGTGTTTTATGCCTTATTCAGAGTTCCCCTCAACCTGGCCTTACTTAATCAGTTGGGGGAAGGCCTCAATGCTCATCTGATTACCCTGGAAAGATGGGTGCAAAAGCCAGGCCATGCCCAGGTACAGTGTCAATCTATCATTTATTTCCACTATTTTAAAACTAATTAAAGTTCTCATCTCAGATAGGTACTGCCACTGCTAGATTGGGTTTCCTTGTGTGTGCCTACAGTTTTCTGAACCACAGCAATTACGTGGCCCTCTATATGAGAAAATTGATATACTCTATTTGTCTACAACAGCTTTAAAGCAATTTGCTCTTGCTTAAGGGTTTTTAGATTTGCCTTTTCAGAACCTGACTCAGCAAAACTGTTAAGCAAGCATGGCCTCAATTTTGAGCAGGGTCCTTAAGCTCTGGTGACCTTAGCAGAATACATGCACATATGCACATTGCTGAAACAAGCTCTTATTATCTAGCCTATGTTAGCATCTATCCAGAATCTAGCTCTACACTGTGCAAAGATAACTTATTTTTATTGGCCTGCTAATCTGGTTTGAATTACCCTCCCTGATTGTGCCAGCAATTTAGCACTTCCTTTTCTTTTCTTGAAATGAAAATAAATACTACTTCTCCTTAGATGTAGTTTATTGGTGGGTCATTGAATTAGTCCAGATGTATTGGAATAAGGGAAGTACTGATAATAGAAAATACATGAAGGTCATTTATAACAAAGTTAGTGCATGTTTCTGAGTAAAGGTTTAATGAATTGACCCCTTTAGTTAGGGAAAAGGGAGATTAGATATGTTAGATATGTTGAAATGTTTCAGAGTTCTGGCACAAGTTTTTTTCTCTTTTTTATTTGTAAAATCTCTCAGTCACTGCATTCTTTACCTACACGGGGAAAACTATAAAGGTACTGTCAAAAGCAGACTTGGTTTATATGAGCAAGAAGTTCTTCAGCTGCATAACCTATGTCTGTTCCCCAAATACCTGCAGCTCTACCATCAGCAGGATTTTCATGCTAGTATAGCTGCATCTTTCCTGAGATTTCTAATAGTGCCTCAGGGATGTGATCTTTTTTTTCTTTTTCTTTTCACTCCTGAATTAACACCTCATTTCTGGCAGAACTCCTATGATCGGACAAAGCTTTGGAGCTGTATCTGCTTGTTCACTCTGAAAAGCCTCTTCCAGGAAGCTGATTCATCTCCTTTTAAACACAATTTAGTCGTGCTTTGGGAAACTAATTACAATCATTTCTTCTTCATTCCTGACTTAATGTCCCCTACATTATAGGTTTGTACCAGAAAGTTCTTAAAAGCCAGGGTAAAAAGTAATATTGTGCATTTCAGTATAAAATTTTATGCAAACTTTGTTATCTAATTAAATGCTATCACACTTCTGGAATGAACTGAATGAGAACAGATATCAGCTATAACCATGTCAATCAGTAATTCTTAAAGTGCTTTGCAAATGAGGTAAGTAGTATTATACAGCTGGAGAGACATGGTACATAATATAGAAGTGATTTGTCAAAGTCACTCAGTAGGCTCATGCCAAGTTTCTCAAGCTCGGCGGACTGTTTTATATGCGAGATAATACAGAGTGAGAAAGAAAAACATGATTCCTGGACCACCTACTTTATAGACAGTGGTTTGTCTTTTCATCTAGTCACAATAGGCGCATGCAGAGAAAATCATACTCTGGTTTGAATGCCCTTGAGGGCATTTTTAAACAATTGCAATGAGTTTGCATCAGCCCACACATCACTAGTCAAAAGTTCACCAGTGTGTGTTCCCCGGAAATCCATGAGTTCCCGATTCTCAGTCCTAAACTCCTAAAATCCCCTGTCATGAACCATCCACTGACCATCTATTGCAGCCACATACACTGTAACTTATCTCCCAGAGGGAAGATGTTTGTACTGAGAGGCACAGATCTGCCGTGTGCTGACAGAAAACAGTTCTGCTCTGAATGCTTCTAAGTTAAAAATAAAAGCAGGCAAACTGACTTCACTTAGATTTCATCCAAACATATTTTTGGCTGAGCTCTTGCAAGCCACTTTATAAATCTTTGGAAGCAGTCATGCTGAAGAGAACCCTAATTTGTTCTTGCCAATCTTTGTATCATGAGTTATGCAATACCTGATGGTTTTCCTCAAAGACAGAAGCCAAATGATTACGAGAGCATCTCCACTTGAAATTGCAAAGTAAGTATTTCATTCCTATTGTTGCAGTAAGTTTGAAAATATGACTTGAGCATACTTAAAACTCATTGAAAAAAAGCTTTAAAAAAATCTTCCTTTTTTTCCTAATTTTGAGATTTTTTGGATTCATGATTAAGTACAGTAACTATGTGCAGGGTCTGCCTGCAGTTTATGGAAGCATTAGTTTATCCTTCCTTTTTTGGACACTGCTCCCTGATGAAGTGGGTTTGTGATTCAAGAGCAAAACAGACCCAGCAACTTCCACTAGACAACTGCTCAGTGCTGATCAGCTGCCATCTTCCTTTCATCTTTCAGGTCATTCAAACACTGGCAGTGGCCATCTTCCTGACCACCAGGACCTTGCTTTTTCTAGTGTTCCCACCATTGCTCTTCAGTTACATAGAAGGCTGGAGCTACAGAGAAAGCTTTTACTTTACCTTCATCACCCTGAGCACCATTGGCTTTGGGGACTATGTAGTAAGTAATAAAGAAGGTGAACTGGATTGAGCTTTGTTGAAACTGGTTACTCTAGTATAAAGCTAAATACAGAGAGCATAGATACCAATTCCACTATGAATCTGGTACAAGAGTGAGCCGAGCCAGACTGGTAATAATGAGCTAATGTATTATATGACATGGGCATTTTCTCTTGGCAGGTAAGCTGAGAGTCACCAAACTCATTTCACATATGCAACTGAACACCCATTGAACAGTGACTATGTCCAAGCTGGTATGAATGTGATCCATGAGTGACAGGTGGAATATAAATGAAATCTCTTTGTCAGTATTAAGCCTTTGAACCACCCTCTCCTAACAGTGATTTGTTTCAGCAAGTGCCTACCATTCCCAATAAGAAATCATGTCAAATATGAAAAGATCAGTACTTACAATGGGGAGAATATTACTGACAACCCCAGGATGCCTATGAAAGAAAACAAACCCAGTGAGGTTACATAGTCTTTAGAGATTTATGCTGAGACATAGCAGGAGAGACACGTGAGGGGCTATTTTTCCACCCACTTATTTGAACAAATGCTCTTAACAGATTGTGTATAGTGTGTTTATTTGTTAAAAACACTAGCATCTGTTACTTCACGAGTAGTAGCTCTCCTCTCCTAGAGATTTTAACTATATCCCAAAAGGAGTTAAAACCCATCCCATGCTGAATCTGGGCACTGTGGAGTATCATGATTTGCATGACAGAGACCAAATGGATGGCTGTGGTGCTGTCCTGTGCCTGCATCAGCTGCACTGATTGTCCATGCTGTGGAAGTATCAAACTGGGGATTAAGATTCCCATAACTACTTACTTAAAATGGCTGCATTTTTCATGTAATATTCTCCAAGTGATTTTGAATCCTGATTACTGAGGTACATTACCCTACAAAAAGCAATCACTATATCACTGAGGTAGTAAACTGTATTTTTCTAAATCATCTGAGATCCCCTGTGTGTCTCTTTAGTAAAATATGGCTAATATGGATTCAACATTGGTTTTCCAAGATGATTGTTTTCTTTGTCAGTGGCTAGGAACACTTGATTTTGTGCATCCCTGATTAACATTAGATATGGCTATTTTTATTATATAGCCTTAGCTTCAGAGATTTTATGCCAGCTGTGCTAAGCTTAACCTGAGAGTTGGAACACAAAAAGAAAAAGGAAAAAAAAAAGTGCTCATAGATCACACAAGCTTGTTTAACATACACTTTTGCAGGGGGTGGAGAGGGTATATGAGTATGTATGTTGTCTGGCAGACAGCAGAAGCTGTCAAGATTAATATGCAAAGTTTCCTCAATTTTTCAGGCACAAACCCCAACAAGCACTATATCCCAGTGTACAGGAGCCTAACTGCGATTTGGAATGTTTTGGGCTTGGCCTGGCTGGCTCTTCAGTGTTGGAGCTGATTTGATGGAAAAATTCCTTCAGCGAAAGTGGCACAAGCCTGCCTTAAGCTTGGCAGGAGGAGCCACCATCAAATTGGAAGATGAACCTGAGCAGCCTAGAATCCACATCCCTAGCTGAGCGAGGTACACAGAAAGCAGTCTTGAAAGCATGTCTTTCATCTATATCTCACACTAAGCAAGCCCTGTGGATAAACGACTAAACCACAGGTTGTGGACTGTTTCCTAAAAAGGAAATGTTTCAGATGCATTGAAATTTCCACATGCTGTGTAGGCATCAGCAAATTAAAACCTCCAAGAAGTAGCGCACATGATAAAACAACTGTCACGGGATTCATTTTACGCTTCTCATTCAACAAAGGCAACTTTCCCTAAAGTAATCAATTATTATCCTTTCTCTTTCTCTAGTGGAATTCAGTTCTTATGGTCATTTGTTTTCAAAAAATTCAGAGTGACTGCCTCCCCGCTCCAATAAGAAGTCATGCCACCAAGAATCTCAAGTGGAAAAAGTCAGGTACAGAAATCTTTCTTCATTTCCAATCAGAAAACAAACAAAACCACAGAGGAGTATCAACAGTAATGACCACCTGCGTAATGACATCCATCCAATTAAGATTAATTTGATATTGTCTAAAATTAGCAGCTTTCATATAAAATGATAACATTTCTTTAGTTCCTGGGCTAAAATGCTTCTCTCTTAAATTGTGCAGAAATTATGTGTCTACCCAGCACTGCCTGGACTGTTACAATTCATTTCAGAGCAAACTGACAACTCAAAGCAGGTCCTTATCCTTATCGCAGTTCATTTCACAGCCACTTGAAAACAGCACTTTAAACTAAATCTAAATGCAAGCAGACTTCCTTATTTCCAGCGAGATCACAAATATTATTAGACTGGCATTTGCTTTGGGCCAGTTCATTGAAGAACTATCATGCACCATACAGAGCTGATACTGTCCATTTACCTCTAAACAAGGCTGACGATAGGCTCTTGTGTTAAATCTGATCCTCAGTCATGAGCGTAGTGTCACCCGTGAGAAACAGGGAGTTCGATTTTATCACAGTTATTGTAAGTCAAAAGTAGCAGCAGCCATCTCCAAAGCAGCAGAAAAGCCAAAGAAGGACATATAAGCACCTTATAACAAGCTGGTCACTGAGGTATAAAACTGTAGTCATACTCGGTATTAAAGTAAACTATAGAAACTTGATTAAACAATTATCCATTCATTAAGTGCCATACTAGATTGTTTATAACCATCACTAACACATTCCATGGGTTTGCTTGTAATTATGTACATACTGTTATTTATTCAGTATGTTTATAACTCATACTAACCATCAATTAATCCTTTCTAAACTCATTTATAAGTGGAACTGTAATGTAAAGTGTGAGTGAAATGACTGGGCTTGTAGACTAGCCCCAAGCTAGCCTGTGGCTGACAGGCTATGGTAACATCAAACATCGTCCTTTCAGCAGCTGCTTTGATATTTCATTTTTGGGAAGTGTCCATAAAACAGGTAGAGACGTGTGTAGGTCACAACTCTCTTCCCACATGCTTTCTGTGCTAGATTTTTACTTCTGAGGAGGGTCACAACAGACGTTTGTTCTTACATCTGACTTGGTGCTTGTTTTCTTTGCTAGTTGCCAACTCCTGCACAGTGCAGTGTGGCTGCTCAAATCTGAAATGCTGGCATATAGGAATGCCAGCTATGGTTTATTCAACTCATTTCAAAACTGAGTTTTCAAACACTTATCCCATATAAGATTTCCCTCATGTCTTACCACTACCTACCTCACAGATTTTATCTCCTCAGTTTTTTCACTGATCTTGCTCTACGCCCTCAGCTATTCCCATAAATCTGTGCAATGGCTTTCTTTGTGGCATCTTTCACTGAGAGCAGCCAACTCTCTCCTGTCTGGCTTTTTGTGTCTTTGCAAATCTCACAGGCAACTTTCTCAGTATTCTCTATTCTTCGGACATGTTTGCATATGCACTCATTAACATCATCACCATCACTGTACTCTGTACCTGCCTTGTGTCAACACTACAAGACATTTTAGGCCTGTTTGTGTGAAAGACAATACTGAAGTTCTACTGACTTTTATATCTGACCTGTTCCCTTCATCTTGCCTTTTCCATACCTTCCTTACTTTATCTAGCCACAGCCAGTCGCAAAACACGCAGTAGTCTAAAGGTGATCCTATACAGTGTTTTACATCATGCTGCATGCCATAAAAAATGATAATGAGGCTTATCAGGGATAGAAAGCGTGCATGCACCACTTACGGGCAAAGTGTTTGTTACAATCATTCTTACTTGACATCTGACAGCAGGGAGTTTGGATTGCTTTTACTGCAGTCCAGAAAATTGCTCCTGTACCTGATACTGATTTTGCAAAGTAGCAGCATGGTGAGAATGTCTTCTGAATTTTTTGCTACTGCTGCTTTTATTAAGGCTGAGAGTAGCTGCAGCAGTTCTCAAGCTACCTGCCCAAAGACTCAAAAAGATACATTAAATCAAGCATATGGCCATGTTGGAACAGAAAAAAAAGATACTGATGACCTCTCCTGTGTTACACAGGTGATAGAAATTTCTTGCTCACTTTGTCAGTTTTCCAAGATCCTGAAAAGATGCTAAAGGTTATACATATCTGTGATCAAAGTTACTTTGAGATATATAATAGGAGCACTGGCCCAGTTCTTGAGCATGGATGTATCACGTGCTTTCTAGTACCCTTCCTCTAACAAAAAGGTAGTCAACAAGTATCAACTGACCAGACAAGAAAAATAACGTGGAAGAACTGTGCGATCACAAGGGCTTACTAGGAGTCAGTGGAGTGCACAAAAGGGACTCTTCCGCTCTTTTAATAACCCATTTTACCAGTGGTGCAATCCTGCACAAAACGGAGATCGCACAACCTGCTACAAGATGCTCAGCTCAGATGCATGGAAAACAGCACTTCCAAAGCCTCTGAATGTAGCTCTGCAGCCTGTGGCAGAAGCGATGGTCCAGGCAGTATTCATCGGTGGGATGGAAAAGTAGCATGTTGTCCTGAGCATCTACCAATTGCAGTCCAGTGCAAGACAAGAAGCAAATGTCCTTCCAGGCTTACACTTACCCTTCAGCCTACTCGGCAAGCTCATCCTCAGATATATTGGTACCTTCCAGACCACACCAAAATATCACCTGCAAATATTTGAGCCATTCTCTCTGGAGATGTAAATAGAAGACTGACACACAAATCACAAGTCTCAAGAAAATCAGCTATTAAAATATTATATGATTCTGTGAAGGTTCGTTGTGAATCTTGATCTCTTCCTCCCCAAATTCCTTCTAGCAAGAACATGCTTGATGTCCTGGGTTTTCACAGTCTTGCTTGTAGTTATAAACCCTAAGTCTCACCAGTAATTTGTTTTATATAATACAGCTTTAGTATAAACATTAAATGCTATATGTTTAGTCCTTAATGTTTCAGCATGGTTATATTTAGTGTTCTTTTTATAAAATGATTTTAATGCAGTTAAAATGTCAAAATGTAGCTCAGATGTGTCTATTTCCTGATCTTAAATGAAAGATAAAACTTGAGTATATATACTTCTTAGTATCTTTGCATCTTTTCTTTCTCATATATATTTTTATAGAAAGCTTTTTTCTTTTTGATTTTAAACATCATTCAGTAGTGAATACATTGAAAAGGCAGAGTTAAGACTGAGCAATAACCAGCATAACTTTTTTTTTTTAAAGCCTGTGTTCAGGATGACATCTTTAAACTGGAATTTTTCTGTCCTTTGCACATTGAGTTCTGCATCTTGCTGGTAAAACTGTGAGTTTATGCTAGTCAGTTTAAAGCACCTCTCAGAAAAAACATAAATTAGCGTATTACCAGAAGTGTTCCAGTGGTGCAATACCTGTTTGAAAGCTGCCTTATTTGTAATTGTACAAACACTTCCTCGGCAAAAAAAAAATCACAGGGCAGTGTGAGAAGACATTACCATCTGGCAGTGTGTAAAGGCATCCTGTTCAGAAATGTAGTGGGTTTATTCTACTTTATCTCATATTCTGCAACAACGTAGGTAACTTACAAATTCTTGGTTTGGTTGTTTTTTCTACTAGTGAAAGAACAGAGAGGAACATTTGATGTAGTCTTATACAAGAAAATAATTAATCAAACAGGTCTTGGGAACCACCTATGTGAAGACAGTGCTCATAGGAAAACCACAAATGATAAAAAGACACTCACAAACTAGCTATCTTTACAATTGTTTATATTGAAGAGTCATTATCAGAAGCACCTGTTTACTGCCTTTTAAATTAGCTCAGCAGCTGAGTGAAGGAGGAAACTAGATTTATGCAAGCTGCTGGTATAGTGATCTGTAACTGGTACCAGCTGGTTAGATAAGCAATTTGACTTGCTGGGAAAGGAGTTGAGCAGCATCACTCTGAGGGATAAATGTGACTCAGTGTCCATCCTTGTACAGACACGCGTGGCCCTAGGGCAGTTTTGTGCCCCAGAGAAGACTAGTGGGGAGTGGAGTGGTGCAGGGGGTGGGCAGGCTACCCACCCCAGGAGAAGCAGCAGAACCAGCTGCCTAGTCCAGCTCTAGGTTCCAATAACCCCACACACCAGTACAGGTTGGGGGTTGACCTGCTGGAAAGCAGCTCTGTGGAGAAGGACCCGGGAGTTCTGGTGGACAACAAGTTCACCATGATCCAACAATGTGCCCTTGTGGCCAGGAAAGACAATGGTATCCTGGGGTGCATTAGGAAGAGTGTGGCCAGCAGGTCGAGAGAGGTTATCCTCCCCCTCCACATAGCCCTAGTGAGGCCACACCTGGAATACTGTGTGCAGTTCTGGGCCCCCCAGTTCAAGAAAGATAAGGAACTACTGGAGAGAGTCCAGCGGAGGGCTACAAAGATGATCAGAGAACTGGTGCATCTCGCTTATGAGAAAAGCCTGAAAGAGCTGGGTCTGTTTAGTCTGGAGAATAGGAGACTGAGAGGGGATCTTATCAATACTTACAAATACCTTAGGGGCGGGTGTCAAGAGGATGGGGCCAGACTCTTCTCAGTGGTGCCCAAAAACAGGACAAGGGGCAATGGGCACAAACTGAAACATGGGAAGTTCCATCTCAATATGAGGAAAAACTTCATTACTTTGAGGGTGACAGAGCACTGGAACAGGCTGCCCAGGGAGGTTGTGGAGTCTCCTTCTCTGGAGATATTCAAAACCCACCTGGACACCACCCTGTGCAATGTGCTCTAGGGGAAACCGCTTTGGCAGGGGGCTGGACTACATGAGCTCCAGAGGTCCCTTCCAACCCCAACCATTCTGGGTTAGCGCAGGGTGGGAAGGGGCAGGTCGGGGACCAGCCGCGGGGCAGGCCCGGGGGAGGTGCTGGAGGCCGGCCAGGCTCCCTGCCCGGCCCGGCGCAGCCCTCCTCCCGCGGGCGGCCCCGCTCCCGCCCCCGTGTGCGGCAGCTTCTTCAGCCTCGGGGGCGGCGGCGGCGGCAGCAGCGGGGCCGATGGTGGCGGCGCGGCGGCGGCAGCGGCGCTGGGGGGTGCCGGTGCTGCTGCTGGCGTACGTGGGCTATGTCGGGCTGGGCGCCGGTGTGCTGCAGGCGCTGGAGCGGCCGGCCGAGGTGCAGGCGGCCCAACACCTCCTCCAGCAGCACTGGGAGCTGCTCGCCAACCACACCTGCCTGCAGGGGCCCGCCCTGCAGCGGCTCATCGAGGTGAGCCCGGGGGCCGCCGGCCCCTCCACCGGCACAGCGGCGGCCGCGCAAAGCACCCGCCCGGCTCGGAGCTGCCGGGGCAGGCGCTGCCTTCGTCCCGGGGCGGGGGGCGGTACGGGCAGCACCCTCCCCTCCTGCCTGCGAGTAACTTAAACAACAAAGCTAAACTTTTTCCTGTCTATATCTACGCGCACACCTAATCCTGCCCCGAAGAAGTTGCCCACGGGGTGGGAAGAGCTTGCCGCTCCCCGGGCAGCTTCCTCGGCGCGGCAGCGTGTAGCGCCGCGTTGCTCCGTGCCGCCGGGTGAGCTGGGCTTCCCTGAGCCTGTCACCGGGCATTTCGGGCCGTGTTTTTTTTTTTGATCCTGCTGTCAAAGTGTTTCTCTTGTTCTCCCCTGTCCTACCACGAGTTGTGGCACTCCCGAGTTCTTAAGCGATGCGCCCTTACAGAAGACAGTGGCAGTTTCCCATTATGTGATAATTACCTGGGGTTAATTGCAGGTGGTTGAGTTTCGCTGGGGAACTTACTTAGAATGAGTTATAGTTTGTGATATCTTACAAGTGGTAAATTCTAACGGAAAGGCTTTGTCGTGGTTAAGTTTAATTGGTTTTTATACTAGTGTCAAACGTTCTCAGTTTTCTACCTGTTATTTAAAGGGAAATGGAAAAATGGAAAAATCCTGGTAACGCAACTTAAGATATCCTTAAAAATGTTTCTGACAGTATTTGCAGGATGGTTGCAAAATGTAAAGCAGGACCAAATGCAGTCTCCTTAAAGTACAAGTGGGTGTGTTTTATGATACAGATATGAGAAAAAATAGATGAATGTGTTCTCTCCTCACTCAGCTTTTGTTTGGAAAAGAAAAACCTACAGTATTGAAGTGACTTAAATATTTACCCAAACCATTCTAGTTCCATAGGTGCTGGTGGCTGAATAGGTACTGCTTGCTTTGGTCCGTCTGCTTCAAATAGATGGTGCCAAACAAACTAACTAGTTTTCTTGTAAAAGCAGTGGTGGCTGAAACTGTGGTAGCTGGCCATTGTATCTCAAAGGAGCTAAAAGGGACTCGGATAAGTGTTTCCATTTTTTTTCCAGAGAAAAACACAGAAACCCATCAAATAGTCTTGTCGGGAGTTTCAGCAGGGCTCTGGCGGATGAAATTACGCTGATAACCTATGTCAGGCTCTCATCCCTTGACTCTCTAGATGGTAAATTCTCTGGGGCAGTCAGCAGTACAGCAAAGATATGATATAAATTTGGGCCCTTAAAAGCTACCGTGGCATCTATTCTTGTTATTTATATTGTGTACTGTGCAAGCTGTGGAATATAGGTAGAGAGAAGGGAGAAATACATCAGAGAAGAGCAGTCTGGCACTTCATAAAGGCAGCTCTGAGCTGAGCTTCATTCAGCACCGGTCCATTGAACAGTGAGCGCTGGGCATGGCTCTTGTCCTGGGGTTGGAAGGGTTTCACTTGATGAATGACAGTAACGAGGTGATAGTAGTGGAGAGAAGATGATGATCACAACTGAGTAGGTAGAAAGGTCTTTCAAATGTCATTCTGATGGTTTGTTTTACTGTAGGGTGACCTCTGCTAATTCTTGATACTGTCTGGTAGTCAAGGGAATAGGACAGCTTTCCAGATCCCTTTAGGCCAGATACTTCTAATATGCCGTGCAAGTACTTAATTGTGACCAGAGCAAGCCCTAGATGAAGAAGTTACAAAGAAGTTTTGTTTCATTTTATGGAGTGTCTGTGCATGTCTTCGTGCTTTGGGAAACCACAGTCTGAGTTTGAATGGCTTTGTGTGTTATTTTTAATAACTTTCACAGTAAGAAATTAATCTTAAACAGATAATCCCCTGGATTGCTTCTTTCCTACACTCTTTTCTAATTTCCTGTGTAGCAATTGCTTGGATACTGTAAGTGTGCTCAAAAAATGAGATGTTTTTCTATGCAGTAAATTGTTATTGCAGTAAATGGTACACAGTTTATCAGGCAGTGTCGTCGCTGGCCCTCTTCGGATAACAAACTTGTATTCTAGATACACAGTTGATTATTTGCTAATTAAGAAAGACATATAAAGCGTGTTTGTGAAAACATAAAGCAGCAATTTTAATTGCTTTGACATTACTGGCAATTCCTCGTTGTTTTCTTACAGCTCTTTCACCCTAGATAATTCTAAACTCTGTTTATTTTTAAGTGTATAGGGGCCAATATGGAATAAAATCTCAGTTTGCTAAGCAATGTACAAACATAATTTTACAACCTGTTTATCGCTTAGTTCCTAGTTACCAACTAGGAGTGGAAATCCGCTGTTCCAGCCCTTGCCAGATGGAGAGCAATAGAGAACTCCTGCTTGGAGAAGCTAGCAGAACACAGCATGAAGATGGGCAGGAGGAAAGGCAAAGGCAAACACACACGCTGTGGTAGCTAGACCAGTGAATTCTCATTCAGTAATTTCTATGGCTCAGATCCTTTCCAGGGAAGAAGTCATTTTCTAGTTAACAAAAGAAAAGACAGAAGGAGATGGAAATAGCAGACCAACAACAAAAACTGAACGGCAGAGGAGAAAGTGTTAGAAAGTGTGTGACATCTGTAGTGTTAGGTCCCTACTTCCCACAGCTGCTTTTTGCCGGGAGGGACTGGCTGGCTCTTCCCTTGTGGGATGCTGAACATTTCCGCGTTTCCTAAATAGTTGAGGGTAGCATGTGTGAGTGCTTTATGTATAAGCAAACAAAAATTGCATGCTTGTGCGTTTATACGTACATATATGTGTGTATGTATATGGAGAAGACTGATTTGCATTTTTTTTGGCTTTCATTACTTATGCTTAGAACAAGGACAGCATATGGGACAACAGAGGGACTCTGGCCACATGTCCCTCTATTGTGCATCCATTCTACTCAAGGAAGACATAAGTTTGGTTTTGTTGACCCATCTAACCCTAGGCTATTTTTCTGATTTGTATACAGTCTGTGACATGAACACGTGTTCACCAGGAACAAGATCGAGAGCAAACTCAAGAGCCATTAGGCAACATACAAAGAGGGCAATATCTGGCTTTTTATTATAAATGTGGTGGTGGTCTTCACATGCCAGAATTACTGGCTGTGAGGTCACATCAAAAGGAAGCTCTCAATGATAAGACTCACAGAAGACTGAAACAGTTGCAAAGGTAAGGCAGGTTTCAGGCGATACACCCTCAGTACAGTGAAGAACAGTAGCTGGACTCAGCTGGGGAAGTCTCTGTCCAGGCAAAAATGATGTTGGCTCCAGATTTGAGAAGCATCCAAAGAGTGAGGCTGCATACAGAGGGCACTTTCTGTACTGGCATATCTCTTAGAGCTGATCTTTTGGGGACGGGGAGCACCTAGACATACTACCCAGTGTGATGCACTTCTAGTGCATGAATCTCTCAGTTTTACTGCCGAGGCTGAGTATATGTAGCTCTGCTCCAGCTAGGCTGTCCTCCAAACTCACTCCTTTTCCTGCATAATTTTCAGTGGTTACAGGCACCGGTGTAACTATAGCTGCTGTACTTTTCAGCATCTCTTTAGTCTCAGCACCTCTTTAGTCAGATGATTGGCCGTATGGCCAGGTGTGGAACAGTGCATTTTCTGTATTAGGTTGTTACCATGACATTCTTTTCATGTTCCCCTTCCTTTTTTGTTATAAACGTTTTTGTTGTTATATACCTATTTCCCTAATACAGCTGTTTCCTGTATTTATTATATTCTTCTATCCACTTTCTCTTAGTGTAGATGCATAATGCTATTTAAACTCAGTTACTTACATAAACTGGGAAGGACAAAATGAAAGCTGAGCTGAATTAAATATTTATTTTTTTTTTTGTCTAGCAAGATTTAAGGTGTAGTGAAAAGGACCTAATTCTAAAGGGCAGGCCATAAACTAAAAGCCTGCAGGTGGATCTAGATATTGTTATCTCCAGAGTCAACAGCTAGAGCTACACAGAGTTCATGTTTACAAGAGCAACGAGATCCCACGTGACTGGAAGATCCTCATCAATACCTTGGCTTGCACTGACATTGAACCAGCAGAGATTTGTGCCAGCTGTCAGGAAATACAACCCTGCAAATAGAGTTTACTAAAATCATCTTGCCCACAGATGATGCAGCAGTGAGTGACTATTAAGGGGTGAGCATCAGAGACCACCTGTTGGTGATAAGGGACTTGAAGGAACAGCATTGGCTCTTGGTATTGTGGAGCAGTGACATCTGTATAGAACCCACTTTCGTTAAATATTCATTGGCTTGTCACAGATGAAATAGGGTTGATCCCACTGTAATTGTTCTTTCCAATTTCCTTTTTATCAAAACATACCACTACTTTGGTTAGGTTATAGCCAGTTCATTCTTCTCGAGACCTATTAATTAAAAAGAAGTATGAGTACCTTACCAAGACTGTGCATAGTCTTATAGTATCCTGTTATAATATCCCTTTGACAGAAATTGTTAAAGAGAAAATCTTTATTCTATAAGGCAGTAGGCATATGGTATTCTCTAAGGCAATAGTCTAGCACTGTATTGTTGGACTCTGGAAGGCAAGGAGGAGACCTGCTGATGAACTGTTGTTTCTGGTTAGTTGACTGACTCCTAGGTCTTCTGATCAGTGATATAGTGTCTAGTACCTGTGTTTAAAAAGAGAAGGGGGAGGAGGGGGGAACCAAAATCACAGGAATCTATTGTATTTATACCCCTCTGCCTAAAGAGAGATGTTCTTTGATATTATCAAATTCTCAGTTACAGCTGGTCAGGCTTGGTGGAAAGTAACAAGTAAGGAGGTGTAGCAAGCCAGAATTAACCTCTAACTGTCTCAATAACTTGTCCAGCCAGGAAGGTTTGAGACACACTACTAGCAGCAGATATCTAAAGACCAGGGGGGGATACCTTTTAAAAAGAGAAATGGTGATTCTTGTCAGTTGTTTGAAGATGTGGGTTACTCTTACGGGTACTTGTTCATTATACCCTCTCCTTTTCAAATGCAACTAAACCAAAAATAACTACTAGAGAAAGAACTTCTCAATTTTACAAGGATGATGCAATGCAACCTGCTGTGCTCTGTTCTGTAGATTAGATAAGCAATTCCTTTCAACAGACCCTACTTGTTTCTGTTGCAGCCCAGCTCTCAGGTTACTTGTATCATTGGGGTTTGGGAAGTGACTGGAATCCAGCAATGCTTTGTCCCATGAATCATGCCAGAGATTCTTCCTTGATATAAAAGCTGTATTTCCAGAAAGAGTACTAGTGGCTTCAGGTAGCATTGGTTGCAGCATTACTGTACTGTACTACTTCTCTTGCCCCTTTTCCATTGAAGAATAAGTCTAGATGAATTCTAGAAACCGTAGCGCAGACCCAGCTGCAAAGTAAAAGTGCTTTTGCCGGTCCAGTTCATTTAGTTTAGAGGACCTAGTACCAATTTTATTAGCAAATGTGGTTGGGGGAGTGGGGAGGGGCAGTTGTTTGATTAGGTCTCAGGTTATTCAGGTAACATGAGGCTAAAAAAACAGTTGGATTCCATTGAATTCATAATGCACCTTGTGCCTGCTCTTCTTTTGGTTAGAATTCAGATAAGTTTCCACTCCAGGCCAGGACAGGGGATCAGAGCTCATGGCTGGATAAGGTGTGATTCGTAATCACTTTGAAGTTAATTGACCTTCATCCTCACAATCTGAGACCAAAGTTAATGTTAACTGTTTTCTTCTGTTTTACACCTGGTATTCTGTGAGACATAAATGAGTGTTTATATACCAACATTGCACAGAATTTCCAGGGCACAAAGTTTATGTGAGTTTATATTTTCTTGTTAATATACATGGTAGCTTGGTGCCTTGGGAACACCTCCTTTCCCTCCTTGATTGATTGTGAAGGTGAGGAGAGGAAGGGTCTGAAATGAGGCAGTTTTCAGGAGGGCACGTACTTCCTGGAAAAGTTGATTTTTTGTATATGAACATGTAAACTTCAACTAAACTTGTGAATGAAGTTTCTTACCCCAGTCTATTCACATGCTTCTTGCCTTCCTTGAGAACTTCTTTCAAATACAATTAGGAAATACTGCTTTTGCCTGCAAAGATACCTCAAGATTACTGTGAACTCTGGCCAAAATGCCATAGTTCAGAAGCACAGGGCAAGAGCAGTGACTGCAGCTGTGGTTTATAAAAGGGTCCATTTGTATGACCCTCCGTGATACTTTCCTCCAGAAAAAAAGTGGTTAGTCTCTCCTTTTATTTTTTTCTTTTTTTTTTTTTCCCCCCAGAAATAAGAATTTTTGAGCTTTAGAGTCAGGAATTCTTAGAGATCATTGGTAGGATCATAATCTTCCAGGGGTTCACTTCCCCATTTTCACTTTGTATCTTGCTGTTGTTGGGGGGGAGGGGGGAGGATGGGGGGAAGATAGATTAGAATTGGTCTGATTAATCATTTATATAAAGGGTTTTTTGCTGTAAATATTATAGAAGGAAAGAGAGGCATAGTGTTCTGAAGAAAGTAGAAATTGCAAGGAAAGTAGTGTCTCAGTTTACATATACACATGTGTTCATTCTTTATTGCTGATCTTAAATGCCTTTTTTGAAAGCTGTACCCTAGTCACACGCAGTTGTGACTCAGTGCAGAGGTCAAAGACAAAATTTTCAGTTGGTGTTAAGGTCAGAGCAAATAATGTTTCTCCCTTTTGCTGCACTTGGTGATCAGAAGCTGTGCTGCAGCCACAAGCTGGTGGTGGACGGGCCCACATGTGATAAGAGGGCTTTAGAAGAGAGGAAGAGTGTAAGCTGAGAAAGCTGGGAGTTGCCCAGAACTGATAATACAGCACACATGGTAAATGAAAAAGACTTATGGGTATGGCTGAAGGATACAGCGATTCCATAGGAAACAGACAATAATAAACCTACATTTTGCAGAGAAGAAAAAGATGTAACTCTCAAATGTCAAGAAGGAACTGAGCTCTGTAGGGTGAGTCTGCATTAAGCTTCTGGATACTTCAGTGGGTGTCCTGGTAGAACCAGCAACCTCACTCCTTTTTTTGTATTGTGGGTTTTTTTGTTTTTTTTCTTTTTAACTAGACAGTATGAACAGAAGAGATCTTTTGAGAGTGTATGTCCGTTTAGCCTGTATCTGGGGCTAAACAACTGCCAGCTGTTCTATCACCCAATGACCCCTCCCCAGCTGAGAAGGGGAATTGGGAAAAGGAAAGGAGATTCATGGGTTGAAATGGAACCAGATTTAATAAAATAAGAAAACCAATATTAATACTAATGCTAGCATAAAGTACACAGAGTTATACTCAGCCCATACAGCGGTCTCGAGCTGTGCACTGCCAGCAGTGAATGCCAGATGTTGAAGACTTGTGAGCACCACAGCTCCAGTGAAAGCGTGACGGTCACAATGAACGGGTGAGCAGGCCTCAGGAGCAGAATGATGGGTGAGACCTTCTAGGGATGGCAACCATTGAGGAGAGAGGGGTTGTCCCCAGCAAACTGTCCCGTTTATAGTGAACATGACATTTATGGTATGGAATACTGCCATTGGCCAGCCTGAGTCAACTGCCCTGACTTTCATTCTTCCTAGCTTAAGCACCTGGCTAACTCAAAAGTGCTAATGGCCTTGATCACTATGGGAATCCGCATACCATGGCTGTCTGCAAACTAAAACAAAATGCCTTATCAGCTTTGTTCCCACCATACCGGGTGCTGCAGACTTCTCAAAAATGCAGCTTTTCTGAACAGAAAACTCATTCTATGATTCCAGCGAAACCAGGACAGAGTGTAATTCAATAATGTGGTTTAATTTTTGCTAGTATGACTGTAACTACATTGGACTGTAACTACATCCAGGATAGATGGGTCACTCATTATCAATCATTTGTGGAAGTACAGCCCCAGAGCTGTGAAGGGCTAAAAGGCAGTCAGGCTGAAACAGTGATTTTTTTTTTTTTTTTTTTTAAGTCCAATAAGGAAACTGGGACAATGTTTTGTTTGGATGCTCCTGCAGGAAGAACCAGCAATAATTATTTTAATTGATAGTAGAAGAGATGGAAAGAAGGGATATTGCCATCCTAAAATAAGTTTGTTAAGTCAGACATGTGTTAGGTAAGGGAGTTGGCAGAAGTCCACATCTTCCTCATGGAGTTACCAGTGATCTTGAACTAAAGGAGGGAATTCCCTGCAGAAGGATGCACAAAACTAGGCTTTTGTTTGTACTGGAATATAATGATCTAACATAAAGTGTGCAATTGTAAGCATTAGCTTATGATGTTCCTAACAGAAACTTCAGAGTTTGTGGCTGAGCAAAAAGGAGCTGGAGGCCAAGTTTGAGTGTTCTGAGGCAAGTTTTGTCACAAAGGTAACAGGACAGACATCAACATTTAGAGTAGTTCGAATGGATGTCATGCTGTTTTTTTAATCACCAGCTATGACAATATTTGATGATGCAAGTAGGCTTGCTATCAAGAAACAGAACAGCCTACTTGATGAGAAAATGTGGCAGCTTGCAAATAAAGTTTCATTGACTTTAGGCCTAAGAATCTAAAATATCCTAATTTATAAATCCTACAGCAGTTACAATAGTTTCCATAGAAACTTTTATTTGCAGTTTAAAATTATATCAGCTAAATATGTAGTAGCTGCTGTGAATGCTAAATTATTATCATATTGAGGGGGGAGAGAAATAAGTGCAGAGAAGTGAAATTACTTTTTTATGTTGTGTAGCTTGTCTGTCGGTAGAAACCAAAGTGGAACAGAGTTCTGTTTCTTTCTGATTATTTTAACCACACGCCTGTTTCCTTCCTATTTTTCTTTGAGTTGCACACATAACCTTTCAAGTTCCCAAAATATCAAGCCCAAGCTCTGCAATTTCAAGATTCTTCATGTTTTAGCCGTTTGTGGTATTGACTGGGATCTTAGGCAGATATTTACTGTTGAACACTGGATTTGAGATGCTGCTTCTACTAGGTGCCTTTTAATGCATTAGGTTTTGGAGCAGATGCTGTATAAATGACTAGCCTAATTAAGATAAAAAGGAAAACCCCTAGGATGTCACCTCAAAATTGGTGTAAAGCAAAACAAAAAACCTCTCTGCTTCTCAAAAAGGCAGGCTAAGGCAACCAAGCAGATGTGATCCAACGTGTATGATTCAGTTTCTCTTTAGTAAATCTTGAACCCACAGGCCAAAATATACTTCAAGTTTTATCAGTGTCTCTTCATTGGGAAAAGCAGGGAGAATTCAGCTGTTCTGTTAGTGTTTATTGGCTGGGTTTTTCCTGTGTTCTGTCAAAAATGATAAACCATTTTTAATTTTTCTATGAAAAAGAGCACTAGCCAAAAGCAGAAGTCTAGAGGAACATATTAAATTAGGGCAAGTATATGCTGATATCCTCCCAAATGCTCTGTCAGCCTTCACGAGTTTGCAATCCAATGACTTCCTGTGCCACAAGTAATTTCTGTTTATTAATAGCTCTCTATGGATTTCTCTTTCATGAATCTGCCTCTGTGGGCACATCTGTAGGAAATCAAGCTCCATTAGCTCTGCTGTTCTCAGAAGAGTCAATCTTTAATTTTCTGTCATCGTTGTTGCTGTGTCAAAGGTTGATTCTAGATATTATTAAAAAAATGTTTTTAATTTAGAAAAAAAAAAACCTAAAGAACAAAAGCCGTTATCCTTGTCTCCACCCTCTACAATCCTCCTGAAGGATGGCATCAGTAGCTCTTTCTTCCTAACAGTAATGAACTTGACATGTCTCCTGGGAGTGGCCGTTTATTCAAGTGACTTTCGTTTGCATGAGCATTCACTGGTCCCCATATTGGGCTGTGAGAGGCTGCAGTGGGCCTAATGGTTAATGATGTTATCTGGATGTTTGATAACAAGATTTAACAAGGAAATGATTAGCTGGAGGCTTACTGCTGAAGGCTTTTGAAGACCTACCACAAACATGCTAAGTGCCTCAATCCCAGAAACAGAAAACAGCTGGCACGCTGCAAGCTCAGTGCTTGCTCTTTGCCAGTGAATAATAGTTACATGGTACCTTCCTTCCTTTTGAGATGAGTGCAGGATCATCGTGCTGTTTAGTGGAAATACTTTAGCCTATCTGTAGACTCTTAACAAAAAAGCTGTATTTCCTGGCAGTAGCATCACCTCAGGGAAAGTTAGGACAAGGGCTCTGAGACATCGCCCTGTTATAAATCACTGCCAAGCATGGGTGCTCAGTCTCTTGGTCCTAAACCATGCAGAACAGAAGTGGTGCAGTGATGTGAAATTAAACATTTAATGACTTGGTTACTGCTGCTTGCTTCTCGCACAATGTCTTGTGCAGGCTGCTTATTTCCCCTTTCTGCACGAAGACATTTCCATTTCTTTGGACCGATTCAGCCACAGTTTCTTACAATCCTCTCTGGTTCTTAAGCATTTCTGGCTTTAAAAATTTGATGTCGTGTGTAATGTTGTTAACTGCTGAGCTTGTGTCAGCAGGACATCAGGTGGAATGGACAACAAACATGCTGCATGTGTAGGTTTCTTGAGTCTGTCGGACCAAGCTGATAATAAATTTATCTGAGAGCTGGACAGTTGCTGTTCCAGCAGGTATGTATGTGTTCAAGACTAACTACTTAGGACTGCTGAGATCACAGGCTACAGAAGGAATGTTTGAGAGAGAATAACAAGCTTTTTATTTTCAAATTTAACCACTAGTTTCTGGAGGGGGAAAAAATACAGATCAGCTGTATAAATTTCCAGTGTCTCCTTTGCCATATGGTTTAGTTGGGGAGTTATTTTATGTTCATGGGGACTGTGGTTCCTGACTAGACCATTGTCTGCAGAACTTCTTACACGTATTAAACCTGAGGTCAAGTATGGACAGAGATCAAGGAGAAGGGAGAAAGGTCAGAGCCTGCATCCCACAGAACCTACAAACCCCAATGCAGATACCAGCCCTGGAAGATGGTGGGGAGAGGGAATTAACATACAAAGTATTCAAAAATAATCCTGCTGGAGGCTTCCTGGTAAAGGAGATCAATTCTTCCATGTCACTTATGCTGCATAATAACTCTGAGTTGCCTCACTCAAGTTACGGCAACAATTCACAGAAGGAAGCATAATGTTATACAGCATCTGGTCCTTAGCCCTTTCCAGAGCAATGGATCTCTGCTCTGTCTTGTGCAGAGTAGAGCATGTTTTCATACCTTAATAGATTATAATGTGACCCTGAATGGTTTAAATTGCTTTGAGTTATGAGTAAACGAAGGTATTTCTGAGAATACGGCTATCAAACAGTGTTTCTTACTTGGAAAAATGTGTTGATCTCTGAGCTGCTCCTTGCTCTTTGCTCCCTGCTCTTAGTGTGAGAACTAGTAGCTCTGGAGAAGAGAGAGAATGGTCCCTGTAGTTAAACTGCTGCTTGAGTCTCTGGAAACAGTTTTTAATTCACAGCTCTGTATAGTATTATATAAGTCACTTACAGCATGTTACATCAGTAAAATGGGATAAAGCTTCCTCGCTTTGCAGGCTTGAAGTGTTGGCTTGCTTGATGGATGGATAAACTACAACTTTGTAAAATCTACAGCCAGTGCAAATCTAACCTGAGGGTGATTCCTTTTATTATCAATGGTGAAAGCTTTATCAGCAGCCTCACTCTTAGGATAGGGATAGTGTTACATGTCTTTCTCAGAGGTGATGAATTTTATGTATTCTTAGTTACACTTTGCATTCAAGGATAATCAACTTTCAAGGATTCTTGGTCAGTGGGTATGAAATGTTTAGTGTACATGCTGTGATTAATGTTGGTTTGGACACAACTCAGTTCAATGTTGTTAACTTTATTGATGTGTGAAGGTGTAGTCAGATGTGAGCATTGTTAAGAATTCTGGTGTCTTATTTTGTCATAACTCTATACACTTCAGCATAGTGACTTCTGAGTCTTTCCCAGGTGGATTGAACAGAATCAAGCATCATGTTAATCTAATTCATTTATTCATATTTGTAGTCCTGATGTGGGGACGTATTGCCCAATACTAGTAAACTGGCCATCCTGTGTAGTTTCCATCTCCTACATTATACCATATACATTCCTTCCCCAGTATAGGCAGGGGTTCTAGATCTTTTATGTGTGTATATGTCTGCTGCTCTGGGAATTCTGCCATCAGAATATCCCAACTGGAAACACTTTCTTTTCCTAATGAATGTGTCATAAGACAGTCTTAATAACTATCTGGCTAGGCTTTTTCTAGGTAGTTCTTGCCCTCCAGTCTCTTCCACATTTACCCATATGATCTACCACGTGCATGTGCAGCTTTCTTTTATTCTGTAGGTGCCCTTTCCTTAGAACCAATATGCTGGCTTTCGGCTTTTCTGACATCTCAGCTCTTTGCTCTCTAAGGCACAGGATATCCTCTATTAAAAGAGAAAGAATAGAGTCAGAAGTAGTTGTAGTTTGCGACTTTACCAGCCAGCACTGGAAATGCCAGTCATATGAACTTGCCATAAGGGGATTTATGGGATCTCATATTATTGTCTCTTTACAGGGTATCATCCAAGCCTACAAGAGTGGCATAACCCTCCAGGGAAACACCACTAGCCTGGGCAGGTGGGACTTCAGTGGGTCTTTCTTCTTCTCCATCTCTGCAATAACAACCATTGGTAAGAGTTCCCTGCTTGCAGGGTCGCCTCATAGGTGGGAAAGGAGCGGGAATGAGGACCTGTACTATCAGATGCTGCTCCAGCCCTATGGGGCTTCATGTAGCTTGTCTATACCATGCAATAGGTAAGCACCCATGAACCTAGCCATAGAAAGGCTTTGTTGGTGCCAGTGCAGTAATGATCTCTAACTAATTAATTAGATACAGGGATAATTAGCTTGATACATATCCCTACTAAGTTACACAGCTTTTGGGGCCTGAACTAGTATCACTTCATGGTGCTACACTGCCTGTACTTTCCCAAGCCTAGTGCTCTCTGCAAGGTCTGAGGTGAATTGTGCATTGAAATAAGCTTTTCTTGTCACGGGGAGAGGGAAGGATTTTGAAAAACTCTTAATACTGGCTGTTGACTCTTTAGAGGCTCTATTTATGAATTATTCCTTCTTTATTACTGCCTGTATTGGATGAGGACCTGCTTGTTTAGGTGAAAGTCAAATAGCTGGATAAATGAAACAATTACGTTGAGTGAGGTTTCAGCAAATGAGTAATGCAAAGCCATGAAGGAATGATGGAAATAAGAGGGGGGGGAAAAAAATGAAAGAATAAAATGGATTTAAGTACAGTGTTACTTAAGGTAGATGCTATTAATTATTGTTAGTGTATGTCCCCAGTCCCCAAAACCATTAATAACTTCCCCTGACATCTTTTTCTTGGTGTGGGACCCGGTATTATAAAAACTGTGGGGGGAGAGTATGTGGAGAGAAGGTTGTTGAATATCAAAAAACTCTGATGGGTTTCTCAATTTGTGTTAAATCTGTCAGCTCTTTTAGAGTACACTTTTAGATCAAGAATTTCCTTTGTGCACTCAGGTAGAGCATTCTTTTGATTTCTCTGATCGTTATTGAAGATACATTGACTTCAGAACACTAAGACCCCAAACAAGAGGTCAGAGAGAGAGTTTGTTTTTTTTTTTTCATGGGAGAGGAGGGGAACCCCAGACCTTCCTGTGACTCTTTCTGCCCTGTATATCTTTCTGCCCTGCTCTTGCCACGTGTATTGTTCTGGTTGGGAACTATGTTTGGTGTGCTGTATTACTAGGTACAGGTTGTACCAGATGATGGCAGTGGAGGCTCATTAGACAGGGCTAGACAGGCTGTGGGTTTCCAGCAGGAAGCCTGGGCAGTTCCTTCCCAGCCTTTGGTACAAAGCAGCATCTGCTCAGAGCTGCTTTGCTTGCCTCTGTAGTTAATCCTGATCAGTTTCTAAGCTGTCAGAGTGACTCTGTTTTACCACAACCAATTTAAGTTAACAACATTCAGGAAGAATCAAATTTGTCATGTTAAAATATAAGGGGATTTTGTGATGCTGGCAGAGATGTAGACTAAACATTTCTGACGGTTACTCCATGAAACCCTAAGCTATTCTTTTTCTCTTTTTCTTCAAGTAAACTATTTGCCCTGATGGATAGGGAGGAGGGGGGAATGACTTGATGGCAGAGGGCAAATAAAAAGAACAAAATATTACAGTGCTCTATATAACATCATTTTAAAGCTGATGCTGTGATTCTAGGGACATGATTTTTCAGTTGTGGAGTTGAGAATGCTGTACAAGTCACCTCTATGCAGAGAACTTCAGATAACTGGGACCTTGATTTTGCTTTTTCAAGTTAAATTGTTAATTGCATACAGGTTAGTGTCTTAACAATCTGTCTGTAACAGTTATGTTGTAGAAGAGGAAAATACAGATGGCCTCACAGAGCCTCACCTGGAGTCTGTTACCCACCCTCTTTCTTTATGCAAGTTCTTGACATAGTGGCTGTTGCAGCCTCATTTACCCAGACATCACTGTGTGACTGAGAAGGACAATTGATGATGTCAAGTAAAGAGACAAGGTCCTTTCCAAAGAGCTCAGTGAAGTTCAGAGGTGCGATTCACAGTAGGAAGCTTCATGTACAGGCATGGCTATGGGGTAAATGGCACAGTTGAGAAGTTTTTTTGAGAAGGGTTGTTCGAGGTTTTTATGTCTTTATGTGGCAAGGAAGAGCTTATCTGAGGCTGTAAGTATGGAACCATTGAAAGCAGGTCCAGCTTCACAAGATTAATGCATAGGAGTTAAAAACCAATGCATTCTGGCAAACAAGTTCAGAAAGGATAGAGTTAAAATGGTAATGGAGAAGAGAGATTCTCAGGAATGTAGGGGTACTACATAAAGATTTTTATGAAGAATCTGGGTGGACTCTAATCTGTGTGTTCAGGCTGCTGCAAGTCCTTCTTTGTCCTATTTGTCTCTTCCATGTTCTTTCTCTGCAATTAATGCTATTCATGCCTTGTCGGCATCTTATGCAATGTAATATCTTTGTGGCTTTTGCATCAGCTATTTTTTCCTTAGTCTTTTCAAACAGCACTGCCAAAGTCATTATCACTTTTACCTTTATCACTTTCCTTTATGAAATGCTCTTTCCGCTCTGTCAGCTTCTGTTTTCTGCTTTAGGTGTTTTAACCCCCTTCAGAAGGCTTGGTGTGTTTCTTAAGTCCTTACCAAAACACCCTCTCACTGGGATATGGGAAGGGACATTAGCTTCTTTCCCCATTAACACCAACTGGGGGACATTAGTGTCTTTCCTCACTAACACAGTTTGAATCCCCATGTCTCCTGTTGCAGTGTCTTCTGTGCTGTCCCCTTCTTCCATTTAAATGAGAGTCTCTTCTGTTTCCCCTAGTGATTAAAAGCAGTATGCAAATTTTGCTTATTAAGCAAAATTCTAACCTGCAGGCCGGACACACTTGGTACCCTAATCCCAAAGATTTAAAGAACAGGTGTGTATGAACCAAAATCTGTTGTTTAAAGAAGTGCCCCAAAGCCCGTGTAGTTTTTGGCCAATTTTACTATTTGAATGGAACTGCACTTAAAACTTTTGATCATGTGGGATAGGCAGCCCTGGCCTCCTGCTGATTCCTTCTCCCCAGTGTTACACTTCTGTGCTTTCTTCATTGCTGTCTTTTACATGTCATGTCATCCTAGATCTTGTATGTTATCTCATTTTCTGCAGATGTTTCCATAGGAAACCTGTCTCTTCAACGCCCTGAAAAATCATCTTCAGAGTTCCTTTAGAGCTGTAGTGCTAAACGTGATTAAAGAAAGAGAAGCTAACTTGCTGCTGGTTTTATCTCTTGGACATCTTTATCCCTTGCCAACACAAAGTCTCTCCTTTCTGTGTTTACTCTCCTCCTGGTTATTTTGGACTAACAGGGCAGAGGTCAAAGCAAGTTCAGAGCAGGGCACAAGATGAAAGCTCCTGAAGTCAAACGACCACAGGGTGGTGTAATTTCAGAGACGGTGCTAGTGAAAGGATTTGTATGAGTCCGAGGCTGTCTGTGCTAGCCTAAGAGTAGAAGGAAGAGTACTATTCTCTCTAGCCTGAACGTCCACCTTTATCTTGGGTGGGTGGATGCCCTTACCTAATGCTGCCTTACTATTTTCTGGTGGCAAAGCTAAGTATTCATTTGTATGAATTTTAAAAGCCCTTTTTAAAACGTAAAATAGGGCAAGTGAACATCTCACAGTGAAGAAAGAAAGGGGAAGACCTTCCTCCTGTCCTTCCCTGCTCTGGTTAACACAGTATAATAGCTCCTAACAGCAATCCCCCAAAGGACTAGGGGGTAGCAAAGAGGCAAGGAGCTTAAAATAGTCAGCTATGAGGTCAGACCAGGTTACTGAGGGCTTTATCAGGGACACCTTCCAGCTAAGCTGGGCCCATGCTCATGTTTTCAGGAACCAGACAAACATATCTTAAGGCTTTATGAGTAATTGATAGGTTTGTTTGTTTGGTTTTTTTTTTCCACTTTGATGGAAAAGAAGACATCTTTTCCATCTAAACTGAATTTGAATATTTTTATTTTCTCTCAATGCAGCATTTGAATTCGTCAAGAAAAAAAAAACCTTCATTTAGCCCAGGTTAAAACATTCAGGTTACTTGTAAGGAGCACAAGGGAAAGAAAAGTTTAGATCTTCTGAGAAGTGTTAGAGGAGGAGCTGGTGGTGGGAGCAGCTCAGTGGTTCAAGCAATCGCTGAGAGTGTAGGAGACTAGTGTGCAATTTCCTCCTGTGCCTGGGAGAACAGGATTGTTGCTCGTTGGCGATCACCCCAACTTGCCAAGTGGAGCATCTTTCTCTGAGTATGTAAATGTGTAATGCAAAATAAAGTAATTCTAACACTGGCACCTTGTTGAACTGCCCAGTGGCCCTGTGGATCAGATACTTGTGTATTAGGCGAGACACCTGGCTCCCAGGCTTTGCTGAGTGTCTGGTTGTTCAGAGCAAAATACTGTCAACCAACAACATTCTGCAAATTTGGGATTAGGTCATTCCTGTGGGAGGTGATGGCTTGTGTCCACTCGGGTAGGAGAATTAAACCAAATCTCCCTAAAAATGTGTTTGAATGCTCAAACCACTGATAAAGTTACTAGTTGAGAAGCAACTGTTTCTCCAGCTTTTTTTTTAATCTGATTCTGTTTTCCCACAGCTGAAATTATTTGGTGAATTTGGAGATGCTTTTTAGCCTGTGAAAGACACATATTTTTTCATTCTAAGCACTTTTTGCTTAAAATACTTTTTTACGTCCAGGCAGTGAGAACAGGAACCAAACAAACTTCCCATTGTGGGTAGCAGGAAGTCTCAGTTGCCTCAGCTGAACCGGGGGCACTGCAAGTAGGATTCTGTCTTGCGAATGAAGAGATCTTTTACTAATAATCTGCTAATCACACATCAGTCTCCTCCTCTTTGCAAGTCTGCAGAGCCTCTGAATCCCTTATGTATAGGAATGTAATGAGCAAGCAGGAAAACAAAACTGAATGTACTTAATATGTGTAACAGAAGCACATGAGTTAAAGCATGTGGATATGAACATTCAGAAACAAAACCACTCTTATTTTGCTTCTTCTAAGGATGATTAAGTTATGTTGCACTTTATTTCAAAATGAGAGAAGCCATACAGGCATTTAATCCAGCTGCTTCAGTGAAAACGCTTACACTTCGACCTCTATGTAGTTTTTGGTGAGCATCCCTTGGTGTCTCTTGGTGCAGGCATATACCAGGTGACATCCCAGTAGCAGGCTCATGAGGGATGTGACACAGCTTCCAGTGTAGTTTGGTTTAGTCTTTGAACTTGGTTCAGGTCTTCTAATGTATAGCCCACAATGGTATAAGACACTGATTACCCTCATTCCATTTACTGAAGAGGGTTTAAGTCCCATTTACCCATTCCTACTTGAGTTTTATAACAGTTGAGGTTTATATACAGTTAGGTTGGCATCTGTTTGTCTAGTCCAAAGGCAAGGGTGTGTCATCAACCAGACAGAAATTGCTGGCCATTTTGCATAATCTAAAGTCTTCTGTGCTGTTACATCAAACTTTGTATCCTGTATAAAAAGCTAATGGGACATTAGCATGGGCTTTTTAGCATATTTACAGCAACTGCTCACCAAGTCTTCAGAAAATTGTCTTGAGCTGCTGAGCCCAAGGGAAGAGGGAGCCAGATATATCATATGCAAAGCAGATCTGGTGTTTGATGTCCTGAGCTTACTGTACACATTGGACCTTCTTACATCATTGAATTTGCTGCTCTAAATTAAATGTAATGTACAGCTTAAACTTAAATGCTCTCCAGTCAGTACTATGCGGGGTTCCCAAAATCGTGAAGGCTGCTGTGCTTCATACAGTGACCTGAGATCATGGACCTTTCTTCCTCTCTTATCTGATGTTTTTCTCCAGAGATTGGATAACCTGGAAAGCTATGGTAAAAATAACTGCCCAAGCCATTACACAGTCTTTTGAAACTTTATATAGAAGGGAAAGAAGGAAAAATGGGAATGGCTGCCCCTAAATGTATGTGACTCATGTTCAGACTCCAGCCTTACAGTAAATGACTCCCAGCTCTCTCTCCTTGGTCCAGACCAGCCCAAAAAACACCTTAATTCCATAAAAGAGAAAAACTGGAACCAATCCACTGAAATGTGGCACAGTCAGTGCGAAACAGATCCCACCAGGCGCATATTCCTTAAATTCACTTAGATGGGATCATCTACCAGACGTACTTGCCTGCATGTCATCATACCTGTTAGTCTAGAAATGGTGAAAGGTGGCAGAAGTCAGCAATTACACATGGGGTGAAAAAAATGCATAAACATTGCGGAGCTGCTCGTAAGTGAAGAACATAGCACTGGAATTAAGGCTGCTGTACAGTCTTAATTTATCCCCTTTGTTTGACTGTATTGCAAAACAACCTCTAGTTAGGTACCAGCATCCCATTCTTTCCAGGGGATGCTCTGCACCCTCCCAGGGACAGGCTGCTGGGGCCATAACTTTGGGGGTATATTATGTGTTTCCACATACATTAAACCAGGGGCTCACAAATCATTCAAGCCTAAAATTATTGGAGGGGAAAGTCCTCCAGATAGTAAAATTTTGAATTTGTGGGAGTAGGAATGAGATGAAAAGACAGCCTATACATACTGTGACATAGTTTGCTGACAGACCTTTTTCTGGGGGTAGTTTGTCGGTGCATGTGCACG
Organism: Nyctibius grandis; assembly: GCF_013368605.1. Taxonomy (NCBI): domain Eukaryota; kingdom Metazoa; phylum Chordata; class Aves; order Nyctibiiformes; family Nyctibiidae; genus Nyctibius; species Nyctibius grandis. The sequence goes on from NC_090658.1 coordinate 33,889,844, forward strand.
ATTAACTGTTTGCAGACTTGTTCACAGGGGGAGATTTTGTCAGGACAAAACTTGGCACAGAACATGTAGATATCCCAAGCTCATTGTCGCACACCTTTCTACGTTGTATGTCAGTGGCTTAGTGCAGCTGGTGCGGGACAGAGGTTAGTGAAGGAATGGGACTCTGTCTAGTCAGTAGATGTTTGTGCTCTCACTTATCTCTCATACAGAGCCCAGCCCTTGGACCTCTCCCTCCTGGGGGCTGCTCACTTGCCCTGGGGCTACACCACCTGCAAGTACAGTAGCAAGGCATCAGTGGCGGCAGCACCTCTGTGCTTGCACTGTGTCAACAGTTGGGTGTCGCTGGGAGGGGATAGCATTATTTGTGGTGAAAAGATAAGCTTTGCTAGGTTATGTCAATCTAGTATATGGGCATAAACAAATATCTACTGAGTGGAGGTGATTTTGAAATGTAGTCAAGGCCATAGGACTCTGACTGGCTAAATCAGTGTTGAAATGCTTGTTATGTGCTAGTCCTTCCCCTGTCTTAAAAAGCATCCTGTGAAATAAAACAAAATTAAATCTGACTTTCCTGTGGCATGGAACTTGAAATTACAGAAGTGCAAGTCTGCAAATTTACAGGTCATTTTTACAAGAAAACGTGGGGAATAAAAACAAGCTTTGCAGCAGTGATGTTGAAGCCATGATGGTCTAAGAATACAAGCAAGGCTGTGCTTGCAGGGCAGTACCTTTTATTATACCAGTTCATATGATTAGAAGAAAAATACAGAATTTCAAACATTTATTTTTTCTTTAGGTCTGACATTGAAGTATTTTACTCAGGTTAAATATAATTTTGCTTGGTTTATTAACTCTAGGCAAACATTTTGACAATTTAAGCTTAAGGTGTTTTTGGTAGTTGTGGTGCAAAAGAGGAGTATAAGCAAGAAGTCAGTGTTAAGTTCACTAGTCCTGTGGGACAAAGGTAGAAAAAGGTTGTTGTTATAATTAAAACACTATTGTTGTGATTCAGAGACCATCTGACAGCCATGCAGGACCACTTACCAGCAAACCCCATGCCAACAATGCTTACAAAAACTGAACTAAACGGAAGTTTTGAATTTACGTCAGATCCAAGCCAGGACAGTGGGTAGGGGAGAGGAAATTTGCTGGTAAATGGAAAAGGAACGAAACAAAATTGGCAGGGAAAGAAATGTTATTTTTCCAGCCTACAATAGAATATGACGAACAATGGATGTAACTTACATCCAAAAGGTCCTTACATAAAAAAGGTCCTTTTGGAACAGTGACCTTCTCATCTAACTTTTGTTGATGCATGTTCACCACTCCAGAGGAGGAGGGCAAGCAGGGAATATTTTAGATTTAACACCTCATTCTTTCCCTGCCTAGGCTATGGGAACCTGAGCCCCAGCACAGTGGCTGGTCGAATCTTCTGCATCTTGTTTGCACTCTTTGGGATCCCCTTGAACCTTGTACTCCTGAACGAAATTGGGCAGCTGATGCTGTTGGGGGTTCAGCATTGTGCCCGTTGCCTAGAGGAGGTGTTTCATTGGCAGGTAAGCAATGTGGACAGGTATGCCTCACTCTCAAGTTCAGGAAAGAAAAGAAAGGGCATTGTCTGGCATTTGGAATCTTCTGACTAACAAGGACAGTCTGTCTACCTATTTGGCCAAAAAGGCAATAATACTCAGGAATAACTGGAAGCAAATAAATTTAGTTTATGACAGTCCTATGAGGTGTCAGATAAGGTTGTTTATTAATTGAGGAAACTTCTGTGATGAATGGCTTCCCCTACAGCAACAGAAGTGCCAGAGCCTTAGAGTCATGCACATTTCTAGAATAGCTGGTCTGTTTATCATCAGTCATAGTTAGAATTGCACATGTAAGTTACATGGGAACATCTGCGGAATAGGCTTTAAACTGGCGTGAATTTGGGACTCATGAAGGTGATGCCCAGTTTGTGTTGACTGGGAGAGCCACACCATTTATTCTAGTGGAACATCATGTATGTTCGTGTGTTTTTAGAGAGGTCAGCATCATCTTCAACCAGAAACTGAGCTGGACTTTCCCTGCCACCCTTCTTGTGACAGTCTTTTCTTCTTTTTTCTGTTTTACTAGAAAAAAGCTTCCCTCCTGATTAAGACCTGTGCACTGGTAACTGGCTTGTTATTATTCCTCCTGCTACCTCCCTTGTTGTTCTCTGACAAAGAAGGCTGGTCTTACGAAGAAGGCTTCTACTATTCCTTCATTACCCTCAGCACTATAGGGTTTGGAGATTATGTGATTGGTGAGTAGTTCATGTTTCATTGCTTTAACCTACTAAACATCAAAGCCAAATGTGTGGCATATGAAGCTCCCAACTTGGCAGTTTTACACCACTAGGAATCCACAGACCTGATGATAAACATGTTGTGGTAGGCGTTTGACAGGTTGGGGAAGACATGATTTCTGAGATAGCAATGCCACCTGTGGAAGAACAAAGAAATAGTTTCCCAGTCAATGAATAGTCTTCCAGCATTCAGGCGATCTGTCCCTTGAATGACTACAACACCAGACTGGAGTGCTACATTTCTAATCACAGCAGTCGCTGATGGTGCACTTGGTGTGCTCCAGTGCATCCGCAGTGATTAGTTTTAAGCAGATGCTACTCTGCATCACCATTAACAGACAGTGACCACTTCCTCTGTCAAAATCCCAGACAACTGCTTTCTAAAAGGCAGCTTAAGTCACTTAGGTGTAGACCGTCAGGCACCAAGCACAGCCTAGTTTTGATTGCCAAAACCTTTTGCCAGAGGAAATGGGTTTGGACCTGTGCCCGATGCATTTGTTGAAATGCAGGACACACCTTTTTGATAAAGACTTTCTCACTAAAAACAAATTGATTATAGAAAAACATGCACCCTTGAATCCCTGGGAGACAGAAAGACTAAAACATCTTATTATGGATTCTTTATTTTCTTTTCTTCGTAGTGCTTGCTTGATGCTTAGACAACTTAGTGGCCGTTACCTTAGGACTTGTCTATAATTCATCGAAGTCATGACTAGAGCTTGTGTAGACACACTTAAATGAGTTTGAATCAAGTTAGCTTGGGTGAGGATAGCCAGATGGTTCTTAACAAAATCTAGTCAGTTCAGCATTTTCCTACGCTGATTTTATAGATGATGCTGAACTCTGTGCTGCAGCAGCTTTACTTCTCTCAGTTCCTGATAACTAATTTTGAAGCTCTTTGTTAGTATACCTCCCATTTCCAGGTGTGCCTTCACCTGTGTGGTACCTTTGTAACTGGCATACCGCCATAGATACACTAGGTTCAGTATGGGAACAACTGAATACGTCGGTGACCTGTGGTATGTAGAGGCTAAACCATTTTGGCCTTACAATCCTGCGTTTGTGGTTTTTGTCCAACTTAAAAATAAGGAGGCCCAGGGCATGGGTTCAAGTGACTGTCACTATTTTGTGACTGTCATACTGTTTCCCCACTAGTGTGATCTCTGGCACTGTTCTGGACCAGGTAAATTCTGGGGCATATCACATTCCAGGAGTGATACCCAATGTTCACTTTGGACACAGCTGCTCTGTTTTGTGGGAAATACAAGCCAGGCTATGGCACTTGGATTTGAAGTCATAGAGTGGTCCCTAGCCTGTTTTATTTAGTAATATTGACATAGCTTCTCTTACTGGCCCTGAAATCTCTTAATTTACACACTCAGTAAGCCCTTCTATTGGACATAGGGTGCCATGTAGGTCCTAAACTACTTCTGACCTTCTCATCCCCAAGACTGGACCTATCAGATGATCTCTGTGGATAAAGCATTCTCCTGGAAGCCTCAAACAGTCCTTCCCTCTTATTTTCAATTATTATTTAAAAGCAAACAATTTTTAAACCTTTAAATTTAACATCAGTGAAAGGTGCTTGTTTGAAGGATGAACATGATACTCTTCCTGGTTAAAGTTCACCTTGATGTAGTAAGCCAGCCCAAAGAGTAGTTACCACAGCAGTGGTTGGTAGCTCCCAAACATTTACCAGTGGCTTAGTGACAACCTCAAAATGTCATGTGGTCCCTTTATATTGAAAGCACATACAATGTGTATTTTATAATCATACCAAGTAAATGAGTGTAAAGGGTTGGCTGTTTAATATGGCTCTACTGACCAGTTACTACTTATCACAATCTTGTAGGCAGTAACAGTTCACGGACCATGATTTGAGAACTGCTAGTCTGTGCAGGTAATGACAGGACAGTATTCCTACATACAACCAGTCACAGATGATAAATACCTAAACACCTGCCTTTATGGATGTCCCATTTCAACCCAGCTCTATGTGTACTTTTCATTGGAATGTGGTATGAAGAGTGGCCTCCAGGTTATGTTAACTCCTTGCACTCTGTCCCAAAAGTATCAGGTGTTCTGTAGTATCTGCTGTGCTGTAGGTATTCAGTTATAAATTGACAAACCTTCCTAAGGTAAGGAAACTAAGTAATGAGACCTGAGAAGCAGTAGAGAAGAAGCCCATGCAAAGACTTTGCTGCCACTGATTTGTATCCTGTACCTTACCTGTGTTTGCAAGGGTGCCCCAGCCTGCTTTATAGATACAGCCCAATCACTTCATAGGGCTGACCTTATTCCTTTGCTTTGTCTGTATGATTATTAATGTTACTGCTGACATTAACTTAGCACATAGAAGCCTCTTTGCACCAAACATTGTGAAAACACAACCAAAAATATGTCTCCAAAGGGATCACAAAGTACCTAGCTGAGTAACCAGATAGAGGTAGCATAATTCCAAGTATTGGTTGTTCTTAGAGGTTTTAGGACTGCTCAGGCCCCTTCCCTCCATCTCTTAGAGACTCACTTGCTCTCTTATATCTGGCTTAACAAGATGCATACACCAGTACATAAAACCCGCTCACCTCTCTGCCTTCAGAGGACCCCTGTTACATACTGATAAAATATTGCGATGCTGAGTGATAAGTAGAGAAATGAAACTATGCGCTTAAGTGGGAATAATTTCACTTTGACATAGAGGTAATCTGGGATTTATTTTTCTTTCTTATGGGTAATCTTTACAATTCCTGGGGAGTTCTAGGCTGTTGCTGACATATCAAAGAATCATGGAATCATAGAATTGTTCTGGTTGGAAAGCACCTTTAAGATCATCAAATCCAACCGTTAACCTAGCACTGCCAAGTCCACCACTAAACCATGTCCCTAAGCACCACATCTACACGTCTTTTAAATACCTCCAGGGATGGTGACTCCACCACTTTCCTTGGCAGCCTGTTCCAATGCTTGATAACCCTTTCTGTGAAGAAATTCTTCCTGATATCCAATCTAAACCTCCCGTGGCACAACTTGAAGCCGTTTCCTCTCATCCTATCATTTGTTACCTGGGAGAAGAGACCGACACCCACCTCGCTATGACCTCCTTTCAGGTAGTTGTAGACAGCGCTAAGGTCTTCCCTCAGCCTCCTTTTCTTCAGGCTAAACAACCCCAGTTCCCTCAACCGCTCCTCACAGGACATACCCTCTAGACTCTTCACCAGCTTTGTTGCCCTTTGGACTCACTCCAGCACCTCAATATCTTTCTTACAGTGCGGGGCCCAAAACTGAACACTATTCAAGGTGCGGCCTCACCAGTGCTGAGTACAGGGGCACGATCACTTCCCTAGCCCTGCTGGCCACACTATTTCTGATACAAGCCAGGATGCTGTTGGCCTTCTTGGCCACCTGGGCACACTGCTGGCTCATATTTAGCCGGCTCTTGACCAACCCCCCCAGGTCCTTTTCCACCAGCTTTTCAGCCACTCTTCCCCAAGCCTGTAGCGTTGCATGGGGTTGTTGTGCCCCAAGTGCAGGACCTGACACTTGGCCTTGTTGAACCTCATACAGTTGGCCTCGGCCCATCAATCCAGCCTGTCCAGAACCCTCTGCAGACCCTTCCTACCCTCAAACAGATCAATGCTCCCGCCTAACTTGGTGTCGTCTGCGAATTTACTGAGGGTGCACACAATCCCCTTGCCCAGATCATTGATAAAGATACTAAACAGAACTGGCTCCAATACTGAGCCCTGGGGAACACCACTTGTGACCAGCCGCCAACGGGATCTAACTCCATTCACAACAACTCTTTGGGCACAGCCATCCAGCTAATTTTTTACCCAGCAAAGAGTGTGCCCATGCAAGCCATGAGCAGCCAGTTTCTCCAGGAGAATGCAGTGGGAAACTGTCAAAGGCTTTACTAAAGTCCAGGTAGACAACATCCACAGCCTTTCCCTCATCCAATAAGCAAGTCACCTTGTCATAGAAGGAAATCAGGTTAGTGAAGCAGGAGCTGCCTTTCATAAACCCATGCTGACTGGGCCTGATCGCCTGCTTGTCCTGTACATGCTGTGTGATGGCACTCAAGATGATCTACTCCATAACCTTCCCCGGCACTGAGGTCAGACTGACAGGCCTGTAGTTCCCCAGGTCCTCCTTCTGGCCCTTCTTGTATATGGGCATCACATTTGCTAACCTCCAGTCAACTTGGACCTAAACATACTTGCTTATAACACCTGTTCACATGCTAAATAGATGGCATACTCATGTTTTATATAGAAATCACTAATATTAGGTCATATTTCCACTGTCTTTGCTTTACATGTAATGTCTCCTTTGAACCACTCTTGATCCAATCTACAGTGTTTTGGGTGATTCTCTTGTAGGGATGAACCCAGACCGCACCTATCCAGGCTGGTACAAGAATGTAATCTCTCTGTGGATCCTCTTTGGGATGGCCTGGCTGGCACTGGTTATCAAATTTTGCATCAACTTTCTAGAGAGCTCCAGTGACTTCTGTCAGTGCAACAAGAAGAGCACAGAGATGGCAGAAGACTTAATGGATGGCAACAAAAATAGTATGACGGGACTTCATGATGTGGAGATCTGCAATGACAAAAACACAAAAACAAAAGGACCAGATGACTCTCACAGCTACACAGCTCCTACAGAACCACTCTAGGGAAGAAACGTACCCTTGGTATCTCTTAGGTTTTAGTGCACCAGAGATGCACCGCTTAGAAATGTGGGAATGGAGCTGCCCTGATGTTCACATGGGGTGAAAGCTTCCTTATTGAGCTTGAAATGCTTTTCTTCTGAATTGAGCAATGACAACAAAATGTTTCATTTGCAGCACCACCAAGAATTACCAATAGGATTCTTAGCCAAAAATAGATTTACAGAGATGTTACCTACCCTCCCACCTCAATATATGAGGTAAAGTTTGACATCCGTACACAACACTAGCTGTTGTCCTTTTCTTTGCATGCAAAGTTCTTGTAGCCTCTAATTGTACATATGGCATTTTGCAAATACCACAACTAGAAAAGCAAGTGCCATTTAATGCAGGAAACAAATAGCACATTGCTAAAAGACTTAATGTAAAGCACTATTTAAAGCCACTGGCAGTCACTGCAAATGTACTCCAGAACTTATGTAGGATCATCCTTTGTAAAGTGTTACGTAGACCAAACGTCATCAGCTAAATGTGACAGTTCGTTTAGATAGATTTTTATTTTGCCACATCTTGGAAGCCAGAAAAGGAGGACTAGAGGCAGTTTTAAGTGCCAGTGGTTCCAACATTATCCCATGGCCAATGTTAACAAGGGCTACTTTAATCTAGAAACAGACTAAAGTATCTTCAACTGTGATCAAGAGATGCTATTCTGATTAACTTCTCATGTCATAAATGAATAGTGTATCTGTTCTAGTTAGCACCTTTTATATAAGCACAACTATCTTTTGATCTGTTGAATGCTGGACCTGCTTATTTGGTCTTTGTGTCAATCATGAAACAGAACTGTTTTGTTTTTTTATAATTCCATTAAATTCTCAGAAATCTTTTCATAAATTATGCCATTTGTTAAGGCCCAACAGAATTCAACTCCTGCTGCCATTTATATACTCATATCTAATCTTCTTATTTTCTTATTCCTGTTGTGCTACTTGCATCCTAGAGCATTAACTTTGAAAACTTGACCATAGCACTAAACCAGAACGAAGCATTTGGGTGAGCCTTCAGCTTCTGCACTGGACCACGATTACACATGGATGGTGGAGAAAAGACTGAAAACAGAGTCTGTTGGAGCACAGGACTCAGGAACTAGAAATATCCATAGCTGGATTCACAGAAATGCAGGAAGCAAAACATTTACAGTCTTCAGCAACACAAGTTCTGGAACATGTATCATGAAAAAAGTATTTCCAGAGTAGGCTAGTCTGAGTGTTGACATGTGGTGGAACTGATTACAGGAGAAAATGCAGGAAAGGAATCTGCTGAATGAAATTTAGTCTGTCAACCTTTTTGTCATCAGCCTTTTGCTGACTCCATAGTAATAAATGTTCTCTGAAATACTGTTTCAATGGGCAGCAGAAGTAAGAAAGGGATGTAGTGGAAATCTCAGGTCATAGTTGGGAAACTGATGCAAAATAAATACATTTCAATTTTTTAAACATTGGGTAATTTCTTTAACAGCCTTTAACATTAACTTTTCTGTTTCTTCTGTGTCTTGTCTTGTTTATTTTCACTGATGGATACACAATGTAGGTTTTACTAATGTTCATAATGGACTGGCCTACAATAAGACCAAAGTGTATTTCTTTAAACGTAAGTGAATCACAATTCCACAGCATAAAATGTGATACCCTTTTAGGCATATTCTTTGCACCTTCTTTCAGGTGCAAAACTTAGTAAATATAACTGTATCATAAAATCTGGATGACCAGAAGGTAGTTGGAATTTCTACTGTCAAAGCATGGGAATGACTATGCTAAATCTATTTCAACTTTAACTTTAAATGTCACAGGCTCTGGGGATTTCTACCACCTCTGCTCTTCAATGAGAAGGCTTAACTTGAGAAGAGTTTCTTCTTTCCAGTTTGAATGTCTATTACATTAATCACATCTAATTCATATACCCATGTATTTGTAGCTTGTAGATTAGGTTTTCAAAAGTGCCTTAAAGGTTTGGGCACCCTGGTCCCACTGAAGTACAAACAGTTGCGTGCCTTAGGAGAGCTAATATACAATTCTGAGAGCTGAAAGGAAGAGGAACTCCAGGAGTAGTCCCCCCCAAAAAAGGAAAAAACCAGTACTACTTCATAGATCTCAGTGCTTCCACTGTATGTCAGGGTTCAGCCACAAACCTAAGCATGTGGCTGGGTCTCAAGGTGACTCAATATCTGCCCCAGCAATCCTTGTTGATTCACTTCCTTCCACAGCTGTGCTGTTGTATTACCCAGCAGCTTGCCACCAGTGTAGTCCTGCCACTGTCTGATACAGCATACTTACAGGAGGCACATCTGAACTGCTCGTAAGCCACACATAACTCCAGAGCTGCAAGTTGCCTTCTTATGTCCTGGATCACCTAAAAAAAAATGAAATAAGTGAGTTAAAAACCACTTCTGCTTGGGTTCTCTGATGCCAAATTAGGATGTTGTCATTTATTAAGATCCTTTTATTGACAGTTCCTCAGCTAGCTTTTGATATGGACAATAGATATTATTGTGTCTGAGTCCCCACAAACTGCTGTGCCTCTAGTCTTTCTGTTCTTTATAAAGCTGTGCTGTGGTTAAATGCCATGGATGAATTTGTTCCCAGAGGGATGAGAAGAAAGTGGAGTTTTGCAACATCACAAAAATATCATCACTGATGTGTCTACTCTACCCAAATATGAAAGGTTATCTGCTCAAGGGTAAAATAAAGAAAACAAAAGCATGGTGCTGTTATTATTCTTGTCACAGCTGACTTGCAGTCTTCTGTAATCTGCATAGGAAAATTACAGATGCTCCTTGATTTTTTTTTTAAGTGTCTCTTCCTGTTCAGATAAGTGTGCAGTTTCCATTAGTGATTTTGGGTTAGACTTTCACTGCTATTATTCTTCACAAGTCAATTCTTCCCTATTATCCTGTTTTCTTCATTGGAAGGAGCAGGGGCTGGAAACAGGTTTGGTTAGTAATGGTAGTTGTAAACATTTATGTAATGTCAGTGTCCAGAGGCTTTTTCACAATCACATAGAGCATAATGTGCTTCTGACCTTTATACAGTTTCCCAGGAAATCAATCCCTTAAAGCAAGAAAATAGGCCTCTCTAGCTCTCCTACTCCAAGGACGAGTCCTGGCTTCAGCCTCAGTGTTTCTCATGCTGGCTCTTTCAGCTAGTCCAAGAGAGATGTTTACCCCTTGGGGAGATATATGTCCAGAAATATGTAATAAGATGTTACAGCAACATAGTACAGACTGCTCAGAACTGCACAGTTTTTAATAGTCCAGTTGACTGCAGTATTTTAAGATCCCTAGACTAGAACAAAAAAGCCCTTCTTCCATAATATCTCTGAGTCAAAAAAATCCAGAATGTCATTTTTCTCACAGTGATGGGCAGATGAGATGATCTTATCTTACAACTGATATCCCAGCTCTGTTTAGAGCTGGCACTGTTCAGCCTGGAGAAGAGAAGGCTCAGGAGGATCTCATCAATGTGCATAAACACTTGCAGGTATAAATATATGCAGTGTGAAGAGGTCAGAGCCAGGATCTTTGCAGTGATGCCCCATGACAGGACAAGAAGCAATAGACACAAACTGAAACACAGGAGGTTCCTCCTGAACACCAGGAAACACTTTTTCACTCTGAGGATGACCAAGCACTGGCACAGGTTGCCCAGAGAGGTGATGGAGTCTCCATCCCTGGAGATATTAAAATCTCTCTGGACACAGTCCTGGGCAACCATCTCTAGGTGACCCTGCTTGAGCAGGAGCATTCGACCAGCTGGCCTCCAGAGGTCCCTTCCAACCGCAACCATTCTGTGCTTCTGCGTTTCAAGGTCAAGCCATCCTCATAGTCCATGGTCTGCCATTATCTCCCAACTATCTCTCTAAACATTCAGGTTGTACTCACAGGAGGCCTGGTAGACCTGATTCTTCCATCTTCCCAGTATGAGTGAGCTCAGTGGGGTGGTCTATTTATGTATGTTTTTTATAAAAAATTACAGAATTTTCCTTTATCTATGCAGATATCAACCAAGATTTAGGTTCCATTACACTGGGCAATTTGTAGACACTAACTCTTTTTCAGAGATCTTGCAAGCACAGAACAGCTTTACATGAAGGATGGTACGGAGAGATACAATTAGTAGGGGGCAGGGGGTGGTGTTTCGTCCAGATGTTTAGAGTGCATTGTGCTGTTCTAAAAATGTGCAATAAAGTTCAGCTTGATATAGCCTTCTGTCATTGTTATATATCTGCCTACAAGTTCCAGCAAAAGGATTCAATGCTTCATCTCTGACATGCGTCAGGTAAGGCAAATTGTGCCTCACTTTAGTTTACTCTTTCTAAATTAGAGGCTTACATTGGTACATTGGTACTAATTGGCTATTTGCCAGTAAAATCAGGGCAAAATTTTAATGTAATTAGATCTTATAATATAAGCTTGGTACCTGCCATCTCTGTAAATAAACATTCTGGCTAATGGAAGAGGGGAATACAATAAAAAACCTGTTCTTTTTCAGAACTGTTATGCTATGGCTTAGGGAGCCTTGTGCTTGGTAGCATCTCCCCTTCCAGTAGTCCTGGCTGTGCGTGAGGTAGCATCAGGGCAGATCATTTCTGCGATTGCTATTGAGCACCTTTTTGGTTTTAGAAGGTTTCTTTTTTCTTTTACTTTTTTTTTTATGTCTCCTGTAAGTATGTGGAAACTTACAGTTGAAATGGAGTTGAGTCTGAACATCTAGGCAACTATCTCAGAAAGATGAGTGATTACAATGGAACAATATCTGTGCCCTTAAAAATTCTCATCTCTCAGGACTGAGATTCAAAGAGCTGTTTTGTTTTTTTTTTCAGAGATAAACTGATATACAAGTTTTAATCTAGCACTAAGCAGGCAGAGAGGATCTCTGGTACCTCCAAGGTCAATGCATGTTGCAGTAAGAGCTGCTGAAAAGCTGTCACTGTTGTTGAAGGAGACATCAGCAACGTGGCATTCAGAAACTATGCAAACTGCGTATAGGACAAAATGAACTTCAAGAAAACACATGAAAACTATTTTAAGATCCTCAACACTGAACAAGGTTTCAAAGGATGAATGTATTCTAAAGCTGTTGATGTTAATATATGTGCAGATATAGTCTCCAAAACTTTTTATTCCTTTTCAAGTTTTGAGCTAAGGTACCTTTATTTTTAAGGCAAGTTGTACAAGAAGACATTCCCAGTAAAAAATTGATAGATCCATAGTGCTTGAGTCTAGGTGCTGGAGCTACCTCTTGGGGCAGAAGCAATGCAGTGTAAGTTAGAGAGGCTATGAAACTCTTTAAATTTTTATGGTAATATGTAACCTGTTTCTCCCATGTTCCCTGCTACTGACTTAAACTCACTAGAACATAAGATTTAGTTCTTGAATAACACAAGTTTCCAAAATCTCTAAATTAAAACACGAGCATTTTTACCAAAGCAAGCTATAACAGATGAAAACAGAAAGAGAGGGGAAATAATAGGAAAGAAAATGTGGAGAAGGAGAGAAGCCTGTGGAGTTTGTTACTCATTCCTAAGGAACCTGCTTATCAAACTTGATTGGGTTCATATATTTCTTTTTGGTAATGCCTTTAAAAACCATCTCTGAAATAAATGAATCAGTCTGTATTTAGTCAGTGATTATGGAAAGGCTTCAGGCAGCCATGCATCTGAGTGAATGGAAAGGCCCAATGCATAAAGTCAGTGTTGTACAAATCTGCCACCAGAGGCAAAACTGAAGAAGAAGATGTGGGAACTGAACAAGGAGGCACACAGTAAGGAGAGAGTCAAAAAGAAAGGATGAGTTGAAGCAAGCAGAAATCCAGTGAGGCAGCATTTGCCCAGCTGGCTATGATAAATGAAGAATGGATAATTGAGGGAACTTTCAATATAACTGAAAAAATAAGAATTAGGATTAACCTAATTTGTATAACTACTGATCCAAAAGTCATGATTGTGCCATAATTGCTATTACTCTATACGTAATTCTATTACAGGTTGGAGTTGCAAGACTGTTTTAAAGCACTTCAGATCTCCTCCAGATTAATGCTGTGGTTAATCCCTTTTCCCAGTACTATTTTGATCTGCCCAGTTAGAACATTATCCTGGTACTAAAGATCCCGTGCACCTCAAATAGATAAACAGGATGCCTTCCAAATACAAGTTTAAATCAATAAGCTTTGGGTTAAAATGTAAAACTGCTAATTTTATGAGATGCAGCACATAAAAATATAATCCTAGAAGGCAAATGGGGTGGATGACTGCTTGATGTACTGGAACTATCATAGTGCCTGGCAGCTTAGTTTTACATCGTTTTGCTGTCAACAAAGCACAGTGAGGAGCTTAATTAGTTATGGGCTTCAAAATAAGGGAGAATTGCTCCTTAATAAGAAATGAATGTCAGTCAAGACTTTAATGGAACGTAACCAGTTTGGGTGCACCCAAAATAGTGCCCCATCTCAGATCTTAATAATGAGACTCATCACCAGTTGCATGAGAGGACTTTTGAAGTCTTACAGCACTTTCAAGCCCAGAGATTTGAAAATCCTGAGTCATACTTTTCTATGTCTACCCTTTGAATTTTGAACTGTTATTGCAATATACAGCATTGTGTCCCTGTGTGTTTGTGTGAAAGAGAGAAAGAAATGATGCTGCCAGTGTTCCCAAGTATATTAAGGTCACGTTAATTCCTACAGCACATTCCCCACATGGTTCCAGCCCCTTTCCCAGCAAATAAAAAGATCTCTCGTGATTTCTTCTTCATAAAGCATTTCTTTCTCATCCTTTCTTCTGTTCTTGCTTCTGCCTAATCTGTCTTGCTCCCCTGTGAGTTTCCTCACCACTCCCAAGCCAAAATCAGTCTGCTCCTCTTGCTTTTCCTCTGTGTGCTCAAACCCTTCTCCTGTGCCAGAAGGAAGTATATACAGCAGAGTCCTTCTCTGCTGTGCTGTGGCCAGCATTGTATAAAAAGCAGAGAATGGGGATAAGCAGCGGATTTGCAGGAACTACATTTCCCACTCACACTTTCTTCTTTTTTAATGATGTTAACTTTAGGATCCTGACTCTGGAGAGGGTTGAGATCTCCCCGATACCTGCACCAGTTCTGATCTGCTGGTCTTCTCCATGAGTGGAGCAAGTGGAGCAAGGGGGCCCAGACAGTCCCAGATGGCTTGCTTTCAGGTTGGTTGTAATTCACTGGAAAGCTGAAGCTTTTGATGTCAGCTGCAGTCATGCTCCAAACTCATTCGGCTTGTGGAGAATTTGAAGTAACTGGCAACGCTTAAGATCTTCAGGAAAAGCCTGAAGGAAGGTGGTGATGGCTTTACATAAGTTTGTCTTCCTTTTGAGACATTAGCTGCAGTAATCCAGAAAGCACCATGCAGCAATAAGTGACCCAGGGAACTGGGTAGGTGTCCTGGTTTTGTGGGGATAAAATCTATAGAATCACTTTTCTGTTACATTTTGTTTCAGTTTATGGCCAGCCATGGTATAGTGATCAAGGCCATTAGCAGTTAGCCAGGGCAGCTGACCCAGGCTGGCGCACAGGTGCATTCTATAGCATTAATGTCAGGTTCACTATAAATGGGAAAGCTTGCTGAGGAGGGGTGGGGTTTTTTTTTTTGCTTTTTTTCTACTGTGTGTCTCTTTGATGGTTGTGATCCCTGGAAGGATTTGCCACCATTCTATAGGCTAAGTATAACTCTGTGTCTTTTGTATTAGTATTGATATTGGTTTTCTTATTTTGTTAAATCTGTTTAAATTTTAACCCATGAGTCTGCCTCCTTTTCCCAATTCCCTTTCTTACCTGTGGAGGGGTCTTGAGTGATAGAACAGCTGGTTATTGTTTAGCCCTGGGTGCAGCCTAAACAGAGACAGTGGGACTAGTCTCCCCTGGGGATCTTTCTTGGGATCCAGCTACCCTGGATGTTATTGCTGTTTGTTCCATGATACTGTCTCCTTCTGAGCTCAGAACAGCATGTTTCTGCTGAGCAATGAGTTGAAGGCATAAGGATTGAGTATAAGGGTATCTTTTTATGTGATATAAAATACAATGATGATAAGTAGTAACCACAAAAGAGTGTACTGTATAGTGTTCTTGTTATGACACTGGACTAAAACTTTAGAAAGTTTGGGACCTGTCACAGAATTTCTGTGTGATTTCACAACTATCACTCTATCTACATCACCCCCTATATAACTTCTAATTCTCAGGGTGACAGTACAATATTCCCTGCTGCGCATGGAGTAGCTAACAATGGGATTCACTGAATCCAGAAAATAATGAAAGGAGCTAACCAAGCCAGTTAAAAAAAAAAAGCCAAACAGATGGACAGGACCTCGGTCTTACTCAAGCATAGTGAAGTGCCTTTGTCTGGACTATGTCCAGATGTTAGATGTAAAGCCAGTGCTTTACATCTTGAAAAAATAAATAAAGTACTTGGGACTCCTATCTGGGAAGGAGGGACCTCTTTTCAAGTCTCCACTCTGACTCGGGTAGGGCAGGCCAGCAGCATGAGATGAATGCCATCTGCCTAAGGTTCATGGGCAGGCCATCTCAGCCACTCTTGAAGCTGTTTCACTGTTCATAAATTAAGTTGGCCGTGAGGTGAGGAACTATTACCTACAATATTTCTTGCTTGATGAATCACTACATGTGTAAATCTTCATGTGGATTTAGCCTTTAGGGAATGACTACAACAGGAGGAGAAAGAATAGTCCAGTGCTTGGATAGCAGTAGCCAGTGGTGTGAAAAATTGCTGTTACAGATGTCATCGAGTTAGCTCTCATGAGTCTAGATGCTTGTTGGTTCTCAGGCACTATAACATCTTGGTATTAGATGGATTTGTCCCGTAGTGGAGCCCTTAGCACTAGGAAAGGTAAGCACATTCCTCATATAATGTATGGGAATGCTTAGATACATAACTGGGAGACCTCCCTTGTTCTTTAACAAGGAATTGTCCATGTGAGCTTGCAAAAACAAACAGAAATGAAAAGAGCAAAGGATCGATGCAGAAATGTTGGGCTGACTCAGACAGGCACCTGTTTCCGTGCAGCACTTGGCCACAATTCCTCTGGCAGAGATGGACACCTATGCATGACTTTTCTGTTTGTGGAAACCCAACAGAGACAACTCAAAACAGCCAGCAGACAAATGGTTAGGGAAGTCACTTAGGTCAAAGCAATGCAGGTTCATATGTTGTTCGCCCACAACAACCCCATGCAGCACTACAGGCTGGGGGAAGAGTGGTTAGAAAGCGGCCCGGTGGAAAGAGACCTGGGAGTGCTGATTGACAGCCGGCTAAACATGAGCCAGCAGTGTGCCCAGGTGGCCAAGAAGGCCAATGGCATCCTGGCCTCTATTAGGAATAGTGTAGCCAGCCGGTCTAGGGAAGTGATCGTCCCTCTGTACTCGGCACTGGTGAGGCCGCACCTTGAGTACTGTGTCCAGTTCTGGGCCTCGCACTTCAAGAAAGATGTTGAGGTGTTGGAGCGAGTCCAGAGGAGGGTGACCAAGCTGGTGAAGGGTCTGGAGGGTCTGACCTACGAGGAACAGCTGAGGGAGCTGGGGTTGTTTAGCCTGGAGAAGAGGAGGCTCAGAGGTGACCTTATTGCAGTCTACAACTACCTGAAGGGAGGTTGTAGTGAAGTGGGAGTCGGCCTCTTCTCCCAGGCAGCTAACGATAGGACAAGAGGACATAGCCTCAAGCTTCGCCAGAGGAGGTTCAGGTTGGACATTAGGAAGAATTTCTTTTCAGAAAGGGTTATTAGACATTGGAATGGGCTGCCCAGGGAGGTGGTGGAGTCACCACCTCTGGATGTGTTTAAGAAAAGACTGGACATGGCACTTAGTGCCATGGTCTAGTTGACATGGTGGTGTAAGGGCAATGGTTGGACTCGATGATCCCTGAGGTCTCTTCCAACCTGGTTGATTCTTGATTCTGTGATTCTGGGATATTTCTGTGTGATTAAAATCAAGGGATTTAAATCTGTGTCACAGATTTAGTCACAGCAGTTAGTCTTTTTCAGCCTCCTGAGCTAAATATTTGTTGCAGGGATAAAAAGGAGAGAGCCAGTGGTTGACTCTATAGCTCACTTGTGAAGGTATGGGGGATGTGAAAATATGATGTTTAGGATCCATTGCCGTGAATGTTAAATAGTTATACCAAGTGGGAGAAGTGTGTGCCTGCAGAGACTGAAAAAGACTCAACTCAATGTACCTAGCAGCTCCAGTTCAGGAGGGCCAGAGACTTTAAATCCTGGCCCCAAATCCCAAGTGAGTACCTGCTGAGTAACTAGTAGCAATTTTGAGAAGGTCACTAGCCCCTAACTAGGGGGGCTGAGACACCTACAGAGCAATTGCCACTGGACACCCCTGAGCATGCCTGCTATGATGCAGAACTGCAGAGCGTGGTCAAACTCTGCCGAGCTCAGTTAAGTTACATCAGACCTGAGTGATCTGTTTTAAAGGATGCAGCTGTACTTACAGCTGGAACAACTGTGCAATGCCATTACACAAATAAATGACGTTCAGAAAGAAAGTCAAACTGTGGGTGGATGAACAAGTTTCTCACCTATAATCCTCTACACCATTTGCTTTGCAATAAAAAGCAAAGCAAAAAACTAAAAAATAAAATAAAAAAATAAAAAACATGGATTCATGAAAGGCAGGTCCTGCTCGACCAACCTGGTCTCCTTCTATGACAAAGTGACCCGCTTAGTAGATGAGGGCAGGGCTGTGGATGTAGTCTATCTAGACTTCAGTAAGGCATTCGACACTGTCTCCCACAGCATCCTCCTAGACAAACTGGCTGCCCGGGGCTTGGATGGGTGGACTTTTCAATGGGTTAAAAACTGGCTGGATGGCCGAGCCCAGAGAGTGGTGGTGAATGGGGCAAAGTCCAGCTGGCGGCCGGTCACTAGCGGTGTTCCCCAGTGCTCAGTTCTGGGGCCGGTGCTATTCAATATCTTTATAGATGATCTAGACGTAGGGATTGAGTGCACTCTCAGTAAATTTGCAGATGACACCAAGCTGGGTGGCAGTGTCAATCTGCTGGAGGGTAGGAAGGCCCTACAGAGGGATTTGGACAGGTTAGATAGATGGGCCGAGACCAACAGCATGAGGTTCAACAAGAACAAGTGCCGGGTCTTACACTTGGGCCACAACAACCCCATGCAGCTCTACAGGCTGGGGGAAGAGTGGTTAGAAAGCGGCCCGGTGGAAAGAGACCTGGGGGTGCTGATCGACAGCCGGCTAAACATGAGCCAGCAGTGTGCCCAGGTGGCCAAGAAGGCCAATGGCATCCTGGCCTCTATTAGGAATAGTGTAGCCAGCCAGTCTAGGGAAGTGATCGTCCCTCTGTACTCAGCACTGGTGAGGCCGCACCTTGAGTACTGTGTCCAGTTCTGGGCCCCGCACTTCAAGAAAGATGTTGAGGTGTTGGAGCGAGTCCAGAGGAGGGCAACTAAGCTGGTGAAGGGTCTGGAGGGTCTGACCTACGAGGAACAGCTGAGGGAGCTGGGGTTGTTTAGCCTGGAGAAGAAGAGGCTCAGAGGTGACCTTATTGCAGTCTACAACTACCTGAAGGGAGGTTGTAGTGAAGTGGGAGCTGGCCTCTTCTCCCGGGCAACTAGCGATAGGACAAGAGGGCACAGCCTCAGGCTTCGCCAGGGGAGGTTCAGGTTGGACATCAGGAAGAATTTCTTTACAGAAGGTGTTATTAGACATTGGAATGGGCTGCCCAGGGAGGTGATGGAGTCACCATCTCTGGATGTGTTTAAGAAAAGACTGGACATGGCACTGAGTGCCATAGTCTAGTTGACAGGGTGGTGTAAGGGCAACAGTTGGACTCGATGATCCCTGAGGTCTCTTCCAACCTGGTTGATTCTTGATTCTGTGATTCTGTGAAAAGGGAGCTGTCAGAGACTGCCGATAGGAGCTGCGTCTCCCAGCCTTGCCCTCCCTTATCGTATTTCTGAGCAAAGCCAGCTGATTAAGCAGGGCCTGGTGTGAATGACCTTACATCTAGTTTGAGACCTGCACAGCAATCTGTTGATTCACTCTTACTAACAAACACAGGTACCAACTTTCAAGTTTGCAGCCCTAGATGGCTTCAGTCAGATGGGCACGGGAGGGTTACTTTAGGTCTTGGTTTATATGTCTGTCAGCAAGTTGCTGTGGGTCAGGACACTTCTAACCTGAAACGTGAGGGATGCTGAAACATGTGCACAGACACATGCGGCTGTACACAGTAAGGTAGGAACAGGATTTTGAATGCAGTAGCTTATGTATATGAGAAACAGTGAAGTACAGTAGGGGGGAAATATAGGATCATGTTGTAGGAACGTGATTTGCTGGAGTAATTCAAACCTTATCTGCACAAGGAAGTATTTGCCAGTTAACTTCAATTGGTATTGCTATACCAGGAAGCCCTCCTAAAAAGTATAACGCTCATATTACTTTCCCCAAGGAAATAAAGGCTTATCTTGTTGGAATAACTGCTGTATTCACTCTCTGGACCAACACAGTTAGGTTGGCAACTCTTGCAAGCAGGAGTAAAACCTCTCTTTACCCTTTCACTTCTCTGTGATTCAACTTTGCCAATCATAAAATGGAATTAATGTTCCTTATTCTGTAGCTCCTAGAAATACTGAGAGAAGTCACTACTTAAGATTTGTACAGTATTTTCAGAAATAAGATGAATTTCACCTGAACAACATGTATGTCTTTCCGTTGCTTGTATGGGAGGCCTTGGCATTGTGCACGTTAAGATGTCGGATGAATCACATCCTAGAGGTCTTTACTCACCCTGTGTCTAGGCCTCTGATTATTCTTCTTCTGTGTTGATGGAAATGAAGCAATCACTTTTGCTTTTATTTTAGGTCAGTTTCACATTTTGGTTTTCAGAGGCTTGGCAGCTGTGTAATGTTTGGTTTGCAAACACTCCCAGGGAAGGGCTCAATCCAAGTCAATTATTTTCTTGACGAAGAGATAAAAACTCAAACATTTTCCTTTACTCTTGCATTTTGTAGAACAGTTTTCTGGTTTTCTACCAAAATGTAAGCTCCAGACTCAAAGTACTTATTCCTGTACCCTTCATATGTTTAAAGATCTCCTTTTTCCACACTTCACCCGGGATTTTTGTGTGGTTCTGTGCTTGGTTTTGATGGAGGTGGAAGTTTTTTAAAAACTCTTCTTTTCCAGCTCCCAAAATGACTGGGCTGTTAAAGGCATGGACATGTCTACTCTCTGCAATACAAGCATATGGACTAACGCTGACCTATTCCTACCTAAGCTGGTACATCTGAATGATGCACAGCGGCTCTCTTTTTTGAGAAACTAGCTTTGGTTTAAAAGCAGCAGGCTTCCTTGGAAAGACCCTTCCTCCCAGGTGCTGTGCTACACTGCATCTGTTGTGCTTGTGCTGTTAGCTGCAATGCTGCTGGATTAGGTGTCTCTGTGCCCATGCTTTGCTGTGTGATGTAGACAAGCCATCAGCCATCACTTGACACTGCTGTCACTCCCGCTTCATTACAATGTAATGGAGAGTGCTGTTCTTAGGAGCCTCAATATGTACTTAGGAGCCTCCAAAGAGGCATCATAGGGAGCGTTTAAAGCCAGCACTGACTGTAAATTGTTCATAAAAGCCAAGTCTCACTTCAGCCATTTTCCCATTGAGAAGTTCTCAGTTAAACTGCAGATCCAGTCTGCATGCTTCCCCTCCATCATAAAAGTCTATAGATCAAGATAATGGAAGAACACTAAATATATGCCAGATACTTGATGGGATAAATGAGCATATTGTGATTAAAGGCAGTGGATAATACCTCCAAACAATGTAAATTTGTCTTATATGTTCCTGGTGCAGGAGGGACACCTCTTATTTCCACTCCCACTTTTCCTTCTCCTTTGTGGATGGAGCAGCTGCTACATGCCTTGAAGCAAAAGAGGCTCCCTGTGACACAAAGCAGGCACTGGATCTGGACAAGACCAGCTACCTGTTTGAAATAGTTTGCTGAGTCTATGCTGCTGTTGTTTGAGGAATGTTTCATGTGGGATGTGCACATTCTCATTTGCACGGTATAACCTAACTACAGGGATGCCCGGAGGCAGCCCAAGAGCTACGTCCAACCCATTGATGAGTCCATCTGTACCCTGAGCAGTTTCTCTTTTTTAATCAAATGGTTTTAAATTATGTATTTATCTGACCATATAATTCAGTACCCAGATGTTAAGAAGCTGGACAAACCTGACTGGTAATGTTGATTTCTCCAATCTCTCTGAGGGCAGAGATATGAGTTACAGAATATATCTGTTCTGATTCTTTCTTAGTTTTCTACATTCCATGTAGAGGCTGTTGAAAGGTTTTACTACCCTGTATCTTTTGAGCATGGACTTCTCCTGCATAGGATAATAAAGATTGAGGAGAATAAGGTCTGCTGGATATCTCCCTATGGATAAGAACGACATAGCCATTCTAGTGCCACCAGAGATGAAGAGAGCAGGTGAGAAAGAATCAGCTCAAAGATAACACCATCAGACACCAAAAGCAAATAACGTCATCTGCAGGGACTAATTTTTTTTTAATAGATGCATTAAATGGTTTAGCCTCTTCTATTTCTTCAGCTGAAATGTTTTCAGTCTTTAAAGAAAAAAGACAATTTTCTTCACTGTGTTGGAGAATGTAGAAATCAACATGCTGGGGTGGTTTGATTGCCGCCACACTAAACAGCAGACCTCTGACATTAATGGAAAGTGCCAATTTAATTGGAAAGATCTAATTTTCCATTTCCTGGATCTATGAAATGTGATTTTAAATATAAATGAGAGTCAGACCCAAGGGGATGATCCAGATTGATTCATTTAAATTAACATCAGTGTCTGAGCAGATGCTCTTGTGTTAGTTTCTAAGTGAATTTTAGGGTGAATAGATTGGGACGCAGATAGATGAACGATCCAGTGAGCATAGTGCAGAAGTCATGGTTACCTGAACAGAAGAGAGCACAAAAGGAGCAAGCTGCTGGATGCGGAGATGCCAATTAAACCACGATGGGCAGTGGTGTTTTTAGATCCATACCTCTTCCCTTGATCAGCCCACCAAAAGACAAGAGATGTCCCTGGGGCCTGAGACAGGTCCCTGTACCTCTCCTGAGATTTCAGCTATGGGAAGTGCTGAGAGCTCCCTCACTTGACACATGCTCTGCTTTGTGGGGGAAGAACTCTCCCTCGGGGCAGCCCAGGCATTATAGGGCCATATATCAGTTGACCTCCTGAAGGCTGTGCTGAGGATGCTCTGTGTAATGGGAGTCTGGTAATGGCAGAGCAGCTAGTCAGAGGTGAGGCAAAGTAGCGCCTGTGGCAAAGTGCATTGAAGTTGATGAGGCAGTGATGAAGTCTAATTCACCCTGAATTTCTGCAGATTTTACAAGTGGTATGAAGTGAGGGTGTGCAGCAGCATTCTCCAGCTTTAAATGATACAGGTTGTCCAGGCTGTAAAATCCTTCATTTTCCTTTGAATGGCTTCCACACAACAGCCACTAACATGCCTTTCTTTCCCCGCTGCTCCATTTATTGCTGCCAGGCTCAGGCCTGCTGTTATCCCACTGCTTATTGTTACTGGTCTCAGAGGCTCTGAAACAAGGAAAAAACACCCTGTTCATTGGAGCAGGCATCTGGGAAAGGATTTTCCATTACCTTCAATATCACTGTCTTTCCCCTGTCTTTATATATAATCTTTTGCAGACTTGCAGCAGGAATGTTACCCAATCTAGGCTTTTCACCACCTCTGGTGGGAATTTCTTGATACTCTGGGATGAGAGGGGTGCTTACGAGCTGCCTTGCTGTTGTTGGGCAAGTCATATGTACTAGGTATTCAGGTTTATTACTGTAAGGTGATCTGTGAATGCTGGGCTATGCCTGCCCTTTCATTATTACAGAGCTGCCCACAAGAACTGGCCTATATGACATTTTGTGTTGTACTGTTGTTCGTGAACACCGAATTATGCATGGGTTAGTTTATTCTTGGGTCACTCATACACACTTGCACAGACAAGCCAGATATCAGTTTGGATCATGCATGCCTAGATGTAACCCTACACCAAAAAGGTCTTCACTCATACACTAAATCTCATCTTTTTCTTTGCCTGCATTACTTGAGGCAGAACATATTTTGTGTTAATCTCAGAGGTAAACTGTAGGAAGATGAGTGTAAACCAGTGAACTGGGTGGTTAGCTGGTGGTTTAGAGGTCTGGATTCTGTTCTCTGTTTTCATTTTGACCTGCTACTTGACCCTGGGACCTCTCTTTGTTCATCTTTCTATTCAGATTGATAGGTTTCACTCACAGTCTGTACTGGATGTAAGTGCTCAAATGAAGGGCATGCCTGCATTGCAGTCTTAAACTGTGCACCTGCCTGTGCGATTGCCTAAACCCCCTGCTGCGCCTGCACAAAAATCTTGTTTGTGTGGCCTGGATTAAGTGATAAAACTCAAGCTATTCCCAGCTGCTAATCAGTGGATTCCTGAGAATGCCTTTTGTTATGTATTCTTGAGTTGACAGGAACTGTTGACTAAAATCATTTGTACCCCAGAGCTCCCCCACATCACCACCACCACCCCTGCCCTGCAGGGGAACACAGTAGCTGCTGGTTGAATCCAAGCAGGAGCCAGGTAAGCACAGCAGGCACCAAAATTATTTGTAAGATACATGGCAATCTCCCATCTCCCTGCAAGCCATACAACCTTTGTCATCCAGTTATTGGCCAGTGTACCTCACTCAGGTACCAAAGTGAAGACTGTGACTGGATCCAGGGATTTTCAAGCTGTCTCACTTTCTCCTGCCCTCTCTCACTGGCAGGAACGGTGGAGGTGCTGTGTCAGGGCAGGAAGCCTGCAGAGTCCTTCAGAAACCCTCCCATCAGACTGGGACCAAACCCACAGGGCGTTTTTTCCTAATTTGTAGCCCATGTGTGTTATCTATTATAAATTGCTTCAGCCATTAGCAAAGAAATCTACTGGTTCAATATAAAAGGCCTTTTATCTCTCAAACTTTGGGATAGCTGAGTGTTGCGGAAGTTAAGTCTTTCACACGCTGTCTAATCCATGACTGGTGCTGGTTTGAGCCTCTTTTCTTGGCAAGGCAGGACAGGAGTTGTTGTTCTTCCATAAATTTCTTAACACTTCAATAATATCTAAGAGGCTAAGATTTGTCACTCTCACTACTATGCGGTTTCTGTCAGTAATTATTGCTGGCAAATATCAAGTATTTCATGCCTGAAAATTAGGGGCATTTTTGCTGCCCCTAATTTCTCAGCTAGTGTGTCAGGTTACTCACTTTGTCTGTGATTGTTGATGACAATTTTGCTGATGAGTTGAGATGTAGGAAGACCCACCTGAATCCCTTTATCTGTCCACAAATGTTGCTGTTTCCTGACACCATTAAGTAGGGGTTTCAATAATTCCAGATACGAATCTGACCAGTGATGTGTTCTGTCCATGGAACAAACATCTGTTATTCACCATAGTAAATGAATCACTCTTTTCAAGGAAATTTGCCCATTGGATTATGATTTCACCCTTATCTGGAATGTGAACCAGGAACCTGAACGATGACTGGACTGTTAAGGAAATTAACTGTTGTTTCCTCATTCCTCCCAAGTGGTTGTGCAGAAAATGATATTGTAGCTTTTGTTCAGCTTGTGTACTTGTAAATCCCTCTCCTTTCCTGCTCCCAACCAGAGTTTGTGTGGTACTACTAGTACTGTTAAAAATTAGAGCATCCAAGAAGGAGTGCTTCTACAGAAAAGGGTAAAAATCCTTTTACCTTAGAGGTAACTGAATGGTGCATTGGCAGAGCATGGCAAATTGCACATGGATTGGGCTGCTAAGTTCTTCCAAGAAAGAAATACATCTATTGAACTGCCCATCAGGTGCCTTGCATTTTGTGGGTGCTTGGAATAACTAGTGGTTAAAAACAAAGTCTGGAAACTCAGATCATGCCAGCTGTAATTCTGTTGGCATCAGTGGGATTAGGACTGAGGTTGCTATTTCTTGTCTTTTTCTAGGTCACAGAGCCTTTTATGGCTGTGATAATTAAGCCTCAGATCAGTTCTCTGAATTGTTTTTCATCACAGTTATGCACCGAGTCCAAGACTTTTGTTAAACTAATTTTCAAGACACTGAGAATTCATTTTATTTCTTTATTGTCTCTGCTGCAAGTCCACATCATCTCCTGAGAAACTGGCTGTCTAAGTGACCTGAAGGCCACAAAGTCAATGCTACAGGTAGGAGTAAGACTCAGAAGTCCTGTCTCTATTACAGTTCTTCCAATCTTAAAATGTTTCTTCCTCAGCAATGTGTTTGTCAAACACATGTGATCCAGATTTCTTTAAAGACAGATGTCATGACTTTTTTTAAAAAACCTACTTCCATGCCTTGAGAACCCTTTTCATTCTGCTTTGTAGGTCAGATAAATTTCAATACCCAGACAAGCTGGTCGTTGGAAGAAAATCACTCATTAATCTCAAACTAGACTGAACTGATGAGATTTTTAGTTACAATTGTGTCAATGAAAACTAAATTACAATCAGATGATGTTACAGACACCAGGCAGAGGGAGTTGCATGAGGTGAGATTCACCCAATGTAGACACTCACATCTGAATGAGGGTACTAAGTGTCCCTGATAATTAATGGAGAGAAAAAAGGATATGGCTAGCACATGATTCATTTCATTCCTAAGTGGCTGGTGAAAAGACGGCAGATAAATCTCACTATTAAAGTATCCATTTCCATTAGCTACAAAGTGAGTTTAGCATGACTACCTCAGATAGAGATTCGCATCATAAACATCTAAAGTTGATGAGATAAGCTCCCCCAGAGGATGAGAACCCACACAAAAGGTGAGTACAAATGTGGAGCTCACCCTGTGAACTGAACTCTGTAGTGCCAGAGCCCACAGTCAGAAAAGAAATTATGTTTGCAGAATGCTGGAGAAGTCGCCACTTGCAAGACCCACAGGCAGAATCTGTAGTACCTGCAGGAGACTTGCACTTAAAGTGCCAATAACAAGATTTGCAAGATACTTGCCAGAAAAGCAAGGTATGGCATAGGCTGAAGGGGCTCAGGTTATCCACCAGGTTGGTTAATTGAACAAGAACAAAGGTCAGCAGGATAAGGTCATGCAGAGGCCTAGCAAAAAAAGCCCTTTAGTCAGACTAGGGCACGTTTAGGAGACTGATACACCCAGCCTGTAATTGCCTCCATGTCAGCGGTGCAGGCAGGAAAGCCCTGTGAGCACTTGCATGTGTGAGGATGTGATGTTCCCCATAGCACTGACAGTTTTTGCTCCCTGTCCAGACTATGAGTTAGTCTTATTCCAAGGGCACTGGGACAGCCCAAATGGGATTTAAGGTTTCCATTGATTCTTGCACTCCATAGTGCCATTTCCACCCCTCCATCCCTCCATATCTCAGGTTTCAATCATCTCTGCTCCATACAGTGATTTCTGTGTCCCAGAAGGAACATATGAGTAGCAAATATTTAATCTAAAAGGAAGCTCCTGGACTATCGCCCTGGAGAACAGAAAGCCCCCATTTGTAGTCGCCATAGCCCTGCAGCAGCAATGGCTGTAACACTTCTTGTGAGGCTGGATAGGTGCTAGTGCAGCTAGCTTGTGCTGAGCTCTTTCATGCCACAACTACACTGCTGGCATCCAAGCTAATATCTGCCTACACCTGTGTTAACAAGTCTGAAGCCAGTTCAAGCACTGCTATGTGAGTTTCAGTGACTACAGCTCAGGCATGTGCAGAGGTTGCTGCCTGTAGGTTTGCAGATATTGTATGGCCTGGTGAAATAGCAGCAGGTGAAGTCACAGGGACAAGCTGAGCTCTATTGGTGAAGCACAGCTCTGCTGCTAGAAGTGAATTGGCATGAGAGACTTCTGCTGGCATGGCCATCTGGTTCAGGGACCACTGGTCTCCAAGCCCTGCTACACTAGGCAGAGGTCTAGGGCTGAGATCTTGTCAACTGTAGTGGTTCAATAACCTAAATAATCTTGCCCAATGTCTTCATTACCAGTGTGAGCTGAGTTCCTCTGATATTCCAGAGAAATCTAGCTACTTTAGCAGGCCTTTTATATAGCCACATAAGGACAAGAGTAGTTAACAGGTCAGAAAAGGTCTAAGCCAATAGTTCCCAAATGCCGGACTTGTGGGTGATACTGTGAAAGTGAGACCCGTTACAAGGTTTGCCATGCAAGCAGAGAAGTGTCTGCTGCAGCCGTTCTCATGGAGAGAGACAGGCACCGTGCCGAGCACACAATGCTATTTGTGAGCCAGCTGCAGACCATGCACTGGCGTCCCAATCAGCAGTTTTGGATGCCATTTTGGGACACTGACATAACACTTGGTATCCTGGAGTTCTGAGCCATCATTCTGATTTTAGCTCATTTCTGTAAGTCATAATTAAGAAAAAAAAAAAAAGAGAGGGGAAAAAAAAAAAAGGCAGCAGATCAAACCCTGTGTGTATTCCTTAAGAACCATTACTTTAGTGAGAGACTGTTAACGCTATGAGAGACTTCCTGAGCGCTAGAGATTCGTCTGTTAACAAGAACTTTATGAAATGTTCATTATTACCACCTACCTACCAGGGGAGCTAACAATTTCACACCCTTTTTATTCTTAGCTGCACATTATACCCTCTTAACAACATTTTAAAAATAACTGCAGGAAGAACTGAATCACACATAATTTCAACAATTAGAAGTGACAAGCTGTTTTTCTCATCTAGTAAAATATGCCCATTTGGCATACTTTGCTGTCTAGCAGAGCTCTTTTATTCACACCACTCCAGTCTCTAAGGAAGACAAGCTATTATTATTATTATTCCACTGAAGAAATGGACATCTGTGCTTTCAACAAGATTAATATATTGAATGCACAAGAGTTATTTTATAGACCCTGAATTTATTGTTATGAAGCAGACCCAGGAAACTGAAGACATGAGGCCAAGCCAAGTGAGTCCTTGTGAAAAGCCTCACTCCTTGGTCCACAGAGTTAGCCAGACAAAATGAATCAGCCCTCCTGCATGTAGCACCTCCTATTTATAAACTGGGCCTTGTAATGACGTTTGGTCCTCCACTTAATAAACCTTTAAGCAGTTTGAGAAGGTAGCGCACTCCGTGTCAGAGGTGGCACAGATATTTTCTAGACAAAACAGAGGCCCTGAACTGAGGGTGTTATGCAGTCATCTTTATGCCAGCCAGACATTTTTTCTTTTCATTTATGAACAGTCATGTTCAGATTTCTTGCTGAGCAACTAACTTGACCTACCAGGCAAGCTGAAAGTCAGGACCCACAAAGGGTTTGCAAAGACCCGGATACCTAAGGATGCTTAAAGCCTAGCTCCTATGACCTTTCTCCCTGGAGACCTACCATAAGGCATAGCCTTAAGCTTCTGTATCACTTTCAGAAATGAGTTACTTGTGTCTCGTTTTTAAAGGTATATATGTGCCTAAGAAGGCAGGTAAGTGGTTAGTGGATATTTCAGAAGTCCTTTCATATCTAACTTCTATTGAATCAAATACCTGTCAGATGACTTAATGCTTTGAAAAAGCCTAGAAAGAAGATTTCTATAGCTGAATACATTTATGCCTTTGGTCTCTGTTATGCTGTAAGTGAAATAAAAGCTTTCATAACTGCCTGTTTCCTTGGGGATGATGAAAAGATTTTGCTAGGAAATAAAGAGGTCTGGAGCATGAGCACTGCTAAAGAAAGTTAAGTAGAGCTGAGGGAGGTGAGAACATCCTAGTTTCTGATGTTGTGTCTCTTGCCATAGGGAAAAGAGGAAGCAGTGACCTGAAGCATTTCTTTTTTACTGGACCCTTATTTCTCATTTTTGCATACTGGTTAGCTTCTTGCCTTCACACATCTCTGATCCTCTTTGCTCTGCTCTGCTCCTCCCACTGCCATATATACAGCTTATCTCATCCCATCCTCTTGGATGGTAATGGAAGGTTAATTATCCAGTGAGAGACACTATGAATCCTTTCTTCTGTCTTTCTGGGCACTGACATAGTGCTCATAATTATCATATCTACTTCAAATAGCATGCTAGGTATTTCAGGAGGTGAAAAATGCTGTCTATTTGCTACCAGCAAATCCCATTCTTTTCTGCTTGATCCAAATCTTTTTTTTTTCTTCATCTATTTTCTAGAAGCAAATCAACCATACTTTCATTGTGCACTCTATTAGCAGAAAAACAACGTCTAATTCTTAAAAATGTCATGTTGTTTTCCTGTCCCCTACTGTCCCTTGAGGCTAAGTAATCCCTTGTGAAAAATCTGACCCTATTATGATGGAACTGTAAGCTCAGAATAAATCAATAAGTGTCCACTTGCCAGTGTGCCAAACAAATCTGGATAAAGCACATCAAAAACTTAAGACTGATCCATTTCCGTGGTCCCAAAGGGAGAAAGCTTAGTGCATTGCTGTGCATCCTTGCATAAACCGTAGTGACTACAGAACAGGGGATCTGCCTGGTACACGGAGTTTTGCCCTTTCTACAAAGCATTGACCTTATTCATCTTAATTCTTCACAGAGGAAATCTTTGTTCGGTGGTCCAACAAATAATCCTGTTAGTACTTTGGTTCTGTAAGGTAGTATAGCTGAACCCATGAAACACTGATGATCCTTCACTCTCGCTGGGGGCAATGGGAACTGATAGTCCTGATTATTTTGCAGGATCAGACTGCAGAGAATTCATTCTAACAATTATAATTTGTCCCCTCAGCATCGCCATTTTTTTTTGTTATTAGACATAGAATTCTAGTCTTTTTAGCTATGAAAAAGTGTACTGAAATGCAGGTGAAATTGAAGTGAGGTGTTTGACTCTGTATGTGGTTTGGGAGAGGTGGGAAGGGGGACTGCAGGCTTTGCATCCAGAAGGAATTAGCTGCAGGAACAGGGAAATGAAGGAGGTTACATGATGCAGTTGTGGAATGGAAGAGATTTGGAAAGTAATGCTTTGTAAAGCAGTGAGATTCTCAGTCTAGTCACTGAATTCGTGTAGGAAGCAACCTTATGTAGGGCAGCCACACTGTGACTAGGTATACCTGCCTCCAGCATATATGTTGGTATAATCACTGTTAACAGGGACGACCAAGGCAGTTTGCATCAGGAACACCCTTTTGGACAATAGTAGCCTTCCTGCGCTCTCTTCATTTGAAGCAAGTCATAATTTACAGCTATACCAACAACAGTCACTGCAGCCCTCAGGCAACTGGATTGCAAGTCCAACCAATGCACAAAGGATTGAGCAAAAGCTACACCCATTCTCTACCACATATATTCTACAAATGGCTTAAACTGGTGACAAACCCTACAAATTTCCCTGTGTCATATTTCTAATCTAGGTAGCCTGCATAGGGCTGTGAAGTCAGTGTCTATTGCTTATGTAGTTGCAAATGACTTATGATTTTGTGGGATAACCTAAACGTTGAAACCCATGGCACAAATTATCTCAGGTTCAGTCTCCATTGAATCCTGACAGCTTGTGCTGGTGGAGCTTGTGCTTGCCTCCTGATCCCTAGTGCAGCAGCACTGTCAGGGCTGCACTGTGAAACCTGCTTGTCACATCCAGAGTGGGGCCATCTGCCCTGAACCATTAATTTGGGTCCCTAAGAGGCAGGAGGATGCCAAATTCACAAACCTGGAAAAGCTCACTCTACAGCTGTGTTATGAAACATCTGGGTTTTCTTTCTGTGTTGAGCTACAGTCTGGGGAACGAATTAAGAGTTGTTGGGTTTGTATTTTTTTTTTCCCCTGTATTATGATTATTTTTTTAAGGCACTGAATTTAAGAAATGGGAAATATTTGCCATTATATGAGGAATAATCTGACCGGTAACAGCCCATAAAGAGACCGTCTGTTTGGGTCCATAGCTCTCTTTTTCTGCAAACATTCACATTCACAGCCTTCTGCTTTCTTTTCTCTCACAAAACTTTTTATTGAAATTATGCCAGAAATAGTCCAGATTTTCAAAAGTGAAAATTTATTACAGAACTTGGACACCTAGACATCCCCTGGAGAAAGCATTGCCAGCTCAGAACAATTCCTAATAGAGCAGGAGATGTGGTAAAGGGGGACCCAGAAAAGACTGAAGATCTCATTTCCTTGTTTTCCTCAGTCTTCACTGTCAAAGTCTGCCTTCAGCCTCCCAGAGCCGTGTGCCTTGTGGCAGAGTTTGAAGGAGACAAATATTGCTAATGATAGGGGAAGATTAAGTCAGAGACTGCGTAAACAAATGCATCAGCATAAGCACGGGGACATCTACAAGTCCTTGGGATGGGATGGCATGGATCCAAGGGTTATGAGGGAGCTGACTGGTGTCATTGCAAGGCCATGCTCTATCATATTTGAAAGATTATGGTAATTGGATGAGGTCCCCAATGTCAAGAAGAAAGGCAAATGTCACACCCACCTCCAAGAAAGGCAAGAAGGAGGATCTTTTTTAACAAGCAGCTTGCCAGCAGGACAATTCCCTCAATTTGGTATTCATGAGGCTGCATTTGGAGAACTGTGTCCAGTTTACAGGAGGGAGTCCAGCAGAAGACCACAAGGATGGCTGGGGGCACATGACATGGGAGCAGACACTGAGACAACAAAGTTTGTTTAGCCTCCAAAAGAGAAGGGGAATAGGAAAGCTAATTGCCATCTTCCACTACCTAGAGAGGGGGCTATAGAGGAGACAGATTCTTCTCAGATGCACCAGGAAAGGTACAAGAGGCAATGGACACATTTTGAAGTAAGGCAAACTCTGACTGGATACAAAGAAAGAAAATTTCATCCTGAAAGTGATTATGCACTGGACCAGGTGCCCAGAGAGGCTGTCGAGACCCAGTCCTGGGAGATTTTCAAAACTCAGCTGGTCAAGGCCTTGAGCAACCTCACCCAGCTTTCAAGTTAGCCCTGCTATAAGCAGGTAGTCTGGCCAGATGGCCTCAGGGATGCCTTCCAGCCTGAATTAGTCTCTGATTCTGTGATTCTTTAAGTGTTGGGACTGGAGAGTCTTTCATGGACTCTCTTACTTGTGTGTATTCCCAAAGGGTAAAAGAGAACAAGACAGTCAGGAAAATATAAATATGTAACTGTTAAGTCGCAAAATAATTCCCTTACCCCATTAGAACAAGGAAAGTAAAATACTTACCTAAATGGACCAGACTCTATTCTGCTCTTATCTTATTGTTGTTTGGAGGATTATGATTCCAGGTGAAGAAAATGGGTACTTACTCATTTACTATAAAAGTGAGAGTGTTTTGCAAGGCACCTTCTGGCTTTTTAGCAGTAAGCTAAGTTTATTTGCAATGACTGGAATTTCTTCCAGTGTGTCTGAGTACTTTCAAATATGGGGAAGTCCAAAGCGATGCTGCTGATGGCTCAGTGAAGGGATCGTGACTTCTGGTGTGTGGAATGCAGTATCATCTGACACATCTGTGTGCTGATCTTCTGCTGGGATCTTCTTTTCCTGCAATCCCAACATTGCATTGCATCATCAGTCAAAGCTGTTTTCTTTTAACTCCTAAATTTAACAAGTGTCTAAAACCTCCAAATCCACATAAAAGATGCTAACCTCTAAAGATTCTTCTGACATCTTTTGATGCTGGAGCTCATTCATCTTAGGATCTTTCCACTATGAAAGTGAATATGCTGGGGAGAATAGAATCAACATGATAGACTGACAAACACTTATTGATTAAAAACACTGCTCCTTAATGCATCATCAGTTTGGTATGGACATTTACCAGCAAGCATAATCTTACTAATATAGCAAGGCCAATACCAGTCTATAGCAAAGACTTAGGGAAAAACCATCTGGTTGCACACCATTTCTATTACTTTCATGCAGCACACAGTAATTTCACCACTTTCAATTCCACTTTCAAATTTCCTTTCTATCAGAATCTGTAGGAACATCTTGTATGCATTCACCACCTACACAAACACATGCATACACATGCACGGTGTAAAATAGTCCGTTAGAAATAATAGTCCATTAGGTTGTTATTCGTATGCTGTTTGGTCTCATA
Organism: Nyctibius grandis; assembly: GCF_013368605.1. NCBI lineage: Eukaryota > Metazoa > Chordata > Aves > Nyctibiiformes > Nyctibiidae > Nyctibius > Nyctibius grandis. The sequence continues at coordinate 33,922,967 of NC_090658.1, forward strand.
TTCACAGTCGGAGGTTTTCCAACTAAAATGACCAGCCTGGTTAACACAGTGGCAGCACAAGTGTTGCCACATAGGTATTCCCTGAGCTGACATTTGCACCAGTGCTAGTGCAAAAGTGAGAAGTTACTTCTCTAGAAACAGCCCAAGTATCTGAAGGTAAAGCTAACTATCTGTTTTCTTCTGAATGTGAAATGGGATCAAACTCCTTCATGTGTCTTGGTGAGTTTTGACTGTGTTTCGGCTCATCTTCCAGACTTGGAGGAAATGGCGAAGTGAATGTGCAACAGGCATATTCCCAAGCATTTTGAATGTCCTGTCTCACTCTCAGCTAGCACTCTGCAAAGCACAATAACTGCCTTAGGACACTCTTATGACACGGCAGTTCTGTGTGATGTCCCAGGACAGGTCTGTCTTCTGCACCTTCTGCGGAGCAGTGCTATACACACTTGCAGCAGCCAGCTCACCTCAGTTCCTCAGTGGTGTCTGAACACCATCCTGCTTGCAAGGCTGATTTTTTTCCCAACTCCACACTTCTTCCTGTTGGCCCAAGCCAAATTCAGTCCTCACTGAGCAGCCTCAGGTCCCATGTCTTCCCATGAAAAAGTCTGCTTCCAAAATGTTGTCATTCTTTTCTGTCATGTATCGAGCCACTCCCATGCACCTCCCTTGAGGGCCTTACACACCCCCTTACTCATGCTTCGATTAATCCTGCTTAGCTAGCGTGCCTGATGATATGATGATGTATACCCACCTTATATTATATACTCAGACTTTGAGTCCCAAAAAGCCCCTTTAGCAGCCTCATGGACTAGTAATGATTCATCTCTCTAAGAAAAGGTTAATTCCATTTTTTCTTGTTCATCTTATCTCTTGGCCCAGAAACAAGCTCCGAACATTTTTTGCATATAAAGCTGCCAAAACCCAGATGTCTTACACAAGAGCAGCTGCTTAGGACTTTGTCCTTAGCTGGCTGGCAGTGCAATGCTAGAGCAGAGCCCAGTTTCCTCCCCTCTGGCCGCAGCACAGCTTTGATTACACATATCCTTGAACCTGCAAGTTCCCACATGGCAGCGAGATCTCTGCTTTGGCTCTGATTGGGTCATCAAAGTTTTAGTGACATCATCGCCATGTACCTAATCTGGGGATGCCCTGCAACCCTGAAAAGCAAGCTGTTCAAGAGGGATACTTGCATAGGGGTACATCCGCCAACAGGACAGTTTCATCAGTTTTAGGGCAGAGGCTCCTTTCTATAATTAACTTTATTCTACAAACAAGAGCTATCAGTTCACTTGCAATGTCCTCAGCATCTCCGATGCTTGCCTTGATACTACATGTTCTGTAGCTGAAAAGTTCCCATTGTTTGCAAGCTTTTTTTTTTTTTTTGGCTTCTGATTTATAGAAAATATCATGTCTTACTACTTCTTGCTCCTCCTCCTCCACATACCTTTAATGCTTCACACTACCTCTTGACATTTATCAATATCAAACCCTCATCAGCCTGTGCATAACTAGGTAACAGCTTCATTACTCATGAGTGTGGGTGCAAGTCCCAGCCCTGTTAGTGTTCCAGCTGACAGCCCGCTGTGTGTTGCATATGGACAGCCTCGCCAGCGTTGCACTTCAAGGAATGACTGATTCTCTTTTCTACACCACTGTACAGAGTTTAATAAAAAAAGGTAAGACATCAGCTTACATAGTCGAGGACACAGATGTAGAAAGCAATATTAAAGCCAAACATTATATGTTTCAAAAAGCCAAAGCAACAATATATGCAGCAATTTCTTGTGTTTGATGGCATTCACACTCTGGGGTTCTTTCCAGATTGAACGTTTGTTATTTGATTACTGTAGGAGTTGTCTATGCAAAAATATACTGCTATTTGCCTATATTGATAGTACTTACACAACTGCAGTAACTCTGCTAGTGTTCTGTGTGGACATTCTTGTGCTGTAACAAGGCCATAAGCAAAGGGAGCTGTGCTGGACAGTATGTGCCTGTATTCCTTGCATAAACCTGTGAGCACTTGAGCTCACAGTGAGCTTTTGTATCTTGAAAGAAGCAAAAGCATCAGATCTTCTGCATCATCCTTCTAAACTCTCCCCTATTTTCTTATCGTTATTTTCAGTCCTTGATACCGCTGTGGATACTCTTTGTAACAGTCTCTTCTCAGGCACTGATTCTGAACTCTAACACCGGCAGCAAGGCTCCTAATCAAGGGAAGTCCACAGGCTTGGATGGATGCAAACATAATATGCAAAACTCATCTCTCAGGATTGGAGTGCTAGTAAAAGATGGGTCCTTTGAGCACTTCCACCCTAAGACGTATTCCTTATGAGGCACCATGCTGTAGGCAGCCAGGAAACCCTTAAATAGGGATGAAGCCAGTAGTGTAGAATTAAGCAGGGCTCAATAAAAATTGCTTTTAGAGTAAAGGAGGAAGGAAAAGAGGAAATGGTAGTCATTGAGGCGTGAGATGACAATAGCTTAGTAGAGAACTTCAGCTGTATAAGTGGAGATATTTGTGAGAAGCTGCAAGACGTAGCCTCAACAGGCCTAAGGTGATAAACAATCACATTGAACATGAAGTCCAGATTACAAGTCTATATGAGAAAATGATTTCATAAGAAATTAAGGCAAAAGATCCAATATGTTACTTAAGATTAAATAAGATTAAAATGGCAGCTAGACATCACAAGCAGAAGTTCAGTTGGGAAAAAAGAGAAATCAGCAGCGATGCAATAACTTTTCCAGTCCTCTACACTCAGGTGGTCACTTCCAGGTAGGCAATGCATGTCTGCAGCAGCTCTGCACTGCAGTGTGGCAATGACTTGTCTCCCTGGGGTAAATCTGTGTTTCCAAACTAAATAAAAGGGAGCGATCAGTGGAGGCTGATTAAATGCTGATGCTTCTGTGACTAGATCTGCCTTTTGCTTCCCACTCATACATGGAAAAAAAAAAAAAAAAAGGCCAACCAATGCTGGGGGATGATTCTGCATTGCTGCATCAAGGGTTCCTACAGACTGTGAATGGCTTCTTCTGAGTCTAAAACAATGTTCACAGAGGATGTACTCTCTGCCAATTTGTTTGCAATACCATTGGTGCTTGATGCATTTGTGCTAGCTCACCCTTCAACCTGAGAAAATAGAAATCCAGCTACTGAATAGAGACCGCTTTAAGTGGTTTGCTCTTCTTTTGTGTCTACTGGTGGAGAGGAGTTGTTCAGCTGTAACAGGGTGCAGGAGCGTACTCTCTCCATAAGCATAGTCCAGTCTGGTGCACAAGTTCCTGGGCAAGTGACACAGACCCACAAAGGTAACTGTAGCTCACTCACCCTTTTCCCCCGCTCTCCACATGTGCTTCACCACATCTTCATAAGCTGTCATGAGGTGACAACTGGCACCTGCTACATGCCTATTTATGCTGTGACTGTTTTAAGCAGCAGAGAAGGTGCACATCATAGCATCAGTTCTGAAGATCTGTTGCCAGAGTTTTCTTCCCATTGTAGAAGTCCACAACCATATTTGCTGGCTGTTGAATTGCAGACTGATTTGAAGGCAAGAAGCTTTGTTGTTGTGGTTTAAAACTTTGCCTCTGAATACTGTTTGTGCTCCTTTCCATTGAGGGAGTTAAAAACTCTGGTATAAGTTGATGCTTTTGTTCAGATACGTTTTGGGCCTACCATCAAACTCAGGCCGTCACTCCCCTTCTTTTTCTGAAAGCCCCTGCAAACTTTGCTTCTGGCAATATCTCAGAATATGACTGCATACTTGTTTTAGTTGACTCCCACTACTCTGCTCGCCTTTCCAGCACACTACTTGTTTGCAGTTGAAAGGGTGATTTTGATTTTCACTGCCTCATGTGTCAGCGTACAAGTCTGAAGGAACCTTTTTATAATTGTAATAACAACTCTCAGCAAAATCAATGGCACTTTCATTACTGGTACGAAGCATCCATTTTCTTTTGCCCCCAAGGAATGGATGCCTTATTGCAGAATGACGTTACAATAGAGGCTGACAATCAGCCGTTACAGAGTAAAGCCACATCACAAGAAAGCTCTGTCATGAGGCTGCCTTTAATAGGCAGCCAGCAGAATTTGGCTCTCACTTGCACTGAATTCTCTTATCAACAAATTTGGCATCAAAGGAACTACAGACTTCTAGATTTTCTGAGCTTGCCTGGACCTCACTGATCTGGTGGCCTCTGTCCTCATAGCAGCTCTTGCTATAAGTTGGAAAGTTGGAAAAGTGTTATTGTTCCAATTTGATATGGGAAAAGGAGGTTCTCAAGCAAATGCCTACTCAAGGCAACACACCAGTGCAGGGATTGAAATTGCTCAACTTAATTTTTAGGCACTTGACTTGCCTCACAGTAGATTCAATAATAGGTGCCGGAGGATCTTGCTCACGCACCGTTGCGCAGAAGCACACCCCTACCCTGGTATCACCAATGCTTCTGGGTTTCTTTCCCATGAACACAGGGACAACGGGAAGAGAAAGAGAGGAGAGAGCTTGGTGCCTGCTCAAGCTTTACCCTGTTAAGGGCCTTGGACATAGCTGGGACATGTCCCAGCCCCAGGAACATGAATGTGTTTTCCAGAAGCACAGAGGCAGATTAAGGCACTGTGGGACATTAAGACTACCCTAAGCCAGTGCTGTTGCTTCTTCCCTCCACTGCTTTATCCTGCCTCTGACAAGGGTGCACCAGTTGTGCTGATAGAGCTGCTTGTGTGGTCACTGTGTGAACCAGAGTGGAAGACTCCATCCGAAAAATAATTTCCTTTTTGTTATTTTCTCACTGGAGTGGTTGCGCAAGGCTGTTTACAGCACAGCTGCGCTACTGAGGCATAGCGTGCCACTGTACACTGGACAGGGTGTAAATGAGAGAAGGCATCTCTGGGGAGGGGTATATAAGGAGAGGAAGGAGATGATTCTTTAAACCAGAATAGCTGTGAAACTCTTTGTAGTGTAAAACTACAGCCAAAGCCAGTTAGCTCATCTTCTTGGGCTTTCTCTGCGGTCACTAGGGAGAGATAAGCTCTTTCAGAGTGATGGAGAGCAGGAGTCCTTATCTCCCTTCATTGATTATAGAGGAACCCCAGACAGTGAAGTGCTTAATGTTACATGATACAAATAACCCTAAAGCAAGCAGTGAAGCCAAACCTCCACCATCTCAGGCATTTTTCCTCATGCTGTCCTCATATTAAGGAAATAACTTTCATTCTTGTGCCAAGAGCCTGCCAAAATAGCAGAACCACGCTCATGAGTGTAAAACTATTTTGTAAATCTGATCCGCCAACAAACAGGAATCTGAATCCTAACTACAACTACCAGCCCTGACAGTCCTCATCTCCAGGTTTTTTTTTTATTTTCAGAAATTATACAATGTTTAAGATAGGGGCCTATTCCCATCCCTCCCTACTACAGACAATCTCTTAAAGACCGCCTTGACTTTTTCTTTCTCTGGGTAAGCCTTTCTTAGTCTATGATGAGCCACATTTCACCTCTGAGGTTGCTTACCCAGCTCCCACTCTGCCCTGAATTGTGCTGCAAAATGCTCTGTCATTAACTCAAATGGAGTCTGGGCTGTAAACTCTGCATTATACCATCTTCTAGCTGAGCTGAAACAAGGAGGCTGCCGTTCCCTGTCCATCAATACCAGTTTCTGTGCTCTGCAGGATCATGTGGCGGTGCACATTTGATATGGACAAGTCATGAGGTCAGGAGGCTATTTTGGGCAGATTAGTGGCAGGAGAGCAGATCTTACCTGTTGATCTACTCCTTCAAAACAGTTTGAACATCTTTGAGCCAGTAAAGAGAGTAAGTATCAGTTCAGCGCCTCACATCCTGAGACCTCAATGGTTTTGATCCATGACTATCTACCCTGAGAGTGGAATTACCATCTCAGGGAAGCCCAGCCTGAGAAATGTCTGCCAGCAAAGCAAGCATCCTGTATTTTCTCTTGTGAGGATGAGATTTATACTCACAGACACTCTGGTCCAGCCATATCAGAATTTGCAGTGTTTATTTATATAAACTGAAGAAGGACCACCCAGCTATTTCGACCACACAGTTGTCAGCAGCCATCAACCAAGCAAAACGATTTTGCGTGTTAATTGACCACTGAATAGCATGCTGTGACTTTCTGTCTTTCTTTGCTTTGCTCATTCTCCCTGTGAATTACAGACCAAGAAAGCTACTGTACTGTAGGTCTATTTTATGGCACTTTTTAGCTGACAGACATGCAATTCAGTTCACACACACTGCACCAAACATGGTTATAGCACAAATCAGATTGCAGATTTATTTTAGTTAAGTTATTCTATAGATGTAGATTATACAATAGCTGCACTAAGATACAAGTACTTGGTTAAAATGTAATACATAAAAGTATCTCATGCAAGATCAAGCTATGTCCTAACCATATCAAGAACTAATCAGATCTCACAAGAAGATACAGTTTCATGATATACATGAGAATTAAAGCATGTATCTTTCAAAGTGTTTTCTGTATTTAAATTGAAGTTATGATGTTGTTGTGTCTTAGATCATTCCAACCCCCAATACTGGCACACGTAGTTTTAGTTTATATCTATCTTCTGTGGCATACATCCTGTGAAAACAAGACATAAGCCAATGTCAGAATGTCCTTATGCAGAATTGCAATGTTTAACTAAATCTGTGCAGCATCATGCTATTTGTTAAACTGATACACTTTCCTGTTTAGAGCTTGCTATTCCTTTCCTGCTCTCACACCCAGACACGCTTAATTAATTTTTCTTGCATTCTACTTCAGCCCGCGTTTAATGAAACCCTCCACATAAAACTATGAGCAAAGTCATTCCTCTTATAACAAAATGAAAGTTTATTCTCAGCCTGGTAATGGGAGTTTAGGCTATTTCTAGTCAGCCAAAAAGAAAAAATTAATGGTACACAGTTCCTTGATAAGTCTTTGCCTCTTTCTTACAAATTTGCACATGCTGACAAGATGACCATTAGCAATTTCCTTCCTCCTCTTCCTCTTCTATTTGGAAGAAACAGGAGCACAAACAGAGGCTGTCATACAGCAGTGTAAGCACTCTGGTAACAGTGCCAGGTGAAGGTGGCCCTGCCCTGTTGTGGTTTGGGGAGCACCAGCCCCACACCTCCACGGACTGGTCCCTCACTCATGCTGACACAACTATTCATGGGGCCATGCCATGAGCTAGACCACTGAAACAAGATGTGTTACAAATAGGCAACTCTCCCTTCCCCCAAAGAGCTATTTTTATTGAGGTCCATTTCAGTGCTGTGGTTCCCAGCATAGCCCCACAAACGGCTGTGTTGGTGCAGTGGAGGGGCTGGTATGAATGAGCAGCTGGAGATGGATGGGATGGGGGCAGGAGCTCCCCAAATGGGTTCATTGCTGAAGTCCCCGATTCGTGGCAGTGCAGCCTGGCAGATAGTGCCAACGAACCAACACCCAGGCCCAGCTGAAGGCGAGGTCTGGTGGGTCAGTGCTGAATTACTGGCTGGCCATGCTGACTCAGAAGAGATAAGGAAAAGCTGTGGGCTATTCCTGTGATAGTGAGACTGTCTATCAGGCAAAGGTCCCAAGGGGAAAATATGACTTGTGTTTTAAGGGCTGTACCATGATACAGAGCTATGTTACAGTAGCACTAACAGCAGAATGCCATTTTGCCAAACAGCTATATGCAGAGAGTAAGACAGGCCCTGTTTCAAATGCTTCAAAAGTCAGCGGGAGATGATGGAAAATACTGTGTTTGCCCTTAATTCTCCCCATAATGTCAGAAAGGTAAGCCATCTCCTGAGGGATGAAACATAATAGCTCCATTTTCCCATTTCAGAATTTTGTCCATTTCTATCACCTGGCTGGGGGAGGTGTCTGCATGTACTGGCGACCCCCAGTTTGGCCAGATGGCCACTGGCATGCACTGTTACTCCCAGTGATGCTGGCACTGGAAAACCCAAATGCCACCAGTGTGTGAGTAAGGTATATCAATTACCAAATGTGGGGTCTGGAAGGAACTTTCCCTCAGTTCAACCTTCCAAGAACTGTTTCATCTATCCATCTATCTGTCTATCTATCTATCTATATATCTTGTCTGCTCCTGTAATGTAGGGCCATACTCCTAAATCTTCTGCATATTGTTTATCTAATATATCCTTTATAGGGCAATAATGCAGGGCACTAGTAACACCTTTTGATACCCTGATGTCTTCCTATGGCACAGTTTGTGTTGTAGCCTTCCCTACAGAAGTTTGCTGTAGGGTACAATAGAGAGATTTGTGGTCTGTAGTAGGGCGTGGAGCAGATGGTGTGTGAAGTCTTTTGGAGGAGAGGTATCTTACAGGGTTGCCAGCAACTTTAGAAGTATTCAACCAAGGTTGCTAGCCACAAACCAAGCTTTTTTCACGTGTTAAAGGAAATGACAGAGCCCCTCAACGTTTCCCCTTGCAGCTTGTCTCTTTCATCTTTAGCCCTTCACAACACAACTATAAGGAATATCTCAGGTTCTTGAAACTTTATTGGTGTTTTATCTTCCGAAGTTGCAACGAACCTTTCCTGATTAGCACTGTTTCCTGCCTACAATGATCCTTTTCTTCAGGACCTCCATTAAAATCTCTTTGGAAATTCCACTGGCACTCACATAACTCACTATTAGACTTTCCCTTACACACCTCTGTCTTCTAACAGTGGTGCCCACATGATTAGCTCATGGGTTGGTCTACTGAGTGCATTACCCTACACCACTGCTTTTCCATAGTCATAGTCCTCACATTGTGGTTTGGAGTAAAACACTCTCTATCTGCCCAAAACCAAAATATCTCTGTCAGTCTTCCCAAGTCTCTCTGAAACTGAATCCTTTAGTATTAGTGATGAAAGTGAAGCATAGCTTCAGTCCAGCGCAAACATCCACACATCTGCTATCCCCATGGTCTCTCCTGGCTGCCAGATCCAAACCAGAAACCATGCAGTCATGTTAGCGTGGTCCTGCCCCTGAGCACATAAGCCTTGCTGAGAGGCAGAGGATCTGAGCTCAGATGGAAGTGCCACGCTAAGGCCATTACTTCTGTATCAGAACTGGCTCACGTCCAGGCAGCTTGAGGAGCAAGCAGACCAGCCCTGGGACCATCTGCAACCATCTGTCTAGAGACACCCTCATCATTGCTAGCAGGCAAGGGCTAAATCTACAAAACAGAATGCTAGTTCATACTGCAGACTCTAATGTCCAGCTGTCCTGACATTGAGAGCAACATCCAGCCCCAAGTCCAGTGCAATCGGAGAACTGAGAATTGACTATTCCTCTGCTCAGCATCTTCAAATGCTTTAATCTCTATAGTGCAGTTAGGCAGAGAAGTTTCTCTGTGAATCTGGGATCACTATAGGAGCTTCATTCATTACCTGTGCAACTTGGCAGCGGTAGACAAGCCAGTTGCAGCATCAGTGGTGAAATGCTTGCTTACTTAGGTGGAAAATTATTAGCATAGTTTTCTTGTTACCTAACAGTGATCTGAATTCCTGAAAGGAATAAAGAAAGAAGATCATCTTCATTTTTTCCAGCTGCACCAAATAAACAGCATTCCTCTTCCATGTTTGTTATTGCTTACAGAGCAGGCAGAGACCCATTTCTTTCTCCAGCTTTGATACTTATGAAAAATTGGAAATTGTAGGGACACACCCTGCAGCTGCCTTCATCCAACAAAGGGTTAATTGCAATTGCCCCTCCATTTGGCACTCAAGAGAAGAATGATAAAACCTTATCTACACTGAAGGAAAAAAATCTTACCAGAATAACAAGCATTGCATTGAGGAAAAGGAGGTTCAATGAGCAAAGGCTTCTTGGTGCTAGGAAGTTTTGCAGCTTTTACTGTATTTGTATAGTCAAAACAAGCAACCTTTCCCCACACTTTATCACAAATATAAAGATATCAGCTGGAAGTGCTGCACAGTTAATTTTGGCTTGAGAAGCAATATAGTTTATATTAGTGTCAAGCAACTTTATCTAGGGCTTCTAATGTCATAAGCATTTGTCTGGCAAAAACCAAGATCTTGCACTTCTGTTCAACATATTTATAACCTGTCTAGGGTAGACCAAAATTTTTACATTTGAATCTAGAAAGTTGCTAGCACGATCGACACTGGTGTAGCTCCCTCTTTACACTCGTGCAGTGCATCTGTAATTACAGTGTGTAAATTGCCTTAAGGGCATAGTGAATTCTCAACATTTGTGGAACAAAGGCCTTAGGAAACTGAGCTCCAGGACTGAGTTAAACCTCAGGCCATGTAATCTGGTTGAATATTATTTAGTCCTTATCTTCTGTAAATTGCAAATTTATGGAAACAGCCATTGGAAACAAACACTGAACTGAAATGAATGAGTATGGCTACTCAGGGCTTTGCTTCCTTACAATGCTGCTTTATAAACGTAATAATCTGAAGTGAATCCAAATAATCTCTGCCTTCGCTCACACAGATGAGTGCAGATTCACCCCACTGCCTCATGTCACTTCAGTTTGTCCTTTTTCTGAGCTGCTGACCTCTTTGAAGTGGTAATACTTCTACTTGGCCTGTGTCTCCAGAAGCCAACTTACTACACAAACATCAATAACTTAACTCCTAACACTCCAGAGAGCAAGGGAAAGATAATCAGAGTCTGTTTCATAGGCTTTAGCTCCACGGGATCAGCTGGGCTGAGCGTTGAGCTGAAGAGAAGAGGTGGGGAGAATTCACATCTCCTCCTGAAGTGTTATCTATCATATTCAGCTGTTCTCAAATTTTCCAGTGAATAGCTCATTTTTTCCTTCCTTTCAGAAGAACTGCTTTCTTCTATTTGCAGTCATATAACATTCTTATGCTGTCTTCAAGGACTAACATAAGGAAAGTATTTATTGTATTTTACCTAAGGCAAGTACTAAGGCTATTAAAAAACTTCTATGATTTAAAAGGTGACAGAAACACTTTGCTATCACATGATGTAAATTGAACTGTTAGGTTACTTTGGCTGCTTATACTGTTATAATGCAAAAGCAGACCTGGAGTAGTAGAGGAAATATGTTCTTTGGCTTTTCATTTCAACATTTAAATTGATTTTGTCCATGAATATAATTATACCAGGATAGCTATACTGACAATCTTCCTAATGAAGACATACTTCACGGATGTAAACTACTTAGCTGAATTAAATAAACTAGATGACCCAAAGGATTAATTTTCTTTTTTTTCCCTTGCTTTTTCTTATTCTAACTGCATCTATATCAACAGAGGTATGATTTTGTCTTTCATTCTTTCTTCTGGACTTGCACCCCTTCTCTTTTGCTTTCCATGAAAATTCTCACCAGCAAATTCAAGTGGTTTAATAGAAACAAAGTCAATTTGCATCAAATAAATATCAGATAAATAAAAAACTAATACAGAACTTGAAAATGCAGTTCTATTCCCAGAACAACGATTGCACACAGGGACTGAAAAAACCCAAACATATCAAATAACTGGAAGATTTCAATGAAGCCAGTTTGAAAAGTAGTAGCCAGGTACCTGTAATATACATTTCAGCTGGGGAACATAAAGCAATACCTATGGTACACCAAGGCTGGACACACAGTGCATCTGGGATACACTTTTTCCCATCCCTGGGTACAGAGTGACCTCCCCAGTGGCCTGTACCCTTGGAGAAGAGGGGGAAGGAATGAAGTGGGGTAGTGGAGATAGAAATCTTGACTCAAACCTAAGCAATGAAGTTTTCATGCGCTCAATATTTGCCTTCTTATTCCTATCCCTCTAAATAAATCACATCCTGAAGTGCCCAACAGATTTCTGTGGGTTTACTTTTATCACCTGGGGGGAGGAAAGGGGTGTGATGCCTCACCAGTATGTGCTGTGCCAGCAGATATCCTAGGGTTGACCCAATTATTCCCCAAATGAAGTGCTTTTGTCAGTGCAATTAGTTAACAGGTAGTTCACCATATCTGAACGTAGGACTGTTCTACTGCTATAAATATGTCCTCACTAGGAGTTAGTATGGTATATGGATGCCTTATGCCCTAAGTAACTCCTAAAATAACATAGCCCACCAGAATCAGGCAGAAGCTGAAGCTTATCTAAGACCCCACTGCTGCTGAAAGCAGAGGGCAACCCTACCTCTGCCCATCCTTTGGGCCACAGCGATACTCACTAGGCAGACATGGGAACTGCCCTTGCTCAGCATGAGTTTTACCAATAAAAAGGTTTTGTTTCTTTCTAAGATCAGCCCTCTGGCCTACCTGACTGTGCAGGTACACAAGGACTAATGGCAGCACATAGGAAGGGATAGAACTGCATGAAGTGCAGCATTAAATCAAATTAAGATAATCGGGGAAGTATATCTTAAGTCAGTAAATAATTTGATCGGTGAATGAATATGAGCAAATTCCTTTCTATTCAAGACAACTATCCATGCAGAAAGACAAAAATGTGTCAGATAGATATGTTAGTTACAGCGAGGAATTGATTCAGTTCTACTTAAGAAGTTGCTCATATATAGAGTAAGAGAGGAGTGATAAGACACATTAACCCTTGAATTAATGAACAGAATGTTTCAATTTTAGTTTGGTTGGAGCAGAAACAGAAACGCTTAAGCTGCCATTTTTTTCTTGAATGCAGCCCAAGATGTGGGCGGTAACAAAGCATCAAAAAGGTTGCAATTGATTTGGAGCATATGGCAAAACTCTTTGTCAAGGAAAAGGAGGGAAAAAGTTGTTTTGTTTGCTGGAAGAAAAATAAGCGAGAAGACCAAAGCAATTCAATCTGCTGAGTGTGAAATGCATTAGGAGGATAGGAGTGTTGCACAGCTGAATGCTGCGCTGTCACTGCCAGACACTTCTCTGCTGGCTCCTGATCCTGGAGCTCTGAAGTAGGTCTGGCAGCTCCAGCCCTATCTCGGTCAGAACCGCAGGTCTGGGCTGCAGGGATAAGAGCATGTTGCTCCAGCCCAACACAGACAGAGAGGAGCTGAGGGAAATTTTATAGGTATTTTTGAAACAGAAGGAAAAAAGCTTTTAAATATTTTGAAAGAGAAATGCAGGCAATATACTGGCATTCAGATATGGATGGCATTCACATTTGGAAACTGCACATCTGTAGTAAAAAATCTAAAGTTTCTCCTGTGTTCCAGACTCCTCGATCACCACCACTGCCTCTGCCACTGCAGACTTCTTAGCAGTTCCCTTCCCCACATACCCCCATCACTTTAGGTATCAAGTTAGCCTTGGTAGGAAATGAGGACCTGCTTTGTTAACTCTTTCCATCCACCAGGGAGGGCCTAGTTTAATTACAGGCTCTGTCTTGCTTCTAGTGAAAGAAGATAATTGTCCTCTTTTCTCTGTTTTGGAAGGGAAGGAGGATCTGAAAGATATCTAAAAGTGAAAGCTACTCCATAAAGCTTTCTAAAACTGCCACATGCAGTTTACACTGCAATTAGGAAACCACTGTGCTCTGTGAGATAAGTTAAAATTTGTTTGCAAGTGAAGCCACAGCCAGAGGTGAAGCCACTGACTGCAGAACTGAAAGCAACCCTGCAAACTTTATTGCTCTTGATGGACTGCTTTGAATTTAAACTCACTGGGAATGAATAGAGAACAAACTTACTCTGTCACTTAGGCTTTGTGATCTTCGATCAAATACGTACTATTAATGGAAAGGGCACTGATGGTCTTTCTCGGTTTAGGTATGCCCCTTTATTGAACACACAAAATAGATATAATTAATTTATGTATCAGTGAAGTTACATCTGAAAATCCAAGTGTTGATCAAAGTGCCATGAGTGGTAGATCATAGCTTGGAAATAACTATATATGGCCTAATGAAGTAGTACAGGAGGAAACCTGAGGGAAGAGGGACAGATATCAGCCACAACAGAGCTTGTAAAGGGATGCAACTGTGAGATGTTAGGAAGCCCACATTTATTCTCTTTTGACTCGTTGATGAAGGTTTTGTGCTCCAGCTAATTGGCTGGAAAGTTATTTCTGTGGACCTTTTGCTGCCTGAATCTCTTTTTGCCCACTTTGCTCACAAAAGTCTTCATTTTCCCTTTAATTTAAATGTTTGCTGATGCAAAGCATTAGACAAAATGTTCTGAGGAATCCACATTTATAAATTAATAAATAATGATGGTAGAAGAGATTGTAACAATTCTCTTGTTTAACTTCTGTAAAATCCAGCTGAAGACTTTCATCTTAGAGCAAACAATTTATCTCCTGCTTAAGCCTATGGAGCTCTTTCTATACTGTAATCATACAAGGTACTGGCACACATCCTTCTGAAAAGAGAAGTTTAAACCTTTCACAGGGCAGATCCAAACTGGTAGTGACATTTCTGCAGGACGTTACCTCTACAGCTTAGCTGGAGAGCAAAGATCAAAACAGGTAGTATAATTCAAAACAGCCAAACCGACCATTTTTTTTTTTCATTTTCTCCCTTTTTTTTTTTCAGTTTGACTGAACAGAAGTTTTGGATTGTCTGGCATCCAGATACACCCCAAAGTCTCAGATGGAAAGTTTACAGCAGTCAAAACAGGCCTCTTACTGTCCTCCACTTACCATGGAGAGAACTGGGAAAACAGCTGTGCTTTCTGTTCTGATACTTGCCGGAGGGTCCTTAAAATGAAGTCCACGATCAGCCTTTATGATATTAAAATATGTTTTAGATAGTTAATATGCAATGAGAACTTAATCATTTGAAGTACTTCAGCCGCTGACCAACTCCATGCAGTGCTTTAAAATGTGATTCTGCTTTGAAATGTGATAAATAGGAAAGAAATTGTGAGTGCTGATAACCCTGTAGTAGTGTGTTCAGAGTTGCCTCAGATGATTTTAGTGTCTGTAGTGTTCTGTTGTGTCTGTTGCTTCTCTGTTGTGTTGGAGGGGGAGTGGGCAAAGAAGCAAAGTTGTGAGCATATGCGCATATTTCTTTTCTAACAACACACTGCATTTGTCCAGTCCTTTTCTTCAGATAACCTCATAGTGCTACACCAGGACTAATCTATTCCATGTCTCTGAGGTGAACTCTCAGTGGCAGAAGAGAGGAAGATGTAAATGCAGAGCTGTGTTTTCAGGAGCTCGCCCTAGGAGCTTGGCAAGGGGTCTGTCCAAGGATGCTCGGCATTAGCAGCAGACCAGAGAACAAAGCCCAGGAGGCCTGGCTCTTGCTCTTTTGCTCTAACCTTGAACTTACATATTTACTGAAAAGGTGTTCATATTACTTCATCAGCATTTTCCACATTATAATCTTAGTTTTCTTCCTGCTTTTTGTTATATGTCCACAAAAGCTGGAAAACAACAGCACCTGAATGTTCTCTTCTATGCTAATGAAAAAACTGAAATATCAGCAAAACAGCTCAGGAGGGCTATTACTGTCATATAGCAGACTTAGCTTGGAAAATATGATGCTGGTTAATGCCCTTTAATGGTAGTACTTCTCAATATTACCCGCATACCTGACAGACATAAATAAATACAAGCCATTTCTAAACTTAGTTGGTATCTTAATTGTTCAAGAGGCTGACACCTGCTATAGTAAACAACCAGTGTGACCACAGGGAAAACATTGTGTCTGTTTGCTTTTATGTATCCATAGAGCACATACCTCAGTGGTATGCAAATATTTGGTTGCATCACATTGCCTATAACTTCATTTATAACACACATTGCTCACAACACAGCCTGAGCTCTGGTAGATAATTCAGCTGAGCAAACTGTCCTGCTCACAGTGACTCATAAAAAAGAGGTCTACAGCAAGCAGCCAGGTGATGGAAACACAGCAGAGCAAGCGGCTATTTCTATTGTTCTGAACAGTTGGTTTCACTTATAATTTCTTTAGCCCACAGAGCCTCCAAAGTGCTCATTGATGTACTACAGAGGAAATCCAAACTACCATTCATATGGTTTAAAAGCAACTTCTTCTACAGCAGGATGAACTCTAAAATAGTGAAGAACTGTCATAAGTAGAGGTACCTCCTCTTTCAAATCATGAAACCCATCTAAAGATACATTTTTATATAAAACCTGATGCATACTTTTAAGAGACAAATGGTTAAACACTCCTTTTCAGACAATAATGCTGAGAAATGGTTTGCCATAGACTTACTAGGGATTAAGTCTTTTCATTAAATAATAATAGCAGAAAAAGAATCTTTCTGACCTCAGACAATGTTAATTCGGATTCCTGTGTACATCTAGTTCAAAGGACATTCTGAGTTCCCCTGGTCTTCTCTTCCTTGCATTACAAGGATGAAGCTTTGATGATTTAGCATCTCCCAGCTCAGCTTTCTGCTTCATTTTAGCACTTCTAGAGTGGGAGACATGATCCTTGGCCAGCTCCCACATTGGGGAGGTTCATAAATTCATTGACAGATCTTATATTCACTGGGAGAAAACGTCATTAATGCAGAATTAAAGCTGTCCACTGGTATTTCACGCCCTTCAAGGATGTTTCAGGTCTAACTCCCACATCTGAAAAAAAGGGAAATAAAAGATTAAAGGGCATATCTGTGAAACCTTGACACTCGCCCTTCCCTGTCAATAGCACTGGAATTTTGTGCAAAACATCTATCTGCCTTTCCTGTGGGAGGCGTGATTAGGGAGCAGGATTAGTCACAGCAGTTCAACAGAGCTGTGATTCATATTAAAAGGTGATCTGGATGGACCATTCCCATCTGTGAATGGGGAAGCAAATTCCTTGACAGGACCCTCTTTTGATCAAAGGAGGGCTTCCTGTATCTTCAAGAGCTCCTACACACCGCACTTCAACACTGCATGGAATCGGTCCTATAAATAAGGATGTCAACATTTGGCCTGTATCTTTCTGCGCATGACAAGTTTAATGACAGGTGAGTGTAGGGTTAGATTGCGTCAAGTGCATAAAGGCAAAGAGACTATAAAAAAGAAGCAAAGGGCTTATCAAATGTGAGAGATCTGGTGTTCTGGGGGTGAGGTGCGCCAGGAATTTGGCTGCAGGGCAAGTGTAGCCACCCCCTTCGAAGTTCACAGACACCCTCCGGTATGGGAGCAGGGGGTGCACAAGCGAGGCAGGGTAAAGGTTGCCTGAACATGTACTTTAATTCTTCATTCCTAGTGTTCATAAACTTGAATTTTTCTGACTTGATACTTTCTAAAAAGGCATGAGGCCTCATCAGATAGTCTTAGCTATGCTTCAAGAAAATGACTTGAAGCTTAATTTCCTATCCTTATTTCTTTTCTCTAAGCAGAGAGAGAAACACGATTGACAAAGGTGAGACATCCTTTAGGTAGCCATAGCTATTGCAGTTTTACAGTAGACACACTATGGCAACTAGTTAAATATAAAGGAAGCTACGTGATCTCCAAGTGATTCTTCTGTTATTCATAGGAGTGGGGGCTGGGATATGCACTAGCTGGGATAAGTATTGTATGACTTGAAAACTTTGAGCTACGCCCTGCAACAGCTCATGCAAGTGCACCTCTAGTTTAAATAGGCTACACCAGTGATTGTGGGCCTCCCAGATCTGCTGTGTGTGTCTGGGTTTCAGGGCTCCTGTCAGGGACAGCAGAACTAATCAGGGTTTCCGTCTGGGTATGTAGCTTAGATGAAGAATTCAAGTCTGAACATCTGAACAGGCTAACCCATGATATTCTCATACACCTAATCCTAGTCTTCTCTCTCTTCATGCACTTAAACTTTTGTGCCTGTGCTACTCTGGTCTTCCAATTTCTTCCCATAATGTACTAATCACATGCTTCATCTCCTTCATTCCAACTATGCTTAAATCCTCTCTTTCTTTCAAGTGCCCTAAAACCATAGACTTTTCCCATTTGTTCCTATCTCCTGTACTGGCTAGAGAATTAGACTGCATGTGAAATCTGATTGCACAGCGTAGCACACTGCTTTTGGGTGTATTCCAGCCTCCACAGCAGTAGGATTTTTTTCTTGGGCACCCAGCATGCTGCTGCTGCTCTGTTACTACTGTAATGTCACTGTGATTTCCAATAATAACAAGAATGAGCACCTTATTCTTCCAGGACTTCAATGTTAAATGTTCCAATTTTATGGTGGCAGAAAGAGAGAATATTTTTAAGACATCTGGAGGAATAAGGTGAATACTGTGTAGAAAATTATACTGCAAAAGAGCTTAACTGAAGTAGGGCACTAGAAACAACAGGATAGAATTGATCTTACATAAATGATAGGTAAAAAATATCTGAGGATCACTTAAGTTCAACTTCAAAATGAGAGGTGATGTAAGGCTTTATTAGATCAAGCAGTTAATTTTTCAGAATCGGTGACCTTTACCCAGCTGAATCTTGAAAGAGAATACTTGACTGTGCCAAGGTTTATTAGAGGTGGTTAATTATCTTCTAGTACATTTGTAGAATATGATAAGCATGTGAATTTAAAACACTCCTATAAAATGGTTGAAGGCTATGAAAGAAAAGTTCAGTACTTTCCTCTAAATGAACAGCAAGGGCAGGCCAGTAGTTTGCATGCTGTGAATGAAGTCTTTCTGGTCAAAAGTCTCTGCTAATCTCACCTTTCTGTTTCCTTTTCCACCGTGAAACACCTCCCCTTCTCTCTGCTTACTCTACTGTCGTCTCTCCTTCCAGACCTCTCCCAGAACCTTGCTTCTGTAATATTATCTACCAAATACAAGCTTTTGAAGTGGTAGAAAAGTACTTGGGTATTCACTTTCTTTAGCTGTCCAGCTGAAAAATGTCACCTTTGCCCTACCTTTCCCTTCCCTCCATTTACTTCATTGCTAACACTGGTTCTCTGACATCTAACCTTCAGGCAAATCCCTTCCAGACACACAGCTGCACTTGATCTCTTCTGAGAAACATCAACTCATCTACTGCATGATGAGTATTATTTCTAATAATGAGCAAACAATGGAATTGCTCTTACGCCTTGATTTCAAAAGACTTGGAAACATGTGCCTGATAAGGGTGGAAAAGAAAATAAACACTCATACAGATCCTAATGTTCTGCTGATCAACATTCTGACATCGCCTGTGAAATGGCTATACCTGCCAAAGCCTGGACCTCTCTGCTCTAGACACCTGACATGGAGGCAACCTGAGGGTGACGTGGGTCAGAACTGTAGTTTACATATGAAGACATGTAGGATTACTGGGACTCAAATAGTAGCAGGTGATCATGACGGTCAGAAAGAAAAGGCTCAGGCAGGCACAGCTCAAGAGTGGGGATTCTTATTTCCTGTGTAAAGCTCAAAGAATTTACTCATGATTTTGCTAAGTGTGTCCTCAGAAGCAGATAAACTGCTGCCACATGACAATGCCTGGACAAATTAAAAAGCCACATCCAAGGTGGGGCTTGTTCACAGTAATTTCTCCCTGTGCATGTGAGTAGTTCTTGCAACTTGACTTATAATCACTTCTGCCTTTGACGTTTGTTCCCATTCTGTCTCCACACTTCAGTTTACCCTCACAGCACTCGTGTAGGACACACCAGTACTCTTCTTCCTTTTGCAGAGGAGGAACTGAGGCATTGAGACATCATTTGCATGTAGCTTTACTGTGCAAGTAGTTACATGAATCAAGGTTTTCTAAGTCCCTGATAGCTAGTCCAGCCATTTATTCCTCAGTGACCTCCTGCCTCCCCTGATGATTAAGTGCTGCCTCTTCTCTGTTTATTAAAGTCCTTCCTAGATGGCCTGTATCAAAGTAGGACTGTGGGCACCTGAAATACAGTGCCTAGTTACTGAGGAATCTCAGAAGACCCTCTCTAAAAAGGTTTAGAGAGCCGTGATACTCAGTACTTGAATGGTGTGTGCTCACCTCCAGGAAGGAAACCCCTGGTGCTGAGTGAGGTGTCCCACACAACAAGCAAGCAGGTGCAGATGCTTAAAGTTGAGGTTGACAATGGGCATCCCAGTATTCAGAGCACGGAGCCAGGCAGCAGGAAATGCTGAAGAAAGGGATGTGTCTGAAGTTCTCTCTCTTGCCTCTGTTTAACAGTTTAACTCAGTTATGGAGTTACATGCTTTTGTGACGCAGAACCCGAAACCAGCTCTTGAGCTTCGACATCTCAGTCATGCACTTGAACTCAGACAGATGAGGTGGAAGAACAGCCCATTCCAGTGGCTCCTTCTTGCACAGTCACTTTCTGGCCCTCCTCAGCCAGGGCTCCCTTTCTGCCGGACAGCCAGTCGCCAGGCATTGACCATTCCTGGCAGACACCTTCTACTCTCCTTTTGAGGATAAGGGGCCAGGACACATCAAGAGGGACTCACAGTATGCACCACAGTGTCTGGGGACTCAGGAAGGAGGGGAGGACCTGCCTCTCCTAGGCCACAGTCGGTTAGGTATTTTTTTATTTCTCATCTGTTCTATGCATAGAAGAGTGAAACTCTGCTTCTCAGTCCAAGCTATGTGTCCCTAGGCTGTTTACATGAGATTTGATTTATTTACCTCAAGTAGTCGGGAAATTGCCTTAAATTGTTCTTTATGTGGTTAAATGCTGTTACGGATCGCACCATCAGCTGCTGTAATTCAGAAACTGTAATTTAGTGCGAGTTAGATCTGGTTTCTTTTTTTTTTGTTTTGGCACAGATTTCTAGCATGACCTTGGCAATCAAATCAATTCAGGTCAAATAAGAGTGAACTTAATGTTTTAGGTGTTGACTATCACAAGAAATTGGAACATATCTGCACCTAATTTGTGGATTCAAGCATTTACCCATTTCTTATACACATCAAGCAGACAAGTATACCCACTTTCTTACATTTTGTGAATGTGCTGACCAAACATGCTAGTTTATCCTGGAGTTAAATTGAGATTATAACATTTTTGTACATTATAGAAAGCCAAATAATGTTTGCAAAGCAGTTTTGAGAGTCTCAGATGCATCAAATTGTGCATAGATGCACGACTTAATACACATACCTTAGCTAACAATTTTTAATCTTCTGAAGTTTCACAAAATCTGCCAATCTGTGATATGGATGCTACCTTAGGCAACTAAAGTTCACAACACAATGTTGATCTCTGTTTCTGAATCTGTTCCAGGAAGATCTCGGGCAACCATTACTTCAGACAACTGTTTTGATTATGGAAATGTCTTGACCTCATGTCTGTGAGGAGACAAAGAGTCATAGACAGTGCCACCGCTTAAGACATAGCAATGTATCAACAATATAATTAGTCATTAATGTACTATTTATATTGTGGTAATGTTTACAAACCACAGTCATACAGCAAGTCCCACTTCTGCTGTACAAACACACACAATCATGATTTCTGCCCCAAAGAGCTTAAAATCTAAATCAGGAAATAAAAGCAGTTTTCAGGGCCTGGAAAAAGAAAAAATGTCAAATCAGTGACAATAAAAGATTGCGCAAAGCAACTCATCTACACTGCAACATGAAACTCGTGGTTTCTCTGCAAGGGAAAGCTACTGTCATGTGACTTGAAGAGATGTTAAACCAACATAAAAGGTTATGTAGATACTCCTATTTCAGAATATTAGTGGCTAATTTAAGTGTAGATAAAGATTTGCCTAAGTGCTTGCCTACATGGTAGATTTTTTTTCTCATTATCTTCATATAGGTAGCTAATGAAAAACTTGGTACAGTTTCCTCACATTGGCACCCAGAGGGAGTACAGAGGTAAGTAATTATGCAACCGATGCGGGGAAGTTATATCGGCGCACTCAGTTATGCTCTGGAGGCTTCCCAAAAACACACGCATATACATCTAACTTAGATATCTATATTTTAGGAGTTTCATACTTCCATGCCTTCCCAGGTGTGTCCTCTCTTTCTACCCAGAGATTCTGCCCAGATGCCCAGTTACTGCAGTAGTACAGCTCTGCCTGGACTGTCAGACAAGAAGAGAAGCCAAATAAATTTATGCCAGTTTTATACAGATCAAATCTACAGGGTTTGTGCAGTTAGTCCTGCGAGCCTTACTGCATTGGATGTTCATCCTCTTCATGACACAAACATTTCTGTTAGGGAACTCCCATAAACAAAAAAGGGAGCCCTCCTTAAACTAGAATATATACCTCCCATACACCTTACTTTATAGAAGAAAAGTGTCTCTTCAGTTTCCAGTAAGTTGAATTATTCAGAGCATCCAAAGGTAAACTGGAAAGAAAAAAATTATACATCAAAATAACTGTCTGAATGGGGATTACATCCCTCTTCTGGGGTAGATAAAGTAATCCCCGGTCATGGTTTTCTTCGTACTGAACAAGGCAATCAAGAGCAAAGGGAATAGCTGGAGTAGTAGCCTTGAACTACAGCAATGAGTTTTGCTGGTCCTCATCTGTCAAAGCTGTGATGGCAGTGTCCATATCAGTTTCCCCATACTGATATAAATTCACTTCTCAAATTAAATTAGGATGACTTTCTCAGGTCATCCTTTTGCTGTCACATAAAAGCCATTGCTATTTGGTGGATAAAACTAAGAGAATCTTATAGTGCATAGGATGCACACAGATCTTTTCAAACAGATGCAAAATGATGTGGCCTCAGCTCACCCTCAAAAGATTATTACGAATGCAGATGGATCAAGAGGATGGGAAGACCAGAGCACTGGCAACTGTTCAGACAGGTTATCACATCAGAGCCAGGAGGCAGCTCCAGCCCAGCAGTTAATTGCCCTGATGCTGGCATGCTACTAAATGCTTCAGATTCCTTGTAGGTAAACAGCACGTACCCAGGACATACCCATCTGAGTGAAGAAGGGCTACAGACAAATGAAAAGCATATCCTGTGAATTGAACACATGGAATTAAATTTTGCCTCAGGTGTCTGCAGTTAAGACCACTGGTTTTAGTGCATTTATCCTGATATGGTGTCTGTGGCACATGGCAGAGCTGTGAAAGGAACCGGAGCTGTTGTTGCTCCAGGATGTTGCTGGAGGGCATTCAGCCAAGACAGTCCTTACACTGTATTTTCCTCAGACCTCAGTCTGAGTCCTCAGCAACCTCTTCCACTGTGTCACTGTGTGTCTGATATGCCTACAATTCCTCCACTTCTACAGCCAGGCTCCACAGCTCCTCCACCTTCCCACCTTCAGCCCCTCAGCCCAGTCCCCCTGGCCTCCCAGCTGGGCTGCCTGACTGCACAGCGCTCAGCAGCGTGGGACAGCTATTTGTGGCATCCTGCTTCATCCCAGGTCAGGGCCCAGCTCCCAGGGATGTTATTTACAAACACATCATTGTTCACAAGGAATCTCTGATGCACTCTAGGCAGGGCTGTTATAATCCAGACTGTCCCAAAAGGTTGTAATAAGCCTTGTGGAGTGGCAGGGCTTATCAGCCTGTATGTCGTGCACCTATATTGCTTCTGGACCTCAGCAAGTGTCTTGAGCATTTATCCCACATACAGAGACATCTGGAGATGCTAAATTAGGAATCTATGCACTGCTTTCCATTATTTAGTGTACCTGTGCCCTAGAATAAGTGAAATTAAAATATGTATTGCAGAACCGAAAGCCCAGACATAGTCATTCTGATGAGACAAGCGTATTTACAGGTATCTATCTGGGAATGTCTCTGCTCAGTATTACCGTATACTTTGGCTAGAAGAAATCCAATCTTTATGAAGTGCATTTCACTGAGAAATGCAAAAATGAGGAGTGGAAAATCTGGAGGTATTCGGCACAGTTTCAGATTTGTATAAAGATTGATTACAGTTGTAGCTCCTAATTGCATGTTAGAAATGGCATATTCCTGATCAGTACTATCTATACTGCTTAAGTCCCTGAGAAGCCCCACAACCTTGCCTTGAAAGACAGAAACAATATATTTTGTCACTACCACCCTCCACCTATTGATTTTCAACAGCTAGGGATCTTTAGCGACCGCATTGAATTAATGCATCAATGACCTTCCACAAAAAGAACTCAAACATCAAGACTCAAACCCTCTGTATGAGGTAAGACAATATCTTTGCTGTATACATAACCCAGGATCATGACTAGCTAACGCAGTTAACTAATGGGGTGATAAATTTCTACTTGCCCTTTTGGACATTAGGAATGGTGAGGCTGGAATTGCATTAACTAATTACTCACTGTCATTGCCCAGCTGCACTGAATGTCCTGTCCTGGAGTTCATCATCCAAAATGCACTTATATTTTTCTGGGCTTTTAAAGGCAACTGCATGTTAGGCTGTTCGCAGGGAAGGGAAATGGCTGCACTGTAACAGGGTTAAAATCAGGCATATATATTGTCTTCATCAGTGTCTGGAAATATTTCTGTGTTATGACTATGAACCTTAAGCATACTATTACAGGAGATGCTTCAGGATTTAAAATCAAAAGCACCTGAAAGTACTGATTAATAAGAATCAGCTGAATAGTAACTATTTAGGAAATATTTTCCTCAAAGCTAAACAGTGAGACCTGTAAGAAAGAACAGAGATGAGGAAAGATGGAAAACCAAATTGTGAACTGAAGTACTCCATAAAGTCAAGCATCCGAAGAAAAATATGTGCTTATTTTCTCCTGTTGCTTTCTTCTGCCCAGGAACCGCATCGTCAGCGTGTGTGGTGCTCTGCAAGCCAAAAACAGACTCCTCTGTCCCTGCCCTAGGTTAAACAAGCTAATGTTGACCTGCCTTCCCAACCTCACTGTCCCAAAGATGGGTTATTTTAGCTGCCTGAGCTCTGCTACGTACACAGGTGCTCTCTGTGGAGAGACATTTGTGCAGGAGGCTTGCTGTTCACAAAGCTCCCCATGGCAAAGAGCAGCTGAGGCATTCTTGGCTTTGTGTAAACTAAAGCCACTGAATTGGACTTGGTTTTAGTCCAGGTTTTGTCTCATTTTAGGTTTGCTTGAGAGCTGGTGACAGTGTGAACAGGAGGAAAACAGGGATCAGTGGCAGGTTAGGAAAATCAAAAGACTGGAAAAACATCTCTGCTTGAAGGAAGGTTTTCAGCCACCTAGTCTAAATCCCTGTTATAACAGAGGTTCTTCACCCAGTGTAATGTGGTAGCCAGCCTGAGTCTGGCTCCCTGGAAAAATTATATCGTGATTGCTGGTTATTGCCTCCCTCTGGAAAGGCGTGCTGTAAGGCTTTCACTTCTGCCTTCTCCCCGGGGGTGGTTTGGGGGCTAGTTGTTGCAAAGGTTAATTGACTGCTTTTATGAGACAGAGAGGAGAGGAATGGGGAAACAAGTGGTGAGAATATCTGTGGAAAAGGACCAAGTACAAAACTGAGGGCAGTGGGGGAAGTCTGTGGCCTGAGCAATGGTTATAGCTTGAAAATCTCGAATCCTTTGTGCAGAATGAACTGAGGGGTCCAGGGTGGGCTAAAGCAGAAATCTGGCTTGGAAACAGACCGTAAAGAATAGAGTGAGTGTGGTGGTCACTTGCCGTACAAATAGGTGGTGCAATACCATTCTTGTTAATGAAAACATAAAGTCCATGGCAGGAAGAGCCAGGATCAGAGCACGTTAGGAACAGAGTGTTTTCCAAAAAAAGACAAGGTATCAGTGGCTGTATACAATTTCATGCCTACTCAGTGCAAGTAATAAACACTAGTACACATACAAATCAAGTATTTGTGCATCAAAGTCAAACACCCAGCTGCAGACAATTTGCTTTCTTGGTCCTGGAAGCTCTGAACTTGTGTATCTGGCCTGAATGCCTGACCAGCTCTCGGACTGGACTGTGTGCATGTATGCGTGTACAGCACAGCGGTGCACCCACCAACCCCAACACCTGAATCTCACAATAGAGTTACGTTAGGGATGGTAATCTATTGGTGTATTGACTGACAACAATTTTTGTCAGAGATAACATCAGAAAAACTGACTCTTGGAGAGACTGGATTTTTACTAGAAATACAATAATATTAATACAGTAATATTAATAACAAAAAGCCCATTCAGACAGGAAAGTAAAGGAATTGTTAATGTAAAAAAGCAGATTCTATAGAATAAGGACAAGACCTTCAAGCTAGAGTGAATTGCCTTCATAGTGTATTTTAATACAGTTAGGACTTTTTTCCTCCCTCAGATCTCAGTAAACAGCCATAGCTGACAGGGGAGGACTCATTCTGTAGGTACTCTCCACATGGCTTGAAGTTATGGCAAAGCAGAGCACTAGCTACAACAAAGATGAAGCAAACAGAGTTGAAAGAAAAAATGGCTAAATAGTGGCATTCAGACTTTTTCTTTATTGTTGTCATGAGGGAACCCATGCTGACCTCTCAAATGATGTCTACAAGAGCAAAAGAAAGGTCCCTGTGTTGTAAGATGGTCTATTATTCCCAGTTATCTTGTTTTTAAGCTAGAAAGTTTTAAATCCTTGCCAATTTTTTTTTTCTAACTGTAGACAGTTGTGGCTCTGGATGAAAGTAGTAGGAATTTCGAGAACTCTTCTCTAAGTGTGATTTTAGGAAACAACAGGAGCTGAAAAGCAACAACTTTCAGCCCAGAAGTGGTTCAATTAGAGGTTGGATCTGAAGCTATATTCCTCAAATCAGTGGATTCATGCAGGCATCATCTCCCTGTGTGCAAGGAGGAACAAGAACAGGCAGACTGCAACAGAAACACCTTCAAACATGTTATGAAAGAAAAGAGAGTGCTCAGGAACACAGAATTACTGGAGGGGCATGCATGGGGATGCATTCAAGTTTATACCTGCTATTGTTCATTTCCATAGGAATAGTGCTCTGCACATGTTCTTTGCATCAAGGAATATACCCAAGTCACAGTCTCCAACAAAGTCGTTGGTCCACATAGAATTTGAGTGTTACATGATGTCAATTATGCTTGATATGTGAATATGAATTGGTGTAAGTGGGAAATAAGAGTGTCATTGGGCAGGGTAAAAAAGGTGATCACATGGTACAGGATGCTCTACTGATAGTCAACCTATGAAAAAACTTGGGATCCTATGTTCAAAATCACACACTGTCAGGTCTAGTACAAGCACATATTTCATGGAAACTTTGCCAAATGTTTACAGATAAAATCAGCTTTGGTTATAACGACATCTCAGATAGACATACAGACACCAGTGAAACAAAAGCAGAGATTATTTTCTTTTCACAATATCTTTTTCTTTTCTGTGATACTTTCACACTCAGCATAGCTATTTAGAAGTGCTTATTAGAAAAAGGGACAGATTTTTTTTAAAAAATGCATGGATACAATTGGAGTTCTTAATCTTTATTTAGTCACTAAGTTCTGCTTTTCAGAACTAGTGAAATCTCATGCCTGCAGTGTCCTGGACATTTAGCATACTTGGTGTTTAGCTATGAACCCATGAGTTTAGGCATCCATTTTTAAAAGCAGGTAAAGCTTTTGTTTGTATTTATGTCCAGCTTGAATGCCTGTTGCACAATGTGCCGGTGAAAGGGCAATGACAGTGAGGTGAAGGCACTGGATCAGGTATCAGGAGATCTGGATTCTGTGCCTGGCTCTGCCAAGCCTTCTTTAAATGAGTTGCATCATCTTTGTGCTTCATTCTTTCCCATCTGCAGAACAAGGAAAACAAATCGCAATTTACATTGGCATTGTGAGCATTAATTCATTACTGTCTGTAGAGGAGATCAATCCTCTGATAAAAGGTGCTAGAGGAATGCAAAGTATTTCTATTATATAAGCATAAAAATGGGGATACTGTCAAGGTCTGCCTTGACTAAATCACAAGCTCCAATACCAACTGCAGTCCCTTTTGAGAGTTGAAAACTGTCTGGCCTTTGGATATGTGGCAGGATTTGTGAATTCTGATCAAGGCAGGGATAATAATATTTAGCACTAGAGAAGATTTTCTTTAAAGGTAAAGTTGCTGTCTCTTGGTGACACAGAGCACTTTACTGTCTAGCTTGTCATGGTTGTGTGATTTGTGCTGCAAAGAATGTGCCTCATCTCTGCTATATATTCCTGCTGGCTTCTGTCAGTGGAAAGTACACCAATGTACTCAAGGGCCTGTAAGTGGTCCATCACAGTTCAATGACCCCTTTTATTTCTGGCTATCTAGTTCCATAAAGTTCTAGTGACAGTCATTAAGTCTTTATGACACGTTATGGAAGCATCATAAAAGGACCATTTAGGAAGAGACCGAGTGAAGCAAATGAGAAGACAAGATTTCTATTCAATACTCACCCGAAGTGAAGGTCAACCTAGGACACACACGTGCACAGGCCAAGCGTAGGTAATAATAAAAGGGTTGTTTTACAGAAATAAAGTGTCCAACTTTTGGGCTGTGGCTGGAGTCAGCTATACCTCAGACATATGTGAGTCTTGGTGTACTCCTGTTACACACTAAACATACCCTCTATGAAGTTTGTGAATATTAGCAAATGCTTTTCTTTCCCTGTATTTGCAAGCATGCAAATTTAGAGGCAAAATTTCTCAAGTGCTCTAGTCCCATGGGTAAAAACAGCTAGTAATGAAAATATGAAGAACAGTAATTCCTTATTCAGTGGAGTGCCGCTAGCAGGGTAGGCTTCTGTGCATTGTCTGTGAGTCCTACTACCGTCTACCTCACCAGTTAGTCCTTCAACATCACGTACCATATTTCCAGTGCGTACCTCCCTTTTGGCACCAGCAATATTTTGTAATGATTCCAGGCCTCAGGCAACAGAGTCTTTTTAAGCACCACAGACAGAATTGCCTCTTGACCTGGTCACAATTTTTCCACCAAAACACATTTTCCAGAAAATAACTATTTTTCATGGTAACTTGTTACCTTTTTTTTTTTTTCCTGGAGACACAATGGCACTTTGAAAGCTTTTTGCAGAAGTCAGGCAAGTTGGCTGCCTGGCTAAAAGTGTGACTGCCTGATGGACTCACAATCTGGCTAGCTTCTTAGGGAACTGGCCAACTTCCTTGGCTTCCCTGCTTGTAGCTGAGCAGGTATTTTGGCTGGGCAATGGACTGGGTTGTTCCCATTTTCTGGAAACTTGGCTGCTGGTGTTTTGTCCTAAGTACAATGTTAGCAGCCTGGAATTTTACACAAGGCAGAAGCTGGTTTGGGTTTGGTATTTTTTCTTCCTGCCACCACTAGTCACCTGGAATATACAGCACTAAGTTGTGCCCCGGTTATAAATCTGTTGCATACAAGTAGAAAGGTCTTGATATCACTTTTGACCTGAGTTTGGGTTTCAACCTGTATGTAAGGATGGTGGCAGTAACTGCAGTCATTTCTGGTGTGGTCTAAAATATGACTTATTTTTATTGATTGATTTTTGCAAGAGTGAAAAAGAAGATGAAAGCCCCTGTGTGCACTCCTTTTTCCTCCTCATCTTGTGATCTATCAATATATTTCAAAAAGTCTCCTGGCTTAGATCTTGACATTAAGAAAATATTAGAATTATTCCTCATTCCCACTACATGTGAATGCATGTGATGGTCTTGTCTATTTTTGTCTGTGTAATGAAACATCAGTGCCCCAAAGGCACTGGTCATTCATCTAATTATGCCAGCATTCTTGACGCTGTGTTGGCTTCTTCCAGGCAGTTATTTTGTGCATCAGCAGCAACACATGAGACAGCATGCCTTCTTAGATCTGTTTCAAGTGACCCCTTAAAAATTTCCTCTATATGTCTTCTTTATGCAGTTTCTTGAATTTAAATGTAGCTAATTGACAACCGTTTTGATAAGGAGTATAGAAATGTCATATTTTAGAGGCTAGGATCACAATATTCCCAACAAATTTGCATGAATATATTTTTCAGGAGATGAGACTCTCTACATCTGAAATGTAAAAATGTTTAATGGCAGTCAGTTTAATACAAATTTTACATTCAGTTTGTCTTGTCCAGCCCAGCCCAGGAATGTATTTTATATCTAGTTCATGTAACTCACATATTCATGCAAACTATTATATACTGCATACACTCAGTGCAGTTAAAACTAAACCTTTTTGTCCTCAATCCATCTCCTCAGATCCTCTGAGCTTTCCTGTGTCAGACAATAGATATATCATGCACTCCTTCCTCAAGGGTTTCCAAAGAAATTACTGGAGCTAGACAAACTTTCAGCAAAGTGTATTTGGATTATTTATCCCGATGCTATTCACAAATTCAGTTTGAATTCATTAGACACCTTTGGCTAGAACCTGGTCCTCCTCCTCTTTTACCACAAAGATAAAGGAGGATGTGACAGATACTGGATTTATCTGATGGCCTGGGAGTAGAGTGCTTACCTGGGCTGTGAGAAACCCTGGGTTAGCACCACGACTCCACTTTGCATAAAACTTTTAAATATTACAAAAGAAAGACCACAGAAAAGTGTCCAGGAACGAGCCTCCACCTGATGTGTGATAAACTGCCTGGATGGCCAGAGCTGCAAGTGTTTATCCAAAGTGAAAGTGCATCAGCAAATAACTGGAGAGCAGCTCTTTAACCATATGTGGTGTTTATGCCACTTTTCTGGGAGGTGAGCAATGGGGACAGAGGACAGAGTTGACTCTGGGTATCTTGTGTGCTATGTAAGTGCTACAGCCCTTCAGATGCTGAATAAAGGGGCAACTGTCTCCCCAGCAGCAGTTCTGAGAACTACTCTCCCTCTACATATTTATATTTCTGCTACTGTGAAAATTCTTCACATTAAATATTTCATGTTAGCTAGAACATGACATGACAAATTAAATCAATTTCTAATTTTTGTTTGGCAAGAAGGTTCAAATTCTGAATTTTCCCCCAAATTTTTATTTGACTGCCAAGCCACAAAATCAATTATTTGGACAGCCATCTAGTAGATGTGTCTGATTAAATTGATCAGAACAAATTTTACTGAAAAATCACACTGTTCTTCTGTTTATGTGAACAGATAACCTCATTGCCAAACAAATATTTTTAACTATTTATCTACCCTTTG
Source organism: Nyctibius grandis (assembly GCF_013368605.1). Classification (NCBI taxonomy): domain Eukaryota; kingdom Metazoa; phylum Chordata; class Aves; order Nyctibiiformes; family Nyctibiidae; genus Nyctibius; species Nyctibius grandis. The sequence continues at coordinate 33,953,776 of NC_090658.1, forward strand.
GCTCCCACATTTCTGTAAGGTTTCAAGGACAATCAAAACATCCAAACACAGCTTGTCCTTTTCTGCTGGGTTTTCCATGCTCAGCATGTGGTACCCTCACAAGACACGGAGAACAATATGTGTTTCTATGGATGTTTTTTTAAAAAAGTGTGTATTTTCTCATTATGTTGCATGCACCACTGAGGAGACAGATATATGCTATCACTTTCTTGTGTAAATACAGAAATTGAGACATAGGTAGGTAGATTGTTGGCTTGACTCTACTCACGCAAAGCCTGCAGAAGTACTAAGTGTGTAGAGTCAGATGTTCTCCTATCTTCAGTAAATTTAAGGAGTTAGCAGCCCTCAGAGGCTAGTTTCACCCCACTACAACTAATATACAGTAACTGATCACAGCCATAGTAACAGTCATAGCAGTGCACACTAAGCAGACAAGTCTAAATGTCCTTTAGAAGGGGTCTAAAGCTGCCCACACTAAAACTGTTGTGCTTTTTCAGCTGAATGAGCAGCAGCTGCTAGTTGTGGGGTGGTAGTTGGAAGCTGAGCAGTGAAACTATTGTACAAACGCATATACCCTAATGTCGGTCTCAGATGCTAGACCTTGCTAGCAGCATGAATTAATATGGTTATGTTACCAGAAGGACTGCCTGGGAACTAATGAAACAGCTCTAACAATCCAACAACTGCGAGAAAAGTGGGTAATTCAAGCTTATATTGGAATCATATCTGCTTCCTCAAACCTGTAGTGCTCCACCTGCATTGCAAAGCTGACCATCTGTCCAATCCCTTTGTTTAAAAGACTGACCTCAGGAGTTGTTTCAGATAGTTACACAGATTAATTGAGCAGATGGTTTTAAATAAACATCCACCCAAGTGGTTAACATGTGCTAATCAACCCAGCAGAGCTAACAGTCACATGCCTGCATCTTTTCCCATCCAGAGTGGCCAGAAGTCTGTTCTTAAGAGTCGTGCAACTTCTGCAGTGCCCCAACCAGGCACCAACATAAACTCTGGTTTAGCAAGGCATTTAAACATGTTTTTATATATCACCGCAGCAATCAGATTTGAACCGTGAATGAAGAGCCTTGTTCAATTAGAATACAGGAATTTCCATGAGAAATCAGACTGAACATCCAGCTGGTCCAAGCCCACCTGAGACTGTGGTCAGACCAGAGGTTTACAAGGCAGGCAGAAGAAGCCTGCAGCAGGCAGATGGAAATCTATCTGCTCCACAGTGGTTTAAGTACTGGGCTATAAGACCAAAGATACTCTCCTGTTCTTTTAGCTTAGTTCCTCGTCTCCCTTTTCCAGACCACTTGCCATATTACATACTTTTCTCATGTACCTCTTACTTGCCTTCGATCTATGAAAACATTAGTCTTTCCAATCTGTCTTCCTGTGAGAGGTTTTGATAATTTATTATGCTTTTCTGTTCTCCATTCTGGATTTGCAGCAGCCTTTGCAAAGTGGCTTGCCATAGTGGTATGGCAGTTCCTGGGCATCCTGTTTGGTGCCTGGCACAGTAGGGTGCCTCTCCACTTTCGATTCTCACTGGTAAGCACAGGGGTCAGGGAGCACAGGAATTTCCCAGCCCCTTTTTGTCACCATATGTCATCTTACTGCTGAAAGCATTGATCCCAAAAGCAGTTTGTAGTTAAACGTGTAAAGAGTTTTTGAGTAAAGTATGCATTAGTGATAGATGTAATTTGAAGGGTGCGGGGACCCTGGGAAATGAATGAGGTTTGGCTTCTTTGATACAATTACTAAAATTGCAGATAGATCAGCTCAACAAGCATGTACAATTTCAGTTCATTTTGCATTGGTCTCAAAGCAAAGGCATGTGAGACCTTGAAAGGCATATGCTGATACTCTGAGTAGGGTTCCAGGCACCTTGAGCTGATTTAAGTTTGGGCTGCCTTAGTCTTAATTTCACCTTTCTCTCATTCCCAGCCTCATATTCCTTCCTTCTTCCTTGTGCTAGAACTAATATTTGTATGTCTGCAATATGATCTGGTTTGTGAGATGATCCGGTTTAAAGAGAATCACTTTTAATTTTTTTTTTCCTAACTGCCAAGATCACTTGCAAGCCTATGGACCGTTTACATCCTTTTTCCATGGTAAATGGGATGTAAAAGTTTCAGAGGCTTTGAAGTTACCAGCCACAGAATGACACGTGTCTCCTATGTCTTCCACTCAGACGTGGGAAGTTTAACCTTCTAAAATTCACTGTTCTGCTTAGTGGTATGTGTAATTAATTTTCTCTTAGTGTTCAGAGCTGCAATGCGTATGGGAGCACTGTATCTGCAGCACAAACTCTTAAAGCCAGAATCAGACCATGCTTTTGGTGAGAGACCACTAGAGCGGGAGAAGCAACCTATTTCTAACAGGCACTTTGTCCATCAGAAGAATGTTAACAGACAAATTACTGTAACCTGCCTGAACCAGTTCAGCTCTCCTGCAAATCAAAGCCCAGATTGTATTGGGAGTGTTTGTTTTGTCATTTTTTTAAATAAATTAAGAAATCAATGGTGTATTTATAGCAGTCAGTAGAGCAAGTAGTCAGTTTAGATGGACAACCCCAGAACCTTTACTGCTGGCACTAAGTGACTTCAGGTCTGGCTGGTATCAGCATTAATCCTACCTAGGTAAACACAGATTTGCCTGAGTCACAATTTTAAGCTGTATCAGCTGCCATGCTTTCATCTACTAGTTTCAGGAATGTGGTTTCTGCACTGGATCCGTCTGGAAATTACTGCCCCAAGACAGATTGCTTGTCAGTATCTACTTAGGGCTTGTCTTTAGTGCTAAACGCTGCTTTTTCTATCTTTTTTTTTTTTTTTTTTTAACCTTGGGGTAGCTGATGTACATCAACTATCCTAAGATAAAAGGAATCACAGAATCACAGAATCACAGAATCACAGAATGTTAGGGATCGGAAGGGACCTCAAAAGATCATCTAGTCCAATCCCACTGCCAGAGCAGGATTGCCTAGACCATATCACACAGAAACGCGTCCAGGCGGGTTTTGAATGTCTCCAGAGAAGGAGACTCCACAACCTCTCTGGGCAGCCTGTTCCAGTGTTCGGTCACCCCCACCGTAAAGAAGTTTTTCCTCATATTTATGTGGAACCTCCTGTGCTCCAGCTTGCACCCATTGCCCCTTGTCCTGTCAAGGGATGTCACTGAGAAGAGCCTGGCTCCATCCTCATGACACTTGCCCTTTACATATTTATAAACATTAATGAGGTCACCTCTCAGTCTCCTCTTCTCCAAGCTAAAGAGACCCAGCTCCCTCAGCCTCTCCTCATAAGGCAGATGTTCCACCCCCTTAATCATCTTCGTGGCTCTGCGCTGGACTCTCTCTAGCAGTTCCCTGTCCTTCTTGAACTGAGGGGCCCAGAACTGGACACAATATTCCAGATGCGGCCTCACAAGGGCAGAGTAGAGGGGGAGGAGAACCTCTCTTGACCTGCTAACCACACCCCTTCTAATACACCCCAGGATGCCATTGGCCTTCTTGGCCACAAGGGCACACTGCTGGCTCATGGTCATCCTGCTGTCCACTAGGACCCCCAGGTCCCTTTCCCCTGCGCTGCTCTCCAACAGGTCTGTCCCCAACTTGAACTCATACATGGGGTTGTTCTTGCCCAGATGCAGGACTCTACACTTGCCCTTGTTATATTTCATTAAATTTCTCCACGCCCAACTCTCCAGCCTGTCTAGGTCCCTCTGAATGGCTGCGCAGCCTTCCGGTGTGTCAGCCACTCCTCCCAGTTTTGTGTCATCAGCGAACTTGCTGACAGTGCACTCTATTCCCTCATCCAAGTCATTAATGAATATATTGAATAGAAATGGTCCCAGTACCGACCCTTGAGGGACTCTGCTAGACACAGGCCTCCAACTGGACTCTGTCCCATTGACCACCACTCTCTGGCTTCTTTCCTTCAGCCACTTCACAATCCACCTCACTACCCGATCATCCAGACCACACTTCCTCAGTTTAGCTGCGAGGATGCTGTGGGAGACCGTGTCAAACGCTTTACTGAAATCGAGATAGACCACATCCACAGCTTTACCATCATCTGTCCACCGGGTTATGTCCTCATAAAAGGCTATCAAGTTGGTTAAGCATGACTTCCCCTTGGTGAAGCCATGTTGAGTGCCCCTAATGATCCCCCTATCCTTGATGTGCCTAGAGACAGCATCAAGAACAAGTTGTTCCATCACCTTTCCGGGGATGGAGGTGAGGCTGACCGGTCTATAGTTACCCGGGTCCTCCTTCTTGCCCTTTTTGAAGACTGGAGTGACATTCGCTTTCCTCCAGTCCTCAGGCACCTCTCCCGTTGCCCACGACTTAGCAAAGATGATGGAGAGTGGCCTAGCAATGACTTCCGCCAGCTCCCTCAGCACCCGCGGGTGCATCCCATCAGGGCCCATGGATTTATGGACGTCCAGGTTGCTTAATTGGTCCCTGACCCAGCCCTCATCAACCAAGACAGATTCCTCCTCTATCCTGACTTCTTCTGGGGCCTCAGGGGTCCGGGGCTCCTCAGGACAGCCTCCAGCAGTATAGACAGAGGCAAAGAAGGCATTCAGTAACTCCGCCTTCTTTTTATCCTCTGTCTCCAGGGCCCCCACCTCATTCATCAGTGGGCCTACATTGCCTCTAGTGTTGGTTTTACCTGCAATGTATTTGAAGAAGCCCTTTCTGTTGTCCTTGACCTCTCTTGCAAGGTTTAATTCCAAGGAGGCCTTAGCTTTCCTAGTTGCCTCCCTACATCCTCTGACAACAGACTTATATTCCTCCCAAGTGGCCAGCCCCTCCTTCCATGATCTGTACACCCTCTTCTTCCACTTGAGTTTGCCCAGCAGTTCCCTGTTTAACCATGCAGGTTTCCTGGTACTCTTCCTTGACTTCCTACCTGCTGGGATGCTCTGATCTTGAGCTCGGAAGAAGCAGTCCTTGAATGCTAACCAACTATCTTGGGCCCCCTTACCTTCTAGTACCCTGTCCCATGGGATTTCCCCTAGCAATTGCTTGAAAAGGCCAAAGTTGGCCCTCCTGAAGTCCAGGGTTGTGATTCTGCTAGCTATTCTGTTCCTGCCACATGAGATCCTGTACTCTACCATCTCGTGGTCACTACAACCAAGGCTGCCCTCAACCTTCACCTCTTCAACCAGACCCTCCTTGTTAGTGAGGATAAGATCCAGCAGTGCTCCTCTCCTAGTTGGCTCATCCACCATTTGCATCAGAAAGTTATCATCAATGCACTGGAGGAGCCTCCTGGACTGAGGATAGCTGGCTGAGTAGGCCTCCCAGCAAATATCAGGGTAGTTGAAATCCCCCACAACAACCAGGCCCTGTAATTGAGAGACTGCTCTCAGCTGCCTGTAGAAGGCCTCATCACCGTCCTCATCCTGATCCGGTGGCCTGTAATAGACACCCACAACAGTATCACCCCTGCCAGCCTGCCCCTTAATTCGCACCCACAAACTCTCAACTCGCTCCTGATCCGCCCCTGGACAGAACTCAATACATTCTAGCTGCTCACTCACATAAAGAGCAACTCCACCACCTCTCCTTAGTGGCCTGTCTTTCCTGAACAAGACATAGCCATCCATGACCACATTCCAGTCATGCGAGGTGTCCCACCAAGTCTCTGTAATTGCCACTAGATCATAGCCCCCCGACCGAACACGGATTTCTAACTCCTCCTGTTTATTCCCCATGCTGCGTGCATTGGTGTACAGGCATTTCAGGGAGCGAGCTGAGCATACCGATTTCACCCCAGGAGGATGGGAGGCCTCCTGGTCTACCTCACCACTAGAGCGTTGCCCCAGTGGTGCAAGCCCAGCTACTACCCCATCCCCCTTCGAATCTAGTTTAAAGCTCTCCGAATGAGCCCTGCTAATTCCTGTCCCAGAACCCTTTTGCCCCTACGACATAAACCTTTCCCATGTATTACCGTCACGCCTGGTGTCTTATAAAACCAGCCATTATCAAAGAACCCAAAGCCCTGCCTGTAGCACCAGTCTCATAGCCAGGCATAAAAGGAAAGGTAAAGAATACCTGCAGCCACAAGAACAGATGCAGTGGCACAGGGGAGAGATGCTGGCTGTGGGGTAGAACCTTAGTACAGTAGGACTTTGTAATCTTAGGGACACCTGGGGAGCTTTCTACCATGTCATCTCATTCATGTTGGCACACATGTTGGGCAAATGAGATTGGGGGTAAAGGCTATACAGCGTGCACAAGAAATGCACAATTTTTTTTAATCATTATTTTGGAGGCCTGAATTTTCCAATTTGAACTGTAAAAAAAAGTCAGTTCTGTACTTTTCACACTGTTTCACACACAGGTTTCAACTACATTAAGGCCCTTCTGTACCATCATCTTGGTCATTTTATTGTATAATAGCCCTTTCTATTGACAGAGAAATAGCTTGTTGCTGTTAATATTTCCAAGACAGTGCACTGGAGAGGAACATTGACTGGAACAGCATTGCCCAACTGTTCCAGAGCCTCAAACAGAATCCCAACACTTCACAGTGCAAATATAAAGGGCTGGTGTGGTCAGACCACCAGGTCCATCAGCAAGCCCTGATGCATTTGGCCACATTCCACTAGCAAGAGACAGAAAGAGGATATCCTATGAGCCTCTTATGTAGATATTTAGATATTTTTCTGTTCAAATCATCTTCCCTCCTTGTGGAAAATACTTGCCTCTCAGAAAGCTAGGATTAATGCTAAAATTGGTGTTACTCACATTACAAGGCGAGGTCTTTAAGTTTAGCCAAGAATGTATAACAATGACGTACCTTTGTGTCTCAGATTTTGAACTGTTACCATCATGTCCAAGGGAGGTAGAAGATGAAAGTATGAAATCTCCTTGGCTATATTAAATTCATCAAATTAATATATAAGGCAGGGAAGGAAAATTAAGTTTATTAAGCTGTCTTAAGCCATGCTCATATTTTGCTTTCTCAGTTTATTGACACTGCCAGAAGATATCTCCCCATTCTTAACTCTTCCTGAGTCTCCATATCATAGGATCGTTTAGTAGCTGGCTTTTTAGCCTGCATGTTTGCAGATCTCTCTTTGACTTCAGTTTCACTTTGCATGCCATCTTTCCCTCTTCCACACCCTGCTCTTTCCCCTCAACAAGAGATGCAAATACCAGATAACTGACAGTTTAAGAACTTGTGATCACCACTGGCTTTAATGGTTGGAGATCATTATTGAATGAGACATTAGAAATCCCCAGGCATGGAAAATGTGTAGCTAGCTTGGAGTTCAGCGCTCTCCGCAGATCTTAGGCCTGGAGATCTGAGATTGCTTAAATGTTAAAGTTCCTGTCGCTTCTCACTGTGAAGGCAACCTCGAAGTGGTCATTGCCCCTAACCTGCAGCCAGGCAAGTTTAAACAATCCTAGTCAGAAGTATGAGTTCTCCCTTTGATCTCTCTGAACTGTTAATTGTTTATCCTCAATTAAATATTTACTTTGGACTTGTTTTCTAATCTAGGGCTTTATGTCACACATCACAGGTGCAGACTCTTGCCATTTTAAGACCACCAATATTATTTTCAAGATAAGCTTAAGTTTCAGTGTCTTGCAAAAAGACTGATGCTCCTAGACATGCAAGTGATTTCTAAAAGGAGTCTTAAGCTTCTAAATCACTGAAGTGTGTTTGAAGACTTAACCTCTTTACAGAAAAGAAAACTATAATGATTAGACAGAATGCACCCTGATACACAGGAAATTAAGAGTGGCTTGAAGGATTTAGCTTAAGTCAGCAGGCAACTAACTGAAGCTAAATCAACATGGAGAATGCTATGTCCACTCAGATTACATCAGTTTAACATCAGTTTCTATACAAATATGTCTTACTTGCCTAACACCTTTATAGCTGTGTGAGTGTAACTTTACACAAGGAACTGCCCTGAGAAAAACAAACACCTCTTTCAGTGACACCAGCCCCTAGACCATCATTGCTATAATGTCACACTGCACTCTAAATTAAAAGAGTATAACTGTTTGGTATCACATACATTTAGAATGAGAATACTGATGTGGTACGATATGATCACCTACCACTTCTGGGAGTCCTGAAGTTCTTCCCAGCAGAAAGAACTTGTTTTATGCAGACTCACACATTCCCAGCAATGGCACTCAGAGACAGTCCTTGAGCAGAGCTGGCTGTCAGCACTTACAGTGCTTGACCTGGAAGTCAGTAAGCAAGGAAACTTTTAGACCACTGGTTTTGAAACGACCCATATGGCAAAGCACGGCTGATAGCAGGGGACTTGGGAGCCTTGGAGGCTAAATCTGAGCCTCCAAGTCAGCACTGTGGCACTGACACGGAGCTATGGACCTGGAAGCTCAAATTCTTGGTTACTTTCCAGTCCTATTAGCTGGTTTCTGAGCAAGCTGCATGTCGACAATGGATCCAGCCTGCATTTCATCAGAAGGGCACTGAAAATATTTTGGTGAAACATTTTGGGGTTTATGAGTATACATTTTCTAATAAAACCCTTTTACATTGCAAATTTTTCACTACTCTCAACAGTTAAGTATTCACAATTGCCTTTTGTCACATTCACAGAATCACAGAATCACAGAATGTTAGGGATTGGAAGGGACCTCAAAAGATCATCTAGTCCCATCCCCCTGCCGGAGCAGGATTACCTAGATCATATCACACAGGAACGTGTCCAGGCGGGTTTTGAATGTCTCCAGAGAAGGAGACTCCACAACCTCTCTGGGCAGCCTGTTCCAGTGTTCAGTTACCCTCACTGTAAAGAAGTTTTTCCTCATATTTATGTGGAACCTCCTGTGTTCCAGTTTGCACCCATTGCCCCTTGTCCTGTCAAGGGATGTCACTGAGAAGAGCCTGGCTCCATCCTCATGACACTTGCCCTTTACATATTTATAAACATTAATGAGGTCACCCCTCAGTCTCCTCTTCTCCAAGCTAAAGAGACCCAGCTCCCTCAGCCTCTCCTCCTAAGGCAGATGTTCCACCCCCTTAATCATCTTCGTGGCTCTGCGCTGGACTCTCTCTAGCAGTTCCCTGTCCTTCGTGAACTGAGGGGCCCACAGTCTGTCCCAATATATTCAATTCATTTGACTCTGCTAATGCTTGGACATCGCCCACAAATTCATCTGCAAGGAAGGACAATAAAAAATTAAAGGTAACCTTCACAAATATTCTGATCTTTGTCTTTGAGGTCTGAGTAGAAAAAATTATCTTATATATGTTAACGACACTCTGCTTCAGCATCTCGTCACCTCCCAGAGATTTTATGATTAATCCATATATACTATTATTTCCCTCCCCATAATTCTTGTAAAGTTTTCTATCTGTCTTTAGACCATTGCCTTCCCAGAACATGCGTACTTCTTTTCTGAATTCTGTCCATCTAGCATATAGTGGGGGATACTATAAGAATAGCATAATAGACCATTAATATAACAAATGTTGTACAACAGTTACTATTTTATATGTATGTTATCATTTAATGTCTTTCCTGGTAAAAAATAAGTATAATAATAATTGTGCTGAATCATCGGTAGTTCTCGATCTTGAGAATGTGTAACCTGAAAGGAGAATTTATAAAAGCATGTAGGTATTCATTTACTCACTGGGTTCTGATTAAGCAGAACTCTTAAGCACTTAACTAAATTCCTGTGCAGCAAAGCGCTTAATCTTAGATTAACTCAAGGTTTTAAATACATTTCTTTTCAAGAAAACACTTAAACTAAATATATCCATAATCAAACTGATTGATATAATTATGGATACAATTGGTTACAATTCCACATTGACCAAGATAGCCAACTGGGTTTAAAAGGAATCATGAAAAAGTCATTTGGGCCATCTTTCCACCCAGAAATTGCACTGCTCCAGCTATCTTCTAAAGTGCGGATGAAGATATATTGACAGTTAAGTGTTTATATCAGAGTAGTTCACTACCATATGAAAAGCAGAACATTGTATCTGCTTTTTTTTCTGCTGCATTTTTCCTATAGGTTTCAGCTATGTAGTTGTGCTGGTAGAAGTCATGCCTTGGACCAAAATATTATACTAATACTAAATAGTCCACACTGGAAATGACAGAGAAATTAATAACCTCATCTGTCAAAGACATCATGAGGTTGTGAAGATAGAGCTGTATGGAAAAATACTTGCTGTGCCTGAAAAAATATTCCTACTTCTTAGTTAACCAAAGGGTTCCCAAACGATTAGGCTTTTTTTGGGTAAACACAAATGCAGTATATTGCTGTAACAAAATAAAATAAATATGAGGATAGTAAAGACTGAAGTAGGGGACTAAAAGAAGATACAGATTTATAGCTTTACCTATATTGTCAATGTTTTTCATGTCCTGGTTTCTGTTTCTATTCACGTATTGAAAATGGCATAAACATTAGACAGTAACTGAAGAAATGAAACAGGAGAACACCAGTAGGAAGCAGCACTGTAACACAGCAACCTCCTATGATAAAGCTATATTCCAGCAGCAGGCAAAAACAAGGGCAGCTAGCAGCAGCCAACAACCAGCAAAGGACAGAGAGTACCCATAACGGCATGTCTTCTGCAATAATCAGTGGGCAGGATTAATATCTTTTTTGACACTTTCTTTTTTAGCGTTGAAATTTTCAAGCAAAGTAATGTACCCTGACCTTAAAGTGATTTACAAAGGGAAAATAATCGTTTTTCTACTTCTCGTGAGGTTCTAGAACTCAGAGGAATTGTCAATGCTATTTTTTTAAGACTGATTTACCTACAGGGGGTAGGTAGGATCCTCAGGATCTGGGGATCTTGGACGTTTTGTAGTGAGCTTTTTATTTTTGTTTATTTGAATTACTGGCATCAGTCTCTGATTAAATAATGTGAGAGAATAGAAAGGAAGGAAATGTAAAGTCAAAGTCTTTAGCAATGACTTTTTTGACTCTTAACTCTATATAGGGCATTAGAATTGGAAATTTGCAAACTAGAAACTTGAGTTATAAGTAGGCAGAAGAAACTCCCCATCAGCTCAGTTAATCAGCGTTCATTTTTTAGTTGGCTAATGTCCTATACCAGTGTCTGCTCACTGGTATAATCCTTCTACTAAAATTTTATCATTCTTAAATTTCTGTTAGTTTTTTTTTCCTAAAAAATAGACCAGCAAGGCAGAGAATCCATGAATTCAGAGGTATTCTTTTGCTCTTTTTTCTAAAAGGAAAAAATACTGAAATATCTTTTGTGTTATAACTGAAGAAGAGTATTGCAGGGGTTTTTTTTGTTTCCCAAAATCTGCTGAGAATCTTTGAGTTTAAGATTTTAAGGGTCATGTAGTAATAGAATTTGAGGTAAACACATTTCATTTAATCCAAAACCAGATCAGTATGAGGGAGATGTCCCTGGAGAATTAGTCAAGTGGTTTGATCAATTCCTAACATCTTACATTGATTAATGTTCTTTTATCTGATTGATAGGTAATATTCAAATATATAAACCTATGAGCCTATAATATAAGCCTATGCCTATGGCTCCTACCACTACCGAAACTTTAATCTGATCACTAAACATGAAATGTAGGATGTCTTCTAAAAAGACCTTTCTTGGAATTCTCAGCCATACAGAAACTGAAAATCATACTGGGAAACTGTTTCATAAACATGTGAGTGAGAGGTGTTATATTTTTAACATATGAATATCTGGAAGATATTTGTTTCCATGAGAAATTGATGAGAGATGAATTCTCTAAGGTTAGGTAAAGTATTGGTCATTGTAACCACCCAATTTTATCCTGGACTGGTCATGCAAAAATACTTTATTTTTTTTTATTATACTACAGAAACTGATAATACTGACAGAGAGTTGGCAGACTCAAACCTTAAACCACCTTATTTTCCTACATTCATCTGCGAAGCTCAGAACTGGGTGTTTGTCTGTTCTCTAAAGAAAAAACTATTAAAAAAGATCAGTGCCAGAAACCCAGCACTCACGCAACCCTTTGCTAACAACTTGGTGCCAGTAAGCGGCCAGTGGGACTGGTTACACACTTCCTTTCTAAGCACTGACGATACAGAATGTGAATAGTGTATTGCATAACCTGAAGATTTGCATTCAAAAAAACAGAGTAAAAGTTGCAATGATGAGCAAACTGAAATCCAAACACCCAGAGTATGAAATCAGCTATTCTCATAGGCCACTGCAGTTTGAGACAATTGCCAGTCTTGCTGTTCCGCTCACTTTCCCAAAACATGACAAGCAAAGACTATCTTGTGCAGAGCTCCACCATCCCCTTCTCAATTGGCTGTTACAGCTCCATAAGTAAAGTGAACACAGCCAGATATGTTTTGTGCATCTTTATATATATATCTACCTATATAAAAACATATAGGGTTATAATTTAATGTGATAAAATCCCATTATGGGAAATGAAGGTATAGAACAGTTTTCAGATTCCCCTCTTAACTATCCATAATACACACAAGTAAAATTCTTTTACACATGCAAATTGCATAACTGATTGAACAGTTATCAGACTTGTGTGCTCAGGTGGGGGATTATTTTAACATCTACCTCAAATTGTATTGATGAAGTGTAGGTGTTCTGCTGAGTTTATGACTAGCATCCCTCAGGGGGGAGCTATGAAAGGGAGAAAACAATCTGTCAAGAACATACTTAACTTGATTAGTTTAAGCCTAAACATTTGAGCAGCCTTTGAACCTGAGCTGCGGTGGTTCCAGGAACCTTCTCTAAGACAAGTGCCTCTGACTGCAGGTTCAAGATCGGCATCTCTTCCTTATTAAAGGAACATATTGTACGAGTAAAAGGATATTATGCTGGAAAATATTTTACAAGTATGTAGTAGCTGTGTGTTTAGATACTTAAATATTACATGCACTACTTTCAGACAGTATTGTGTATTTAGGGCATGACCCTGACCCAGGAGGCTACATATGGCAGGATTTGTTTGTTTTTCAGTTCCGTTGCTTTTTATGTTTCTGCTCACCACTATCATCTCTAATTGTTCCTCTTGCTTTACACATGCACTGACTGAATGGCTGCTTCTAAGAAAGCGTAGACAGTCCATCTCTATGCAAAGAAGGGACAAATAGTTTTGTTTTTTTTTAAAAAAGCGTTGTTTCGCCTCACATGCTGGACCTTGAGAGGGGAATGTACCTTCAGAAGTGACCAGCGCCCTTCAAATTCTTATCTAACGGAATCCCACAGGAAACCTTGGAGCTCTTAAAAAAATTTGGACTGTCTGTTATTTATCAGATTTACAAGGACACTAGTCTTTGGCTATCAAGCCCTCTTGGAGCTACCAACTGTCCTCTCCCCTTCTCCTTGCTTTTAACAGTAGAGGTAAACATTGACTTAAGTTTGCCTCATGCTATCAATCTGTAGTACAAACAGGTTAACTATAAATGCTGGCAAGATCTTAGCCCCGTATTAGCCCTGAAGCCCTGACATCAGTGCCTGCTTATGTCAAGTTACAGGCTCTCTAGCAACTGACAACAAACATTTGCACCCAGCCTTTGCTGGGTGGGGAAACTATACGAACATCTTTCTCACCAGTGGCCTGCTATCATTTCCCCAATTTGTTAGTCAGAGCCTTTAATGGTTGCACATCTCTCAACATCTTAGTTACAAAGTTCCCAGGATTAATTTCTCTCCCACATGAAAAGACCGATACATTTCCTATGTGGCTGGTTCTTGTGACAAGCCAGAAACTGAAGTAGCCTCTCTTGAGTAACAACCCAGAGACTTATAATAAAACTACCTTTTTAAGCATATTTCAATTGTGTCATTGTAATTATATGCATATAAAGCACCGCACAAACATCCAATACTTGGGAAAGTTAAAAAGGATGGCTTGACAGATACAGCCTATTCTAATATCTAAGGAGCAACTGAGTTCAGAAACTATTTCTAAAGTATAATAATAAATTTTGGGCTTCTCTGAGGGGAGACATTAGTAGCCCTCCCTGAGTGAACCTGCTAAGCATTCAAAAAGAAGGCAAATAAAAATCTTAGAAATAACATTATGTAGAGCCATGACAATACGTAACCTGACATCATGCTGGTGAGGTAAATTAATGAGAATGATGGTGACAGAGAATATTGTCCAGCAGGAATAGGAGGTGAAACTATCATGTTCCAGTCCTGAAGGATTCCCTGGCCCTTTTCTCACAGTCCTTTTCTTGCTTCCTTTTCCCTGCCTGCTTTTGTTCTACTGGTTTGTTTTTTTTTTTTTTTTAGTTTTGTGACCGAGAGTAATTCACACGACCATGTCAGAGCTGCCTATGAACACACATTCCCACAACTCAAAGCTGTAGTTAGTGCTAAATAATGCTTAAATGCTTATAAATTAATTTGGGACCATTAGGTAAATGGTATAAACCCACTGTATTTCTATTATTAATTCAAAGAGCTTCTGATGGTATATTTTTTGGCCAAATCCTTCTCTGTTTGCAACTCAGAGCAGTGTAACTTGATGAAATATGTTCTGTCCACAGCTGAAGAGTTCCTGATGAATCCAGCCTGTTTTAGCCTAAGAGTGCTTGTGTTCCTGACGTGGTTGTCTGTACAAATATGCAGACCTACATGGTTCAAGTTCACTGTTTTAAACAGTATATCTCCACACATACTGTCCACAGCTTTCTTAACTATATAATTTAAAGTGTTTTAAACAATGAAATTATTACGGCCACTGCACTCACAATTAATTTTTCTAAATTTTAACCTTGAGTGATATCTTGCACACACTATTCTATAATAAACAATCCACAACAACAGAGGTTAAGTGAGTTGACAACAGAGATGGGTCTGTTCCAGAACTCCAGTTCTGAATGTATCTGAACTTCATCAAGTTCAAAGTGAAGTGCAGGGCAATGAAACTCAGCCCTTTCTCAAGTCCTTCTTTTCCTGACTTCATAGGTTCCTTTCATTTTCTGTGGTACAAATTAGTCCTCACCTACGGCATTTCCAGTTACTTCTCTGAAACACAAGTTTAAATTGAAGATAGGACTGGGAGGAGCATCCTGCTAGCATGGAAAAGAGAGCTGGTGGTTCAGAAGCAGAGCTGGTGGTTCCTCTTTTTCTTGCTGGTTGAAGGGGCACTATTCATCTCAGTGCCTCTCCTTCCTTCAGCTGGCGCCATCAGATTTCCTCTGCTCTTCCACACTTCTGCAATTGCTGGCACCCTTCTGAGAGCACAGAGAGCCACAGTTTCTGTGTGTGAATAGAAGTGCTTTTCAGTACTTTGGCTCTGAAACACAGGAACCTGAAGGACTCATGTATTCTCTGACCTCCTAGCTATAATTTCTTTTAATTCTTTAATTTATGATAATCCCTTGACAATTTCAATGTTTTTCTAGGGAAAAGGGAACAATATTTGCTTTGTGAGGAAGCTACAAGGAGCTTAGTAACCTGTATGGTAACAGATTCTCATGAAAAGAGCCTCTCTAGCCTAGCATGAACAAACTAATCTTTCAGCAATAAGATACAAGACACAGCATTTTTAGGAGATTAGAAAAGGCCTTGGGCTGATCTGGTAAAAAGAAACTGAAAGCTGACAGGTTACAGCCATTTGGCAAGCCAAATAACATCCAACCAATATGTGAGTCACCATATGAAATTTCTCCATTTTTAAAAGGAATAGCCAACCTTGGTCATTATTTCTGTGATTGTGATGGCAGGGACATGATCCATTGGCAGATGCCAAGAGGAGGCCTGCCGAGCCCGAGGCATTTCAAGTGAGATTCACTCTGCTGCGGCTCGTCTGCTGCACCCATCCCTCCTGGTAGCACCCCCCCAAGGTAAGAGCTGTTGCCAGCACTGCGGCTGCAGAGAGGAAGCGCTCAAGCCCAGAGCTGGAGCAGGTGGAGGAGAACCCTCAGGGGTCTGCCTTCAAAGCAACCTTGTAAAGCAGCACGCGCCTGCCGGCAGTGGCACGCCCTGTGCATCTCCTCCGTGCATGATCTGACATGCCTAGTGTTGGATCACGTATAGGAGCTGAGATGTGGGCATGCATTCTCAAGTGATGATTCCCTCCGACCTCCTCCCCTCTCATGTGATGCAATTACCCAGGAGCCTCGCTGTTCCAGGCTTTTGACAGTTCAGATGTCTGCAAAGGGTTGATCCATACTTGTTTTGTATTAAGGATGAAACACATCTGAGAAGATGGTTAGAATAAGACCTGTCTGTCTATAAGACCTGGAGGATTTTAGAGGTATGGAAGGCTTGTATTCATCCCCTGCATAAACAGACTTTCTTTCGATAGATAAACCAGGTTCTTGCCTGGACCAACAAGAGACGAAAAATCTGAAAGAATTAATGGGCTGTTTGTTTTTCAATGAGATGCTTCTTAGTTTTTGCTTGTCCTGTTCCAAGACACTATTTTTGGAGAAATATATTTGCTTCGGCAAGTGCAGTTGGGAGCCTTGACCTGTGTCATCGCAGCCACTGTACTCAGCTGAGCCCTTTTGCAGCAGGTTGGAAAGGCAGACCAATGCTCCATGCCAGGCATCGTATACAACACAATGTTCTGTTAACTATCGCTGCACGCAGCAGACACTCAAGTGGCAACATTTATGAATAGAAACTGCACTGTCCAAGCATGAACAATGTATGGAGGTAGACTACTCAAACAGGACAGAGTAGTGATGTAAAAGCTTTCCCCTGCCATAGTAGTTGCAACCTTCATTCTTTGTCTTCATAGTTCAGTAAGCACAAGGGCTTCAGTGGTCCCTTCCAGACTGAGAAGGAGAAAAAACAAAGATCCCCACTTCTCTCAAATAATCTTTAGTTCTCTTTAATCAAAATTCTGCCATGTGCAGAAGTGTAACACAAGAGTTATATCCCACTTACAGCCAACCTGAGGATCAAGTAGAACTCAGGTGCTGTATAAACTGTATCCTGGCCCTGCACACAGGGCTGAAATTTACCCAGTGTTGTGCTATGCACAGTCCTTCAGTGAGAAAGTCAATACAAGGAATCAAGAATATACCAGTATTACTGTTCCTATCCTATGTCTGTATCTGGTTCCACTGTCTTCCTTGATGGTCCGACAAGTGTTGTTATTACAGCAGAGGCAGCTTATCCAGCTAGAAGACAAGCTGGCTTCAGGACTGGCCATTGAGAAGATACTGTGAGAAGAAAAAGAATATGAGAAACTGTCAGAACTCAATGGGAATAAGTTGTGTGCCTAGAACTTCCCCCAGAAGAACAATAAATCTTTCTAGTTTGGAGGACTCTTTCGTATAGAGGACTTTATAGCTCAGTTTTGTGAATGTGACTGTTTCAGCTGAGGGCTTTGCATGTCACAGGTGGCCTGTGTCGGTTTCAGTGTTTTTTCACAGGTGCCTAAAAGATCATTTGTGAGTTCGGATATATTGCCTGGAAGCGGCCTCCTGTATGTGAGATAATACTTAGTTTTACAGAAAGATATGACTTTTTGTATCCTGCATTCCAGTTTATGTGCAACATTCCACTCTCATTTTTACCTACTTTACCAACACATAATTTGGATAGTTTTAAGAAATACAAATGTGCTGGGAGCAGGGAAAGTTCTACTGACTTTTTCCTCTACGACTGCGTAATGTCAGCCTTTCTGTGGCAGAGTTTAAAAGTTGGATCAGGTGTGCTGGAATCTCTTCTCCTACCCAGTCTGTTTAAAAACAGGCATAAATGGTGTAATGAGACTGACCAAAAAAGGCAGAGAACTGGATATGCAGCTTTGAAGTTATTTCAGGAGAATATCAGAGTCATTCTTTCCATTGTTATTTGAATGCTCTCATTACTGCATGGTACGGTGTATTCTTTGGAAAAGGAGTGCATATGGGGGAAGAGATTGGACAGTGTTATAGTCTAAAGTTATTTGCTATTCACTCTGCAAGGTACAACCGAAAACATAATTCACTGCAGTGACTAACTGAAAGGTGCATGTTGCTTCTGTATGCATTGGCAAACTGTCAAGCTGCTAGTGTGAGCTCTTCCTTACCCCTTCACCCTGGTCCTGATGTAGGGTACTCAACTGTTGTGAAAAGCCTGTGTGGAACTGCAGAAGTCACACATGAAAAAGACCGAGAGGTTACTTGATCTGTCTCTTTAGCAGTGCCAGATTGCACCTTTTATATTATTCAAGGCATTTTTATTCTCCTTTTTTTTCTCTCTCTGCCACTGTTTGAAGGTGTTAAAACCTGCTATCCACACAGGACTGAATTCAGGC
This sequence comes from Nyctibius grandis, assembly GCF_013368605.1. Taxonomy (NCBI): domain Eukaryota; kingdom Metazoa; phylum Chordata; class Aves; order Nyctibiiformes; family Nyctibiidae; genus Nyctibius; species Nyctibius grandis. Next base: position 33,972,007 of record NC_090658.1, read on the forward strand.
TTTACGTCTAAACCAGCGATCAGTGTAACAATAGCAGATTTCTGATATGGAAGACTGCTGGACTCAGAGGCATTCTCCACCAAGTGGAGACCAGAAGGAAAGAAAAAGTTCAGATTTGAACAGGATCCTAAAACTTGGCATCTCTGTTCAGAAACAGATATGAGTTTGCATCAAGATTAAATGGAGAAAAGACATTATAGTTTAGTCACTCCAGATACGAAAGCCAACTTATTTCTGGAAAATAAAAATTATAGGTGTAGTATCTGTTCATCTTGTGGCCTTGTTGCCCACAACGCTTTCAGTGAAGGCCTGCAATGGCAGCCAGCCTGCACAACCCTTCCTGTAGGCTCCAGTGCCATCCCCTCTTCCAGTGCCCAACTCACTGCAGTAGCAGTCTCCCCACTGTGTCTTGCCAGTGAAGGACCACATCAGCTTTTCCCGCTCTTCTGTGCTAGTGACATGAGGTATCAAAATCCCCTCTCTGCTTTACCTATGAGCCCCGGTAACATTCTTCCCACACTGCTCTGTTAACGGGTGCCAGATTTCAACACATGATCACGATAATGGATATTCCAGTTGTAATCTTTCCACATTGCTCTCCAAGCAGATTTAGATGCCAACATTGCAGCATGCCCTGCAAGCTGTCCAACTATAAAGAAAGGCAAAGGAATTTAATCTCTCTAGATTTCATACAAGGCATCCAAACACTCCAATAGAGAGCTGCAAAATAATTCACTTCCCACTACTGAGAATAATTATTTGTTAGTTAATGTATAATTGTGTAACTAGGGCCTTTCCTGGCATTAGAAGGAAATTTGAAAGGCAGGTCCTCAGCTGATACACACAGGTTTAATGATCTTGTCCCAAGTGCTTGTAAAAGACTAGTGTTGAGACAAGCCCAGAACTAAATGAGGCCTTGTTTATTAAGCAAGGCTGCTGTATTGGCACTAGACAGCACAGCAGAAGAAAGATGTTTCTGACAGTTCTTTTATTCAGCCGGCTTAGAAATTGCTTATTTGTCATGTCTTAATAGTTCTGTGTCAATTATCAGTTACTTTAGTCAAAATGAAAGTTGCATTGTCATCTGTTTGCAATAGAAACATACTGAAATAACATACGACATAGCTAACGTCAACTGTCAGGTTCTGACCACTTCTGCTTAGTGAAAGCAGCACGGTTTCTTCAGCACAGCTAAGGAAAATGATGTTTTCGGTAGGGCAGAGGCAGCTGTCGTGTGGTCTGTGGTACACGTAGTACAATAACTTCAGCGAGGCAGCCCAAGCCTGTCCACATGCTTGTGACACAGTGGCAGTAATGCAAGCTGTACACTCCAGACTACTTTTAGACTTATCTTGGAAGTGGGGGGGGTGAAGAGGTGGTGAGGTGCAGTTTCTGCAGGACACATTTCTGCACTCAAATATGGGCTGCAGTAATCAGATCTCTCTCACGAAAATTAAGGGCTTCAGGCTTCTTTGTATATTGCCAGGACAACCTTAACTTGGACAAAATGATGCTGCTCCTCCTTCCCCTGTGAAAATTTCATCACAGAAGATGATGATGCAAATTGCTTTATAGGATCACAGACACACCTTTTATTAACACTGATTGTCACTGAATTGCAAAAGATCAGGGGTGAGAATAGGGAGTGAAACAAGGGTAGAAGATGAGGCAGACCTAAAAGCCAGGCTTCCCAGCCTGTGGAATCTTTACTATTACAAGTATCCCCAGTCAGTGAGAGTTCTTGAGCAAGGCTGCTGACCTGAGTAAGTGTTTGCAGATTGGTACCATTATTTGCACACGCTGCCTTGTTCCAAACAAATCTTAAACACATGCAAGGAAAGCACTGAATTTGCTGTCCTGACTGAAGCAATGCCATCCACAGAGTTCACCCATCTCCTTACTGACTCAGCTTTTAAAATAAACTAACTACCCCATGTCATTTTTATTTCCTCCTCCTCCCTTTTTCTCCTTCTCTCTTCGGCAGAAGGAATAACTAATATTCAAAGGAAATGAGTTGTGAAACCTCTAACAGCCTGCTAACCATTAGTTTCTATAGCCCAGTTTGGCAATGCAATATTCACTGGGGACCTCTGGCTGGCTGAGTTGGTCCTCTTGAGTGAAAGAAGCAGCTAGGGATATTCTCCTCTGTTTGGATGCCCTTAGAGAGCACCACATCACTTCGTCTTGATGGCATCAGTGTTCCCTTCTCCATCCCTCTTCTGTCCCTCTCTCCTCCAACTGCTCCAGAGATTTTTGCAGATGTACCAGATCTCCAGGTATAGGTAGGGGTTGTCTATTCTCATGCTCTCTGACTTCCCTCAATTCTGATTTCTGCCAGGCTTCTCCCACACCGCATTGCTGGTACTGCTGTGAGTCCGACCCGAGTTACCACGACTTCTCCATGAGCTCCTGAAGGAGAGTAGCAATGTGGGCAATTTTAATCTGCTCCCATTCACTCACTGCTTCCTCAGTTTCCCCGGACTTTGTTCCAGTTCTGAGACCAACAGGCCATTGGACAGAATGAAGAACAGAGCACTGCTGAGGGGCTACACAATACAAGGAACACGTCCAGCATCTGACTTGCTTCACCACCTCAGTCATGAGTTATCTTGCAATTGACTGTGGCCCTCCACACACATCCCTGACAAGCCATTTAGAGCCAAGAATATGGTGCTCACCATGAGACCAGGACCAGTGTAAGTTACAGTTTGCAGGCAGCTTTTATGCTTTCAGCAGTGACAACAGTCTAGCTGTTGACCAAAGCACTAGACCAGGTGGATTTTTTTCCTGATTGTCTAACTTGGTCATTTTTGTGCCAAGTTGCCTCCATGGAGTCATATCTGCTAGTGACCTGGATTTGCTTGCTACTTCTACACCAGGTTTTGGCATGTGGGAGGCACCACTGGAAGGCAACAAACACTGAAATCCAAGTTCCCTCCAAACTCTCTCAATCTCTCTCCTGATAATGGTCTAGGAAGGTACAAACCATAGGTTAAAAGCTACAAACACCTTGCAAGCCCTTCGCAGGACCCACAGGACAGCTGTGGGTGTAGCAGAACAGCTACAGCTCAGCCTTTGCTGTCTGTTTTCCCAATACCAGACGTGATGGAGGAGGGACCACAAAGGACCACCTAAAAGGTGAAGGGGCCATGGAGGTAGACTATGCTAGAAACTCTTGTCTTCTTACAAAACTCCTTTAAGGAGAAGGAAGAGGCACATGCCTGGAGGCAGCACGGGCCATGACCTTTCTTTCACTCCAGGACACCAAGCACAAAAGCAAGTAGTATCCATAGCAAAAAATTCTTTGAAATTCAGCCCATTTGAACTCCTTTAACTGTATGAGACAACTCGCTTGCTTGCTTACTCAATCTTTTTTTTCCCCCAGATAAGACCCAAACTAACCTTGCAAGCTGTTGCTGCAGGATTTGGAACAGGAGAACAGACAATAAGAATACGATCCTTTTCAATGTTTTTAGGGTGTATAGCTGTCCTCATTTCTTATCCACAAGACTCTAGTCAGCCAAGAGGGAAAAAAAAAAAAGCCATCAACATACTCTCTGCCTTTCCTCTGCCAAAATTAATGTGGTGACTTTGTTTCTATAAAGGGAAGAGGTAGGTGGGAAGAGCTCTTCAGGCACGTTGACTAACAAAACATGAGCACTACACACCAGGTGTGGAAAGGAGACCAATGTGGATGTGGGAACTGCCTGGTCACACACAAGGCCCTCTGTTGCACAACCTGGCACTTAGAGACATGCAGCTGCGCAACCCAACTGGGAGATGGGGGAGGCCAACAGCTCCTTGAATTCTCCTCTGTAATCTGCCCTGGTCACATTCAGGCAGATGCCACAACACTGGAGAAGACTTTTGCACTGTGTGACACGAGATTGATAAAAGTTAATTTAAACTGGTTTGGGAAACAAGTCTCAGAGCAATGTGCAGATATTCATCCATATTACCATACACAAATAGAATTTAACTCCTTCTTAGGGACACAAAAATAAGCCTAAACAGTGATATTTTACATAACAGAATAACAGATTGTTGCATTATTCACTGACTCTGTTACCATGGTGCTCAGTTATCTTTGAGTGTACTATGTAGAACAGTAATGTGCTCCAGTTATCATGATGGTAAAACCCCATCCAGGACTGACATTGTCCGAGTTGGCGTTTTTTCTACATCTGTACACTGAACTGTCTAGATCACTGACATGAATGTCAGTGTGAAAGGCTATCAATCATAAGCGTTTGGTGCTACCAGTGTTAGTCTGCAAGACTGAGGCCATGGTGAAGCAGAAAGGGAAGACCAGAGTCATTTTTTGTAAAATATTTTGAAGGAAACCATGTTTCATCATCCAGTTCTGAAGATCCAGTGACTGCTGTGGATGGCTGAGGAACAAGACAGTCAAGAAAATACTCGCAGAAAAAATGTTGAAATACCTGGACTTACTGCTGAAGACATTTCTCTCAAACACTGCAGGTATCTCAGTGAAAAACAGATGATCCAAATGCATATTTTCCCTTGAACACATTACAGCCATTCCACACAGGTATTGTACTCATCACCAGTTATTCATTAAGCAGCATGACTAACATCTGTCATGTGGTGTTTATTCACTCATTATCTGTCCATGGGTGAAGAAGTCTGTTGCAGTGGTATGCAGGTTGTTTTGGTAAAGGTTTTTATTCTTTTATTATTATTATTTAGTATGTGTTACTGTACATTCAGGGTATGAAACATGCTATGTGTAAATACTTAGGCCAAGAGGTGTGAACAATCCCATGGAGAATTTTTGAACTTTCTACAAACGTCTCATATAAAATTCTGCATCATCTGCAGACCAGCCTTACCCTTTCTGTACGTACCGGACTGTACCAAAGAAGCAAAACTGCTTGTCACAATAGTACACCCCCAACTTACTTAAAAGCATACACGGCTAGATGTAAAACACTCAAAAGCAATGTTGGAGGTGTCTAAATTTCAATGGATAAAGAAAAGTGAAAGATGCAGTGTTGACAGGCATCTTCAAGATGAGAGCCATCAACCAGCCAAAAAAAGACTTCCAAGTGAAAAATGGCAGAGGCTTGGAGAGAGGCTCATAGTTCCTACTCAGTACAACATGCAATCTTTGCCACTACATGACAGGTTTCCTCTGCCCAAATAATGTCTTTTATTTGCTCCATCTAAAACATTTTCTGACATTTATTCATTCGTTTCAGGCTGTTCTAGGAAACATCTGTACAGCAAATGTGTCTGAGACATACGGCTTGGATGAAAGAGATTTCCTTTTGGACTGGACAGCCTGAAATGCTATGCAATGACCTATGCAAATAATACAAATGATTGATACGTGTGGTATTGCTCACCACAGTGCTATCTGCTGTTTCTCCCTTGATTTTTTAATGAGATTTTAAAGCCTTTGAGTGTATAACCCCAGCCTTTTCATTAACTTAGCTAGCATGAAAAGCTGTGGGTCCTATGTGGCAGGTGCTGGGGGTTAACAATAGGGGTACTGTTTAATCCAAGGGAGAGAGTAGAAAAGGGCCATGAATAAAAGGATATGTGATCTTTTATGAGGTCAGGAGAGGCATTTTAGATCAGAAGGTGCAAAGAGAGGCCAGCTACAGAAAACATTCCTTCGTGCCACGCTCACTTGGACAGGAGCATGAAATTATGCCTTGTAATTTGTTCTGCAAAAGACAAAGGAATCAAAGTGAGATATGTAAATACAAGAAGTTTGTTGATACTCAGAGGATCACCTCTACTTGTAGGAGTAGTTGGCTATGGTACCCTGGGGAATAAACTACTCTTCTGGATGGTGTTCCTTACCAGTCTCACCTCTTTGAAACTCAGAGAAACACAAGGAGATGACAGTCTAACAAGTGCAATAGCATTTCAACACAGGGAAAAATGGTATGTGATTTACAGGTTGGTTTGTTTTTAAACACTGACTGACTCAGTTACTGAGAACCCTAATTATGCAATCAGTGGTTGGGAGTTTAGAATGGAAAGTAGAAATGTTCAATCAAAATTGCAAACAAACTTTCTATAAAATGCCTGAAAGTGCTTTTGCTCTCCTCTGCGCTTTATAATTGCAGTAGGTTCAGGGTCATTCATGTCATTCCTGGTGCCTTTAAGATAGTGTTTCATTGGTATAAATGGGTCTTTAGAGACAGATGGAGAAGAGTACAGTTTCAAAATTTAATCAAATACCTTCTAGTTACGAAACACAGATGTTCAGGGTCAGAAGCACACAAGTGTAATATTGCTATAACGTGTCAGGCTCCTGATGCTGCAGTTGGAATAACCTAACCATTTGCAGGTGACTCAGAAGGTGTGAGAGCACCAAAATGAAAACTATATAATAGTTTGCCTATGGGAAGAGCTCTTCCTCAATACTATCAGTCACTTGCTGTAAGTAAGTATTTACATACCTTACAGTTTTTAACTTCAATTTTAAACCAGTAAGTGAGGCAATGATGGATGTTCACATTATTCATTTATGTAGCCAATGGCTTTTCAAGTTTTGCAAAGGTCTTGGGCCAAGTGATAACACCTGGGAATAATTTTCATATTAAAAATGTTTCTTATGATGCCTTCTACTTGATCTCTCCTCTAGCATATATGAATGCTTTTTTTTTTCTTACTACTACAGTTTAGCAATCCTTTTCTCTTTTTAATGTGTCCTTTACATAACTGGGGAATCCCATGCAAAGACAGCGATGCTGATCACGTAACATGCTTGTGGATTTTGTGGTTTCTCCAGTCCTGCTTTTAGGCTGCCAGGAACTCTTGCAGATGTATTTTCACTGAGCACTGTACATGTTAGTAGGAAGGACTCCTTAAGGGCCATGTAATTTTCTGTGAGCAGTCTCACAAGAGCATCCATTGGTCATGATTCAAAGTTTTACAGATAGATGTCTGGATACCTCCTAACCTGTGCAGTTCCTTTGCCTTCCACATGCTCTCCTTTTTGTTTTCTCATACTCTGTTGCATATTTTCTACTTGTTTCCTTCCTCTTTCCCATTCTCCCTCCTCCCGTTTCCACTATGTCCACACGAGAAATTTCAGCTGGCTCATCTCAGCCCTTTGGTGTGTGGACTCTAGCTGACATACCTATACATCCCAAAATCCTTAGTGTTGATGCAGTTGATATGGACAACTCTGTATTTTTGAGTGTTTTCTTCCTGTTGGGCTGGGGGGGGGGGGGGGGGGGGGCAGAAGGCAGAAAATAAGTTATCCCCACAAAAATAGCATTTCTAAGATGAACCATGTATACACCATGAGCCTTTTGCCATGGTGCATAACACATCACCCTAACCTGTCACTGACTTGCTCTTTCCCTGACCCATTTAACCCCATTTCCATCCCCATTCTTTCAAATTAGTTGGGTTGACTTTCTTCTGCCTTTAAAGTGTGAACATAGAGGATCGTGCACTTGTGCGTGAGCCGCTCCTGGGAAGGGCTTCATGAACATCATGAGCTTCAAGAGAGCTTCTGCTCAGATGGGGTTTTGAGCATCTTGTGGAAAATCACTAGCTGGTGTCTCTCCCTTGCTCCCAAACTTGCAGGCACACACACGGGTGCGTATGGGAACATTTATTTATTGAACGTACAAAATGCATGAAGGAAGCGAGACAGAGTTCCTGCTGTGAAGGATCTGTAATGCACACGTGTGGACATCTCGGGGAAGGGGTGAAACCTGCCGAGAGCCCCCCTTCTTTTCTCCTCAGAGCTCCTGCTTGCCTTCCCCCTGCACTTCGCTGGAGCCAGGACAGGCAGCTCTCCTGTCACAGCTCTCCTGTCACAGCCTTCCAGTGTCGAACACCAACTCCGCTGAACCTGGCTGCACGAGGGAAAAAGTAAAATAAAATTGAGGGACGTTACCACTTCTCCCCTTGACTCAAGGAAAAATACGGAGGGGAAAACACGGCTCCGGGCGCAGGGACCACCCCTGCTCGGGGGGTTGGCGCCCGGGCCGGGTTCACCTCAGCGGCCACCACACCCGCTCCCCACTGCCACGCGGGCAGGGCGGGAAGGGGGGGAGGTCGCGGCCCCGCTCCCCTTCCCCCGGGCGGCCCCTCACGGGCGGGCGATGGCAATGGCCAGACCCAACCGCCGCTCTCCCGCCCCGCGGGGTCCGGCCGCCCCTCACCGGGGCCGCGGGGTCGGCCCAGCCCGCAGCGGGGCCCGGAGCACCCCGGTGCGCCCCGCCGGCCTTTCCCCCGGCGGCAGCCCCGCATGCGCGGGCGGGTAGGGGGAGGAAGCGGGAGGGCACCAAATTCAAATCGGTGCTGAGGAGGGAGGGGAGAAAACCGAGGGAAGGACGGAGCCGGGGGGAGCGGAGCGGAGGAGGGAGGAAAGGAGGGAGGAGGCGAGAGTGGGAGGGGAGTGTGGAAGACTCTAAGGGAACGCGGCAGAGGCCGGGAGAGGAGGCACGGCGGACGGCGAGGGAAGGCAGAGGTGTCAGGGGAAGGACAGGGCGGCTTCGGGCACCCACGGCCGCAGCGCGGGGCACCCGCCCCGGCCCGCCCGCCGCGCTACGCCCGCTCTCCCTCCCTCCCGCCGGCACCATGGTGGACAGGGGCCCCTTGCTGACCTCGGCCATCATCTTCTACCTGTCTATCGGGGCTGCGATCTTCGAGGTGCTGGAGGAACCGCACTGGCGCTCGGCTACTGACGACTACAAGCGGCAGAAGACAGAGCTGCTCAAGCAGTTCCCGTGCCTGGGCCAAGAGGGGCTGGACAAAATCCTGCAGGTACAGCGGCCGGGGCCGGGGCTGGGGCTGGGGCTGGGGCTGGGGCCGGGGGGTGCCGGGCGGCGGCAGCAGGTGCTGCCGGGCGCCCCGGAGCGGAAACCACCGCGCCTTTGGGCGGGCGGGCGGGGGACTGCTGCCGGGCTGGGAAACCAGTCGGCTCCCTGGGAAAACCTGACCTTAGCCGCGTCCTCACAAAGCCCGGTGCCTAAAAACTGCCCCTCGAGCGGGAGTGCGGGGAAAGCTCTTAATCATTCCTAACTACTTAATGACAGAGTGATTAAATGGGTCCGCGTTTCTTCCTCTCCCCCCTCACCTCCCCAAGTGGTAACGGAGCTCGGGGTTGATTTCGGTTTTAGCTGGCTGATCCTGGGGGCTGCAGGAGCTCACGCACGGAGCGCGCACCCAAAAGCCCGTCTGCTCCTAAGCCGTGAATGCAGCTCTTGTTCTAGCACCCAGGGTGGTTTCTTCTGCCTCGATGGTTGTTATGAGTAAGGGAAGGTGAAGCCAAGCGTCTTGATCCTCTTCTGTTTGGTCTGATTTCCTTTCCCTCTTCTTCCTCCCCCCCCATACTGAATACACTTGTGAGGAAAACGTGTCTGGGGGTCCGAGTGCGGGTCCCGGTGGTCAGTCGGGGTAAGTGGGGGAAAGGCTGAACGGCTCGCACGGAGGGATGCTTGCAGCTCTTGGGGCTGTTATTTTTACTTTAGGAGAATGACTTCTTTCCAAGCCATAAGGAGTTGATAATCGTCCTATCTCGCTCATCTAGCAGAATGACTCTTCAAAGCTAATTATTAATCAATAGCATGTATCAAATCATAGAGAAGTATAAACTTGGTTAGTGCCTCCTTATGGATGTGGTATCCATTAAAACGTGATGGCAAGCAATGGCGAACCATGAAAAACAGGCTGCTCAGATATGTGGGGCTCCAGTGGTGAGAAGGAGTCATTTGGGACTTGATTTCAGAAATGTTTACATTGACTAGATCTTCTGGTCATTGTGTTTCAGATTTTTTTTTATTTTTATTTTTAAATTCACTAAAAGTATACTAAAATGTTAAATTACAAAAGACTGGGAAAATGGTTCATTAGTTTCGTTGGTGTAATCGGTACGATGCAAGCTTAGAAGAGGGTATGATTCTTGATCTTAGAAGTTTGTGGTTTAAATTCTCTCTTTTCAGTTGGTGGCTGCTTTCTGTCTGCTTCAGATAGCAGAGCTTTCTGGTGGTAGTGTCCTTATCGTTACCATCTTAGTGCATATTAAATGTGTGTTTGTGGTATACAGTGGAACGGGTGGATGGAGGCTTGAAACTATAAAGGGATGTTGGAAAATTAAAGACCTGCTATGTTTTTTGAGTATACTTTTGCTGTTCTGGAGTCTTACTGAAATCTTACTCTAGGTTATATCCCAAACTTGTTTTAACATCCTCAAGAAAAAAACCCTTATTTGGATTGGGATGTGCATTAAGCTTGGCATGCTTAACTTGCTGCAGACATAATGCAGAATCTGGATTCTGGCTCAGTTTAGGATGAAATTCATGTTGGTATGTGGGAATCATTAGTTGGTTTGTTTTTTTTTTTCCATGAGCCTTATCCCAATTAATCCTGAAATGGCAGAAAGATTTTTTTCTTAAAATACAAAATGACAACGAAAAAATGATTGGGCAGTTCATTTGGATGGACTGTATGATCGAGCACGCTGTAGAATAGGGATGGGTGCAGAAGCACTGGGGAGAAAAAAAAGATCAAAATATTTGGTTTGAGTATCTGTCCATAGCACAGTGTAGAGCGCCTTCTCTGTTCAGTGCTGTTAGCTCCTAGTGGTATTCTCATATTCATGTGATTTCAGTTTTGCCTCTGTACTACTTCGAATCATACCTTACGTTCCATGTCCAGTCTTACTGGTCTGATGATCCCTCATAGATATTCTGTTGTCATCTTAAGCTCAGGTTAGCTAAAATGTAAGTTTTACCTTGCTCTTACTTTACTCTTACTGGTAACTGGAAACTTCACTGCCTCCTTTCTTTCAGACTTCTAGTTTTGCTCCTGGTCTTATTCAACTTCTATGTGAGAAGTGATGGGAAGAAGAGGAGTGGCATTTCTTGCAGAGGAGCATGACAGAGTGAAATCTAGCCTAGCTGAACCTAAATGGGGTGGGGGGAATCATGTAAGGACATCAGGATTTCATCCTGAGTAAGTTGTAAAGTATATCAGAAATAGTCTTAGAAATAGTCTTCGTAGTTGTCCTTTCTCAACCACTACCTGTGCTGCTTCTGTTGGGTTTTGCTGAATCTTTAAAACATTACTAACATCTGTTTTATTTCGGCAAATTTTGATCATCCTGTTTTCATATTAAACCTCCAAATTTATTCTCTTACAATACATCCAGAATGTTGTTGATTTGAAAACGTGTGTTTCCACTCCCCCCCATCCCTACCTCTGTTTTGTTCCTCTGAGCCTCTTCATCTAGCCTCTTCCAGGGACTCCTTGAACTTGTTCTTGGGATTTTGTATTATTTGACTGATGTATCTGCTCTTCTCTATCTAATGGCCTTCAGTCTTCATCTTAGAGCCTTTTCTCTCACTCTGCTTGCGGTCCCCACTGACACTAGAGCCACATTGAGCTTTGCTGTTACTTCACTGATACTCTTTTTAATATCCCCATTTAAAACACACTGGATAAAGTTCTTCAAGTATCACCAACTATAGAATTTTAAATGGTTGTTACTAAAATGCAAGGATGCCAAGAAATGTTCAAGTTGAACTAACAATACCAATTTTGTTTCCAGAAGAAGCCTGAAAGGTGACAAGGACTGACTTACTCAGAGACCGATCTCTCTGCTGCCCTTGTTCCCCACCCAGGTTAGCTCTTGTGTTCATCTGAGCCTAATGTTAGCTGTAAGTGCAATGGAAACTCTGGAATGGCTACAAGGTTAGATCTGTAGTGTGATCTTAACCACTTAAAAAGACAAGTAGGTTATCAGCACAGATTCTCAGTTCACATACAGACTGATATCTCTGTACTAACAGTTAAAGTGATTATTAAGTGGGCTGTATCAGGTCAAATACTGTCTAAAGTTTCTATTCTGTAATAAAGATTTCACAACACATTACACTAGAAATACACAGCAGTGAATGTTTATCAAAATGCTTTTAACGCACTTGCAGAAAACTTGCAAGCTGAGTGTTGTAGGATATGCTAGGAAGAAAGCCTTTTTCCCCAATCCTAACTGAGAAATGCCTAAAAATAAACTTGTTTAAAACCAGCTTTTAGAAGTCTCTTATGTGAAGAATTCATTTGCTTTTGATTATTGTAAGTACTATATTACTTATCATAAACATAAGTGGTAGAGAAAGTACTTAAACTCTTCTTGGAGTAATGCTACATAGACCCCAATTTTAAAGGTGACTCACTCTAAACAGTGTATAGGCTGGTTGCTGCCCGCCCATGCTCTTTTGGGAAAAGCCAGTTGCTCAAATGAAAATGGGGCTGAGATGCTTCACATGACAATTTATGTAGGCTTCCAAAGACACCGATCCACAACCATGTATTGACGCAAGGAACGATGTAATCTCTCCTCACTGTGTACAATACCTTGGAATAGAAATGTCTCATAACACTGGAATATCTGCAAAAATGAACATGTTTAATAGTAAAATAACTGTGCCACATTTATTGTCATTGTATAATCTTAAAAGTAGTGTAACACCTTTGTCTGTTGCTAAAAGTCTGTGGCTTGTCCTTGCCACTTCCTGCTGTGGCCTGAAGTCCTGGGACTCTAGGAAGAGGGAGAAGACTGAGAGCCACAGTAATGACACCTTCCCCTACCCTGCAGTAAGAATGAGTTTTGGAGACTGAAGCAAATGTAAGGCAATTCAGTCACTTCCCACTTCTCCAGTTCCTTACTTTTACTCTTTATTGCTCCATCCTGATTGCGAAACATCAGCTTAATGATAAAGGAGCTATTCATGCAAGGAGGAGCCCTCTTGACCCTCATGTCACTATTCACATGAGCAAAGGTTTGCAACACTGGGCCACATTTTATTTACTGGGAAGTCTCTTTTACTGGCCCACCACAGTCATCAAAAAATTGAGTGATTCCCATTGATAAACATCAAAGCTGGTGAAAAGAAAGGGAAGAATCTGAAGATGAGTGAAAATGGTTACTTTCAAAACAGAGCAATAAAATGAAAAGAGAAATTGCTGGCTCCATTTAGAAGCAGACAAACATACTGAGTAAGAGAACAAATAACTGAGCTCTTTATGTCAAAAGCATACAAGATTCTAAACAGGCCTGAGAGATAACTTTAGAAACCTAAATGTTTAGACTTAAAGCCCAGTGCTGCGAACAAACATTTAGAAGACTTTTAAGAAGAGCTTCTGCTAGGATATACATGGCACACACGAGGATTATGCTAAAGGAAATAACAGTTAAGTGGCTTAATAATAGTTTCTCCCCTCTGTTTTTTAAAGCTAGGGTGTCTTCTCCACTCACAAATACCAACAGGTGTATTTACAGGGTTTTGGTTTGTGTTTGAGGATGCTGAAGTTTGCTTCTAGTTTTGTTTATTCTGGGAGTTTGTCAGTTTTATTATGAAACTTTAAAAATATTCTCTGATTCTGAGCCCTGTTTCCCTCAACGCTTTACTTCCAAGCTGATACCTCAAGGTTTAAATCTATGTGCAATACTCTCTCAAGGGTTTGCAAACTATAGTTTCTTAAAAACTTGAGCTAGCTTTTAAATGGTTTTCATTAGTTCAACACTCAATAAAGAGATTATGGCTTATGCTTATGCTTTGTAGAGTGATTTGTTTTCCAATGTAAAGTTAATAGGGGCATACTTTTCATAATCTTTCCTTCCCCTGTGTTCTTCAGGAGGTGCATAAATGAGGTTCTAGACTAGTAGGGTTGGTCTTGGTTGGTCTTTAACTTCCTGATCCCTTCCATCTAAGGTATTGAAGGTGGAGGAGACCAATTGGAGACTGAATTCCTTAGCTGGAATGCCAGATGAGCTGTCCCTTTCAAGACTAAGACTTTTGCACGGGCTGAACAAAGTAAAGCTGAGCAGCTATCAGGCAAGGACGAGTGACTGACAGTGGAAAATCTTTAACTGCAAAATTAACAACTACAATTAATTCCTGTCGTATAAAAACTTGACAGTGCAAATTAAGGCTTATGCCTGAGAAATGGGTATTGCTAGATTTTTTCAAATATGTATCTTTAATTATGCACCCTCTAAGTTCAGCAGGGATGAACTGAGATGAAAATGTAGGACCACTGTCCACAGTGCTCTGTGGCATCTCAGACTATGAGTTATGGATATTACCACTGCAGCATTAGGAGAGGAAGACTGAGGATAGGCAGTACTATGTTATTCCACAGCTTTTCTCTCTGTTTCTACATGCAAAATCATATGTAAGCAGGCACGCTTTTCTGTTGTGGTTTGGTGGTGTTTTTTTTTCTTTTTCCCTGTTTAACCATTAAATTGTTTAAGCTTTATTGGAACATAGTTAAACAAAGCTGATAGCGCATACACTGCAACTCTCTCTCCTGATGGAGCAATAGGAATCGATCAGAAGTTACAATTTTTGTGCCATGGGCTTTTCCTTTTTCCTACTATGGACTTAATTCTTGAGTGCTCGTAGTATGTTGTCCTTCTGTTACTTTAGGATAGAATGTTCGTATTACGTGATATGTTACTGTCTGCTACTAGGTGTGTTTTCTGGCAAGCTCTGCTCTAGAGACCATGGCATGCAAGAAGATTTGCAGATTATCAACAGCTTGTTGTCCTGAAAGATCTTGGAACGCCTGCTTTGGTTCATACTGAATATATGGTTATTGCAAGATACCATCTGTAGCTAGTGAAGATACAGTGTAATGATTTGTACATATTTCCTTTTTTAAAACAAATTGTTGTTTTTGCTTTGAATACTAATTAAACAAAATTAATTGTTTAGCTTTTCTCTGGATGCTGTTGACCTTCAGAGCAATCACAGTTCATGCTGGTACTGCAAGTAGATGTCAACATAGTAACATACAACCAGAAACAAACTGGATTGCAAGTGGCAGTCAGTAGTCTGGTTAGCAGGGAAGCAAGTTAGAATGCTTTTGCACTTTGGTGCTATAGACCTGATGATCACACTGCCTGTATTTGCAGGGATTTTATTTTGTGCTGACTCTTGTATGATCCTATGGATTGAATGCCTATGGCATGCCTTGCCCTAGCAGCATTATTTACAGTCAAATCAGTAAGGAAGTTATAATTTTTTTTTTTGCATTGTGTTGTGTGAACTCTAGTGGATCAAAGGCACTGTTAGGTGCAAAGTAGCTTCTGAAATGTTTTAAACCTCGTACGCTGTTTTCTTACGAGAAAGAAACATGAGTGATGAAAAGGGAGTAGGAAACTAATAATAGGTTGTATAGCATAGCCTCTGTTGAATCAGAAATCAAGTTCTTTTTCTAACAATACGTATATCTGTAGTGTTTCTTTTGATGGACCTGCTTTTTTAACCCCTGTTGTGGGATCAGTTGCTAGAGATAAGCCCATCTGTAGGATTATATTTCTGCCTTAATGAAAAGGTAGGCGTGGGTCGTGATTAAGCAAACTGGCAAATACTAAATTGACTTTGTTCTGTGGCGGCATCTTGCAAATATTGTGTAAGCAGGTTCCAACTGCTGAGAAACAAAACACAGGCCTGTCTGTCTCTTCGAGGTTACAACAGGTGCAAAACAGTCCCAGCTGGGACCTATCACAGGTCTCTGAACTCTAATCCTTCTTAACAAGAAAGATGTCAGTTATTTAACATTAATTTGGACTCCAAAGTAAGTCGTAAGATTGTCACATAATGGCAACTAGTGATGATAGCTAATGGAACTTGAAAATAATTCTACAAAGGATTGTGAAGGTCCTGAGGTGGAAAGCATAGTCAGATATGATACAGTGTTTTTGGTGGCTTGGCTAAAATATCAAATTCATCAGTGATGAGTTGTGCGTGTGACCTCCAAGTGCTCATACTGCTGCTCCTCTTTTCTACTTCCACCTCACTCCAAGGGAGTAAAAAAAGCTTTGGAGGAAAGTTGCTCAAGAATCACGTGTGGTCCCTTGCTAGAGAAACAGCAGCTCTAAGTATGTGTGTTCTGACCTATGAGGAAAGTGAGGCTGATGAGTCTCCTCCAGGCACCAAAGAAACAGGGGAGGTGTTTGGAGCCAAGCAGCTCTATAAAGAGAAGGGGTCTAATCAAACTCACTGGTGGTACCAACTTTTCCCATGGCTTCTCTTGCAGCAGTCTGGCTGGAACCCTCACCCTACTACATGCTCAGCTGTTGCAGTTGCTGCTAACCAGCTTCGCAGACTGTAATGCAAATATGTTAAAATCAAGTTAAATAGTTGAACTACGATAACTTGCCAGTTAAGGTAGAATTTCAACCTTCAGGCCTGTGTAAGTGGTGTGTACATGACTGCAGAATGATAGAGGGCAGTTCTGTAATCAACGCTTGCCTTGTTGGCACAAGGATTTTTGAAGGGCACTGGAGTTTATGCTTAGAAAGTCATTCTCTCTTATTGGTATCAGTGCACTCTGAAAGCTTTTCACCTGTGTCGCTATCAATTTGCCCTTTTAAAATAATACTTGCATGTTTCCGACTTAATTCTTTTTAATAGCTTTTGGGGTGGAAGGCAAGAGAAGGGGGAAGAATAATGAAAAACTTAGAAGTTGCTTCTGTTGTAGCAGCAAAACCAGTAGCTAACTTTATTGTGTCTCTACGCGATTTGTTACAGTAGTACCAGATTTTCAAGGTAGTATCTTAGCTGGATTGCGACTGTAGGATAACTGCACTTTTTCATGAAGATGCTACGTAGTCTCCGCAAGGTCCTAAAGTTGTCAACTTGGTTAATGAAATGAGCATAGATATGTTTATCTTATGTTTAAGAGAACTAAAATATAGTTCACACTCTGAGAGTGCCTTGGCTTTATTTGCATGTGTTTTAAAAATGCTTGCTCAGCTCTGCTACAATTAGAGGGTTGGTTATTTGGACAGATGTCCCCACAGCTGGCTGCTTGTTGTTGTTTTTGTTTCCTAGCGCAGAAGCACTGCAATAAAGTAGTTTCACGCTAGGCATTGACTAGGTGCTTTCAGCTGAATTCTGTGCATTTTTCTTAGGAAAACAGTCTCATTTATTTGAGGTAACTGCAGTTTTTTCTGTGGTTTTTATGACTTTCTGAGCATCTTGTATGCCAAGCAGCTTTTAAGCTTGAGGGTTCTCTACTTAGCAATGTGCAAGTGCTTCCTCTGTCTCAGCTTCTAAGAAGGTAATAGATGCCTGCTGAACAGTTCGAGATGTCAGTTGCAGGAAATCCAGGCTAGGAAGGAAAAGAGTGTAACAAACAGAAGGCAGCAACTACAGTGCTTCTGCCAGCCGATCCTTCTTGCCTTTCATACAGTAGCAAGAAGATAGCAGAGTGGTTTCGCTTTCATACATCCTCAGGGTGGGACAGTTGCAAAGTGACAGGGCACAGAGTCTGTTAATTACCTGCCATATGTCAATGCTGTATGTTACTCTGCCTTCAACTTGTCTCCTGTTAGATGTTTAGGAGTGACCTGCAAATATATAGGAAACTTTAAGAATCTGGAAGTGTGCAGTTTGGTAGTATAAAGCTGAAAGATTTTTCAGTTGACTAAACTTGCGTTTTCACTTATTCAAAACACTTTCTACAGGATATATGCAATGACCTGTTTACCATTGATTTTTGCCTAGGAACTAAATGTGATACGGTACTGAAAAGATTATTGAAGAATTATTGAAGCAGTATCTGCTCTGCTTTTTGTCAAAGTTATTGATTGGAAGCTCTCTTGGGAAGAAAGCCCCTTCTGTGTACTTAGTGCTGAACACAATAAAATAGCAGAAGATTGTGTTCCAGTGTACATGTTGTGTGTGTGTGGTTTTTAATGTTATACTATTCCTGCAAAAATGGGGTTTGTGTGTATGCTGACACAACTGTGTTTAAGAAATATTCTAATGTATAGGCAGCTCTTACCAGTAAACTGATGCTATTGCCAATCTAAACTCGCTCACTCAGCAGAAGCAGCGAGATAGATTAGGCCAGTTATGCTATTACAGGTCTGAGAGTGTCTAGATCAGACTGTTTCCCAGCACGCTTATCTGAGTTACTGATTGCACTTCTTTCTGTCCTGCCATAACTCTGCTGGCTGATCTCTCGGTCTATGTTTGAAAACATTTGTCCAGAGCAGCCTCCTCTCCTGCCCCAGTCCTCCTCAAAGATCAGTCTTGAGCTGATCTAGTGTTGAAGGGATTTGTAGGGAGTAATAGAACAAAATTTGGTTTCAGGTTAATCCCTGGATAAAGCTAAATACATAGTAACAGAAATCTCAAAGCAAATAGTGTTTCTGTGGCAGGCTTTTCCGCCTTGTTACTCCTGTTAACATAAACCCATCACCTTGCTATTCATGCAAAGCATCCTGTCTGTGCTCACATTGGAAGCCTGCCTTGCCTTGTCTCCTCCTCCTGCTGTCTGGTGGACTGATACAGGGAGAGTGACTAGGGTGGTGGAGGTTATGTAAAGTTTTTGGTTGGCCCTGGAAACTTTGGCCTGACAACGGTAGTAAAGGTTCTACCCCAAAGAGTTAGTAGCCAACAGTGTGACTCTTTCTTGCTCATGTTCTGTAGTTCAAAAGTCTACTTGATTAAAAAGGTCATTACACTTAGTACTTTGCTCCGCCCAAGTCTGGTCACTTTTAGTTTTGTTTCATTGATATGATGCTGTTGGGACAAATAAGATTTTTATTCTAGCATGTGTGAGCTCACTGAACTGTCAAGCATGTAACTTTTTTTTTTACTTGTTTCTGCTTGAGATAGATCGGTTGTTGAATAGGTAACGTGTGATGCTAATAGCACACTTTGGCAGCAGCTTCTAGTTTGTCTTCAGAGAAGCAAGAGCTTTAATGTTTGTTGTATTGAAATTTGGGGATGAAATACAAAAATGCTTGTGAACCAAAAGCCTATAACATTTTGGTCCTGGCTACTACGAAACAAACTCCAAACAGTTTTTAGGGTGTTCTAACAAAGTGACTTTCTGTAAATTTCTTAATCTGAAGCATGTTTTTATGCATGACTATAAATGGGAGAGAGCATAATGTGCTTCTAAATGCAATGTTACTTAATGCTGCAATTCATTCTCTGAGTTGAAAAGCTTACTTAGGCCTCTGTAAGCAAAGTTGTCAAGCTTGGATCACCTGTGTTTTGACTTGTCCTAATGAACTATTCTTGTACATTGAAAGTGTGGGGAGCGGGGTGGAAGCTTCATTTTAAACTCAGCTTCCCCTTTTACTTCTCCTGTGTAGTGTCAAGGCTTTTCTGTCCAAATATTCCAGTTTATACCATTTTATGGGTGGGTGAAAATCTGCAAAGATTAACAAGATTGCTGGGTTGCTGCTCTGGGTCTTGAGGCCTTGTATGAATAAGCGAAAAAAAATTGCAACACTTCAAAGATATGGTCCAACCCCTCCCCATCTAGCAAACTAATCTCAGAAAACTGTTTTTATTGACACTAGGATTGTTTTGGTTTAATTTAAATCTACTTAAATCAGTTGCAGCTAAACTGAAATATATTATTTTGGAAACTCAGACTGCTGCATGGCTTAGCATCTGCTTATGCAATCGGTACCAGCTCTGTTGCAATAGTCTCATGTAAACACCGTCTGCTTCTAACACTGCCTAACATAGGTCACCAACTGGTGTGAGGGCTTGATTAAACTCTTGACTCTTCTGCTTCCACTTTCTTATCTCTAAAATGGGGACAACAGCATTTTCCAAAGCCCTTTTAAAGGGGAGTTGACTACTTTAGTCAGCATGCATGTATTCAGATAGGAAGGAAGCCTAACCTGCTATTACAGATTATTCCAATTTCTTAATTTCAGCTGAAATTGCAACATAAAAGTTGTTGTAATACTTCTTTTTTTCCCAAGCAAGGAAAAGTGTGGTATAAGCATATTGGCACAGAAGCCCTCAATTTAAGCCATATTAATGAAAGCTATGAAATCGTCTGATAGGTTTTATTTTCGAATGAGAGTAATCGGAAGCCAAAGAAAAGTTGGGGCACTCAGCATCTGCAGAACAGCTGCAGTTGTCATGCAGCAGTATCCTTTAGTTAATTTGTCTTCAAAACATGTCTGTGTGGAACTTGGGAAAGTGAAAAGGAAACAGTTCTATAATTGCATTAATCACAGACCAAGGGAATGCTGGTAAAGCACGGAATATGCTTTTCTTCAAAATAGTTTATTGACTAGTTCGTTAGACTGGAATCTAGTCCTGAAATTAATAGGGAAAAAAAATCCTTGTCAACTGTTAAATTCTGTAGTCATGATCTGTCAAAGAAGCCAGCTGCCTTTTCAAAACTGTTGGTGTTTACATCCATTGTACATAAGTGGAAAGGTGGAATAAAGTTAAGCAGCATTAGTTCATTCAAGCATAGGATCTGCAAGTATCACAAATAGGTAAGCTTCAGCGTTCAATTCTGCAATGACAAAATAGTTCCAGTTAAGTGAAACTCATAATTCAGCAAATTAGTTATTATTTAACTCTGCAGAAAGCCACTAAAAGGAAATAACCTTGTTGATCTCTTTCCATTAATATCCCTCACATTGTTTGTCCTATGAATTATGACTTATAGGAAAATTAACTGCCCATGCTATACATCATACACAAGCAAGTCTTAAACAGTGCGTGCTGTAAAAATATTGACGTGCCTCCAAGAGGTTAATATCCCTACAAGTTAGAATTTTTTTTCCTGAGGAAACAGTAACACCTATTTGTACTGCAGAATGGAAGCAGAGCTCCATTTGTTCAAATGACTTTTTTTTTTTTTAAATGGGCTCTTACCACCTAAGTCTCACTTGACTTAACATTTCATCCTAAAATAGAAACTACTCCAAAGCTTGGGTGTTTATTGCAGAATTAATTCATTCTCTTATTACAATAGTTTACTCTTAGTCTTCTTTTTCACACATCTGGGCTGGGAGGTCACTAATAAAACATGCTGTTAGCTAGTTGTTATGGCAAAGAGAAGGTTAGCAGCAGGACGGCGAGGGTTGGTAGTGAGGGGAAACTTAATCATTTAACTGTAATGGTTCGATTTGCCAAAAAACCTCAAAATTCACCATGTAGCAGCTTATGACTGCTTGACTTCTTATCAAACAGTGGCTTTAAGGTCTTCAATCTGCATGCTTGATTTCATTTCTAAGACTGAAAACTGCCGATGTAGCCACGAGGGAGTTCATTATTACACACTTAAGGTACAAAACCAGCAATGAATGTTTCCAAAGACCTGACTACTCACAGCTTTTCTGTCAAGTCACATGAGCAATGCTGGCTTGGCCCAGCTTGCCTTGGTAAGGAAGAAGGGACATGTGCTTAAGTCCAAACTTGTTTGAGCTGAACATCCTTTTGTGGCCTTATTCTTGAATTTACTGCGTGAAAACTGAATCCTCAGACTTGAACATTCCTTTCAGTAGAGGTAGTTTGGGAAAGCACTGGGGAGTTTCCATGCGGATGGAGCAAAAGGCAGAACAGAGAACTTGTTGCAGACCGTGAAATCAATAAGCATTATCCAAATCCTGGCTGGGCAGAGTACAACAGGTTTCCACAAACACACATGTACGCAATGTGAGGACTTTTTAGAAAACGCTTATGTGTCTTTTGACTGAAAATTTCTCAAACTGCCTATTTTTAAAATACTATTTTGTGAAATAGAGGTTTAGGATCGAAAGCTGCAAGGATAAATGTAACTCTTGCTTTGCTTTTTATAAAACAAAAGAACAAAGACCTACCCTTCTTCAGTCCCCCCTCCCCCTCAAGTTGTGTAGTGTTTCTGCTGCAATCCTTGATTAGTGTTCTGTTTCCATTATCATCTGGAATATTTTCATGCAAAATTTGCTTAATCTGAAGAGGATAGTGCTTGTGTTATGTCTCTAGCTGTAGAAGTAACAGCCGTATCTGTAAACCTTCAGAAGAATAGCACTTTGTACAAGTAGTGAGTGCAAATGATCATTACAACATCACTAATCTTGACTTGTACTTCTCTTAAATGTGGCCTTAAGGTGAGGCTTCACAAAATCAGTAGGGCAATGTGTCCACTTTGTAGAACCACTCGTGTACTCGGTAAAGGAAGTGACACGTATTTTATGATGCTTGAGCCTTATTGAAAGACCTTTTTAAACTCGTTAGAAGTGTGCCAGGAAAAAATATGAAACAAGTTTTGGTTTTCTATTTATCAGTACAGTTGTTTCTTTCCAAGTAATTTGTTTTACTCCTTAGCATTTACCTCTCGCCTACTCTGCATCGTGTCAGTCCTTGAGGAAGAACTCCTGCGTGCCTTTGAATGGTGCCACAGAAAATGGTGAAATTGTTTACTCTTTCTCACAACTTCTGTCTGAAGAACTTCTCTCTTACTAAGATGATTTTACTGTAGGACAATAATATGCTCTGCGATGCATTATAATTGTAATAAAGATTTCAGATCCAAAATCTTACCTGTAACACCACATTGTAGAAATATTTACGTTAGACGAAACCAATCACTGTTAAGTTGGATCTTGGTTTAGACAGGGAGGTTCATCTACACTACCATGCTGAATACTTTGATTAAAAAGTATTGCATAGGTTGAGAACCTGGTTTGATTTACAGCTTAATTTCACTCATGCTCAGTTTTTTCATTTTGTTCTTACACCAACCCTGGGCTTTGGTTTAAATGGCTTTTGTTTTGTGGTCTTGTGTTGTAGTTTCTGACGCAGTACAAATAAAGCAATGCTATCCCCTCTCAGCCTTTATTTTTGCAGTACAAATTGCTTTGGCTGACCCATAATAGTCTCCTCATTCTTCTAGTCCATGTCTGCCACTGTTCCCATTTCTTGAAGGTGGATAACCAGAATGGTAGAAATTGCACCAGCTAAGTTTCACCAGCGCTTTGCAGAATGACAGCAAGACATCAGGAAATGGATTTCAAGCATCTAGCTGTTCCTTGAAGTTCTTCCCCTTTTGTTTTTATTCATGTGCTTCTGTTGTTGAGGTGCCTAAACTGTGTGACTGGACTGATGAGATATAATGAAAAAAATGTATTTCCCTTGCATTTACTGCTGTACATTATGACAGTACTTTTATGTCAGAGAATGGGAAAGGAGAGGCAGAATAAATTGAAGTGAGTGACTAGGACATCTTAAAGCTGACTTTAAAAATACCCAATTTTTGAAACATGGTTCTACATTAATATATGTTATCCTTGAAACTAAAGCAGTAATGATTTAGTGTACACTTGGCCAGGACTGTTTGCAGACCTCTCAAATCAGCTGAGCAATAGATGTTTGAAAAAGGTGTTTATGTTGAAGGCATGTCAAAGTCTATAATGTCACCAGATTTACAGGGTGCCCCAGTACATGGGTAATATGAATGAAAGGTCTGGTGCCATCCTTGCTAATGACTGAAATGATGCCAGTAAACGACTCTAGAAGATACAGCCAGTGTGCCAGCTGATTGCTCTGTCATTACTTTTTTTTAAGCTTACAGCATTTCTGGGGCTTATCATAACCCATGTGCTACCTGTATAAGACCTTATCTTCTCTAAATAAAATTGATGACAAAACCTATATTGCTTTCAAGGGCAGTAAGGTCCAATTTCAAGATATAGAAGTTCTGGAACACTCCTCTTAACTTCAGGCTAATTGAAAGACAGATTCAGTTCATAGCATAGACTGAAGGAGGAAGTTAAGGAAACTAGATAAATTTTAAGCTGTATTTTGCTAGTCTGCTCTGTCTTGTGGAAGGATATAATTCAGCTAAGTCAGATGGTTTTCCGGTGGTTCTCTTCTATGGGCAGACATTTTCTGTTGTTAAATCAACACCCTTTCCTGGAACTACTGTTTTTCTATTAATTTTCAGATACTGCAGAAGTTGGGAAGCTAGGATGGTTAAGTGGTACATTTGTTCCCTGCCCACTTGTTTGTCCCACAGGAGATAATTCTCTTGCCATGTCAATGGTGATTATTTCCCAGGATATTTTCCATTAACTTTAAAACTCTCAGCCCTTGTTCTCCATGCCAAGGGGCAAAAATAAAAATAATAATTAAAAAAAACAAACAAACCAAAAAACAATAAACCCAAAAGAGTGCACTTGCATCTTGGGAAGCATCATATCCTCAGGCAAGCTGTCTTGATTAGGTTTATTACTCAGCTGTAACTTTCCATGCAAAACTCAAAAATATCAGTACATTTTGTGATGCTTGTGTTCACCCTGGTGGGAATGAAGAGGCGATGGTGCTAGCTACCAGGGCTGATTGAGCAGGTAATTTTGCAGTACATCACAGCAATACTAAGACTCTTTCTCCAGGTAGAAGCAACCCTAAGGACTTGCTGTAGCTAGAGTAGAATTCAATGCAGTGATCAGCATTTACATCTGTATGAACTACTAAAATGGTCAGCACCTGAATGCCTGGTTTTAATTGGGGTGGGAGGCAGGGGGAGGGAGGAGAGAATATTCAATATATCTAATGCTGGCACTATAGAAGTGTTCAAGATATTCATCCTCACTTCTTCTGTATCTTGTTTCATCCTGCTCATGCTTTGTCTAATTTTAATCATCTTTCCAAGCAGAGAAAAGCTGGCACAATTATTTACCTTCTCTATTCCCAAGCAATAATATGGAATTAATTTGACTGTAAACTCACAAATTGTTTCAACTGGACTGTGTCCTGAGGCCTCCAGACTCATAAATATTAGCCACAATTAAATTTTTATGAGTCTTTCAGGTTCAAGCAAGTACAAAGATGGTTCTTTGTCTCCTCTAAATTCATGATGTATTGCATGGCTTTCAGATAACAAGCTAAAACCAAGGTAGAGCATGTATCTTCTAATTTTACATATAAAAACCCTCCTCCCTCCTTCTTGTCTCTGACTGATTAGACCTATTTCTGGTTAATAAATTGAGATTGTGATTGAAAAGCATGATTTGTTCTTCCCAATATGCTTTAATTAATAGATTGCCTTTCTAAAGGATCACTTAGTCTGGTTAAATTGTAATCGAAAAACAAGAAAACAAATGAACACTTAAAAGACTGAAATAACAAGGGTTCCCATCTGTGACAAATGTGCATTCTCTACCCTGGTTCTTTTTGTCAAGTAGGAAGCATATAGAGTAAGAGAACACAGTGGCAAGAAGAGATGCTTGTGCCTGTAGTATTGTCTTTAGTGAGAATACCCTTTGCCGGTTAAATTAGTTCCTCTCTTTACTGGGTTGTCAGTGTCAGCAGTTATGGATTAAGAAAGCTTGATACTTGGTCCCTGTTAGAAATTTTTAGCTTTTTAATATTATTCCCTCACACACATTGTGCTTGCAAAAAGATAAAACAAAAACCCAGGAGAAAAAAAACTGAAGTGCCCAGACTTAAGGCACTTAAGAATTAAGGGGCAGGCTAACACGGGTGACACTGTTGTGGGGGTTTACTACAGGCCACCTGATCAGGAAGAGGAAGTAGTTGAGGCCTTCTACAGACAGCTGGAAGTAGCCTCGCGATCTCAGGCCCTAGTTCTCATGGGAGACTTCAATCACCCCGATATCTGCTGGAAAGACAACATAGCTAGGCACCCACAGTCCAGGAGGTTCCTACAGAGCGTTGATGATAACTTTTTGACACAGGTGGTGGAGGAGCCAACGCAGAGAGGTGCTCTGCTAGACCTTGTGTTAACAAATAACGAAGGTCTGGTTGGAGACGTGAAAGTTGGGAGTAGCCTGGGTTGTAGTGACCACGAGATGGTGGAGTTGAGGATTCTGCGTGGAGGAAACAGGGCCATAAGTAGGACCACAACCCTGGACTTCAGCAGAGCTGACTTTGGCCTCTTCAAGGACCTCCTTGGGGCTATCCCATGGGTTAGGGCTCTAGAGGGGAGGGGGGTCCATGAGAGCTGGTCAATATTCGAACATCACTTCCTCCAAGCTCGAGATCGGTACATCCCTATGAGTAAGAAATCAAGCAAAGGGGGCAGGAGACCTGCGTGGACAAGCAAAGGGCTTCTGACAAAACTGAAATGGAAGAAGGAAGTCTATGGAATGTGAAAAAAGGGACAGGCTACTTGGGAGGAATACAGGAAGGTTGTCAGAGTATGCAGGGAGGTGACAAGGAAGGCCAAGGCCCGCTTGGAATTAAATCTGGCAAGGGACATCAAAGACAACAAGAAGGGCTTCTTCAAGTACATCAGCAGCAAAAGGAAGACTAGGGAAAACGTGGTCCCGCTGCTGAATGAGGAGGGTGCCCTGGTGACAAAGGATGCAGAGAAGGCGGAGTTACTGAATGCCTTCTTTGCCACAGTCTTTACTACTAAGGCCAGCCCTCAAGAATCCCAGACCCTGGAGGTACAAGAGAAAGTCTGGAGAAAGGAAGACTTTCCCTTGGTTGAGGAGGATCAAGTTAGAGATCATTTAGACAAACTGGACACCCACAAATCTATGGGGCCCGATGGGATGCACCCACGAGTGTTGAGGGAACTGGCAGATGTTATTGCCCAGCCACTCTCTATCATCTTTGAAAGGTCATGGAGAACAGGAGAGGTTCCTGAGGACTGGAGGAAGGCCAATGTCACTCCAGTCTTTAAAAAGGGTAAGAAGGAGGACCCAGGCAACTACAGACCGGTCAGCCTCACCTCCATCCCTGGAAAGGTGATGGAGCAGCTCATTCTGGATGCCATCTCTAAGCATGTGGAGAAGGTCATCAGAAGTAGTCAACATGGATTCACCAAGGGGAAATCATGCTTGACCAACCTGATAGCCTTCTATGACAACATGACTGGCTGGGTTGATGAGGGGAGAGCAGTGGATGTTATCTACCTTGACTTCAGCAAGGCTTTTAACACTGTCTCCCATAACATCCTCATAGGAAAGCTCAAGAAGTGTGGCTTAGATGAGTGCACAGTGAGGTGGATCGAGAACTGGCTGAACGACAGAGTCCAGAGGGTTGTGATCAACGGTGGTCAGTCTAGTTGGAGGCCTGTGGCTAGTGGTGTTCCCCAGGGGTCAGTATTGGCCCCATCCTGTTTAACTTAGTCATCAATGACCTGGATGAAGGAACAGAGTGTACACTCGGCAAATTTGCTGACGGCACAAAACTGGGAGGGGTGGCCGACACACCAGAAGGCTGTGCTGCCATTCAGTGAGACCTGGACAGGCTGGAGAGCTGGGCAGAGAGGAATCTCATGAAGTCCAACAAAGGCAAGTGTAGAGTCCTGCACCTTGGGAGGAATAACCCCATGCACCGGTACAGGTTGGGGGCTGAACTACTGGAGAGCAGCTCTGTAGAGAAGGACCTGGGTGTTCTGGTGGACAAGAAGTTCACCATGAGCCAGCAATGTACCCTTGTGGCCAGGAAGGCCAATGGTATCCTGGGGTGCATTAGGAAGAGTGTGGCCATCAGGTCGAGGGAGGTTATCCTGCCCCTCTACATGGCCCTGGTGAGGCCACATCTGGAGTACTGTGTGCAGTTCTGGGCCCCCCAGTTCAAGAAAGATAAGGAATTACTGGAGAGAGTCCAGCGAAGGGCTACAAAGATGATCAAAGGACTGGAGCACCTCTCTTATGAGGAGAGGCTGAGAGAGTTGGGTCTGTTCAGCTTGGAGAAGACTGAGGGTGGGTCTTATCAACACTTACAAATACCTTAGGGGTGGGTGTCAAGAGGAGAGGACCAGACTCTTCTCAGTGGTGTTCAGTGACAGGACAAGGGGCAATGGGCACAAGCTGAAATATGGGAAGTTCCATCTGAATATGAAGAGGAACTTTACTTTGAGGGTGACAGAGCACTGGAACAGGCTGCCCAGGGAGGTTGTGGAGTCTCCTTCTCTGGAGGTATTCAAAATCTGCCTGGACACAACACTGTGCAATGTGCTCTAGGTGAACCTGCTTTGGCAGGGGCTTGGACTAGATGATCTCCAGAGGTCCCTTCCAACCCTAACCGTTCTGTGATTCTGTGACTTATTTAAGTTTTCACTCTGTTCCTTTTGAGATTTAAGTTTTCACTCTGTTCCTTTTGAGACTCAGTCTACTGAAGAGCTTCCTGCATCGTTTAACATGCATAATTGGCGGTGTCTTAAAATAATGATGCCAGGGAGGGGAAAAGGGTGCTGTCATCAGTGCTTGGGAGAGAAGGTGGGGGAAAACTCCTTTCCACTTAGCAGAATAGTTAGAAACAAGGTCTCTGCAAGGTCAGGATGGATTTCTGGGCCATTAGCCTAAAAAAGGCAGGGACCTGTGACAGTATTCTCTCTTCAGTTTTATTTACAATGGCATTGCATCCAAACCCAAGTGCTTTTGAAAAACTTTGCTCACAACATTTTTGGAAGGTCCTGGAGTCTCTATGCAGTAGTACACTAACCCATAGCAAGGATGCTGTTGTTTAAATCCTCTCTGTACATACAGGTTATTCTGGGATTGGGTAGTGTGAATTTTAAAAAAAACAGCTAACCTGATACAACTTCAGGTGCAAACAGGAATTCATTGGCTTATCCAACAGTCTCTTTTGCAGAGATACCTTAGAGCTCACCGTTGAGCAGCTCCAGTTTGCTTTGGGATATTTCCGTGTTCTTCCTCAGTTCTGAGCATCTAAATAAACCTCAGATGAAGCTTCCTCAGAACTACACTAAATAGCAAATATTTTCCAGCATAAAAGTATGTGTGTAGGGTTAGGATGTGAATGCCTTCTAGTCCTTCATCAAGCTCAGTCATGTTCTTCAAAGGACATACACAGGCTTTCTTTACAGCAGGGTGATGCAGTTATTTAGCCAAGAGTATCTTCCCTCTGCTGAAGACCACTTCTGTGTTTCTCTGTGTTTTGTAGTATCTTGTATGCCTAACTGTGTTTAGTGCTGTGATCTTCAGGTGTTCTTACTAGACAGCCTGTTCTGCTTTCCTGGCTAATCAGTAAATTTAAAGGAATCCGCAGCTCTAATCCATGGCTTTCTTCATAGCTTGTACTTAATTACTTTCATTGCAATCTGGTTTCAAAGTCCAGTACAAGACAATGTACTCACTCTCTGCTTTCTCCATCTAATAGAACTAGCATGGCTGCTTTAAAAAAAAAAAAAGTGTGAGGCGCATTGAAGTCTAGGAACAGGGGTTTCTCCAATACTTTAAAAAAAAAAAAATAAAATCAATAAAGGATTGTGACAAAACATCCTAATTAAGAAATCAAGACCAAGACACATGTAAAAAGCCCTCTGGGTGTGCTATATGCTAAATTAACAGACACAAACGACATCTGGTTTACTGTCCTGTTATATAACAAAACTATGCAAAGTGAAAACCAGGCATGTATTTACGTGCATTCTTTAAATATCAGGCTTAGATGTAGGGACAGCTCTGTATGAAGTGGCATGTGCTGGAGGCTCTATTAGGTAAAAAAAAGGTATGCTTAGATGGAAGTCCAAGTTGCTGACAGACGAAAGTAAAGCGTAATGAAGGGAAAGCAATAGATTGTCTTGGTTCTGTAATTCATTTATGCATTGAGAAGCACTGTTGCATGAATAGAATGAAACATTGAGAAGTTGCCTCGGTAAACAAAGAATCAACAAGACTAGCTAAACCTTCTCTGCAGAGCAAGTTCAATCTTGTTTTATAATCTTTTGGATAAAATGTGGTATCTACAGTGCATTTGACCTATATATGTACCTTTCTATTTTGTATGATAAGATACTGGTGGATCATTTAAAGTCACTTTTAGGAAAGTTAAATAACTTTTATAATTGCCTTGTTTTTTTTAAAAAAAAACACACTGATATGTTGAAGTAGTTAAAAAGAAGAATTGAGGAGAAGGTAAATAAGTTATTTCTCTGAAGACTGTGGAAAACTGACAAGATAACATTGTCTGCTGTACTGGTAGGAGTGTGAAAATACCATCTCATTCTGGATTAAATCTTGCTATTGCTGGAAAGAAAACCCTCCTCTGAAGTATGTAAACCCATATTTTGCCAGGATTTTTTTTTCCCAATTGGGAATTTTCAAAAGTTTGCCCTTTGATAGGAACTGTATTTTGAGATTAAACTGTTGACTGAAAAATGCAAAATATGTTTTTACTTGCAATAACACTTAATCAACCATTTTATAAATGCAGTGTATGACAGCAAGGGGAGAAATTGTCCCCTGCTATTTGTAGTTGATCTATGTAGGAATGTAAACACTGGGACTAACACTTGCTTTCCAGGGTTTGATTTTATTTTTCATCTAGTTCAATTCATAGATAAGGGGGAAGGAGTCCTGTATATCCGTATTGATCTCTCTAGCTTTTCGGGTAATATTCGTGTATGCTTTTGGTAGGTTTGTAATTTACATCTATTAACACTAAATGTGAGGGTTGTGGGGTTTTTATTCTTGCAGAAGTAAAAGTTAACATTATTCTCTCAGTGCCTGCTTCCTATTTTGGGCTCCATTTCAACTTTGGCCTTTTGATGGGTGGCTACTGGCCATAACCCCATTGCGCTATTAGAAACAAGCTGTTTCTGCCTCAAATTTTACATTTGTTAAAACAGACTGTACAAGTTCTAGGATTAGCGAGAGTTGTGGAGAACCTAGCAACTCTTAGTATAGGCCAGCTGGGAAGAAACGCCGTGCACAGCAGTTGAATTACCTGTGGATTCACTCCGATATGCTCAGTTGATCCAGAATCAGACTTGTGTAGTCAAGTGATGTCCCCTTTAATAAATGTGGAATTTATTAAATCCCACCATCCTTCACTAATGCAGGTGCTGCTGACTCATATCCTGCACCTCTTGCCCCAACCACCTTCCAGCTCGACTCTCTGCATAGGTCAGTAAAGGACAGTAAAACTTTCACAGGTTAGCAAGACACAAGGGTGTTGCCTGTTAGATGGAGACAATATGGTTCATTTGTCTTATTTTTCTTTCTACAAAAAAGGTCACAAACCATTCCCCACAGAAGTGAAGTAGGAAATTCAGGACTCAGCTAAAAGACTTCTTTTTACATCTGGCATGGTTCTTGTCCTGACAAACATGAAATTCATATTGTGAACATAGATAATGCTGAGAGGGAAATGAAAGGTCAGCTCTCCTGAGTCCTGCTGGTTAGCGTAGTCCTGCAGAGACTGTCAAGTGGCTAAGGCAGCCTGGAAGGCTTGTACACTTGGCCCAGGGCACTGGCCCTGCTCATATGCCAGCGTGTTTCGGTCAGCTGGGAACTCGGAGTCCAAACGAGCAATCAGGATAAGCCTGTCATTGCACTAGAGACGGGGTGAAAAAAAGGATGGCAGGAACCACAAGTCTGATTTTCTGGTGACTTTGAGCCGCTCTAGAGGGGCGGATAGTTGATAGTTACTACCATCCTTCCCTGAGAACTCTTGCCTTCAGCTGATTACGTACTAAATGTGCCAGGTGCCAAGTGGCTGGCAGAAATATGGTGTCCAAAGAGGGTGCCGCTGTTTTGTATTCTAGGCTTGTGGTTTTGTATTCTAATACTCAAAGGATTTCTTTTTTCCTCTTCAAGAAGCCATGAGCTTTGATTTCTCTGTGCACAGACAAGTGTATAGCAGCCCTTCTAAAGGTGGCACTGGAATAGCTGCTCTTTCTGCTGCCTTGATCAGATCATTTAACCGTATGTGTGTTCTCTCACTTTCTGCAGCTCTGCCACGTTGTGTGTCTGGCTACCAAAGTGAGCATCGTGGCATAGCAAGACTTTCTTAGCCGTAGTGCAGCTGTCTTTGGAAGTGAAGGCTGGGAAGAGAGGTAAAATATTTTGGTCTCAAGAATATATAAGTTAATATGAAGGTTTTGGAGAACTCAAACAGAAAATTTTAATAAATCGTTACATGTACACACCTTATATAACTAAACATGAAAAGTAATTGGGGGAAAATGTTTCTTTGAGTTTTACTCATTGGTAAAACCATTAGTTGCGTAGTTGGCTTCTCTTTCCCTTTCCTTACCCAAACCCTAAGCTGCCAAGAGAGTCTAGTGAGGAAAATATTTTCTCTGATGCACAGTATTCTCCATTCAGTCAGGACACACCAGGGGCAGGAGGGGAAGGGTGGTTGGGGGGAAGGCAGTTGGCTTTAAGTATCTTCTTTTTTTTTTTTTTTTTTTTTTTTTACTCTTTCTCCAGCTACTATCGAAACAATAGATTATGGCATTTATTATTAAATATGTATTTGTTGCTTAAACTAGACACACAAACTAATTCAATAGATGAGCTATGACAGCTGTCAGCCAGGTTTAATATATTCGTAATTTGACTGTGAATCTACTACTTTTGATCTAGCTATAAAGTACTTACAAATTCAGACTGTGCCTGTGAAATAGCTTCTGCTGCTTTTAATGCGCAAGCAGATGTCAAAGTGCAATATGCCAACAGGGCAGGAAATTTCTGGCCATGGTGACTGTGTTGCCTGTCTGCATGAAGAGTCTGAGGAAGTTGTTCTGTCAATCTAGCTGTGACCACCCACAGACTTTTTTTCCTTCAAAAGGGATGCTCACTGAGAGAGTTTATTTTCTCTTTATTTATCTCTATATTCTCTTATTTATGAGACAGTATTATCTAGGTCAGCAGAACTTTGTAACATGTATCTGACC
The DNA here is from genome assembly GCF_013368605.1 of Nyctibius grandis. Taxonomy (NCBI): domain Eukaryota; kingdom Metazoa; phylum Chordata; class Aves; order Nyctibiiformes; family Nyctibiidae; genus Nyctibius; species Nyctibius grandis. The sequence continues at coordinate 34,004,392 of NC_090658.1, forward strand.
TGGCAGCCTTAAGATGTGACTCAGTGTTCTACTGTTGGAAAGATAAACATTAACAATTAAATGTCTTTTGATTACATTTAAAAATCTGATTATTATGAACAGCTGACTGCTACTGTAACTTCATACCTGGAGTCAGAAGACCCAGGTAACTGCAAAAACCCTGGGGACAAGTAGAAGGGTGTGCAATTTGCATGGTATGGGGTTTTTTTAATTATTTTTTTTATTTTTAGAGTAACTTAGGAGTTACTTTAGGCCTTCTCTTGATTTTAAAAGCCAAGGAAAATGCCCATACATCTTCTTGTACCACTTCAGCTATTTGTTTTGCTCTGCTGCCGCTGGATTTGGTTAAAATTAAAATCTGCTTAAAGATAAATGGCAGTATAGAGTTTCATCTGATATTATAAATTTAAACCTTATTACCCTGAACAATTTTATTATGATTGGCTAAATTGTCAGTATTGTATGTACCTGTGATTATGTAACTACTCCACAGTTTTCTGGTTTCTTCAAATCTTTATATAAAGGTTTGGATGTCTGTGTGAAAAGAGATTGCTGTTGAAGCTTTATTCCTTGTCGGAAAGTCTCTAAAGTACTTGATAGATTTGTAATTCTCAGTGTTTTTGTGTGCATTAAATGTTTACGTGCTCTATTAAAAGAACTTGAGAAAGAAGCAAAATTACTCCCTGTTCTTTCAGAGTCAGAAGTGGGGACAAAGCCTAGGAGTCCTGAAAGGATACATCAGTTATTGCTTTACTGGACTCTGCTTTTGGATGCAACAGCCAGCTGAGATTGTCCTTTATGCACATGGTAATACCCTGAGAGTAGAATGGTTCTGATTTCAGGCTTAATAGTTCAATTACATCTCCTTTCTTATGGAGAAACACTCAGTGTTACCAAAAGAGAATTGTTCACGCCACTGGGAGAAGCTTAAAACTACCATTACACTTATGTGTCAGATCTCCAGGGAATGCTTTGAATAACATGGGACACTTTATCCTCAAAGAGACCTGGCACTGAGCAGTATCTGGCTGTTCTTTTTGTATGTAATAGGGTGCCTGTGGGGTAGGATCTGTTGCTCTAGTTTATATAGTCTGTTTATTGTCTTGTGTCTTTAGTCTGGCGTATCTGGCTGTAAATACCCCAGAAGTCCTTTTTCTTTCCTATTGCTCATTGTTATCAGACCCAGCTAATCCTTAGTAAAGTGTCTAGGATTTCACGATAAATATGAAGTTATTCCTACTTGATATGCAAAACCTGTGTCACAGATTTCTTGCAGTCCTTAGCTCGTAGAATAGCATCACTAACCACGCGTGGATCTATGCACCAGTACTTGCTGGGGGCCACCCAGCTGGAAAGCAGCTTTGCAGAAAAGCACCTGGGGGTCATGGTGGACATCAGGTTGAATATGAGCCAACAATGTGCCTTTGCAGCAAAGGTGGCTAAAGGTATCCTGGGCTGCATTAGGCAAAGCATTGCCAGCAGGTCAAGGGAGGTGATTCTTCCCCTCTACTCTGTACTGGTGAGGACACATCTGGAGTAATGTGTCCAGTTCTGGTCTCCCCAATACGAGAGACATGGGCAATGCTGGAGAGAGTCCAGCAAAGAGTCACTAAGATGATCAAGGGACTGGAGGATGCTCCAGTCCTATGAGGAAAGGCTGAGAGAGCTGGGACTCTTCAGCCTGGAGAAGAGAAGGCTCAGCAAGATCACATCAATGTGTATAAGTACCTGAAGGGAGGGTGTAAAAAATATTTTCTTCTTTTCCTAGGAAGAAAATAAAGCCTTGTGCACTGTTCATGCTTACAGAGGCAGAAGGTGATAGTTCTGTCCCATTTTTCCTTCTTCTGAAGGCCAAGAAGCCAAAGTAAAATGCCATATTCAACAGTCTCCAGTGTGCTTCTTTCCTTAGTTTTATACCCTCGCATTACTTCTACAGGGACTAAATGTCATTCTCTTGTGAACCACCACTTACTGTGCAGTGGTATTGATCAAATTTCACACTTAACCATCCCTCCTGCTAATACAAAGACAAGGACATCTAAGATGGGTCTTCTGACTGTTGCAAACTTCTAAGCTACCAGAGAGACTTGCCGTAGCAAACCTCAACAGGCCAGTAGAAAAAAAATAAAAAAAAAAAAACAATTTGAATAAATGCATTAGTATGTGGCTTCCCAGTTTGGGAAAACCTTGCTGCTGTTCTGGGCTTGGCCCCAGCAGAAAATGGAGAAGCAGAATAAATTGAGGTAGGAACATATTCTATGTGGGTCAAGGCTTCTCCTTGCTATTTTCAAATTTGTTTGAGAACTTTTCAGCCCTACTGTTAGTCATACAGGGGGGATGCAAGTGACAGGTGCCCAAAGCATTGTGGAGAAACTCCTCTCCTTTGCCCAAGACAGAGATTTAACACCTAGTTCTTGTGATACTTGATAAATCTTGAGTGAACCTGGTCATCGAGGGTTAATAAAAATGTCACCAAGCCCAGGAAACAAGGCTGTATTGGAGCAGTGCTGGGGTTTGTCCGTGGGGAAGTACCTGCAAATGGAGCAAATGTCTGCTTAATTGTGTTCAAGTGGCATCCTCCTTTCTACTTGTTAGTGTCATCAGAAGATGTATTAGTTTTATGTGTGTCTTAAATCTTCCTCTGCAATTGCAAATCTGTTTACTTTCAGCAATAGCTCCAGGGACTCTAGATCTTGTTTTCCTTTTTTTATTTGCCAAAGTGCAGAATTGGAGTGGTGGGGAGTGAGGGAGAAGAGGTTTGATTCCTGTGAGGCAAAAGTCGTTTGACTGAATATTAAAGTCCTGCCTTTATCAGTACAAACTGTCATGAGGTGGGGTCTAAGGGGATGTGTAAATTCTGAATTAGTTAACGATCTTCAGCTTTTGAATTTGTGCATACTTGAAAACGTATTTTCTAAATGACATCTCTCAAGATATTAAGAACCCTTGCACTATCTACTGTCTTCTTCGTCTCCCTCTTTGCCTCCTATTTTCCCATCCAAAGACTTTTTAGAGCAAATTTTCTGTAGTTTAAGAAATCCAGCACAGGCAACCTGGGGCATTCTGTATCCTAGCACATGAAAATAAAGGCATCTCTGACATTCCCTAAGAGATTTACCAAGTTAAAAAAAAAACATGTTTGCAGCTCAGTTGTATAGTGTCCACTCACATTGTTTGTTGAAGCCAAAATATTTAATTATTTCAGTATGGGCAAGAGTTATGCTGCTTGGAAAGCAACTACATAGTTCCCACTCTACCAAAGCTATCTAAGCATGTTTTGTGACTATCTTTGTTACTGCAGCTGGGATGCATATACTGTGTGCAGCAGTGCACATTCAGGCTTATCGTAGGCATAAAGTAACTTGAAAGACTAGACTATAGATTGTAGATAATTGTGTGCTAATAGCAGATAGTTGTGTGCAAATAGGGACAGGAAGAGAGTGACAGCTTTGGCTGGAGAGTAGCTGTAGTTCTCTGTATAAAGCATTTATATTAAACTCAGAGAGCTGTCCCTCTCTCCCCCAAAACGTTAACTGCCTGGGTGTGAAGGGCAGCTGTGTGCTACTCAGTCCAGCAGCTTCTTCCCCTTGGGTCTGGGCCCACTTCACACCTCCAGACCTCAAACGCTGGCAGATCTTAAAGTAACTGTATGAACTGGGAAACTGAGCTCATTAGCTCAGACTGAAGGTGGAGTAATGCAATGAGATAATGGCCCAGTGACAACGGAAAGAGATACTTAAGTGCATCTCTATGAGATCAGTTGCTCTGTGAGGAAATAAAAAAAAAAAAAAAATATCCAACTGCACTTATAGCCTGGAAAATGACTGGAGAACTGGTGTTTGATATAACATTTAGTGCTGTGTTGCTGGGCAGTAGAAGTCAAGGCATCTTTTCCAGGATAATAGATCACAGATTGTGTCTATCAGGTACTTTGGATGTCCTTTGGGACTTTTAAGAAGTTCATCTGCAGACCATAGCAGAAATGAATGAAGTTACTTTGATCTCTACTCAGATGAACTCTTGTGATCCATTGTAGCTGCCTCAAATATTTATTTTTTTTTTGAAGGGAGTGGCATTGTGTGCTTACTTGCCTGCTCTCAACCTGCCCATTTTAGGGCTACTTCTCATTTCAACATTACATTCTTATGACAAATGACTGCCTTGGTGAGAACTCTCTCTATATCCTTTTCTATCCAGAGCCTGTAGGCTATGAAAAGACACTGCATGCAGTTTTGCACACACATTGAGTTTACCGGGAGAAAAATCTAGTTCTGTACCTTCATTCACTTTCAATGCCTCTCCTTTTATCTTCTCTAATAGCTTGTATGTTGAAAGTGCATTTTTAATTAAATTGTTTGCATCTTGTATATGCACAATACATTCACTTTGAGGGCACTTTTATTACAGTAGGAGGGTGGTGATATGTAATAAGTCTCAAGAATAATTAAAACCTGTGTGAACTTGTGTATGTTTTCAGTAGCGATTGAACTTTTTCTTGAGTCTCTGCTGGGTCCAAGATCAGATCTTAATCAAGTAGGAAGGAAGGAAGGGGTGACAAGGGAAGGAAGAGTCGGTTGTAGGTACCTCTGTAAGTTCTTACCAGTTTAAGATAAACCTCACCTGTCATGTTTAATTAAAAAAAAAAAAGTATATTGCCTTCAATTTTAGGTATTTAGCTCAAGATATTTTTTGTGTTCAAAACTTACTGAGGGAGAAACACAGAAAGTGGGATACTGTTATGAATCAACTTTTGGAGATACCTTCACCTCCTCTGTATATGGATGTTGCCCCAGAGTTTTGTTCAGACAATCTTGGTTTACACTGAAGGGAAAAAAGCTGAGTAACCTCAGAAAGCTTTTAACTGCAGCATGATGTGACAGAGCAAAGATTTAAATAACTAGGGATTTCTAGAAGACTATATGATAAATTGCTTTTCTCTTCGGGGAGGTAGAAATACATATCAGAATCGGCAAGATGCATGATTTTGATCTGAAACTGTGATTTTCTGCACTAAGTAGCCATTAGGTTTTTAATCAATGCGTTTTCTACGCATTGTTTTGGAAAGGCAGGGGAGGCTGTGTCTTCCAAGTCCATTCCTACAAAAGGTAAAGATGATTCATAATTCTTGAGCACCTGAAGACCTGAACAGATGTTAAAAAAATGACTTGCTGAATCTGTGGAAATGCCAATAACTACATTTGCTTCTCTAAAACGTTGTAAATGAGTGATTTGCATTCATCATGGCATACTAGATTCAAAGATAGGATAAGGAAGGGGCTTGATTCAAGGACAATGATTAGAGTCCTGTTGCATGAAATACTTTGGAAAAGTGTTTATTTGTCTGTCTTTGCTGAAAAGTACAGTTTTACGTTGGCTTGTAGATGGTTTGACTTTGCCAGGGACAGCAGGTGAATTAACATTAATCGCACTAGCTTTGTCAAGGATTCTATGACGTCCTGCTCATACCTAAGTCAAGTTGAGGCATGTAACAGTGTTTTGAAATGGAGAGTAGTTCTGAGATGTCCCTAATGTTAAACCAAATTCAAGAACTGCACGGGAGGTTAAATGCTAGTTCAGTCTGGAGGAGTGTGTTCGGTCTCTGGCAGAGATCCATTTGGGTTAAACTGGTAAATCAAATAAAAGCTTATCTCATTAAAACCCCCTATTTAAATGTCGGGGCATCTGCAGTACTTTTTCTTAGGTGGAGCAAGTTTTTAATATTTCATAAAATCATTGTTAGTGAATATAGTAGGCTAGCCTTCACAAAACCTTCAGTGGTTATTCTGAAAGTACGAACAAAGGGGGAAAACCTGAGAGGGACAGACACATTTCTTTTTCAGGTTGCCAGGATTTTCCAAGAATGACTGTAAACTTATTCTTACAGGTTGTGTCAAATGCTGCTGGACAGGGGGTTGCCATCACTGGGAACAATACTTTTAACAACTGGAATTGGCCTAATGCTGTGATCTTTGCTGCTACTGTGATCACTACAATCGGTAAATATTTGTTATGTCAACTTTCCTAACTGTAGTTTTCTGTATGCTCTGGTGTGTTTGTGCTCTTCCATTTGTGTGCCAAGCTAGCCACTGAATAAAGTCCCAATGGCTGGAGTTGCCTACAGTATGTGTTCACCTGCAGGTTCATAGAGGAAAAAAAATTTTTTTGCCACTCTCTCCATAGGTATACAGAAGAGAAATGTGCACCTTTCCAATAAGTAATGGATTCAAGGTGCTGTTGGGATGGCTGGTGTCATTCTAGTTCCATTAACTGGTGTACTTAAATTTCCAAATCACAAAATCCTAAAACAAAAGCATTGCAAAACATTCCATTAAAGTAATACTTAAAGCATGTGCATATGAGGTTTTTGTATAGCTCTCCTGTTACTCACATGCGTCCTCTTAAGCTCCTGATTTATCAGTGTTCTTGGCTTGCAGAACAATCTAGACCTTTTATCTGTCTCTTAAAGAAGGCAAAGAGAACAAGTGTTGTCTTCTAAATCTCCTACTGATTTGTGCTTGTAAAACCCCCTGTATTGAAAGACTTCTTCCTCCTTTGATATAAAGATTTTTCGGAGCTCAACATCATCTGCCTTCTGCTTTTGCTACATGGTGTTGCTACACCCTTGCTACACCTACAATGCAAAAAAAAAACCAGGAATGCAAAATAACCAGAGAAGGCTGGAGGTATACAGAAATGGAAATGTTACTGCTAAACCATATGCAGTACTGTGGTTTTCTTTATTATTTGAAACTCACAATACCCAGCTTATAATATAACTTAATGACAAAAACACACCTAAATAAGAAAGCTCTGCCAGAAGTTCAGAAAATAGGCTGCTGACTTTAAAGCCTGAGTTTGTAATGCCCTGTTGGGTTCTGTGACCAGCAAAGAACTAAATTCAGTTGAAACACCTTGCTATGTCACAGCTCACCTTGCACTTAATTCACAAACTCTTACCCTGGAAAGGTACCAGGTCACAAGTTAAATGTGTATAGTGGATCTTTCTTGTGGAAGCTAGCTTCAGGATGAATTTTGAGCTTTTATTCTATAAATTTGATTCAGTCAAGTTTTTAACAGTGCTGCTTCAGGTTGGGGAATGATATTAGAAGTTTTGAGATGAGCTTTCTTTCATATTTATCTTATATTGTCAAGAAAAAGATGCACAAAATCTAGGAAACACTTAAAATGCAGTAATCCTCTCAGCCTGAATTAATGGAATACATGTTTGCTAGAGTAGAGTTGGAAGGTATCCAGATTCAGAAGATCAGCAGCTGGAGTAGACTAAAGCTCTTATAGATGGTGAAGTAAGGAGCGTCTGATACAGCAGAAACCCACACAGCGTTGTTTTGTTCATAGGTAGAATTGCCTTGAATTCTCTGCAGCAAGAACAGACCATGCACATACTTATCTCTTTTAGGTTACGGAAATGTTTCTCCAAAGACACCCTCTGGGCGTCTCTTCTGCATATTTTATGGGCTTTTTGGAGTTCCTCTCTGCTTGACGTGGATCAGTGCTCTGGGGAAGTTCTTTGGAGGACGTGCCAAGAGGCTGGGCCAGTTTCTGACGAAAAGAGGAGTAAGCCTGGTAAGGCCCTCTCTTGTTTACCCTTGTGCTGTGTATTTTTGATGCATGAATTAAGCTTACACTTCTTAACTTACCTGCTAATCTTGGTAGTAAATGAACACTTGCACAGATATGAATTTTTCCCAAATGGTGTTGCATAGAAGTAACTGAAAGGGGACTAGGGTCTGATATATTAGTTTGGCAAGAAGTTTTAGCAAAATGAGATCTTGTAGAAACCTTTGATATTAAATATAGATCTTGCAGCTTCTATGGAGACATATGTATCTCCTTACATTAGAAACCTGTAGGACAAATGTAGGCGAGGCTCCATTTCACAGGCATTCCGTGCAAGCTCCTCTGGCATGGAAATAAGCTGTCCTGCTTTGTTCCCACCTGCTTCTATGCTAGCATGAGTACTTCCTGCTGTGCAGTGAACCAACTGGAAAATAGTGGTTTGTTCTGAGTTACTGGCTTGTGTTTTTTTTTTTGTTTGTGGCTTTTTGTTGGTCTTTTGGTGGTGGTTTGGTTGATGTTTGTTTGTTTTTTCCCCAAGTGAGTTCTGTCTCAGTTCTAACTCTGCACAGAGATGGGATGCAATGCAGGGCCATGGTGCCTGGAGGACAGTGGGACTGGTTTGGGTCCTGGTTTCAGAAACAGAGCAAGAAACTTCTTGGTTCAGTACTTGAGAAGAAAGTTCAGAAAATGGTGGTGAAATGCATGTGTGTGTGCAGCTTTGTGCAGAGGTTATGAGTGGCAAAGCATAGAAGGCATAAATAGGAGGAAGCATCTTAAACACTTCTGATCCTCTATACTTGAATAAAGGGGAAATCAGAGGTACTGACTGCTTTTTTAGACTAGAGTGCTCTGTCTGTATCCCATGCCTATTTATAAAATATCAGGAACTCCTTAAACTTTTCAGGAGTGTGAAAGAAAACTATGAGGAAATAATCCTGTTTAAGCAAGTAGTTGTAAGAATAGTGAGTTCTGCAAAAAGGAAAAAAAAAACCCAAGCAGTTGTGTGTTTACTTAAGTCAGTGCTTTTAGTTATGGCTGATAAAACGTTAGCACAAAACTCTGAAATGTCTGATACTATCAGATGATGTTTGGTGCCATGGATGGGAAAAGAAAATTTGGAGATCTTTCCCTGACCCTTTTTTTCTTCTTTCTTTACAGAGGAAAGCACAAATTACATGCACAGCTATTTTCATTGTTTGGGGTGTCTTGGTCCATCTGGTTATTCCTCCCTTTGTCTTTATGGTGACTGAAGGATGGGATTACATTGAAGGCCTCTATTTCTCATTCATCACTATCACCACCATAGGATTTGGAGATTTTGTTGCTGGTCAGTAATTGTATTTTATGTAATATTTCACGACATGCATAGTGTGGCAATTCTATTTCCAAACTCTAATTCGAAAAGGTGATTTCTAAGCTTTTCCAAAACATTTTGCTGAATAGAAGATTGAATTAAAGCTGGGTACTGTTCCAATGGACTAGATCTGGCTCTTCGATCGTGGTTTAGTTTCCTAAGGCCTTTATTGGACTAAGTCTGTAGCCAAGTTCTGGAGTTCATAACTCTCTCAGGTGCCTCAGGTCCCTATTTCAGGCAACGCGCTATCCTGTCCACCATGATAGTTAAGCACCTTTTGAATGGGATCCAGTAAAATAAGCAGGGCACATAAGTACTGGGCAACGCTTTCTGTGCAGCTGTCTAGAACTAGTCAACAGGAAATGCTGAGCATACTCGTGTCTCCTTTCTAAATCTTGTCTTTTCTCTAAAAACCCACTGACTTGTTCAGGGCTTTGGAGATGGTCTTTGTAAGTGGAATTTTGAATCCTTTTCTCAAGGAAGGTACCTATATCCATATCTCAATGGCACGGCGAAGGCTTATAATTTTCAAAGAGGAAAAAAGTTCACTTTTATAGCTTACAAGGAGAGGATAAATATGCTTCCATTTTATGTTGTAGATCAGTGGTCAGAATACATGCAGCCAAGAAGTGGAAGATCTGGGATCAGCTTTTTCTGTGAGAAGTGTTTCAGATCCCCACTTAGGGAGTAGTTCTCAGGGTTATAACTTCAAAGGTTTATCAGCTGCGAGTCACCTTTCAGTAATGTTCTTGTTTTTAATTCTTTGTAGGTGTAAATCCAGATGCAAACTATCATGCCCTTTACAGATATTTTGTGGAGTTATGGATCTATCTGGGACTAGCTTGGCTTTCACTCTTTGTTAACTGGAAGGTCAGTATGTTTGTGGAAGTCCACAAAGCAATTAAAAAACGGAGGAAAAAAAGAAAAGAGTCATTTGACAACCATCCTCGGTCTAAAAAACCCCTTCAAATGAGTACCTCAAAGGATGTCAACATCTTCAGCTTCCTTTCAAAGAAGGAAGAGACCTACAATGATCTTATTAAGCAAATTGGGAAGAAGGCCCTGAAGACAAACAATGACAAAATGATTAAAGTAGAAAATACCAAACAAAATCTGCAGAATGCCAGTATAGATGCCCAGGTGACTTACACAAAGACAGAATCATTTGAGTACGATGAGGCTTCCCTGGACATTCAAAATGGTCGGATACTGAGACCCCTGCATGATAAACATATTGGAGACAGCCCTTTAGAAGGAACCATGTTAGTAAACCAGCTAGACAGGATTAGTGAAGAAGAAGGTGAAGTGTGGGATTCCAGAGACTATCGACCCTTAATATTTGAGAATGCCAATATAACATTTGTAAATGAAGATGATGATGAAGAGGAAGATATCTCAGATGATGAGGAAACGTCAAAATCCTCCATGGATGATAATCTCGCAGACGAATCTGAAACTGCAAAAAAACTGGTAAAATTCCCATCCTCTGATGAATCTACCTTTACCAATAATGAGCTAGAACTTTCTGTGCCTTACGAACAACTGATGAACGAATATAATACAGTAAGCAATGTGAAGGCTGCAACGTGAAACATGTTTGACAATGGTTTTCTGAAAGCGGTCAGTGCATATTGAACAAATTAACAGAGCAAGGAGAAAAGCATGTTTTTGCAGCTTCTCCTGTCTCTTTGAAAACAAAAGCAAGTCCCAAACTAATAAACTCCAGTGTCCTTTTCCCATCCTAAGTCGGTTTCTGAGCCCATCAGCTTTGCTTATCTGAAAAACTTGTAAAATAACAGTTGAATTTGGAGTCCTGCTCCTTCCTGGGATTTTATGGTTCTTAAACAAAGTAGAAAAGAAAAGACTAGTTAATACACTGGACCTGCTCTGTGTTTATGCATTTCATTGAGGAACTAGTTTGGGAGTGTAACTATACTGTTGCAAAGAGACTGTTTTGGGCATCAAATGTGTTCGGTTACTCCATTAGCCTTTCACCTCTGAAAACCTGGATTTGAATCCTGCTTTGATCACAAATGAAAGCAAGGGGTTAGCTTTTTTTTTTTTAAGTTGTCCATTGTTAAGTTGTTACCACAAAAAAATGGTGCAACCACTAGTTGTTCTTAATGAGAAAATTTAGATGGAATACCAGGACACACAGATCTGATCTGAGGTGCGCTGGCAGACTGAGGAGGAAGTATCTGAAACATCTGTCTAGAATATGTCAGTGCTTGTCAAATTATAGTGTATTGTAATTTCATAAATAAAATATTAAAATTAAAAATTTCAAAGGAATGGATTGAGAAGGAGCCCTCTTACAAGGAAGAATCATCTGGGCTGAAGCTCACCAGTTGCGCTGCTAAACTGCACGTCAGCCCCAGAACTGTTAAAGAGTAAAGTGACTGGAAGACCTATTGATCAAAGCATGTATGAGCACAAGCAGGATGCAATGAACTTTTTTAATGTTGAAAGTGTCCTTCCACTGTCCATTTCCTAGAAGAAATACTTGAATGAACCTTATACAGTTTCTATGTACAGGTGAAGTTTTATTGACACTCTCCTTCTGAGGAAAAAAATCACCTTGGGAGGCACAGATATTCTCCAAATGCCCTAGTGCCTGTCAGAAGGGACCTGTAGCACTGCGGTTGATCTGTGCAGTGTGTTAGTCAGTATTGTTGTTTAATGTTCCTCCCTGCCTTGGTACTTCAGACTAGACTTGAATGAGATGATTTTTGAAACAGTTGATTATGCTTTGTTTATTTGTTTTGTTTTAACATATGACCTATGTGCATATACAATGGTTATTCTATCCCACTTTCAAGAAGGCTGGGCAATGTCAAACCTTGGGCAAACTGAGGTTTGATCAAGTGACTTAAGGCAATAAGGCACTTTTAAAAAGGAACTTTGGTTCTAAGCTCTGCAACATATTATCTTTTGGCTTGGAGATGAGCTTCTCATTGAGAAGGAAGTATGTCTCTTCATAACGTTTATGCCCAAATCATTTTGGCTACAAAGAAAATTATACCATGGTTTTATTTTTCTTTTTTCATATCTATTCATTAACCCTGACAACTCTTTCAAATGAGGCTCTTGATTACATATTGGCAAAAGGTACTGACTTCAGTTGTATCCAATGTACTTGGAACAGAAAATAGCCAAGATCTTTGAACATTAACATGTCAAGTTCTGTTGTTCTGTTTAGTTTTATAGTATTTAAGTCATTCCAGTATGTCCGAAAGTTTCCAAAGTTCAGTGAACAGTTAAAAGTTGTCTCATTCTCATTTTCAGTGTAATGCTGGCAGACTCACTAGCTCTGTAAGAAGACCTCATGAAATGTTGCAGTGCTAATCTTGAATTACTAGGTATTTCTAATAACTGCAAATATTGGCTGCAGCTTTGAAGTTTTGAAGTCATCTACTGTGAAACAAGGGACTGTCTTTACTTGTTTCTTTTCAGAATTTTCCACGCATAGGACATTTTTTCAAATAGAACGTGAACACAAGGCTAGACCCAACTGTGTTATACTGGCAAAAATGTGGAATCGACATCATTGGATTTGGTTGTTCAGCGATATTATCATAAAATAGAGATTAAGAGAGATTCTAATTTGAAATCCAATTTTATTATATTACTGCTATTTGGAGCAGGGGTGGCTGGATGAATTTGACTTGTATCTGACAGGAAAGAGGGAGAGGCCCTATTGAGAAGATTCTGATAGACACCCCCAACCTCATCATTTTCAACTGACTCCAAGCCCTTCAAGTATTTCTATATATCTGAAGTGTTGTGGTTGACAGATATACCTTGTGACTGTAAGAAATGGTAGGTAAGACTACACACGTGGCACACAGGATGCTTGTGTAGCAAGTTTAGCCTTTGCTTTTTTTTTTTAATTTTTTAAAGTGCACAGTAGCTTAAAAGAAAATGAGAAAGCACTCCATATAGCTTTTGTTGTCCTCCAACTTGTCTTCCATTGTTGATGCAAAGATCAAAGTTTTAGTGACAGTTAGAAAGCTACAGGACAGTAAGGAGAGAAAAGGCTTGCTGAAAGTGCATAAATGGAAAAGCATAGTCCTATCATCATTTAAAAAAAAGATAAATTTCTCTTTAATGCAGAAATAATACAACCCAGACGCTTGGCTGGGCTGCTTTGATTGGGAAGGGATGTTGCACACTGGAACCCAGACTCTCCGTTCTCCGTAGCAAAGTGCACTTGTTCGTCAGAGCTGAGAATGGATGGAATCTGTTTCATATTATCAAGTTAGATGTAGCTCTCTGGCCTTTCCCAGTGTAGTCAGCATAGACTGTAAGTCTGCATAATAAGTATCATGGGATTTAAAGTAATAGTTTAAATTTATTAAAACAAAGTAGAATATTCCCACTTTTTTGGGAAACATGATCACACCTCACAAAACTGTTCTCAAGACATCCCACCGTGTGCCTTAATATAATCCTAACACTGGGAAAAAATTCCTCTTTACACAGAGGCCAACACAATTGGTCTTGTAAAGCCCTGCTTGTTTTCAGTGTTTTGGAGGGGTTTAGTTAGTGCATAGCTTTCATACTGGCTCTCTCCAAAGAGTTGAACCATTTCCCAGGGTTTTTAAAAGTTGTGGTGCCATCTCAGAACTGCTGAAGTGCTAAGCAAGACAGCTTTTTACCTGCCTGTCTTCCACATCTTGAGAAAAGCAGCTGCCTGGGGGATCTAAATTAATGTCTTTCTGCCTTCAGATTTGCATGTAGTGAGTTAGAGGGATGTCCAGGCTGGATTTTGAGCTATTCAAGCCCAAAAGTGCCTCTGAGTGAATTCCCCAGTGCTACCTGGTAAAGTCTTGTAGTTATTTCAGTTATCTGGTCAATCTGGAAACATTTTCTTTGGATGCCATGTAAGATTTCATTTGGCTAACCAATAATGTTAACAGCTCTGTTAATGCTGTGGAACTAGTTTTATAGGTGAGACAGATCTCTTCCTGGAAAGAGAGAAAAGGGGATTTTTTAAAAAGAAGGAGAAAAAAAAAAAAGCTTCAAAGCACATGTAAGGAAGGGATGGAACAGAAATGGAAACTTTTCTTTCTAGCTATTGCCTACAACTAGATTGTATTTCCAGTCACATCATGTGAAGCATGATGGGTCCACTTTCACAATATAAACTTACTAATTTTGCCAAGATGAGCCAATACTTTAAAAATTAAAAAGAAAAAAATCCTGAAATGTGACAACAAAAGTCCTTTTAAGTGCTATAGACTATGTGACCCTATCCTTCATGACATGGTTGTGACACTTCTTGGTTTTGTCTTGTGCCGTTGAAGCCTGTTTTTACCAGAAGGGCATCATTTTCAGATATGTATCGCACAGCAGGCAGTCCAACACATCTGATACACTGGTACGAAATCACTGAGGAAATAAAAAAAGTGGTGTGTTAAATTTTTCTGAAATAATAATTTGTGAATCTGTTGCTGGCAATGGATGTCACAAAACACTCAGAAATAAAACCATAGACTGGTAACAGATCCATGGTGACACAGTTGTATATGTTGAAATTTTTTTTTTCTCCAGTTGATCTGGGAGAGTATGTGTAGAGACAGACAAGCGTCACTGATGAGGAGACCAAAAAGCAATATACAAGTCTGTTGACCTAAAAAAACACCCCAAGAACTCTGTTGTAGACTTGTAATTTTTGTGCCTCGTGGGATTCATTCAATTTGTGATGGATTTACCTTTTAAAAAATCAGCTTGTCTTACATACAGCTTTTGAAGTTTGTACAGTTCTGACTCATATCACTCCATAATATGCCTGTCTGTTCTTTGTTGCTGATTGTCACTGGAATCACACTGTATGTAAATATTTGCTAAGTCTTTGTAAAATGTAATTTATTTTAATATTTTGCAATAAAATTTTTACAATTTATCCTCTCTGTCATGAGGAGAATGGCAATCAAGAAATGACATTTCTTTTTACAACTCCCTGCACTTATAATGCACCTCACAGATGAGACTGGTCCTGGTCCAAAGAGGTCGAAGGTAAGGAGCTGATAAAGCAAGCTGTTTTATGCAAGCATATGCCTGTACTTGTATGGAGTATTGATGACTTCAGTGCAACAGCACCTGGTCTTCAATTAGATACAGCATAGCAAAGTATTATTCGATGAGGATTTTGGACAGCTGTTGAAAGATAAAAGTTTATTCTAGGGGCTGTGTTTTTTCAGTGGGCTGTTTTTAAAGAAGGTGCACTGAGACAGGAAGTGTTAGAGTTGATCAGCACTACAATAAAATAAAACAAGCGTTTATGACTGCTATTTGAATCTTATGCCAGAGCTATTAAAATATCTGAGTAGCTGTTTATGAATTTTCACAAGATTTCTAGCAGCAGTGCTCACCATTTTGCAGTCTTAGAAGTATTTGCAGTCCTTCAACTCCAGCAGTTTCCTTAAAACACCTTGGAAAATAGGTAACTACCTACCTTAATGGCTAGCAAAACGTGACGTGGTGTTACCCATGATAGAGACGGAGCCATCTGCAGAAACTGGGACAACCTCAGCCTGAGGGCAAAGAGACTGAACCTTAGCTTTTGGGCAACTGAGTGAAATTGCTGAGGTGTGAGCTAGGAAAGTGAGGAGATGCATAGGCACAGGAGGGAAGAGTGGATGCTATCGTGATTTGGGTGAGGGTGGCCGATCTCTACATTTTCCTCCAGCCCCACGACAGAGGAGTAGTGGAGTGCCTGATGGGTGACTGATGCCAAAAACGGCCAAAGAGGGACGTGGGGTCCCCTCACAGAGCTGAGGGCAGGACATAACATCGAGTCTGGTGAGCACCTGATAACATTTCTATCGGCTGCTAGCAGGTTGGAGCCCACAGACTATTGTTCACCTTCTGCCCTGGGTATTTAGTAGAGTGTTAGTAATTTATAGGGGTAGGGTAGCAAGAAGCAGGAAAACAGGATAAACCTGTATCTGTTAAGCGCCTGTTCTTATGCTCCATGCCTGGCTGCGGGTTCCTCTGAACATAATAGCTTAATAGATAAAATCGCAGACCAGCTGACACTTAAAAAAAAATGAAATCTTTAGACTGAACGCTTATCATAGGTCTTTACAATGCATGGTGCAACGTGATACCAGCAACCTGCAGTTCGTGGAAACGGAGAACTCAAACCTTTAATTCTGGGAGATGATGGTGACATAGCAGGTAGGGAGTAGCTGTTCAGGACTGTTTTACACAGGAAAATGCTACTTCACTCCCTTCACGGCAATTTCCTGTAGCTGGACTTAAGTCCTGAAGAGCCCATGAAATATCTCTTTCAACTCTTACGCAAGGACCTGCGGGGGAGGTGGGGGAGGTCTGTTGCCCTAGGGTTAAAAAATATATATAAAATATATATATATGAGAGAAATATATTGATATATTAGAAATATTCTGTTGGAAATATTTTTAAAATAACTTTGGATTTTACAAGTTGAACTGAAACAACTGTGAATAAAAGTTTTAGTTTTCTATTTTTAGATTTTTTTTTAACTCCTTGCTGCTCTTAGGAAAGAGTAGAAAAGAGATGGTGACAATTCACTCTTCATATTTTGATGGTTATGTGGTTTTCTACATGGAGGAAGTTGTGGACAATGTGCCCTGCCCCCTCCCTTTTCTCCTTGCCAGGGTGGGGCTGTGAATGACAGAGAAAAACAAAACAAAAAACCTGAAAATATTAATTCTGAAATTGGGGTGAGGGGGTTAAAACACAAAATATCTGAAATAAAAGTTGACATTTTTCCCATAGACATTCTTTGAAATTTCCTATGCTAACCTTTAATAAACTTCTTTTGGATACTTTCCTAAATATGCCAAACAAAAGCACTTGTGTTTTCAAATTAGCTATGCGTTATTTATTCAGGAAAAAACAAGTACTATCACATGTTTTTAATCTTATCTGAATATAAGAGTAGCGTGTGGCACCATGATATGCCTTTTAATTGTAAGGAGGCTGAATACCATCAGTATGAATTAACATAATCCCACACCGAGAGCAAAAATCCTGTTCAAGGCCTGTCAACAGTTTTGCACTGTTCTGTGGACTTACAGCTTTGGGCACTTGTTGATCACATTTTTGTTTATCTAGTTAAGTTTCTTTGTGTATAAGGAAGTATCATAATTCCTAATGCCAGTAAGATCAGAGACAAAAATCCTTTTGTGTGCTTATTTGTGGGTTGGGCCCTACCTGTACCGATCACATAAAACTGGGTGCAGAGGAGCACTCGTTCCTACGTACTCCTGGTTGCTGGGCAGAACTGCAAAATATGTGCATGTGAATGTGAAATAAACCTACGTCCATGTTGAAATAGAAGTCGTAAGCTTCTGAAGCTAGCACCTAAGTGTTCATTCCTAAAGCTGTGTTGTCCTTCTCTGGCAACCTTCATGTTTGCTGCTTATCTGTTGTACGTTGGCAGTTAGGGAAAAGTAAAGGAACAAATCAAGACTTGAGACACAGACAACCTTTTCTGATATTTTCTGTTCCTCTCAGCCTGGGACTTTTGCCAACTTCATCTCTGGCACGGCTGAAAAGGAAGGAAAAATAGTAAGCTAACTGGTCTACTTTTTAATTGCTGATTAGAATGGGAAATGAATACAAGAGCAAGAGTAAGCAATATGCCTTAGACATCTGAGGGGGACACTGCCCTCTTTGGCTGGTTTTGTAGCTGTCAGTTTTAAATAAATGATAGAAAATTGGTGTCTTAACTCAAAGTGAGAAAGGCTTGCAAGGGCGTTTTCATTTAAGGATGAAGGCCCAGGTTTTCTTCTGTGCTGTGTTTCTTCAGAAAGTTAAACTCTTCAAATTAATCTAAAATATCAGACTAGACTCTCAGATGTAGGGAAGAAAGTAAAGCTCATACCTATTCTTAAACTTTAACATCCAGGTTCTCTGTAGTTTTGTGGTGCAAGTAAGTTCTCCATCTTCTACAGCTGCTTAAATTGAGGAGAAAGCCTGACATTAAGACTAATTTTTTTAGGGCAAGGGACACAATTTGTATCAAGTACAGGAATAAATCAGAGACCCAAAACTATAGTAGCTGAGGAATCTGTTATTTGTGGGGAGATTTACTCTAAAATACTAAGAAATAAGTTTTCTGACAAATAATTTCCAGCAGTTTTCTGAAGATATTGTCTGACCAAGTGATACTGAGTTCTCTGAGGGAGTTTAATTCTATGATGTTTATCAATAGCTGAAAAATATAATCTTATGGGGGCATAATAGCTGAAAGCTGCAAAATCTGCAGGAAAGAACTGGCAGCCTGTTAAAATGTGTAGTCTTGAGACAGACTTTTTCTTTCAGAGAATGCAATACAAATAAAAAATAACGTGGAAATGGACTGAAGCTCTAACTGGCTTTTATTTAGAAGTTTCTGACCCCATATATTACTGTGCCTTCAAATGCTATGTGGTTTTGGAAATGCTTGGGATAAACTTAGCTTCCTCTGGCACAGAGAGGGAGGAAAAGGCTTTGGGGTTATCACAGTTTATTTACTGTAAAGTGACCATTCTTTAAAACAACAACAAGAAGATTCAGGGTGGGGAGAGCAGTGACTGGTTTCAAACACTCTTCTACTCAGACCTACGCAGTAATGACCCAAGCCATTTTTCACAGAAGGATACCACTTCCACCCCTTTTGTCTATCTCTCTGGCTCCCACCGCTTTTCTCCTTGCTTATATGTCTTAGTTTTCCCTTTCCTTTGCTGCGTTGCATCTGTCCTCTTACAATTCCTGTGGCCCCCTAGGAACGTCACGGCTGCCTGCAGCCAGGACGCAGCGGCTGCTTGGCATTTGAGGCTGACAGACAGAAGATAGATTTGGCTTCTCCTGCTCAAAGAGTGCCAGTCTGAACTGCTTCAGCTAGAGGAGACAGAGGTTGAACAACCAAGGCACCCAGCTGAGTGGTCATGCCTGCCTTCTGTGAAAAAGTTCAAGCTTTTGCACATTTTGAGCCATGCTATTTGTATCTGCTGTGGATTTAGATTTGCAGGGTTGTAGTTTGGTAAGGCCAAGGGTAGTAGATCTTCACTACGGGGCCATGAAGTGGGCTAGGCAAGCCTATCTGAATACTCACAGAGACTTGTTAGTGAGGCTGGGATTCAAAATAGTTTTTGAAAGAGGCTGTGCCTGTTGTGAGTTGTAGTTGCACCCTTTACAACTCCATATTCCTCCTCCCCTTCTTCCCACTCCAGTTCCCTTTTACCACCACTCCTACACTCCGCAATCTCACTTTATGACGATAGTTGTCCCTACTGCTCCAGCCCCTGAACTGGGAGGATAAAGCTTAGCTCTTTTTAGTCTGGAACTCTCCAGACTGCTTCCAAAGCCTTAGAAACAGTTTAGCTTGTTGCTGTGTGTTCAGACTGCTTAACATGAGTACATTTGTCATGTAGATGTGACCTAAAACTATGTTCCAGTTGCACCAAGTAAGCAGCAAAGTTATCACCTGTTTAAATAAACCTTTGGCTCCTAATCAACAATTCAACAGAAGAAAAGAAATTGAATAGAACAAAATATGTTTGATTATTTACTAAAGACATAATGGCCTGGAGACTGAAAACAAAGAGTGGGACTGAGAGCCAGATGGCAACCAATATACTTTAGCCTACATGTCGAGTCTTTAGGGTACAGACAACTCCCACGCTGGATTTTTTTTAAGCACTAGAGAAATCCATATGTGCTACTTTTCCAGCTACAGTTATTCCCAATAAATGCCAAAACCGACTTTAAAAATATCATAGATCAATGTCAGGAACCATTTGTGTTTCATAGCACTTGAATGTAAGTGGCCCCAGAACACCAGTGAGAGGGCAGGAGCGGGAATGGGGTCTCACACCACATCCATGCAGAAGCCCCCATAGAGAGACTTGGCACCTGTGTTATCCAGGAGTCTATAGAAAGCTAGTAATGCATGAGAGCACAAGCTCATAACATGGATATGGCTGGTACTGTGTGCCATAGTTGAATCCCAGGGTATGGTGGTGCCAGGGAGCATAAAGGGAACATTTTAGACAGGGACAGTCAGCTGATTTACAGACACAGAAGAACAGACCATGAACAGCAAGTGCCACTGGCCCCAGGAAGAGTTATCATCTGTGGCATTCACATAGTTTGCATACCTCTTGACTGGCTAGTCACGAACTGAGGTAGAGGAGTCTTCTTCAAGTACCAGGGATAGCTAGCACCATCAAAGTAATTGTATTTGTACACAAAAATGTAACCCTGGGAACGAGAAACAGGGCTAGATGGGGACAGTCATCATCTAGAGCTTTGGGAAGGAGGAGGACAATGGAGTGACCCTCACTCCAGAGCATCTGCATACAGTAGGTACTCTACACGAGGGCAAATAAGAAGCCTTATTAACTATGGATGAGGAAGATTCTTCTACATACCCGTGTCCTGCTAAACAGATCTTTGCTTTGGCTTATGTTTAGGCCTGGCTGATAGTTGAAGTGGGGAGGGTAAGAACGTGAGTTTGGGTGAATGCAACAGCTTTAGGACAATTTCTCTTTTTTCTGTTGTTGGAGATGAAGGCCCTCTCTTCAAGTATCCCTGTGCACTGGGACTCTGGGATGTGGCATGTTCGTTTAACAGGAGTCCGCAAGAGAGGAGGGCAAAGCACGTGCTGCCATATGCCACCTGCTGGGAAAGGAGTTTGGGGAAGCAAAAATGAGCATCTACTCACAAGGAGCAAACAGTAGAGAGGGGTGTTTCCTTGCTTTCAGTGAATCAGCACAGTGATCTTCAAGGGTTTCAAGGAGCTAAGCCTACATCTTCATACTGAAGGTCTCCATTATATGAAATTTAAACAAAAACTGATGTGCATATGCTTCATGAGAAGTGTACAACCTTCTCTCGTGGAGAAGACTTTTCAGAAGGGCAACTGACAATTCCTGAGGAGATAACCTTGTTCCCTGTTGCTCCAAACTATGCGTCTCATGTCTTGTTGCTGCTTCTTCATTCACCCACCTCCTCACAAGGGAGGCAGTGGTACTACTTCCCTCAGGATCAGACCAGAACCTAGGCAGGTCTCCTTCACAGGATACTTAATGAAAGCTTAGTTTTCCCTCAGCTGTTCAATGCTATTTACAGCCTTGGAGGGCCAAAGAGTGTGAGCAGACCCTTTTCCTCCCTAACTTATGACTCTTTGCAGGAAGCAAACCTGTACAACTGTGTGCTGACAATGAGCAGACAGCTAATCGTAGCTTTGGCAAGATCTACTGGTGGTGTTTCCACCGCCTCCCTTGGCAGATTTTTTTTTTCAGGTAGCCGACTTTTTGTCATGTGTAATATGCAGCTCTATGAAGTTTAATTTCATTATAATTTTCTGTTCTCTTTAGCAAGTAGAAATAATTAGTTCCTGTTCTCATCTTAATTTTAATTTTTGGCTGCCCTGGGTGCAGAGGCCTCTGGCCAGCAAAATAGGAAGAAACTAAGAACAGAATTCATGACAAAAAACCCAGCATGTGTCAGTATAGAGCCCATATCAGGAAATTCTTAAAATCCCATCCTCCTACCGAAAGAAAGTCATCCCAAGCACTTTAAAGATAATTAAAATCAAATAAAATACTGGAATAGCATCAGAATTACTACTGCATAAAAAGATCTGGAAGGCATAAAAGTTCCCTCACCAAACAAGTGTGATGGCTTCCAAAAGGATGAGTGTTATCCTGGGATGTATGCGCAAAAATAGCATGCGTGAGAGGTGGGAGGTATTATTCCACTCTCTAGGACAGTGGGGCTAGCATGGGCTCTAGTATGGGCTCAGATCATCGGATTTTAAGGAAGCTGTAGATTAGCTGAGAGTAGTCTGTATCACAGCAACAAGAAAATGTTTTAAGAAAGCATGATGTTTGAAAAAAACATTACAAAAGGCTGGAAAAATGGGTTTATTCAGACTGGAAAATAAAACAAAGCCGGTAGTACACACAAGTTTTCTGATGGGTAAAAGTCTGCTGAAGTGTGCTAAGCAGAGGCTAAACTGTTTCTTGTAGACCTTGGAGAAAATAAAAAAAAAAAAGAAGCCTGTCTATATTGCAATAAACAAGACAGAGCTTGATGCTGCAAAATGCTTTCCAACTGTAAGAGCAATAAACTCTCCCAGATAGACATAGACTTCAAACTATTGGAGGATTTGAGAACAGTTCAGGCAAACAGCTGTCAGGGATGGTCTTGCTACATTTGCTGGCCCCCAGTACGGAAGAGCGGATTCAGTAATCTCTTGAGGTCCCTTCCAGCTTTACATTTCTGTGGTTTGTGTCCATTTCTAAGAGGTCTATTTTTATCACTCTGTAACATTATTCTTATATTGTATAATTAGAGTTGCTCAGCATACTGAGTGTCTACTAGAAATCAGATGCAATATTCATACACATCTTAGAAATAAAATATTCTTTTCCACTTACCAAGATTAACTGGCTGCCCTAGCATGGTTCAAATGTACTAACATAAAAGACAATGAAACCGTGTAAATAATAAAAAGACAAGGAGACTTCATATCATTTCTATTTTCTGAGCGCCCTTAGTTGTCGAGGCCATTGTTAAATGATGTTGTATGGGATCTTCTAGTTCATTGTCTGGCTCCCCTTTCCATTGCTGAGTGGATATAATAGTGTTGAGGCAAAGTTTGCTATGCCTAGGCTAGTGTATTCCATCTGGTTTTCTTCCTGAAAAGAAACAAGGATTTTTTTTCCTTTTGAAGCAGCTTCTGCTTGGACAGTGTGTTCTCCTTGCCTAGCTTTTCCTCCCACTACTTATTCACTTTCCATTGCTTTTCAACGACATGTATGACTTTTTGTGACTTGGATGAAGTGTTTGTACTGTACATCTGTTGTCATGCATGTAAAGTTACAAAAGTCATCCCTTGATTATAGTCCTCTGGATTCTGAATTTGGTGGCCTTTCAGTGCTATATAGCAGGTCTCTGCTCATTTATCCCGCTGGTTAATAGAAGGGATGGAAAAAGAGGTAAGAAATTCTGTGAAAGGCTTTGCCTTCCAGAGTAGCACACATGCTTTTCACAGCCACAGCTAAAAAATAGCACCTGGTATCTCAGAGGAATGTCATTCCCTTCGTGGGTGAGAGAACTGGCAAAACCTCTGACTGTTGGGAAGTTTTATAAAAACAGTTCTCAGGAAAAAGAACAAGAAGCTTATTTACAGTTCACTTCCAATTTTATCCCTGATTTTTTTTTTTTTTTTTTGTGAAAGGTTTTATATCAGCTTCTGAGACAGACTCCTACAACTTTACAAAATGTTAAGCTATTTCTGTTTCCGGAGCAGAGGAATAAACAATCTTCTCAGACACCTAGGATTTACTTGTATAGAAGAGAAGCATATGATAATGAACTGATAAATCAGCTGGACATATGATTCAAAATTGCAGTGAAAAGAGAAAAAAATTGCTTTAATAAGGTATGTTAGAGACCATCTGAAATACTGACGTAACTTATGTTTTATTCAGCTCAGATCTAAATAAGATCTGCATTTCTGAGTCTTAATTTCTTGGGTTATTTGGATTACAAGGCCTTTAAAGATTGTTTATATTACAGCTAATTACATTTCCCCGGACTAGAGCCAAAAAACTTATTTACTCTTGTATTTAAGCTTTCGTGGTACAGAAATGGGAAATATTCAGCTGCCACGAGGTCCCACATGACACCGATGGAAGACCCTTCCTTGTAGCCCGTGTTAAGGCGGCCATTCGGGCAAGACAGAGGGAAAGGCAATGAAGAGGTGAGGGTTGGACCAGTGTAACAGGGCGGCCTCTTTTCACAACAGATGCAGCAGCCAGGCCTGTCCCTTTCCTAGGCATGGCAGGGACCGACAGCACCTCAGCCAGGTGGGAACACACAGAAGGTCTCCTCTGGGTCTGAGGCTGACAGCCCCTTGGGTCCTGCAATACTCTCATGGCAGCGTGGGGCTCACCACCATGATTCATGGCACTTTGCTGTGTCGCATGGAAATTTGTGCTCACAAGACAGGATAAAGAGATAAGGAAGTGGTCTTGGGACCCCTCTTTTTCCCAAACTCCCATTCATTTTTGCGTTTTCCCCTAACACTCAATTTTTCTGCTCTGCAGGGCAACCTGTGTGATTTCTCACAACAAGCCTAAAGTCATCTTTGCCCTCTACTGGCGTCCTGTAGAAATACAGGAGCACATCAAACAATAGCTCCATCATCACTTCATCTATTTAAAAATCACCGGACAGGAGAGGGTACAAAGAGACTACATGCAGTCAGTGGTGGGACTGTGCTCTTCAGATGGGGAGTAAACCTGTGTGCAAGCTCAGTGAGCAGCTTCCTACAGCTCCTCTAGCAGTAACATCCTGGTGAGATAGGGCATGGCAACCCCCTCCCCTCACTCTGTCCAGGTGGTTGCAAGGGGAAAAACTGTCACTTTTTAAAGTGGTCTGATTTCAGGTTATTTATGAACAAGCCAGTCTAGAAAATGAGAAATGATCTGCCAGTTGCTGTCCATAGTGTTTCTTTCCTTCATTTCTAGGGATAATGTACTCTGGCTGGTTTGCAAGCTCAGGGAATGGGAGCAAGAGTGGTCAAATAAAGTGACTTGAATGGCTACCATGGATGTGAGAGCAGGCTGGCAATTTTAGATGGCACTTTTAATCCTGAAGGATCACAAAGTACTTGAACATAGTATAGGCTTGAAACACTGCACTGAAACCTGCTGGAAAGCCAGGTTTGGGGTGGGATGCAGGGGCTGCTCAACAGTATTAAACATTTAGGACAAAGTAGAAAAAACATTTTATCCACTTGAAGATATGTGGACACTTTAGCTTGGCAACAGATTCTTGGATAAATGGAGTCAGCACACCAACACTTCTGAAAATTTAGACCACAGTTTCAGTATTCAGGGTGACATGTTTTGGTTTGGAGGGATCTTTCATATCAGCCTTGGCTGTAAAATCCAATAGATTCTGGTTCCTGATAAAACACACTATGAAAAGACTCACAGAAGAACTTGTTAACATAAAACAGCTTGCAATAGTTAGGTGGCTAATTCTAAATAAGCTACTGTTACTTACTATCTTTTTTTTTATTTTTAAAATTCAATGTATCAGAAATAAATATGAAACTACATATGAGTAACAATTTTCAGAAAATCGTTTTTCTTTTTCCTCCACTTGTATGTCAGTAATAACAACTAGCGAGGGATACCTCCAGCGATGGCACAAATAGCTTAGAGAACAGCAATTGTTTTCTTGGAGAATAAATGTTCAAATGGCAGCTGTAATTCAAAACCTGTAACGCCATTTGTACTCTTTAGTTGTTTATGTTTAAAACAAAGTGATCAAAATAACTTAATCGTGGCTTAAAACAGCGATTAGAAAACCTGGGTTACTCTTTGAGACATTGATGTGCACATTACTGTGGATGTATGTGCATAGCATGTGCCAAGATCAGACATTTTGCCTTGCCAAAACCTGTACAGCGGTGCCATTGGTGCTGTATCTCCTTAGCCCTGATGACAGGAAGGGCAGTGCAAACTCTCCATTCCTCATCTTCTCTCAGGCAGCTCCTAGTGTGCTTTTCTGCAACCCATTTTGATCAGTCTTCAGCCTCCACACTTAGGATGGACTTCCCTTCCACCTTTTTCCTCTGCTTCTTCTTTTTGCAACCACAAGTTGACCTCAAAAGCTCAAAGACAACTGAACGTCTCTCAACACCTCAAAGGTAGCAAGATCTTTGTGATGAGATTTCTGCTTTGGCCTTTGCCAGCAGAAGCTGCCCTTGTGGTGGTATATCACCCTGAGCCAGAGAGGGAGAGGCTCAAAGTTGCCATCGGATCCTGCCCGAGCACTAAATCAACTTGGTTTTTCCTCTGCTGAGCCTGAGAGGATGTCATTGTCCCACTTATGTCCACAGTGACTTAACTGCAGTACGAGCAAATACCTTGAAACTATCTGATCTATCAACACCTGACTTTGCAGTAATACTGGATTCTCCAACCATTCCCATCATCTTGCCACCCAAATTTGTATCTAAGACGAATATGACTAGAACTTCACTGGATCCTACCAGCACCTAGTGCAAATACTCTGCATTCCTCATCCTCCTTGGAAACTGCATCAGTCTTTACAGTAACAGATGCTGGTCTTTGGAACATGTTTTGGCAGAGCCAGCATGTTTAACTTTGCATCCCAGACATCATTCCCATGTGGCTTTACCCTTAGATGCTCTAATGCTCTGGTGGCTCACAGGAAGACCATATACCTCAAAAAGCTTTTGAGACCTTGGCATAAGCTTCAAAAGCTGTTTCTTTTCTATCATTGGTCTTCCATCTCCAGTTTGTAAGGAATTTGTGGAACTGATTTACTACCAAAATCAAACCATTACAGCCCTTGTGCCTTGTAGAAGTGATTGCTCCTCTGAACTAAAAAGACAAGTTTAAGTATCTGACATACTTCACCCAGTTGCCCCAAAGGCCATGTCTTCCTCTTATACAGATCTTCAGAAATGTCCCATACTATTACTAGTGCACAGTTGTAGGTGCTCAGCTATTTACATCACCTTGATCCTTATCTCCAGCTTCTGGTCTCCCACCCTTTTCAACCTACAGAACTTTCTCTCAAGATCCCACTGCACTGAGATGTTTCTTTGCTACTATCTTCTCTGCAGCATTGAAGGAGCAGTGGAGAAACACTGTTTTGGGATGTGAATGTTCACATCCATTCACATTAGCATCAAGCTTCACCACAGAAAAGATCTAAGGTTTTTGGTGAGCTCGCATTAATTACCAGAGTTTTCATGGGAGAGGCAGCCCGCTGGCCAAAAATTACATAGCAAGGTAGTCCAATAGAGATATAAAAAACAAGTCACAATATCATCTTATTTATCAAAGAAACATCTCCTGGATTGCTTGTTTGCTTGTCTGTAATAAAGTCCAAATGTACCCTGCTTCCATAGGATCTAAGAAATGATGTCTTAGGTAATTTAATTTAATTTTAATAATAGCTGAGAAACGGCAATTTTTCCCCCTCTTTTTGTATAGGGTAATAATTTCTTTCAAATTGAACCTCTGGTCACCAATTTCTTCAATTACAAAGGAAAAGAACTGTTTTTCCTCTGTAATTCACAAACAAAGCTTTTATTCACCAGTAGCAAGAGATGAAAGCAAAAGAGGCATCTGGTCTGTTGAAGTCACTAGCAGAACTCCCACTGCCTGCAGCATTGTCAGAATTTCACACTAAGGATTAGGCATATCCTAATCTGTCCTGATCTTTTATGCAAAAGACTGGTAAAACAGCATTTAAAGTTTTATCAGATTAGACACACACGTATTTAACAAATCTAAGGCCTTTTAAAGATAAATCCTGTGCCTCTAAGAGGCCTGAGTCATGATGATGTCTGAATGTTTGCAGACTGTGGCTTAATTCTGCTGAGAGGGATACCTTGTTCAGGCTAATGATCTCACCAGAGCTGATGCCTGAGGAATTGAGGTGTTGGCAGCAGGAAAACACAGGAGGCAGTTTACCTCAATAGCCTGATGTAGCAAAGGTTTGGCAGGCCTGATCCCCCATTGAGTCTTCTGCCCTTCAGATTCACCAATTCCCATTAAATTAGGTATTTTGTTTCCTCTCTCTTGTTGCTGCCTAGGCATACCAGGGAGGATTGCTTACGTTCCTATAAACATGTATTAAAAACTTAATCTTTGCACTTGATAGATGTAAAACAATACTGTCTTGGAGGAAATCAGCAAGGTCATTTCCCAAGCGATAAAGTTTCTCCCTTTTATCCTTCCCACGAAGGGAGTACATTCCTGGCTCTTTGGGGACAAAATGCAGCATGGAGAGAAAGAGGTAACTAAAATACAGCATGGGGAGAAACAAGTAACTTTTTTCACTTGTTGAAGATTTGTTTTTGCTTAGTTTGACTGATAAAAACTCTGAGCTTGAGTAAGGCCACTTTTCAATCCTACTGACAGATGTACAAGAGGTGCACACATACTGCCCTGTAATTCTATGGCGAAGACTTCCCAAGGTGTATATCTGACCTGCACACTTTCTGAGATTTTTTTTCATGCTGTATCCAAAAGGAAGGGCTGAAAATAAAAATGTCAGAGCAGAGAGTATCTCCTGTGTGGTCAGGCATATTCCATGTGTTTCACAGGTGTTGTTTTCACAAATACATCCAGCTTCCTTTTAAAACTAGTGAGGGATTTTGGCCCTAGAAGGCTGTTCCAAATTCTCATTCCTCTGGGGTTTGGAAACCTGATTTCCAGCACAGATTTATTCTTGACAAGCTAACATTGTCCTTTAGCTTAAGCATTCTCTTCCTTTCCTAGTGTTATGTCCTGGTGTATTTACTTACGGTAATTGTATCCCCACTCCTCTAATTTGTCCTTATTTTGCTAGACTAAACAAGCTGATGTCCTTTATCATCTCCTTAACTGTCATATTTGCCTTTCTCTGTTCCACTGCAGTGTGCACAGAAGTAGTCAGGTATTTTTACAGATTAAAGCTCATCAAATAAAGACTCTTTTTTCACCCTGAGATATTAACAGGGAAAACTATATTGTAGCAATAAACTCTTGGTACTATTGCTATTGATACTATTGCTGTTTTATCAATAGCAATAAACTATACCGTATCTCCTGTTCATACTATAATCAACAGATGCATTTAGTTCTTTCTTCTCCCCTTTCAAGGTACCCTGAAAATGCATCGAGGCTGAAGTATGATTTTGAGGCCTTAGTTTACTGGCTCTCATTTTTTCCAGCCAGAACCATAACCCTGGAACCAGAGACACTTGCTTCTTAATGATTCACACTGTATTTTTAACACACCTCAGTGTATGAGAGCTGACATCACATTTTAGGTCATCTTTAACTCAGAATCTAACTGAACTTTCCTGAGCTGCTCTGGGGGAGGAACAAAACCAAACCCTATGTATTTCACGGAACAGCCCCACAAGATGCAGAAGAGAGATTAAAAGCAAGACTTGATTTCCTCTGCAAAAAATTTGTTTCGTGTCTCAATTACGAATGTGGGAGGGAAAACCACAGTAACTACAGCTGCAAAACTCTTGATGCAGATGAAGTAATAGCAAAGAAGAGTCTTTTTTTCTGGTAGAGCTTACATTGCACAGGGGATTGACTGGAGCTATGTTAGCAGAGAACTGCACTGTTGTGCCTTCTCTAGTGGGTGCAGGTTGCTGACAACACCGCAAGTGTGGAGAAAAGTCCTAAAACAGAGTAACAGTGGTTGGGACTACAGTGGGAGCACTGAAGGCAGGCCCAGAAAGGCTCTGCGCATCTAAAATGTCTCTCCTAAGAGGCTCTGAAGACACCCTATAAACAGAGATGCTGTCACCAGAGGGGTGAGAGGGACTGCTTTCCCTGCCATGCCTCATGCTGCCGATGGCCGGACAGTCTGCCAAGGTCTGTTACTCTGGTGACTCATCTCTCCTCCCAGACACCGAGCTCACCTTTCCCGAGGAGGAAGGCTGTAATCCCCAAAAGGCCTGGAGAGGAATCAGCCAGGCATCTCATGTCAGACCTGTGCATGCTGCATGACTTCTGTGACCCTGAAATATGGCATTCATCCTTGATGTACAATCTGTTCAGAAATTAGCCTTCATTTACTAAAAAGTTCGTTTCCAACCGCTATGATTGCAAGGAAACCTGAACACAAGCTGATGCCTCGGTATTTACTACCTGAAAATTAGCACTCTAAGCTACTCTGCTCACCTTAGCAGGTATATAAGTGTTAGTGCCTTGTGATGAAAGTGAAATATTGGTGGATTTTAGGAAGAAGAGCCAACTAACTTGTTTATCATCCCCATCCCACACTGCCTCTTGTTCTTTCACAGCTACTTAAGTAAGCAGCTATCCTCATTCCAGCTTTATCTCCTTTTGATAATTCTGCAATACTGTCACATGTTTTCAACCTAGTTTTGCAGCACACTGAAATTTTGAAAGCATGAGTTACTTATAAACCGAATTGCACTTATGCACAGAAATATTGTTTTACCAGCTTTCTCCAATATATGCGTAGTTCAGTAAGTAAACACACATTTAATTGACCAGCAGCTGAATTTTCTCTCTTTCAATTTGATATGCCCCCAAATCTAAACACCTTGCTGTGAAACATGGGTCTAATTTACTAAAGAATAGTTGATCTACGTAAATATCCAGTGTGACTGCACTGCCAGGATCTTTGTGCTGAAGACTTTTGGTTATGGAACATCATCTTCCTGTCATAAAGAGCTGCGTGTGACAAGGACTACAACTCTCTGAAGCCTCAGTGTGAGAAACAAAAACTGAATTTCACTGGCAAATAGGTGAAACCTGCTGTTTTGGGGTTTTTGTTTACCTCACCCAGTGCATGTACTGTATGGAAACCTGTGAGGCTCTACAGTGAAAAATTTTAAAGACACCAGAAACTTCTCCCCACCAAAATGTTCACACTGTAAACACAAAAAAACTATTTAAAGATATGTCTGCCTATGCTATTATTCAACAGTCTCTTTGCCCCTAAAACACAAAACAAATGAAAATACTTGGAAGTGCTTTGGGGAGAAGGGAACACCAGCATCCCAGAATGAGCCACTTAAGGGAACCTGCTGTTCTTCCAACAACTCCCAATACCTTCAAGTGACACTTAGAGGCTTCCTCTGCTTCTGGAAGAGCAGATTCATAGAAACACCTAGCACAAAGGTAATCTGAGTGGTGATGTTAGCCGACACTGGATCAGTCACGTACATCTTTCTTCTCTCCTAGGGACAGATGTCTTTGTTTGCAACAGGTCCTTATTCCTACATAGAATTTCAGGTCTGAAACAAACTTTCAGAAGGAAGGATTCGGCTTTGAGTCTCATTAAAGAACTGCTGAGCATCCATCATGAAGACACACATCAGGCATTTTTGAATATATGTTTCAAAATATCTACAGGAAGAGAATGCAACAGACAGAAATATTGGGAGAGACTCTAACAGAGCTTGAAATGAGATGCCAGCTCATACAGAGTCCTTCCTACTGCATTTGTGACCCTTGCAAAGACTATATTTTCTTCCTTGAATGTATCTCCAGGCCTGAGTTACCCACACTACATTATTTTAATTAATAGAAAAAGCAAGTGTTCTTTGGAGTGTCAGGTGCACTGAGTCCTGGCTCAGCAGTCTTGCATGTCTCACTGGGTAACTTAGAACATGTTCTGGTACATCTCTGTGCCCTACTTGTCCCAGCTGAGAAAGGAGTAAAGCACTCCAGTTTCAGCCTGGGGTGAAATGCTTTGAAATCTGCAAGATCAAAAGAGCTTCAAAGCAAAGAGCAATATCATCACTCTACCATGTAGGCAAACTCCTAATATGTATTGCTAGTTTCTGATTGCTTCTTGTCCCCATCTCCCCAGGTTGGCAGCTACAGAAAAGGCAAGGCAAGTACCACATATCTTATCAGCAGTTTCAGATGAAGATAGAAGGAAATGGAAGGGGGAGAGCCGGAGACAAAGGGGAAAAACACCCATCAGTTTGCATCACCACTTCAGAAGAGATTAGTCTTCACTGGCTCCTAGTGTACATCTAATCTGGACATTACCCGGAGGTTAATTTTACACTGATGAGAGCACTACAGCCTGTTGTACCACAGCTTAGGCTCCCACCTCGTTGTCAGTGTAACTGACAGAGACAGTAAATTACAACTCTTCAATTTAGCCTGAACTTGCTGGTTCTTGCCATCTGCAGGAACATGTCCTGAGCACTAAGTGATTTAGAACAAGGCTCTGAATAACCAAAGGAATAGTGCGTGCACCAAGTGGTGTATTATACTGATGAGTATGATAAATGAATTGACCTGTAATTTCCCGCAGCATTAACTACAGCAAGTATTTCCTTTTGTAGATTGTATTTATGGAAATCTAACTGTAGCAGGTCAGAGTGACTTGATACATGTCTGAGGCAAGAAAAGATCTTTTTAAAGTCAGACAGGCTGGGAAGAAGCTTTCCTCCCATCAGGCTCAAACATTGTTCTGTCACTTGTCTCCTACAACTCTGAGAAACCCAGGTACCTGGCTGCTGTCAGTCACACCACAATCATGCAAGGATTGCCACAGTTGAATTATTTGCAGCACTCAAGAGGTGTCTATTCAGAAAGGCCTTTGAGAAGATCACTCCAGGTCAGTGACGGTAAAGCACTGGCAGCAGTAACCAGTTTCAGTTTAGCATAGGCAGAAATTTGGACCAGCTGTACGATCCAATATTTTTTTACAAGAAATTTGATACCACACGTCAGAAGAATTTACTGCCATTGATCTAAGTAATGATTTTTTGACACAGAGAATACAGAAATGTGACTGTGTATAAGGAGATTCGTACTCTTACACATTTGGGAAATGAGCAAAAATTCACATAAGTAAAAATAACATGCTAAAGGCAGCTATCAGCTACCAGCTTCTGTGTCCATGCAGCTAAAATAACTTAATAATATTTCTGCTTGCAGACAGTCTTTTAAAAAACCTAGGCTCTCAGTATCACTTTTCCTGATTCATAACAAACCCTACTTGAATCCCCAAAGGCCTTACGCAGCCCAGACTCAGGCTTTCAGTCACACTCCTTTTCCACTTCTGTGCCCCACCAGGACCCAGCCGTGCTATCAGGTGTCTGCCCTGGACAGTCTTTAGGAAGCAGGCAGCAAGAATAAGTGATACCTGAGCAAACTTCAGCACAATTATCTTTAGTTAAGCAAACAGTTTACTGCAGTGGCAGTTACTTTTTTTCCCCCCCATTTTTTCTATTTGTCTTGCAAGCGGGGGCAGGGGAAGCATTCCCCACCCTCAGACACAAGCCGTTTTTTGAGCGTGAGTTGTACATATTTTGAAACTTTGCATTATGAGTAACTTCTCCAGAACCCTGTCACATTCCAGCCCAACTGACCAGTTCCAGCAAATTTCTAATATGCCACCCTATGTCCCCTGTCCTTCCCTTTCGTTGCTCTTCTCTTCTCTTCTCTTCCCTCCTCCTCCTGCCCAGACTGCTGGGAGGGTTATAGTAGCTAACGGGAGAGAAATGGTGAGCTCACCAGGGCAGAGTTTGCCACAACCCTGCCTCTGAACCCTGCCCTTCCTCCCTTTTCTTCCTCCCTCCTGCTTTTCATCCTGGGGCATAAGGAAGTGGCATCCAGCTGCAAAGTCTTCTGCTTGACCTTCTCTAGGGCAGAATAAACCAATCCTCCTCACACTCAAATCCTGTCCCCTAGCACATGACAGGCAGCTTCATCACCCTCCACCTCCCACCGTTTCCCTCTGCTACAATGTGCTGTTTCCCACAGTAGGCAAAGAGTCACCATCAGGGTGACTGTTGCTATACCCTGATGTTGCTGCATCTTCCTAACCATAAAAAAGTCAAAACCAGTGGTTCCACAGAAGAATGTCTCCATCAGAAAGTGAGAAGTGCACAGGCAGCATGTCTGGAAAAGACCGAGAGATGTTTCTATTCCTTTGTTACAGCCAGGATCTGGCAGATGTTTTTGCAAAGTTCACAGCACCACCTATACTGACACTTCTTCCCTCTCCCCCTGTAACTCTGCGTTAGGAAAAATAGAGACGTTAAACTGCTGCTGTGATGGTAGCAGTGCACTGACAAAAACCTTACTGGCGTGTATGCAATAAGCCTCCTTTACTCTGTCTCCTCGATATAAAATAGCACGCTTCAGCTTACTAAATATTATCAAGAACTTTCGGACTGAGATCACCACTCCCTTAGCAAGAAATATACTATCTCCACCCAAATGGAAAGAAAGGGTGATTGTTCCTTGGGGAGGGTGACTCAGGATTTGGTGGCAATACAATGTGCCTTTTGATCACTACATTAAACAAACAAAGTCTACAACGGAGAATGCCAATAGCTCTTACTGCATGGGAGGACGGTTAACACAGCGTTGCCAAACGCTTGCATAACATTTTCGACTGACAGATGCCCAAATGCTGTGTAAGAACAAGGATGAAAAAATACTCAAAATCATTAGCAAATCTTTGCAACATGCCTGTATTATTAATCCCTTTTTACTGTGTCTTAGATAGAGGTACGCAAAATCAAGGAATTGCCCCTGCTGTGGACAGCAATTCAACAACACAATGACAAATAAACATCACATAAACACCCAGTCTGCTGATGTACAACTTAGACACCTTAAATGACAGAAGCATTAATCTGTGGTGTATCTCCATTGACTTTTGTTGTGTTGATCAAACAAAATTGAAGGGAAGTTCAGCGTATTAACATGTTGCTGGACAGAAATATTATATGAGCCTTTCAGCACATATACCTATCTTGTTAGGAAGAAAAGTAATTTAAACCTGAAGTAATGCAACTAACTATATTGTTATAAAGAAGCTCACATCTGCAGTTAGAGGGGAAAGAGTTTTCCTGGTCTATGAACAGAGCCTCCCAAAATTTCAAAGTCTCAAATTTTTACAAAATGAAATCAATGTAAGAGTGCATCCTCAGTGGCATAGGCCTTCAAAAATCTTTTGACATAAGCACCACACTTCACAACAGGTATCACAAATTGCAATGATCAAGAAGGATGATAACAGCTATGTAGAAGGTGAAGGAATTTTGAAGGAATGTATTTAGTCCAGATGAAAGTCATCAGGTTGTCTGATAACAGATTTCAAACATCAAAAAAGCTGTTGCAAAGATGATAGCGATCAATTGCTTTTCATGTCCTTTACAGGCAGGACATAAAAGTGAAGAGATCAGCACTCATCTGCAGAAATGGAAAGAACTTTCTAAGTTCAGGAACAAGTTACATAGCATGTTTTGGAGACTCTGATATCAGAGTTTTTAAAAACAGCTAAGATACGTTCCAGGGAACATCTAGGTCCAGTTATTCTTATCTGGATCAAACAAGCTGTAGGTGGTATCTTGAGGTCCTTATAGATTTAAACTTCCATCATTCCAAGATACTCTCCTGAAGTTTCAGTTTTGAATATTTGGCAGTTTCTGACTTTTTTTTCCCCCCTCCAAAAAAAACCCCAAATAATTAAATAAGGCTATTTAAAATGATTTCTTACTGTCTTCATGATGTCTTGGCATGAGAGAAGCATAGAAAATATTGCTGTGAGGTTTGTCCATAATCAGGAAGTTAGTTTAAGTTGCTTGTGGTTGCTGTCCCCAGGCTGGAGGCTACAGAGGCCTCCAACAAGTCCAGCCGGATGGCTGCTCAACACCAGCAGCTACCACAGCTGCCTTTTCCTGGACCCACATGTAACTCCTTCTACTTAGTATACAACTAAAATTTGGTCTAGTCATCACAGTTGGAACAAACAACATATTGGAAATATGCTCCAAGTAAATGACCTAAAACCAAGTAGGTTTTTAAACCCACAAAGAACATTGTTGCAAGAAATTCTCAGCCCCCAGAACTGAGGCAGAGCCTCTTAAGTGACTTTAAAACCTGAAGGATTGGGGGGGAGTGTGATAAGAGTGTTAAATTTACTGAAGATGAGGTAGCTGTCTAGCACTATGAAAAGGCTGAAGAAATCTGGCAGGAGGGAGCAGTGGCCATTCTGTCTTTAATCATCTTGTTTGTTAAATTGGTTCAAATCACACCAAAAAGAACAGGCAGCTCTTCTCAACACACCTGGGAAGCTGAGGTCCGTTTCCCCTGGTCAACAGTAACTCACAGGACTGTACAGTTTCATAGTCATCTCATGCGCACACACACATCTTCTCCTCAAAAACATGTGTTTGTGGAGGAGCCTCAGCGATCCAGCTGGTAGCTCTGAAGACATGGAATTGTATGGTGCATTCACCTGATTTAAGCTTACCACTGGGGAAATCTTGTAATAGAAAATGTCAAATGGCATGATTAAATATTTAAATAAAAATCAGAGATCCAGAATTGATGTACATCTGCTATTCTCAACCTCCGGGGCATCCAGGTGACCGTCTTCTGTAGATGGTAAAGCCCGTGTCCATGCCAAGCTGCGTGCACTCTGCCCCTCATCCTCCCAGCCCAACCCTGTGAACACTGATGACACTCACTGTAAAGCTGGTGGGAACAGAGGGAGGAGCAACACTAGATCATGAGCATCACGGTCCAGGAAGGGGGCTAAATTTTAGAGACTTGACTCAGGAGAAGTAATACTTGCTCAGGGGATTGGTTGAGTAAGCGAGTCTGTGTGAGGAAGGGTGCATCATATCCTGCACTCATATTGCTCTTACTTTTGGAAATGCTACGGCCAGTGTCTGCAGAAAGGCTGGGAGAGAAAGATTTAGGACGCTTCAGCACAGCTCCAATGAATGAGACCAGGGCCAAACAGTTAGCACAACGGATCCCTTCAGTGAGTGATGCTGGATGCAAAAATGACTGAAGGTTTGGCTTTCAGGTCTACGTACAGGCAGGGTCTGAGCTGTTTCACTCCTGTCTTTTCCCTGTCTTACACTACATGCATCAACGAAAGAGACCACAAAGAAGCTGGAAAATAAGCTAAGAATTATCCTCCGCTGAGTCACGGTATTGAAAAAACAAGGACGTAAATGAAAACCCAAGCATGCAATAATGTGGTATATAATACATTCAGGATGAATGCAGCAGCTAAATAACATGCATTAATTGCATTTACATAGCTGTGATTAGCCACCATAATGTGGTAGTCTTTAAGCTGTTTTACTTCAGGTTCAGGGAGCTTTATGCTCCACAAAAGATGCAGCCCAAGGAAAGAGCAACAAAATTGTTTTGTGCTACCTATATACCCTTGGCTCCCTGTGGACCCACTTGCCCACTCACTGTTGTGTAAATTACAGGAACTCTTTGTGGGTTGTTTTAATTTCCATATGGCTCATCAGCATGTTGATAACACAAATGCTGCACATGCTCTGGTCCTGGCCCCATACCTGGGGTGAGAGAGCAAATGCTGAGGGGGGTGGGCAGCAGCTGCTCTGGTCCTGGGCTGAGCGAATTCCCTGTGGTCGTTGCAGCCTTTGCAGTCTGCATCACCAGAGCTGGAATTGGATGGAGAGAAAAGGACCCTGAATTGATGCCTAAAATGACCACTCAAGCAATTCCAAATCAGGTAATATATAAACAGAGGCCATTTCTATTATGCGCTTTCATGTTAGGCAAGCACAGGAATGGATGTGCAAACCACATGAAGTTCAACAGGGCCAAATGCAAGGTCCTGCACATGGGTGAGGGCAATCCCAAGCACGAATGCAGTCTGGGCAGAGAATGGATTGAGAGCAGCCCTGAGGACAAGGACTTGGGGGTGATGATTGAAATGTATTAGTTTTTATTTCCCAAGGAGGTTTAGTTGAGATCCATCTTTTTTCTACGAAGGCTTCATTGTTTTCAATATACACTGTGTACAGTCTGCAATCCAGGTATTGTGTTTTCTTTTTATTCATTTTGTCCATTATATTATATTTTAGTGTATCATGTTACCATAATTTTCTGACTCCCCCTTAATGAGAATATAAAGCAATTCTTCCTACCAACCAAGTAGTTGTGACTTTCTGCATACCACTGAGAAGGGGGAACCGTGATGTCCTTTCAGAAGAGGGGATGTGCGTCATTCATTGGCATATAACAGTAGAATATTTATGCGAAGTCTGTGGTTAGTGTTTTCTCCTCAAATCATAAGTAGCTAATGTTTAAGCAAACTGCATGAAATCTTTCTTTGTTGGACATAATAACAACATTACTAAGGAAAGAGGAAAAAACCCCAAGCCATCGAGACAGACTGAGGGGTTTTATGACTAAACCTAGCTCCTTGTGTTGACTTTGGCCTCAGCTCTTGATTGGACCAGACATAAAGAACATTTCTTCCGCTTGGTGTTTACCTGCCCTTCTCATGCATGTTTCAGTGCAATTTACAAGACTTGAAAAAGAGCATGTAAAGCCCCAATTCCAGTGAGTTTCCTGCCTTGTTCTCTTCTCATCGTAGACTATTTGCAGCTGTTCTTGTTTGCAGAGAGATTTATCTGATTTCGTTACCTCCCAGAACAAGTTCTCTCACAGTGATGCAAGTTACTTCTTCATATACAAGCTTTTGGTAAGAGCAGTGTCCCTCAGGACGAGATGGCTTAGCATTTAGCAGCAGGTCCACCCCTGAGAATTCAATTGCCTGAATATTATTTCCTGATATTGTATACATCCCCACATTTCTGCAGGGGATTTTTCCTCTGTTGAAATACTGACAGCTTTGTTTCAGAAAGAAAAAAAACCTGTTCCTCTTCTTCACTTTGCATAAGAACAAGGTGTGAAACACAGCACATTTTGGAAACTGGACACTGACACTGCAGGTTCCGCATACAGCAAGATTGAAATTACTAGTGTGCTCAGTCTCTTTCAATCATGGTGCAACTCTAGCTTTAAGAGGCTCACGTTAAAACTTTTATCATAAAGACTTTGAACAGAGGAAGTCAGCATTAGTTTATATTTCCTAAGTAGGCTGATGCTATAAACCACTCAACATTAGCTCCTCTGTCATCCAAGTTCCCAGTAAATGGATGCAAGGCTCATGGGGAAAGAGTAAGAGAGCTTTATGGTTTTCATAGCTGCCTCTTAAGTGAGTCACAGGGTGACAAGAAATGACATTTGGTGGCAGTCTTGTGGTTGGGACACTGTGTGTCTCAGATTGCTCAAATAGTTTTCACCCACTACTGAGTTATCACTGAACTTGCTTATTCCTTTAGAAGTTGCTTTTCGGGTCATTTGTCAGTGCTGAGTCAAGAAGTGGAATAATCTCTAAAGCTACGACAGCATCAGTGCACCATTGTATGATAAAAAGAGTCATGTCACTTTTACACCACAAAACCTCAAATGGTTTTGACGAGGAATTATGTGCTATGGATTTGACCTTTGTTCTTTCCCAACTCGGTGCTTTGCCTCTTCTCCAAAGGGAATTTTTGTGTGTGTAGGTGGTTTGTGCGGAATCTTTTTTCCCAATGCAGCAGCAGCATTAGAAGTGTTGGTAATAAAAGCCAGGTCAGCTTACAGCTGTGGAAATGGCACCATCCAACCACAGGACAGCAAACTATGCTTTTTGTAAATGTGTGGGTTTGGTGGAAGTAAGAGGAGGGAGAGGCAGGGAGAAAGCCCTGTGGACCATTTCTTTTATATACTGGGGCACAGGTAATTGTTACCAAAGGTTTCTGTGCATTTTGTTGTACTGAGCTAGAAAAAGAACCTGGCTGAATTTTCGAAACAAAACCAGACAAAAAATATGCTGGGAAAAGTATTACCAATTTTTTAATGGCATTTAACACATGATAGGAAGCAGTCCATTCTTACAGAGCCTTAAAGACATGGTGATAAGGTGGGAAAAAGTTTGTGCATTCCTTTCTGTACTATCAGGCCTACAAAACTTCCAGTAATATGTTTCAGTGCTCCATACTTTTACCTCCTGAGGATACTTCACAATAGCAGATAGCCCTGTGGTGCCTCTGATTCTGCAGAGGCCTTCTGTGTCCAAGGTCAACCAATCCGACATCTACGGATCATCCAGCATGAACATCATGTTTTCTTAAAAGTTGTTGTGAGGAGGCTTAATGAATAAATTTACACTCAAATACAAATTGAATCATAAGTTCTACCTTCATGGTGTGGCAGAGGAGGAGTGCTACTTTAAAAACCTGTGGGTGTCAGTTTCTTCCTGGATGAGTGGGTGTGAGATTTTGGGGAAGGTTTTAGGGTAAGTCGCAATCCGTTTTGTAAGTTGTGTGGGCTGGGTAGAGGAAGTGGCTAGTCTGAAAGCCATAAGCGTCACTCATGGAGAGAGTTTAAACACCCCCACCACACACAGGTTTAGTATCAGAGGGCAGGGACCGGAGGTGCTGTCAGAAGTAAAGATAATTAAAAGAATAATGGACACAAAAAAGTGTAGTGGTCGGTATACTGGCATCCTTAATATATTTGTTGTCTTTGTATTCCTTTATATGAATTCAGAGCATCACTTCTGGCCCAAACTTTTCTGGTAGCTCCACGAATTGTAAGTCTTCTTTGAGTTTCACCAAGCCCATGCCCAGCTATCCCTGCATTTCATTCAACAGGAGGCCCTTCGTATCAGTTTAACTCCTCTTAAGACATCCCTGTGACTGCAGCGCAGGAGAAAGTTCTCTATGTAATCTCAGGATTAGCTATTTTGAAAGGGGTGGGACCTGAAGGTGGGACAGTGAAGGCTTTGCCAAGAGCCTCCTCTCCCTGCTTCACTGCCATGACTTTGCCCTTTTTGAAGGGAAAATGAATGCACAAAGGAACCTGCAATAAAAGGCTGTGAGGAGCTTTTCCCTCTCAAGTTTTCTTTTAACCTGGTAAATCTATATCCTCTCAAGTGCTTATCGCTTATCAAACCTCTGCCCCAGCTAACACACAGAAGAGAAGACTGCTAGCTGGTAGTCACGTTTATTCCCAGTAGATAAAATTAAAGGAACTGATAGTGACATCTGAGTTATTCTAAATACATGCCTTGATCATATGTGTCTCAAGTTTTGGCAGAGGCAGAGAAGCCCTACAGTTTTCTGGGACTGTAGGACTCAGAAAAGAAGAGGAACCAAAGAGGAAAACCTGAATGGAGATTTAAAAAATCACTTCACCTATGTACAGATGAGCTGCTTTTGTTTTTAAGGGTTTACTGATAAATCCAAAGAAAGACATGGTACATTTCTCTAGAGTTGCTGAAAATGTCTAGCATTATCAGCAATTGACTGTAGTTAGAGAAAAACATGCGCTGCTTTGTTTTCTGCTGCAATTGGATAATATAGGTGAGGTTTTCTTTCACTTGATGATTTACTTTCTTAATGATGTTACACATTGAGAGTGTGTAAGGCTGTCAAGTTTGAGAAGACGACGCGTGAAAGAAAAGCATGCAAATACAATTGAGGGAACAAATAATAAAAACAATCTCAGAGATATTGCTGGCAATAGTTCATCAAGACAATACAAACATATGAAGGACCTCAGGTCATAGCAGACATTTCATAAGGCAAGATGTAGGTTAGCTCACATGCACCCTGTGACTTTGCTAGAGCTAGAACAGGATAAACCATGCATATGGCCAGGTAAGATAGGCTGGAAGCAGAGAGAGCATCTTTTGGGGCACACAGAAGTATAGAGTAGTTCTACCATGGTCTGACAAAATCTGACTTTGGGCAAGTAGTTTTGTAAATAGATGAACATGGAGATTGGTCAATGGGAAGGATAACTTGGTGGATTAAAATTTTTTGTGGTGCTGGGACACTCACAAACAAGATTGCCTGGATGCATTGCAAAATCAGACCTTCCTGTCCTTTTATACAGCCACTCAGATAAAACATGGAAGATAAAGTATTTTCCCAGCCCTAAAGTAGCTCAAGCTTCAGCTGGTTAAAATGCTTCCCCCAACTTCAAACCATCTATAAAATTTTGCAGTTTAAATAAACAAGTTCTCCCTTGTCTGTCTCTCATATGACAGATAAAGACCCTTTGGCTGCTTGTTTAAAAATGTAAGTAGAGTTGCAAATATGCCTTTCCTCTGAAATAGACAGAAACATTCTTTTCTATTCTTTAGTTCGTGGCCAGATCCATTCACTTGTGTCCTTCTCAGCAATATTCACCCTGAGAACAGCACAGAGGTTTATCTCACTGTGAAGTGTTCCTGAGGAGGACAATTTAATTTTCCCTGGGAGTTACACGATGTCTGTGCCAGGACAAATAGCCTGAATGGGTGCAGATATAATTTCTGCTATTCTCCTCTACTGAGCAACACTAACCTTTCCTGGGCTGCCCCTTATAGATGTGCTGTCATTGCTGGTTTGGTCATCTCCAGGAGAGACTGAACATGAGATGCCAGGGCTCACAGGGACTTTTACTGCCTTGCCTGATGCTGGGTATCTGATACCTGAAGCTAGAAGGCTTCATGGGCTCAGTTGTGCTGTGTGCTTTGATTCCTGCTGACTATGCACTTGCTTATTGCTTTTAGTTACAGCTGGGTTTCAAACTGGTGTTTTAGCAGTGACCCACAGAAACAAGTTATTTGCTCTACAGATTATCGTCCTTTCTGGCCAACGGTGAGACACCTGTTTCTTCCTCAGTCAGGCCGATTTTTTTAACACCAGATGCACAGAAGTAGATCTGGTTTAGTTGTTCTGGGTTTTTTTAAATATTCTGTTCGGTAGTGAGCCACAGAAGCTACAATGGTTTGTCAAAGAGAGATCAAGGGAGAGCAGGTGAGTTTCAGCTACATCTCATTTCTGTCGCACTGAGAACTAGGAAGCTTCCCAAGACCACTAGGGCTGTGCTGAAAGGCATTATTTGCCCTTGCCTCTCGCCCCAGCCCTCTCTGGTCTCCTGCTGTTCTGAAGTGCAGGAAAGTGCTTGTGCTCCCCTTTCAGAAAAGCCAGGCATAGCGATTCCTACAAACATGGCAGAAATTTTTGCTGCCCTTTGCCATGGCATTCCCTCTCTCCCTGTCTGGACCTGGACAGGGAGAAAAATAGCAATATTTCCTTGGAAATACTGGTCATATCTATAACCCATGCTTTCCTACAGGTGCTGTGCAGGCAAGGTAGAATTCATCCTGGTTGAGTCTGTTTTGCAAAACTAGCTCTTCTCTTGTACAAAAACTGAGCAGAGGAACAAGCTCTTCAGGACCTGTTTGTCTGGGCAGGTTGGAACAGGAGAAGTTGCACAAAGGCAGCTTCAGCCCAAGCTGGTCTCAATTTGGAGCTGTTCTGCTACGACGGAGGGGATCTGGAGGTGTAGGAATACTCATACCACAGGTGCTTCTGGGTGAGGATTGGCGAGCAACGGAGCTACTCCATTTGAGGGCTGCAGAGAAGATACCCCTTGCCATGAACCCTTTGACTTCAGGGGTATCTGGCAAAAATGCACCAGGGCTGAGAACTAAGCACAGATGTGGGGGCTTGTTCCATTTTGTTGGTTTGTTCTGTTCTGTTGCAGATTGTAGAATTGATAATCAAGTTACCGGGTTCATCTACTCCTGCTTTCAGACATGGGATTGTGCAACCCAAAAGTCTGTGGGAGCCCGTACAGGGAGAAGCTGTGCTGCAGCAGTGTGAGGTGAGGGAGACTTAAATGAGAACAGCAGATCGGTGCCAGGGTTGTTCCTTATATGGCTGCTAAATGTCTGTAGTGTGTTTCTTGGTATATGGCTTACGGTAAGAAGCTTCAGGTGCTGTGTTCTCACACTGCTGTATATCAAATGCTATTGCTGAAGTTGCACTGGGCTGTGCTGAGTCTGGGCCAAAAGGAGGTAGCTGGGAGTCATTCAAACACTGAGGCATTCGACTAGCCAGCCCTCATATGGTCTGCAAAACCGCTGACAAAAATCCCTCCCTTGTCAGTGAGTGACGAAGGCGGCAAATGTTAACGGGGAAGCCTCGTCCTGCAGCTGGCTGCACATCTTCTTGCAGGGGCTGTCTGCCATCCCCTCGCAGTGGGGTGACTGCCATCCCTGTCCCCAACACGGCAGGGTGCTCCCAGGATGTGGTCCCCAGGAAAGGTTAAACTTGGCCAAGGACAGACCACTTTTTATATCAGGCCTCAATTGTTTTTTTGTTGCTTTGGCTGCAAACATCTAACAGAAGTGCTCCTGTTCACCGGGAGGGAACTTAATCTATGTCTGGACTACGGTGTAACTCTGGCTGCTGGCCTGTGAATGGT
Organism: Nyctibius grandis; assembly: GCF_013368605.1. Lineage (NCBI taxonomy): Eukaryota > Metazoa > Chordata > Aves > Nyctibiiformes > Nyctibiidae > Nyctibius > Nyctibius grandis. The sequence goes on from NC_090658.1 coordinate 34,047,959, forward strand.
AGTTGTGCATAATTTGTTTTAAACAGCGCCTATTTATGTTTTCAGGGCTTGTTTTTAACCTTTCACTACTACTGGCGATTATCCACTAGCTCTGCTTCTTTGGGGGCTTAGCTACAGTGAATCATGCTCAGAGAACGGGCCATGTTCTTAATTGCTGAAACATTGCTTTTCTGCAATATGGGATTTTTAAAGTGCAAATACTTGCAGCTTTCCCAAACCCACAAAAATACTGTTTATCAGTGCCCTGGAGATCAATGTTTAAACCAAACAATTTAGTGCAATCAGGAGGGTGTTTCGACTTACAAGAAATATATTTTAAAGGCAAACAAATTGCTTTATAGATACATGTATAGCTACACACATACACACATACATATATGAGAGACAAAGATGTAGATGATTCAGGCAACTCTGACACTCTACAGTCATATCTTAAAATATACATTTTACAGCTGTGATAGTATGAGGTTTTCATGGAAGATTACTATGAGTTGACATTTTAATAAATAAAGTTTGGGCCTCAAATTAAACTTATTTGTTTCCTGTCTCAAGTATCTGCCAAATACTTCTGATTCTTGGGAGACTAAAAAAGTGATAGGCTTCCTCTAGCCCTTCGGTAATTCTGCTACCAGATTGTACAGTTGGATTCATTGTTTTTTTGTTTCCCATCTTATCTGAAACACTGAATTCTCTCTCCCATCTGTTCTTGAGCTTTGCCTATGCTGGGCATTCTTACATCCTTGTTACCGCTGTAAGTTTTGCTATCAATCAATCATCCCTGGAAAATATCAAAGCTGCCTCAGTATTGGTTTTGAAACTATTGGCTTTTATTTCATGGTACAGCTTGAGTTGCCTTTGTTTTACTTGGAGCTCCTAGGTTCTTATGATGAGAAGAGTGCAGTCTCTGGTCTTTTCCTGCTTGTTAAATTTTCAATATCTATATGTTAATGGGACCATCTTAAGGAAGAAAAAAAAGGAGGCTGTTGCATGATACATCCAGAAATGACCCCACCTAGGGATATGTTCTGAGCACCCAGGCTCCTCTACCAATGACCAGCAGCTTTGAAGTTGTAATAATAAAGCACTGAAAGCATGTTCAAATTAGTTTTTAAATTGTTAAGCTAAGAGGAGATTAATTAAAACATCATAAACCATGGTTCTTGAAAAGGAAATGGAGAAGGCTCTGACTTCTTGTTTTTACAGCAAATGTAGTACAGTGAGTTTGTGATGAAGACTTCTGACCACAGCAAATTCCCAGACGGAAGAGTCTTTAAACATAACGACAACAAAATGACAGAAAGAAGGGATTTTCTAGTCTACATTTTAAAGTAGTCTCCAGAAGTTAATGGTCACATTTAAATCAGATGTTAGTGAAAAAAACTAAATATGCATGAGCTTGGAAGAATGTATAGCCTTGTTTGGAAAATGTTAAAAAAATTCTTAAATTTTGTGGTTTTTTTCTACTGGAATTTGATGATGCTCTAGTGAGGGGTGCATGGACTCCTCCAAGTTCTAAAAAACTGTGATGTTCGCTACCTGGAGGTGGGCTGGGCTGCTGTGAGAAGTAGGCAGCATCTGCAATTAAGTTGTGATCTAAAATTGTTTTCTTGTATTTATCTTGTTGCTTTCTCCCATGCTGCAGAATAAAAGCAATTTTATGTAATTCCCCATTTTATGGGGGACTTAGATTTAAGGAAATCACAGTGTAGGACTTGCATTTCATTAATGGCAATTTTAAAAGTACTTTGCCAACTGTGATAAATTACACATCTCTGCAGAGGCACAGGGGTGTAGAGCAGAAACAGCTGTGTAAAGTCACTCCAACAATCCTGACTTTCTTTTCTGTGTTGTAATAATTATGCAACACTTGTGATGATGAAATACAGGTTCTGTATAAAATAAGGTATAAAAGGATAAGTGAAATCTGCATCTATCACAAAACTAAGCATAGTTTAAACCAGCCTGTAGTTCCAACAGGCTGCAGGTGCAACATCTTAGGCTCAGTGGTGAATGGATTTTTTTCTTTATTTTTCTAGTCTTGTGGGGTTTTTCTTCTTTTGGGAGAGGTTTTGGGGGGTTGGGGTTAGGTTTTTTCCTTGTTTTGGTTTGGGTTTTTTGGCCTTTACTCCCCCCTCTATACCAGGTCTCCTCCCTTAGTAGAAGCATGCTGTAATGTGTTTACACAAGACCATTTACCAAATGCGCTGAGGTCTCCTCCATGACATCTCCTGTTACTGTTTAAAACCACTTGGCACATTCCCAAACTATACTGGACAAAATATAAATAAATGTATGATAGGTAGCAGTCTTGCACTTTTCCCAGGAGGAAGAACTAGATAGAATTGAGGTATTTTGTGATGCCTGATAAAGAAGGTGTATGTATATGTCTACTGCAAAAGGAACAGAAAAGAGGGTGAAGGCAGCTGCTTTAGAAGGCGGGTATTGGTACTTTTTTAAAAGAGACAAATTGGACTTCTGTTCTGCCAGAAAAATCATCTGCTGGAACTATTTTAATCTCTTGTTCTGAACATTTCATCTGTGTTTTGAGTCTTTTCACTGTTATCTCCTTGAACATGGCATATATTTTACATTTCTTGTTCATGTTTCCTTTCTGTTCAAGTCCAACCAGCCTGTAGCTCAGGCCACGTCTCTAATAGCAACTTTCAAAAGGGATGATGAGAACTGACCCGATGCAGGGTGGACGTGGTAAAAACTTTTAAGTTCACAGATTCTTATAGAGTGTTCTGTGAGCTCTGGCTAATGGATGATATGGAAAGACTTGGTATTTGCAGACTACTGTTCTTAGCTGATTTTTGGAATATGAGTATGCTTTTTAAAATAAACTTTTAGCTAAGTATGTGTGCCTATTACAGCAGGACAGTGCAAGATAACCTTGCACGGAATCTCTATGTCACCCTGCTCTTAAGCTGTAAATTCTTCTGTTATGATCACTTATTTCTCATAGTCATCATGAGGATTCATTTATTAATGACATTCTCTAATAAGTGTTTTTTATGTGTGATACCGTGGACTGAGAATAAGTAATCTCATCCTTTCTAAAGCTCTTGATTTGCTTCTGGTGTGAGATTAAAAATTTCAAGGGACATTCAAAGGTTATAGAACAGTTCTTGGCTTTACAGGAACAAAATGTCATGGAAATGCCACCTCTCAGCTCCCTCCCCATCAGCAATAGTAAATATTTGATCAGCGTGTACTTTCCATTCAGCTCAGCATCCTCGGGCTGGTTTAGCACATCTGTTCTTTTGAAGAAGTCTTACATTTTTGATAACATGATCACAGAATGGTGAAATGGACCTTTCCTAAGTACCTCTATTAGACTGGTGTAGAAAACAAAACAAGGGGAAGACATGGAATGACTTTAACGAGATGCATGAAAACTTGAGGCCATTGGTCCTCTTGACTCCATATGTCCTTAAGGTGGATAACAAAGTGGGGCAAGTCATCCTGCCTTTCTATGATTTCCCCTGGATTTGTATAAAAATTAGAGAAATACGATGTCCTGATTCTCACCGTTCTTCATGCTTTTAAATCATTATGGCCTGGAAGCAGTCAAACCTGTAGCTCTTAAGCAATGTTGTTGTTCCCACATCGGTGCTGTGGTATCTGACCAGCAAAGGTATACCAGCAGTAAGTTGTGAGCTTTGTTGGTCCTCAGCTGTGAAATACAGCACAGCAAGAACCACTGAGATTGAATTCGCTGATTTGCTCTTGAACGTAGCTGCCTGCCAGTCCCACCAGGCAACGTCTCTGAACCACAAGGAGCCCCACCATGTTCCGCTTGTGAGCTACTCTGAGCTCCCCACCACCAGATCCCAAAGATACAGGACATGTGTCTAGTGGCTCCCCACTAAAATCTTTGCACAGGAGAACACGAAAGGGAAAAGTACTGCAGAGCCTCAATGTCAGTTCAGTGCTATAGAGGGAGGCTTTCTGGAGGTATTCTGTGTGCTTGTCTTGCCAGAAAGCCAAAGGAAACCAAAGCATAAGTGAGAAACAAGCCAGTGGCCATTCACCCCAAATATGGGCAAAAAGTATACAGGACCAGCTACATAACATGCTATTGCCCTGAAGGAATAGAAAAAGACCTATTCTTTTAAATCTGTGCAGAGAAACTAAATTCCAGGGAAAAAGCACTGATAACAATCCTCTATAAAACCAAGATTAGAGTCCAGACAAAGCAGATTTGCTCTTGTTCTCTAAACAAGAAATTTATTAGCCCACACAGCCCATTCAAAAGAGTCTCTGACCAGGTAATTAGCATCCAAAATTCTTCTTTCAAGGTTTTGTCATATATTACTCCCTGTTTGTTTTTTATCATTCAAGCTCAGACACTCCAGTGATAAACTGTTTGCTCTGTGGCCTTGCTGTGGTACATGGAAAACTTTCCATGACTGTATTGCTGTGGAACAGAAATAGCTAGGCGTGTCCCAAGCAGCTTTTGAAACCCAGTTTGGATCCTGATGAAAAGAGGGATTGTTCAGAGTCTCATCAGTGTCCCATACAACTTGTTTGTTTCCCTTTAAATGTGTTATATGAAAGAGCATGAAACGCTGGGAAGATATTTTATTTCACGTTCACTTGATAGCTTTTAGAGGGGCAGAACAGTGTGCAGCTATTGAAGAAAATATCTTTCAGGTTTATGCAGGGAGGGATTTGTCTTTTTTTTTCATTTCCCCCCCCCCCCCGCCCAGTGTTGTACTGCATTGAAGGATAGAGAGAAAGTCCCCACTTTTCATGAAGTAAAGTTATCTTTTTTATATTAATTTTACCCTGATGTATTGCGAAATGCAGTGTTTAACTGTTTTTCCTTCTGGAGTTTTCTATAGGCAAAATTCTCTGCTGGTACATAGTGAGTCTTGGTGCCAGTATGACAGATACAGAGAGATGAGGGGAGAGAGATCACTATTTTCTGTCTCAGTCACTAATGATAAAATCAGAGCTGACTTCCTTTCTTCCTTCTGTCCAAAATTTCTTGGGTTACTTCGCGATAGTCATCTAGCTGCTTTATGCTTCTTTTGCTTCTTGAAGGATACCTTCAATTCCCACCATCTCCCCCTTCTTTTTGTTTCACTGGAACATAACCGATAGGGCTGAAAAAATAAGTGGCTGCAGCGAATGGACAGCTAACTGTATCAGACTTACTTGAGATTTTATCAGGTTACTCCTTGTTGTCCAGACAGCTAGAGTTGGCACCAAAATAATTGTTCTTGTGGCTTTTATCTTTAAGAAGCAATTCTTTGTATTTATATGTGAGGGCAAGAATACTCATTACTTAACTTTTCTTCATCCAGATCATGCTGAAATTTCTGAGGTAGTTTTTGTGGTTTAACAAAGTTTAATAATCTTTCTGACTGGGCTAATTAATCCTATCTGGGCCATCAAGCTATGTAGGAAATTCTGTTTATCTTTGAAAGCTTTTTCTAAATGTTTGGGGTTTGGGGTTTGTTTGGTTTTTTTTTTTGGTGAAGCTTGTGCCTTAATTTTTTTCACCTCTACAGGTGCATCTTAAGTGAGTTTCAAGAAAATATTAATCTCAGAAGAGAACTATAGTCAGTAAAAAGGCTTGGGGGAAAAGCTGAACCACTCTGTGGTTGGTGAGGAGACGTGGAATTTTGCATCTCCAAGGAGAGGGCATAAAAGTCCTGCTGGAAGATGTGGAATTTTGCATCTCCAAGGAGAGGGCATAAAAGTCCTGCTGGAAGATGTAGAATTTTGCATCTCCAAGGAGAGGGCACAAAAAGTCCTGCTGGATTTGGGTTCCTGCATTAACTAGATGCTTATCTTTGCTAAGTCTATTAACAGAAACATTTTCCCCACTAGCTGTCTCAGTAGAGAGAATATTTAGACAACTGATGCTAGACAGGCTAAACTTCCTTCCCTGCAAATGACTTCATCCAGAAGCATTTGCAGAAAGTGTATTCATTGTTGTTCCAAGTTTACCCACTTTCTGAAAAACCTGAAGGCTTGAGTCCCTAGGTCTATCCAAATTACTTCAACATTATTCTTCTACCATTCTTGTAATCTGTAATCTCATAAAGATGCAAGAACATTGAATTTCATTGGTCAAACAGGAAAAAGTTGAGCATGTTTCTGTATAAGGGACCTCTTCCATGCACTTATCTTCAGGGCTGCATTCTCTGCCTCGATGAATATCTTTTTAACATAGCACATATTTTAGAAGATACTCTTCTCAGTTATCCCTCTGGATCTCTTGTTTGATCCTAAGTCTGTAATTCCTGCCCTGCCACAAGCAATTAATGTCTGTGTCATATGCCTACTCCCTCACCTAAGCCTGCACTTATCTGTCATCAAACTTGGACTGTTTACCTGTATTTCATACACTTCTGAAGCTTGTAAAAACCCCGTGACATGGCAACACAGCAATGTAACCCTAACTTTGGGGCTGCATGGGACTGTACCATAGCTTCTGACACTGCACTTTTCATATGCAGTGCTCTCACAGCTGGGGTTTGCAGAAGAAACCCTATATATAGCTTAGTACCAAATCCTATTTGCAGTGAACCATGGAAAGTGGAATCCTGAACTAAATACCCTTAGGAGGAAAAATACTTCAGCACTCCAGAGCTTTTGAGTTGGAAACTTGGAGATCTTGTTATGATGGATTCAAGGTTTCCAGCTGTGACACTGTGACCCGCTGTTTCATTTCAGTGATGTCACTTCATAGGATATAAGCAACTTAAAAAGTTTCCCAGGACATCATAATGCTGTTTAATAAACAAATAAACTATGTCTTAAGATTGTGGCTCTGAACTCAGGACAGTTAAAATGTTTGTGACTGTGTACGTCTCCTGATAAGCTCAGGTTCTGTGATCCCCTCAATCAAATCTGGAAGAACATGAAGGTGATGGTCAGGTATCTTCCTTGCTAGCTCCTGGGGGCTGTGCTAGAGGGTTAGAGAAGCCACATCAGGTTGTTCAAACACACTACTGAAGTTTAAGACAGACTAGGGGATGCTGGGGGAAAAAAAGGGTTGGAGGATGCAAGAGCTCAGCAAGGATGAGGAAAAAACCTCGCTGAACTGACTCCAGTAGGACTTCTGAGTTCTGCATTTGATGAACAGTTTCCATGCATTTGACTTCAGATAAATATGAAAGAATGTCTACAAAAAGCAATACTAGTGAGGAAGGGGAAATTATTTTAATAACTTATTAATAACTTATTTTCTCAGGACAAATTGAACAAACAAGTAGGACTTAATTTCAGAAGCGAGAACCTGCAACTTACTCTGAAAAGGGCAGAGTTTTAAGCATGGTGCATCATGAAGAAATGGATTGTCTGGTTAGAAAATCCTGAGCCATGTTGCCAAGACACCTCAGAAACATCAGACACTGTCTGTTGTACAGATAGTGGAAAATCACCAGCATGTTCTAGAGCAACACTGCAGCTCCAGAGCAAGTCCAGGGTTTGGGGCGGGCGGAGTGTTGGGGGATGCTGGTTAACCTTGGATGAAATGATAACTGAATGTGCTGGAGACTTTCTGCAACAGAAACTGATTGTATCTTGTGTATAGATAAAAGTGGTTGGTCAGAAATGTTTCTCTTCTGGTGAAGTTTTTCCCTGGAGCTGTAATTTACTGCAAATCAAGGGAGTAACTTTTTTCCGCTAAGATTACAATGTAAGAAGAAATATAGGGATGCTTTTATAGTAGGACGCATTTTCAGGGCTGTAACTATGGAGTCATACACTCCAGTGCAGTCATGATTAACCTCTTCACTGCTATCAGAACGCATGTGTACTCTGACAACATATTTCTCCTGACATTCCCCCTTTTAGGGATTACTGCTTTGGTTCTCTGTCTCATTCATATGCTGAAAACCAGCTGGAGCATCCTTCGGGGAAATGCTTTGTATAAGGGGCTTTTTAAGGCCTCCTGTGGCCATAGGAATATTTGTGTACTTCACTCCTTTGCAGCCCTCGGTGGAAAGGAAAAGGGATACCAGAGGAGGCATAATAAATAATACTAACAAATTTGGAAAGGGTGGTACACTTCATACTCCAGGATTTATCCCAATCTCTGGTAGCTAGAGGTTGGATTAAGACTTTAAAGTATGTGGTATAGGGAGGGTGACCTTCTCTCACACTTGCCTAATGGCAGTTTCATTAAATTTTTGTTAATTTATTTGTTAATCCATACAGTGAAGTGCTGAAGGAGGAGGATTTTCTTTTCAAACACTTTTAAATGCCTTTTGATTCTCTCTGCTGGATTCAGAGATCCAGGCAGTGCTTTTGTTGATCCAGTTTAAAGTTTAGTTGTGTTTTTAAATTCAGTGAAATTATAGACATGACCTGCATGCAGGCCTGTCTAAATGTGAACAAAACTTGGCCCATAGACTGCAAAATCTGCTGCACTTATTTTCGGCTGACTGTATTCTGAGGTGCTGTGTATACATGGCTGTATATGTACCAGCAAGCAAATGGGCCCTTTTCTGACTGTCTCTCAGTGACCAACTTTGCATTCTTGCTTACCAAGCTCCCTTGCTGGAGTTACTGTGAAAAAGTCACTGAACTGAACAAAACAGAATTACCCAGGCTTTTATTTACTGATTGTCAGATGATACAATACAGTTCATTCAATCTCAGGCTAATAAAGTCTTGAAGAAACACTGCTATGAACAAGTTCCGAGTGTTTTCTCATTTCATTTAAGCTTTTATAAAATCCTGTTCAAAGGACATTTTAATGGAAATAAAGCATTAAGACTTAATCCCTAGTGGAAGTTACCCAAACAAAACATTTAGCAGAAGCAGACATTTCAAACTGCTTTCACTGATGGGCCAAGATCAGGCGAACTTTTCAGGATTTCAGTTTCACCTCACCCTGGGAATGTCATTTCCTCATTTTTAAAACAAACTGCACTATAATAAAAAGACAAAAACTAGAAACACTCTGAAAAGATGAGGAAATGCTTTTTCCTCCCTAATACTGTTTCAGGGTAAATTCACCTGTGTTTTCCTTCCTTTCATGTGGAGGGAAAAGGCTTCTTCTCATCATCGTATTTTGCAGTACCTAATGAGGCAGCAATCACTGTTATGCTGGCAGAGGCACACAGGGTAGAGGAGAACCCCTTTTGGCTCTCCATGATCATTTTGTAAGACACAGTCAGTAAATCCAATTAAATGTAGCCCTGGAATTGCAGAAGCATCCAGTTACTGAAATGATTATAACAACTCCTGACTAAAGATCAAGTTTTCTGCGTATAAGCACATTTTACTGTGGTGATATGTTCAGACAAACAGCTGAGTTTATATTTCCATGTAATATTTTTGCATTTGTCAAAGGTTACAGAGTTTCTTTCTATATTTGTGGCTTGGAAGAGCATGGCCTCTTCTCCTGGGCATGGGCAGTACTGCCAACGCTTACACTTAGTCTCATTACTTATAGCTCACTTTGGGTGAAGAAGGGTTAGAGCTGCAGTTAATTTGAAAGCTTAGGCTTGGGTGACACTGATGTGTTTTGCCCTTTCAGAAAACACCAGCTTTCACTGGCAAAACCTCAAGTTACATTTAGGCCTGCATTATATTGGCCATTGCCCCTTTGCTATACCTTCCTGATCTAACCGCAGATTGTAAAAAGCTTTCAGCTGGAGCAACCTTGGCTTAAAAGAGGAAGATCTGGGAGTCTGCAGTTGATGCACACAACTTGCTCTGGGAGGGTCCTAAAAAAAATTATTTCTTTTGCCTTTTTTTGCTCCCTGATGTTCAGTGGTAATGAAGACAAGAAAACAAGATATTGAGATAGCCTAGGGTTTTATCTTTAGGGTTTCTTGAATAGATTTTTTTTTAGTACTGCTCTAAAAACTGGTTTTGTTGGTCCTGGAACCCATAGAACAGCCTGAAGGGATATTTTTTTTTAAACTTGTACATAGAATTAGTTTATATATAAAAATAAGTTTTTTTATATTGCGAGATTTCAATCCTAATGCTGTGTGCCCACCAGTCATTCCATTCCAAAAACTAAGCATGCTTTTCCTTTGAACTCAAGTTCTGGGTGACTGCTTTTGCCTGGCCCTTGAAGCTGACCCTCTGAGTACAGCATACCATCATCTTGCAATGTACCATGCTGCAGAGAGTTTGGGATGGAGTTAAATGTTATGTTGGTCAGTGAATAAACCAAGCTTTTCCCAACAATTATTTTTTTCCTCTGGTAATTGCTAATGACTTTAAAAAAAAACAAACTGTGTTTGGATTCAAAAGACCAGCTCTCAGAGGAGTTAATGTAATGGCCATGTTGCAGATGGCCAAGTGTTCTTTCCTAGTTTAGTCCTTGCTTAACTGCTTTCTTCAAAGCCGAGTATGCTTGGACGTATTCTTTGGTATTTGAATGTTAGGAAATGGAAAATTAAAAATAATAATAGAGGAAATTGCCATCTGGGAAATCTGTTGTGTATTCAAAGCACCTTTAGTTGCAAGCTTGCACTTTGTGGCCTTGACGCATATTGTACCTAGAGATCAAGCCTGGATTTGAGCTTTCCCAAGGTTTTTAGTGAGGGGGTGGGGGGCCTGGAAGAGGATTAATTCAGGTCTGCATAACTCCATCGCTCTCAGTAGTTCTGGTACCTGGTACGTGTCCAGCTGTTCCCTTTTCAAAGGAAAGAGAATACAGAGCTCGCCTTGACACTAGATTCAAGCCGAAGATCAGAATTGTCCCTTTGACTCCTGTGCAGAAAATAACCATAGCAGTGAGCAAAGGTGAAAAAGGGATAGTCCTCTGCCTTGTCTTTTAGCCGATCATCAGAAAAGGTCTGTGACTTGGTGGGGGCATGAATAGAGTCTGTGGAAAAATCCACAGGAGAGTTAGGTGAAATTTTCATGGTAAGTGTAATAAAGTTACTTCTTGTCTTCTGGCATAGATGAAATAACAAGCATCACTGTCCAAAGTATAGGTCTCAGAAAGCTCAATAACACTGCAAGCCGTGTAGGCAGACTTTATGTGCAGTCAAATAAAAAACAAAGCTGGTGCTGGTCTTCCTATGGAAGTGCGGGGCTGGGAGAGCAGCAGCCAAGGAAAGCCTACAGAAATATAATGCAGATTTATTTGAAGCAGGAAGCCGAGAAAGAGAAGGAGCTCTTGGGATTCAGCTGCTAGCTGGAAGGACGCTTAGCATCCTAAGCAAAGAAAGTGCTTCCTCTAGTGCTCAGTAGTGTTTTGCTTATGTATTTTGCAAATAAAATTGAATGTCAAAAAGAGGAAATCAGTAGTGGTATTAAGTTTGTGCAGTGGCAGGGTAGCATAAAAGCCTTCTCTATGGCTAATTAACAGGACAGGTAGTAGGGTTCATTTGTAGTACGCTTCTCTCATAAGCCAGGTGTCCAAGCTTTCCTAGCTTCCCAGACCGGTAGTGTTACAGTCTGTGCAATAACCAAACCAACCTGTGGCAAAAGTTATAGCAGATCGCTTGTCATAGTCACTTGTCTGCAGGTCATGAAGAGCTGGGTGTCTGATTTCACTTGAAAGCAATCCTTTTATGTAATATTTTACTTCTCTCTGCTGTGATGCCATGCAATCCAGAAGCAGGCCATAATTCAAATTTAAGAAGAAGCTAAAATCCTAGCTCTGGCTCTTCTCAACTTTAAGTTCATTTTCTTTAATAATTCTTTGATATGTCCTTGACCTGCTGAAGGTCAAAACTTATACTTTTCCCTGAGACCATTGTGAACATGTGCCTGTGTTTAAAGCTAACGAAACTGTTTTGCAGGAAAAGTATCACTTCAATTTTATGTATTTTTATACTTAAATTAAAAAAACCCTAAAAATAAATTGTGCAGTTAATCTTGTTCTTACTTTTGTACTGTTAGTCATGGCTGCAAGCTTTCTGGCGGTATTCCGCAGCCATGAAAGTATGCGGGCAGTGCAGCTGGCAGGCCAATTTTCAATACAGTGAGTGCTTTGCTGTTTCTTTGTCATTCACTTGTGCTTTGTCATTCACTTGTGCTGCATTTGGCAGTTTTAAACTTCATTTCCAAAGATGTCACTAGAGTTTTGCCTTCACATTTGTGTAAATTCCTATGACCTTAAGTTTTTCTGTTTCTTCAGGTCTTCCCCGTTATCAGGCACTTGTTTGATCTATGCCTTCACATCTCTGTGGGTCTCATTTAAGTTTATAAGATCTCTGAGATCAGACTCTCTGCCTTTCATCTCTCTCACAACTGTTGAAAATGGACTTGCACTTTCTCCTTGAGCCTTTCAAGTCATAAACCATATCCTCCATTCGAACGAAACGATACAACTTCCACCAAAATAAATGCTTCATCTGATGTGAAGTGGTGCCAATCTAACTTTGCCCGTTCCTGAAAGGATCTTGCAGAGCTTTTCTCAGGCTTCTTGGGCTTCTGGGAGTGGGTTGCTGCTGTTGTTTTCCAGTTGCACAGCTCCAATGATGCTGTTCCCTCCTTCGACCCGGAGCACCACAACCCGCCTGCCAAACCTCAGGCGGAGGCATCCGATGTCAGTCCAGAAGCCACTGCAGAAAGCTGGCTGCTTTGTTGCTGGGTTTACGGTTTTGTTTCTGGACAGGGGTGTCTTTTTGGAGCTGGAGAAAATGCATTCCCTTCATACTAATGCCCTTGTTTCTCAGGGCTTGTCACCTTTTGAACACGTTGTATTAAACATAATGAACTCTTCTGGGGCTGACCCAGAAAATGTATTGATCTATTTCTCTGACTTACAAAAGTCCTACTTCTGCCACCTGATTTAGAACTTTGGGTGTGTTCTTTACCAGTGCCATTCTGTTGTGACTGCTGACTGTCAAAGCATTTAGCAATATCCTGATAGTGGGGTTTTGGGGGTGTTTTTTGCTTTTTTTAAATCTCAAAACAAGTATATATTTCCTCCTTCTGTAGTTGAATATATTACTTGTCTGTATGCAAAAGATATTCCCTGTTGGTTTTTTTGCATGCAAAACTACGTGAATTTTCCCCCCTCTCAATTTACATGCAACCACAAGTATCTGTTGATGTAGAAATATTGAGAAAGTTAATTCCTTATTGCAGGGGAGTATTGTACTTCTGCAATACCTAAATCTCACGAAATAATCCATTTGCCTAGTGTGCTAATTCTGCCACTTGATTTAAGAAAGTGGTGCAGAATACAACATGTATCTCACAAGCCCTGTGGCAGGGCGGGAGCAGCACAACAGCCACCCTCTGCAATGAACTGCCTTGCTTGTACGTGCTGCTGGGTCTTTGAAACAAGTAAGAATGTAGGAGAAAATAAAGAAAAGAATATGATGGTCAATCAAATTTTTGGATGCCCATAAGCAACCAGCGTGAAGTAGCTGTAAAAAGTCTAATGTATGTTTAGGGCACACTAAGGGAGTTATTTTTGGAAGAGATAGCCAAGCCATTGTACATGACAATGATAAAGTTTCATGTACAGCTGAGATCACCTAGCTTTAACAAAGCTTAACGTGAATTCAAACAGGTACAGATGAGGATTAGTAAATCGGTTAGAAGAATGGCATGGATTAAACTTTTCCCTGTTATAAAATGCTTTGACTTGTTTAGCCTGGCGGGCAGGTGCTTGTAAGGGGATAGGACAGCTATTTGTAAATGGATTGGAGGGTTATGTATCAAGGAGGGAAAAATCCTATATAAGAAGATAATACTACCTCCAGATCAAGTGTTTATTATCTGATTATGAATACCTTTAGGCTGGAAAGTGGAAGGTTCCTGAACACTCACTGCGTGAAGATCCAGACTGGACTGCAGGGAGTGAGGAGTTTAAATTGTTGGGAGATTGAGAGAGATAAGCCCAATGGAAGGGATTGTGTAACTAATTTGGGGAATTCCTGAAGATAAGAATCCATGCGTATCTGCTAGGTTCAAAAGGAAACTGGATTACTGCTTGCACTGAATTTATTTTTCAGTAATCCTGTGCTAAGACATCTACCCCTTTCTTGTAGGGATCAGCAGAGATTTGTTCCCCTCAAACTATTTAACAAACTTTGTTTAAAAGATTTCTTGCTTATTGCAGGGATCTAGCACATCAGTGGTGCCTTCAGTCTCTCTTTTGCTGTCTGCTGTCTACAGCTGTTTTGTCTGAGCTGCTACTTCGGTCCTTGTTTGGTTATGAACATTGGGCAGGTATTGTGTGGAAGTGGGTACCTGGCCGTCTGTCCCATGCTTTCCTGGGACTGCAGGAAGCCTTGCTGCAGGACCTGCATCCCAGTTCTCCACTTCTGCTAAAGGGAGAGCCGCTGATTTCTTTTTCCCTCAAAAGGTGCTGGTAATCCAGTAGTGTTCCCCCACCCTCTGTTTATACAGACAGTTTGTGTCTTTAAAGGCTATTTATTTTTTTGTTTTGAACATTTCATGAGACACATCACTGTTTACTCAAGCAAAGGCCTGGAGTGCAACTGAGTCCTTGTCATGCTGTACTGACTGAATCCAAGTTTGTTTTGCCTCAGTTATTCCTTCTTTCCGGTGCATTAAAAAAAAAATATCATGGGAGAGGAGCACTCTCTGGATTCCTTAAATATTCATTGTGCCCCAGTGTTATGGCAGAGGTCTGTATGTAACTGTAATGACAGCAGGAGTGATCCTCCTCCTTAGGATGCACAGGCAAGGAGCAGTTACTTAGTTTTTTTCTTTTTGACATTTGCACAGGTGAAATAATAGCTATGAAACTTCAGAGTACCAGTTATACCTTTATCTACCAGTTTACTTTGCTCAATAGTGCATAGTTAATTCCTTTTTTCTGTAGCAATTAGTGTTTAAACGCACTTGCCATGTAGCCAGCTACTGCATATGCTTGAAGCTGAGGAACAAAAACATGCTGCCAGCTACAAGGTCTTGCTGCTGTACTTTTCCTTGCAACCTTTAATAAACTCAAACCATTGTTATTGTGCATAGAAATCAGCAAGGCTATAATCACCATTGAGGAGGGTGGTTGGTTTTTGTTTAGTTTGGGTTTCACTATTTTAGGGCAGACGGGAAAAATATTTATGTAATTTTTTTAGGACAGGAATAATCTTTTCTGTTTACATTTGTGGAGCTAGACAGCCAGGTCCATGCAGTGACTGGGACTCCTGTACCACAGTACACAAGTATTTGTGTTCTTACTTTTCTCATCCCCCATCATGCTGATCAGTGGATAAGCAGGTTTCATCTGACTGAGATGTCTAAATAGTTAGGAACCATTGCAGTGGACATAAACTGTTTTTCTTCTGAGCAGCAGAAATCTAGTGCCCCCAAGTCTTGCATCTTACATCCCAACTTTCTGCCAGGAAAAATAAATAAGTAAAAGAAATTTTTAAAAACCCTCCAGATTTAACCTTTTCATCTCTTCTGAGCCCTCCACCAATATGTTTCTTCCACTTTCAGTGTCCCTGCCTTTCTGCTCCCTGCATACATACGCTAATCTTCCTCTAAACTGCTGCATGGGCAAAAGGCAGTGTGTGCGATACCCTGTTCCGAGCTGTGTTCTCCCTGACTCGCCTCAGCAGGGAGTTGCTGATCCCCTGTTGCAGCCTTTCCCTCAACAGGGCCATTTGCTGGTGTCTTCTGTCCTCATGCAGATAGCCTACAGCACTGTAGGAATTTGAGACCTCCTCAAGCCATCCATCAAATGTGTCTGAAACTGCCTGTCGTGTTTGTAAGCCATTAGGAAATGCAAAGCTGGACAGAGATAAAGCACTATTGTATAAAGCCCATTTCATCAGCAAGGCACCCTAAGAAGACTGGATTTCCCATTTTAATATGTACAGGCAGATATGTATTCCTGCCCAGATATATAACATTAGCTCTGAAGATGTGCTGTTAAATGCATTCTGCAAAGGGATAATCGGAGGGCGAGAGGGAGGAAGGAGAGGGATGTTTGTACCATCTCATGGCAGTTAATAATGTCATAGCACACCTGGGTGCTGCTGACCTTGTTTCTCATGCAAGTGCTAATGAAATATTTTGTGGTTAAAAAAAAAAAAGCTTGGAAACCCAGTATCCAAAGGGTTTCAAAACTTTATTATATGTGCCAAATATTTCCAGCTGTTGTTGCCTTCCACTTATTTCCCACAGCATCTTGGCCTGGGTCTGCTAGTGATCTTCATTGATGGCATGAGACGTTAGCTGAGCCAATGTTTATGCTGCTTAGAGGATATTCGTCAAGCCTTACTTCATTAATGATTTTAAAGCTTGTTAACCTGTTTATCTTCAAAGGACGGAAGTTTTTAATGCTAAATAATTTAGACAGAATTTATACAGATTTTGATAATGAGTACAATTGGATATCTGACTCCAGTCTGTGTTATAAACTAGGAGCCATCACGCATACTTTAGTTGCTTCTCACTGAGAGGAATGAGATTAGACTGCACACATGGGTGTCTTAAGCAGCATTACAGCTGCTAACTCCAACCCATTGAATGTTTCTAATGTACAGCTTCATCAAAACAAAACAATTGCTAAGATATTTGATAGTGGAAAATTTGGGGATCGTTTACTATAGCTTCTGTGATCATCCATGGATTGCCTTGTGGCATAGCATAATCTTGTGAGTGGTTTAATTTAATTAAATCTAGAGCAACAGGGGATATCTTGGATATTGTGGGATCAGCTGCTTTCTGTCATGAGCCTTTATGAAGTTGTATATGCAAAGCAGTTGCAAAGCTTAAGTGTTTTAATTTTCTTATATATCAGCCTATAGTGCTTTCTTAAAGAGTTGATGTCAAGTTACTCAAGTTACTCAAAACCACAGCCTGGCTGATTGACTGCTTTTTGTTTTTGTTTTGGCTTTCAAACATTCATTAGAACGGAAGGAAGTTTTTGCTTTAATTTTATTTTCCACCATGCACCTTAGCGCTGCTTGCATTTTACAGTTCTTTTTGTTTTGGTGATGAAAACATCCTACTCGGTTGTTAATTGTTATAAACATTTACTTAGCACTTTGCAGTCACTAATGAATTAATCTCCCTAATGCTGGGTAAGTGTTATGTGTATTTTAGAGCTCAGGTGTGTCGATGAGACATACCTAAGGCCATAAAGTGTGTCAGTAGTGTAGATGAGGATTTAATTTGAGAACCTTTCTGTGACTCACTGTAGTTAATGTGCTGGTAGTGTCAGTCTGTGGGTTTTGTGCGTGAGCCAGGATTTGCAGTATTATAGAGATTACATCTTTCTTATTGTTCTAAAGCAGCTCTTTCAGGTTGTGTTCATTCTCCTTTGAGAAGTGGGTATTTTTGAAAGCTTGCTTCTATATAACTGAAATGTTAACTTACTTGAAAGGAAACCCGATTTACGCTAAAGCAAAACATTAACTGTTTCAATATCAGCCCTAGAAGTTAGGCTCCAAAAGGTGAAAATCCCCTCTCCTCCCACTGACCGGGCACAGAGAGAAAACCTGTTCTCTTTTCCACTTGCCTGTCTGCAGGGACCCCCGTAACCAACTTGTGTTGCTGAACCCCGGAGATGCTCCCCAGTCTTGCACGGCAGAGTTACAGGTAGCACAGACAGGAAGAATCCAACATCACATCCTGTGTGTGATAATGCGGCCTCAGATCGAACAGACTCGGGGTTGAGCAGCCTCTTGGAGCCAGCACAAGTAGACTCTTTGCCCAAAAGGCCTTTTTGCACCCAAACTCACAAAGGTAGTGCCCTGTTTTTTCTGGGAAGATGAGGAACAAACCCTTTCTTTTTTTTTCTGAAAATCACAGAAGCTCCACGCAGAAAAAGCGTCACTTGCTTTATTACCTGCAGCTCAGAGGTGGTAGAATATAAGGCTCCGCTGTAGCGCTGGGTTATTCAAGGTGTAACAGAAGGAGCAGCTCCCTAGGATATAAGGTGCTTTTACTTCACGTTTACATTCAACAGTTGTGCTTCCATTATTTAAGCTTTGTGGCCTGCGAATACCACTGGGTCTACATTCGCAGCCTGGACTTTACGGCTTAAGTACGTCTGACTATGGCTATGGGTTTAGGGTGGTTTTTTTTTTCACAAACAGACTTGCGATTGCCTCAGTCTCTCCTTCAGAATTCTAGGTAGAACTAAAAATTTGCTGAAAGAGATATATGAGGTGGAGAGGGGGAATAATTTTCCAACCATGTGTTACTTTTTCCTCCATTTTTCCCTCACCACCTTTCCCAGATGTTGCTAAATGAAACTTAGAGCTCAAAAATCTAGAGGTCAGTTTTTGTAGCTGAACACTTTGTTTAAAGGCTGTGTATTTGAGTGAAGTAACAATGCCAACTAGTGGTCAGATCCTTCATAGAGAAGAGACTTGGTATTCTGGAAAAAAAAACCCTAATTTTAATAAAATATATGTAAATCATGGCAACTTTTATGTCAATCTCACTAGTCAGCTTTCTGATAGGGACAAGATTGTATTTATTGATTTTGTTTAATAAGGCATTTCAATTATTTATATAACAAGTATATCATTAGATTAATGACGTGCAATAATACACTACTATGCTTTTCTTTTTTTTTTTCAAAATTAGTTTATCCCACTCAGAATCTGATCACCTGTGCTAATGGTTCCAAAAACAGGAAAGGAGTATATATTATCTCCATTGTGTTTCACAATGATATCTGGGTTCTCCTTACCTAAACTATAGATGTGCTGTGGGGCTTGAATAACCCACTCTGGCTCTTGTTTGAAAGTGCATGGCTATTCTAACAGCAAGGGATATTCTTCTAACATCACTGAGATCTTTTTTCTTTTCCCTCCCTCACTCAGTCTTACTTTTAAACATATATCACCATATCAGAGCTCATGAGGTGCTGTGCCACAAGTTGCTTTTTTTTTTCCTTGTGTTGCTTAAGGACTGTTCTTGTATCAAGACATTTAGATTTTGGGATGCATATGTAAATATTATTGCTTATAATCTGGATATCAGTATCTAAATATAAATATCATCCTTATGCATTAAAGAGGTAAGACTGTAAGGCAGATATTTGGGGGTGTATTTTAGGTTTTGGGGTTTTTTTGCTGTCAAAACTGTATCCTTCCTATAGTGTTCATCGAGTACCCAGTTGTTTCAGAAAACTCATGTGCTGATTAACAAGGCAATGTCACTAGATGATACAGGGAAAGGCACAGGTCACGAAGACAGATCTCTGAGTTCTGCAAACTGGTTAAAATTAGGGTATCTTTTTACTCTGCATCAGCTAGATGTTTTCAGAGTCTGCAGTCTGTAGGTGCTGTGTCTTCAGTATCTACAGGTCTCTTGACATGCAGGATTTCTAGCAGCAGTCTGATGTTGGGGTACCCTATTCTTTTAGTGTTAAACTACGGGTGACATTCCCTGGAGTTTCTCCTAGAAATTGGCCTGACTACCCACCTGCCTGACTTTTGAAAAGCAAGCTTTCCACGTGTTATCACGTACTTATAATTTTGCATTCCTAACAATTTTGAGCATATCAGTGCTATTCATCATGTTTTATGGCTTCTGCAAATAACAGTGACCTTATATGTTCTGTGAAGTCAGCTAGTTTGTGTGTGCCTCTTATTCCTCATAAATACAACAGTTACCTGTATTTTATTGTATCTAAAGGCAAGGCCAATTCAATTCTCTCATGCTTAGTGAACTTTAGATCAACTCCTTGATCTCACGTGTTTAGCTGTGATGCTGAGATTAGGTCCTCTGATTTGCTTTGGGCCACAGAAGAAATGTGGACCACACTTAAAGGAAAAATTTTGGGGGCTAGTTTTGATTTTCACTAAAGCTCCAAATCCTTCTTCCCCTTTTGGCAGGCTTTGGTAAATGCTGTCCTCTTCCACCATGGAATAACTCAGACAGAAAACTCCTCTCTCCTTCCTTCAGCATCAGGAATAGGATCCTCCTCTCTGTGTCTGTGAAGTTGTACAGTTACTGCTTATGGCACTCTGAGTGTTGGATTTGCATGAGCATCCTTATCCAATGTGGTCCTTCAGCTCTGCTTTCACCTCCCTGATAGATAAATACTGAGCTTAGCTTTGGCGTTCAGTGTTTCAGAGCACCATATACTCCAAGGCAATCCTAAAGTTTCCTGTGTGTTTCGGAGGAGTGTGGGGATACACCACGTTCTCTGGCTTTTCTGCACTCCCACGGGGTTTCTGGGTATCTCTGTCATTCTTCTGACTCCACATCCTGAGGTCTTGATTTTTCTCCTCCTACCTTGCTTGTTCAGTGCTGGCAAACCCGGAGGCCACACTTACAACACCTACAGCTTGTTAGTTTATTTTTTAATCCGTGACTACTTTGAAGATCATTTACTAACAACCTTCACAGAAACAGCTTTCTAGCATTACTGCTGAATTTGGAAGTCCTCTATGTTGCTAGTTCCTCAGCTATCTTCAGACCTGTTTTTTTCCTTTTTCTCCCCTTGACTCCAAGTTCTGTGGTTTGCATATTGCTTTTATTCTCCAGTTCAATTTTTTTTTAATTTTAGCTCACAGACATCAAACACTGAGTGCATTTCTGGATATATGTATTCCCTGCTTTCTTGCCCTTTGTAGCCTGAAGGCAGCCTAAGTTCATAATTAAACTATGGGCAAGACAGAAAAAGAGAACTGTTTGCTCTGCGAACTCAGCAGCATTAACCATTAACTATGCCTCTGTTTATTTATTTTTAATGAAGGAAGAAGGAGAAAAATGAATAACATCTGTCTCTCATCTGTATTGATATATGGGTGTTATGGAGGTGGCAAGTTAGAGAAGAGAGAGAGAAAGATGCAGCAATTGCTTTCTGTGATCTTTTCCACTTCTAGTCCTGGAGAGAGGATTCCAGAATTTATTTCCCCCCATCCTAGTTTTTTCTCCCCTCTCTCTACTGACCTTGCATTACCAGCAACTTTAAAGAGAAGGAGGAGGGAGTAGAAAGATGAAGCAGTTCTCAATCCACTGTTCTCCCCATTGCAGCCTTTCCTCGTCCCTTCCTGGCAGAAGAATTCTGCTTTCTTGCTTTTGGGGTTTCTTAGTTGCTAGGAATTCAAAATATTTGTGGCTTTTTAAAAAATAATTTTGGAAATTGCATCAGTGCTGAGGCCCTGGGGCTGGAAATGCCAAGTGTTACCTAAGTGGAATACTTGGCAGCCCAGCATGGCACTGTGTGATGGGAGGCAAACCTGGGGCAAGAGGAGCCAAGCACCAAGGGTAGAAGGGCCCCCAGCCATTTCTGAGTCAGTCAGGCAGAGGAGCAGTGCTCTGATTGTGGAGGGTTGGTCAGCTGCTTCTGGAGCTAACAGTTGTCCTTCACACGAAGCAGCCCACACACAGATCTCGGTGGCAGAGGAAAACCAGAGACTACAGGGAGAGGTGAGCAGATAAGGAGCAGAAACCTTTGCCTGATAGGAAGAAAAGGGATTCTTGAAGAAGGACCAAAGCTGAGGGAGACCCAACTAGCCTTAACCTGTCGTGCTTTCTCCTTTCAAGCCCGCTGTTTGCCACAGGAGTGTGGGCAAATGCAATACCTTTTTTTACCCTCTGTACAAAACTGTCCTACCTAGCAGATTCAGAAATGAATGATGAACAGAGCCAGGAAACAAGGAGACTTGTCACAGGAGTCTGCGGACCAAGAGCTCCTCACTGGGAAATAAGTGGAAAAAAACAGAGTCATCATCACTCCCTCACATGGGCATAACATGCAGCTCTGGGGAGTAACACGCAAACCAAGGGAATCCTGCCATCTCCAGGGAAGGCTTAAAATGTTAAAATTCCTGTTTTCTTTGGCATGTGAAGGAAATATTGTTTGTTGTTTTAAAACCGATATTTCAGTAATGCCAGCAGAAGAATTTACAAATCACATGTACAATAATGAGGAGGGTAGTGTCTGTCCATGTGACATCTTGAGAAAGAATCTGGAGTGTTCAAATATGTCCTAGCCATCTGCTGTCAATACCTGAGTTTGTTAAAGTAGTGTTCTTTACAATATATTGATCATTTGGCTGTTTTTTTTCTCCTCCAGAATTTGGATGCCTGTTGTCAGCAGAAATGACTCTTCTTCAGTCATCATGAAGGGCCCCTTTATTCTCTAAGGGAAGAATTTTACACTGTCAAGAAATTCTACTCAAGCAGAAGGGAGACTGGTTTTCGGGTTTTTTTTTCCCCTCCTCTCACACCAACTGTCCCTGCTAACAGTAACACTGCAGTTCATGCAATGGTCCAACCGCTTTGCTCCTCAGCATTGCCTGGTATTATGAGAAAGTTTGGCTAAACCTGAACAGGATTAGTCACTTTCAGTGGTGGAAAAATGTTCAAGGATATACTCACAGATATTGCTCAGTACCGTTTTGCAACAATATACATGAAGGAATTCTCCTGTTGCCATCATAATGTTCTACAGCTTACACTGGGCCGCTGCAGTGCAGTTGTTCACACAGAGCTCTGGGGAAATTTTTATGGCCTGTGTTGCAAGCTTCTCAAAATCCAAACCAGAAATTTTCCCTGTTGGTTCAGTTAGGTCCCCAATGGCTTGCTTCATTCTTTTCCCAAGGACTTGGGGATCCAAGACCCCATTTCTTTCTGTCCAGAGATGGAGCTCAAATGTGATGCACATAGGACAGCTTGGGCTGTGCTCCTCCAGATGCCTGGGAGAATACAGGTGTAACGCAGACTGGAGGGAGATGGGAGATGTCCTGCTCTGACCCCTTCTACCTTTCCAGGGATTTGGTTAGGGGAATGCTGACCTGGCCAAAGTTTTCTGCCCTGCTTCTTCCTCTAGGCAAATTCCCTTCTCCACTGTCCACTCCTATAATGAATTAGCAACAGATACCTGGACTGCAGAGACTTTTCACGATAAATATGACTACTCTACATCCCCTTCATGATAAATATGACTACATCCCCTTCCTCAGCTCACTACTTTCTTTTGAAAACTATCTTGTTCTTGTTGACATCTGGTAAGTGCAGACTGAGCTTTTGAAATCCTGGATAAAGGAGGAGCTCTGATTCCTTCCTTTTATCCTGCAAGGACAGTCAGGAAAGGGGGAGGCTTTAGCTGACCACCCAACTACAAGGGAAGAGTATGGCAGATAGGCACATCACGAAAGGTGAGTAGGAAGAACTAAAAAGCTGCAGCAGGTTTGGTGATCTGAGGCAAGGACATAGATGGGAAAGCAGTTGCATGTAAGGGGCAGTGTGTGTATGGGGTGCGGGTGAGCTGGAAGAGAATTTAGGAGCAGGATAGAGGATTGGGGGTGAGGGGAGGAGTGAGAAGAGGGTCGTAAGAGGCTCCAGGACTAAGAACCTGAAACAGGAGAGGGTTTAATGAGGAGATGCTCTTGAATGGGAGAGGCTGAGGGCACTGTGGTTGTCTTATGGGTCATTTGAGAAAAGGGGAAGTGGGGTGTTTGAAACAGGAGTAGTGAGAAGGGGTTTGGATCGGAGGAAAGCTGGAAGGAAAGGGGGTGATGACAAAGGAAGGAGTTGTAGAGTGAATGCACCTAGGTCATTTGAGCTCTTAGTGGGTCACTTCAGTGCAGCGAGGTGAGGGGATATGACATCTGGGTCAGAAGAGGGAAAGTATTGGGGACTTGGAGTGTGGGTCAGAAGCAGGATAGGTTAGGAGGATGCTTAAGTTTGCAGGGACGTCTGGCTCAGGAGGGACTGTGATTACCAATGGGCAATTCTTGTCCCTACTCATCCACCCTTCTGACTTGGACACCTTGAAGCAGTACTCAGGAACAAAAGATACCCAGACCCACTTCCTTGCCTCTCCTCTCTGTCCCTTCCACTTGCTCCAGACCAGCAGGATCCACCAATGAAACCCTCCTGCCATCCTTGCCTTCTCTCCTACTCCCGTGCCATAGAGGTGGCACACCAAGCAACACAGCAGAAACTCAAACTCACAGAGTCCAAAGTCCTCAGTACTTCCCGTTCCCTGCAAGGGGAGTGTTTGATCTCGGGCTGACTGTTTCTTTTAGGTAAACTTGGGCTTCGAACACATGTTCAAACACACAGAGCACAGTTCAGAATGACAACAATGGCCTCAATCATGATTTCTTGTTTCTAAATATAAACCATGTGTAGCAGGAGATAAGAACAACTTCATCCAGGTTTCTGTACGTTCCCATATTGTTTGCCATTACTGCAAGTACAACACTACATCAAAAGCCATTACACTTTTATTTTCAGATTAAATGTTTTTATTAACAAAGTCTGAGGGTGTTTTAATGAGTCAGTGAAATGAATTCTACAGAAATTGCTAAACATCATATGAAATGCATTAATTGCAAAAATGGCCTACTAATTTGCTATCAGGTAATGTGAGAAAGTACCATAATGGTCTTGCAAAACCTATTAATATATGATAATTCTTTTAAAATATTGCATGCATGTTACAATCAAAAGCAAGCACTGTGCTTTGTTTTAAATAAATGAATCTGTATTCTTCTTCAGTGGGGTGATTTGTTAGAAATGTTTACCAAAAATTGGATAGGAAGAAATGTCAGTGTATATGGATGCCCCAGCAAGTATAAACGCTTCTTCAAAAACAATGCGTTTCTCTGGTCAGGACTAGACAGTTCCCATGTAGGCTGTACCTACAGACATTGTTGTGACTATATCCTTAGGCCAGTTTTAATATTTCTGTTTGTTTCAATTACGTTTCACGTTTCAATACTGGCAATTTTAAATAAATAATTTGTAAAAGTAGAGCAAGAAAGTGAACAAAACAGGAAATCTTTTCTTTGAGAAGCTTAGCCTGTGAATGTGGCCTGTAAGCAAGTAGCTGTGGAGTTGTCAGTGTTGTGTAAAGAGGAATACAAACTCCCGTGCAGAATGTTGATGAAAAATTACTGAGATGTGTTTATGTGACCTCAGTAAAGTACATCTGCAGGTAAAGTAATATAAAAAATATTGCAAACTTTTTTCCAGGGCTCAGAGCACAAAAATAAAGGTTTGCCTTCAGGTGGTACGCGATTACCAGATATGGAGTAAGAAACTCTCTGATGGGATTCAGTTAATACAGCAGCCTGAGGTCCTTCTTGTTGATCTTACAACATTTTTCTAACAAACTGTTAAGGTTCACGTATCCTCTTGGCCTTGATTACTTGCCGTAACTGGTGCTCTGTTAAATAAAATGGCATCCAGGACCGAAAATAATTGAAAGTATATTGTACTCATACCCATGACATACAATTTAACTTCCTATACAACTCAGGCAAGACACTTACTTTTTTGTTTATTTGTTTGTTTTAGAGTAAAGAGCAAAACTATGGATGTTATGTTGCTTAGAATGGAGAATTTATCTAATCAGTGCAGTGGTAAATAAAAATTAGCAAAATCAGATAATTTCACCTGCAGATGAATTTCAAGACTTATTTGTCGCTTTTCAATGAATGTCCTCTTGTCTTCTGAGGACATTCAGGCTCATGTTTTGTACTAAATCTATTCCCTGCATTAAGCCTAGTATCACGTAGGATAATGTGGTACTAATTCTGTCACTAATACTTCTGTCACCTTTTTATAGAAACTTCTAATTCAAGAAGTTAATTCATAGAAACTTCTAATTCATCTTTGTGTTAGTGTAGCAATCTTTTGTGTTTCCAGTGTCCCACAGTAAGCTGTTGCTAGAATCCAGAACAAGGGACTGAAGCTGTTGACCCAACTCTGTTATACAGCAAAATTACTGAATATTTATATGCAGGTATCTACCCAAATGCATATTGTTCCATTTATCTTCCAAATATTTGAAAAGCAACCAAGCTCAGGTTTGCAGGTAGGTGGATGCTCAAAGTCAGCGCCCTGGGAGTCCCAGTAAAACACTCACTGACTTCATGTGTCCAAATCCCCTGAGAAACATAGATCGTGAGCTTTTGGGATAGCGGATACAAGTGAAAACACACATCACTAAGGTAATAAATATCTCTGCTCCAGTGAGAAATGTGGACTGGGAAAAATCTTCGCTTCTTTTTATATTTCTATTTTTAAGTTTCTGCAAAGTAAAACATGGAAAAACTTAAGCTTTTGTTGCCAAATTCTGTCCTGATATGCACAAACATGACTTTCATTGACCTTTGGAGGGAGGGCTATGGACTTCACTGAGCACAGCACAGAACAGCATAGGCTTGGAGTGGGAAAGTAAAGTAACTAATAGGGACTTCAAAATATTTATTACCAAGTCAGAAGTACTTGATTAGCAAAAAAAGGCCAGTTATCTCAGCGTTGGGGTGTGGAATAGATAAAGACACAGTAAAAAATATAAATCAGCAGGATCAACGCAACATCACAGAGCCAAAGAAACAGGAAAATGATGGAAAAAAAGGTCAACAAAGCCAGAAATGTCAGGACAGCAACAAAAGATGTGACAAAAAAAGGCTTGAAGACTGTGAAGACAGAGTAGGACTTTTATAATTATGTCAGGAACAAAAGGTCTGTGAGAGACTGCTTAAACCAAGGGGAAGTTGTTCCTGGATGCGCTAGACAGTGCTGGGAAACAGAGCAGTTTCTTCACCTCAGCGTTCACCAGGAAGAAAAGGGAGAAACTTGCCAGAACCAAAAAGGCCTTTCTGTAGAGCAAAAAATGGAAAATTCCTGAACACTATGCCTGCCCACTGCAGCTCACAGCAGAGTACCATGGCTCAGCAGAGCAGTCCCAGGGCAGCTGGCATTCTCCCTTACTCCCCCGAAAAGGTAAAGATGGCAAACGGTGACAGGAGGACTGGCAAGGGCCAACTGCAGTATCTGTATTGCCCCAGCACAGTATGAGTCATACCCAAGAGCAGCTCTCTCTTCCCTGCCTCCATGCATGGTGTGTATGGGGTTTGGTGGGGCTTTTTTTGTTTGTTTTGGTTTGGTGTTTGTGTGTGTGTGCAAAGCCTTTGTATTTAACTTTAATTTAAGCCCTCCTTCTGCTTGCTCTCCTTAGGGTCTCCCCTTTGTTTAGGATGTTTGCTTGCTCTTACTAAGGCAGCACAGTGTGCTCAGAAAATGTTAGATTTTACGCTCAGGGCCAGCATCCCCATTTGTCCAGGCTCTGTGGTTACCCAAAAGCTCTGGGCCTCAGATAAACAAGGTCATGTTACATTTATAAATAAAACTGTGCATGACTAACTTGTGCATCAGATGGGAGAAAATAAGGTGACACTTGAGGTTGCAAAGCTCATAGTCACAAATTGAACAAGGTTAATGAAATTGCACAGGGCAGGAGAGTTTATTACTACTGCTGCTCCTGGTCCATCATCCATGACGAACACGATAACAGAATACTCTGTTTAACCATGGGAAAGGTATGGTTTGATGATGCGAAAAGGGAACCTTTTTTTTACTGCTTGTATGCCAACCCTGATTTGGAGAAAGCACTGGTAGGCATCAGCACAGAGGCAAACAATTATTAAGTGAGAAGGTGATGTTGCAGTCACTAGCCCCTTCTTGCTGGCAGGAGGTAAAGCAAAGGTATTAAAGCTTCCATTAGCATGACATGTGCAGCATGTGCTTCTGGTCACTGGATATCCTCTCCCTGACCAAACCTAAAGTCTGCTAAATCTGTAAGATAGTTAATTGCATGACTTACTGAAAAACGCCCACTTTATTTCATAACTGAGCTGGTCTAACTTTAGTTTCTGATTATTAACTCTTCGGTGAGCAAGGCCAATCTCAGAAGAAAGGGGCCAAATGGACTCCTTCTATGCTTTCTGAACATCTTTTCCCTGGAAATTAGATCAAGATCCTTCAACTCTTGTAATCTAAATTGCTGCTCTTTGACACTTGTTTGGCAACTGAGAAGGGCAGGATTCAAAACAGCATCTTAGAGGTGAAAGGCTACATATCCTGTTAGTGGGAAAACTTTCATCTACAAAAGCAATGGTATTTGTCAAGAAGCTGGAGAAGATTTGACATCAGGAAAAGCCTTTGTGAAGACCACCATAGTAACAGAAATGTATTCACTTTGATTTAAAGCATTCTTTTTACCGTGAAGTCTAAAAATGGAGCAGGACTGGGTTATAACTTAAATGCAGGAACTGTGACAAATAATTTATATGAGGAAATGGAGGTGCCACAGGGATTGGGTTCCAAGGCAAACTTGTCTAGTGAAAATGATATGAAGTTAAACAATGGTCAAATAAACCAGGGATTTTTTTTCAGTTTTTATTATTGCTTTAAAAAAAAAAAGATAAATAGCAGAAGTACAGGACTGCCTGACATTCAAGAAAGGCTTGCTTGAGATTAATATACCAAAGAAATTGCTGAACAGTTTATCCCTGTGAAAGTACTACCTCTAAGATGTTGCTAAATTCAGGAAAAAAACGTGGCTTATTGATTACCTTGCCTGTGAATCAAACCTTCAGGAATGCAGGAATGAATATCTAATATAGCTGGTCCTGTTTGACTTGGGACATTTTCTGAATTTTTGCTCTTGAACCAATTCACTTTTAATAAAGAGTTACTGGATTTGTTCTGTTTGCTTTTTTTTCCCCTTGCTCTGCTTTTTTGTTGTAGAACAGTAAGAATTAAATTTCAGTCTGGTGAGGATTTCTCTCAAGAAGGCTGAGCTGCTGCAGCTTAAATGCTGAGGAGCTGGAGAAGAGAAACAAATTTCATCCTTCCCAGTACTATTTGGTTAGTACCAGACGACTTCAGAGTCATTCTGCCATCCTTTCTACTAGGCTTCAGCAGTAGCTGTGATGTTGTATGTGCACAAGAGGAGGTCAGGCAGTTTGCTGAGCTTTGTTTTTTTCACTCTGAAATCATGGCCTTCCTGCTCCAATGAACAGAGATGGTCAGGAGTTCCTGGAGCAATTTTCCAAATAAAAGACCCTTTTTTGTAATCCAAATATATTGCAAGAATGTTTCAGCAGAAGATGTTTCCTGTAGTGTGGTAATGCAGATTAACGTGCTGAGAGAGACCTGCAAACAAGCAGAGGCTGGGTAGAGACAGACTGCATCGCTGTGTGTCCCATGAGGTGACCCAGTAGCACTCATGTAGAGGTCATAGACTCTGGTAAAGCTGTCCACTGAAATCAAGGGCTTGCCCTGAATCAAACAGGGCTGGGATTTGAATGAGAGATCTTTCTTGGTTTCTTTCCTTTCTTTTCCCATGTAAATGCCCTAATTATTTTGAGGCAATTCTTTTGCTCTCTTTTCACCAAAAATAATCTCATCTTCCGTTTGAAAAATATTGAGTTTGTCCCTGTATGGAAAAGGAAAATTTCTACGAGCTCAGAAGTTTAATATTTTTTTACTAAGCTCTGGTGCTAGGAGTGTTATAGATGTGGAGCCGAAGGAGATCAATGTTTGTGTTTTTAAGCTTGTGCCTGAATCTTCATCCCAACAGACATTTCAGTTACTTTATTAATTGTAGGTATTTTTAAATGAAGTAATAATGCCATCAGAATACCATGAACTGCCTTTACCTTGCTCTCCTCTTTGGCCACTAGTGCTTTCCCTAGGGATGGCCTTACCATATGTAGCATAGCCTGAAGAAATGAGCTCAATATGGATTTGATGCTTTTGACAACTTCAGTGTGGGACAGCATCGCTGGAGGAACATGGCACCAGAGCATTCCTCTGCAGGTTTTGGGGATGCTTTCAATGAGAAAGTCCCCAAGCATTCCCTTCTCCCTATTTTGTAGTTCTGAAAAATCAAAGCATTTGCTGCAACTTGACTTCACCGCATCTTCCTGAAGTTTGAGAAGCATTTACTCTTTAGCAAGTTTCTAGTCCGGGATCTATACAATTAAAGCTCCTCAGAGTTTCCCTCACACCTACCCATCACCACCAGCAGCTTGACACCAGGTCTGCCCTGCAGACAGCCGGGTGCGTTGGTGGAGATAGCAGCATTCACCCGGGTGGAAAGAGGAGCACTGGAAACCCTTCCTCTCCCACTAACGCCTTTTTGCTACCACCTAGTGGCCACAAGCAGGTGTGAGAAAATAGACTTTTGCGGAGAGGTGGATGTCAGTAACAGGGAAAGAATGTGGAGAACTGTGTACAGAAATTTCCCCTGAATTTCTTTGCTGTAAGATTTTGCTTTGCTCTTCCTGGGCCCTGACCCTGCTGCTTTTACTATTGGTCCACGGTGCAGTGCAGGAAGGCCAACGAAGAGCTGTGGCATCCTCTTATCTGAGATCTGCCTGCCGTGATGCTACAGCTCCTCCATCTGGTTCTCCTAGGTGCCTGATGCATGCTGTAAAAATTCCTGAGATCCCAGAAGGTCCCCAATATGGTTTATATTGAAGGAAAGACCACAATTGTCTTCTGACCCTGCATTGGGCTTCATCAAGAGATCAGAGGAACCTTTGCTTAATGTCCTGGACCATGACATGAGGGCTACACTTCAGGAGATGTCAGTCAGCAATAGCAAAACACTGTAGCAACTTGTCTGAAGGCCACAGAAGTGTACGTCAAGTCAAGAACCTTGATTGATGATGCTGTGAAAGGTGGCCCTTGGCCTAAAGAGATTACCACCTACAAAATGGAGAGAATATTTTTGTCCTAAACTGGATGTATACACCAAAAATGTAAGTGCAATAAAGCACTAAGAGGAACAGTTATAATGAAGCACCTAAGCATTGTTAGATGGAAGTGTCCTTGGAAGCCTTATGGTCCTGCTAAATGTTGAGAAGGCAACAGGAGGACTGAGGCAGCGACCTGCAAACGTGGATTTCATTTTTCTGCAGTTAGCCAAGATTGGACAACATGAAAACATAGAACAGGGCAGGGCATCAACTCACTTGTGAAATGCGGCTGAGTTAATATGGCAACTAAAGACAGACCCAAATTGTGACTGGTCTGGAGATATGGTACAAGTTCTTTTGGCTATGTAGCCTGCAGGCAATGATGCATAGTAAATACAACTGCAGAGCAGACGCCATTTTGTTCAGTCTCCAATGATATTTTTTTTTTCCAGAGATAAATATAGACACCGAACTCAGCCAACCATATGAGTCTTAGCATTAGGCCTGTATCTTCCATAAGGAATATCAGGCCAGATACTTGCTAATGTACGTACATACAGCTCTAGTGATTTCTCTGCACCAGCTGATGCCTACTGAGAACCTGGTCAGTTCTGTCCTGTTGATTCACATTGGTTTCGTTGTTTTATTGCATGCTAACAAATCTGGACAACAACATGCAGCAAAAGCAATGCTGGGATAATTAAGTGTTTGCTCTCTCTCAGTAAAAATTCTGTTATTGTTTCATGTATATGATCAGTATTTACTTCGCACTTCTCTACTTAAAATCACTTTTGTTCAAGAATGTGCATGAGTACTGATACCCAATGTTTTAAAACCACTACCAGCAGAACAGCTTTTTTTTTAAATGAAGACAGAAGAATCTTTCCTAGCACTTCAATTTAAAATGTTGATAGTAAACATTAAACAAAAAAGCGGACAGAATACCAAATTTCCTCTGGAAAGAAAAAGCAATAGTTGGAAAACCTGAAATTGAACTCTAAAATCCATTTAATGAAACAGGCATTAAATATACAGGAAGACGTGATCCATTTTTGGCTCAATACACCACATAAAGTTTCTAAAGAAAAGGATTTTCTTGGTATTGGTCCAGAGCTCCCTTTTCAGTATCCCACGGTCTGGAGACACAGATGCTTTTGTGTAGATCACAACAATAATATAAATCCAACATATTTCACTCTGGTTGCACGTGTGAGCGAATTAAAAACAAATTGAGATCCATCCAATCAGTTCTACAGCGAAAAAGTCCACCTGCATAACTGCATAATTAAAGAGCCTCTGTATATGTGATTTTACAACTTATTTACCCCAGAACCACAAACATATGTCCATCCCAGAAGGGAAACAGGAATTAAGAGAAAGAGGGAGTGTATATCCATCTAATGTAATGTAAATTGTACTTCAAACCCTAATCCTCGAATTAAATCCCTTCAGGTCTCTGTAGTCAATCCACAAATATGTCTTTGGGAGATCAGGGTCAGAACTGGCTGTGTCTGCAGCAGGGAAAAGGGAGATGTAACCCAAACTCATATGGTGCAGCTTTCCAATGTTAGCTGTATGCATTACAGAAGTGAAGATTAAAGCTGTCTAGCTCTTGGGCTCGTCAGTCAGAGAGTGGGTTTCAGAAAACCGATGTTGAAATTCAGTGTGCATGTGACAAAACCCACACTTATTGAAAGAGAAGATGTATTTTGAAAGGTGAATCTTATCTCACACAAGCAGACGGCATAGATTCAATATTTCAGTTCTATTTAGATCCCAGAAGCTAAACTAATCTGGATTGTTGAATATTGCTGTCATTTACAAAACAATAAAATAGAAATAAATCACAAGGCAGTCACAGTCTTTCTAACATGAATTAAAAATTATGAACCAAATATTCTGGAGGCTTTTTTCCAGGCAAGATGAAACTACTGAAATTGACACAGCAATCTTTAAGGTAATAATCTAAAATGGCAGCAGAGGGTGCTATCATTTCTCCTTCGGTTCATGGTGTCATAAGTGAATCTGTGGCTGTCTTACCCTGTCTTATCCCTTGTGTTGTCACTCTCAAGAATCTTGAAAAAACAAAGTTTGAAATTCAGTGGAAGTTATCCAGAAGGGAGTTAGAGATCACCGAAGGAGGAAGAAAATATAGACTGGCATGTATTTAAGGCCAGAACTCAACTTCTAAATGTGAAGGCTCTGCAACAAGCACTTTGATTTTACAAAACTAAAACGTAGAAATTTTTGCCATTGTCTGGTTAAATTTCTCTTTCCTCTAGAAGCATGAATGACAGACTTTTTAATCTGTAAATATTTCTCCTTTATGAATTCATACTTTATCTGCTACAGGTTGTTGTCATTACTGAACTGCTCAAACAGAAATGATAGGATAATATTGCTAAATGTTCGCAATGCCCTGTCTGTGAAAGCCACTTAGTCATGCTTTGGAAGAACCGACGAAAGAACTTATTGCATCCTTTGCTGCCCTGTGAGATAAACAAATGACCTAGAAACAGTCCTCAGTCTTTTCTGCCATCCGAAATCTCTACTTAACCAGTATGTATGAAGCATGATTTCCTTGGATTTTGGCTTTCCCCTCCTTCCTTTTGAATCTTGATTGCTCAAAGTGTGGCTTATGAGGTCCCAGTCAAGCAAACTACTTAAACGCTGGTCCAGTCTGGCTGAAGTGAACAGATAGCCCAGGCGTGAGGTTATATGCTGAACCTGCTGCTGAGGGTGCAATGCTGAACGCTCTTCAGGATAAGCCCAAAAATCCCCATAGTTTTTAAACTCACTAGAGGCAGGATGAGTACTCCTCATTTTCTTATTGCCCTAGAACCAGCCAGACCCAGTTTTGAACTTTACTTGTCCTAAATAAGTAGGACATAAGTATGCATGAGGTGCAAAGTCTGCGGGGAATACTTACAGTGTAATAAATAGAATAAATTGTCTGGATCTGCCATGGTGAAAAAAAAACTTCCCAAGTTTTCGTTGTTGTGTTGTTTTTAAGGGAAATGATGTGAAGCAATTTTGTGTGAGACCCACAGGTCTCATCAAGCAGACAGCGAGGTATGAACTCAGTTCGGTCCGTCAGATGTAATCCCAACCCCAGTGTAGTCCTGGCAAAGTTCCCACTGACTTCAATGGGATCAGGATTTCACATCGCAGGGTCTCATCAGTTCAGAAAAGCTGGGGGTCTGGCTTGGTGTCTCCGTTTCTCTCAGACCCACTGGAGTGTCTCCGTTCTCATCTCCACTGTCCTCACATGCATTCCCTTTTTCTTCCCTCCTACTTGTGTATTTATCCAGTCCCACCTTACTGGGCTTTACACCTAAGATTTTATGCCTTGATTGCTAACCAGAGGAGCCTGCTGCTCAGTCTCTGCTTGATGTGATGCTTGCTATGGGTCTGCAAAGAACTGTGTTGTCCCTTGGTTAACAGTCAGCCCCAAGCCATGGAAATAACTTGAAGAGAAAGTGGTACCTGGTGGAACACTGAGGATTTTCCATTTCTGAGGGTGTTGAAGGTAGGTCTATGCACTACATGTTGGATTTTGGAGTACTGAATAGATTTTTTTTGCAATTCAGGATTGGCAATGTGTTTCATTCAAAGAGTTATTAATCTGTTTCAATAGGCAAAGTTGCCTTTTACTAGCTTTCTGCAGTTAGCAAAGGTTGTCTTTCTGTGAGTCTTTTATGGATTTAAGACTCACTTAGATTTTGCTTCTCTTTTCCTCTTTTGCCTCACATAGGCTTTGCTTCCAGATCTTTATTCCATTGATTAGAACAAATATTGGCATGAAAAATACTCTGTGTGTGAATTATACCCAATTAAATTTAACCCACAAAGCAAGGAACTCTGATTCCTAAGAGCTCTGTACCGCTATTGCACCTTTAACTCTGGTTGTATCCATTTGGGTTCCTGTGTTTTCTTTACAACCATGAAGATAAATGTGTTGGTATTTTCTTAATGAATTAAAAATCAGCTTTTGGGGGTAAGATCCAAAATAGCATGTAATTACCTAGAGTGGGGCTGAAACTTCAGTTAGCCCTTACACACAGATCAATTGCGCTTTAGACTCTGACTTAATCCAACATGACCGTTATGAGATGCTAGATGAATAGAGCAGGGGTAGTCACCTAAACAGGGGTGAGGGACTTGGACAGAATTTAGATTGCTTGGCCGCAATCCAAGACAGCCATGTACAAAATTTTTGCCCTGGTGATAAGCCAGACTTTGTCTAGAAAGCTTTCTTGGGTGCTCCTGTGTGTCTATAGAAGTGCTGTCATCTTAACTGACCAGAGCATCCTCATGTCGTATTTTCTATAAATCTAATCTGGGATTCCCAAACTACTCATCCCTAGGGGTGGTATGTCACTCTGGTACATGGTTGAGATATCTGACAGCTCAGGGCATTAAAATGTAATCACCACTTCCATTAAAAAATGAATGAGTTCTCGGGGAACTTTGTACTGATGGTGATGTCCACATTTTGCACAATGGTATCACAGCTGGCGTATTTCCCCACTGAACACTAGGTTTTTCTCAGCTGATTCAGATGATGCGCCAGTCTTGACTCATTGCATTGGTGGGATATCAAGATTTCTGCTCCTGCCTTCCTCCCAGGGTCACAAACCAATAAAAATCCCTTCTGTAACTGGCAGATGAATTTAGGGATTAAGTTCATTACTGGTGTACCTGTCTTTTATTTGTGTATGCCATCCGCTAACTTTCACTAGTGGACCCCAACACAGCTTAGAGATCAAAGCTTCTGTTGGAATGACAATCAGTTATTTGGACTATTCTGTAGCATAGGTTGGAAAGAAGTAGTTGGTATGTCATGTGTTTAAATAGGATTTCAGAAAAGTGTTTGCCTAGGTCATGCTGAAAGGCTAAAGTTCTCCTGGTGGACTGGCTAGTTTATTCCTGTCTTTGCAAAGACTAGGGAAGGCCTTAACCCTAACCTTTTGTTATCTGTTAGCTGCGATCTGACTGAGCAGTTTCACTTCTGGTGGCAATCATCATAAATGTGCCAAAAAAACCCAGTGTAGGTGTTGGGGCTAAGAGGAGATGATGCTGAGGAGAAATTGGCCAAAAGAGTAAACTGGTAGTATTTCCATACAATCTGACAGTTTGTCAGAAGTACTAGTTTCAACTTTTTTCCTGTGGATTATGTGGAGATACTCATATGCAACTATTTCATTTTAGGTTAGCTCATTTGTTTCATGTAGAGCCAAGAAGGAATAGGGCTGCCATCATGTCTCCCTCTTTCATCTTGTCTTCTGCTGAATAATTTGTGGGAATTAAGAAATAGCACTAAGCCCTAATGCCTGCTATACCAATCTCAGGGGTGCAGGTGCATTCTCACCCACATTTGGACTGGTTCCAGGCAAATTGTATTTATCAGCAAGAGCCTGAGGCTCCAGCCAGCTGGCTGGAATGCACATCGCCAAGTGTGATGACAGCTCAGTGCTTTTGGATGATGATTTGCCCTATCATACAGGGCAGAGATGTGAAGGCATGAGAAAAGGTTGTTGCAAAGCCTTTCTGGGCATTCTGCTCCACTAAAAATTAAACCTGTCAGTGCTCTGTTGCCCTTTGCATTTTTGTGGAAGTGGCTGTATAAAACTGGTGGCCAACGTGAACATTAAAGTTTACGGTGTACTCTTAACAAAACGCTTCTGAAGATTGAGAGAGAGAGAGAGTGTGTGCGTGCGTGCATGCGTGCGTGCGTCTGTGTGTCTGTGTGTGTAAGGGGGTAATGTATTCCTCTTTTGTCTTCCTCACTCTTTATTCACCTTCTGGCATATAGCATTTTCTATGTTCTAAACTCCAATGGATTTGAAGGAAACAGATGCGGAACCAGAACTCAGATCTAGAACTGGTTTTAAGATGTTCTCTGATGGTCTCTTTACTGCATTTTCCCTGTCTGTAACACGGGGAAAATGCTGTTGCAGCACCTAGTTATGGACTGTTGTGGTTAAGTGCTATACAAACCCAGAATAAAAAAAAATATGCACTCCAAGCCCAAAGAACCTTAAGTATTTCCAACTTCATAAAAGAGCTTTGATAGTTAATTTACAAAGTATTTTTTTAAAAAAAACTTTTGAGAAGAGTGGACTTGACTTAACTTCAGTTATAGTGAATTTCAGGTGGCAGCTGCATTTTTTCCCACCCTATCTATGTGATAAAAACCAAAAGGCAGTATTCTGATCTTTTGAAGTTTTAGAAGTTTTCAAAACTTTGACTTTCAAATCAGATCAAAGTTATGAATACGGCAAAACAATCCCAGCTAGAATGCTCATTGGGTGTTACCTTCTAAATGTAATAAAATAGTTTATATCCCTTTTCTGTTACAATGATTTCACTAAATATCTGGCATTTGCAGCTGACATTGTACTAGTAAGGGATATTTACTCTGTTCTTTTCCGCAAATGGAAGTTTCCCATGAAACGATAAGGAACATTTCACAGAGTTGTGATGGAAACATTAATAATTCTGCATTGCCCATGCCTTGAATGTGTTTAAATATAGAGCATTTCAGCATATAAAGCAGTAACATAAGTGCTAATGTCTCAGCACCTTTTAGCATGCACTGCTGAATACACAAATGCACACATTTTGAAACCACACAGATGTGAAAATTTGCAATTCAGAACCTCAACTACTTCAATAAAAAGACAGACAGAAAATTTCCTTTATGTCTAAAGGCAAAGTACCCCGATGCTGTTATTTTAGGAATGAAAATTAATGACCAATTTTTACAAAGGAAGTAGCTCTTTGCAGTTTAGAACGGATTGGTAAATGGATATGCAGAAAGGTCTTTATGGAATTAGACTAGTATGAGTCTGTGCACTTCAATCTGTTTTACACGTGTTCTCCAAGACCTCAACAACTAAAGCTAATGCTCCCTCAGTTCCTTTGAACTAATTAAGCTAGGTCATTCTATTAATAATGGGTTGCCCTTCCGTCTGCATTTATGGCACTTAGCAAGTCTGTGTGTGTGTGGATGCTGATCCCATGAAGGAGAAAGCTTCTGTCAATGAATTAGATTAATCCATCAAGAGAATTAATGTGACTTGATTGCCATTGATATATCTGAAAAAGCTGGCATGCACAATGAGACAACTGCAGCTGTAGGAAGTAAGGAACAACACTCCAAACCACTGAGCAAGGCCCTGAGCCTGTAGTATTGAATAGAGGTTGCTGAGACGTCAAGACGTGCTGGTGATGGGCTGCTGATGTGATAAACGCAAAGGGTGCCACAAGATCTGAATGTTGCTCTCAACACTTAGCTTAACTCAGTTGGGTTGGTGTTTTGCCACAAATAGTTCTAATGCCTTCTGTCATGTAAAAATATTTCCCAAAATTATTTTTCAGTTCGCTTGCTTCCTTAAGGAGCATGAAAGAGCAGAGACACTTGAAAATTAATTAAGAAAAACTCTACAGTCACGCCCCCAAAATAAAAAAATGACAGCACTTTGCACATGGCTTTGACAGTTTTCTTGTTTTGTCAATTCTTTCAGCAGCCACTTCATCTCCTTCAGTTCTCTTGCTGATGGAACACCATAGCCAAGGTTCCTAATGATTTGGAAGTTCCCATGTACTGAAAAAGTCGTCCCTTAAGCTGGTGATAATTAGCTGAGAGCAGAATGCAAAGATTCTTCTGTATCATAAATATTAAAATCTAATGAAAAGTTGATAGCTGGGATAAAGGAAAAGGTTTCAAATATAAAGAAAACAGGTTTTCTTCTTGGCAGAGAGGAATGTGCATGTGGGCTTCTTTGTATTGTAGACATGACAATTACAATTTAGCATGAAACCAAGTTAAAAAAAATCACAAGTAGTTCCAGACTTTCAGTTATCAAGAATGAAGCACTAGAGATCTATCAATAGTACCCAACATTTTTGATTAATCATTTTCTTAGCTGCGCCAAGGGGAGAAAGACTTGGCTCATAGTCTCACACCTACAAAAAGACTATAATCAACTTGTTTTTCTCATACATATTGAGAAAGGCATGAAGTGACTCACGAGTCCCAGAGAAGTGTTCTTCAACCTCTCCATGCACCCTCTGCCTTCCCAACCACTGGCTGAGGATCCAAAGATTGGGCTTGGTGAACTGCCCAGGATCTTTGTAAGCACAGGAGTAGGGAACAAATTGTCCAGATGGTTTATTAAACAAACAAATGAAACTAAGGGTCTATTCAATGAAGCTGTTAGTTTAAAAACAGGATATACTGAAGTCATTTAAGACTTTATGGATACAAATCTGTTTAGGTATTTCTCTGCAGTGTAACACTCATTTACAGATGAGGTTACTGTAATGCTTTTAGGCTTCAAAGGCATGCTTCATGGCACTCTTTTATGTGTTTCCTAACAATACATGGCAATATAGGCAGCCTGACACAGCCATAAAATAGCTATTTGGATGCACAATAGCAAATACATACTAGAACCAGTAAATTTTCAATAAAATCTGATAGCATGTGAATCACTCGGTGCAGCTTGCAAAGGGTTATTAAGCTCAGGTATAACTATTAGTTTGACTAGTTTGACTAATGATGCATACAGAATGTAATATGTGGAATTACCCAGCACTTCTTGGAAGAGCTGTTTTCATGAACAGTAGTACATGAGGAAGAAAAAAAAAAGCAAAATAAAATAATGTCCTGTGCAGCCTATCTTAAAATATTTTGAACTGCTATTTCAAAATCAAATTTCCACAAATAAAGAGAAAAATGTCATTCATTGTGACACTTTTTGCAAAGTCGGAAGGTTAAAAGAAAGTTATTTTGTAACAGAGCATAAAATAGGCATTTGAAAAATGATTTAGCTGGAAAAAACACAATTTTTTCCACATTAAGATAACTTAAGAACACCCAAATTGATTTTTATTAGACTTCTCATATTCACTTCTGAGCTGACACATGCATGAGATATTCAGCCCTAAAGGTCACTTCTGAGAAAGCTATAAGTAACTGGAAACAGCACTGCAGGATGAAATGATGTCTCATCACTAACTATTACTGCTGGAGAGTGATAAATATTTTACTCCTGAGGCTAAGAGCCAGCTTCTGAAAATAAATTTCCATTTCGTAGCTCTAACCATAGCTGAAAGATGATGTGACAGAGCTGGTTTTCCCGATTTTAATTTTTTGTTTAGAGGGCGGGACACACGGGCCTGGTTTTAGGAGACACCGTGCTGAGGGACGCTGGTGAGGCCTGTGGGCCTGCGCTGGAGGGAGCCCACCACGCACTTCTCTGCAGCCTGGAGCAGGTGCCGCAGGGAGAGCCCTGGCTCCTCTCACCCCACGGAGAGCAGCAGACACCCGCGGCAAGCCGAGCGAACCGGGCTGCTGGCCATGCCCAGCCCAGGTGCCCTCCTCCTCCATGCCGCCCCTTCCCAAGCCGCTCAGCGCTTTTCTACAATGGCTGCTCAAATGCCTAATGCAAATGTTGCTGGTCACCCCGGCTGCTAACACCTCTATTCACCCTCCTCAGGCTTTGGTCACCCCATGCCTTATTCTTTCCTGCTCCTTTTCTTTTTGGTGTTGATATTAGTAACGAAGGTTTAGATATGAAAAAAAGCCCAAAACGGAACGGGGAGGCCTTTGGGGATTTTCAGCTTTTCTTCAGAGCTAAATGGCTGGCTCTGCTACCAATTTGGAAGAGGCAAGGCAGGGGGTGGCTGGCTGTGGCTCCCTATGGGGGCGCCTAAGCCTCTGCGGGCCTCCTCCGTTTCGGGCTGAGGCGGCCCGGGATCCTCCTCGCGCTGCTCCCACCTCAGCCCCCTCGGGCCGCCAGCCTCTACCCCGGGGTCAGGGCGCTCCTCGGCCCCGCCCCGCTGCCGCACCGTCACGTGCGCAGCGCGGCTGTCGCACCGCCCTTGCGCAGGCGCGGGGTGGACATGTCGGCCGCGGTGGAGCGGCGCCTCGCTCAATTCCGCGCCGCCCGCGGCAGCGCCGCCGACTCGCCCCGGTCCCCCGAGCCGCCAGGAAAGGCCGCGGCTCCAGAGGCCGCCGAGGAACAGCGGGCAGCCGCGGCGGGCCCGGGCGGCGGCGCTGAGGTGAGCGCCGAGCTGGGCGGGGCGGGGCGTGTGGCGGCGAGTCGGTCCCTGACGCCACGTCCCGCTGCTGCCACCACAGGCCCGTCCCGGCGGGGCGGCGGCGCCGGTGTGGGCGCGTCCGCTGCTGCTGAAGGTGCTGCTGTGGGCGGTGCTGCTGGCGCTGTTCGCGGAGCTGGAGCTGGGGCTGCCCTACTTCGTCCTCTCCCTGCTCTACTGGATGTACGCCGGCACCCGCGGCCCCGCCGAGCGGCGGCGGGGCGAGCTGAGCGCCTACTCCGTCTTCAACCCCGGCTGCGCCGCCATCGCCGGGACGCTGACAGCCGAGCAGCTGGAGCGGGAGCTGCATTACCGGCCCGCCGCCGGGAGGTAGCGATCGGCCCGGCGCGTGGGGAGCGCCTGGGCTGGCGGGAACAGCCGCTTTGCGGGGGCGGCCCCCGCTACCTCCGCCCCGCCGCACCACGGACTCGAGGAAGGGCTGGGGGAGGAGGAAAAGGGGGGGCATTTTTATGCAAAACTCCACTTGCGCCTTACTCCTAGCCCGCTTTGCCCAGGCGCGGTCCGGTCCCGAATAAAGCCGTAGCAAAGCGTGCGCTCTGGTCTTGTTCCCTGGGAGTCCGGGCCCGGGCAGCTGGCAGCAAACCCCCGGGCAGCTGGAGCGGCACCGAGAGGCACGGCCGTTGTCACAGCTCCAGCTGTCACCTTGTCAGCTGGTGAATTTCAGCTCCTGCTGACCTTTGCCACTGATAGGAGGAAGGCTGGTGTTTGACGACACCTTTAGTAGAAAGGCCAACTGCTTTTCTTCCCAGCACTGGCTAGAATCCTTTTTCTGAAGAAAAGACATGAGGCACTATCACTATACCTAAAATAGGCTGCTGCTTCTGTTTGCCCTCTAACACAAATACCTGATTGTGATGCAAGGTCTTTGTTCACTTCATAGTACAGTTTTCATTATTTGCAGTGTAAGCAAAGAAGATTTGTTGTTATTCCTGGCAGGTACAATGTTTTTCTTAACCACCATTTTGAAAAAAAAAGTTGAGGGTGAAATGCAAGAGGCCCTCACATGGACAGGGATTTGCCCTGTTGTTGGATTCAGTCCTTTTACCACAGCACAGCTGCTGATGCTTCTCACCCTCATCCCCCAGACTGTCAGGTGTACTTCTTGTATGATCCACCAGCAGTTTTAATATGTAGATCATTGCATTAAAACAAATCATTAAGTCATAGTGAAGAGCAGCTGGTAGAACTTGTGCCTCTGAGGACCGAGTTGAGAAGAAAAGTCACAAATTGGTCTTTCAAATGCTGTTTCATTAAGCCTTTTCTAGTTGAACAGTTCCATACAGTGTTCAGGCTTGACTTACCAGAAGTTTTATTGGTTGGGGAAACAAAAGGAAGTGGTGTTTTGAACTGAATTGGACTGGAAAGAGAATAATAGATTAAAGCACAGGTAATATGTTTAACACTACTAAGCATCTCTCAGTAGCTCTCCACAGCGCTCTCTTAGCTTCTACATTGGTCTGCTCTTTAAAGCTGAGCACAGAATTATTTTATTTGCACATATTCCACCATCCTCTGGAAAAAAACCTCAGAGTTCTCACTATTCTTACTAATTCTTTCTGACTCTATACAGAAAACACGCTGCATTTTGATTTTGATTAACATAGCCTTTGCAGGTTCAAAGGCCTCTTTGTAGTGGACGTAGAGTTCCAAACATAAAGCTTTGTTTCCTTGGAAGAACCATGAACTGTGAGTCTTTCCATTCTTAAAAAATATTCTAATTACAGAGTATGAAGTAGTCAGGTGATACTTAAAGTAAATACACCAGTAAGTGACAGAATTTTGTGAGTTGAACCTTTATTCACAAGGATAAAAATAAACATCAGCATAGCGTTTATGGGGAGCTGAGAATCTGACATCTTGTACAGTTTGATTCTGTGGGGGTGTTTTTTTAAAACAAGGAAATACATGCATATTAAATATAAGGTTACATCCATGAAATTATAAAACTTTATAGCAGCAATGCTGGAAATAAAGTGTTAATTTGTTATAAACTCTAGTTACTTTATGTCCAAGTGAATTTATAGACTCTTCTATTTAATGCTTCATGAAACAAGTTACCACAATAAGTGAGCATGAACCTGAAAGGCACAAGAAATAAAAATTCACACAGTTCATCTGTTGCAGTGCTTTGTGTTGGTTTGCTTATTTCATGCTACTCAAATAAATGCACATTAAATTCTGAAACAGAGATGGCATGAATAATAACAAAGGCTTGTAAAAGGTTTTACTGAAGTAGATGAAGTATGATAGAGAAATTGGTGTTTAGGCCTTGCTGAAAGCATTTCTCACAATACATGACTACTGTAATTCTGCTTTGGTGGCAGTTACTTCCACTGAGTTGTTCCCTCAGTACTTGGAGGAGATTTAAAAAGGTTTGAAGAAGTGAGAGCTTAATCAGAGAGGGGGAAAGAAAATTCCACCACAACCCTCTGCTTGGCTAAGATCTCACTTTGTCATCTTATTTTTCTCTGGTATTCTAACAAGGCAGAAGTTACCCAGGTAAGTTTGACATCTGGTGCTGGAGCTACTCTTGTGGGCCCAGAGCCCTCAGCTTTTAAGTGACTAGGAGGGGCAAGAGGAGCCTAATAACTCAAAAGCATGTCAAACTGTTGAAAGAATCTTGTGACAGCAGCTAAGTACAGGTTTGTTACCACACGTAAATACTTTCTATTCCTATGTCTGTCCTCTTTCGTTTGTTACATACACTTTTTCCAGCATAATAGTGTGTTAAAACACTTCTGTAACTTCCTATTGTCATAGCAAAACTATCAAAACTGTTTGCTAACAGCTGTGCAAGTAGCAGAAACTTTTTTTTCCTCAGGTTTGCATACAACTAAGCAGGGCCCTGGAAAACTAGCACCCACTCCTGAATATTCATGAGTGAAATTATTCCCTCTGATGTGTATTATCATACAGCTGTAAATTTCATCTGCCATCATGCTGCCTTTTCACCCACCAGTGACTAACTTTATCAGTCCTTTCTTATTCGAACCACTTAAGGGTAGATGTTAAATAGAAATATCAAACATACTCTCTACGTACAGGAAGCTAATTAATTAAATTGCAGGACCACAGTTAACATACGCATGTAGTAGGCAGGTGTTGTATTGATGGTCACACCATATAGAAGCTAGTTACTAAACTTACAAGAACCTGAGGTGCTTCATTCCAAGGTCAGCTCTGCAATGGATGTTAGGAAGGGAAGACCTGGAAGTGGCCTGTGTAGAAGCCAGCATGCTAAACATACGTAAACCAGCCTGAGAACTGTGGTGGATTTCTACAAATGTGTCTGATTTCCCCCTGGAGCTCAATTACAAGCATTATAGCAGAAGAAGGTAACCCATCCTCTCTAATTCATTTCTAACCTGATGATTGCAAAACTAATCCACCCTGTTGGCAATTTGGATTCTAATACAATGATTAAATAATCCCATGCAAAGCAATCTAGCTGCAGGCAGGAAAGATGCTGAATTACATCTCAGAATATCCAGTCCACCTCCTTTGCAATAGGGGCTGTGAATGCAAGTGCAAAAAGAGATGTAAAAGTCGGGTTTTTTACCTCTGCTGAGTAGTCTAACTGCTACGCCACAGAAGTTACTACAAGAAGTCTATGGACAGGGATATTCTCAGAGCCAGTTTTGGCACCTTGCCTCTTTGTCGTAAAGAGAGCCTGAGCAACAGCTGAGTAAAGATATGTAAAGCTTATTCTTAAGTGATGGCATGGGTCACGTCCTGCTTGTAAAGGTACCTCTGTTTTTCCCCAACAACTCTTGTAAACATCAGGGAGGGTAACACGATGAGCAGTGCAGATGCATTCACTGCAAGAGCCCTCACAGTTTTAAACAAACGGACAAAGCCCGTTGAGTTAAGGATAGCGTTTTGGGGGGCACTTTTTGAATCCCTCGATGGCAGGCAGGCTGTGGGGCAGCCCCGGGAGGGGGGAGCCAGGAGCTGTCCGCCATGCTGAACCCCCAGCCGCGGACCTTCAGCGGTGGTGCCCTCCCGCAGCACCTTGCGGGTATCTCCTGTCTGGAGAAAACGAGCAAGGCTGGAGGAGACAAAAGTGAGCCCACACT
This sequence comes from Nyctibius grandis, assembly GCF_013368605.1. Taxonomy (NCBI): domain Eukaryota; kingdom Metazoa; phylum Chordata; class Aves; order Nyctibiiformes; family Nyctibiidae; genus Nyctibius; species Nyctibius grandis. The sequence goes on from NC_090658.1 coordinate 34,092,507, forward strand.
GTGAGCTACCGAATCTTTTCCAAGTAGGTGAAGTCTGCTAAGACCAGCTGTGGCCACAAACTGACTTCTGTGTGTTCGCACCCACAAGAAGCAGAGTATAGCTTAGAAAGAAAATGTCCTCTTGAAGCACAAGTCATTATCCTGTCCCTGGTAACACCTGTGTGCCAACTGAAGAGGCAGAGTACCACACAGAAACGGAAGGGCTGTGCATTCAGGGGATATTTCCATCCATGTCAATAGAGATAACGTGCACCTATTAATAGCAGAAGAGGCCCCTACCAGATACTCTTTTTTTTGTTTGTTTGTTTGTTTTTCAAGTGAAGCTTAAAAAGAGCAATCAGAAATATGCACCACGCTACCTGCTGCATTGATAGATCTTCAGGATGCTGTTCTTCACGCACCCAGAAAACAGGTAAGCATATTTTCTTTGGGAAACTCTTACTACAAAACTGATTCTTCCCTAAAACACAAGTTGTGTCCCACTAAGTTCTTTTTTTCTAAAATTGGTGACAGCACCTTACCCTATCCCCATAAAAGTCTAAATGTATTTTTTGGCAATAATCATATTCTGTATCCTTGTAATTTAATCAGTCGATCACGCAGCTCGCCCACTCAACAATAATAAGACATTGACCCTGTGGTTTCAGACTGGATCAATGTTATGCTTAAGTTTTGGGCACCTGGAGGCCTTGTGTGCAAACAGGAAGAAACTCTTAACTTACTTTAGACGTGATCAATTTTTCCTCTGATGTGTTGATTGTATTAGCAGATTGCTTTCCCTAGAAATGTTTGTCCAACAGCCTGCAGGCAATGAGCAGCATATGCTTAAGTTTCTTGCTGGAGATGGCATACTTAAGCCACTTGCTTGGGTATTTAAGGGTTTTCAGGTATATTATACAGTTCATTGTTCTCAGTCTGATTCACCTGCAGAAATCTTAGCTGAACGTGGCCTGACAAGTGGCAGCGTAGACGCTACTGCCTACCGTGCCTCCACTACTGATGCTGTTGGCCGGACACTTCAGAGGTTTCATACTGCTGTCTCTCTGGACATACAAATGTTCCAGTCTCCAGCGCTCCCAGCTTTTCCGAAACTCCATCTGAACCTAACAGAAGCAAAGAAGGAAACAAAAGGAATGAGTGTAGAACTAATGAGATCTTTAAATGACTCCATTAGAAAAGAGCAAGTAAAAAAATAAAGATACCACACTACTGAGAAAAGCTGGCAATGCTTTAAACCTGCAATATTATTCCTTCAAATTATCCAATTATCTTATTAGTCCATTGTAGGACATTCATATTTAAAATAATGACAGCATTCACTTTTACTTGTGGAAATAAAGCTCTTTTATGCACCAGGAAATCTTATCTTCATTATTTTATTCTAAATTGTATTCAACTGCAATACTGAATGTACTCTATGCCCTAATCAGTACTAACAATTAAGTTGATTTTGCTTATCCGCCTTGAAATGACTGAAAAGACTGGCTTCCCACTCAATACTGTTACCACAGGTATTCTTAAGAGTTCTGTTTTAACTTCTGGTTTGATTTAAACAGTATTACATCTTGGATTATTTTTGTTCTTTGAATATTTATGGGTTTTTTATTCCATAAAAAAATGAAGATTTATTCAGAATTGAAAACCCAACAATTAAGCATGTTAAAGACTGTACTTTCCCCCTGCTTTTTAAATAGCAATTACAATATCCCATTCCAGATACTAGCTTTTTTTTTAAAGCTACAAAATATGCTCATCCAGTCACAGGTTCTGAGTTAAAACTGTGTAACCTCTGTACTCATTTGGAAGTTTATCGAGGGTCTTGTAACTGCTAAACAAGAACACAATTTAGATCCTCCTGTTCCATGGGCAAAGTTCTTGCCACTTGACTGAAGAACCTCCATTAGCTTTTAACACATAAGGCAGAGGACATAAAATTGAACCTTTTTTACTCTAGAAAAAGGCAGGAGTGTAACTACAGTAATCAATTCATTATGGTGTGTACTTCAGCCTGGAAGTAAGTTCACTATAGGTGGGCCACTCAAGTGAGCCTTCTCTGGGAGAGTTCCTTTTTGTTTCCTTTTAAGGTCTGGTACTGACCACCAAAAGCCTAAATAGGTTTATAGCAGTTCCAGCACAGGCTTGTCATCATACCCAGGCTGCTGAAAACTTCATACTCTGAGGAAAACTTCCTAGGGAACCAGCTGCTGTATGTCTGTCTGCTCTGCTTGTTCACTGTGAAATACTGAATCTGGGAGGCAGCCCTAAAAATGGAGCAAAGCCTTTATATAACCAATTGACTTCCCTTGGCGGTTACCTCTAGCAGTGCTTGTCAGCTCTGGGCTACAGCCCTTCTACTGAATACTGTCCTGGTGGGAACCGGCTGCATCTCTGCATTTTTGATAACAGAATCGGTCCCTCTGGTATCACAACCAAATGGGACAGAAGGAAAGATGCTGAGATAGAAGGCTGTATTTTACTGTGATAACCGTGGGTTGTTGTGTCAAAAACTGCACAAAGACACCAGAAAAAGGCAGTGTGTCTGGGATAGCTTGGCACAGAAGAATGAGGGAGAACAGCCTGATAAAGACAGAAAAGGCAACAGTGAAATGCAGGGACCATACTGTCTGCAGGAGAAGAATTGACTGTATTACCACCCCAGTACTTCAGGTGGGCATGGAAAACATCTGGTTTAATAGGCAGCACTGGGAAAAAGCAGTTGTAGACATTTACAGACAGATCCTGAAAGAAAGCATGAACGTACTTACTGACAGAATAAATCAATAAGCAATAGAAATGGGTATCTTAGAATCAATCAAAAGGAGGAAATGAGTCTTGAGTCTGGCTGGACATGACAGGCTGTACCCTAGAGCTATGATACAAATAGCCTGCAAGACTGAGATGAAGTGCATGGGAAGACCTGAACAGAAGACTATATCAGAGATGATGTCTTGGGAATGGATCTGAATGACAGAATATTAGCTTTTTCTCCAGAGGTTAGGAAAAGGGTAAAGAGCAGCCCTGCTGTCTGTGCTGAATTGAGTTTTTGCCTAGACAGCTATGAATGTATGACTGAGGGAACAGGTTAAGATTTATTTTGCAAAGAGGCAGTTATTGAGCACAGAAGTAGATCTACAGATCTTTCAGCAAAATAATTAGCCCAGTATCTTTCACGTGTGGATAAGATTCCCCAGAAATAAGCTATACAGGGAAAAGAGAACCAAGAACAAAGCTCCCGTGAGAAAGGGGAAGAAGGAACATTTTTACGTAGAGTATTTTGAAAGAGAAAGGGAAGAGGTATGAGAACTTGGAAAAGATGGTCACAGAGGTTAAAGGTGGAGAAGACTTCTCACAGAGAGCAGCTGATTGAGCTTAACGCAGCTAATGGGCAAGGATGTTGAGAGTGTGGCAATGAATCTGGAATCTGATTACAAAAAAGTTAAACTTTGGCAAAAAAAACATCTTAGCAAATCATAGTGAAAGGAAAGTAGGTCTGAAATGGGATGGAATGGAGGTGGTGATGGAGTTCAACGGATAGTTTGTATAGAGAATGAAAAGAAATTATAAGAAAAAGGGAAGATTGGGCAGTAAAAAAAAATAAAATCTGGAGTCCTGAAGTCAGGACAGATGCTTTAAGGTAGAAGACAGTGAGGTGTACTTCCTTTGTGATAGGAAGGAGGCAAAAAAGGAGAAGCAAGACTACAGAGAATGAAACCTGAACCAGCTTAAACTAATTCTGGTGGAAAGAGGCAGCATCTCTGTGGTTTAGAATATTTCTTATAGAAAGCAACACTAACTGCAGAAAAACTGGTCATATTAAGCCCAGCTCATTTTGCAAAGAACATTGGTGATAATAGGCAATCTGATGAGACCCTGCTGTTGGCTTCAGAGCAATATTAGAGAAAATCCAGAATCTTTCAGGTGAAATATGACCGAAATATGAACATATTTTGATGTTTTAACATAAGTAGACACTAGAAAAGGACATTAATATCACTTCTAGCTTCATTTCTACTCTTGATCTGGAACCAGGACTTGCAAAAAACTTTCATTCTGTATGGTTAAGGAAAAAGAAAAGGAGTCAATGAGTAACAGACAAAAATAAAAATATAGACCATATTGCAAACAAGGATAGTCTTCGTGCACATATAGTCTGTCAGAAGAAAAACAGTTTCTCATTTAGTTTAGGAAAAATTTCTCCTATAGTTTAGGAAAGAAATAGAAGAGACTTGACCTAATCAAACTCTTTACATGGATTTATTTTATGGATGCTGATGATTGGGCTTGACAAAACCCTTCTCCCTTCTTTTAACAAGAGCTGGAACAAGTAAAATAATTCATCCTAGATTGTCTATTAGCTTTCTGTGAAGGTGAGCACATTGTGGTTAGATTTTACAAATTACATTACAAAGGCAAGAGAACTATAGCAACAAGAGATTTGGAGCATCTCTTAGAAATGTAGGTAGGCTACTTCACAGTAAGTTTTCCTCAAATGAAACAAGCCTACCCGTTTGCAATAAAGTTTGGGCTATGATGTACCTTTGCCCTTGTATCACATGGAGGAAATGATTGGGCATTACTCATGAGAGGCCTGGATGCAGCTGCACAGGGAATGTACGCGCAAAGGCCAAAGTGAAGAAAAGAAATACATGATGCACCAGCAGACAGTGCTGCATTTCAGGATTAAAGTACACCTGTAAAGCTGTACAAGGGATTTGAAATAAATATTCTCTAATGCATGCTTGAGCAAAGCCTGCTGCTACCCACCTCTGACTTCCGTAAGCAGTACAATTAACATATTCACTTAAACAAAATCTTACCCACAATCATAGAATCATAGAATGGTTTGGTTTGGAAGGGACCTTAAAGATCATCTAGTTCCAACCCCCCTGCCACAGGCAGGGACACCTTCCGCTAGACCAGGTTGCTCAAAGCCCCATCCAACTTGGCCTTGAACACTGCCAGGGAGGGGGCAACCACAACTTCTCTGGGCAACCTGTTCCACTGTCTCACTACCCTCACGGTCAAGAATTTCTTCCTAATATCTCATCTAAATCTACCCTCTTTCAGTTTAAAACCATTACCCCTCATCCTATCACTCCATGCCCTTGTAAAAAGTCCCTCTCCTGCTTTCCCGTGGGCCCCTTCAAGCTACAAAAGTGAACAGTCTCCTGCAGGGCTTAATTGAGGATGCCAGCTGCTCTTCTGTTGACTCCAGACTGGCCACAATGACACAAGCAGAACATTTTTCCATTGATTCCAATTCCTTGATGAGGCCTATCTCTCAATAGGTGATCTTGAATTACCGTGTCATGTTTAGAAGTAGATTTAGCATGAGTGTAAAACATTGATGTGCATTAAACTTAATAATGTGCTGCCAAATCAGCAGTGTTTCTTTCCCTTGCAAACCTGGCTGCTGAATAAATAATAATCATCACTTGGAAGGTAACATGAGAAATCCCTGCAATAGAAACAGAACAATACTCTTTTCCCTAAGATTCTGGGGGCTGGGATTCAGCAGAAACCATAGAAGATGGTACTTGCAATCAATTAACTCAAAGCCCTGGCTACGTTTCTTCTGGGTCTGTGGGAGAGCTCACCACTCCATGAAGCTCAGTTTGAATGAGAGCACAATGATGTCTTCAAGTAGCTGGGCCACACAGAAACCAAATGAAACCAAACTGTACGGGCATTAGCCAAGAGGACCCTCCACCCCCACCAGCCAGCTGAGTTCTCAGAATAAAATGGGCTCTACTCCCATGTTCACCAAAACAAGCAAATAAGAAGCACTATGAGACAGATTAAGAGCAGCTATAATTCTTAATAAACGAAAAGCTCCAGCAGTGCAAGCTATAGAATTGTGAACAAGACAACTTGCAAGATTTCATGTCTACAGATAGCAGCCCTAAATTATACTGTCTGAATTCCTTCCAACAACATTTGTTTGAGGAGTGATCCTGTGTAGCTGTACAAAGGAGGGCGTGTAAAAAAGTAAAAAAGCCCTGAACAAGGACAATTTAGCAGTTCAAGACCATTTTCAATTTCCTTTTCCTATAGCAGATGCTGATAAGGCAAATTGGAACCACTAGTGGCTCTCTTACCTCATTATTGATGAAACAGTAGAGAATTGCAACCATCAGCCCCTGAAATCAACAAAAACCAGAAGAGCAGTGAGCAGAGCAGTTCCCTCGCTTTGCCAAACAAACTTGCAGAGGGCTAGAGGCTCCACACTAGTATGTCGCATATAAGACTGAAAGATGGAGACAATCTGTGGTCCCTATCAGCTCTGATGCCAGAGGAGAGGTTTGACCAAACTATGTCTCAAAGCACATGATCTTAGGAAAAAGAAGTTACTGTTTTCTTCAACCTGTTATTTTTTTTCTGAAGATTCCTTTCCCCTCCTTTTTCCTTACTTGGTTTCAAGTTATGAACACTTCATAAGTGAACAATTCACAGTGATCTTAAATACAGCTCTGTGCTTTATAAACAGGGAATGAGTGGGTGAGCAGGGAAACTAGAAGAATAATGATTCCCTTAGACAAGGAGACTCTTTTGAAATGGCCTTATCTAAGGCAACAGCTAAATAAAAATCACAGTAAACCTTCATCCTCCTCACATGCAGTTACAGCTGTAGACAGCTACCTCTGACAGTACAGATTTTCCAAGAAGTATCAAAAACCCTGGAGAAAGCACAAAATTTGCTTTTAGCAATGCCATTATACAATTACAGGAAATCACAGACAATTTCATTATTGCCTTGAGGTGTCCCATAGGAAGTAGGTATTAATATGTGGATAGGAATACCAGTTTATTGTGGTAAATTTAAGACATTGAAAATAAGAGTATGTGACACTAATATCTAAGTTGGCTATTAAAAATTAGTCCTCATACTTTCCCTTCCACTGTCATAATCCTGTAATATCCAGTGCTAAATTGAGAAACACAGAACAGGGAACATGCAATGAGACAGAAAGCAGGTCCCCAAACAGCAGTTAAAAAATATCTTATCCACATGCGCACGGTGTGAGTGCTACCTGGAAAGAAGCAAAGGAGAGTTCAGTAAAAAGCTTCACAAAGCGCAGCATCCCTCTGGCATGCTCATCAGTAATAAAGGCAAAGATGACCTCATGGGTCCCCAGCAGCGGGATCAGAGTCAACGTAGACTTGGCCAGCCTAAGATCACAAAGAAAGAAAAAAACAATGCCACTGAGTAGATCATTGTTGATCCCAACGATCACTGGGAAGTCACTGTTTCTGCATTCTGCTTCTGACACTCTGTCAGCTTTCCCAAGTCACTGCACCACTTTGTGTCGCAGGGTCCTCCTCCAGAGGCTGCAGAAAAAGAAAAAATCTTCAAAATAACCTTAGTAGGTTTCAATGTGTTTTAACTGCCCCTGCCACTCCACTGCAGACCCCTTCCTGCTGAGAGCAAAGCTCTGTATTCAGCTACTGGCTGTATTTCACCTGGAAAATCTTCTTCCAAACTCAGGAGGGGGCCATGTGCTTTCTTGTACCTAAGATGTCTTCTTGTATATCCTTTTCCCCATCTGTAAGTGGGAAAGATTACCAAAACCTACTTTGTTGACGCCCTGAAAGAAATAATCTATCAATAATTGGAATATTTTAAAAATATCCTGGCAAAGGGAGAAGTATTTGCTATTCCTCCCCACCTCTGTGGTGTGTTAAATCATCAAAACACTGTAACTAACCATAACTGCAGAACACTTTATAAAAGCAGTTAAACTGTCTTAAAGTGAGTGATGAGTCCATGATTTAAACGGCAAGTTCAAAGACACAGCTAGCAAAGGAAAAAAAATGAACCAACCTGAAATAAAACATTTTTCACCTGTGAGAGAGCAATGCTCAGGGATACAACCATGGGAGAACATTCACAAGAATGGTCTTTAACTCTCTTTTGATAGACATACATCCTAGCCACCCAACAGGATAATGAAAGATGCCGGAGCCACACATGGGAGTTTATAGGGCTATCCTGGGCCACAGAACCTATCAACATCTCACAACAACCTGTCCTGAGGCAATTCAGGAGATAAAAAGTCACTCAACTAGCAGAGCTGTCAGTACTCAGTAGATCTTGTGTGCCCTAGCGCTGTTGGCTGCTATTCTGAATCATGTAATCATTCAGGTTGGAAAACACTTCTGGAAGTCTCTGGTCAAACTCCAGTTTGCAGTGGGCTACTCAGGGCTCTGTCCAGCCAAGTTCTGGATATCTCCAAGGTCCTCCACAGCCCCTCTGGGCCTCTCTTCCAGCGTCAGACCACTTTCACTGTGCATTTTTTTTCACGTCTGACATGCAATTGGAATTTCTCTTGCTGTAACTTATGACCTCTGTCCCTTGTCCTTTCACTGTGCATGCCTGAAAAGACTCCAGCTCCATCTTCTGTATAACCATCATTAGGTAGCTAAAGATTGCAATTAAATCCTTGCTTAGCCTTCTATTCTCCAGACTGAATAAACCCAGTTTTCAGCACCTTCTTCTATGTCGCCTGGTCCAGCCCCTGAGCTAGCTTGGTGCAAAACTGATGCAAGTCCTATGGGGTTAGAGGGACAGGACATAATGTCTTTCTTGTACTGGGGAGCCTCAACCTCAACACCAGAAGCAGTCTCACAAGTGCTGAATGGAGGAGATAGGTCACTTCCCTTGACCTTCTGGCTATGCTTTTACTAGTGCAGCCCAGTATGCAGTCTGCCTATGCTGTCACAGGGGCACACAGCTGAATCATGTTCAATCTGTTGTCCTCCAGCATCCCTGGGTCTTCTGTAAAGTTGCTTTCTCCCCAGTCACTGCCCATCCTGTACTGCTGCATGGGGTTATTACACATCAAGTGCAAGGCTCCTGTCAGCCCATCCAGTGGCCTGCCAATGTCCTTGATACAGAAGGACTGAGGGATGGTGAATCAAAGCAACTATTGAAATTAAACAGTTTACACATACAGGTAAGCAGAAATGCAGATCTCTAGTGGACCTAAGCAGACTACTGCATTAGGGAACAGAGGGCTTGTTTAAATGAGCAGCTGACCAGGAAGTCTTGTGATGGAGGCTCTGCTTCACCACCACCACCTGCCTGAGACAGAGGTAGAAGCAGGAGGCTGATGCTGAATTGGCTCTGGAGGCATCGCCTGGGTAAAAAAAGGAAGTTGTGTAGGTTTACAGCAATGCCCTAGCTAATTGTTCTAGATGGGATACTTGGAGAGCTCTGCCTTAAACATGAAGCCATGCAAAGTCCTATGAAAAGGCTTCCTGGGTAATGAAGATCTGCCTAAAGAAAATGCTTTCCCTCAGCAAGGGGAGAAGTTTCTCCACGATTCCAGTCCTTCTGTAGGGAAAAGGGATTTGCTGCCATACTGAACAGTACTCTCTCTCTCTTTGTCAAATGAATGCGCAACAGGAGAGAGGTGAAGGAAAGACTAGCCTGAGAGCAAAATACTTTTCTTCTTTCTATACACAACTGTGTTTAAGCTAGTGACTTTCTAGGACATCTAGATTGGTCCTTGTTTAAAATAACACATTCCAACACAGAAGTTCTGTCTTCCCTCCACTCAAAATCTTTTCCAGTGTCTTTGAGCAGAAAAGAAGGGGGGGGAAAAATTGTGATACAGGAATCTCTGACTACTGGTCTTGTCATCATCAGAAGCATACCAATGAACTGAACTCTTCTGGGCAAAAGACTTCCCCAAAGCTTTTGGCTATAACCACCAACCTCTGGACAGACCACCAAGACTATAGTCTTCATCAGTGAGGGCGGCTCTGTTGCTGGGTAAATCCTTTTCTGATAAAGCCTTTCTGTGTACACAGCAGATTTTTGAACATGCAACATGAAGAAATGAATGAACATACACCTCTGAAAAATGGCTCACCTGCATCAAACCTTCCTGCTGCTTGCAGAAGTCATGAGGGTAAGGGTTTTCTCCCTTTACAGAGCAAATTTAGACAGACTTTTAAATGTCTTAAAGCCATCAGAACTGGAAAATTCCTCCCTTCCACCACTGCCAGTTTTACCCTGGCAAATAAAGGTCACATATATTCAAAAAAACAGCAGGCATGAAAGCAAAGCTTAAAGCTTGTTAAAACGAGTCCTTTTCTCTACTTTGAGCTCTAAACATGCAATAAGATTTCCAAAATTTCACATGAGGTAAAGAAGGTAGGTAACATACAAGGCAACTCTATACTCTGATGAGAATGCACCAAAATACATACCATGTCTAGCTTAGAAGGCTGCCGCATTGAAATACCCAACTTCAGACTAGCTAAGTCAACCGCCAGTAACAGTCCAGCCACCACAGCATGTAGCTCCGCACTGGTTAATTCAATAGCTAACTTGTTATTTCTACATTATTTTTCAGACTGCAATACAAAAGTATTCTCCAAGATGCAGAAATGAAGGATATGACCATGAATCTTAGCAAGCTGATTAAATAACAGGAAGAATACAGACACGGACAGGGTGAAGCCTGCAAAATGAAAATTGAACATTTCTCTGATGACCCTGACATCTCTCTTGAAACATCCTATGCATTCAAGATTGAAAGTCTGCCCCAATAGCAATTGGCAAGAAGGACAAGGAACAACACTCCAAAGTACCCCTATCTTGATCTTCATTGAAGTTAAAGCTTTTATTTCTATCACTCATAATATTTTTTTTCAAATTAGAATAGGATAGGATAGAACAGGATAGGATAGAATAGGGTAGGATATTTCAGTTGGAAGGGACCTACAGTGATCATCTAGTCCAACTGCCTGACCACTTCAGGGCTGACCCAAACTTAAAACATGTTATTAAGGGCATTGTCCAAATGCCTCTTAAACACTGACAGGCTTGGGGCATCGACCACCTCTCTAGGAAGTCTGTTCCAGTGTTCGACCACCTTCTCAGTAAAGAAATGCTTCCTAATGTCCTGTCTAAACCTCCCCTGGTGCAGCTTTAAACCATTCCCACACATCTTATCACTGGATCCCAGGGAGAAGAGCTCAGCACCTCCCTCTCCACTTCCCCTCCTCAGGAAGCTGTAGAGAGCAATGAGGTTACCCCTCAGCCTCCTCTTCTCCAGACTAGACAAGCCCAAAGTCCTCAGCCGCTCCTCACAGGACTTTCCTTCCAGCCATTTCACCAGTTTGTTGCCCTCCTCTGGATGCATTCAAGGACCTTAACATCCAGTACTTGCATATGCTGCAAGTATTTAAAAAATATCTGCTTAATTAATATTCATCTAGTATTATGGAAGACTGTAAAGTGATGAACTCTGAGATCAAGCCTTCTGTTTATCTATAACACAGGTGTAACACCTGCCCTGGCTTCACCAGGAGGCTTGTCTGGGGACTGACTGTCCAAGCAGTCATACCAATGTGTGACACCACATCTGTGCAGTACTCAAGGCATGTGATCTTTAACCACTTTTGTCAATCCACTCCTTTCACGTACCTCCTTGTCTACTTCCATTTTGATGGGCACAAAAAGTGTCAGACCACCATATGACATACCTGCATTTTATGTCAGTTTTGCACATCAAATTGGCCTGTAGTTTGGAGATGATGATGCATATAACTCTGATAAAGATCAGGAAATTTACCTGGAGAAATGAGAGAAGGATTTATATCGTCATTCAGAAACACATGTGCGTAAGTGTTCAAAAAAGCTGGTTTGTGTATGCATGTGTAGGTCCCTGTGCATCCTGCTGCTCTGCAGCTGCAGAATTTGCCATGGAACTCAACTCCTTGCTAAAGAATTGTGCTCTAAATACATCATCTAGGAATGCACAAGTCACCTTTGAAAACACAGCCAGATCACTAAACAAAGCAGGGGAGCTTACCTACATCTCTGGGGAGTGAGACACAGTAAAGGTGTGAGCTGTCCTTTTGCCTTGTCTGGTGGTCTGAGACTGATATGGTTTTGTGGCTGCAGAACATGGCAGTTCACAATGCCACATAATTTGTTGCTCTTCCGCAGCCCAGTACCTGGAATATTATCTTCTTCCTCCCTGTATGACCTGCCATAGCTTTCTGCACACACGGAGTTAACTGGATTGCTGCAGCATGCTGTTTTGTTATCATGTGCTGCCACTACAACATGACAGCATGTGGCCAAATTAAACAAAATGCTAGTCGGGAATTCCAGTGACAGAAACCAATTTGGTTTCATAAAATCACATTTCTGAATGAAAATGTCAACACCCTCAAAGGTTATTAGCCTTTGGACATGCACAACAGCCACGTGCACATCTGTTCTTTGTACTATATCACGTCGTGTTCTCATGGAAATCTGCCAGCTCGCTGCACACGCCCTGTACTCACCCCAATGGCGATGAGAATGGGCAGTCTGATGATCAGCCAGTAATTCATGTTATAGTTTCTGGTCCAGCAACTGGGAAGATGGCAAAAGAACGAGACAAGAAGAAAAAGTTTCAGTATATTACTAAAATCTCCTGCTTTTCATTCTGTCACAGCAATGCAGATGGAAAACAATACTGAGGACCAGATACCAGGAAAGCACATCACGCTGACATGGAAACAGATGCAGTTGCTTCTAAGAAACACTGAATGATTTGTACTATTGCAGCTATCATAATCCAAGTGGATACTACTCACTGGCCTTTCTTGCCCTAATGGCTAGCTCTCCTCCACAGTTTTCTATGTATTATCATCAGTTAATGGTGAAGATTTACTCCATTAAAGCCAAAGTCAAATTTTTCATGTGGCTGAAGGGAGAAGGAGGGGGAATCTGTTTGAGTCAGACCTTTCCTGCATGGTTCCTATCCTCTGCTTTTTGCATTATTTTTTATTACTCTGCAGTCTCCAATGTTAGGTCATCTCGTTATTTAACTGTTTGTTAGTTCTTTATTCCATTACCCACCATCACTTTTCTCATCTCAATATTTAGATCAGTCATCTATTTTATTTGTTCCTTATTTTCAAAAAGGACCTACTAATTTCCACAAGGAGAAAGCAATTAAGGCAGCTAACTCCAGTTCCTTCAGTGTATATGTACAGGTTTCAGGCCCAAAGGGAGTTTTAAAAGTTATAAGCAAGTAAAATCAAAGATGGGAGCAATAGTTCCCACCTTTTGTTGGCCAGCTGAGCCCTTTGCCAAGTAACATGCTACAGGCATTATAATACTTCGTTCTCCTCATAAGTCTCATTTTAGCTTTTTAAATTCCTGTGTCCTTGAGCAATACTGGAGAACAATCACAAGAAAAGTGATGCCCAAAAGCCACAGTTTGCGATCACTGTTTCGAAGTGAACTTCACACTGGGGGGTTTGTACATCTGGTTCTTTTAGATCCCACCCTGGCCACAGCCAGCCACCCCCATCTGTATGATGGGCCATGTGTGCACACACATGGCCCAGGTGTTGGGGCAGTGTTCACATGCCACTTCGCTTGTTGCTGCAGGGACAGCATTCTTAATATCTCCGTGAAATAACTTTGTTAGCCTCCTGCCATATTGCTCAGCATTATTCAAAAGCAACAGTCATCAGTAAAGCCAGCAGGCTTCTGAGCTACACAGGCTGTGAAACAAACTGTGAAACAGCACTACAGAAAACATAAGTTCCTTCACAAAACAAGTTTCTCTTCATCTCCAAATCTCATCTGCCAGAACATATACATGCTCAATTTTCCTTCAGGTTTCTTAACAGGCCTATGAAACTTCACCTTGGGTGATGTTGGTGGAAAGTAAACCCTCTCCAACCTTGTAATGGGACAGTCAACTTGAGAGAAACTAGCAAACCATGGTAGGGATCCATGCTACACCACCACACCCATGTGCGCTCACATACTAGAGAGGAAAGTGAAGCAGCTTGGCTGTGGCAATTCCATATTCCCTTGCAAGTACTGCAAAAGCCCAAGAAGGGCTGAGGATTTAATTTTTCCTTTCAATTTCAGTATAATGCACACATAACAAGCATATTACTGCAACCAGCAGCTCCACAACCTATAACTCAGTTGTATTTTATATACTGGAGAAAACAGGTGCACATATTGTGTGCAGTCAGTGTACCTGAGCTGGAATCTGAGTAACAGGAGAACTTAATTGGTACGTGTGACTGGGAGCCAGCTTCATGGAGCCTTTAAAATTATTTGAACCCCTCAAGACTAGCAGGATAATAGGCATGGCTGGAAGTAGAGTCCTAATTTTCTGACTAGCTGCAGTGGAAGCAGAGGCAATTTTAAAATTTCCTGATAATGACGGAGGCTGAGAAATGATTCTTTACATTAACTCTGCTACATTTCTGTGTATATTAATTTGCTTCCTGTGGCACAGAACAGTTTTAGCTACTTTTAAATTTATACAAATATGTGCAATAAAACAACATTACAGCCCAATTAAAGTGTCATGGCTATTAAAGTGTCCAGAAAATAAAATTGATAGATCTGTACATGATTTCTTGTCCATCTGTGCTTTCTGGGATTGCCACACTGATAAATACACCAACAACTACTGTGTTTGGGATCTCTCCCTGCAGTTTGCTCAGCACCACGCAGAAGATGCTTGGCTACTAATAGCCTCAGAGCCGTGAATAGAGAATAGGTCCAGTGAAACAAAGGCTACTGGGAAGTTTCTGCCTTTGCTTGCCCATCTGGTATTCTTTTTCTAAAAATGAAAACACTGAATTTTTACTTTGAAGAAGTACAGCTGAATAGCTCCATTTTTTAAAAAGATTGTAGGCTGGCTGTCTTGCTCCCATAATTAATTGCAGATAGAAACACAGGTATGTAAGTATCAGATCTTTATGCACAGTCTAATAACTAAGAAATACAGCTTGCCTTTAATTTTATTTGTAATCTAGACAAAGCCTTTTTCAATAGCTCTCTTTTTAAAACAGCAACTGCTTTCTAAAAGAGTTCACACTCGCACATGTAAGGAAAGAACAAGCCAATCTGTAAGTAAGTCTTGCAGGCTTCAGTCCTTCATTCAACTGGCTACGTTCATAGGACTGCCTCAAATTCCCAGCCCTGACCACATTTACTTCCAGTCATTCCTCATAGCCAGGGAAGTAGTTAAGTCACAAATTAAATTTACAGCCCGCTGCACATCCATGGTGACAGCGCTATGGCAAACAGCATGAAAGATATCCCTGGCTGCTCCAGCAAATGCCCGCCCAAGGCACAGAAATCTCGCCTTTCAGAGAGGCTGCTGCACGTGGTTATTTATCGCTGTATTTTACAAATATTTATACAAGATTTAGAAAATTCAATAAGGTGCAAAATTGCCCCTTTTAAGGTCCACTGAAGGCAGTGAGTGACGGTTTTCCTTAACAGAAATCATAAATCAGCTCTGAGCACCGCATAATGTAGGAGGCTCAGCATGAGCACTTTGAATACATTTTCTACATAGTGGGAAGATATGCCCATGGAATATGGCCCGTTCAGAGGCCACATGTTCTTTATACCTATTCCGATAATTTCAACAAAACTTGCAATACATCAGTACGGCCACAATCTTGCTACAGAATATTATCAAGTCAACCTTGAAAAGGAAAGTCAGAAAATCCCAGCATTGCTTAGCCAGAAAAGGCAGCTTTGACTGAACTGGTTCAGCACTATGAAAGACACTAAAAAAAAAAGCCATTTCTTAATACTCACGAACCCCAGAAAAAAGTCTGGGGTTGGCTCTGACTACACTGAATTTTCACATTGCACCATCTCTCCAGCAAGGACTGTGTCGGGGAGCGGGGTGGGGAGAAAAATAAGTCCCTCTATAGAAGACCTGGCTGGGTTGTTTGGAAACTAAGTAAGAGGAAGACCCAATAAATAGTACATTTAGAATAAAAAGGAAATAGCATAAAGTTATTTATTTCATCACAAAGAAAGCTACCCAAGTATTTCCAGGCAGTCACTAAGAAGAGGAAACCACTTTCCTCCCTTATTTTTTTTTTTAAACAAAAACAAAAAAACCAAACAAAACCAAAACAAAACAAAACCAAACCAAAAAAAAACACCACAAACTACAATGCTGTTTGGTACATAAAGCATATATAAAGGCAATTTTTCAGAAGAGCCACTATGGTAAAAGTGGATGAAAAGTATTGTGTGTTTTGCAGCAGTCTTGTGTGTGGTAGAGTTGACTTCAGCAAGACTAATATAAGCAGACAGAGAATGTGCCTTTATTTTAAGAAGATCTAAATAATAGAAGCTTAAACAAGAACAGGCAATCACATCTCTGCTGCTAGGCATAAGCTAACCACTACAAATCGCAGGCAGAATCCCGTGGGAGGTTTTTGCCTTCCTCTGAAGCATAACTGTAAAGGCTACTGCCAAAGGCACAGTATGAGAAGTGGTCTGGGTTGGGTATGATGACTTCTACTGTTGATACTGTAACTACAGAAAAACAAAACATACCTTTCCTTGACCTGCAAAAGGATAGATTCATTCAGACATGCAGAAAATTCTCATCAGAAAGAAACATATGCTCCTTTCTGAAATGTTATGCAAGACCTTCAGACAAAACAGAAGCAATTATGTGAGGTTTCAGCACATTGCCAAAGCAAACCACACCAAACAGAAAGCAAACAATGACCTGCCGGTGCACACATACAGCACAAATGAGATAGCTAGAAAAATCAGAACTAAACCAACCCCTCATCTTCATAAAGGTACTTGACAGTTCCCCAGAGGATAACAAACAGCATTGGCACACCTGGGAAGAGAGGAGACAAGGTTGACACTGACATTAAGAGACATGGAAACACAGAGAGAAGGACAAACCCCCCACATAATGATGAGCAACATAATTAACTGGTGGCAGGGTTGCAGCTCCTACCCAGCACCGATGGCTGTCAATGGTGGGAGGAGGAATCTAACCTGCAAGTAACTAATACATGTAACTCATTTTGCCTGGGCCCCCACCCTACTCCTAACAGGCATGAAAAGTGAATAACAACAGACCATCACCCCCATACTCAGCATATACCAGCTTTTCTGTGGAAAGTTTCACAGAGGGGCCAAGGGAACAAAATTTCTGGAAGCTCTGCTAGCCTCTATATTCACACCAGAGAAGAGTGCAGTGTGCTCTGACCTGAACCTTTGCATCCACATTTCTGCCCGCGGGTCAGCTACACTGTACTCAGGCAGCACCAAGCTCAGGCTGTCTGTTGGCATCGGGGCTGGAGCACGCTCAGCCCCACATACACCCAATGTCAAAGGGGAGTGTGGGCACATGGCATGTAGCAAGTTTGCTCAGGCCCCCCCCGCAGAGAAGTCCCAAGTTTGGGCTGCGGTACCCGGCATGGACTTGAGTGGCTGCAGCAAAGACAGCAGAAGCATCTGGTCTTGAGAAGAGGCTTTGTCCTACGCTTACCTGAGAGGGCATGTGCTACGGTTGGTCAGTTTATCTGGGGTGTAAAGGGAAGAGAGAAAAGCCAAATAAGCTGGCAGTCATTACTTGCTTCACAACATCAAAGGCTCTCAATTTATTTCATTTATGAAATGCCTAGGTCTTGAAAAATAATTTAAAAGTGCATCTACCAACCAATACTCAGTACAGGGAATGCCAAAAAAGCCCACAAGGCAGGAGAGCAGGTTGAGACTCTACAAGCAGGATGAGGAATTTCTGCCTAAGGATGGATCAAGATTCCTCTGTGTACCTCGTCGGACAGTGTCTGATGCCGTATGTACATTTTATAGGAAGGACAACATTTAATGTGCTTTGTTATTGCCTTCTTAAGAACCAATGTGGTAAGGGACCATAAGAACATCAGTGTGCAGCAGTAAGCACTGCACAGGGCAAATACACAATTCCTGAGAGCAGAAGCCACAGGGAAATCAGTGATCTCTTGCAGTCTGAAAATCTACAAGCAGTATCTGTAGTGGGTATTACCAGTTAAACCTTTTCTCTTTTTGTACTGTATTCTTTCTCTATCAGAACAGCTAAATATTACAGAATCAGTGAAAACAAAGACCAGCAAGAAAAAAATACCAATAATTAGAATAATAGCAAAGGTAATGAATTGAGTAGATATTATCTGGGCAAGTAGTTGAACATGTTCCATGGGTGTACCTGATACAGAGAGTACACAATATTTTGGGAGGAAAGTTACCGAGAACTCCGTGCTGCTTTGATAGTGGCATAAGAGATTAAGAAGAGGCTCATTGCAAATCACTACCAAACACAAATGAGCCTTTGATTCACAGAAACTAATTATAGTCTGAATTATTCCTTTCTTGACTTTGATGAGAATTAAGACATCTTAATATGAAACTTACAGGATAAGACATGAACATTGAGAGCACAAAGGCTGTATGTCAGTGGAGGGAATGGATATATCGAGTGATAACAATAATGATTCGTGGATATCTCCACCTTCTGGATACATCAGAAATCTCTCCATATGTAATCGCATTATTTGACATTTGAATTGAGAATCTGTTATTAATATTATATTTCAAAAGAGCCTAGCTAGAGAGAGGCTGGTATTATTGACCTACATCAGCATCCTGCTATGCAAATATTATACAAATTAATAGGCAGCATGTACAAGGTGACTTGTTCAACATCCTCTGCCCATTCCCACTTGTGATGCAGGCCCCTGGTGCCTTGGTGTTGCAACACCATCAGTCACATTATTTTCTGTCCTAGCAATACACTTTTTAATCTGAGACACCAAGACTTAACCGTGCAATACATACGTGTAAACTTTGAACATCAGTGCAAGTTCTACATGGAAATTATCTGATATTTACCAAATTCACCAAGTCTTGTTCTAAGAAATGGTGGCTCTGAAAACTGCCTGGGACACTCTCAGCAGATGGGAATGCATCCAGTTTTCCAAAGCCCTAGTCAAGATCTAAAGAAAAGATTGCCCCAAGAACATTCCCTAATCCACCTCCAGTCTGTAGAAGTCATTCACAACAGCAAAAGAGCAAGCCTGCAGCATCTCTGCAATAACTGTAATTTGCAAGGATCACTGAGGCTCTCCATAGATTAATTTACAATCTTGATATGTAATTAACCTACATTAACTGGCACAAATGCAAATATTATTCTGGTCACTTCACTCAGTCAAGAGAAATTTGTCTGTCTTGAGCACGCAGTGGAAGCAAACTGTATACAGCTCCTTGAATAAACTTTACAGGTGGCTATCATTCATTAACAGAATCAGCATTGTATTCCAGTCCTGGGCTACCAACATGCAGCTCTTTTGGTGCATCTGAGTTTCAGTCCTACATCTCTTTCTCTTGCTGCTGCTATTCAAAGAATATCAGATATCTGAGAAAAAACTGCACCCATTTATAGGATGCACTTATTTAAGACATAGGCTGAACTCTTTCTGGTTTTGCTTTTTGTCATACAGAAAGCTCAGAGATTGGTATTTTCCCAGATTAACTGACCACAGAAAGGTCTCTGAATTCTGGACATGGTAACATCTACTTTGGTCTGTACTGCATCACTGCTGAAGATGCCAGAAACTGCAACAGTCTGCTCATAATAGCCTCTGCCATGTTAATTCTTGCAGGCTAACTGACCAAAAATCTTTGAACACTACATGGTGATTATGGAATCTGTCAAGTGTACTAGGAAATAAGCATGCCAACAGCTCAGCTAATAAAGTTCAACTTCAAAGGACAGGGAACAGGGCATCTGAGCTACAGGCTGCAACAATAATATATATTATAGATGACGAGAAAGTAATGGAACTGCCAAATTGATGTCTTAACACCCCACTACGTAAATAAGCAGCACAACCTACTTATTTTCACTCTAGCTACATATTCTACACCTGGCCAGGTGTCTGCATATTAAGAAAAAAAAAAAAGGTTGGAAAACTAGGCATTATCCGGAATGACAACAGCATGGGGTAGTAAGAGAAGAAAGCTGTGAGAAATTCTACACAGGAACCACCGTTTGGTGGACATTTTCATAATGCTCCACTGTCCCTAATGAGCAAAGAGGAGAGCAATTTGTGTTGCTGCTAATGGAAACCTCCATGTCCTGGTGTGAGATATTTTGGTAAAAGAACAGAAAAGCTTAGGGTTGCTCTGGAGTCCACTAAGTAGCAGTTACCATGAAAGGCGTCACCAGGTGGTGCTATTTCCTACAGCCTTTCCTTCTTTCCCTTACCTCGATGCGCAAGCAAGTTTTCGTTCTTACAGACACATTATATTTCTAGCTTTGCATTGTATGTAAAGGCAACTTCAGGAGAGAAAGATGTATGAGGAGCAAGAGAGGTTCCCCCTCATCCTCACGTGCTCATTTGAGATTCTTCGTGAAGTAAATTGGTCTCTGTAGGACCAGAGCACTGCCATCCCGCTGAGACCCTTAAATAAGGACGTATTCTGAATACACCAGTTTAGGACTGATGAGTTTGTGTATAAGCTCATATTTCAGACATAACCTGACATCAATGGTTTCCACATGGTGAGAAGTTCAACCTCTGAGACAATCAGGCACACAAACCAGAGGGACACTACTGCTGTTAGAACAACTCCGATCCTCTCCTTTCTCTCAGAAGACCATCCAAGACAGTCCGACTTGATCAACTGCTTGACGTATGAATGCAACAAATATGTGATGAGGAACTGAAAGAACTGATAAATAAAAATGACTAGATGTAGAAAGAATAAGAGCACTGAAGATGTGAGAAGAAAAGATGAAATGTTTTCCTTTCTAAAAAGGGAAAAGCATGAAAGAGTTGAATCCAGAAGACAAGAGTAAAGAGAATTAAGAGAAACTCCTGACAGATGCATTTCCTACCAGGATCAGTCTGGACACAAAACCAATTTTCACATCCTTGTCTGAAACAGAGTTTTCATTTGAAAACAGACAAGAAATGGTTAGTGCAATGAATGCATCCCGTCGCTATACTGAGTTCATACTGGGCCCCAGAAGGTAGGTTTCTTACTGGCTCTGTTCCAGTCAGATCTTCCCAGCAACGAGAATGGAGATTTTTGACACCCCAGCTAGGCTTCCTGCCTTTAATAGCTTCATTCCCTCAAAATATTCTTCCTTGGAGCAAGTTTGGATTGCCAACAGTTGGAAGGAGGGGAATTATTTTTTATGGCAGTTTCCCTGCTGCAAGTGCAGCTGAGTGTAAAATTGCCATAGAAGTTCAGAGAATGTTCAGCTTTTTATTAACATTTTCTTCTTAGCCTTTGGTGCTGAGAATTGTCTCCTCCTGTCATTCTTCCCATCTGGATGTCACTGTGGGATGTTGCTGTTGTTTCCCCATTCCTCCCTCCTCCCCTCTTCTGAATGTCAACAGGTTCTTCTTCCACTAAAAGCTGCTGAAAGACGCACACAGCAGCGTTACAATATAAAATGTGCTTCTCCGGAGACTACTTTGTACAGCACTGACACAGCTGCTTGAAGTCAATGTCAAGCTCAGTGACTCTTCACTTGGGCTCAGACACGATGAAGAGCGAGTTGGTGTCCCAACACCAGCAGCAGCTTCTTTTTTTTTTTCTGCAAGTGATAATGACTATCTGAATCAACATCCTGCTTAGCTGCTGTTGTGCTGACCTCCAGACTGAAGGGAACAACCCATCTACCTGCTCTGCCATTAGCCTATGAAGAATTTTGTTTGTTGATGCTGTTAGTGTTTCTGCTTCCCTCCCGCCCCATCAGCTTTGAAAATGGCATAAACCATTGTTTTTGCAGTAAGACATGTGGAACTCGGGGCTGACAAATATGTATGAAAGTCTGCTTTCACAAAGAGAAAGACAATATAAGCAAGACATTTTCCACATTAAATGAAATAGGAAAAATTTAACACTACCATCTCAAAGTCTAGTATGGTGTGAAATCTTGGCAAGGAAGTGGCCGTTACAGGAATACAGTTACCTCACAAGTAATCAGGAAGGTTTATAGAATCCTGTCAATATACATGATGTCAATATAAATGACTCCCAATTTGTAAAACTACATTAGTTCCTTAGGTCTATCAAGATTTTATAATTTCTCTAGCTTTTGCAAAGTACAATAACAAGAGATAAGCAGATTTTTCCTCTTATAAAACACTTCAATAGCAAAGAATAATTACTCATTTGAACTGATACTAAATGGAGTACCATCTAATAACATTAAGAACTCACCTGAAATTATCACATAGCAAAAATATATTTGAGAAATATTAATTTTTCTTTACACTCCTGACTGTTTGCTAACTGTTCCTAGGAAGACACAGACTAAGTATGGTATTTTTTACATGTTTCTATTTGAAAAGCAGGTTTACCCTTTCCATGTTTTGAATTGAGATGAAATGATCATGTTAGACATAAAATAGGAGAAGTACTTTTTTTATTTACACAATTACATGGGCTTTTTCCCTTGTTTTAACAAAATATAGCCCTATTTAATACAGCAGTTTAAAAAGCTTGGAGAGAAAAAGGTATTGCGACATTTCTACCTATTTGAGAGCTGGCCCAGTTTTGCTTAGGATTACCTGAGGAAATAATCTGCTCTAATCTCTTGTTTGTTCTGAGACCTGTTGTTCCTCGAAAGAAGTACAACGGGGCAAACATCATGATCAAGAGTATGTGCAAACACTCAGGTGGACAAAAACCTTGAGGAGAATACACAGTTTTATTCATGTGTACATTTGAAAGAAGTACAAGCCCAAACATATGTGATCACATGGGGGATTGCAGAAGCTATTCAGACAGCAAAAACAATACCATATGGTCTGTGAGTGATCACAAAGTTCAGTTATAATTAGAATAACAACATGAAATGACTAACACCCACTAAGTTTGTGAACAATACATAGACGAAATTTGAAAACATAAATATTCATTCAAATGATGAGTAATGAACAAGTTAAAAATTATCCTGCAAGAGCACAATTCATTAACAGAACAAAGGGCCAGGGTATCAAATCAGCTCTGACAATCAAACAGGTATTTATTTTTCGACCCAGCTTTATTTTTACAGTTGATAAACTGTTTCAAAGAGCAGGACTCTCTCAGCTCAGACAGGAACGTACTGGCTCTCTAAAGCCTTGGCATTATGCTGAGGCTATCACGCTGCTCAATAAAACCAAAATCTTCCCAGCTTTGCATACAGCAGAAAGGCACCCGGTGAGGGACCTGAGCACCCAAAAAAATGGAATCACCAGTGAAGCAGCAAGAGAGAGTGGAAAAAATCTTCATCTCTTTTCACGTGTTAGAGACGAAACTGTTACCTGGTATAACTAATCTGGGAGGACTGAAATAGCAGATGCTTCTGCATTTGAAGATGGAGAATCATTGGCAAGGTTTGCACATGCAGCCATGGCTAGAATAGCAAGAAACTGTACAGATGAGGATTGAATGACACAGGGAGAGCTTTTCTAGGAAGCTTGGATGAAACCCATATATCCAGTGCCAAGTTCTGGCATTGCCACTCATTTCCACAAACTCATCCAGAAATTCAATATACAGTAGCAAAACCTCAATTGTAAAGGAAGAACAAAAACAAAATAGCGTCTCCTGTTTCTGCCTTCTGCTGTTGCAAGAGACGAACTCTAACTAGAAGTGATTCAGACCAAAACCATCCTATCCCCTACTTATAAAACACAATACCCTCAGAATTTGGCTAGGTATAATTTTGCTCTAATTTCTTTTCCATTTCCTCTCATCACCTCTCTCAGTGCTTCAGGATAGCTCCCCCATCCTTTTTTTTTTTTTAATTGAGGGCATGGCTATTCATAAAATATTATTAAAACATATGTAGTTCAAATGTTATACAAGATGCTGTTGCTTTTGCTGCATGTCCTATGTAAAACAATAATGGAAGATATAGAACTTTTAAACTAAAATTCTCCAGCAGGAAACTGTTATTATTTGCATTTATTTATTCCTATCAATGTGCCTGAAAGCCTTTGCTCCTCATATATCACTGTTCAGTAGAATTAGGTAATTCACAGTAAGCCATTTATATGCATTTTACCAGTGAACTAATTTGCTAGAATATTCACAGCTGACAAATCCATAGAGAAAGACAGTTAAAGTAATTTAAATGTTCAAACTAATATCTGTGAAAGCACTTGCAGTACTGGATTTACTTTCAGCTTTCCATAAGACGCCTGATTTCCACCAAAGAGGCAGGGGGAGAAGAGGAAGGGAGAGAACACAAAGCACACAAGCGATCATTCCAAAAATAGGATTAATCCTGAACAGTAATATATTTTCAGGCCAACTGGACACTGAAAGAATCAACGCTTCAGCATTTCTACAAAAGGCGACTCTGGCTCAACCAACTGATTTCAAGGCATCACAGTCTTTAATCTCAAGCACGCACATGCCCGACAAGCATGACTTGACCTGCTCTGCCCACATAACCAACCTGACAATTCCCTGCTAGCAGCCTCTTGTTCATCAGCCCTTTTGAATCCCTCTGGCTCATGCTGCCACCATTTCTCTACTGTTATCCTTGACCAGATACAAGACATCATTGCTGTTTTGCACCACAAGTAGTTAACACATCTTTGAATGTAATGGGAAATTTTCAGGAGATGAAGTAGGGCAGTCCAGCAAAGTCCACACTCACCTGGAATCACTCACATGTCTTCTGTATTGGGAAGCTGACGTCTTCAAGGAAAAGTACGATGTGCCTGCCACTGGTTTATGGAGTTTCTGCGGTGCCACACAGCACCCCTGTTATGAACCCACAGCCTCTACACTGCAAGCATGCAGGAGCTGTGCTGGCCCAGCACCCTTATCAAACAAGATAAGGGATCAGCAACAAAAAGGGAATGGAGAGTGAAGGACTGGAACTGGGCAGCACTATGATAGACATACAATGTTTTTTCCTATTATACCATCTGCTGGTGCACACAGCCACAGGCAGACATGTGGAAAGATCAACTTACCCCAGCCAATGCAGAGATAAAGCCGAAAAATTCTCTGCTCAGAAAAGACTGAAAGTACCAGCAGCGTGTACAGGTACATGCCTTCCACCAGCAGCCAGTAGTAGTTTGCAGCCACACAATACTGCATCATCACAAAGACCAAGCGGCAGCTGAGTGATTCCTGTGACAGAAGAAAGCACAGCCCAAATGAATGCAACAGGGGCTGGGGAAAAAAAAAAAAAAAAAGGATACCAACCCAAAAGACTGATTTTCTCTCTTACTCTTCCTTGCTCCTCAAAACAATGCTTGCTAGATTAATCATATTTGAGTACTGAAAGGACAGAAGCCAGTAACAGGTGCTACACACAGCAGGTAGATGCTTTCAACAACATTCCTCCTTTAAAAAAAATTACATGTTCTGCATTTTCCATCAATAAGCAATGGATTATAATTTGAAAAGCACAACACAAAGATGAAAAGAAGAGCAAGTGAAAGGTCCTGTATCAACGGCAGTCAGTGAATCTTCTCATTTCCCCAGATATTCTGTGGTATTCTATTCTGCAGCTGGGAATTTCTCCATTATAAAGAGCAAGTAGTGGATGCCATAATTTTGAATATTTTCCAAAGCAAAAGATTTTTGATAGAACATCAATATTTCCCAGAGCATCACATTTAAGTGTAAAATCTCTCTTAGCTTGTAAATTACAGAGAGGTGGTCAGCAGAGCTTTAGATAAGCATGCAGCCCGATGACCTAATTAACATATGCATCACACTGGATGAAACCACTATTGGATAAACAATGTGTGAAAGCATAAAGCCTAGGTTCTTCTGGAAGGAAGGAATGACTTGCAATCTGATGCAAACATTTCCAAACTATTTGACGCATGCATTACATGTTATTTTCTGCCAGTTGATACACGGCAGATGAGAAGAAATCAGCCATCATATGAAATTCACTGTGTGGTATTAGCACTTAAGCCTTACACAGTGTCAGAAAAGGATGGGTACTAAGTATGCATCAGAAGACATATCCTTTACGACCCCAACCTTGTATTGCAACAGTAAACACCGTACCCATGTTCTAGAATCACAAGAGCTATACAAATAATGAAAATCCCTTTCTTTGACAATTCAAGTACATTTTGTATTCCACATCTGAAGGGGGAAAGGCTTGCTTTCATCATATTCACAAGTGTTGTACATCCTCTCCCTTCAATTGGAAGTATTTAATTAGCCTGTTCCTCCAAAGCCTTTTCTAAATGCTTTCATATTTGCATTTTAATCAGGTGCTTCCCTTTTTTCTGTCATTAACAGATTATAAAGACCTCCAAGAATGACCAGCTAATTTGATCATTATACAAGCCGGACAGTCCTATCACAAAAGGTGCTAGCTTAGCAAATGAATGCCCTCTTGTCACTGCTAGAAGAAATGAACCTGCAGCACAGGAAGAAGATATGGGCATTTACATATATATATATATAAATATAAATATATATATATATAAATATAAAAAATCCACTTCTTAGTGTTTCCTCTGTCTAGCAGGAGCAAACTTCTCACAGGCAGAGAAACATGCCACAGCATCAACTACTTGCCTGTACCAAGCCCGGGGTGGCACAACTACAAACACACACATTGTGCTACAAGTTTCAGAGAAACTCCATGGACTGAAGAACAGCATATCGTACAACCCTCATTGTACAAAATGAAATTGCCTGCTGTCATGCAGACACACCACAGTGATGACTCCAACATCCTGAGAACCACCACAGTGTCTGCCCCTACCTGGAAGGAGATAAGTCCTTCCCACTGGTGCTCTTGTGTGGCTGTGCTGTACATCCACTTCACCACTGAGTCTTTAATGAAGACGGATATAGCCCGGAGGATAAAAGAGGTGAAGAGGTTCAGGTGAATATAATTCCTCGTACAATGCAGATGTCTGTAAAAAGGAAGAACCAGTCATGATCCACAACCTATGTAAAAGCTGCAACATCACAGATAGGACTGAGGAAGGGAACAATGAGCTCTGTTAGAAATCAGAAGGTACCAGAGGAAATCCTATAACTTGAGAATGGCTGTAGGGATTTCAAACTGTCTTTGGGAAGAAGTGACTATCAAGGAAAAGACAGTCAAAACTTCAGCCCTAAATGCGAATGTTTGGGGGAAGGAAGGAGATCAGTGCATAAGGAAAAAGATATTTTAAAAGTTTAAAAGTGTAAAAATAAAGTCATTTTCAGAAGACATATCTGAAAGGACTAAAAAAGTCAAGTTTCACATAATGCTGAATCTAATCTCTTTGAATTGACCCCAATGTCACTGCACAGGTTTACCTTGGCAAGGCTCAGTTCGGTGTGCAGTACAGCTTCTGGCTGTGCTTAAACCCACAATGAGAAAACATCCACCTGTAAATTACTGCTTTGACAACAAGAGAAAAATCTGTATTCAGATTGCCTCCTGGGGGAATTGTAAATACTTTCTGTAGAACTAAAAGGAACAGAATTTTCACCTCTGCATTCAGAATTGAAACAAAAAAAAAACCCTCAAAGAAAAAATTCCTCTTGAATTTCAGCAGCCAGCTGCAAAGACAATAAAATTGCTACTTGTCAAAAAAGAGCATGTTAAGGGATAGCAAAAGAAACTGCAGTCATGTAAATGGTATCCAACTGCAGAGTGCTGCCAATGTTTTACCAGCCTTATCCACAAACATTTTTCTTCCAGCACTGCAAGGGTACACATATTCCTTCCAAGGAAGTTACACTGGGTATGATTCTTTCTTGATGCTAAAAGATACAGGTAACATACAATAAACAGTAATTGTTCCAGCGAGAGTTTCAGTGAACTTATGCTTTAAATGTCTATTTTTACTGCTCTGTAAATTTGGGTAGAAAAATAGACTTGGTCTGAAAGTTACTGGTTTTGCACTGAAAAGGAAGTAGAACTTTTATTTTTCATAGGTCAAATAGATTTTTTTGCACCTCTTAAGCCACAGCTTATTTCAAAACTTACCTATGATTAATATTTATTTCCCTTTAACTCAAAATTTATTTGTTGCTACCCTTCAGAACTGCTACACATTTAAATCTGATTGAAAATTTATGTAAATTAGCCAATTGAAGAAAATAGGTTGCAAGTAGTTACTGAGTATTTCTGCTACAGGCTACAGCTACAGGCAATGCAAATTATTCAAATCATTTCAGTCATGAAGTTATGGGCTTAATTCAGCTTCCATCACTGAAATTACAGACTTTTCTTCCATTTCTTTCAGAGGATGCAAAATTGGACACTAGAGATGATTGTTTCCTCTGTTGTATCATTATTAAAAACAAACGCAAAGGTTACTGTGTAGTCTAAGAACTTAAAAAGGCCTTCCTATTGCAAAAGTGGAGAACATCAGTATTTTGCTGCCACTGAATTAGATCGATCCCCATTTGTTGAGGTTGCACAGGTACTGGGGAGAGGCCACGAGCAGAGGTTCCAGTCAGAATCCAGCAACTGCAATCCACGCAGGGGTAGGTCTCATGTATTTTGTGAGATTCAGGACTAAGTTGTCTCCAAATAAACAATTTAGACAGGAAAGCACAAAATGGATTGATGGCATAGTATTAACAAGGCTCTCAGGCCCTTTAACATCTCTGAAACCTCTGTTTTCAAAATCAGAAGCACACACTTGTGTACACTTCTCCAGTCCCTGCTTCACAGTTAAAGGAAAAAATGCTAAAGCATCTCTCCACAAAAGTCAGGGCATCAAAATTCCCTCTCTCCTACCAGTCCTCAGTGACAAACTTGCTCTTTGTTCCCTGCCAAAACATGCGCATCCTTCGTTCCTTCAAAAAGTATATGGTTGTGCTCTGTGACCTTTACGTTTGGGCTTCTAAGACTACTCAAAAAGTGTCATTGATGGGTGAAACAAGGAGAAAGCACTTATCCAGGGAGACATTTGGAGACCTCAAGACCATCTGGTGTTTTGTCAGATGAGTCCCAAAGTTGCACAGGTACAACACGTACAAATCATAATTATCACATGGCTTTCACAGAGGGTGAGCACATCTCTGCATTTCTGTAGTCATTTTAAATCTTCTTTGAGATTGCTAGCCTATGCTTCTCCACTGGAAGGAGGAGGGATAATACAATGCTAAAAGGTGTGGTACAATATTAGAAGTACAATGGTTGTACAATGTATAGTGGTACAATATTAGAAGGCTTGCATCATTAGTTTTGGAACTTAGAAGCTAAAAGGCATGGCTGATCTTTTTAAACATGTAAAGGGTATAAACACTTAGGAGGGAGGAAAGGAGAGGGGCTGCCTTGCTGACACAGAGTGCTGGCACCAGAGCAAATGATCATTAACTGGCAATAATTCCTTACTCAGGGAAGAAAGTTTCTTAAGGATCAGAGCATTGAAGGTTCCTGACCTGACTTCAAATAAGAATACTAGGAGATGGAAAACTATACTTTTTAAGGAGGCAGCCTCATCAGTGTGGAAGAGGAATGATGGGACCTGGCTATATACAGCAGCTGGGAGCAGGACTTCATAGCAGAGGGACTTCCTTCCCACAACAGAGTAGGATCACATCTTTATTTTCTGAATACCAGTCTCCTGTGCTCAGCATCCCCAAACTGCAGGGAAGTCTGGCTGGAACCAAGACACCTCTTGCATTTACAGATGGAAAAAAGAAAGAGATCTCTCTGTTGGAGTCCAAAGTTGTTTGTTTGTTCATTTGGTTTTTCCTTTTTCTTTTTTTAACCAAACCTACACAGTATATCATTGGCATGTGCAACCAATAGTCTCTTAATTTTGATGCGCTCCACGCAATTTGTTGGTGCATATCGGATGAAGTCAATACATCAATCTGACCAGGTGACAGCAATTTATTTCACAGAAACTTTTCAAGTTTCAAAATTAGGTTCTCTTCCATATTGCAAAAGAAACAAGAATTTCTGAAAGTTCTCCAAAAAGAGAAATTGTGTCAAAAATCCATTTGTGCATTGAGATACACCCTGCACGCGAGGGCTGGGAAATAGGCCATACTGAGCTTTATGCTCTGTGTAATTCCAAGCAAGCTAAGATGAAAACTCCTGTCCTAGATGTCTTCTTACACCCCAGACAAGTGCCTCATCTGCAAGGTGACACACCATGAGGGAATGCTGGAATCTCTCTCTTTTTCCATCTCTTCCAGTGGAAATTTCATTGAAATAAAATATATCACAACAAAATATTTCAAATTATAAAAGCATCTCTTCCACACATTCATACAGGTAACTGCAAAAATTTAGGTATTTTACTTGAGTTTTGAGAAAAATGACTGTAGGAAGGAACACAGAAGTGACATAAGATAGAGAAATAATGAGGTGATAGAAGAAGGGAAAAAAATAATCAAATGTTTCTGTCAAAGTCTGATACTATCATTTAGAAAAACATAACACCTTTTCTCCATTCCCTTCAGAGCTTCACCAGTTACCTGAATCCAAGAAGAATGGCAGTTGCTATTACAAGGGCAGAGAAGGAAAGAGCATATCCAATGGTGTATATGATGGACAAATTCAGGAGCTGTTCTTCTGGTGCATCCTGAGAGCATATAAAGGAGAAAAGAAAAGTAAAAAAAAGGGGAGGGAGGAAAAGACAGAGCTCATGGGCTTCAGTTCTTTTCTCCCAGCTGCTTTCTAACTTTTCTTAATGATAACCAGAAGTCATTCTCCTACTTTC
The DNA here is from genome assembly GCF_013368605.1 of Nyctibius grandis. Classification (NCBI taxonomy): domain Eukaryota; kingdom Metazoa; phylum Chordata; class Aves; order Nyctibiiformes; family Nyctibiidae; genus Nyctibius; species Nyctibius grandis. Next base: position 34,122,987 of record NC_090658.1, read on the forward strand.
AAGTTTAAATGCACATATCAAATCAGTCTTCCACTTTCCATATGCTCTAAAGAAATAAAAATTTAATCTTAATTCCCCAGCTGCTCCCACGTGTTCACTCAACAGTTGGGTTTTGCAGCCAGGCTAGAAAATAGATAATGTGACATTATTTCATAATAAAGTCGGAGAGGCATGAATTACCACACAAGCAAGTCTTAAACACATGGCAGGAAGCACAGACACAACTCAACCTTGCAGTAAAAATGGCAAAGCTGATGTTTTCAGACTTGAAGACTTAACGCAAGTCTCCTTACTGCTGTAATGAGGGAGGTCCTTTGGCTACGTCTATACCTAGAAATAAAAGAAGCCAGGTCCTATTCGTTGACTCTGAAGTAAAGTGTGCCTTGCATTCATACAACTAAATTCTTTTTTGCCCCCAAATAGTCTCTTTTCTGCCCCAACTATGCAACCTCCTGGTAACGAACCATAGCCCAACACCATCTCATGACCTAGGTGTTACAGCACTGCCTGGGAGGGAGCGACCCGATGCAGGCCAGAGCAGCAGGGATGCTCGCACCCCCTTGACAGTCCTGGGCTGTGGGTCTCTTCAGATTCACTGTTGAAGTCATGACCACTGAGACCCTTGCTTGAAAGCGCTGGCCAAAATCTTTCGGGAGAAGTGTTTGAAAAGCTACAGGCAGGTCTGAATTATAACACAGGCTTATTGCTCAGCCTTTGAGACACATTCATATTCTCTATTCTGGTTCATTTCTAAGCACGTATCTTTGTCTAAATAGACGCAGGCATTTTACTTCCCTTCTTCAAGCTGCTAATTCTGCAGTTGACTCCCAAGACCTGTGCTGTACAAAGGAATACATTCATTGTACTTCAGAAATAAGTACAGCTATTCAGATGTACTTTGCACAGCCAGGAGGATTTAAGGTGAACATACTGGCTGTTCCTCAGGGATTTGCCAGGTTAATGTTTTAAAGGGAATGATATGAGAGCTGCCTTACAAAGGGAGAAGAAAAATCTCTTTAGTATCAAAGCTCAGGCAAACTATTGAGATCTGACAATTTAAAACATCTATACAGATCAAAACCACATCACTCACTTAAACAATGTTATTTTATAAGGATTCACTCACAAACCCTTTGGATTTTATTGTAGTAACAGTTGTAACATAATACACAGAAAACTTATCAAAACAACCTCTTGTTCTCATGTACAAGATGCATAAAACAAAAAGTAGGTTTTTAGGGGGCTCTATATACATTAGCTGGAAAACCAAACATGACTGTTCACATTTCAGGCATCTCTCTCCTTGGCATGTCCCAACACAGCTCTGTAAGAAACCATAATGGCAAACAAGGAAAAGTCACACGACCAGGCTTACACCTTGAGTTAAGGTAATGCGCTTTGCTGGGATACCCCAGAACATGGAAGGGACAAGGAATAAGGCCGCAAATTAAAGGAAAAAGTTAAATTTAACATATTTGGAGAATTTGAAACTATTTCTTTTCCCATATCCTCCTAGTCTGCAGCCATTTATTCCTTCTGAAGAATGAGGCACTGAGCAACAGGAACTCCAGAGGACAAATCCCGCAGCACTTGGGAATTTCATACACTTGAATTGTTTTGGCTAGGTATGTACTAGTTCCTAGTACCCTGGGAGAGAGAGAGCGCACTCAGTTTATGTGAGGAAAAGCATCGCCCTTGGAGGCTCACAACAGTAATGGTATCACGTGTCATGGGAACGCACACAGTGTGCTAGCTGACGCCAATGGCTGACAAAAATCCCCTGGAAATGCCTACCCTCTACTTCATTTGGTGCCAGGTATCTCAGCCCCCTGCAGAGCATAAAGCAGTAGGGCAAGAAAATAACACTGACAAGCTTAATTCCATTGCCCACAGCAAATTAAGGTAAAAAGACAAAAAAAACCTCAAACAAACAAAAAGCAGGACTGCCCCCTGCCCAAAGGTGAAAAGCAAATATCCTTCACTTCAGTTCATCTTAATCACCTTAATAGCTGCTAACAAGACAGAGAGAACGAATGGTCACTTTATTGTGACGACGTGCCAATGAAAGAAAAGGCAAAGGAATAACATTAGGTCACTCCTCCAGTTTGGGTGGGCTGCACCTGAGCTCCCTGCACCGCACTGCAACTGGGACTACCGGGTTCACTTCTCGTGGTTCTCTCATGTACATTTAAACCTGCTCTCACGTACCCTCCCACGTTCCCTTTGTTGAAGGGGAGAGGCTTGACGTCCCTTACCATTAGGCTCACTGAAGGGAGGCACCCAGGACGAGTCGGTAAAGATTACTTTGACAGGACAAAAACGCGTGGGCATCAATGACTGTATTTTTCCTCTCTTCTGTTTTGTCCTAAACAACAGCGGCAAGAGATGGAAACTCTTACCTGGTCAGAGGCCTCACACTCAGACAGGTTCCTCCAGGGCAGGGTCGAATTCTCCTTCAGCAGCCACGTTCCCTCCGGGGTGCAAAACCGGTACGCCTGCCCATGCGGCACTGCCAGAAGCAAAACCAGATACAGGGTTAACGGAAGGAGAGGCTGCACGCGGGGCAAGGTGCACAGAGCTGTCTGAGACTCCACAAAGAGTAAATGGGCTTTTTCTTTTCTGAGATCATGCAGATCCAGAGAAACTTCAGAACAGGTAGGCTAACACAAGCTCCCCAAAATGTAAATGCTTATACAAACATCTGTGCTACAAAATGAAGCTGTAAATCTTTGCCTAAACTACCCATCATATACTCCTTTTATTCCTTCTGTCCACATGTTTGAATAACAAAACCAGCAATAAATAAAATGCCTTTCCAAAGCAGTTAACATCTTGATCTTGTAAAACCAGGTACAATTAAATGGCTCATAATAAAATTACATCAGACTGAAGCACCAAAATAAAAGCACAGAGGGGAAGGAGCTCTCAACCATACCGTATCAAAAGAAACACTTTCTCCAGTGTCTGGAGTATTGGGGAAGTCCAACAACTCTTACAGCTGTACATAAGCAACCTGGAGACGCCCCTGTATCAGAGCACAGCTAGAGTAACGATGTCAGCTGCTTTGCAAACCAAGTTTCTTACTAATCACATTTCTGACACAGTAAACTGGCCTATTCTATGTTATGCAGCTACCCCTCAAAAAGCAGTTCTGGGTCAATCCCTCAACCAGAATTAGCCTCACTTATAAAATTTTGAGGTATGAGAAGCCAAGTTAGGAGGGTTCAGTTCTACCTTGGTACCAAAATACCTCTCAGTTACAGCTTTTGCTCAAACCCAGCCTTGCCTACTGCAACCTCATCCTGCTGTCAGCTCCCTCGTTACTGCGAACCAGAACTCATTAGAACTCGGCAGTTCTGTTCAATGGGAAAATACTGAAACTTATTTGAAATTATAACAAACCAGTAAGTCTATTTGCATATTAGTTGACAACTGGCAATTTGTTTGATAATTGTCAGTGGTAGACTAGTAGCAGGTATTCTAAGTGAAGAATGATATTTTAAAAATAATATAGACATACATATTCTATTAAGCCATTTCTAATGAGTATGCTAAATGATAACTGATAATGGTTTTGGTAGACATAGTCTATTTGCTTTTGTAATTGGTGTACTGAATATACCAGTAAAAGATAATATAAAGTTATCTGAGATGATATAAAAATTAAGTTATGCCTCATGGAGGTTTTTCCTTACTATTAAGGATATCTGTTTGCATAAGTTTACACAAAAACAGAAGGAGAGATTAGGGCAGCGCATGCAACGTACACATTCACATCCATTAACTGCTATGAACATGTTGTCACCTGCTCTCATTATCTACTGCCAGTGCCAACCCCTCCTTCAGTTGGGATGTTGCTACAATGTTAAGGGTATCTCACCTGATGGAGGGCAGCAAATAGAAAAGCATCATTTTTTTCCCCCTCAAGATTAATGGACAGCAAATAGAAGTAATCCATACAAAACATCTATGCAAAGGCAGCTCTAGGAATCAGTAAATATTATATATTAGAAGCCAATGAAGCTGAAGTCCAGGGGGCTAAAGTCCAGGGGGCTAAAGTCCAGGGGGCTAAAGTCCAGGGGGCTAAAGTCCAGGGGGCTAAAGTCCAGGGGGTCACAGGACTCAAAAATTCAGTCTGACTGCCATTGCATGAGCTGTAACCAAAAAGTATTACTAGACAAAATTATTATGAGAAAATCTCACACAAAAAAGAAATTCTACTATAGTCCTGAAAAAAGGAAAAACTTGCTAAGGAGAACTGATTTTTTTTTTAAACATTATTTCACATCCTTTGTGAGCTTTTTTCCCCAGTATTTCTTACTGTCAAGGTCTAATTGGGATGAAAGCTTATCCTCAGTGTATTTATTTTCTCTCCAAATCATAGTGACACATTTTTAATTTTCTTTTTATTGATAACACTTCTTTTGAAATAATAAGAAGGAAAATCTATTGTATGCTGAAGTCTGGCATATGTTGGAGAATGGAAGACTTTACAGTAAATGAAACATGAAATTAGCCATCGGACAGAAAGACGAGGCAATTCATTTAGATATGAGGAAAAACAAATGTAACCCTTTTACACTGGAAAGGAGAGCTCTTGCCACATCTCGGAATCACAAACCTTCAAACTGGACTGACAGCTCTTACGGACTTCTAGGCAGCCGCAAGCCAGCTGCGCCAGGTTATCGTAGCCTCACCACTTGCCATAACAGTGGTGGTCAGTGCAGGACCCAGAGGCACCTAAAGACCAACTGGGCTGCCTGTATCCAGGAAGAGCCTTAAGAAGCAACAAGAATTAATCAAACCAAAAATCCAAACAGATGAGACTGGGTATGAGTGTGTGAGAGCGTATATATGTCTGGTCTATGGAACCATTTATCAGCCAAAATGTTTAAGAGATAGAAAATGTTAAAAGAAAACTTAGACTTTAAGGCAGTGTTGAGATTCTGATTGATATATGTAGAGATGCTCATGAAAGAGCTGAGAGACTGCACAACTCATGACATGAAGAGAGCACAGGGCTGATGTCCTGGAGGCAGCCAGCTACTCGCAGGAACAGGAAAACCAGTCTCACCATTGTGGAGATAGATTATTTTCAGTTATGTGTTGAACACCACAGAACTCACACGATATCAGCAGAGGTTTACTGTAGGGACCCCAAAGGGCTTGATGCTGGATACACACCACATGCGACAACCTTCATCCCCTGCAGCTGGGCACATCCGACACCAGCACCATGTAGGACCTGGGAGGCAAACCCAGACCATGAGGTGCTGGCGTCTTTACATGCCACATGATTGGCTGCAGAAGTCCCCCCAAAAAGGAGGCCCAAATCCACAGTCCCATGAGCCCCAGCCTTCACGCAGCATGGCTGCTGCAGGATACACCTTCGGAGCAGACCCCTCCTGAACCGCATGGTCCTGCACCCACTCCTGGTTTCTCTGTTTCCTGGAAGCACAAGGCAAACAACTTCTGTCTACTCCTCCTCTGGGCCACAGGCTCCATCACAGGCAGCCTCCTGCTACCACCCAAACACAAGACAAAGGCTGTTAATGACTGCTCAAAAGAGTTGTTTCCTTAACTGAATGCTCTTCCCTGGTGTTTCCTCACTGAAGAGAGGGACAGGAACAGCCTCAACACCAGAAATTCTGCTCTGGTGTGTCTCCAAAATAACTGATAAAAACCTGAAGTGGGGAATTTAGATCTTTTTTGTTTCATATAAAAGCTAAATTCTCATCTTTGCTTTGAAAGCAGTTCCAAGTAATTTCAAAGGGATCCACTGGCTTTTAATCAGGGACGTTTTGACTCAAGCACTACAAGTATCTTACCATTCTTACTGCTCAGAGGAAAGCATGTGGTTTGCATTAGAGCTACCTACAAATGTTCTTAAAACAATTTTTTCACATGGACTTTTTATGACTCCCTCTCTGCACAGATGGTCATGGCTTAGGATGGCAGAGATCTTTAACCTCCTAAAATGGATAAAGGGATAGTATTCATACACAATGTCTCTGCTGTGGGCCTGATCCAAAGCTCACCAGGAATCCCATTTCCTTCAGCTCTCATATGAGGCTGTTCCTGGAAAAAATTCAGTTATTAATACATACAGAGGCAAACTAACAATGACATGCTCTGAGGTCGCCTGTGTGCCATGACAGAAGGAAGACACGCACACAGCTTCCCCCTCAACTGCTGAGCAATTTCAGTTTCTTGCTTGCAGGTGGTTTAGTCAGAGGTGATTCACATTTGTCCATGCCTGAATTCTGCAGAGTGACTCAGGCCTTCTTACCTTTAATGAAGTGCAAATACCAAACATACAATGATCAGCTTCAGTTCTAACAGACCAGCATGATGAACAATCTTTTTTGAAGGTTCAAGTGGTTGCTGCCTCCTTGCTATCCTACAATACCTTTTTCCAGTCTTGTTATGCTTTTTGTTACCATATAATCAATGTTTCAAGTCACACTGATTGTTACATTCTAGAATTGGCTATCATCCTCTGCAAACAAACAAACAAAACCAAAATCTACAGCCAATGTATAGGGAATCTGATTTTATTTAACCTGTAAGCTAAAAGTTGCACAACCATTGGAACAGCAGCTTAATGATGCCAGTCTATTTGAACAGTGTCAATCACACCTCATTAGAATTACATGTTAAAACATGGACTGATGCCCAAAACTCAGTCTCTGTAAACTGATAAATGACAGAGAGCCCAAGAGTTAGCAGTGCAGTTAATAAGATCTATCTAGTTCTCTGATGAGCCTGTAAATCAAATCAAATCAAATCCTACAACTGGCTAAATACTTTTACATATGGAAAAAATATGTTGTCACACGCACAGGAAGCTCACAAACATTAGCCCCCTTTTACTAAAAATAAAACCAAATTAAATGATTTCTCTGCTTAAAACAACCAACCTGAACTGCATTTTACAACGTCAGGGCCAGTGTGAGATTACTCACCCAACTGTCCCTGAGGATAACTACCAATTAGAATCATAGAATCATTTTGGTTGAAAAGGACCTTTAAGATCATTGAGTCTGACCATTAACCTAACACTACCAACTCCACCACTAAACCCTGTCCCTAAGCTCCTCATCTACTCGTCTTTTAAATACCTCGAGGGATGGTGACTTAACCACATCCCTGGGCAGCCTGTTCCAATGCTCGACGACCCTTTCAGTGAAGAAATTGTTCCTGATAGCCAATCTAAACCTCCCCCGGCACAACTTGAGGCCGTTTCCTCTCATCCTATCACTTGTTACCTGGGACATAAACTGCAACATTATTCATTGTGAAGACAAATTACAGCATGTCCTATCCAATCAATTCTATTCAAGCAGAGAGGTGAGAGACTGAGAAAAAGAACAAGAGAGACCGCAGTTTTGTCTGGCTGCTGTGTGTCAAGTATCATAGACCTCTCCTCTGTTAATACCTATTCTCTATTTCCAGCAGGGGAAACGTTTTGAAAAAGGTAACAATTTTCTCCATAAAACAGAGGCTCTGTAGTACACGAGCATCATGACAGTCTTCAAAACAGACTGGTTTGTTCCTGAAATAAGCAAATTGCCCTTTGATGAGGACAACAATTTATCAGAATTTAGGAGGTTGCACCCCCATCAGCAGCTCTTGTTCAGTTTTCATTTCGTGTGACCAGGGCACTGCTCTCCAGAAAAGAGCCGCTCTTGGTTGTAAAAGCTGCTGCGTAAGTGTCACTCAGTCCCAATCCTGGTGCTGCTTACAGCAAAGACATCCTAAACCCAGGACTTGTGCACTCACCCGTGAGTGTGCAGCTGGAAATGTGACACCAGGGAACAGCCTGATCACGAAGCCTCCGGGGAGCAGGAGGAGCTCCAGCCTGCATTACTGTCCAAGAATCAAATTTATCAAAATGCGCATTTATGCTGGGCTCACTGCCACTCATCTGAAATTACAGTACCTCAGCAGGCAGTTTAACTATGAGTACTTTATTTAGTATCCGTTTCCACTATTCCTCCTCCCTCATAGCATATTAGTCATCCCAACTCCTTTGCTTTAGTGATGATAAAAAAAATTGAAAAACAGCTACACCTTGCATTTTGCCTTGAAGGCAGAAAGGTTGGTGGTCACTTCAAGTTCCTGCAGCAGGAAGAGATTAATTTTCAATTACGTTCTACGGTTTGGGTGGGAGGTGGGGAAACAAATCCAAACATCCCCACGGTAAATTTTCCCCATCACTAGCTCCCAGCTTGAAAGATCCAAGGATCCCTCCAGCTTTTTCCAGTGAAAAAAAAAAAATTACTGCAAAGAAGAGCAACAGCAAGAGAAAGAGTCATGCAACCACCATCCTACTAAGAGATGGACTTGAGCTTATGCAGACCTAACAGATACCTTTACATGTTGCAGGGGAAGATCCAATTAAGCGACCACAGGCCGTACCACAGGCTGCACGAGCCCCCCCTGCGTGCCCTAGAAATCCTCAGTGCCTGAATCCTGTGCTGTGCTATCAAAAGCACGAAATCAGAGATTCTGCATATGGAGATGACGCTGTTTGGCATCACCCAAGGGATATTGCCTGCATATAAATTCTTATTTTAAAATATTCATTTTGGAAAGAAATTAACACAACAAAACTAAACATTCAAGATCTAGGAAACATTAAGCTAAAGCTACTTACGTGGGTTTTAGTTCCACCCAATAACACTGTTTCTACGTACACAGTCATACAGCTTTGCAACAGAATCCACTGTTTTATTCAGGATACAGAACAGAGGGAGATCATTTAATGGGAAATTATTCATCCTTACCACTGTGAGAGGTCTAGTCATATTTAAGCATACTGAACCAAGTCTACAGCAAATACAGGTTTTTTTTTTATTTGCATGGTCCATTCGAAGACCACCAATTCAGCTCCCCAATGAACACTAAGTGCTATTATCTCATACGTGCAAACAGATGATCCAAAAACTAAAGAGCATATTCTAGTCACATAATAAAGCCAGATTTATACAACAAAGAAAATCATGTAGCCACAAAATTTATTCTGCATGGGCATTCAGTTCTCCTAGTGCAGAAATGATCCCTGCCAGCTCTGCAATATCTTGCCTCACTCAACACAAACTCCCACAGTTAATGAGGCAATGACCCTGCAGAGAAGAGCCCCCTTTACTGCATATCTCACAAGCAGATCCATTCTGCATAGTGAAGTGTCCTGGTTTGGCCTAAACCAGGCCAATTTTCCTTTCAGTGATTTTTACTTTCAGCTAAGTCTCCTCTAAATAACTGCACTTTCTGAAACTAACTGCATGTTTTGCAGACGCTGTCTGCTTCCAGGACTGATAACGCTCGAAGTTTGTAGTTATCACTGAGGCACCAGTTAGGGATGTTGTGCAGAAAGGCTCTTGCTGTACTTGTTCTTGAGAGAAACCAAGGTCACTGATGAATTCCTCACTGCTTACGAGTGAAGAGCCAAAGGGGGGTCGCAGCTGCAGGGGGGAGCGGACAGGGCAGGTGACCCAAAATTGACCAACGAGGGTATTCCATCCCATACACGTCATTCTCAGTATAAAGCGGGGGGGATCACGAGGGTCTCGCTCTTTTCTGCTATGGCCGGTGTCCAAGGAGGACTCCGTCTGTTTTCCTGCTGCCCCCGATCCCGATCCGTGCATCCCTGAATCCAGCTCTCGACCGTCGCTAGGCCCAGGCTGGGCCTTCCCGGAGCCTGCCCTGCAGTGCCGGTGGTGACGTGGCTGACTTCAGGGGAGCTCAATCTTGGTTTTGTATATATATTTGTATATATTTGATTATTTCTATTATTGTTATTATACTCTTTTTCATTATTATAGTTTATTAAAACTGTTTTAACTTTCCAACCCGGAAGCCTCTCTCCCTTTTCCCTTTCCCTTTGGGGGGGAGAGGGAGGGTTAACAGAGAGCATCTGCCATAGGTTTAACAGCCGGCCCAGCTTTAAACCGTGACAGATTTATTGGCACCCAAAGTGGGGCTCGAGAGAAGCTCCGACAGGTTGCTCTGATAAGTCGAATCCCAGCTCCAGTGGGAGGAGATCCAGAGAGCTCAGCCAAGAGAGTATCAGATTTCTTTCTTTGAGATTTACGAGGGGTTGGAAATTAAAACAAATAGCTAAGATGATAATGTCATTTGCGAACCTTGTGTTACCTTTTTTCTTTTTAAAGCTTGTTTTACAGTTAAGACAGTTAAGTGTAATCATACCTTACTTGCCATATGCGTTGTGTGTTAGTGCTTACATGTGGTTTAACAGGGCGTGCTGGTCGAAATGTGTCGTTTCGGTATGCGTTGTGATACTGATTTATGTCGTGATAGACTGGGCAGTTATTATTCCAATCTCTTATCTCTGTGATACAATGATGGGCAGCTTTAATCGCGAATCGGTAGCTGCGCACACCGGGCGTCTTTTAACTGATTTTGATAGTATCTGCTCCTTTTTTGCCAAGCTGATCCCTACAAAATTCGAACAGGGCATGTTGTTATTTTTGGGTGTCCTGAATGTGTTACTGGTGTGCTATGTGATTAGATGTCAGTGCAGCAACAGCGGTAGGTATTATGCTGCCCCTGTAACCAGGAGAAAACACCGAAAGAAATCAGCTAGTAAAGTGAAGGATGATGACTCAGAGCCTTCTAAGGCAGAGCCAGCACAGGACCCAGGTGAAGGCCCTTCTCAGTCAGAGTCAGGGCCTGACACAGATGGGGGTTTCCTTGATAGTCTTTTTAAAGCAGACCCATCACACAAGAAAGATCCTTCTAAAGCAGAACAATCACAGGAGGACTCGGACTCGGACGCAGAGATAACCTACCACTCCTTATCCCTGAAAGAACTGCGAAGTATAAGGAAAGACTTTAGTCGTTATGACCGTGAGCCAATTATTACCTGGTTGCTCCAATGCTGGGATAATGGGGCGGATAACATAGAATTGGATGGTAGAGAAGCCAGACAGTTGGGATCCCTGTCCAGAGATGGTGGTATTGATAAGATGCTTCCAAGAAGGTCAAACACTATCAGTCTCTGGAGGCGACTCTTGTCAGCTGTAAAGAGCAGGTATCCCTATAAAGATGATGTTATGAGCCACCTAAGCAAATGGATCACTATAGAAAAAGGTATTAACTACCTTAGAGAACTGGCTGTGCAAGAGATCATTTATAGATACCCACGGGACATTGTAGATCCTGTAAATCCTGATGAAGTGGAATGCAACCGATCCATGTTCCGGAAGGTTGTGAGGAGTGCTCCACCGACACATACCCATACATTGTCAATATTAGTCTGGGGAGAAGATGCTATGGCACGACCTAGTGTGGGCGAAATGGCTAACTGTATGCGACAGTATGAAGATAATATTTCTTCCCCACTGCAGGCCCGTGTCTCGGCTGTGGGAAAAGTGACTTCTAAGGAAGACAAGGACTCATTGAAACAACTGTCAGAAAAACTGTCCAGGATCAAGAATCAACTTAAATCTCTACCTACACAGGCCCGCGTTGCAGCCTTTAGGAGGAAATGCCCTCCTACTGGACCAGCTCAAAGGAAACGGAACACGTTTAGGCCAAACCAGGACATGAAGGAATAAGAGATCTGTTGAAAAGTGATAGAATATAGCTTCCTAATTAAAACTACTTGCATGAAGGTGGCCAATAAAGGCTGTGTGAGCAAAGTAAACCATGCCAAATCATAAAGCAGTCATTAAGTTGTAACCTTATACATCATTGGGTAGGAGTTAATATCTCAAAAATTAAAATAACTTCCTGAAAAACAATACCTTTTTTAACACAGAGTATTACCCTAAAAGGAGCTATACTCTCCAAATATTTCAGCTGAGTAACTTGTATTGAGGAAGAGCTGCATTAACTATGCTAGACCACACTGAAACCTAACATAACTTTTTGAAATATACTTTAAAAAGCAACTCATAAAAATATATGCAAGTATATGTGCATTAGGATTAATAGAGAGTGTTTATGAACTATAAAAGATATGTGAATTAATGTAATAAAAGAAGGTTATGAAAAACAAGTATTTATGATAATAGTACAGCTTTGTGAAGGTTTGGTAAGATACCAAAAACCACCATTAAAAGTTCTGTTCAGAATAAATAAAAGTGGGTTGGAATAAATTTATTGCAACAACAAACGTGATTGGAAGTTTAATGCATAATAAACTTGTAAAAACAGTGCTAAGAGGTTTTGTGTTTTAAATTTATTGGATCAGTTAATGTAATTAATAGAAGACATCTCATTAGAGGATGTTAAAATGAAGCAAAAAATTATGCAATAAAAAGTTTTCTTAAAAGGGTACAAAAGACACAACTAAAGTCTTCCCAGGGCAGGGGAAGTGACCTCTTTTACTATGCCCGTGCTTCAAGGATTTATAAAAATAAGTAAAAAAACACACCCTAAAATAAACAAACAAAACATGCAGACAGTGAAAGAAAAACAAGCTAGAAGGGGAACAGCTAGGCAAATCATTAGCATAATCCTTGCTGAGCTAAAGCAAGGAAAAACAACTTTGAGACAAATCAACAGATAACTAGTATGTTAAATATGCATAGCTAGGAGGGTGAGGGAAGTACACATGCAAATAGACACCGCTTGTTTGACACAACTTCTGAGCAAAACAAGAAGCTCCAGAAGATGCAGGCTAAAACCAATGCCAGGTGCTGCAAACACATTGCCAATCTTTGGCAACAGGGAAATTAATGGTATTTAGTTATCCTCAAAAACAATGCTATAAAGAACCAATGATTCGATAATCCTAATTTATCATCTCTCACAGGACAGTTATAAAGATAAACCAAAAAATCCTAAACAACTGGAAGCTTTCAGCACAGGCAACTGCAAAACATATCATAAAAAGGAACCCAAACCATCAAACTTCATTTAGAGATTACTGTAATTCCACAAGTGTTACCCACTATCTACAGAAAGTAAAGGAAGGGGATACTTCAAAGCAGAACAAATACAATGAAGCATCTCATGCATTTCAAAGAGTGAAGACATACATTTTTTTATTGAGCAAGTTGTGCACTCTGGCATTGGTTAAAGGCTTGTTACCTCTGTGTACATGAGCTAAAGCATCTGAAGCTGTAAAGAAAAATTATATCAGGTGGTAAACGCTTTCCTACAGATGTTGCTTTTATACTCTCTGTAGACCTGGCATCACAGAAATAAGTTGCATGTACACGATAAGAAGTAGTACTATGCAATAAAACCCCAAACCCAGCTAGCGCAGCTGTAAGAATAAATACAGCCCTTGATTCTACTGCTCAGGACACTGCCTGCGCCACATCAATATACTCACATGCTTTGCCAATGGATTTCTCTGCTACACAACAAGAGGATACCAATTTTGAGTTTCAAGCTCTGTAGCAGATATACTCTAACACTAACATTTCTCTGCCTTCCTCTCCCAACCCCTTCCTCTTTGCCTCCTTTGCCCCTCTCCTTTTAGCTACTGTCACACCATTCCTCCTTCTCCCCTACTTGCATTCCCTTCCTTCGTTCTCCTCTTCAGCTTTATTCCTCCAGCCCTCCCTGTTGCTGGAATGCTTACTTCTATGCTGCTGATCTGCCTACCCACTGCTGACCCTTCCCTTTCACAGTGCACTTTCTCTTCCTCTCTCAGCTCCTACTCTGACTTTCCATCCTCCAAAAACACTGGAATTAAACAGAATTGCACCCTGACTCCAGCCTCTCACATCTCCTTCTCGACGATCCATTCCTCAAGCCCTTCTCATTGCACCCCAGCACCTCCTCCTGCTCCAGCCAAGCAGTGAGGAGGGGTGAAATCAATGAAGCACCTCTGCCCTCTGATCTGGAGCCTACTGTGCCCGGCAAGGGCACGAGAAGTCCTGCTCAGCCTGTGTGCCAAAAGCACATCTGGCCCAACAGTCACACAGGATTTGAGGATAACAGACTGCTCTGCTCTCATGTGGCCTCTGGAGACTGTAGGTACAAACTCTAGGAAGTCTAGAGAGCACACATAAGGAATTCACACCTGCATGAGCAGCAAGAGGCATTATCATCAATACCATAGGAGCCGCTTCCTCTTCCTCATCCACGTGATGAAATGCAAAACAAGGTTTTGACAAAATGTTCTTCAAAAACATCAGCCTTAAAACAGACTTCTATTGTGTTGAATCTCAGTCAAAGTTCTGCAAACCTGTAAGCTACTAAAGACAAGCTCTTACAAATAATAAAAAAAATCACTAAGTTCTTTCCTTATGGAAACCACCATCTTTCCTGTCAATAATTACTGGAGGCAACTAAAACTGCAGAGTTATGTCTGGATTTACCTTTCCATTACAAAGCCAATCTTTACCTCAAGCTCTGATTCTTACCCCCCATCCCACAGGTGGGACATACCCCTGGTCTAAAAATCAGGAACTCTTACACCATTCTATTGGTAATCTTCACCAAGCTTTCTATTCTGTTTCCACTCAGTTTCCATTGCTTGAAAGGTATTTGGATGAACAGAAAATCCTTTTGACTTCAACTTTTATTTTCCTGCCAAGGTGCAATCCTTTCCTTGAATATCCACTGCCAACTCCACCTCACATTTTTAAGAATTTAGAGAGGCCCACTGTCGTCCATCAGCCACACAAATGCAATATTTTCCACATTTTTACCCATGCTTTCATTCTGTTTAAAGGAAATTGTTGATGCCCTGCTTCATTAAGCTCCAGGACAATTATCAGGCAGGTTTGCATGTGAAAGCCATTTTTTTGCTCTCGGAGGAAATATGCTGATGAACACTTGATCCTTTTTTTGCCTAATTCATTTCTGCTCATTCCAATTGTCAAAAAATAAATTAGTGCCAGAAAGGTCAGATGAGTCTGGCCAGGTGCCAACCACTACTATCATTAATATTTTCATTGAACTAGTCATGTAACCAGGTTCTCTCATAACATGTTGCCCAGAAAACCTTTGTTCTTATTAAAAGAAAATTTAAAGTGATGTATGGGAATCCTAATAGTTAACATTTGGAGCATGTTTGAGGAGGAGTAGCTATACTTTCAAAATTCATATCAGAGACCTGGGTCTCTCAGGGAAATCCAGTCTATCAGAGAAACTCTCAAGGGGAAAGTTACCAGCAAAACACGTGAGTGGAAAAGGGTAATACTGCAAAATAAATAAAACCATGTACATGTTTAACAAGTGCAAACATTGTATAGGTTAGCACGTTTTCAAGTTAAAATTACATTTGTGAAATGGCGTGAAAGAGCGGATGTTCTATAATTTGACTACTTACATGCAGACACCTTTTAATTCAGCTGATATTTTTTGCATGACTACTCTGTCAAATGAAAAATTATTAAAAATTCAAACAAACACAGAGCTAATAACTTCAAGAGGTAAAGAGTGGGATTCACCTTTACAGAAATATTTACTTTTATAGATATACAAGTAGACTGAGTTGTATCTTCACTCAAATTCAGCTGAGGATCTTGGGAGAAAGAAGCAACCTTTAAGCTCACAATCACATCGGAAGTGTATTTGGTATGTGAGAGAACACGTCTAGGTTGGATGCAAGAGCATTTCCATCACACAAAGGTGAAGTGCCAGGGATTCCTGAAAAAGCAAGGAAGAAGTGGGCTGTAGGTCATACGGCTCTTCTAGGAAGGTGCTCTCCACCTATGCTGCATTAAGATCAGCTATTCATGTTTTATCCCATCTTTGGGAGTTGAGGGGGGGGAAAAAAAAAAAAATCAATACTTGACTAATTAGCAACATTTAAGTAAGCCAGAAAGAGAATAAGCTGTTTTCAGCAAGTCATTTAATTACGTAGCACACACAAGTACTATGTTTATTCAGGCCCTTAATTAGTTCAGTTTACTCTTTCTCCACTCTAATTAAAAACTGCAAGTTCTTAAGTGCAAGTAACCTGAAGAAAGGTTTGAGGTCCCTCCGTTTAACAGCGTATACTGGTACCGAGAACAAATAAAAGTGGGTAGATAATATATACTTCAGTTACGCAAAACCTCTAATGAGAGCGTAGATGAAGTTTAAGGTAATTGGTGAGCTCAAACACGTCTGTTGGAAGGTAAGCTACCTGCTAGACTAGCACCGGCAAGGCACAGAGGTAGTCCAATAGCTTCCTTGCAGCTGGGTATAACAGTGTTTCTCACTTAAATGTTCTATTCACAGTCAGATCAGCTGGGTCCAACTTCTCAAGCAGTTGCAGAATGAGGCTCAGCTATGTCTCTGCAGAGGTGTGCCTTGATATCCTTGACACTACATCTCAAGGAATTATTTTAACAAAACAAAAACATTATACAGTTATAACTGAAAAATTACTGGAAAACATTCAGTCCTGCCAACTACTCTAACTCCCACAGACGCAGTCACAGCAAGCTGATACCCTACAGCAAGGCTGTCCAGCATTTATGCTGTGTCCAGCAATGCAGAAAACTAAATTCTTCCCAGAGGGCCTCAACTGACCATATCTGTACCTGACATATGAACAACATGTAGCCGCTCCCATCACCCATATATACACTTCAATGACTGGCCACATGCAAAGTCTCCTGTTCCTATTACACATTTGATGAGGAATGCCCATGTTTTGGTTGCAGTAGAAGAGGAATCAGAGCTTTTCACTGTCCTGAAAGTCACATATCTCATCCCAGCTGAAAGTTCATAAGCCACTGCTCTGTTGCACATACCTCAATCTGAAGGTAACCAGCAATTTAAAATATGTATTTCATTTGTTTAAACAAATAAGATTGAGAAAATGGAGAATGGCATTGCCACGTGGCCCACAATAGATGCATGTTAATAAATATCTGTTAATGATTTTTTAAATTATTTCTTCCAACAGTTCCTATATCTACCCTTGAGATGTGCCGCATATGTTCTAGAGTCCTCTGGTGTACTACCAGATGGAGACTAACAAACAGAGGCAGAGGTGAACTTGAAAGACTAGGGGATTTTATTTTTTTTAAGCAAACTGAGACTGCCAATTAGCTTGAGACAGCTTTTAGTGCAAGGAAGTATAAATTTTGAATTGCTTATGAGTTAGTAAATGGAAAGCAACATCTTTTTCACTGAAAAAAGGTCACACCCCTTTCCAGTGTTATGGAAAGCTTTCTGGAAACTTGGTTTTATTATAGCAAAGAAGGGAAGAAATGTAATAAATGTCTAATCATCTTCACTGTATCAAATTTTTGAAGTGAAATTTATTTTCTTGCATGTTTAAAGACAAACAGGTAGTTTAGCTACATGCTCACGTAGCCATCTGCTAACTATCTTGGTTTTAAGAAGATCTCAAACTATGAAACTAGATGATTAAACAAAAAGTGAGAGAGATTAAACCAGACAACGTTTAATCTGGTCCCCGAAACCAAACATTCCAGCTATGCCTATACTTCAAAACCATCTGAAGGAAAACTCTCACACAAACATCTCCTTCCTCAGCTGTAGAGCTTTCCACAGACCCCTCTAAAAAGCAACATATATTGTTTCCTTTGGTCTGCCTCGCACAGGTGACAGCAGCATTTCACTGCCCCAGCATCATCACCCACAGGAGATCTCACGAACAAAAGCAAGAATCTTCTGTTTCTGCTTTTTGCTTGTGGCACTATGGCACTCTGCCCCCAAACTCCCTCCCCCTCTGAGTTCGAGTGCCCAAACACAGGCAACCCTAGAGAAAGGAAAGAGTACCAGGACAGTGGATTTAATCCTGCAGCACAGCAGATGCCCCAGGAGTGCAGCTGCTTGAACATCAGCCCTATATGGCCACGTTTGATGGCAGGGGCAAGGGGAGTAAGGCACTAAATCACTTTTAGGAAAAAGTTGGCTATAGAAGCTTTTCCAATGGCCTGCAGACAATGGGCCCAGGAGACTGGTGGGCCTACGTTGCTCATGGGACAACACTTGAGCAAGAGTTACAGATACAGATAGATGAAGTCTGTTATATCAGTCCCCTGACACCAAACCAGAGCTTACCACCAGCCTGCTCCCCACCACACTGCTACCTGCCCAGCCCAGGAGCATACCTGGTGTGAGGAGGGCATTACGCTACTGGCCATCCCCACCAACAGTCAACAACCCAAAATCCCTGCCAAGGCAGAAGTCTACTTGTAATCCTCTCTCACTCGGCTCACAATATGCGTGTCATGGACCCAAAGCACTTGTGGCAACACCTTGACAAATGTGACGAGCTTTTCTTTCCTTTTTTCAGCCCTTCTCCTTGGTGGCCACAACCACCACAGATTAATCTCAGATCCAAACAAAATCCATTTCAACACTTATGTTTCTGCTGCTTGTGTAACAGGGAATAGGATCTGAACTATTGCTGTGCATGATGCCATTACACCTGTGTAAGTCTACAACCACAGCTTTTGGAGAGGGGAAGATGCCACACAGGAGAGAAGTATAAAGGCTTGCTGAGTTCATCATTTAAACAGTAGCCAGCACTAAGCTAGACACTAATGCAGAGTGGGGACTGTGCAGACAGTTTCCACCATCCCTGCTGCACCACAAGAAGGTTTGCCTATACCTCATAGCCCTATGGAAATTGCTTTTAAAAAGCATAAAATCCTCATGGTCAGACTGGTAACCTCCAGCACTTGGCAGCTCTGAGGTAATGCCCCATTTCTACCGAAAGCCTCATGCAGAGCTTACACTTACCTAAAGAAAAGACAGGAAAAGCAGTTCTATCACCAGAGACGGAATGGGGAGTGCTGGAAAAAGGGTCTCAGATGTAGGTTACAGCAGGGGGAAAAGGGAAAGAGCTGACCTGGATGTGTCCTTGCTCCTAAAGGTACTCTGGAACAGCAACCCATTCTCTGGCCTCTGCCTTACCATGCCCCCAAGATGAAGCTCAGTTCATGCAATCTCTGTGACTGGGCAAAACTACTGTGCAAAGTACAGCTGTGGTCCCAGATCTCCATGATGCCCTTCAACTTATTAGACTTAATCAGACTCTGACTGCATCTCTAGTAGCCAGAGGTAGACACAAGGTTACTATCAAAGATCATCTGATATTACTGCTGGGTTATTTTGCCACCAGAGAGACTTTCCGGTCTTTCACGTCACAGGCTGAAAAGCTATGTTGTTTCCAGGGGTCCCCAGGCTGTACTTTGCCTGGTCTTCTTGGAGAGCAAAGGAGCAGGTGTCACCATTGCAACACTTAATGTAGTAAAGAGAGGATAATATAGAAAATAAAGTGAATTACAGGAAACAAGTGATTTAAGCAAAGGTGAATAACAACAGAAGTTATTAGTTAAAAAAAGGAAAGGATTTCAAACTAGGAGAAACATGGAACTAGAGAACATGGGGAATTATAAAGCATTGAGGCCTCATGGTCAACAGCAGTTAAAGGCATACAAGCCATCTGGCCCTTTACCTGGCACAGAAAACATTCAGGATTTAATGAAAGCTTGGTAGTTCAGGAGTCCTCCAATGGCCCATGTATGGTCATATTGGAAGACTTCACAGTAGTATAGACAAATCATTAGGTCTTATGTCTCCATCCAGGACTGGAGAGAATCCAATGCACACCTGGGGAATAACTTCTCGTTTAGATTCCTCCACAGAAACAGACCCCAAAACTGCTCAAACTAACCCAGTCACAGCAAGTAGGACAATCAGGGGGTTGCTTCAAAATTCACTACAGTGCCAAAGTAAGATACCAATACAGATACAGACCAGGAGTCGAGCCATTCAGGTGCCAGATACCTCAAAACCAGAGACAGGTCCTAAGCTGAAACAAAAGCATTCAAAGAGTCCAGAAGATTTTGAGTGGAGATCCAAATAATAGCCACATCTGTGTTAATGCAAGTTTGCAGCCAGCCTTTATGAAGCCCAGTGCATATAGGAGCAACTGATGTTGCTACTGTTCACATATTTGTCTGAAACTAGTACCTCTGGAAGGTTTTTTAATTAAAAAGGATTTAGTGCTATTAAACAATAAAATATCAGAACCCACAGGAGGCATAATTGCAAGATGATTGTGCAGCTCCACAGTTTCCAAATCCACATGGTGTTATTGGCAGCTAGCCTTCAATATAAGAAGGTAACAAGAAAAAGTACACAGCCAGGGACAGTGAGGTGAAGTGCCTGCCATCCCTTAAAGGAATACTGCTCCTCTCGGAGGCTTCTGCGCTGACTAGACCCTGAGACAGCCGCTGCCTTAGTATAACTCATGGTAATCTCACTGACTGCAGTGTGGATAGCAAACATGCAAAGTTTACCTGGGTAACCTCAATGCTACCATAAACTGAGTAGGCTTCTAGGTTTTCACTAAAGGCAAGGTTTGGCCCAAGACACATATGTGAACAAAAGCTTTGACTCAGGCAGCCAGAAAGTATTGAATTTGCCTTCAACAAGCTTTGGCCATGGTCCACAATCTGTGCTGGCAACTTCACAGAACAAATCCTTTTTAGCAACAGCCTCCCTCCTGCTACTTCAGCATCTTCCCATGAAGACCTGCTTAACAGTGGGAGTTGCATAAGAGCAAATAGAAGCAAAACAGAGCTGGAGTGAAATAGCCCATACAGGTTTGAAATTGTTGCTCTTTCAAAGATGCATAAGCAGGCTAAAAAAAGCTTTGGTTTGTTTTTTGGGTTCTTTTGGGGGTGAAGAAGCAGGGCATGGCAGAAATTAAACATGCATGTGTTTTGATAATCCAGCCATTTCACTTCATATTTTCAAAGCATCTCAAAACACCACTTTGAAAAACAAGAAGTCTTTCCAAAGAGAAAATTTATGAATTTCACTAGAGTCCTAAATAGAATGCTTTGTTTGACCAAAATTAGATTCCCCTCCACCTTCTGTTTGTCCCAATGCCACTGCTTCTCATTCTCCCAAACGGCTTCCTCACTGCATGCACAAAGCTACTTTACATGTTACTAGAGGGACAGAGATGACTTTATGAACTCCTACCATGTAGTTACAGCCCAGCAGTGTCTGGGCTCCTCATTCTCTGTAACATCAAACCCTTGCACTGTTCTGTAAGATACATTAGCCACCCATTTCTCATTCCAGTGACAATGGTTTAGCCTGCATTGAAGCAGAGGCTACTCTAAACCTCAGCTCCTTTGGCTTCAGTGCGATACTGACTACCCAGATACCTACAATACCCTTATGTCACAATTTCCTGTTGAGTTAAGGCAAAACTATGATGACCAATATACTTGAAGCAGATGAATGCTAATACACTTGCAATCACACCAATCAGGAAACTGATCTGCACGGGGCGATGGGGCGCAAAAGACAAAGGAACAAGGACAAAACCTCGCACTTCCACTGGGTGGAATTCCCAATCTCATTTGCTGCACAGCTACAGATGGAAAAAAGGCAGCAGTGAAGTGCCACTGAAGAAACACGTAATAAACCAACCTCTGAGCCACATCCTAAAAGTGCACCGACAACCCAATGCCCAGTACTTCAGTGTAAGCTATAAAACAAAAATTCCTCTAAAAATTCAGGTTTAATTTACTTGCCTGTCACAAAGCAAGTCTGTAGCAGTACAGGGATACATGATTTCAAGCATAAAATCTTGGTCTAATGTTGCGATCTTTCTTGAATAATCACTAGCATATTCCCAGCCTTCAGAGTCCATCCTTGCTGACAGCATGCCAGTACAGAGTTTGGCAGGGATGCTGACACACTTGCCAGGTAACACAACAAAAAAAAAAAGTTTCAGGCTCAGTGTTTCTAAAGATATCTGACACACAAGTGGGACACTATTGATTGTCTCTGCTGTACTTTATAGGCTGCCTTAGCAAGCAGCACTTTCAAAAAGGGCAGAAGACGGATGTTGCAATCACAAGGCAAGAGATGCTGCAAGACAAAACCTTGCAAATGCACACATTGCTTAGCACACAAGACTTGCAGGCCCATCCTCCATGGACATGCCTTGTGAAAGACCAGTCTTGAGTCTCCATACGCACACAAGTCTGAATAGACGGACAGCATTGAGAACACCGGTTTTATTCTCAAGCTTTTCAATGAACAGATTCCCATCTCCCTGCAGTTGCTTTTGTACCTTGAAATAAATGAGCAATCCAAAGACCTGGAGAAAGCATTACTGCTGAACCCATGCCCACAATACAGGCAGCGATTCAGAAGGTGCCACATTAAGGAAGCAAGAAGAAAGTTACACCTCAGTGAGCACCTCTGTGGCAGCAAGTAGAGACCAGAACCTACTAACATCATGTGGGGTTGGACTAGTGACAGAGCACATAGCTGCTGAGCAGGTAAAAAGTTCTCCATATCAGTTTTGGCTTGTCACTCTGCTAGGCAACCTGCTGAGCTACATCTGCTGTAGAGATTTGCAGAAGGGCAGGCTCAAGACTGACAGCCACTACGACAAGAAGAGTGGGACACAAACAAGATTAAAAGCTGCTAAAGTATAACATTTGCAAAACCTGTAATTGATCAAAGAATGCTCCAGCATTACAAACTCTTCCCATGCAAATTCTTTTCCCCATCTCTATTCTGGATGACACCAATGGAAATTTGTAACACTTGACAGTAACAAGTTACTGAGACTTATCTTAAAAAAAGCGACAGAAACAGAGAATCACAAACCAGCAAAGATTGGAAGAGAACTCTGGAGATTTCCTAGTGTAATACCCTGCTCAAGCAGGGAGAACTAGGGCAAGTTGCTCAGGTCGACATCCAGTCAGGCTTTGACTCTCTCTTCATGGATAGAGACTCCAAAACCTCTCTGTGTCACCTGTTCCAGGTGTTTAACAAACCTCACAGTAAAATAATTATGTTTAAAGGAAGTGTCCTGTATTTCAATTTGTGACCACACGCATAAGATCCCCCCTGAGCCTTTTCGTCTCCAGGCTGAAGAATAGCAGCGCTCTCAGCCTCATCTCATATGAGAGACACTCCCATCCTCTAATAATCTTCACAGTCATTTTCTGGACTTGCTGCAGTATGTCCATGTCTCTCTCATATTGAGGAGCCCAGAACTGGACAAAGCACTCCAGATGTGTCTCACCCTCCAGAGCAGATGGGAAGGATCATCCCCTTGAGCTGCCAATGATGCTCTTCCCAATACAGCCCAGGAAGCTGTTGGTGTTCTTTGCCTCAAGGGCACATTGCCGCTCCTGCTGAGCTTGATGTCCACCAGGACCTTCACTACTGGTGCATGCAGCTATTGCTCCCCAGGGGTAGGACTTTGCATTTCCTTTTGCATAACTTCACAGGATTCCTGTCAGCTTGTTTCTTCAGCTTCTCAAGGTCCTTCTGAATGACAGCACAACCATGTTGTGTATCAGCCGCTCCTCACAGTTTTGTATGTTCTGCAAACTTGCTGAAGGTGCACTCAGTCCCATCATCCAGACCATTAATAAAGATGTTAAACAGTATTGGCCCTAGTGGGGTACACCACTAGGGACCGATTTCCAACTGGGCTTTGTGCTGCTGACCACAACACTATATACCCATCAGCTCAGTCAGTTTTCAGTTAATCTCATTGTTCATTTGTCTAATCCACGCTTCATCAGTTTGTCAATGAGAATGTTATGGGAGACAGTGTCAAAAGCCTTACTAAAGTCAAGATTAAACACATCCACTGCTCTCCCCTTATCTACCAAGCTAGTCGTCTCATCAGGTTCATCAAGCATGATTTCACCTTCATAAATCCATTGCTGACTACTCCCAATCACCTTCTTGTCCTTCATGTGTTTGGAAACAGTTTGCAGGTTTATTTGCTCCATCACTTTTCTGGTGACTGAATGCAAGGCCAATCACCTACAGTTCCCCAGATTCTCCTCTGCGCTTCTTGAAGATAGTGGTGACAATTGCTTTCTTGCAGTCCTCAGGAATCTCCCTCAATTGCCATGACCTTTCAAAGATAATCAAGAGTGGGCTCATAATAGCATCAACCAGCTTCATTCGGCACTTGTTAAGTACATCCCACCCAAGTCACATGGACTTGTGTATGTCCCCTTTAAGTGTTCCATAACCTAACCCTCCTCCACTAAGGGTAAGTCTTCCTTGCTCCAGACTTTACCACTGATCTCAGGGGCCAGGATTGCTGAAGGCAAGATTTACCAGTAAAGGCCATGACAAAGAAGGCAGTGAGTACCTCAGTCACTTCCCCATCCTTTGTCACAAGATCCTCCTGCCCCATTCAGCAGTGGATCCAAATTTTTCTCTCATGTATCTGTTTAGAAGCCCTTTCTGTTGCCCCTTCACATCACTTGTCAGATTCTGGTGGGCTTTGGCCTTCCTAATCCTATCCTTGAAGTGATCAGTGTCTCCCATGCCTCCTGGGTCACCCTGTCCCTTCTTCCGAACTCTTTCTACACTTTTTACAGGAATGGCCAGGTGCAAGAGACTTGCAGTCAATGCTTGCTCCATTTCAGTACTCCATCATAAGCAGTATTCAGTTTCATGTGTTTCAATTTATTCCCCAGGGGACTTCTGGGGGATGGTGGGAAGTCCCCCAGCAATTTTTTTTTTTTTTTTTTTAATGCACTTGAAAACCTGACTCCTAATCAAAGGAACAGCAGCCTTAAATGAGTAAGCATGGCTGAAGCACTTCACACTTAATGATGACCTTCACTAACATGTTTTGAAGGTACTTCCCAAACAAGGTCTCATCTTTTAATTTTCTTCCATTTTCATCAGGTGAAGAGATGAAAGGCCTGCAGTGCTAGACTCATTTCAAGTTCCAAGGAGGGGTCTAAGCAAGAACAAGTAATAAGCATGCTTTAGTAACTACTGTAAATCACAGGGTGTCTAATTTCCTATTGCTCTAGCATAGTCTATTATAAAGATGTTACCTCTTCATCATGGCAGCCCAGTTTGCATTCACTTTGAACATGAATCCACAAGACATCACTGAAATAGTATCAGGTCATGGTAATTCAGGCTACTAAATTGCATACCTGGCACCGATACAAAGTTCTCTGTTTTATATTAGACAATGAAAGGCCTCCTTGTTCCATTCTTATTCCTCGCTGATAAAACAGAGCCTGAGGTACATGCACAGCATGCATAACAAGGGAACACATCCAGAGGTCTAATGACTTTCTGAAGTACTTTTGTAATCTCCCTAGCAAGGGGTTATACAAAATGCTGCTATTCTTTTCACTCAAACAAACACTATTTTCAGGATAATTAACTTTTTAAAAAACTTATTTCCAGAAGTATGAAACATATTGCAACTTCCAATATTTATTAATCTGCAGTATTGTGTTAAACCTTGGCACTCTCCAGCAGTGATGTTTCAAGAGCAGTTGGAAGTCAAACAACTGTGTCCAGGGTCTTAAAGATTGCAAGTAAACAAGTTTAGAGGAAAGAATTTTAATCCTGTGAAGAGTTTTAGATATCCAGAAAGATTAGCATTATTGGAAAAAATTCTGCAGCATCTGATTTTATGTCAATTAATTATGAGGTAAATATTAATTTCATACATTTTATAAAAGCTTGTTTACCCATTCTAAAACCATAACATCTTTATTAATAATCTGAAGAGTATTAGCAAATAGCATTTTAACTTCAGAGGTTATCAAATTGGCAGTTACTACCAAGACAGCTTGAGATAATACAAGAGATGTGCAGAAAATCAGAAATATGGACACAACAGCATAATATTTCACCAGTAGAATATAGAGCAATACATCTGGTGGTGGGAGGGAAGAGGGGAAGTCACCCCAACATAGATGTTCAGCACAAACAAGACACGAATAAAACTGCCAAAGAGTGCAAGGTCACTTAGGAAAGCAGACAAGGCAGAAGAGGTAACCAAGTGGCAGCAGGACCCCGGAGCACAGGGGCAGAAGGAGTGGAGCAGACGATCTCTCCCACACACACCACGTGTGTTCCTAATCATTAAGTACAATACTAACAATTCCCATCTCTTCCCTTGAAACCCTAGTATAAAAGATGCACCAAGTTAAAGTGAAAATAGCATCCAAACACAATCCACTTTTGTTTTAGGGCTAGCTTCTGAGACAAGCTAGCCACAAAGTTAAAGGGTTGTAATAGTTGACCTGACATTTTTTCCCCCCACACACACCATACCAAATTTGTACGTTTCCAAGCATCTCTCCCACTCAACACTAAGAGCTGTTAAGTGCTACAGCAGATTACCAAGTGTTAATGTGTCTAGGTGTTGGCAGTGGGGGACTGCAGGGTGGCCTCTGTGAGGAAGAGGCTGGAGCTGCCCATAATGGACACAGCCAGTTCCGATGGACCCACCGCAGGGCATAGCTGAGCCCCTCAGCCAAGATGGTGCCACCTCAGGGGAAATGTATGCAAGAAAGGGGCAAACACTGGCTGGCAGTGAGGGGTAAGAAAAAAAAAGTGTGAGAAACAGCCCTGTGAACACTGAGGTCAGAGACTGATGAGGGGAGGAGGTGCTGCAGGCACCAGAGCAGAGACTTCCTTGCAGCTCCTGGAAATACCATGGTGGATGTGATGGGCTGACCTTGACCAGCAGCCAGATACCCACCCAGCCGCTCCCCCACCTCCCCTCCGCAACAGGATGGAGAAGAAAATAAGATGGAAAAGCTCATTGGTCAAGATAAAGACAGTAAACTGGGAGAGGTAATGGGCAAAACTGGGTCTGGACATTGCCAGAGAGGGGAATAATTGTGGGGTATCTTTTGTGGTTGTAAAGCAGTGAAGGGACAAGGGGTGGAGCTTTATTGTGTGTGTAAATTGTCCAACCTTTGTCAGTGTTGTGATGACATTTTGATTTTGGTGTGAGGATTCCCCCGCACACACACACACCATCACCCCTTTCAAGATAATGACTGGTTTTAATAAGGAAAGCAAAGCTGCACGTGCAAGCAAAGCAAAATAAGGAATTTATTCACTGCTTCCCATCAGCAGGCAGATAGTCCAGCCTACTTTCTTGGAAAGCAGAGCCTCAACATGCAGTAAGCCATTACTTGGGAAGACAAACACCATAACCATGAGTGCCTCTACCCCCTTCTTCCCCCTTTCCCTGAGCTTTTATTGCTGACCACAGTGTCCTATGGCAGGGAATATCCCTTTGGTCAGATCAGGTCAGTTGTCCCAATTATGTCACCTCCCAACCTCCTTGCAGACCCCCAGCCTACTGACCTTGGGCAGGGCACTGTGTTGGAGAGAGCTCTGATGCTGTGCAAGCACTGTTCAGCAACAGCCAAACCACTGGTGCATTATCAACACTTCTAGCCATAAATACAAAAAACGGCACCATATGGGCTGCTATGAAGAAAGTTACCTCCATCCCAGACAGACCCAGTCCAATCTCCACCCCTTATGTCCATACCATTTGCATCATGCCCCGGTCCCACATTATCCAATACATTTAAGTATCCTCTGACCACCCCATCCCATTCCTTTCTTTTTCATTCCCTGAAATCCCTTCGTACCAACACTTACAACATGTACTCCACACTTTAACCATCTTTACGTCCAGCAGTCAGATTTATACATCTTCACTAACCAGATATCCTCTGTCCCTTAACAGGGGCCGAAGACAATTTGCCACACCAAGGTAGCTACTTAATAAACTGTTTCATTTAGACTTCAAAACATAGAAAGGTCTTCACAAAGAACAAGCGTACAAGTCACTGGTTTCAAAGACAGAATACTAGATGAAGCGATCTAATACACATTGCCTTCAAGTGGCATCAAGTGTACATGTACATAAGGGTGTAAAATCTAAAGGCGACATTAAGTACGTCAGAGAAAAAAAAGTCTCTTTGCAAACCACTGACAATACCCTCATCTTGCAGCATTCTGGGAATAAGTTTATCTCAGGAAAGCAGCACAAAAACATTTTTCACTTTAGACCTTTTTGTCTTTATCTATGACAGGATGAGCCTACCGCTTCTAGCTTTGCTACTTTTTTTAGTCTCACAGTTTTCAAACCCACCATTGTTATTATTCGATAGTCGCTTCAAACAAGCACCACAGTACTATTTTATTAATAGTCACCACTATTCAAGCAGCAAAACCAGATCCAAACTAAATGCAACCCTTAAGAACAGGGTTCTTCTCTCATTTTCATTTTACCTCCATTTAGCAGGAGAAAGTGTATCATACTAAGCCCCATTCCTACTTTTATGTTGCAGAGAACTGACTGCACTCATAGCCATTTAAGTCAATTTTATCCTTGCTAAGACTGTTCAAGGAAAAGAGGGTTGGTGTAAAGCTGTGCCTATAAGGAAAGGCTCTTACCTGCGTTAGCCCAGGGGAGATACCAGGGGCAGCTGACATTCACGTAGGTGCCGGGCAGTCCATCTGGCCAGCAGGCATAATTGTCAAACGTTCTGTTGCGGAACTTGCCTTCTGCAGAGAGATGGAAGGGAGGGTCATGCCACTGCCTTGTATTAATACTGCAAGGACGAAAAGACTGAAGAGCAGAAGATAAAAGGAAACACGGACATGTGCATTTAAGCCGTAACAGCATTATGCAATTAAGCTTGACATAGAGTTAAACAAGATTTATTTGTCCAAAGGAGTTTATCCCCACACAACAGGAAACTGTTGTTTCAGAGGGAACTGAAGAAGACTAGTGTCTTTGACTAAATCAAGAGACAAGAAAGGTAAATCAATACTGATCCATTCCATCTTTCTCTTTACACACCTTAAGTGTCTCAGTTTATTTAAAATATATTTTTTCTATGAATACTGTAGATAATCATTCCTGAGAATGGTTCACAGTCATGCAGTTGGAAAGTGTAGCCTATCTATATATCCATCAACAAAATACCCACACACAGCCATAACTTTGCATTACAGCTTAATCACATGAGAATACTTCACTACTTCAGATTTATTACACTGTCATTCTGAGAGGGCAGCACTCAAACCGCTCAACAGGACAATGCACCAGAGGAGATGAATGTTTCTCTGCATTGTTGTCATCAGCTACCCGCTCTCACTCTGCCATAATAGGTAGCTAAAGAGAAGCAAAGTTTAACATTTTTGAAATAATTCTTCACAGATACAAATTTAGACCCATCTTATCTTTCTCAGTGTGTCACAAAAGCACTGAAGCATAGGAGAGGCTGCACTGTATCTACTTCTGAGTGTCATTGACAAGTCACCAGCGTCCTCTAAACACCATGATGCTGGCACATCGTAGCTGCTCTCAGCACATTACAGCAGCTCAACTGCTAAGACCAAGCTGCGATTCTCATTTTCACTAAGACTTGTTTTTTTTTTTAAAAGCCATTTGAGCATTTTACAATGCTCAAAATAATTTAACACCAACTTTAAGGCCCACAAACTGCTAGGTCAATGTGAACAGCATGGTCCCCAGATTTCCTAACACCTGTGTGCTCTTCTCAACGCTGACCCCTAAAGAAGTTTCAAGGGTATTACATTAGTGTGCTGCTTTGATGTGTTACAGACACCACTTGCCACTGCAAAACACTCTGGACCTAAGACTAACACCTTTACAATGATATTGTTTCTATAAGATGCTTCCTCAACAGAGGAAGAGTCCCACAGTGAGCAGGTGGAAGGCAAATGAGATAAAGAAGAAACAGACTGGAAAGTAAGCTGGAGAAGTATTTTCAAGTTCATAATCACTCCCTTGCTACTGTTATCATGCATTTTAAAAATTAATACATCCTATCTCTACCAAGCAGGCTTACCTGCCGTGACGGGGCGGTGCCTCATGGAAGTATTTCAGGCATTGGAGCTGATACTCCTTCCACTTCTGCATAACCCCAGAGAGGGATCCATCTGAACTCTGAAAGAGAAATCATGAGTCTCAGACATTGCAGGGATTTAAACTGTGCATTTTTCATGCAGCCTGAGTAGGTGGGTGTGAATAATGACTACAAGCCAAAAACAGCACTGCTTATCATAAGGGGTACAAGGTCGCTGCTATGCATTTACCTGATTCCAACCAAAGAAATCCCTTTCTATTTGTACTATGAGGAACTGAAAAAAACCCATAAACAACTATACCACGTCCTCACTGAAACCCAAACTGAGCTAGCCTTGCTCTCTTGAACATGCACCAGTTGTGTGATTTATTATCTCATGAAAAGACAGGGACAGCAGCAAGTCCTATTTAGGAGAAGTTTTCTTTCCAACAGCAGTATTTCTGCACCCCATAAATGAGACCCAAGTTAATTCACTGTATTCAGCAGATATTCCCCAAGCATTCTTCCAGAATGTGGATGAATAGCTTTGCCAGCTCAGCTTTTCTTCCATGAACAACAGCTTTTCCCTGCATCCAGCATATTTTTCCTGAAGCCACAGAAAGAGCAGGGAGCTCCTTTTTGCACAGTTTGAAAGGCTGTAGGTTCCAACCATCAGCTAGCCCAGGTACTGAGGGGGCAGGGTGAAAAGTATGTACAAACTCTGTCTGAACACAAAAAGATATTAGCTGTTATTAAACTGCAAAATTTAGCACTGGCTACTCGCTCAACTCAAGCAGACACCCCACCTGGCTCACGAGAGGCCCAGCTTACTCATTGGATTTAAGAAAAGAGACATCAGTCCTTCTCTCCCTTCTCCGATTTCGTATAAACTGAATTACAAATGTCAGGATTAGCAGGCTGTAAGTGATCAATAATGCAGCTAACTCAGCATTGTTTTTCCAGAGAAAGGCCCAGCATGGATGTCTCAGACATACAACCAACAGCATGAACCTAATGGTACAACACACTAACACTGAGTGGAGGAAAATTCATTTAATCCCATCTGTCCATCAGTTTATTAAGTGAAGCATGAGGGTAAATAATCCTTGTAATTTTACCCTCACAGCTTCAACTGCTAATTTTTATTTTCCATTTGTGCTTCTAAATCTTTTTCAGATGGTTAGAAGGAAACCAGGGCATGGGAAGGATTGTTTTAAAACAAAGTCATTTTAAACCTATACTGCATTTCAGGAAAGCCAAAATGAATGCTGTCCACTACAACCAATGTGACTAAAATTCAGACATCAGTACAATCACCTTGGTATAAAGAACAGAAGTAGAATTGCCGTTTTTGGACTACAGTCCTCTCACGTCCTCTTTTCTTGTATCCTTCTGATTAAAAAAGTGTCTGAAAAAAACAAACCACCATATGTATCATGCTTCTGCCTGGAATAAGGCACTATATTTAATGAGAAAGATGCTCTTGTACACGTGATGAGAAGTACCACATTTATTAGATACCTGTGTTGTGTTTCAAGAATAACTACATGCAACTTAACTGCAGCTAGGGCCTCAAGGCTGTAATTTTTAGAAGAATTTAGCCAGCTCCCCCTGAAGTCAAAACAAGCACAAGCCTGTGGATCTTTGAAACTCTGACCCTTGTGCGCCTGACTTAAATCATCTTATCTATGCCAATAAATGCTGCCAAAGTCTGTCTGTGCTAAAGTCCCTAGTGTAAAATGAATGCATTCTACTGAATTTTAACCCTATGTGCCTATGGAAAGACAAAAACCTGTAGTGTAGTGATCTATGCTCAACACACCTGAAGGAGAAAGAAAACATCATCACCTAAATTAGGTCTACAGGTGCGTGTAGAGAAACAAATAACCAGTAACTAAAACAAAAATGCCATGTACAGATCCACGTAGGCTGAATAAAGATGGATGACCAGAGTACAGGGAGAGGGAACAACTTTCAAACCTAAGTTTCTCTCAGGCAGTCTTTAAAAAGTAACTTTCAGGTTATGCGTTGTTTAAAAAGGTCTTCATTTTACACGGATGGTTACTGAAGTTATACAGGACTGTTTCACCACCCACTCATCACCAGGTTAATACTTTAATAAATGAATCAGAAGGAACATTGTCAGGATGAACTCTTAAATTATGATTCAGAATAATTTCAGAAGCTAAGTGTCATACATCTTCCCCAAAAGTAACTACTGATCAAACATGTAGATGACCACATGAAGTTAATCCAAATTCAGCTTTTAAAATCATTACAAGATAAAGGTGCATACAGAGTTTCATTTAGAAACAAGACTCTAACCTTTTAAAATATCCTGAAAATATCCTCAAACTGCTTGCACTAAGAAAATTAGCTCTTTTGCAATCAGCAAGCCTTAAAGTATTTTCTTCTAAATCAAGTTTCATCTATTGCCTTCGTGAATGCAGGAATAACCAGCTTTAATTACAGCTTAGGAAAAAAACAAGCCTCTATCCCTCCATTTAATGAAAAAGTAGAAACATTCTACTTATATTGGTTTCTCATAATATGAGAAGACAACTCTAACAAGGAGATTAGCAAACTATAAGAGTAAAATAATTAGACATGCCTTTTTGTGGAGATGACTGATTTGGTAGACAGTTTTCTATTATCTATAGTCTGTTGCAATAAGACTATCAAATATAAATCCCAAGACTACATAATTTGTTCTCCCTATGCAACAGTTCACTCTGGTTCAGCTAAACACCACATTTTGTTATCAAATTGACTTAAATTTGATTTTAATATATGCTAATCCTCATTTCCCAGAGATTTTGGCCCATATGATCAAGAATCACAAGTTATACAGTGCCACAGATTTACACTGTGAGTAGTTATTCAAATGAGAGAGACTGTATTTTCAAGAACAGTTATTTAATTCCTTCTGCAACATCAAAGCACTAAACACACATATACAAGGACAAGGTTCCTGGGTCAGTACCAAAAATTTGGAGTAAATTGCAAAGGTTCAAATAGCTTTATTAAACTCAGGACTATATTTTTGTTGCTAAAAGCAGTGGTCCTTGCATTTTAGTTGTGGGTTTGTTGGGTTTTTTTTTTCCAGTTATACTCAACCATGGGAGGAAAAACAGTAGTACTTTTGCTGTTGTGAAAGTATATCACAGAAGGATAGTGGAGGAGAAAAGGATGGAAACATGGCTGACTGGTTAAGGTGAAGGAGTCAGAAGGCAAGGATGGATGAAGGACATTAAGGAAGTGAGTACTGGTACAGCCTAAGGAGCATAAAACAGATGCAGAAAAATTAAGATAGGCAAGAGCAGAGACTGGGAGCCTTCAGTGTATGCATATAATTAAGTGTAATTAATCTCTAGTGATAAATTCGCTCATTCAACAGCCTAAAGACAGAATTCCTTACAAATACTTAATACCTTTATAGTAAAGTCTCTTTCTGTAGCCATCATTTATCTTCATAGACCGTACCATAAAAGGAAGCATTTTAATCACTTTTCAACATCTTTGAAACTATTCCTGCTGCAACAAAAACTTCATCCACACAGATCCAAGCTGATCAATTACAAAAGCACTATTCTAATACAGCAAAATCTGAGCACACAGAGTATAAATCTACAGGGGGCTCAGACCAGACAGAATGCACCATGAAATGGCACCATTTAGAGTGGAAGGGAGAATTCTCAGAGCTTCAGTAGCAGCCTGCGACTCCTGGGGTTATCTTCTTCCCTCTTCTCCCATCACCATAGAAAAGGTCTTACATGCAACAGAACGAGAAACTCCTCCTTATATTTGTGTTTTGTGCCTTGGTTGCCTGTTTTTAATGGGAACACTTACGTTACAGCTTTTTCATGCTTTTAACATTTCAGGATAATAAGCAAGACTTCAACTTGCCGCTAAAGGCTCATATGTAATGTTACAACCACTGGGACCTCCAAAATGCTAATCTTGGTCTTCAAAAGCAAGAACTAGGCAACCTGGCATTGAACCATACTTTGATATGGCCTTGGTATTCTTCCCTCGCACAGTAACGATGGCATATCTATCTCCTGCGAGGAGGGTTCAGATACATTTACTGCCTTTTATCTCGGAAGCACCAGCGAGTTACTTTTAACCTTTACTGGTCTTTTCCAAAAGTCCAGTGACACATTATTCCAAGGCTATTCTGCTCAGAATCATCACAGCAACTAAGTCCAAGATAGGTGAAGACTGCACATTACTAGCTTTATGCTCATTCTGACTTGACATTCTTTCCTGTATAATATGGAACTTATTAAATCATCTGTTATGTCAGCATAAGCTATAGGTCTGCATCAATAAAAGCCAAGCGCTAAGTTGCTGCAGCCTAAGAGAAAACTCAGCTGGCAGATGTTACCAGGGAGTCTCTCGCTGAATCCAGTAGCTCCTTTTGTGGGAGCTCATTTGCTGCTTTTCACTAGCAGGGAGGATGCTGAAAGGTTTCTTTTTCTGGTGCTCTTGAGCTAGTGAAGTCATTGGTTCATTAGTAACTAAGGAACAGAAGTGTTTACAGGAAAAGCTCCTAGAAAGCTGGCAATGGACTTTTCTCTGAAAGAAAAGTTGCTTTGATCCTGTTTGTTTTTTTTCTAAAGGGTGAGGGATTTGTCCAGAGTGATCCAACTGCTGACAAAGTATCTTGTAACATATGACTTGGGAAGCATAATTAATATTGTATCATCTGATCAGTCAAGACGCCCTACAGAAGGGACCAAGAATTGTTCTTGCTAGATTAAGGAGAAAAGGATAAGTGTATGCCTCTCCTAAAGAAGGTTTGGAAAAGCAGATTTCCAAATGCAGAACGATTCTGCCCAGAGTCTCCAATAAGGTATTTTAAAGAACAAAAAAAAACTGACTTGAGGCACATTCCTGCTTCTCAGTACTTCTGTTGACTACGCACAGGCAGCTCCCAGTCCAGCTGACTTATCGTTTCACAAATTGTTCCAAATACATGAGCTGTCTGACCGGGGGGAGAATTCAGCCCTGACCACAAGGGTTTCCACTGCAGGACCAAACATACCAGGTCTGTCCTGGGATGCTTCATTCATGCTTTGAAACTGGCCAGTTTTCTCTTCCCATCCCCGAAATTTTTGTTTTGACAAGGTGCGTTTCAATGTGAATAATATCTCTTGGCTCCTATAATTTTCTGGATCAAGGCAAAGTATTTGGCATTCAAAGGCATAGATATCAAAGCAAAATTTTTAACACCTAAATCAACTTGCACAGTACACAGTCTCAAAAAATCAAGGGAATAGATTCAGCCCAATATTTCAGCATGCTACAAAATTAAGCATCATCTTCTAGAGACATAAATAAAATCAAACTCCTGTAGGTCAGGTAGGATAGACTGAAAATGTGGTACAAACCTGTGTTCAAGGGGTTATTGTATTGTTTCTGTCTTCAGTGATGGACAGACCTGGGATGAGAACAGTTACCTGCAGAGTTTTTCTGTCCCATGAAGAGCTTTCCCAGCCTGGAAAGAGGTTTCCTCTTTGGTCACTGTGGGACCCATGAATTGTAATGCTTACAGTTGAAGCAGACACATATTTAGATTGACAGCCGTTGCTACCAGAAAATGTTATTTTCATTACAATGTCTTTCATCTGTTCTGGTAAATGTTCCTGTCAAGGCCGTAGTACCTGAGCCAGTCAAACACGACAGAAGAAACTACTGAGCAAGTATGCAGAGAGACAGAAGAAAAAAGAAAAATTCAAAAGCAACCATAACTCCCAAACTCTTGGAGAGCAGAAAGCAATCCCATAATTTTACTGGGAGACATAGTGTGCCAGCACTCACGAGAATTAAATTATCACAGGACTCCTGCACAAGGAGATTTTACTGTGCATTGCAAATCTAGACACATACTTTGTGAAGTGCTCTTTAGAAGAGGACTTTTATTGATGCAGTTATATAACAGAACAAGCAAAACATCAGAATAAAGATTTTAAATTGCATTTTTAGAGATATACAAAAAGCGTAGCACTAGAAACATTATGGAGGGAACAAAGGCAAAGTTGAGCAGTGTTGTGGGAGCAGGGAAAGCTATGATGCTGAAGATGAGAAGAGCACTTCAGATCTACCCTCACAGATTTAGAAACAAAAATGCAGCCTATGCTACTGGAAGAGGAACTTGGCATTTCATTAAAAATGTTGTAATAACATAGAATCACAGAACAGTTTGGGTTGGAAGGGACCTTTAAAGATCATCTATTTCTAATCCCCCTGCCATGGGCAGGGACATTTTCACTAGATTAGGTTGCTCAAAGCCCTTGCCCAGCCTGGCCTTGAACATTTATGTGGATGAGGCACCCACAACTTCTCTGGGCAACCTGTTCCAGTGGCTCACCACCCTCATATTAAATAATTTCTTCCTTATATCTAATATAACTAGACCGTCTTTTAGTTTAAAACCGTTACCCCTTGTCCTATCACACTACAAGCCCTAGTGAAAAAGTCTCTCTCCATTTTTCTTATAAGCTCCCTTTAAGTATTGAAAGGCCACAATAAGGTCTCTCTGAAGCCTTCTCTCTTCCAGGCTGAACTACCCAAGCGCTCTTAGCCTTTCTTCATAGAAGAGGTGTTCCAGCTCTCGGATCATTTTCACCACCCTCCTCTGGACCCACTTTAACAGGTCCATGTCTTTCGTGTACTGGGGGCCCCAGAGCTGGATACAATATTCCAGGTGGGGTCTCATGAGAGCAGAGTAGAGGGTGAGAATCACCTCCCTTGACCTGTTTTGCCACCCTTCTTTTTATGCAACCTAGGATATGGTTAGTTTTCTGGGCTGTGAGCACACACTGCCAGCTCATGTCCAATTTTTCATCCACCAGTATCCTCAAGTCCTCTGCAGGGCTGCTCTCAATCCATTCATCACCCAGTCTGCACTGATACTGATGACTGCCCTGATCCAGGTGCAGCACCTTGAACCTGGCCTTGTTGAACTTCATGAAGTTCACACAGGCACATTTCTCAAGCCTGTCAAGATCCCTCTGGACAGCATCCCTTCCCCTCAAGTGAATCAGCTGCACCACTCGGCTTAAGTGTCACCCACAAGCTTGCCATGGGTGCACTCAATCCCACTGTCTATGTCATTAATAAAGATATTTAACAGTATTAGTCCCAATACAGACCCATGAGGGACACCGCTATCATGTACTATCACAATGGAGTAGAGGGACAGTGAGGGATATATAGGGCTGAAAAAGTAGAGGAGATTTAGGGTGGAATTCAGATGCCTGATCACAGGCACCTACTGTTCCTCTCAACATGCACAAGTGCCTTGCTTTGTCTCCTGCCACAGCTGCAAAGAGGTGCTGGTTTCCCCTGCACCCTGATCATATCTGTTAGTACCATACAGAGTCTCGAATACTGTAGGAAGTTTTGAGCAGCACTAGATGCCTACATTTGGGCAACTGACTCATCCTGAAGGTCTCTGAACTGCTGAAGCAAAACAAAGCAAAGAACATTTGTCACAGCTGGACTTTTGGCTCCTCTTGCTGTAGTTTAAAATGCAATTAGTTAAGCTGGTTCTTTATGATATACTGAACCAAATGCATTTAAAAGGATCTGCTTCTTAAGCTTATAAATGACTAGTTTCTCTGTAACAGCCAGCAATGGTCCAGTCCCAGAGCTGCCTGAGCAGAGGGACAGAGCCTGCAGTCCCACAGAGCCAAGGAACTGCAACATTTGAGTTTCCAGGAACAAAAAAAAAAAAAAAAAAAAGAGGATTTCACAAAAAAAAAACAAAAGTCATCTTCACCACAACCTCAGGGACTGAGTGAACATAACTTTGTTGTAAAGAACCTGTATTTTCACTAGGCAAGAAAAACTCTAAATCTTTTCACCTTCACCTTTCACCTTCTCTTTGTAAAGAGCCATGGTGCTGGATGACAAGGCAAGGTGTAGAGAGTTCACTGTTTTTCCCAGGATCACGAATCCTGTAACAACATCAACCTGGTCACCAGTTTGTCATCCCATCACCGCAATCCCTGCAATAAGCTCAATAATAAGAAAAAATCCCAAATAAATCAGACATATTAACATTCACAGACCTTTCTCTCACTGAATACATTCCCATTTACACTTTTTTTCTTTTAAACAAACTTAGATCTCCAGTTAAAAAAAAAAGGATTTGATAGAAAAACAAATCACTACAAAGCTATCTAAAAACAACACACAGAACCAAAAACTCCAGTACATAATTTCATGAGTTCTGCATCTACTGTTGTTTAGAGATTGCTAGAAAAGAACGCAATCAAATCTGTATGGCTTCTGTAGTTCTAGTTGAGGGCAGCAGTTTATTTTGGTTTTAACTAATGCGAATTAACTCGCTCAGCAGCTCATTGTCACCATGGCTCAAGGTCCACTGTCCCATTATCTCCATACTGCTTTTTCCCCGCCTACCCATCCTTCTGCCAAGGCAGTTATATGTAGCACCTTTGCAAATTGCTAGTGTTTTCATCAACAGTTATGTCACATTTGAGAATAGAGCATACAAGAGAAGTTCTGCCAGTAAAGCTCATTCTCCAGACATTATCTGTTTTCCTTCAAAATATTAAAGACAATGCAGAGGTACACCTTCGCATAACACAACGACAGGACAGAACCTCTACAATAATATCCCCCTTGCAGTACTGTATCATACACAGCAGAGTTCACATTTACTTGGTTGGATGCAGTGTGGTGTTTTATAGCCTGCATATAATTATATACTTTTCAGCATTCAACCCACATGGCTGCCAAGTGTTATACTCCAAGGGCTTGATTTGTCAAAAACAAGACAGGAGCAATGTTGCATAAAGGCTAGAGTCTTAACACGGCCTATATGGAAAAACATTAAAATGAACAACAACAAAAAAAAAAGTAAGATGAATGAAAAAGGTGTACCGAGATGCTACCCAGGGACTGCACTCTGATCACATGAAACACAGAAGTAACACAGGTTGACAAACAAGGACCAACATGCCTGAAGTTAAACTCACATTGGATGATCATGTGATTTTATCCAAAGTTTGAGGGGAAGATCTTGCAGTC
The DNA here is from genome assembly GCF_013368605.1 of Nyctibius grandis. Lineage (NCBI taxonomy): Eukaryota > Metazoa > Chordata > Aves > Nyctibiiformes > Nyctibiidae > Nyctibius > Nyctibius grandis. The sequence goes on from NC_090658.1 coordinate 34,161,620, forward strand.
CTTGGACATCAAAAGCAATAGGGGGCACAAGCTAGAAGAAAAAATATCTGGCACCACAGTCTACTGCAGCAGCATCCTCTGAGCTGCGTTCCCAGGCAGAGGGAGACAGATGATGTTACCACTTCCAGGGACCACCCAAACATGGAACCTGTATTCCTGCCTTCATGCCATCTCCCATGTCCTTTTCCTTCTACCTTCTTGTAAAACAGAACTTCGAAGAGTTTAGCTTCCCTACATAGGGCTGCTTTTTTTTTCTTGCTATGCTCCTGGAAGCCTCTAAACAGAGGGGCAATTTAAAGCATCATCTTAAGTTGACAGCAGCCTGCTCTATTTGTGAGGTCTTGGTAGCTAAGGCTGTACTGTCATCTTTCTCCAGAAGTGATGTTACAAGCATGAGTCAACAGCAGATATGAGTGTGCTACAATGTTTGCTTTCACTCCTGCGCAGTTTTACATTTGCTTTTATTTGCAGAGGCCAATTCAGCTTCCTTGAAGGCAAAAATAAAACAGCTCCAACCTGATTTTTGCTTTTTCATTCTCTTGAGGACAGTCATCACCATCTTCTACAATACTTAAAATTACAACCAAACAGAATTCAACTAGTTGCAGGACACAGGAATGAAAGCCATTAAAATCAGAAGCTTCCTTTAATACTTTAATTGACATTAGCTTTTTCTCCCCCTTTTTTTTTTTTTTGTATCTTTAATACAGGACTGGTGCTTTTAGAGCATTCCACAGGACTAAGCAGGCTGAAGACTTTGAAATCAAGGAATTCCAAACAATTCAGTATTTCATTGTAATAACATTATGTTACTACCTTTGACTCAAGTGATTGGCAGGATCAATAACATCCTCCCCTTCTCCCTCTTTACACAAGTAAAAGTACCTGTCAAATTTATCCAGAATAGGTTTACTTCCCAGTTTTTCTACAGTCCCTCTCAGCCAGGGAAGGACACTACAGAAATACAGGCAAGTCAAGTTGAATCACAGACTTTCCTTACTCTAGGACTGCAAAGCAACTTATGAACCACACTATTACCATAGGAATCAGATCAGGCTTTTCCTCAAAAGCAAATTAGTCTACCACAATACCTCCTTCAAAAAGAACACTGTAGTTTCTTCAATGTGGAAACACAGCAGAATGAAAATATTATGAGAGATGCCAAGTGTTACAGCAAGTGAATGGGTGATCAAGACACAAATAGACTCCGTGAGTTCTGTCTTCTCTTAGTTCCCCAAGGAAATGACAATAGTATCAGTTCTCTGAAGTTAGTACCATAACAGCTGCATGTGTAGATGACACAGAAGTTAATAAAATTAAAAATCCTTCTGTATGCTTAATCCTGAGATCTTGCTTCAGTACACCCTTTCCCTGAGCTCAGAGGATTTTGTAGTTTAAGAATTTTAATAAAAAAACAATCCTCAAACATTTCTTTCAGTAGTCAATATCAGGACAGTTTATCAGACGTTCTACACCATCAGTCTCTCAAACAAACAAACCCAATTTCCTTTCCAAATATTTTTATCGGGTAAGAAATGAGTAAGCAGCCTGCAACCCATTTCAGTATCATGCATACATTAGCTCACTGTTCTCCTTATTCCTCTACACTCTTACCTGTGTTGCATTAACCTTGCATACATAATACTCAGATACTAATACTCAGTCATTCTGCCTAGAGATCCTGGCACTGACTGCACAAGTTGAACCACTAGCAAAGGGTCTATGCATTAGCTCTGCAAGGCAATCCCACATGCTACCTTGCTCCTGCCTCCCAACAGCAGCACAGGAGAGGAACTCAGATTCTAGTTTTTCAGAAGTTTATCCCTACCCCATCTTCAGGCCACTTCTAGCAGGCTTTGATCTTCATCGGTTGGGAGTCTCAAAACATCATTTTCACAACATGTGGGAAATCGTGTGATTTTCTTCATTCAGGATCCTTACCAGCTCCAGGGTTGGGTCTTATTTCTTTACTTCTGGTAGATATCACAGCCCTGCAGGTCTGCTGGGGCAACAGCCAGTTTCAAAGACAGTTATAACTCTCCCCAGAAATCGGCCTTCCCCCTCCCACCCCTTCTTTCCTTTTGATACTCTTACAGAGGTATATGGAGCTAAACAGGTTTGTAGCTTAAGCTACAGAAGTGAACTGCGATTGTGTTGATGTTAAAGCTGAGTGGACTTACATTTCTTCCCACCCTTCTTTGGGAAGACCTTCAAAAGAAAGGGGAAAAGTGAGCAACCGAGGAAGACTACTGTTCAGGCAGTAAGCATACTGGTTTTCAGAAAGCAAGAGACAGGATAAAGCCCAAGAGCAAGGTGAAACAACTTCGTAAGCCAAGCAAAGAAAAACATGCAGAGAGCTTCTCAAGAAAGCTGACCAGACTGGACAAATGGAAACACAGAAGAAAGAGCTGCCCCTCCAGCCAGGTCTCTAACCTTTGCCAAAATGAACATTTTAAGTTGTGCACAAAGCTCCCCCTCCCCCAGCTCCAATTTTCAAAGCACTGAGGGAAACAGTGACCATGCAGTAATAAAGCTGAAAATGGATAGGTCACTTAAAGGAATTAAGATCATTCCATTAGTTCCATGTTTGTAGTTTCATAGCCACATACTTCCCATCTGACATTAACCTTAAATTAAGCAGCACTTGTAGGAACAGAAGAGATTCAGAGAGAATAGGCTAGAGAAAAAAGCTGGGAATTTAAATAGCAGCAGCTTTATTTGACATGATGTCTTTTCTCAGGAAGAGTTTGCTCTCTGAACTAAGTCGCTCTGCAAAGTATCTTTATGTTTTACATCTCAATTCATCCTGAAGACGCACTTCTGGAGCACAGAGTCATCTTAGAGCATAACTATCAGCATTTAAAGCAGCATAAGCCAGCACTGCTGTTGAAAGAAGTGGTTTCTTTGTCCCAGAGAAAGGTGGTGATTTCCTCCCCCATGCCTCGCTCCCCTCTTCTCCTTATGCCACCATAAGCACTCATGCCATCAACACTGTGAGCTGGACAGGCAAACTCTCCAGGGTAAAATTAAACAGGCAAAATGTTTAAGAGGATGAGTGCTGCGAGGCAGAGACAAAAGCAGCACAGCTAGCAGTGAGGCATAAGAATAATCTTGATTATCCACCATCTTAGAACCAAGAGGAGCCTAAAATGAAGACCACTACCTGTATAAAAATGTTAAGATAGGAGTCAAATGTTTATTACTCACAAAGAAACAAAGACTTGACTTCAGCTGTTGAAGAAAAAGCCCTTAAGATCTCTTCATCTACGCTTGTTACTAGACAACTCATGATGTTTCACCTTTTGCTGCTAGGAATGGTACATGGCAACCATGGTGACCTCAAGGCCAGAAGAACCCATGATCATAATCTTACCAATTTCCTGAATAGCACCTTCTAGAGCCCCACACTAACTTCTGCATCCATCTCACACATGCTATCTTAACCAGAAACTACCACTCAGACACACATTTAATCTTGACTTGAAGACTCCAAGTGACAGAGAATCCACTGCACCCTTAGGCAATCTGCTACTGTGGTCAATTACCCTCGGTATTGAATTCTGCATTTATTTATTTATGAGTCATGAATTCATCCAAGTTTCATCCTCTGCACTTCCTATGTCCAAAATGAAGACTCATTCAGCTACAGAGAGTGTTTAAAAAAAAAAAAGACAACAAAATAAAGAACATTCTTCTTAGCTTTCCAAAACCAAAAGAAACATCAGTGCTTATCACTACAACTTAGTAAGGCTCCAGTTGAGTACAGGATCTCACTAGGCTGATCACTATATAAACAAGTCTTTCAGGTAAAAAAAAATAAGAAATTCTAAAAACCTCAGTCTTAACTGGAGTTGTCCAGAAGTATCCTTTTTATGGAATTCAAGGAAAGAAATAACACAACCAAAAAAGGCAGTAACTCACTATACGGAGGACAGGAAGACAGCTCTGTCCAGAGCAGAGACACACTCCCTGGAGGAGCCCATTAGATGAGCAGCTTGGGCAACTGGACAAACACACAGACTGGCCAGTTGTCTGTTTTGTTTCTACCAGAACTTTTAATGGAAAGGACACTAACCCGCAGAACATTTCTCTTGTCAGATTACTTGGACCAGAAGTGGTCAAAAACTTAAGAAGGCGCCAGGGTGGAGGAAAAGACAGATGAGAGGGAGAAGGAAGCTAAAGATAAAGATAAAGTGGTTTAGTCAAGACCAAAGTAGGCTGACACTTTCCATTCCCAACTGTTCAAATAGTTTCTTTTCCAGAAACTTCTTTTCCAGTTTGGATCATAAAACTAAAGACAAGCATTGCAAAATAAGCACAAAGCAGTTAGCTCACAATAGTATTGGAAGTTGAATATTTCTATGTCGGCTGCCTGTCATCCCATACTTGACAGTGCTCCAAGCTTGCTACAGATTTGCTAAGAAATTATCTTCTCATTTCCCAGTGACATAGTCTGCTGCCCATGCTCCTTTCAAGAAACACTTTTCTTCTGTGCTGATCCCAGCTGTCCATTGAGCAGGATACAGACACTTTGAACAGTGTAATAAATCTGTTTATTTCCAGAACTTGATTTTGCTCCAAATATTTTCAGCATGACAAAAATAGGGAAAATAGGGAAGAACAAGAACAGCTATAAATTAAAAACAAACCAAAAAACTCCAGAGGCCATAAAGTAGCATCAACATAAAGATCATCATCTCAGATGCAATTTGGGGACAAGAAAAAAAGAATTTGGAATTCAGGATTTTTATGCAAGTTCTTTCTAGTACGCTAACTGGAAATATAGTTTCTCTTGATCAGCCAGTACATAGGCTCTCTCTCCCTCCCCTTCTCTGAAGTACAGGCATATTCATTAATTACTTGAACATATGAATTTTCTTTAAAGCTTTATTTAAGCATTATGCCAAGCAGCTCAGACAGAATGGCAAAGTCAAGATTAAAGAGGACTCTCTAAGTCTTTCTGTTGAAGAAAAACTAGGGAATATTTTCAAAGACAATAGGGGACAGCACACAACAACAATTAAAGCCAGGCTGTGAACCAAGCTGCTGAACCCCAGGAGAACTCTACAAGCAAGGGGCAATACAAGGGACAGACATGAAGGAAACTAATTACTGAAAGCAAGTAGAAAGTTAACCTCATCAACTATAAAGGATGTTTACATTAGCTTTGTTCTCTCAATATTACAGCCTTCAAGCTCCCTAACTAGTATGTGTAGCACCAACTGACAGCTTAGTTTGTTATTAAGTGCCTGGCTCTAAAGAGTATACTGTTTAATAGTACAAATAGTTTCATTGATTAAGGTGTCTACTGTGCAGCTGTAACCCCTCCTCCCCCCACAATTAATTATACAGGAACTGAGAACATTTTCAGAAAAACATAGCCATTCAACCCTGACTCAATATAAAAAGGGATTCGTACTCCACTGCTTTCTATAGCTATTACAGGTATTTCCAAGGCACCTATCATATTAGTATCTAAGCACACAGACTTGGTAAATTAAGTGCACACAGAAGAGAGCTCATCACTACCACTCCTTCCTCAAAACAGGTATTTAGAAGGGGTCATTTTACTGCATGGATTATAGCAACATGCATGTGTGGTCATCCTACCTTGTTATTAATAGTGAGAGTGACAACCGCTCCTACTTTCTACGCAGAATGCAAGACAACACTGTAACCCATTTCCCTATTCAATAATTAAAACATACGTGCACAGGAATGTTAATCACGTAACTCAATCTCCTTAAAATGAAGGCAGTAAATTATTGAAAGTTTGCAACTTTAAATCTTTCTGTGCAAGATAGGCAAGGAGAAAAAGCAAACACATCCCTGAGCCCAAACTTGACATTTCTTGTCATCTATCAGCCACAAGATGTTCCACCAGACTTGCATAGGGGCCACAGAGACACATTTAACATAAATCTTGAGCCACCTCTCTTTTCTCACCTGACTATTCCATTCCCTAGTTCCTAGAAGAAAGCCTTTATCTGCAAGCACCGGAGCTATATAAGATAAGAAGAAAAATCTAACAAAGAACAACAGCTTATAAATGAGCCACTAGTTTCACTTTGGCCAGACTCCTTGCCACCAACCACCATCTTGGATAGCACATCTCCCTTGATTGCTCAGACTGACCATAACTACCACAGCAATAACATGGACAGTTCATTACCCATCTTCTTCTCTTTCCTCTCCCATGTATAGAATTCAGAGCCTTGTCCCCAAAGAGGGCCCCAACTACTTTGTAGCTGAAAGCACATACTTCCCACCCATCCCCATACAGAAATTTCAGTTTTCTGATGAAGACAGGAAACATTTTATCCTGAACAGGTTTTGAAAGAGTTTCCCCACAATACACCACCATCCCCCTTTACCCCCCCACCAAAAAAAAAACCCCAAACAAACAACAACAAAACCCACCCCAAACCCACCCCAAACCCACCCCAAACCCACCCCAAACCCCCCCCAAAACCCCCCCCAAAACCCCCCCCAAAACCCCCCCCCAAAAAAAAAAAACAAAAACAAAAAAACAAAAAAAAAACAAAAACAAAACAAAAAAAACCCAAAAAAAAACAACAACCCACAACCACCACCACCCACCACCACCCCCCCACCACAAAACCCCCCCCACCCACCACCCACCCACCACAAAACCCCACCACAAAACCCCACCACAAAACCCCACCACAAAACCCCCCCAAAAACCCCCCCCAAAACCCCCCCCAAAAACCCCCCCCCAAAAAACCCCCCCCCAAAAACCCCCCCCCAAAAAACCCCCCCCCAAAAACCCCCCCCCAAAAAACCCCCCCCAAAAAAAAAACCCCCCCCAAAAAAACCCCCCCCAAAAAAAACCCCCCCCAAAAAAAACCCCCCCCAAAAAAAACCCCCCCAAAAAAACCCCCCCAAACACCCCCCCCAAAAAACCCCCCCAAAAAAACCCCCCCAAAAAAAACCCCCCCCAAAAAAAAACCCCCCCCCAAAAACACCCCCCCAAAAACACACCCCCCCAAAAACACCCCCCCCCAAAAACACCCCCCCCAAAAACACCCCCCCCCAAAAAAACACCCCCCCCCAAAAAAACACCCCCCCCCAAAAAAACACCCCCCCCAAAAAAACACCCCCCCCCAAAAAAACACACCCTGAAAAACCACACCCCCCAAAAAAACACCCCCCCAAAAAACAACCCCCCCAAAAAACACACAACAACAAACAAAAAAAAAAAAAACAAAAAAAAGGAACAAAAAAACCCAAAAAAACAAAACAAAAAAAACAAACAAACAAACAACAACAAAAAAACCACAAACCCGTCTATATTATCTTCTTTCTGGGAAAAGAAAGAACATCCTGGAAGATCACCATAAAGGTCCAAACAAGAGACTGCTATTCACATTTGGAAAGCCTGTGACACCCTTTTGCCAAAACCAAGCAGAAGTAGTGAAAGCTGCACTACCTCAAGGTTTCTTTTACAGAAAACTAACAGTCTACAACTGTAACAGCTTCCTCTAGAATTAATATGTAGGGGAGAAGATTTATCCATGTAAGCATTTGCCCATTTCCCTACTCATACAATGTTTCATTGCTAGTGCAATCACATAAAGCTCTGAGTCCAATCAAGTGATTACAAGTCTTGTATGGAGATTTATTAGACCTTTGCATCTGGAAAAAAAGTTTTGAATGGTGAAATAACACATGTAAACTCAGTTTCTAGTTAATTAAGAAGGATGAAAGGTAGCAGAGTGCAAAAGAAAGTAGGAATGAGGAGCAAGACGAAAGCTTCCTTGAATCATTAGAGGATGTCCCAGCACTCATTTACTATAAGAAGCAAGGAAGAGGAAAAAAAAAAAAAACCAAACCAAACAGATTAGGAAATACAAAGCTGTTTGGCTGCTCAATGACCCAACAGCATGGATGTTATCTTACCACACAAGTAAATAAATAAATAATCTTTTCCATCACATGGCCAGCTCTAGGTGGCCCTGCTTGAGCAGGGAGGTTGGAACAGATGACCTCCAGAGGTTCCTTCCAACCTAGCCATTCTGTGATTCCAGCCCTCAGACACCAACGTAGCCTAGACATCAAAACAAGTAAGAAATCAAGAAATGCAGTTTGAAACTCCAGCTTTGTTTCCTGCAATTTACAACCATCTCTACTATTGCAAGGCCATTAAGTTATGAGTTCAAACCATAAAGCTAATATTCTTTTATCCTTAAATCTTATTAGTAATAGAATCAGTTTTATTCTAGAAAGCTTAATAGCCTTATTCATTACCATCAGGTGTCTTAATCCCAAAGAGCAATGAACAAATTCAGAGCACACTGAATTATTCTACAGATATCTTCTAATGCAAGTTTATGCTTTAACTAATAATATCTGCCCCTTGGAAGTCCATAGGGAGCTAAACTGAATGAGATTGAATGCAGTTTTTTAAAAAGTTTCCTGTGTCAACTTTTAGCTAAATTCAGCTAATAAACAGGAGTGGTGAGATCTACACTTAAAGCACATCCATCACAACACTAAATGTGTTGGAACTTACTCTTCTGAAATACTGTTTGAACAGGATGTTTCTGACCACCTTTATACCTGAATGTCTTCCGTACCATCTCTGTAATGCTTCATATTTCATTTAGACAAGTCATACATATTAAGGATTAGGGGCTTTTTGAAAGACATCCACTACAAATACATCTTAATTTATTTGATGTGAGATTTATAACTATGCAGTGTCACTCTAAACAGCATATAATAGCTCCCTGTCTTTTTTTTCCCCAGAGTGTACTCTGCTTGCGGTGTCACCAAGTTTAAAAGGAATGGGATCTTTTTGTTATTCTTAGAGTGATGCCTTTCAAATATTACTTGATGAATTTTTCTTCATTAAGAAATGGTAATGAAAAGGGCAATAGATTAGAGGACACCACAACATTTGACAAAAGCAAAGACTATTTCAAATAATTCAAATAAAATACTATACCTTTAATTTTCTCATCTCAAGTGACAAAACCTAAAAGCTTCATTCATTCTATATAACTAGCTTTGTACAACAGAATGTTTTTATTTGGGAGGAATGAGACTGAAGGAGGAAGATGGGGATTGACATAACTGAGTATCATTGAACCAGTGATACAGGGCTGTATCTCTTATTTGTATCTTCTTATGCACAGCTCTACCAATATCCACAACACTTTTAAAGCTGACCTACATGGAAGTGCAGGGTTTTTTCCAGGGTCTGGCTCTTTCCACAACAGCAGTAGCACCTCTAGTGATATTAGGGCACATGAGGCAGGCTGTTACCTTTCCTAGATGTTGGTGTTCCCTTCAAACTTTGCACTTCCTACTCAATTCCACCTACTGAAACAGAGTGAAAAATTCAGGTGCTGACATCTAGATTCTCACCCTGTCCAAAAGTTGCAGAATTTGAATTTCTGTGTACAAAACTCCTCAGCACAATGACCAGTCTGCAGGGAGTCACAGGCTTGCTGCCTAGACATAAAGGCAACAAGCTTCTAGACTTCCCAAACCGGACAGGCACCTTGCCCTGCCACCTTATTCCAGCTCCCAAGGGGCTCACTCTAACTGAATCTGAACACCACAAAGATCAAATTGGGATGAGTAAATGAATTCATTTCACAAAACAGTAACTTGAATAGAGCATTCTGTAACTTATAAACCAAGTCTTTTGAAAGTTTCCTGGTTTCCCCCTCCAATTCAGCATAAAGCAAGACACCTGATGCTTGTCAATGCTTCTGTACACCCAAACCTTTCTGTATGTCAAAATGTCTTACTGCAACTCTTCAGCAGCTTCCGTACAGAACTCTAGGCATGTCAGAGGAGCAAAGTTACCAATTTCCATCTTGAAGAAAATCTGTGAAGAGGTTACTGCATTGCCAGGAGTCTGTGCATGTCAGGAAATGAATCTTACGACAGAAGCCTGTGGATATCAGGCAGGTCTCCCAGAAAGTTTGAAAGGCAATAATTACTACTTTTTCACACCACAGCTTGGTAGTTACATTAACCCCATACTTCAGAATTTCTACCAGGCACCTGCAAAAGCAGAAAACTAGACCAGAAACACCCTCCAAAGGGAGCAAGCATTCTGCCATTACTTTACGTGCAATGGTTCTGAGTAAAGTCTCCTTTACAGGAGGAAGCAAAAAAATCTGCTGGGATGCTGACAGCACATATGGCACACTGTGCCTAGGATTTATCTTGCACTCAACAAAAAGCTAAGAAAGAGCTGAGTATCACAAAAGGATGCAAGACAAAAGTCAAGAGAAAGCTACTCTAATGTCTCCAACCCCTCCCCAAAGATGGGGCTTTAGAAATGAACGGCAGCATAGAATACAATCTTTAGGCACATCCACCAAGGCTCCTGCTAACATGCACATCAAATACTTTCTCATATGCTTGGTGCATATGTGGCCTCAAATCTAACAACTAACTTAAAAACTCCCCACCTAACTGAGCACAGATCCTTTGTCCTTTCTTCTCTCCATGAAAAGCTGATTAAGTCATCTTGAAAAAATAAAAGATTTCGTGATGATATCTCTGCACTTGCAGGAACATACCATACCCTCTCACCTACAATTCTTCTAATGCCCTATACATGACAGCAAACTCAAAAGAAAAAAAAAAAAATGGATGTTCTACAACGCTATGGAAGTTCAGTACTGGTTTAGGGTGGTTTCCTGGTTTGGGGTTTTTTTGGGGTTTGTTTTTTTTGGGTTTTTTTGGTTTTTTGTTTGTTTTTTTTTGAAGGTGGGGGTGGGTTTTGACACCCATCATGGTGACAAGGCAATCCTCTGATTTATTTGCTCTAGGAGATTTTTAGAGGACTGAATCACATTTGCTGCAATTGAGAAGTCATCTACCTGCCACCCCTCCTTTATCCCCACCTAGTCACACCCTACATTGTCATGCAGCCCAATTACACTCATTTTATGAGGGCTTTTTTCAGCCACCAAGAAAGACTAGACTGATGAAAGACGAGCAAATGCAAAATTTTACTCATAATGTGATCACATTAAAAAACAAACTCTTTGAAACTTACATGCAAAGAGTTGAGCTGTAGTGAAGGAATTGGAATATGCTTTGAGCAAAGAAAAACATTTTTCAGTTTTCAGAATGAAACAATACATAAGGGTGAATATAGCATCCAGGAGGTGTTGGTCAATACCATGAGCAGTGTTGATATCTATAGAGCAGAAAGGGAGTAGGAATATTAGGAAATGGAAGAATAAGACAGTTGTTTCCTATGGGAAAGAAACGCAGAGGTTTGTTGCTAGCAGAATTCAGAGGAAAAGGAAGATTGACACTACACATCCTGAAATATCCCAAGTCTGGTTTTAAGAGGTGCAATCCCCACACTCCTTTGGAAGGAGTTTTGTACATCTCCGTTGATTATCACAGCTCAGTAGATAGCGTGGTAAAGCTTGGTTATGGCATCAGCTGCCATTCCTCAACTTGCCTCAACACATAAGACACACTCACAAGTAGCCGGATCACCTTACAAAGCACCAGAGAAATACCCACTATGAACAGAGCCAGAGCACTCAGGAGGCAGCTCTTCTGGTAGCTGAGCTTCTCGTCTGCATTTGGCTTGTCCACACGGAAGAGCAAGTCACAGTCTAAACTGCTCATGCTGCCACAAAAACATGCTCTGGTGTAGGAGGACTGTTCCGTAATCTTCTGCCAAGCACCAGAGATGTACTCAATGCAAAAGTCTCTGTGGCCACCATTCTTCCCATTTAGAGAAGGATATATATGAGAGCACTGTCTTCCCTCCAGCTTTTCCCTTGGGCTAGTAACAAAAGTTTTTTGGTTTACCTGATGCTAGGCCTTTCAGTAGGCTCGGTTTTTATGCTGAGCAGCACCAGAACAGCACATTTCAGAGGGGAGACCAAAACATCCTAGTCAGAAATGCAAGTCTTAAAAGACAGCAGGATTTCAGAGATTGTCCCATGCAGATATGTCCATACACACACCCCTTCTGTTTGCCTTGAAGACACTAAGTCTAACAAATTGATAAGAAACTGCTTCATCGGAGTGGCAGGGGGCAGGCAGGGAAGAAAAAGAAACAGTGCAGTTTTACAAAGGGGGCAGGGGAAGATCAACCTGAACAATGGTAAGAGGCATGAGCAGGTGAGCAGACAATCTGCCCCAAGTATAACAAAATTTAGATGGCAAGCTAACTCATGCTCACTTGTCCTTTAAGGGAACAGGAAGCAGTGAAGAAGGCAGGACACCAAAAGACCCACAAGCTTCTTAATTGTGCTCAAGCAGTTCATCCTCTAACGTTTGCAGAAGGTTCTTCCACACAGATCTGGACTCTTTAGCTACTTCCAAGCCACAATCAGAAAGCAGGTTCACTTTCCTGAACTTCTCCCGTAGTGCAGCAGAGAGAGTGCATAGGAGTAGCAACAGAGCAAGGAAAACGGCAGCAGCAAACAGCAGCTAAAACTACACATCAAGACAAGAATGCAAGTTTCAAAAATTGTCCTGAAGGCATCAAAGAAGGCACTGGGAGAGTGGCAGGGAATGTGCATAAGTGAGACAAGGCAAGAACAGAATAGGAGAATGCAGATGAGCTCAATGGACAGAAGAGCACAAGACAGAAAAATACGGTAATTGGGAAAGGCAACATAACACAATTTAGGAAAAAGATGGCAAGAGGGTGAACTAATAATGAAATGCAATCAATTGCAAGAAAAATAGCAGTCAATAGCAGACTGCTGTTAATGGATTGCTATAAGACAGCAATCCATTAACAATCAATTATAGTGCAACAGCAATAAGATGTAGTCTTATGACCAGCTGAAGGAACTATTCTTTTCCACATGTGTAAACTACAATTTTCTCTACCCAGTTACCATTTTTCAATTGTTCATTCAATTAAATTAAGCCTGTGTCTATTCTATACGTAGCTGCAGTATTCATGAGACTATTAAGAAGCCATACTTGAACCTGGGGCAAGGGATCACTCACAAGGGTTTCAAGTAAGCGTTTGGGAAAGAGATTCTTATGCTACCACATCTGCACTTCGCAAGCTGTATCAATTCATTCACGTACATCAGAGAGCGGGGGTCGTTGCTTGTTTCTTTAAGACGACCATAGAGATTAAGGGGAAGATAACTGGTGGAAATCCACTTGTGTTCTCCTTCACAAATATCTGCCACACTGTATCGCAGGAACAGTACCTGTAAGGCTTACCAAAGTCCCGATAAAACTGCAGGGAGTTTCCCTTTGCACGGGTCCACATTCACAGCAGTAAGAGTAGAGTCATCTACTTTCCTTCAGCAGTGGAAGAGGTGGACTTTCCACACTTATGCTTACAAACTGCAGATGCTGCTGCTGCATCTTTGCCTGGAGATTCTCCTCCTACCTGTGAAGATCAACACGCGTTTCATAAGCTCCTCCACATTCACATCAAAGGATCACTGGAATGCAGCAGATGACAGGCCAGTGTGGCTGCAATGTATGATTACCAGTTTCCAATACTGAACAAAGAGGCATCAAAGAACAGTATTCAGCCACCAGCAGCAAATCTATATTCACCTATCGTAAGTTCAAATTTGCTGCATTTTGTATAAAACTATGACATTTGAATGGGCTACCTTCTACTCAGCAAGCTAGAGATCCCTAGGTACTGTTTACCCCATTGCTCTTCTGATGGGAAGGATCAGATGTAAGCATTAAACTCAATCTTTTCTTTGGTAGTTAGGTTAGGAAGAGTTGATTTAAAGGAGTTTCTGCCTGATGTTTTAATTCAGCCTCACAAGAAAACAACATTGTAGGGCTTAAACAGAAGGTCTCTTATCTACTGAGCAGACAAGATTTTTCCATAGCGAAGACGTATCATTGTGTAAACTTACTTTTGTTAAGACACAAACTAATAGAACCGATGCACTGCGCCAAGGAAACCTGAGCAGACAGCCTTGGCGGCAGTACATACACTGATTTACCACAGAGAAAGAAATACAAAAGCTTTTAATGAAAGCAGCCGAACGCAAAGATAATAGCTTTCATTTCACTACAGCACTGCAGAAGGAAACAATCAGTTTTCCAAAGGACTTCTCCAAGTTATAAACTAGCAAAGGCCCTGTGATTTCAGAGATAATGGTTCCTCATGGTTTGTCCTCTCAAGTAACTGGTGATCAATCAATGCAGCAAATTAAAGCTCAATTTAGTTTGACAGGCTAACAGAAGCAGTATATGATACAATACCTTTAAAAATATCTTTGACAGCCAGCAGACAACTGTTTATGCTTTGTATATCGGTCACAGTTTCACTGAACTTTATTGCAGCTACAGAGCTACAGCTTTCGGAGGGCAGGAGTTTGAGTTTTGCAAAGCTCCGCCACTTCCATCACTTTCAGAATATGAGCTTTTCTTCTCTCAGAAGAGAGCTACACGTGCTTCACTGCTGGTACAGCCATGAAACATGTCCCTCCAGGCCCAGCTGTATCTTCCTACACTTTACCTCAAATACTTAAATACTTTTTTCCAAACTGTTTCAGACTGCTGCCTACTTTGGTGGGGGGGTGCAGTAACAGCACTAGAAATATGGGGAAGGTAGAAAGATTTGACAACTGTTTCACTAACTTAAACTTGCCCGGACCAGACATCAGAGCTTTAAAACAATGCCAAGGGCCAAGTCATTGTTCTGCTGTATGAAATACAGTCTTTTCCTTTGGCCCTGGGAGATCTGATATCCCAGGCTTCTCAAGCCTGAAATGTTTTTTTCCCTTCCCATACAGTTAGGTTTGGGATATTATAACAAGTAAATAAGTATCTTTTTTTCTATCTTGTATAATCAGATTTGCTGTGTTAGGCCATCTGGCTTTAGCACAGGCACTGTCACTAGCTTTATAAATTTTCCAGAAAATTAGAATTTTTTCTAAAAAAAAACAAACCACCTCATTATTTTCTGAATACATAAAAGTCATTTGGGACAGTGATTTAATCTGTATTAATTTAGATGACTGTACTATTAAGAAATTCAAAGTTTTACACCATACTAATATAGTCACGAATTTAAGTGGCCTACAAATATTAAGTTTTAAAAACCTGGGAAACAAGCTCATTACCTAGAAGCCAGCCAAGTATCCTTTGACAACAACTACAGAAAGGTGGCACAGTGTCAGACCTTGTCTGTTCGCCCTTCCCTCCGCTGCTTGCTGTACCACTGCCAGTATGTGCTGCTGAGACTGGTCTAGCACATTTTGATTTTCAGAGTGCAAGCACAAGAAAACGAGTTCCACGTGAGCTTTTGGGAGCAGAAAACTGAGAAAGAAAAAGAATAACTCAGAACTTCCAGCCAGTCTAAGTATGGAGGGACTTTTGCCCAGGTGAAGATCCAACTAATCAAGATGCAGTCCAGCCCCCGATCCTTGCTTCTGCATGGAGTCGCTAGTTTCCAGGTCACTTTTCTAGTTGTTTTTCAGACAAGCTCTGTAGCCATTTTCCCACCCTAACAACTTTTAAGGAAAAAAGGTCTACACAACAGTGGTAGTCAGGAGCCTTAGTTCAGTTCTCTCAGCATTAGGGCACACAACAGAAGACAAGAAGACAAAATAGGCACGGTCCTGCAAGCCCATGCTGGAACAAACACACAGGGACCTCTGTGCTGTCAACGGCCGAGTACAGCAAACTAATGAGGCACGTGAAACCACTCCCTCACACTGCATCTTTTCATCATGGCTTATCAGGATTCAAAGCTAGCACTCTCCGAGTCAAATGCCTGATCCTAGACACCCACGGTTAAAGACACAGATGCTGCAGAACTAGAAGCAGCCGCAGAAGGCTTCAGAAGGCGGAGCAAGCAGCAGTAACTATATGCGCCCCCAACACCTGCAACCTAAGAAGTCGTGCTGACTGTTCATTTGGAGAACAGACTAGCGACTGTATCTAAATAAGCCTAAATAACACAATAGTAATTAACAGAACGCCAAGGACACACACATAGCTAAACACCCATGTGCTCTAATTAATGGAAGTGTTGTTGATATTGATGTAACTACTTTTCTATTCCCATACAACAGCACTTCAGAAAGAAGAGCTGAGGAGAGCAAAAGATTAGCAACCTTTCCACTGAATTCAACTGTTTGTACTTTCACCCAGGAGCTTGTACTACTCACATTTTAACCTGAGGAACAAAAGCAGCAGGGTAGTTTGAAGAGCAGACCCTCCCATTACCAACTATGGCACAGCTCTTGTCTGCTCTTCACTGACATTTAAACTACTTTTAAGATTATCTTATCAAACCTTGGAGAATAAGTACTACATAGAAAACTGGGATCTGAAATCCAAACCCAAGAGAGAACCAGACGGTAGGGAACCAGCAGCCAGCTGCGTGTCAGCTCTGTCAGCAGCAGGACATTGCTGCTCAAGGCCAAGCAGGGAAAGGACACAGGGTTGTCATTAGTAATAAGATTCTGCAATGCAGCCATGTGCCACCAGCTCTTGGTCATTTTACTACCCTCAATGCAGTAAGGAAGATCTAAACACTTATTAAGCAATTTCCAGTCATCCTACATTTAAGATGATGGCAAGTATACAGCACAACCTCAAATAAAAACTCTGGACTTAAATTTTTCTTCCTTCTATGTACATTCCCAGCTTTCTCTTCTCCCTCTCCCCTTTTTCACTTGGTTGGGGGAAGAGAGAGGGAAGGTCAAAGGAAAACACACCTGTCTCTTGCCCATTGAAACCTGAAGACCTTGCAGCTGATTGTTATCACCTAGA
The DNA here is from genome assembly GCF_013368605.1 of Nyctibius grandis. Classification (NCBI taxonomy): domain Eukaryota; kingdom Metazoa; phylum Chordata; class Aves; order Nyctibiiformes; family Nyctibiidae; genus Nyctibius; species Nyctibius grandis. The sequence continues at coordinate 34,178,357 of NC_090658.1, forward strand.
TTTTACTATCCACTACTGCCTAAGCAGTGCTATTTTCAGTTTAAATATTACCTATTTAAATATTACCTATTAACACTACTCTGAACTGAACCTGACCAAAAACTCCCGACAGCAGAAGTCTCATGCTTTTGTATACATAGGATTGAGCAGAGCGTTTTGTACATTTTCTCAGTGTATAAGCACAATCACGGCTCTAGACAAGTTGTCAGATAAGACCCTCTAGTGTCAGAAGAGACTATAAAAGTACTCGGTTTATTGTGAGACTGAAGTCAAAGGGTGATCATAGTGTTGAGACCAGAGAAGCCTCTTTCCACTCACCTCCCCCCAGTTCTGCATCTGGCTAAAGGAGACCACTTGTTGGCAAAGGTACTTCACTTTGATTCTCTGCCTCGGGGAGCCTCGTCATTAGTTTGCTCAGTGGCAGAAGAAGCTCAAGCTGCTCAGTGCCTTATTCTGTCAAATAACAAACACCTCCATAGACAGAGGGTCCCCAGCCTCTCTGGGCTCCTGTTTCAGTATTTGATCATCCTCATGACAAAGAGATTTTCCTGACTGGAATTTTCCCTGATGCAACTTGTGCCTGTTGCTTCTTTAAGGGTCTGATGTCCATAGTGAGGAAAACAAAACCACCAAAAAAACCCAGAAGCCAGTGCCTCAGACAACCCTACAGACTTAGACCCAGTTGGGAACTAAGCAGGTCATCTTAGTGCTGTTCTGTATAAATCAGTAACCTCAAAAACTTTTAGCAGCTAAAAAGAAACTGCACAGACAGTAAACTTGGTCTGTCATCAGCTTCACTGTCCCTCCCTTCACCTCCACTGCCCACAACCTCGGCTTTGAGTCTGCCCCTCGCACTCCCTACAGCAGCGGCCCTCCTCCTGTCACCTCCACCCTCTTACCAGTCTCTCTTGTCCTTCTCTGTCCCCAACCCCACCGAACTGCAGTTTGCCTTCTCTGTCCACCACCCCTTCCTTCCCTCCCTCCCTCTTCCCCATCCCCTCTCATTCCTCTTCACAACAAATTACCCTTTGCTTGCCCACCCTCGCGCTGTGTGCGGGCTACACAGCCCAGCTCCCCCCCGAGCCGGCCGCTGCTCCGGGCTCCTCCACGACACAGCCCGGCAGGGCTGGCAGCTGCTCCGCGCCCACGGGTCCCGCCAAAAAGGAGGAAAACCCACCGGCCTCATTGGTTTCACCTGGCCGCTGCGAGAGGAAGCATCAGAGTAACCCGCCCGTGGTTTCGGGGAGGCAGCGCTGAGGCGAGGCCACCCGCGCAGGGCGGGCAGATCCTGCCCGCCGTCCCCTGCTCGGGTTCAGTAAAGGGGGTTCCCACCCGCTTCCCCCGCCCCCGCATCTACCGCGTCCCCGGCCGGCTCGCTCCCCCTCGCAGCCGACTCTACAACCCACGGCCACGACCCCGCTCGGTTTTTCCCACGGCACCATTTGTTTGACATTACGAACCAGCGTGTTATTTCCCGGGGGGGCGTCACCTCGAGGGCAACGTCCTGGGAGTAGCAGCGTCTCCGCTTGCTTCCTCCCCTCCGTTCGCCTTCAACCCAAACTCTCCCCTCAAGGCCCCCCCGGGGGGGCGCACGCGTCGGGTGCTGGAGCTGCACCGGGGCCCACGCACGGAATGTCCCCGCGCACCAACCCCGCGGCCCCTCGTTCTGCTGCAAGAGTTGGCGTGGGCACCCACAAAAGCAACGGGTTTAACTTCTAACTTGCCCTCGAGGGGCACCCGGGCACCAGGAGTCTTGGCCGCCTCTCGCAGCTCCCCCGCGGCCGCGTCCTGCTCCGCGGCGCGGAAAACCGCGGCGGAGAGCAGCCTCCGCAGCAGCTGCTCCAGCCCTGAAGGGGACGGCGGAACAACCTCGGGATGCCGAGCCGGGCAGCGAAGGGGGGACCCGCCGGGCGGGGGCAGGTGCCCGCGCAGCCACAGCCGCTCAGCGCGGCCGCGCAAGTTGGGCAGACAGGGGCGGCACGGCCGCGGCACTCACCCGCCTCACGGGGAGGGACCTTCCCGCGGCCGCCAGCAGTACGAGAGCGAAGCCGAGCAGCGCCGCCGGCGGGGAGAAGGGCATGTCCGGGGCGGCCCCCCATGCGCGGGGGCCCGGCAAGGCTCCCGCTCCCCGCGGAGACTCCGCGGCGGCGGACGGCAGCACAACGGCGAGCGCCGCGGGGGCTCGGCGGCCGCTTTTGTAGCGGCGGCGGAGGCGGGGAGGGGGCCGGCCCAGGTGCGGCCCGGCCCGGCCCGGCCCGGCCCGGCCCCGCGCCGCCCGGCGGGGCTGGGTGGCCGGCGCGGACTGGGGCTGCGGGGGTCGCCCGCGGCGCGCAGGGCGGGCGGGCTGGGTGCTGGTGTCGTCACGGGACGGGAAAAAAAAGCAAGCCGAGAAAACGCCTTTGCGACCCCGTCCCCCACCTCTTCAACTCCTTTTGTTTTAGTCTGACTTTGTCCAGGCTTGGGCATCTTGGTGCCCTTCGTGCTGGTCGTGATGTCGAGGTTCTACTTGTTTTTAATAACAGTAAGTGCAATTGCCCATTTATAACATGTATTTGCAGAGCTGCGCATCAGATCAGAGCTTGGTTTCTAAGTTAAAGTCAGGGCACAGGTCAGTCCTAGCAGTAATATGATGTGTAAATTTGGAGAATTTAGAAAACTTACTCGCCTAGCAAAAAGGTGCTCTGAACGTGTTTTGTACTATATTCATGTTATTGTCCTTACGTACTCACTTTGCACTAACTAGCAAAACTAAACCTTCCATAAATCACTTATATTTGGTGAGATTATACCGCAGCATCTGGAAGAAGAAAGCATGCAGAAACAGATTTAGAAGGAAAGCTCAAAACTGAACAGGGAACTGGGGGAAAGATTTCACGTTGGTCTGTTAGATGCTGCTGGAATACAAAGAAATTAATACCTTAAATATTAATGATGTATATTAATTTCAAATACAACACAGCATCAGGCTGATGCTTTGGGAATGTAACTAGTCAGAGCATTGATGCTGTGAGATCATGAAATCATGACATTCCTCAGCGTATGAATTGGCAGGACAGCAGTTACATCTCAACAGCTAACTCCAGGCAGAAAGAATTTGCCGTGGTGGTTTGGTTAACTGAAGGCTGAAAAGATGTTTCCTTCGACTTTTATAAAGTGAGAGAAAACAAAGATTGAAGGAAAAAAATTACTCCCAAAGTGGAGAGAAAGAACATAGATTTTGGGTTGTTAGAAGAGATGATCCCCAAACACCCCAAGTTAGTTGAAACCCCTCAAGTGATGTTTTTTATGTTGCCCATTGAGATTACTTTTTTTACAATCCTAGTAAAATAAGTACTTTGTTCCTGTAGAATAATATGTCCGCTACAGACATTGCTGAAGACTTAGGGAACAGTGAGAAGGAATGAAGAATAAGGATCTAATTGAAAAAGTGTGTTCAGCCACAGCAACGTCACCTGGAACAATGAAAAGACTGTGATTTTTAAAGAAATTGCCAGGCAACCGAGCAAAATGTCCTTCAGCTTCCTTCAGGCCAGGCAACAGAAACCTTTAAATCAAGGGAAAGAAACCTCTTCCACCTGGATATCACCACCAGCCATAGCAGGGTGCATGCACCTTCTTCACATGCAAATCTCTGCTCCTTTCTGTTGTTTCTGCACCAGACGTATTAATTACGTTTTCCAGTTAGGACTTCTGCTCCCAAGATGACTCCCAGCACCTGTGCACAGCAGAGGGCCAGCTGCTTTCGCACAGCTTTAACAGGCTCATGTCTCTGTTGAAGAGCCTTATCAGAGCTTTGAGGGTGACACAGATCACTTTGGAAGCAGAAGTATTACTTAGGAATAATTCTGCTTTCCAGAAGTAATCAGATAACGTTTTAGGTATGATGACATCATACACTAGTGTTATCTACACAAATGTTTTTGGAAGAAAAAAAAATGGGTAAGAGTAAAAACTGAACAGGCACATTTTCATTGTGCCCATTAAGAAGCTACTATCAAATTTCAGAAGACTGAACAAATCCTGTTGACTTAAATCACTGTAATAAAAGAGAGGTCATTTTCCTAGAGATGGAAAGGTATTTGTACAATAAATTCAAGTCTTTTGGGAGCGGAAATATTGATGAAAATTGTCTCTAAAACTGGGGTCTGCTAGATTTTTGTTATATTTATTCATGGTTTTATTAATACTAAAATTTAACTTGATCTTTTAACAGTGTTAACGTAAGAAAAGAACAGTTTGAAAATAGCCAAGTGAAGCATTAAAATAACACTACCCAAATTTGAAAGGAGCTGGGGACCTTTCAGTTTGAAAAATACAATGCAATGAGTTGAGGGATCTTTGTACAACCTAAGAATTTTGTTTGCTAAGGCGCACACCTCTTTTTCTGTAGCTGAAGGACTGCGAATGCTATTTAAAATGCAGGACTTTATAACTTCTCTCTTATTCCTTTAGCTCTAGGCTGAACCAAAGCTCTCAGATGTATTAGGGAGAAGCTGCCTTGCAGTTACACTGCAACACAGGGATTATTGTACTCCTGCGACCGTTGAGCATTATTAATGCAATTTATTATATTTTGAGGGCAAAACTGCGTTTTGAAAAAGCTCAGTGTCTCTTTTAATAACCTCCCTCGATAATCCTTTTTCTACGGAAACAGCGTAACTGGTGGCTTGCCCTGGGAGGTTCCCGTGGGTGAGACAAAGCCTTCGCAAGGGTTCGGGCTCTCTCCTGCCTGAACACTGTGCCCACTAGCCTTGTATACGCAGAAAGGAACATCCCTGCCCCACATGAGACTGAATGCTTTGTCTCTGAATCTTTCTAAAGAGAAAACTCTGTTTCATGGAGAAACTGCATGTTTCTGCTGTGACATCTGCTGAGTAACAGACATTTTCCCAAGCTGCCTTAGGCAGTATCCTAAAGAATGTTAACAGTTTTCAGTGCAAGTTCGGCACTTCGTGCTCCTGCATGACCAGTAATTATTGGCTTTTATAAACATCGTCTTTTGTAATCAGTTTGTTTATGGGATAGCGACATCCAATTCTTGGAAACAACCACAGTGCAAATAGATGTAAACTCTTAGTGAGACTTTATTCCTTTCTACCTTGTATATGTATATTTGAAGTTGCAGCGTACAGGGTTGCTGAGATTTGGAGAATGAAGTTTTACCTAAACTCAGGATTTATATGAACAATGGAGGGAGCTGCTGCCCTGTACTGTGGCTGTATAAGAGTTGCCCATGTGCCTGAAAGGCTGTTAGCTGTTTACTCTTGTGTCTTGTAATGTTAGTGTGCCGCAGCAGTGAATATATTCTGGTTCATTTTTTTCATTACAAAGCCAAGAGGAACTGTCAGTAAAGATCTTTCCAAGCTTGATAAAAGCTAAAGTGTCCAAGCTGAAGACCAGCACCTATGAAGTTACTCAAATAAATCACTTGGAAATTTGAAATATGTGTTTAGGAAAGGAAGCAGAAGAATTTTAGTGTTGAATCACTGAATGTGGATGGTGTTTGTAGAATTTTAATTCATATAGATACCTACTTAACTGAAATAAAAGTTCATCTAAGCTGAATCCTTCTGTAGACCTCCTGGGGAAAAAAATAAGGTAGCTCTGAGCAGTGTTATGCAAATGAGAGTTACAAACACATAAACTACAACTGCAATTACAAGCACATTGGTGTTTAGAAGGGAGATCATCTTGTCTTGGAGTTATATATACTTCAATATATTTGGAGGAATAAAATCATCTGAATTTTACCTTGAAACCTGGACTTTGGGAAGTGGGTAATTTATGCATCTTAGTAATATTCAAAATGATCTTACAGTATTCTCTATCAGAACATGGCTACAGCAAATAGTTATATGACAGATCAATGTATAAAACTTCTGAATGTGTAGTGCATTAGGAAGCAGGAGAATTTCTTCTGGTTAATGGCCACAGTACACATTTATGCATTAAATCTCATTATTTTTAGTTTAGTGCTTATAAATCCTAATTGTTCTGTTACTTGTTGCCTGCCTACATGTAGGAGAATGTGCTCAGTACATGAAATGTCTCATGGTAGTTACGTAGTGCTGGGGTGCAGGGGTTGAAATCACCCAGTTTTCTGTAATGTGTGGTATTGGATGGTATTGGATGGTATTGGATGGTATGTGGTATTGTGGTATTGTTATTGGATATGTGGTGTTGGATATGTGGTATGTGGTATTGGATGTATAATGTGTGGTATTGGCTTGGATGGGTGGACTCTTAAATGGGTTAAAAACTGGCTGGATGGCCGAGCCCAGAGAGTGGTGGTGAATGGGGCAAAGTCCAGCTGGCGGCTGGTCACTAGCAGTGTTCCCCAGGGCTCAGTTCTGGGGCTGGTGCTGTTCAATATCTTTATAGATGATCTAGACGTAGGGATTGAGTGCACCCTCAGTAAATTTGCAGATGACACCAAGCTGGGTGGCAGTGTCGATCTGCTGGAGGGTAGGAAGGCCCTACAGAGGGATTTGGACAGGTTAGATAGATGGGCCGAGACCAACGGCATGAGGTTCAACAAGAACAAGTGCCGGGTCTTACACTTGGGCCACAACAACCCCATGCAGCTCTACAGGCTGGGGAAAGAGTGGTTAGAAAGCGGCCCGGTGGAAAGAGACCTGGGGGTGCTGATCAACAGCCGGCTAAACATGAGCCAGCAGTGTGCCCAGGTGGCCAAGAAGGCCAATGGCATCCTGGCCTCTATTAGGAATAGTGTAGCCAGCCGGTCTAGGGAAGTGATCGTCCCTCTGTACTCGGCACTGGTGAGGCCGCATCTTGAGTACTGTGTCCAGTTCTGGGCCCCGCACTTCAAGAAAGATGTTGAGGTGTTGGAGCGAGTCCAGAGGAGGGCGACCAAGCTGGTGAAGGGTCTGGAGGGTCTGTCCTACGAGGAACGGCTGAGGGAGCTGGGGTTGTTTAGCCTGGAGAAGAGGAGGCTCAGACATGACCTTATTGCAGTCTACACCTACCTGAAGGGAGGTTGTAGTGAAGTGGGAGTTGGCCTCTTCTCCCGGGCAACTAGCGATAGGACAAGAGGGCACAGCCTCAAGCTTCGCCAGGGGAGGTTCAGGTTGGACATCAGGAAGAATTTCTTTACAGAAAGTGTTATTAGACATTGGAATGGGCTGCCCAGGGAGGTGGTGGAGTCACCATTTCTGGATGTGTTTAAGAAAAGACTGGACATGGCACTTAGTGCTATGGTCTAGTTGACAGGGTAGTGCAAGGGCAACGGTTGGACTCGATGATCCCTGAGGTCTCTTCCAACCTGGTTGATTCTGTGATTCTGTGATTGTAGATGCAGACTCAGAATGAATGAATTTAAGTTGTTGCTAGTTTACAGTTCCAGACGTGAGGGCCTCATTGTATGTAAATATATGAAAAGAACGAGTAGTGCTTAAAATGGACAGCTCCATTTTTCAGCTGTCAGTAGTATGGCTTGTACACTTTGGGCTATGTATTTCTTGATGACAACAAACAAATGAGTGCAAAGATTTTTTTTTCAACTAAAGTTTTGTAAAGTACATAATGAACTGAAATAGCTGTATCTACTTTTGGGGTCTAGCTGCCTTGTGGAATTCATTCTATGTAATGATTGCATGGAGGGAATGATTGAGATGGTATTTATTTTCAATACAAAGCTTACATTCTCTGTCTTATAAAGAAGAAATTGCTTTAAATCTTTTCCATAAAATGTTCTTGAAGGATTAATATGGCCCTGTGTTGAGTGATTTGTGAATCTGACCCATAAATTCCTATATTTAGAAATCTTAGAAGTATAGAAATGTAAAGGTTGTTTGCAGTCATGTAATATAATAGGAAACAACTTTATTACAGTTTGAATTTCTTACCACAATCCCTGACCCCTAATTCAAATTTCTTAATTAAAAATCCCCTGTTCAAGAATGTTAAGAATTTTATTTTGGACCAGAGAAGGCTGCTAGGATGAACAAAATGAAAAGATGGCTGCACAAAGGCAATGATGGTAGAAAATTGTAAAGCATTCAATTTCTCTCCTCGTTTTTCACAGAAGAAAGTAGGAAGCTATGAATCACAGAACAAAGGAAGGAAAGAATGTTCAAGAATGTTAAGAATTTTATTTTGGACCAGAGAAGGCTGCTAGGATGAGCAAAACGAAAAGATGGCTCCACAAAGGCAATGATGGTAGGAAATTGTAAAGCATTCAATTTCTCTCCTCGTTTTTCACAGAAGAAAGTAGGAAGCTATGAATCACAGAATAAAAGAAGGAAAGAGTAAAGTCAAATTATTATTTATTAAGTAAAATTGACAGAAATATTACTCTCCTCTCTCCCTCTTTTGTAGTGGTAGCTTTTTTCTGTGAGGAAATTATTTGGAAATCACTCCATTCAATATCTTCTCACCAAGGGAAACCTTGATACAGAAAAGGAAAACTGCCTTGTACAGTTTGATAGATGTCATGTGCAATGATCATAATGCTGCTCTTTTCCAAAGAGACAGAGATGATTTCTGTCTACTCTGCTGCTAGATGCCTAGTAGGCAGGACCTGGATTCCCTCAGTAAAAGGCTTCCCAAATGCTGAGACAAGCATTTAGTAGCTTCTCTGCAGCATCTGATGGGTTTTTGAGAAAAAATATCCTTGAAGAGGGGCAGGATGTGTCTCTTGAGAAAGAGGTGATATTTTATAGTCTAGCATTTTGGATCAAATAATATTCCCTGGATGAATGATTGAGACAGGGAACCTGTTTCATGGGTTTCCCATGTGCTATCATGACTAAAGAGAGAGAGGGGGGTACCATTTGGATGTCAATATGTAAATAAATAAATATGTAAAGACTGTAAATATACAGGTTAAATCCTTTCCATTTACACTTACATGGCTATTTACATTACAGTATTTTTACTTTTTGTGCTCATGTGCCCAGCGAGGAGATCACAAACTGTTAATCACAGTGTCTTTTGAGGCCATAGCTTTTTGCATCATAAACAACCCCCCAAAAAAAGAGGGTGACCCTAACCATCGTTCATTTCCATTGCTACACAGCAGCCTGCTCGTAAGTCATCTGAAGCTGCAAGGAAGAAGGGCAATGATCTCTTTAACACACTTCTCTGAATTACCATGTCTGTAAGGCAAATAGTCATTCTGCCTTTCAGTATCTGTTCACAGAAATCCCGCTTTGGTGATTAGCCAGCAGACTTTGAGAAGTTAATATTAGGAGTTTTAATTAGCTAACCTCTTGAACAACCAGTTGACTAATCTGAATTTCAAACATAACACTGGTAGGAGGAATTACTAATTAGTGAAGATATGCAGGAAGCTGCAGACAGTTTATCTATCTGTTAAGATACGCTGACAAGATTGCTTTGGAAAAATGAAATGTAAAGTGAATTGGGGGAGTCAACCTGTTGATATTGTAAAACATTAGAAGTTGCAGATCCGCAAGGAAAGTCCAGGAGTTGGGGCAGGGGTGGGGGCAAAGGCAAGGGGTCAGAGAGGACCTGCTTTAACTTCAGATGTGTCATTTTGTCCTAGAAAGATAAAAAGGTAACGTTTTCCTAATATCCAGAGAGTGGAATCACATTTCCCTGGAGCTGGATGAGGCTTAGGGGGAAAAATACTGATAACCATGTCTTAATTAAGGTAAATGTTGGAACTGACATTAAGGATAAATTTTGGATGAGATCTCAGTATTTACAAAAAATTATAAAATAATTTTGCTAGATTGAACCTCACCTGAATGCTGTGAAGAATATCTTGAATAATAATAAAGAATACAAAAATATAAGGCAAATGATAGGTCTATCAGCAAGATAAGAATTAAGTTAAAGTCCCAAAAAAATGAACTTTCTAACTGGCAGAACACAACCACTAATCCTTTTAGACATTTAGGAATGTGAAGATAGTGGAAGTTGGGAAAGTTGGGTCTTGCATTCCTGGATATCTGTTAATTACTGGTCATCCAACTAACTAATACCTTCATTGAGTCATTCCTTTACTAAATAACCAACGCAGTAAGTCAGAGACTGTTCAGATATCCCAAAGGACCTTATTAGCATTTATTTATATCTAATAAATTAGAAATTGTAATGGAAATAAAGAGGCATAAAAATTAGTCATACTTGTTAGCAGTTGTTTATTTCCCCATCCTAATCTCTGCTATATAAGAATCACGTGGTGTTTCTATTTCTAAAGTCTGTTGCTGGATTTGACCTTTATAGTGGAGTGTTGCCAAGTTAAAAAAAAACCCAAAGTTTTCCTGAATTTCTAGGAGTTAATCTATGCATGTTTCTTTTATGCTCTCAAGGCAGTATTAATCACTGGCAAATGCATCTCTTCTAGCTTTTATACAACTAGACTTGCCTCAGGAATACCCTGCTTGTGTGGTGCAGAGACAGGTACCACATCTTACAATGTCCAGTTTAGTATGTGTGATGTGTGCCCTAGGAGTATAAATAACACCAGAGCCTTCTGAAGAAATCTGATCAAGAGTCTTGTCATAGCTGTGCAATTACACTCCAATATTAAAAAATCAGCAGAAACATCAGTATACTTGAAACCGCAACTTGCACATTCTATACATTTGACTTTCAGTACTTGTGTCAACAGAATTATACTTACATTCTGCTGCCAAATGTTCTTCTAGACTGTCAAAAATAATTAGTTTAAATATTAAGAATAGATATAGTCAGTGAATGAGATTACTGAACGAGAAAACTGTAGGTCTTTCCATAAAATATTTCACCTTGAAAGTGAATGTTCCGAAGCTCTGCTGAACAAATTCTAGTTACAACCAATCAGAATCTAGAGGCAGAAACAGAGAGTGTGGATGAAGAAAATTCTTCTGTGGAATTAACAAATTTTTTAAGTTGAGGTTCAGCTGAAATGTTACCTTCTTGGAACAAGCTCATTCCAGTCAGTTGTTTTATGAGATTTAGCAACCTGACCAGAAAATAGATCCCTTTCCCCCCACATTTACAAGCTCTTTCCCATAGTTTTTATTAACTCTACACATTGTTATATAAAAGTTCATCATACAGCCATTCTCCAGACTCCTCATGAATCATCACCGAAGAATAAACACTTCTGTGAAAAGTGAGTATCTTGACGTACTGGCAGATCAATGACTCCCAGTTAATGTATCTATTCTAAAGCAGCAGGAAAGAGTATGCCTTCCCTTGTCTCACCTGCTTGAACTTACCTCTGAACATCAGAGGAAATGGGTAGGAAAATCCTTTTGGGTGGTGACAGTTCTACCAAGCGAGGAAAGAATAATACAGACTATTAGCCTCTAAGCTAATTCTGGACATGTTCTTTGCATTCTCAAACACAGACCTTCATGAGTTAGGCCCTTGCTTTCACAGAGGCTAGTTAAATGTCATATTTCAAGTATTTGTCTTTTTTTGATAATCTGTTAAATATTGGTGTTTTGCTAACACGACATTCTTCTCTCTGTTAATTCAGGGACCACAACATCGTCTCACAACTTGAACAGCAGTATCTTAAATGGCAAATGAGCATAAAAAGGTTCAGGAAGTAACTTGTTCAGTAACTTGAAAAAAAACTATGCTAGAGTTAATTTAGAAATTTAAATGCTTGTTACAATATTCTGGATGTGTAGAGCATTCCTGGGAGTGAAAGGTCTTGAACTGAGGTCTTGAATTCCTATAGATTATATCAGCTGGGAGGAATGATTTGTGGTGATTCAAGTAATCAACTGCACCTTGTTAGATGCTTGACGAGCTGGCTGTCACCAAGTTAAGTGTAAGAATTTACTATCTCACATAAAACTAGGACAGAGAGATACTTTGTGAATATTCTTAAAGCATGCAGAGACAAAAAAGGATCCTTCTGAACAGATAATAGATTGTTGCTGTCACAAAACGTAGATTATTTCCATAAACTAACTGTAAAGCTATATGGAAATTAACATTCATTGTAATATTACAATGTAACAGTAATGAGCTAATGCATGGTATTGAGGAAACAGAATGGAACAAAACCCCAGACAGGTTCAGAGGAGATAGGAAATGACGATCGGACTCTAACAAACAGAAGAAAGAGATATTTTAAAGAATCTGATGCAACATATGAAATAATTGAGATCAATATACTGTCCATCTCTATTATTGATATTATACAGGATGGAGAATAAAATCTGCTTTGGTGTAAGTTATATAACTTAGCACATTATTAATTTTCACCTTCCCTGGTATTTTCCAATATAGACTTTCACTTGTAAATGTGGCAATGCACATCTTCGACCTGTGGAGGCATTCACGGGGTTACACATTCTTTCCCCCACTGTAATTAAGCTGAAAAGCCAGACCAGGAAAAAACTTTAGGAATGAATACACTATAGTTGTTATGCTGTTTTTTGGATACAAACCTTTTCCCCCTCTGCTCCCACAGAGAGTAGACTAGGAGTGTGCAAGAATGTGTGAGGGGAAAAAGCTGGGACAGGTGACCCAAACTGTCCGAAGGGATATTCCATACCATATGATGTCATGTTCAGCTCTAAAGGCTTGGGGAAAGGAGAAGGAATGGGGATATTTGTGCTTATTGCATCTGTCTTCCCAAGTAATTGTTATATGTGCTGAGGCCCTTCTTCCCAGGAAGTGGCTGAAGATCTGTCTGCCAGTGGGAAACAGTAAATAAATTCCTTGATTTGCTTTGCTTGTGTGTGCAGCTTTGATTCACTTGTTAAACTGTCTTCATGTCGGCCCACATGTTCTTAGCTTTTGCTCTTCCAATTCTTTCCCCCATCCTGCTGGGGCAGGAAGGAGTGAGCAAACAACTGGGCAGGTACTTAGCTGCTGGTCAGGTTCAACCCACCACAAGTATTGTCATCAATTTTTTGGTTACTTGGAGCAAAATCTTTTGCAGTTGCACAGTCAGATTTTTTTTTTGTCCGTCTATGCAGATGTAGTTCTGTGGTACAACTTTTAACTTTCACAATTTCTGTGTATTTTTACCTAATGCCTTAGCTGGTTTATTGTATTTGGCTCTAACTAAGTCTACAGAGGAGAGAGAGAGAGAAGAAACATTTTACTTAATTGCATTTGGAGATCTTCCTTTTCATTACTCTGCTCATCATTTTGTATCTATGTATTGCTATTTCCTATATGCTACGGCCTTTCTGCAAAAGGATATCCTGGGATGGTGACCTCTCACAGAAAGCCGTAGGATTCTAACTCAAGAAGAGCCTTTTACCACCCCATCAGATGCCCCAGGACTTCATCAAGTAGTAGCTGCACTTTGCCACAGCCAATGCATTTGATCGCTCTTAAACTGCAAAAGGAAGAACATAGTCCAGTCATGGGGTGTAAGTGAAACCCTGTGTTGCCAAATACAGGTATTTGAAGGATGAACAAATTTTATGCAGATTATTAAAGAGATAGTGTAGAGTGTGTATCTTGTTAAGTATTACATACATAGAATTAGTTTAATACTAATTATGTCTGGAAAATTCATGGATGTTCATCAGGTTTATCACAGAATAATTCTGTGATAGCCACTCCAAGGACTCCACCCTGTATTTTAGAGCTAAGATGAGATGCAGGAAAATAATTGTACTTGTAGATAATCTGTTTCTCTATTTTAATTACAAGAACATCCATATTAAGTAGTTGGCACTGTTCTACTTCTGTAGCTGCATTCCCACACAGCTAAACTGGACAGAGAATGTACTGGTCTCTGTCAGATATTCCAGACACAAACATACCTGGCGTAGTTTTGCTTAATCTATCTACTTTAACAAGAACAAGTAAGCCCTCAAAAACCTCAAGCAAAAAATATGGATCAAATATACTTTTCTGTCTTAAATATAAAGTTTCCTGCAGAGACAAAGAAAATAATGTATGTATCAAGCAGAATCCAGGAATATTTAAAAACTTGTATCTAGGGGAACTTAAATTTTTTTTATGTTCTATATTGTATTCTGTTGTCATATTTCACTGAAACACAAATTAAAAGCTGTATATGAGAAAGAATGTGAAAAAGCTAAGTTTTTCTCTTTAAGATTTAACAACATTTTATTTTACCTCAATTGTATTATTAAAGCAAATCTTTTTTTTTTAAGTAATATAAGGGAAACATCAAAGACTACTATCAGTGAACTTATTTTGAAAACTTTAAAACTGTCACCAAATAGCCAAGACAAACTGAATTTACTGGAAGCAGAGAAAAAAAATCACTAAACCAAGACTACAATGAAAGTTCTAGTATAATGGCCACCAAATGAAAAGCAGTAGAAGAATTACACATGTAATTGGTTATATGTGCCATATAATCTGTTTCTCTTATGGTATGAAAACCAGTTTACTTGATGTCACACAGGAGAGCCACTCCTCTCAATATCCAATGGTCTGGAGACACTACCGTCCTTAAATAGATCACTGTAATATAGTTCAGGTCTGTCCTCCTGGGCTTCTTGTAAAGAGGACAAACATAGAGCTTGGGATCCTTAGGACTGGTGGTATTAACAGCAAATATATGCACCACAGGCATCTGGACAAAAAGAATCTTTGGTGTAGATTCAATGAGTTTGTTACGTCTTCTGTCCCAGCCTGCACCTTCCAAGTATAGCCCATGGATATATACTCCTTCCTGTGTGGAGAGTAAGCAGATACATCACACAAAATAAAGCATCTGTTTTGTAAAATGAGTAATTGGCTTAAACCATTAAAAGGAATATATATTTTATAGTAAAAAAATCTGACTTCATTGAATCTTTTCAAACTATTTAAACTATAATATCACCCTTTTTCAGAAGATAATGCTACTGAAATGGATGGCAATAAAAGTTGTTTAGTAAAGCCCATACACTACACAATTTGATCCAAAGTTTACTATAAAGTCCAAAAATCAAGAGGTGGTACAATGAAATTGTTCTTTTAACAAAACATTTTTGTAACTGCAAAATAAAAAAAATTAAAATCTTCATACTTATTGCTATTTATCATCTATGCTGAACAAAAACAGTGAGGTGAAGACAATAGTAACATTTTCCTGTAGCAATCCAAAACGACTGAATGATGCACAATATAAATTAAATACTGAAATTAATACTGAAGCATCTTTGCATGTCATACATACAGAAGAAGGTGCTGTGATTTCTTCTTTGTTTTGCTTTAGCACTTCATTATGTATTGTAACTGTATCTAAAGCCCAGCCTTTATGTGCTCGAGTTGCTTCTTGTCTCATTGCTGTCAGGAATCCTTGAGAAATTAGGTCAGAGATTTAGTACATATCTCACATGACAAAAACATCTTGCTCGGTTATCTGCATGGTTCTGCACTGAATGTTATAGACATATTCAGAGTTCTATGGAAAACAAGCACCCTGACTAATGATAGCAAACTTTGCTTTGAGGCCAAAATAGGAACAAATGACAAAAGTAGCATAGAATGTATTACACTGAGAAAAATATTTTTAAATGGCACATCAAATAATATACTTTTTTTTGGCTATTGAATTATTCAGTTAACAAATGTTTGCTCAGGATGCTAACTTACAAATTATCATTAGGCAATCAACTACAGGATCCATGGTAGATTTGTGTTTCAAGAAGGAATTTGAAGGCAGACAAGATACCAATTATGTGAGCTGGTATTTATGTAAGACAACTTAGGAAAAAGGCATTTTTTTAAATGAAAGAAGTAGAAAAAATTTCACTGATGGAAAACAGAAAAGGTGTGTCTTAATGTGATAATAAAAATAACTATATGAGCATGAGGAATCTAGACAAAGCAGTGCCTATGAAGGATGAAAAAAATTATATTTTGTTATTGAAGAAAAGCGAGTCCTAGACAGAAATGAAGGTAGAGGATGACACAATCAAGCAGTGAGTTTTGGAGTATTGTTTTGAACAGGCTTTACAGACGTTTGCAATAGAAAAGGTTTGAGAGGTAAAGGGCTGAATAGTACAAACACAAGATGACCAACAACTGGGCAGTAAATACCTGGTTGTTTCTGTGTCAGTGTCTCAGAAGATGACAACACAGTCACCAAAAAACCAATAGCTGCTATTTTATGCTACTGGATGAAGTACTACTTGGAGTTGTTAGAAAGAGATAGAGGCGAAGAGAGAAATGTTAATAGAGAATTGCATATTTAAGAGTGATTACTGTAAAGACTTAAAGATGAAATGGCATCAGTTCCTTCTTGATAGGGCATAAAGGAAAAGATGACTAGCATTTCATGGGCTGTCAAGTATCTACAAGGAGGAGAAACCACCAAACGAAATACTGACAAGCCAGGGGGAAATCATGAAAGTATATGGGCATGCAGTAGAAGACAGCATTTCAAGAGGCAAGAACTGGTTTATCATGCTAATTAGGACAAAGCCTATTAAAAGCTATTTGTCACAGCTAAAATATTCATATGTGATGTAAATACAATTAATGTAGTACTTGAAATGATCATGGATTCATTTCTCAAATACTACATATCCCGATAAAAACAAAACAGTCTGATCTAGGTTTCTAAATTTTGCTAAAAATTGATTTTATCTTTATAATATGGTATTTGGCTTTTCATAAGCCTGTTCATTCCAAGTGCTGTGTCTACTGAATGGAATATTGCACCACCACAAACATTCATTCTCCTTTAATAATGATAATTTTTAGGAGACACACTGATAACTGCTAATAAAATCACAACAGGTTTTACATACAATTATTGGTGATACTTTACAGTACTGCAAATAGATTTTTCCACTAAACTGATAAAATACATTCCTCATGTTTTAACATTATAATGTATTTGCCAATGCTATGATAGATTTAGAGCTTGATTCACCAGTGCAATCAGTCTAGATTTTCCTGCAACAGCAGCACAGAGGAGTCCAATTTCTGATTTGCCTCACACCAGTCAATTTTTAAGCTTTACTGTGTGATTTGATTTACTCACAATTTCCTGGTGAGCAGTATTATGAATGCATTAACTATACATACCTCACCTCTAGCCATAGCACACCTTTGTGCTTAGCAGACTTCTTTTTCCATCTACAGGACAATTTTTTTGGAACACAGAGGCTGAAGCAATCATCAAGTTCAAGACTATCTGTGTCTCAGGTTTGTTTGCTATTAGGCTAAATATTTTGTTTGGTCAGAAGAATCTGGTCCATTATCTTCTTTTACACCACCAAGAGTGCTGCTCTTGAATCATCAGAGATCAGTATGCTTACCAGCTGTGCCATTTATGATAGAGGTGGAATGATGTTTTGATTGGCATCTTAATACCATATTTTAATTACAATTTGGAAGCACTCCAAGCACCTCAACTCTTTCTGAGAGCGACTCAAAAAAAATTTGATATCAGTACTTTTTACAGTCCTGGTCATAGAAAGGCCAGTAAGAATAAAAGCATCAGTAAGTGAAGATAACTCATAAAACATTCAAGGATTTCAGAGGTTAATCCTAATGAAAAAAAAATACCTCATAGCTGTTACATGAGAGAATTTTCTCACGAGAATTTTATATGGGCAGTTGTGTAGGCTACATGAGATTCTTCTATGAACATACATCTAATAAGGTAACAGGTTTTGTTACACATGAGATAGTTACAATTTGGTTTTCTTTCTCTTTCCTATAAAATGATAAATATTTCAAGCTATAACAGATGATAGATAATGTTCACTTGTACTTTGCAGTATATCTTTGATGAATGTGAACAAACTGTTCATTAAATAACCTGTGAAATGGAAACACTGTGAAAACTACAGTTTGAGGATTCTCTGTGAAAGATAGATAACTACTATAAATTCTGGTATAGTTGCATGTTCATAGAATCATAGAACAACTCAGGTTGGAAGGAACCTTAAAAGATCACCTGGTCCAACCTTTTGTGGGAAAGGGAGCCTAGATGAGATTATCTAGCACCCTGTCCAATTGCATCTTGAAAAAGTCCAGCAACAGGCGCTCTACCACATCCCTGGGGAGATTGTTCCAATGAATGATTGCTCTTACTGTAAAAAAATTCTTTCTGTTGCTACTGTACAGCACATAAATAACATATTTCCCTAGATTAAAGCTTTTCCATACTTGCAACTTACAGTTTGAAATGAGTTAAACGGCGTGAAACCACAGGAAAAGTGTGTTTTCTTTAAAAGCTGTATCATTATCAATAAGTATATTTTCTTTAGAAGCTGTATCATATCATGCTACAATATGTCAAGAAAATAAAGCATTTTATTTGTTAACTACATGTTTTCCTTCTTGTAATACAAAAACTGTGTTTACAAGTCAGACTAAAAGACCATCTGTACAAGCATCCTGTCTCTGATACTGGACAAAGGCGGATGCTTAGTGAAATAATATTACAACAGGCAAAATGGCACATAAATCCTTTCTCTTCTATGTTCTTTCAGATTCTGGCAATCTGAAGCTTAGGAACCTCCCAACTCGAAGGCTGAGTTTGGATAGTCATGTTTATTGCTACCATTGGACCTGTTTCCCATGATTCTATCTAATCTCTTTTTTGAATCCATTTATCATCTTGGCTTCTATGACATATTCTGACAGTGATGAAAACATTTTTTCTAGGTGTAATATTAAATTAGATATGTAGTAAAAAGCATTAAATTATGATTAAATACATTATTGCTCAAGTCCTTTCAGTACCCTTACCTTGTGGATTAAAGAATCCAGTCATCCAAAACACATTTGGTCTTCCTTCATATATCCAAGTAGAGAGTTGAGTATTTCTTTCCAAAAGTTCAGTAAACCAGAAGCCAAGTGTTGAAGAATCCCAAGATACTCTTCTCCATACTTCAGGAATTCGTGCATCATACATATTATCAAGTGCATCTCTCAAATTCTGAAGGAATGAAATTATAATATATGAACTAAAGCAATCAAGGTAATAGTGTAAAATAGAGTATTCCATACATAGTAAATATGCTTTTACTTGCCTCACTCATAACAATGGTTCCTTCTATGGCTAATTTAAGATCATTCAAACTGTTGCGAAGTATTGTGATCACCTTTTGCATTCGATCAATTTCTTGCTGAAGAAAAATATTCATAGGGTTAAGTTGTCCCATTTTAATTAAACGAGCTTTTACCTAAAATATAGGAGTGCAGAAGGAATTTATTTAAAACTGAAATGCTGAAATACCGTTGTCATAGACTTCTTCACTTTCTTGTGTTCAGAAAAGTAAATAGTAGACTTGTACTTCACATTATTCAAGTAACATTTATCACCTTAAAACTGTTGCAGTTTTTATTTTTATTTTTTTGTCTGTTGCTACCTACGTACTCATGATTTTGCTAGAATAGAACTTCACCCAGAAGGCTCAGGAGACTGCTGTCACAAAAAGTCAAGACTGATTTTTTTCCATGTTTTCACATGCAGTTTTGGAAGTCCAAGCATAGCCTCCATGACCTATCTCCTTGATAAATTGTTATATGTCTTAGTTTTAGATAGAAAACCCCCATATCAATTCACACTGATAGCGATAAAGATGTTGGTTCCTTGTTTGAATCTGCTACTAGCTATACAATCTTTCTTTACAGTTCAGGGTTTCTTTTCTGGAATGTCTTATGTGAAAACTCAACAGAGAACAGTAAGAAAACAACCAAGATTAGCTTGCCTCATGGGGTATGTAATCTGGAGGAAGTTTCTCTAGCATGTCTTCTGCTAAACGATAAACAATTGCTTCACGAGTTTCTCCAGATCCTGCACCACTTTCTTTAGGCTGAATATTGGTAATAGTACCTAGAACATCAGCTGCTGTATTACTTTGGTATCTGAGGGGATAAGATACATGTTATAAATTGCTGGGATTTTTTTTAACAGTTAAAAGGATACTTTGTAGAACACACAACTTGAAAGTTGAGAAAAAATGTAGTGTGTTACCAGGTTAAGTAGAAACTCCCAAAAGAAATTGTTTTCCTCTGCCTCCTGCGCCAAACTGAACACACCGATCATGAACTGTGTGGTTTTCTGTGGTTGTAAAGAATATGAACTTCCCTCTGCACTCCCTGCTATACACCTGCTGTTTTTCTAATTCAAGGGCTAAGAAGAAGAAAGGGTTCCACAGGCTGCTTCTCAGCCTTTGAGAATGTGAAAAACCTATCATATGATTTCCAGGGATTCTGAGGAAAGGGAAGAAAATGGCATATGCCTGATAAGGACTTCTAAGCAGCTATTTACTGCTTAGAAGAAAAGCAACAAAATTTTTGTAATAATAATATTTCCCTCATTTAGTTACTTCTTAAAAGTGGAATGCAGAAGAAGGAAAAGGTGGAGGCATAACTCTGCAAGCTGTCCCTTTATTAATAAGTAAATTAATTCTGCCTTGAGGTATTTCAGGATAAAAGCTGCTAGATTTACAACATTGGAGATTAAAACCTCCTATTCCATACTACATCATGGGCAGTGCTAACGTAAATTTATGTTCTGAGCCAATACAAATAAGTGAAGTAAATTCATATGGCATTTGATGGTAAAAGATAGTAGATCACGGCAGTCTTTCAACACAAGCAGAATTATAGGAGTACTTCTGTTATAATGCTATCTAGTGGCATAGAGCTATGAGAGGCAGTAAGAAAGAAAACATAACAGTGTATCTGTTGGTAGTGCAGTGCTGGCATTGCCTACTTTTACCTTACAGGATCAGCTCCATGAGGAACATACAGCCTGAGTTTGACTCAGAACATAAATTTATACTGACTCAAAGCATAGTTTTCCATGTCAGTTTTACTTTTTGACCTTCATATGACACCCATCTCCTTCTATTACTTTGTCGTACATAATTATGTAAGCAATGAAACCAAGGATTGTGTCACAGGATAGAACACATGAAGTCCTAAAGCATCTAAGCTTTGGAGATAGTATCATAAGACTACAGAAGCTAGATATTGCAGCATTTCAACATAAACTGTTTGTGAATGCAATTATAAAGACTATAAATCAGAAAAATAGAAGAAATCCTACTGGCAGTTTGCTTCTCAAGGGATATAATTTCTGCTTTTGAACATAGGAATGGTGGGGCTTTTACAGTTTTTAATAACCCTCAACTCAAAACTCTCAAGCTTTTTTCCATTTATGGTCCCATTTAAAGAATGATAGATTTATTCAAGACCACATATGAGCAGAAAAGTTGGATAAAATCAAATTCCTTTTGGACTCAGAGCTTCATTCCTAATTTGGATGACATACTTGTGGTTGTAACCCTTACTGTTGGTCTCACTGATTTAACAACTAGTGGTAAAAGAGATGTGAACCTTCCTCTTCACACTGCAAGTACTGTTCTTCTAGTACTGCTGTCAGACTATTCTTTGTGGAAGGAAGAGGTCCCATGATTGTTACATCAATTAAATGATAAAATATTACAGAATTATAAAAAATGAATGGTCTTTCCCCAAATCTAAACAAAAATAGAAACAATTTTAAAAAGAAGGCAATATGCAAACTTAGGGAAAAAGCAAGGAACAGTTTTTGAAAAATAACCTCAAAGGAGCAGAATCAAAGGTAAGTAATATTCCTTTCTTCAATGACACAAGCTAGGAATGTTCTTGAGAGGAAAAATTATCATCTGAATCTTGTATAAAGAAGCAAACATGAATAGCAATAGCAGTTTGAACAAGAAGATTTTTATTTTTAATAAAATTAGAAAAGACAAAGAAGATGCATCTCAATGTGTACATAATTAAAAAAAATATTCTAGTGTGGAAGTGAGGAGAAAATAGAAACAAGAAATTTCGTTCATGTAACAGTGGGACACAGGGAATATAAAAGACACTCTGAAAAAAAAAATTCTTGGCTTTGGAAAACCTGAATTTCCTTTACATTGCAAATAAAATGATGAAGTATAGATGCAAACAATAATGAAAAAAAGATTGCATAGGTTTGTAGAGGAAGTACCATGTTCATGGGAAGGAAATCAGACATACTCAATGAGGTGTCCCTGATCACATTTATACATCTAAGTGTAAATATCTACATAACAGCTGTTTGTTCAGATTGCCCTTATATGTAATGCAAAGCAGCATGATTCAGCTCATGTATTTTAGACTTTGCTTTGTCATCAGAGGAACTGCACTTTACAAGGGTCTTTTTTTCTCTATTACAGTATAGGAAGGCTTGGGTAACCATAAAAGAAGCTAAAGCAACATTAAATGAATCTCATTTACAGTGTCAATGTTGCCTAAAAGTGAGTACGTAAGATAAAGCACTTTATACCTGTTTATACTGGTTTTCCCTGAAGCAGTATTGCAAAGCAAATTTTGTCATAAGAAGAAAAAAGAAGGAATTTTCTCTGGATTTTTATTTGCTCCAAAAAGTATTATTAAGGATATTTTCTTACAGAGTTTGGATTCAACACCCTATCATAGTTTGATAGCTGCAGTCTGTGCCATCAGGAATTTTCTGTACTGGAAGTTAAAACTAAGAACAAGTGCAGTTTGACAGAAACATTACCTTAGCTTTGTGTAGAAAACAGCAATATCCATTGCAACGTGGTATTCAAAACCCTACATTCACCAAGGGACAATGGGAGATTCTGCTCTGTCTTCAGTTGCTCAATAACAGCTTGCAGTAGCTTTACAAAAATTCAGTTAGATTTAAGGCTTCAGTATGGAACCAATTGGAGAAAGCGTTTTGACAGATTGCCACAACATTCCTTGCCTGCTCAGGTACCTGTTAACTATGTTGCCTTTGCAGAGCCTACAATTCATATAGCAAGTTAAAATCAATTGCAATGTCGCAATGACTTCAGGTGTTAAACCCAAGTGGATTAAAGTATTGACACTCAGTGAAGTCTTACAGTTGGAATCAATGGATCGAGCTCTTGGCTGAACTAGAAAACTGTCCTGCTAAACCAGTGAGAGATAAGGTCTTTCTTGTCCTCAGTAATAGTAACAGGGGAGGTCCTGGCTGTCTCAGGGTTCCAATTCTAGCAGTTAGCCTTCTGCATACTCTGAGATGAGCTGATAGGATATTTTAAGGAGAATTTGAATGCAACTTTTTATATTGTCAAGGGATGCTAATGCATTTGAGCTGTGTGTCAAAGATGAAATTTAGACAGACAGTACATGTGCATAGTTGCCTATAACTGATTGTGATAGCACATGGAAAAAAGCATGAAGCTGTTGAATATTTTCCCCAGGCTCTAAAGAAATACCTACAAAGGAAAATCTCCAGAAAAAGGACTAAAGTAGCAGGAATATACTGATGTACCAAGTGGAAGAAAAACTCAGTACTAGAAAGAAATGAAAGCACTGTTTCTACTCACTAAAGCTCCCCAAACACTGTTAGTCTCAAGTTTCCTCCTATAAATTAGCCCTCCTACAAGCCTAATTTTGGATCCAAAGCACGTCTTTCTCTAAGACTTTGTTTAGTTCTCTGTTAAATCTTGGCTCTTTTTTAATCAGTTCTGGAAGGGAGGACTTGCAAGTATCAGAGAATGACCTGAAACAGAATCTACTCTTGGATTCTTCTCTTCAGAAGTATGTATTTACAATGGTAGGTGCTAGGCAGAGTTGACAATAAACTGTGTACTGTTCTCACAGCATGCTTAGAATGCTGGGATTTTGATATGGCATCAACCTCTCAAATTTGAGACTGAAAAATTGTGGGAAATTATCGTTTTGTCCAAAAATGTTAGAAGATATTAGATTTCCACAGCATCTGGGCATTTGAATAACATTTGTTTTGTTTAAAAATACAAAAAGCTTGTTAAGGAACAATGAATGTGGACATAATGAAAATGCAATAATTCATGGCAGAATTATTAAGAACTTCAGTGCAAAAAATATGATGATGATTCATATCCTTTCACAGGGCATATAACATTAGAAGGAAATAAAAGCCAAGCTGTTACACACATTATTTGGAATGAAAAAGTGAATTAAGTCAAAGATAAAATTTTAAATGGAGTTAGTACTTGGTGAGGTTGAAAAGCCTCATTTAAATAATGGGAATGGCAGGACTGATGGCAACAAAAGACTGTAGTTACATCCAAAGGAGTGCTGTAAACCAAATGACAATTCAGAGAGTCATTTAATGAGTGTGCACAGAAAAATAATATACTACTTGGAACAGAAGGCAAACATTAGAAACTTTCTGTAGTGGAACTGTATAGAACCTTGTATCGTGTTCATATAAAATTTTTATAATGCTTTCAAATTTTAAAAAAATTCTAAAACCGTGAGGAGTAAGTAATAAGAATTCTGACTGCTTTAAAAGAATATGTAAAATGTAGCTGAAGATACTGCATTCATAAACACGTACATACACATCAAGTGTTCCACTTCAATAGTGAAATTCACACGAATCCTAGATTTCCTATTAAAAATATTCTTTACTTAAGCATTTCATAAGGATTTGTTTCCAAATACTAAAAGAAAGGGTCTTTGTTTTCAATATGTTGAGATCTACTTACGTAATATCAGCATTAGGATGGAGACCAAAGACCTTTGGGCTGTCCATGGCAGGGAGTGACTGGATGTATTCAAAATACTGTTCCAAAGTTTCACACACTGGAATTTTATATCCAGTGTAAAAACAGAAAGTGCTGTCAAAAATCTTTTCATTGAACCACACCTGTGAAAAATCCAGAGGAAAAAACCACAATTACTTTGCTACTCAGAGGGTTTTTTTATCTCATTTTTATTCTTGGAGAATTAGGGTTCTTGTTTTAGCTACTACATCTAATTTTACTTGAATACCTGAATAAATCATTAAAAGCTATGTCTTCTAAGTTTGAGTTCCACCTAAGTCTTTTTAATAGTTTCTGCTCAACATGAAAGAGAAACCAAGGGAAAGAACCTCACTGTCAAAGAATGAAGTTTTGAAAAATCCATTTTACTCCAAAGACTTTTATAAACTTATGAAGAAGTGCATATTCATCAGAAGGGTGGTCTTCTGATTTCTGTATTGCAGCTGCTGATAAAATCAACAAAAAACCCTGTATTTTCAAGGTCTCTCACCCTTGCAAAGCAATTAAGAAGATGCTTATCGAAGTCATCTGTAACTCGGCCTCCATATTGTACTTCTCCAATCATGTAGCTTACTGTGTTCCATGATATCCCCTGGATGCAAGGAAAGTAAATAAAAGATTGTAGTTATTACATGTAAAGAAAAAGGTACCCAGCCTGTAATTCTGATATCACGTGAAGCTCATAAGGCTCTGAAATGTAAGCTGAAAAGATCATTGTTGCAAGAAAAAAATAATACTTTATTTCTAATGTATTTTCTGAGCTCAGCTCTATAATTTTATAGTAGAGTTGGGTTTGATCCTGGTATTAGAAATATATCTCTATTTCTTGTGTGACCTGAAATCACTCTCAGCTGCTACTGCCTCTCTCTTTCTTTTTCTTTCCCTCCCCCCAGTTTCTAATCTTTCTCTATTGACAAAGTGCTGCTTTGCAAGGAATGGCTATTCTATTACATTATTCCCTGATAAATAGTAGAAGACCAAATGGCAGCCATAGAGAAGTTTGAATGGCTCTGTCAAACTCTGTAAATAGTTTAGCTCCCTTTACAAAACAGATATTGTGTAGACTTGTTAATATTTTAGATATGGTACTGAAAAAACCAAGATCAAATTCTGAAGTTCTTAACTATTACATATTTTTACATGGATGATAGCACGCCAAATATTTCAGCTTGACAGTCTTGCAGAGAATCTGAAACCTTGATCACTAGAAGCTGCACTGAAAGACTAGCAATGAATAAAGTACTATGTATAGTAATATGAAGAAAAAACAAATTACAGATGCTGTACAAAGCAATTAAATATACTGTATGCAAATTTTAGTATTCACCTTCTTGATGTCGCATTCATCTAGGTGATTTTGTATAAACTGAACACTGGCTGTAAAGTCTGCTGAGTTAAATTCATAGGGAATATTCCAACCCAAAGGCCCAAACTTGCGTCGTTCCTTAGGAATACAATTAAAACAAAATATGTTTATGAAACAATGTATAGTTTTGTTTCATTATTAAAGTTTAATAATAATAATAATAGTGGAGTAAAGAATTGAACTGAAGAAGAAAGCTAGCCTAGGAAACAGCTATGTGCCTCATACACATCAGTAAAAACCAGAGTTTATTATTAAGTTACACCATGAGGGATAAATATTTATAGAAAATGCAACAGAACCATTTATTGCTACCTTTACTGACCAATGTATCAGTCATAGGTTTGAAATGTCTCATGTCAGGGGGGATGATCAGATTTTTATATTAAGTAATTAATATAAAGAATAACCGAATCCCTGCATTTTCAGCACACTCAACAATGCTGACTTTTATAGTTTTTAATTTTTTTCTACATATACAGTCTACTAATGATAGTTTCAATTTTCAAGCTCCTGTATTAAGTTATCCAAAGGCTTCTAGGTTGCCCCTTTTGTCTTACTGTTTCACTCTATTGTTCTAATATAGGTTTTTCAAAATCCCCAACTTTATTATAAGGCTGCCACCACTACATTATTCAAATTTATTACTGCATACATATTTGAAAATAAAGTAACAACACTTGCAGGAACAGAAAAATAGTTGACTATAAAAATAAGAGAATATAATCTGCAGCCCAAACATTTTAAACATCCAACACTATTAGATTTCTCACAACTTTATTTTAACCACCTCAGTTACCTGGCTCAATGATTTTTTTCAGAATGTAGAATAAATTAATCCAAGAAATTAAGAATTAAATTGCTGAATAGTGCTGACGTTTATTAAATGAATAAACAGTGTAATACTGACATTCTAAAATTAACTAAGTGGTAACTTATTTATTAGAGTTTAAATTACCAGGTCAGCAATGACTGACAGTCTTTGACATCTAGTTATGTCACAGCTAGGTGTTTATTTCTATTGACTACAGACAGAGCTTTTCCCCTTACACTGAATGACTAACTTTTGGACAGCTAAAATTAGATGAGAAAAGTCCTCATTCTAAATGCCCATGGTATGAAAATTATGTAAAATTATAAAACAATTAAGAGAATAAAGAATCTTGAAATACAGATTATAGAAATTAAAGCTTCAGCCCTGCAACATGATGCTACAATAAATATCAGAATGTGTATTGTCAGGAACCTCTGTTAATGTGACTCCATATATAACACTATTTGCAAACCTTCTAATAAATACCTGAACAGTAGAATGCAGGAAAGCTACAGTGTAAAGCAAAGGTTTCCACATAGGCATATTGTTAACATCTAAGACACCCTGATTAATTCCAGAAAATGTTCTCTTCAAACTGGCACGAACACCCTGGGGAGGTTCATTTGTGAACTTTATGGCAATCTGTCATGTGAAAAAGATAAAGGAATTGGATTTGTTTACTGAACAAAACAAGCAACATACAAAAACGTCACAAGTATTAGTTA
This sequence comes from Nyctibius grandis, assembly GCF_013368605.1. NCBI lineage: Eukaryota > Metazoa > Chordata > Aves > Nyctibiiformes > Nyctibiidae > Nyctibius > Nyctibius grandis. Next base: position 34,205,696 of record NC_090658.1, read on the forward strand.
TAAATAAAACGTAAATAGTTGAAGCATTGTAGATACAAAGTTAATACGTAGTTTTACTATAAACTGCATAAAAGGACTACTTATTAGATTAGGCCACAAAACTCTGTAATATACATTAAGATTTTGAACACAGACCTTCAGCTTATGTTGGTCAGAAGCATCACTGACATTTGTCCATGGATCTAAGAATTTTCATCAACAACCTGGAAGCAATTGTCATGCTTTTCAGAAGGCATCATATGGTTCCCTATCCCTAATTCAATGACTGAATGATAGAAGAGAACTATCCAGAGTAGATCACAAGAACTCTGTTGTATTTCTGGTCCCAGGTCTTCACAGTAAATACAAAGAAATCTCATCTCTCCTCAGATCAGATGTGTTCACAGTGGCTACTGTGAACTCTGTGGCTATGTCTGCAGCAGTAAATTAGATTCACCTAAGAATGTTCCTGGGCACTCCGGTCAGCAGGCATGGAATCTACATTTGTGGTAGTAAACTGCCACAGCCTCTTAGAATACAGCCCCTTAGTTTCATGTGAACTGCCTAATGGGAACAGTTTCTACAAAATTTTAATTGTCAAACCATGCCTGCAAATTATTTGAAAGAGTGCTAGTTAGCACAGGTTCTCATGTCAGAGAATGTTGTAACTACTTACCCCTATGGACTATTGCATTCCAGTGCTGGGTAATGTTCATGGGCACACTTGAATCTATCAGTTCAGACACAGACTGACCTTACCAAAATCTGTATTCCTTGAGACACTTTCAAATGCTGGAGGAACCCAAATAAAAAAGTATTTTTCTGCTCCAACAGTAAGTACTTATCTAGCTGGCTTAAACATGCATTGAAAGGATAGTAAATGCCAGGCTGCCCGTAGGCTGAATGGCAAGCATGGCTCTGAACTGTTTCTGCTTCCAAGAGACACTTAATGGAAGACACTGATGAATACGTACTTCACCTACCAGTTTTACTATGTCCATATTTGTGGTAAAGAACTTCAATTATTTTTAAGGAATGACTTCTCAACTTCAGCCTCACAAACTTATTTCTGAGCTGCAGAGCCCAGGCAAGCTGTCTCAGAGATGAGCTCCAGCCTTCTGCAAGGACCTATCTGCACATGAACACACTAAAGTGTTGGATTGAATGGGAACACTTGCCAAACAGTCTTTCCACATTTCAAAGGATATCTTGTTCAGTTTTTGATGAATGTTCTGTATAAAAAAACCCAAATTATTCTCTCCTTTCTTCTGAGAAAGAGCTGACCTTTGGTTTGTCAGTTATTCATTTTCTGGAATCCCTGAATATGTTAATATTTTAACGGGTAATGTGACACTATAGACTGGGAAATCACATGTGAAACATTTGAGATAAATACAGTGAAGACTCGTCTAGCAACCCTCTCAGTTTTCTATTCTCATTTTTAGCAAACTGTGTGTTGATATACCCCACTATTCATAAACCCTTTGAATATGCAGGATGATTTCATTTTCTGTTGAGAGAATACAAGAGAATGGAGGTCCATACAGCTAGCTTTCTATACATAGTTTTTTTCCATGGTTGTCTCCTAGATTCATTTGAGAAAGGAACCCATCCCTCTCTTCACATCCTAGATATCAGGTGTGTTATCTATTTTTTAGAGAGAATGAGAACCACTAAGGAGACTCCCACTCAAAAGGGGTTGATGAACACAGAAGTGTCAACACACGTCTATTACACTAGATATTAACTAGCATTATGACCTGCTGTGAGAGTGATAGGAACCATCATAAGTGACTTAAATGCACTACATAAGAGTTTAGGCAATTTTCCTGGAACTGATGAAAAACGTGTCCTTGAGACCTACAGAACAACCATTTATAGTTTATCCAAAGAAAAACAAGTGACTTCTTGGTAGATGATGTTCTTTGACATGTGCTGTCCATGTGTATTCTGTCCCCTTTATCCTTTATTTCAGACAGGGAAATCTGGAAGAGTCTAAGAGCAGTTGCAGGCATTACTCTATTCACAAAGGCATCTGGTTAGGCAAAAAGAGATACAGGTAAACCCTGATAGTTTTGATTCTAGTATTTCTGTGCACAGAATTAGTGTGAATTCACATATACATAATGCATCTTTGAGAACTTCCAGTTACTGGTAAGTAACCTTCCTGTTTAAAGTGATATTTGCATTGTAAGGTAAGTTCATTTTTTCTTTGTCTTTGTTTGGTTCTTTTTTCCCACTCCATTTCTTTAATTTCCATTTACACATTTAATCTGAATAATTTTGATGGCATGAGGTACCTGAATTAAGTATTTGAACAAACCTGTAGCAGTGTAATTGGGAATTTAGGACGTGGTTCAGTAGTTATCCAAACTCGAAACGTCTCATCCTGTATCTCAGCAGTAAGAAGTGTCCCCAGTGGTTCATCCATAAAATCCAGTCCAAGATGATAATTCTGAAGCAACACCCAGCCTCCCTAAATAAGAATATCGACTATTACCATGTAAAATTTAGAAAAAGTTATTCATAATGCTAAAACCAACTGCCTATATTAGGATCAAATTTGGTCTTGCATGTTTGGCTTTTTGGATTTGGGGCTTTTTTTGAGTTTTTTGACTTTTGCTCTGTTCCTGAATATGCATTATCATTTGATTTTATGTTGGCGGAGTTAAAGCAAATAGGAAAAGTTAGTGCAAAAGTTATTTCCACATCCTGTTGTTCACAATGAAAATATAACCAGAGACAATATTCTAAGTAAAGTATCAGTGCTACCTAGTGGCAAAAAGAAGTAATTCCTGTTGTCTCCCAGCAAAACACCAGTGATAAGCAATCCTGTCATCAGATCCAAAAGAATTAAGTGGAAAAGTAACAGCCGAAATCTAAGGAATACATCTTTTTAAAAACTTATTTGTTGATAACATAATCTAAAGTAAGTGTAAAGAGGTGGCAACAAGACTCTAAAACTTTTCAACTACAATTAGTTTATCTGCAATTGCAGATACACTAAATGCATATGCATGAAATTCAACCTCTGTATATTAATTTTGATCTTATTCAGCTCTCAAGTTGCATGAAAGCTCTATTTTGACTATTATCTCTCTGCATTTCTGCTTATGAATTTAAATTCAATCAGCTTTTGTAGTATCACTTTAGAAGCCTGATGAATCAGAAGCCTGATATTAAAAAAGGAGCATTATTTAATCAGTTCTAAACAGTGATATGTGGATTTCATTACAACTTGTAATTTCATTTTGGCAATTTTGGTTTAATTCATTTAAAAAGAAATAAATAACATTTGGTGACAAAATATAATTGAAATATTTATGGTGAACTGATGGATATTAAAAAAAAGAAAGACTAAATGAAGGGTTTTCTTTTTCCTTCTTTTACGGGGAACCACTTTTTTTAAGAGGATTTTCGATCAGTTTGTCGCATTCCCAAATGAATCAGGCGCAGTTTTTTAAAATTGTCTACCTGTAACACAGCATAGCAGTTTCAATCATATTATATACTCTTGGCCAGAGGTAGGAAAAAACCCTAGATATTTGTCTTCATATTCACTAGTTCTGGTTTGTTCTTGCAAATCTAATGTTCATGTATCACTCCCTCTGTAAAACGTGTACACCACCAAGGCATTTAGTTCAGAAATTGTTACTAGTAGCTCTACCAGAGTGCTGTTTTGAGTATCCTTGTGGTTTTAATTGAGGGCAAAGAAAGGCAGGGATGCCCCAGTTTTCACCATTCCAATGCAATGGAAGTTCATGATGACCATTCTAGACATATGAACACAAAGAAGTGTTCATATGTCTCACAAAGAAGTGAGTCAGTCGGCAGCGGTGGCAGCAGCAGCAGCAGCGGCAGCAGCGGCAGCAGCGGCGGCGACTGAGGTGAGTGCGGGGCGAGGGCGAGATCGGGCTGTATCGGGCGGTTTCCGTGCTCTGGGGACCCCAAGCGGCAGCCCCGCGTCTGGACCCGGAAGTTCCCGGCAACGAATCAGGAGAGGAGGGGGCGTAGCCAGAGGCACCGCGGGAGATTTAAACGTGGTGAAACCATAACAAACAGTCAGTCGGCAGCAGCGGCAGCAGCGGCGGCAGCTGAGGTGAGTGCGGGGCGAGGGCGAGATGGGGCTGTACCGGGCAGTTTCCGTGCTCTGGGCCCCCCGAGCAGCAGCCCCGCATCTGGACCCGGAAGTTCCCGGCAGCAAATCAGGAGAGGAGGGGCGTAGCACCATCCCCTGTTGATCGGGTGATAAGAAACCTCTGGGAGGACAGGGACTAGTCCATGCCCAGAGGGGACAGGGTGAGTAAGCAGTGACTGTGTGTGTCCCGGGGCGGGGGAGGCCACAGCCGTTTGCAGCTCTTTGGGCAGGGTGCTGACTCTCTCCCGGGCTGTACTGGGCAGGTTCTCTACTCAGGGCCACCTGAGCAGCAGCCCGGAGTCCCGTCCCAGGAGAGGAGGGGGTGTAGCCGGAGGCACCGTGGGAGATTTGAAGGGCCCCCTGGGGAGCACGAGCGACCCGAAGCGTGGCGAACAGGAGCGTGCAAACAGGGGCATGGCAGTTTGCGTGGCAGTTCACGCAGGCAGGGCGAGCAGAGTAGGCGGGCAGGAAGGTATTGTTTCCACTCGGCGGGGCCCTAAGTCCCTTGCGGGTGCCAGAAAAGACATGGCAACCCAAACAGACCTGTCGCGGAAGCATGCGGAGGTGCAGGTGGCAGGCTGCAGGGAGTGCCAGAGCCTGGCCCTGACACTCGAGGGTAATGGAAACCTCACCTGTGTGAGGTGCGAACAGGTCGACGACCTGACCTCCTTGGTGTCCCAACTCAAGGAGGAGGTGGAAAGGTTAAGGAGCACAGGAGCATCCCAGGAAGAGGTTGGCGGGCAGTGCTGTTCCCTGCCTGTCCTGGGGAAAACGGACGGGCCTAATGCTCCCCAGGTAGTGGAGGATCCTCTTCCTCCTCCACAAGGAGCAGGAGGAGACCTAGGGGATGGGGGGGAATGGAGGCAGGTCCCTGCTCGGGGTGGCAGGTGAATCCCATCCCGACCTTCCTCCCCTCCCAGCGACCCCTGAAAAATAGGTATGAGGTGCTGGAGCCTGAGCGTCTTCCTGAGTGTCAGGAAGACACAATGCTAGGGGAAAGAACTTCTACGGGGCTACGTAAACAGAAGCAACCAAGTAAGAGGGTTGCAACCAGCTCCAAAAAGGAGAAAAGAAAAGTAATTGTTATAGGCGACTCCCTGCTAAGGGGAACGTAGGGCCCTATATGCAGGCCAGACCCGACTCACAGGGAAGTCTGCTGCCTCCCTGGGGCTCGGGTAAGGGATGTTGCCAGGAGGATTCCTGAACTGGTGAGGCCCTCTGACTACCACCCACTATTAGTATTCCAGGTGGGTAGGGATGAGATTGAAGAGAGAAGTGCCAGGGCTATCAAAAGGGACTTCAGGGCCTTGGGGCGTTTGGTGAAGGGGGTAGGTGCACAGGTTATATTCTCTGCAATTCCTTCGGTATTTGGTGAAAATAGGGAAAAGACTATAAAAGTACAACAGATTAATATGTGGCTAAGAGACTGGTGCCATAGGTGGGATTTTGGGTTTGTTGACCACGGGGCGGCTTTCATGGCACCGGGCCTGATTATGCCGGATGGGGAACAGCTGAATCAGAAGGGGAAAAGGGTTATGGCCCAGAAGTTGGCAGGGCTGGTTAAGAGGTCTTTAAACTAGGTTCAATGGGGGAGAGGGATAAGACCAGGGCAACTGCAAATGAACCTAGGGGTGACAGGCCTGCGTCAGGGGCAAGCGCTAGCCCAGCTGAAGTGCATTTATACCAATGCACGCAGTATGGGCAACAAACAGGAAGAGCTAGAAGCCACTGTACATCAGGAAGGTTATGATGTGGTTGCCATCACAGAAACGTGGTGGGATGACTCTCATGACTGGAGTGCTGCTATGGATGGCTATAAGCTCTTTAAGAGGGACAGGCGAAGCAGGAGAGGCGGTGGGGTAGCGCTATATGTTAGGGAGTGCTTAGAGTGTGTCAAAATTGAGGAAGATGGTGAGGATGACAAGGTTGAATGTTTGCGGGTGAAGATCAGGGGGAAGGTCGGCAGGGCGGACATTACGGTGGGAGTCTGTTATAGACCACCCAACCAGGATGAGCAGGCGGACAAGGCGTTTTACAAGCAGCTGTCAGAAGCCACCCGGTCGCCGGCCCTTGTACTCGTGGGCGACTTCAACTTGCCAGATGTCTGCTGGAAATACAACATGGCAGAGAGGAAGCAATCTAGGAGGTTCCTCGAATGTGTGGAGGACAACTTCCTCATGCAAGTGGTAAACGAACCCACTAGAGGAGGGGCCCTGCTTGACCTGTTGTTTGTGAACAGAGAAGGACTAGTGGGAGATGTGAGGGTCAGTGGCCGTCTTGGGAATAGTGACCATGAAATGTTAGAGTTTTCGATAGTGGGGGAAGTAAGGAGGGGCAAGAGTAGAACTTCTGCCTTAGATTTCCGGCGGGCTGACTTTAGCCTGTTTAAGAGGCTGGTGGACCGAGTCCCTTGGGAGTCGGTCCTGAAGGACAAAGGAGTCCAGGAAGGCTGGACATGCTTCAAAAGGGAATTGCTAAATATTCAGGAGCAGGCTGTCCCGGTGTGTAGGAAGACAAGCCATCGGGGATAAAGACCCGACGTCGTGTAGGGAGAAGATTAGAAGGGCCAAAGCTCAGTTAGAGCTCGATTTAGCTGCTACAGTCAAAGATAACAAAAAAAGCTTCTACAAGTACATCAACAACAAAAGGAGGGTCAAGGAGAGCCTCCACCACTTGCTGAATGAGGAGGGTAGTGTCGTGTCAGGGGATGAGGAAAAGGCAGAGGTGCCCAATGCCTTCTTTGCCTCGGTCTTTAATGTTAAGACTGGTTGTCCTCAGGAGACTTGGCCCACAGAGCCTGAAGTTAGGGATGGGGAGCTGTGCGAACCTCCCGTAATCCAGGAGGAGACGGTTAGTGACCTGCTGTGCCAGCTGGACACCCACAAGGCTATGGGCCCGGATGGGATTCACCCCAGAGTAATGAAGGAACTGGTAAATGAACTTGCCAAACCACTCTCTATTATCTACTGGCAGTCCTGGTTAACTGGAGAAGTTCCAGCTGACTGGAAATTAGCAAATGTAACGCCCATCTACAAGAAGGGTCGGAAGGATGATCCAGGGAACTATAGGCCTGTCAGCCTGACCTCGGTGCCAGGCAAGGTGATGGAACAGATCATCCTGAGTGCCATTACACGGCACATGCAGGACAGTCGGGGCATCGGGGCCAGCCAACATGGATTCATGAAAGGCAGGTCCTGCTTGACCAACCTGGTCTCCTTCTGTGACAAAGTGACCCACTTAGTAGATGAGGGCAGGGCTGTGGATGTAGTCTATCTAGACTTCAGTAAGATATTCGACACTGTCTCCCACAGCATCCTCCTAGGCAAACTGGCTGCCCGGGGCTTGGATGGGTGGACTCTTAAATGGGTTAAAAACTGGCTGGATGGCCGAGCCCAGAGAGTGGTGGTGAATGGGGCAAAGTCCAGCTGGCGGCTGGTCACTAGCGGTGTTCCCCAGGGCTCAGTTCTGGGGCCGGTGCTGTTCAATATCTTTATAGATGATCTAGACGTAGGGATTGAGTGCACCCTCAGCAAATTTGCAGATGACACCAAGCTGGGTGGCAGTGTCGATCTGCTGGAGGGTGGGAAGGCCCTACAGAGGGATCTGGACAGGTTAGATAGATGGGCTGAGACCAACAGCATGAGGTTCAACAAGAACAAGTGCCGGGTCTTACACTTGGGCCACAACAACCCCATGCAGCGCTACAGGCTGGGGGAAGAGTGGTTAGAAAGCGGCCCGGTGGAAAAAGACCTGGGAGTGCTGATCGCCAGCCGGCTAAACATGAGCCAGCAGTGTGCCCAGGTGGCCAAGAAGGCCAATGGCATCCTGGCCTCTATTAGGAATAGTGTAGCCAGCCGGTCTAGGGAAGTGATCGTCCCTCTGTACTCGGCACTGGTGAGGCTGCTCCTTGAGTACTGTGTCCAGTTCTGGGCCCCGCACTTCAAGAAAGGTGTTGAGGTGTTGGAGCGAGTCCAGAGGAGGGCGACCAAGCTGGTGAAGGGTCTGGAGGGTCTGACCTACGAGGAACGGCTGAGGGAGCTGGGATTGTTTAGCCTGGAGAAGAGGAGGCTCAGACATGACCTTATTGCAGTCTACAACTACCTGAAGGGAGGTTGTAGTGAAGTGGGAGTCGGCCTCTTCTCCCGGGCAGCTAGCAATAGGTCAAGAGGGCACAGCCTCAAGCTTCGCCAGGGGAGGTTCAGGTTGGACATCAGGAAGAATTTCTTTACAGAAAGGGTTATTAGACATTGGAATGGGCTGCCCAGGGAGGTGGTGGAGTCACCATTTCTGGATGTGTTTAAGAAAAGACTGGACATGGCACTTAGTGCCATGGTCTAGTTGACAGGGTGGTGTCAGGGCAACGGTTGGACTCGATGATCCCTGAGGTCTCTTCCAACGTGGTTGATTCTGTGATTCGGTGAAGTATGAAAGATGTATGTGTGCATTTGCACATCATAAAAAATGCTACCTGCTATAAAGAGATTTCTTTTTTCTCTTTTTCCAAAGCAGTGTACATCTATATTCCAGTACTGGTGTCACAACATTCAGTAGGACTTGAGAGGTTACTGGGATACAATATAAAAACTTCCATAACCAAGGCTGCATTAGCTAGAGAACCTTGGATTATGCAGTAATGTCCAGCAAGTGTGCAGTAAAGGCCATATACAAGTATTATATCTGTCCATAATAGAGAAACACAAATTAAGCAGATTGTACTATGATCAAATGAATAAATGTCATCTGGCAATAAATTTTTTTTTTCCCCCTCAAATAAAGATATCTCACAGATAGCAGGCGATACAATTGGAATTCCTTGAACTGATACTGCCTGACCTTTTCTTTTTTCTGCATGAAAGACAGGAAGTCCTGCAAAGGCTTTGAAGCACTTCCGTCTATCAGATTAAGACAACAGGACTTTGCAGAAGTCTGAAGAAAGAAGCATTTCCTCATCTTAAACATTGGAGAATGAAGTGACAAAAGAACTGTTTAGTTCGGATGGAAATCTGAAATAATCTTGATAATGAATCTGCAACAGACTCAAAAGTACATTTGTTCTTGCAGAGTGTTCCATGTTGTGATCTCATTTTCACCGTTTGGCCTTCCAGAACTCTCACGGGTGAGGACAGAGACCCAGAGAACCTAATGGATGTCATATATTGTGAGGAGTTAAGTTTTAAAGCTCATAATTAATCCATCTTTAACTTCTTATCTAACTTTTGATTAATACTGCCACTGGTAAATAGGTAATATGGTACCAATGGTACCAATCAACTTGAACACAAGTCAGTTCTGGCTTCTTTAGGTGAATATTACAAGCAGTGCTGTACTCCTGGTTTAGTAAGGACTAACTGTCAGTTATGGTCAGAGGAAAAATACATTTCATTTATCAATATAGTTCTTGCAGTCTTCTACTTTCTATTAGCAGAGATATTCTAGTCCTTCAGAATACTGGAATAAGACTAATTCCCAATATTTTGAGTTTACAGAATCACAGAATCACAGAATGTTAGGGATTGGAAGGGACCTCAAAAGATCATCTAGTCCAATCCCCCTGCCGGAGCAGGATTACCTAGACCATATCACACAGGAAATCGTCCAGGTGGGTTTTGAATGTCTCCAGAGAAGGAGACTCCACAACCTCTCTGGGCAGCCTGTTCCAGTGTTCAGTCACCCTTACAGTAAAGAAGTTTTTCCTCATATTTATGTGGAACCTCCTGTGTTCCAGCTTGCACCCATTGCCCCTTGTCCTGTCAAGGGATGTCACTGAGAAGAGCCTGGCTCCATCCTCATGACACTTGCCCTTTACGTATTTATAAACATTAATGAGGTCACCCCTCAGTCTCCTCTTCTCTAAGCTAAAGAGACCCAGCTCCCTCAGCCTCTCCTCATAAGGGAGATGTTCCACTCCCTTAATCATCTTCGTGGCTCTGTGCTGGACTCTCTCTAGCAGTTCCCTGTCCTTCTTGAACTGAGGGGCCCAGAACTGGACACAATATTCCAGATGCGGCCTCACCAGGGCAGAGTAGAGGGGGAGGAGAACCTCTCTTGACCTGCTAACCACACCCCTTCTAATACACCCCAGGATGCCATTGGCCTTCTTGGCCACAAGGGCACATTGCTGGCTCATGGTCATCCTGCTGTCCACTAGGACCCCCAGGTCCCTTTCCCCTACGCTGCTCTCCAACAGGTCTGTCCCCAACTTGAACTCATACATGGGGTTGTTCTTGCCCAGATGCAGGACTCTACACTTGCCCTTGTTATATTTCATTAAATTTCTCCCCGCCCAACTCTCCAGCCTGTCCAGGTCTCTCTGAATGGCTGCGCAGCCTTCCGTTGTGTCAGCCACTCCTCCCAGTTTTGTGTCATCAGCGAACTTGCTGACAGTGCACTCTATTCCCTCATCCAAGTCATTAATGAATATATTGAATAGAACTGGTCCCAGTACCGACCCTTGAGGGACTCCGCTAGACACAGGCCTCCAACTGGGCTCTGTCCCATTGACCACCACTCTCTGGCTTCTTTCCTTCAGCCACTTCACAATCCACCTCAATATCCGATCATCCAGACCACACTTCCTCAGTTTAGCTGCAAGGATGCTATGGCAACTCTCCCTGTATGTCTTTATTTGCAACACTGTCCACAACTCTTTGAAGTGTCCAGCTGACCAGCCTGTGCTACCTTTACACTGTAACTTTTATATTGTATTTGAGGTGTCAATTATAATCTTTCTGGAGCTGCTGCTTAGACTTCTCATGTTTTTACTGTTTGAGAATATGATCTGCCATAACAAAATACATTACAATATTTAAGATAAAAATTCTTAAATATTGTTTGGAAATTGTTAGACATCCTGAGACTCAAAGCCAAAAGGATAGGCAATTCAAGAAACAAAGAACCAAAACCAATTGCGAGTGAGCAAGAGACCCTCTCACTAGCACAGATGTGAGGAAAATGTTAGGCAGTATTACGAGCCAGTACATCCTTCTGTATGTACAGCTATAAGCTATGTGTGCACTCACTGTTTTATATAGTAGAAACTACGCAACTTCTAAGTAGCTCTCATAGGGGAGGAGGGGGAAAAAAAAAAGAAAAAAAAAGAAAAAAAAAAAGAATTCCAGTAAAGAGGTGGGATCTGCAAATCCTGCAGGATAGAACTAGGACGCTATGTCCTTTTACCGTTGCATGACAGCATTATTATAAGAAGGTAATGTGCTACCTTTGAAAAGCTGGTCAGTATTACTGCTGTCAGAAGTATTGACTTGGACTCCACTGCCACATGTGGAAAGTTTTTAGGCTCAGGCACTCAAGGAGACATTTTACCCTAAGATATGCCTTAAAAATGCAAAATATTAAAGATTGCATGCAAAAGAGGTGTAAAAGAATGCTAAAACAATCAACTTATATTGCAGTGTTTTTTTTCCCACCTGTTGCATTGACATCTGTATGAATTTGCGTGCATGAACTTCTTGTCCTTGACCCATAGAGATCGTCCTACATTCTACAACGTATTTGACAATATATGATTAAAGAACTTACATTCTTCAGAAAAAGAATTCAAATTCAGTCCAAAAAAACACTCATATAAATACAGCACAATTAAGTACATTTTTATACAAAAATATATACTTATGAAAGTAGAATCTCTTCACCATCACATTATGCTACTATGTATAAATTTTCTAAACATTGAAACTTTGTACAATAACATTAAAATATACATCCACAATATTTACAGTGTTTGTAGAAGTGGAAGACTGACTAATGTTATTGTTAATGGGAATTTGTGCCAAATTTTAACAAAGTAAGCCACAGTATTTGAAATATGAACCAAGATTTTTTTTAACTGTAGGTAATGACGCACATAAATGAGCACAATACATAATTGTAAAATTGCATTTGTGAACATATTAATGTGACTAATATAATGAATATATGTATCTATTTCCAACTGAGTTTGTATGCACAATTTTTCAAAATTTCCATATAATGTAGTCATAAAGACCAGATTATACAAATGCAGATCTTGTGGGTATTTTTTGTTACAAAGTGATCTTGTAAGCAGATTGCTGATTTTCACGTTACCTGCAGTTAAGAGTTAAAACAAGAAAACAGTATTGTCACCATGCCAGAATAAAAAAAAAATATTAATATTGTCTTATAGTTAGAAATTTAAAAAAATCATCACTGGGAAGGATGATAATAATTTATAAAAAAAAGAACTGAAAACATTACTGTCCAACTGCATACAGAATGATCCTCAGCATACCATCTTTTATTTAAAATATTGTTTTATCTTTAAGATGATGGTTCAGGAACAATGTATAGTGCAACAGAATTTAAGAAATACTTTCCAGAAAAAAAAAAAATCTCTGAAGTTACTTACATTACTCTTCTGTATCTTAACACATGACAATGAATAATTACTTCATACCTAATTTAAGCTTCCTAGCCAAGGAATCAATCTGAGTAGTTGGGTCAGATCCCATAGACAAGAAACAGATGAGAGGTGTTCGTGTGTCACTTTCCTCCCAAGTTTTTTCTAAATTCAAAATGACTGGTTCTGTATATTTCTCATCCAAGGAATTTACAATATATTTCCTGGCTTGGATAAGCGTTCGGTCTGGACACCAAGACCTAGAAATAAAAATATATACCAAGATACAAATTCAATGCCTCTTCCTGTTGCAAAGACCAGACTTAAATTAGAAATTCTATTTTTGTCATATAGAGATTTTTGCTTCATAATAAGCATATATACATACATACGCATTCTATATATGTTTGTAGGTTTGTCTTTACAGATAAAATAATAGACAGTGCTAGTAGTCTTCCCTCTACTTATGACTGTTCAATACTTTTCAGTTGCTTCCAATTTTGCCTTAAACTATTTGCACTGGAATTTTCTGTTCTGGGTACCTTTATCAGGTTGGGACATTCTTAATTTTAAACAGAGCTTTTGTATCTGAGGACCCAAGTAGGGAAATGTAAGACTGTTTTTGCCCTTTAGTCAAATTCTGCAGATGTTTCATTGGGTGTGTTAGTCTTTTAGGGTACAGACTCAACTCTCTTGAGCTGGATTGCATCTGTGTTGGGGATGAGTCTTTATTTTTCCCATGGGAAAAAAACCCCAAACAACTACTTTTGGATAAAAGATATGACTTTGCAAAGCTTCAATTTATAGGCTTATTATTTAAAGGCTTAGGAGTTAGATGCTCCAGCTCCTCCTTCAGGGTGTATAGCATAGAACAATATGATACTTCTTCCATCAGATTCTGGCCTTTTTTACTGCACAGGTTGAATCTGCTCCAAAGACAAATCATGGTCTAGTAATTAATGTTGTTTTTTTGTAGAGTGTCTGATTTATTTGTTGCAGCATGTGAAAAGTATACAGTGAACGTAGGAAGATATGATCTCATGCATAAGGCAGCTGAATGCTGCTTTGGGGAACTCCATTCTATCCCAAGTCCTGCCACGGAGATCTTAGCTGATGCAATAAAATAACTTGTAGCACAATTTTTACATGCGCTTTTGAATACTTGTTTAGCATTTTCACAAATCTTTTTTTTTTTTTAATCACTTACTTAAAGTTATTTAAAATAATTCATTTTAAAAGATATGAAAAAAATGGGGATATTGGTGGACAGGACATAGTGAAAATTGCTATGCAGTTGAGCCTTTAATGCAGTAACTGAGAAGAGTCAGCTACTGCAACATTCTCAGATCACTGGAAGGAGAACAAGGAACATACTGATACCATCTGTTCTGAAATACAGTTCTATATGCCTGTTATAAACCAGGTAGCTCTGTCCAGTTGACTGACTTGGTTTCAAATAGAAGTAGTTTCAGAACAACCTACACCAAAAATGGACCGAGAGAGGAGCGAGAAACAAACACAGAGGGACCTCTTTCAACCACGTATCTCCTATAATGAAACTCATTCAGAGAGATTCATAAACACCAAATGTCCCTTTCTGAACTATAATCCAAGTCTGAGAAAAAAAATTACTTTATAAGCAAATAGCTCAGTTCTACATTAACTGACATCAACCTGACCACATGCTAGGAGACTATTCAGACAAGGTACCTTCTCAAAGGTAGGCCACAGCCAGAGATAGGTTACTGAGCCAAAGGGACTCAGTGAAATCATTAAGCTTTCATTATATATTTCTTTGTACCGTCTCTCGCTCAACCACAGCTGGAAGTAGTAACAGTGTGAAAAGGAACAAGGTCATCTAAATGTTTAAAAAGGAATATGTCTTTATTAAATTAAGTTAGGCATCTGGGACTGGAGGACTTCATTTTTAGAGAAGAAAAAGATTTGTAACTGGCAAGGAAAAAAGAAAAACACAGGGAACCTCTTGAGAACTGGGTATACCATTTTGAAGGGTTTTTTACTTACTTGAAATCCTTTTCTGTTTGTATCTAAATTAATAATGATACAAAAATACAACTGTATTTACAGCATTATCTAATGGAGGCAAATAAGTATTTAAAAGATGTTATTTCCATATTTGCTTTTTAATTATATCCTACTTGGCACCCTCCAAGATTCCATCTCTATCTATTACTAAAATAACCTAATTGTCACTTTTCAACTTGTAAATATATGGCAATTTTAAGTTAGTGCTAAAAGATTAGTTAAAAAAAGAGGCCTTTGCGGGTAACACGGTCACCTAAGTATTTTGGAATCTAAAATTTTGTTTGCACTAGTTCTAGGAAAGTCCTATAATAGAACCATTACAATCTACAAATTAAAAGCAAAATACATAATTCATAACACCATGGCTAAATTTAAATAACGTTAGCAAGTGTGCAGTCGCATGCATTTTGGGTTCTGGTGCTCTAACAACCCAGAGTGAAGACCTAACTAGAATTCCCCCAGCTTTCTTCTAGCTCAGTACTCTGATACCTCCAGAAACCATAACCTGGAGGAAATGGGCAGGTATGTATCCAGATCTTGCCTTAATACAGAGTTGGGAAACAGCCAGGACCACTTCCAGGTACACCATTTAGATAAAATCTCTGCTACCCTTCAGGGCACTAAATGCCATCACAAAATGGACTTACTGAAACAGCAAGAAGAACTTAGTGTCCTGGTTTTCAGCCTGATTAACAAGGAGTGCTTAGGAGGTACAGAAAGAGAAATGCATAGGGAGTGTGTTAACTACACTAAGATAAATTTACCAAAGTAAAGAAAACAATTGATAAACACGTCACAAGCTTATGTGCATATAAGTTCATATGTCTCAATAAAATAAATAGTATCTGTATAGCTAGCTGATCATATCTGAATAACATGTTAATCTTGGAATGGAAATGAGTATTTAAAAACAAGCAGCAATTTACCTGTAAAAATCTATCAGACTCAAGACATAAAATATTGTAAGTTAAAGTCTGACATTCATAGATTAACTTTCAGAGCCTTTTTGATACCTTTACTTTTTTTATCCTTTCTCCTTATTTATGTCTCTCTTTCATTGATTTCCTTTTTTTACTAGCTCTTTGCTCCTGTTCTCTTTTTACCTCAATGACTATAATACAAAACACAATATAGTAGATAAAAAAACATAGAGCAAATAAATATACCCCCATTCATGCTACCTAACTCTTCATTTCTATGCCTTTATTCTGCATTCTCCCTGGCCTTTTTCTTAACTACATCTCTTGTGCATTCTAAATGTAAAATATGGGAGCACATTTATGATGGGGAAACTGGTTATTAACTTTAAAAAGATAATTAGTAGATATCACCTGATTCAAAATTTCTGCAAACTGTGGAAGTTTGCTCAATTCCACTAGGTTTAGCCACATCATGTCAAGAATCCAGCGGAATGGTTTGGGTGGGCAAGCCTGTAGATCCAATGCTGCACCTCCTGTAGATAAAAACATTCTGATAAAATACATGTGACATTCCAGGGGTCAAGATATATTTGATATTTATTTTTAAATTATGTTTTCTGTCCCATGTAATTTTCACTGGGGTACTAATTGCACTTTTGTGTACTTAGCATTTATTTCATAAGATAATAGGATAATTTAGTCTGGATGGGACCTCAGGAGGTCTCTAGTCCAATCTGTTCAAAGCAGGGTCAGCTACGAGATAAAATCAGGTCTTTATCCTGTCTGGTCTTGAAAACCTCCAAGGATGGAGACTGTACAACCTTTCTCGACAATGTGTTCTAATGTTTGTCTGTCCTCATAATGAAAAAATTTCCCCTTATATCCACTTTGAACCTCTCTTTTTTTCAGTTTTTTCCTGTTGTCTCTCATCGTCCTACTGTGCACCACTGTGAAGAGCCAGGCTCTGTCTTCTCAATGTCCTTCTCATAGGTATTGTAAGGCTACTATTGGGTCTCACCTAAGCCTTCTGTTCGGCAAGCTGAACAAGCCCAGTTCTCTCAGCCTCTCATCTTAGATCATGCTTGCCACACAGTTTGTTGTTACAAGTTTATACATGGTACTGATTATATTTGAAGTAGGGGAAAGTCTTTAATAATCTCTTTTCCTTTTCGTCTGTGCTGATACTACAATAAAGATCATTTTGTATTCATCTGAGAGATAAAAATATTCCTCAGAAGACATTCCCTTAGGCAGTCTATATTTTATCCTGCTATTCCTAAAAAGAAAAGAAACTGAAAAGAAATTCTCGTTTTCTCAACTGCAAACTTCTACCTCTTCTCTAATGAAATCCATAGTTATAATATCAAAAGAATGTTACACATGTTGGCAAAGTAATCTCCCAGACTCATTGTAATACTTAATGTTCTTGCTATTAATATCCATACCTAATCTTTTGATAAATCCTGCTAAGTTCTTATGGCTAGTCATTTGTTATGTTAATGAGTTAAATATGCAATGACTGAAAAAGTCTTTCCTTTAATTAGTTTTCATTTTGCCATTCATAGCCATATGTGAGAAGTTCCAGCACCTAGAAAAATTTGTGCAATGATTTCCTCCAAATATGGATACAGTTAGATATAATCAAGAAACAGAATTAGATACGATTAATATATGAATGTTTTCATGAACTACTGAAGGGCCAATTAAAGGGCAAATGTGAAGTTCCTATGTAGAAATCCAAATTATTTCTGTCATGCAAAAATGTAAAGTTACTTCATGTGCTTTCATTACAAAGTTTTCCTACTGTTGTACTTTTTCTGCTTCCCTTTACCCCAGGGATGACAAGCTTCAGTAACCTCACAGAAAGAAAGGGCTGCTTCATGAAATCTGAGATGCAAATACTGATTTTCCTGCATTTCCTGTAACTACCTGTTAAAGTTTCCTTCAAGTATCCTCTTATGTTTTTGGCATTAGGATATATAGCTTGAAATAAAGGCCCGGGATTCATGTATGGATCCCAGAAATTCCTCTTAGTCTCTGCAAACTGAAATAATGGAAAACAAAGAGAGGATAACAGAAAGTGTTTACACAAATCTGTAATCCATTATTAGCAGTATTATTAAAAAATGATACCCTGTTCCAGAATCACATCTTTCCAAATTTAATACAACAGGCCAACAGGAATATTTTGCAAATTATTGAATTCTATGAGAGAATCACGATCACTTTAGCCAAAAATACTTTCTTAATTTTAAGATGTAATCATTAGTTGTCCATAAAATAGCACACTTGGCAATATTTCTGGCTTTTATTTAAGTCAACAAAGCCAAAGATGTTTTGTAATTCCTCTGTAACATGCTCTCTAATATTTATGGAACTTCTTAGTAAAATACATTTTCTGCTAGAGAAGATCATATTCTTCACTTGTGCCAGTCCTTCACTTTCTACTGGTAAAGGACACAGCCTACCTAAGTGTCAAGATACCTACAAAACTGTCAATAAACTCCTTAGATTTTCTCATATCTTTTAGATTTTGTTTCTTTCTACAGTTTTAATAAAAATTCTATGCCACCATCATGGGAGGCTATTTTCCTATAATTTGGGGACCTGCTTTCCCTGTTTTGCTGACTTAAGGTTACCTTCAAGCTATAGCATTAAAATATTCAGGAAGGGCCTAGTGTTTGGCTTTAATGGAATACAGCAAACAATAGAATGAAATTCAATTTATGTGCTTTAGCAGAAGGAAAGAGTTAGCATTGATAATCTCCTGAGACTAGCTGAATAATGAGTTCTAGATAATTTTGCATTTCAAATAACAATGCTTATTTCTGAGACATCCCATGATAACATGGCTGATGATAAGCCATGAAAGCTCTCCTGGAAAAAAAAAAGGAAAGAAGAGGAAGAGAGATTTATTTTTCAAATAAATCCTTTCTTCAGCTGCCCGATGATGTTTGGTAACATGGCATTCATTTTGCACCAAGAACTGCTCATCCAAGGAGGAAAATTGAACAATCCATTCATTGCAGAAGATACCTGAGTCCAGGACAATTTGGCTAGGCATGTGCCCACTTCCCAATCTGATTTAATATCACATAAATAATTATAGAAAATCTATTGTTACTTTGGTATCATTTTATACCCCAGAAGAATTTCTCAGTGTCATTTTATACACCACCAGAATTTCTCACTAGCGAATCAACTGTGGTAAAGCTAGGCAGGAAACTGCAATCATACGTTCTAGACAAAAATTGCTAAAAGTTCTCCTGTCTTTTATTACAGATTCTCATCCGTTAAAAAGGGGTAAGTGACCACTTTCTGCTTCAGAAGCCCAAGGCATATTTTCCTCTGGCAAAACAAGAATCCATGAGCAAGCCAAGAAATATGGTTCCTTGTCTACTGCTTCACTAAAGCAGACAGTTAATTTTGAAAGCATTTCCAAGCATGCCCTGCCGGAGATCAGTGGTAAATTGGTAGCTGGATACCATTCTCAGAGGATAAAACCATTACAACAAACTGGAAAGCAAAACAGAAAGTTAATTTAATCTTGTTTCCTATCCATTTTATTCATTAAAGGAAGATAATGATCTTCAAATCTAGGTTCACTACTTTGACATTAGACCTTTGGAGGATTCATTTGAACACTAAAATTCAAACAGGTTTTATATGGACCTCCACGTAAGCAATCCTGATCACATTTTTCAGCAGAGGCACAAATTCACGGAGTGCAGAGGCGGCAGGCCTGTCCAGTTGGGCCACAGAAACACATTATGTTCTCTACCAGTCAGTGTTAGCTGGTTGGCAAAAGTCAGTGAAAACTCAAGTTGAAACTGTTAAAAGACTGTTTCTAGCACTTCCTGGAATTTATGTGGAGCTGTTTTGGCAATTTAGAAGGTAGCTTTATTCAGCTCCATCAAAGCAGAGAAGCAAAGGAGCAAGAAGTCATCTGAACTATAAAAATAAGGATATAAATATATTACAAAAATATACAATTATTAAACCAGTTGAGAAGCAGAACTATCATCTTATTCTCAGGACAGAACACAGCCTGGGTAAATGGCAGAGATGGGAACTGCATCTAACTTCACTGGACCACAGCAGGGATAAGGGCACAGGCAGGTCCCACAGAACTACTGGTAGAAACCATGCAGCCAAAAAAATCATACTTTGAAATGGTATAAAAGTTTAAAAAGTTGAAATTAGCTCTACATATAAATAATCTTTTAAACATACCTCTAATGAGTGCATGGAACACTCTGTTTTTCACATGTCTGTGGAAGACCCTCAGCCTGCAAAGAGCTGTGCTTTACTTGGGGAGCATAAGATTTGCTTGGGAACACTGCACTGAGAATAGTTTTTGCTTGCTTCTGAGATAAAGGAGCCCAGACCAGTTCACAGGGCTCTTTGAGGCATGTAACAAGTAAACATGTGTTGAAGGTCAGTTCTGAACACAGAGCTGAAAACAGGAATGGTTGTTGATGTTTTGAGCCCAGGACACTGTGGGCTCTTCCCAGGATGGGTGATGAGTGCTTAGTGTGTGAATGTTGATGTTATCTTGAACTGCCTAGTCTGGCTCCTGCATTGTAGCAGTTAAATAGGGTAGTAGCATAACAATAAAAAGCCTTAGGCCTTTCGGTTTCAGGCCCTTGCATCCTCGATCTCAGAGTCTGTGCCTTCCTTGCCGCCCGCCGCACATGTCCTCTCTCAAGATCAATTTTTAATGTCAGGAGGAGGGTAAAGAGAAATTTGTGGTTTTCATACAAGCCTCTAACAGAATATGAGTAAGTTTCAAAGGTAAGATATTCAATAATATTTGAGATTCTTTTCTGAGGTAAAGGAGACTTCTTAGATCTGAATCATGAAAACAAAGCACAAAGAAAGCATGTTAATAACAGCAAATACATTGGAAAGAAAAACATCTGAATAGTAGAAAAATCTGTGTCTTCCTACTGGGCCATGGATTGATCAAATAACTTCAAGAACTGAGCCAGTGAAGTTTGATACATATTATTGACCATGCTCATTTCTGTAATAAGAAAATAAAGAATGCTTCCACGTGTAGCACCAGGTCGATATTCCTCCTGAGCAGTGTTAATTTTCACTTCAGTTTCTGCTGCCACAGACAACTTTTCAGCTACTTCAGCAGCTGTTTGCTTAGTTGTTTGGAGAACACCAATCAAGGGTTCATCATCTACTAGTGAACCTAAAAAGTCAAATATTGGATGTTTAGGACATTTTTATAACATTTTTTCACTTGATATATGTAAAAATAGAAAGGCCAAATTACAGGATTTATAACAATTGGAAATAATTTGCTGAAATACAGAAAGCTTTTAAAATGGAGACCAAATAGGATATGTAATACTAATATTTTTATATTCAACATGCTAAACAAATGCATTCAACCTATGTCAATATGAATGTATATATACCAACAGCTTTACAGCATGTACTAGAGAAGTGAACTTTCTTATGCACATAACATACATATTCATACACAGTACTTCAATTATTTTAAAGTCTGTTGATTGGTACACTCAAAGTCAAAATGTCTTAGGATCCTAAAGGCAATAATCACACAACAGTATTCAGGTATCTCAAGGACTTATTGACCAATTTGCTGGAAGTTACCCCCTTCTTTTTCCACCAAAGAGATAGTAATTGACCATGTGCAGGCTCCTAACATACTGCAAAAGACTTTCAACACCATTTAAGCTAGCCCATTGTACTTTGCAATGGGTTAAGGATTTGCCCATGATCAGCTACCTTACCTCATTTGAGGGGCAGAAAGCTCTTAAGAAATTGATTTGTTTCACAAAACTTGTTTAGGTGTTAAAAATACTTAGTGTCTAGTGTTGAGTATATAGTGGCATGCTATAGTACCAAATCCCCCATACTATGGTAAATCACCATACTTCAGATTTCTGCCATGGGATATTCTCTTATTGTATCTTGGATAGATAAATCAATTTCTGTATGAAAATGTTCTAATGTGAATCAGATTAATCTGCCTAATCTGCTTAATCCTGTTTTTTTTTACACTTTAATACAGAACCTCTGGTTGCACTTAGTTTGTACAGAAGATTGTCTTCCAGTTCTTTCATCTTCCTCTTATTAAAAGTTACGTCTTCCATGAGTTTAATTCGTTCTGCCTCTAGTTCCTATTATTGAAAAACAAGAAAACGGCATGACATTTTACGGACTGTAACTATGAGTCACACTTAAAATTCAGTTAATGATTTTTGAAGTTAATGAAATGTGCATTTTACTTTTTCAGGTATCTAAAATGTGGTTTTAAATCATTCTTTTTTTTTAAAGCAGTGTTTATTCAGTGTCTTCTGAAGTATCAATGCCAAATGCTTCTGCTTAATTGTGTCATACTGACAGCCATATGTAGAAGATCCTCTAGGTGTATTTTTGTTATTTGGAAATTTCTATACTGAATCGGAATAAAATTTTCTAAAATGGCCCCTGTCTTTTTTCCATTTGAACATTTCTTTTCCCCTACATACTAAAACTAGTCAAATAAAAAACAAATTAAGCATCACTATTGTTTGTGTGCACTGACAGGTTACCTGTTTTTCAGTAAGAATTACTCTTCTCAGTAACTGATTCTCAAGTCTTTTCATTGTAACAGTAAAATCAATAATTGATGTTTTTGCATTAATTTCAGGTGTGAAAGCAGGATTGGGTAGCTTTGTAGTAATGTACAGTCTAAATGAACTCATAATATCTACTTCCTTATCACCAACTTTCACCTGTGAAGTAAGTTAGAATATTATTAAGCAGAGGAAAATGAGCTTTATTCAACTCAATAATATTGACCAGAAAAAAAAGTACATTATTTGAAATGCCAAAGAGAGGAAGTTTATTTCACAATTGAAATTTGTCATGAAAATAACAACTGATGACCAAAGGTAGCAGTTAGGGTACATTATAAAAGTAGCATTCCCCTCCAGGTAAATATAGGGATTACTCCCACTGTGGGTTCTAATTAATGGCTTCTGAACCATTTGGTTTAGGTTTGTGCTTCTAATCACACCTCAGATAAAGATGGTAGAAACTACTGACCTTTGGAGAAATCATTGTTCTCTTATATTCAGGGAAAAAAAAAGAAATTATTTGATCCAACAATGGAACATAAATTATTGGAAATTAATTCTATATTTATTAAGACTAAGTGGATGTTAAAGACTCTTTTTCTAAAGGAACTATGAGTGTATTCAGATTTTTGACAGAATTTTTCACAGAAGTTAAGATATTCCAGATCAGCAGTCTAACTTGAAAGCTGCATGTGCACAAGGAAATCTGATCACTGTGTATGAGCCTCCAAGGCCACTTCAAATACCTGGCTTAAGAAGGAGTAGGACCAAACCACTCCCTTAAGCATATTGTTTCTTCTGACTTTCAAAGTAAAATGACTCCACAAAAATAGCAATAATTTTATTTTCATTATCATCAACAATCTGGTCTACCATCTCTCTCCTATCCCAGACAGTTAATTAATAATATTTGAGAAAAATACCTACAGAAATATACAGCATGTGCAGTCTTTTTATTTCAGGATGTTTGAAGGGAGGTTGTTTTTAAAATTTTGGAGTGATTTCTTTATCTAATGAAGGTCAGAAAAACTCATGATTTTTCAAGGTTGGGAATGTACTTAATATTATTAATAAAACTTTGTGGGTTTTGGCTTGTTCCATCAGAAAACAGTTCTATTCCAGATTAAAGAGTCTGCAGTTGCTACAATGAGTGCTCCACACTAGGAAGAGAGAGATCTTTTCAATTCTGTTAATTCTGTTAAAGAGTGTAAAATGAAAGTGCTTGAAAATCAAGAGAAAGTATTGTAAGCATTCAACAGGATAAACACAACTGGTTCCCGTTCGGAATCTTCAGTAGTAACCTTCAGTAGTTAAACTTTAGACTCATGAGCCTACTACTCAGCTGAGGCTCTGTCTCCTATATTTTATTAGTTCAGTTTCATTCTTCACACTACCCTACTGAATACAAAGTTTACCTGATTCAGCAGAGATTTGGAATAAAAGGGTAAAATATCATTCATCACAAAGCTAACTACTTATTCCAGGTCTTTTGTTTGATTATTAACCTTAAAAGAAGTTCCGGATTTCACAGAATCACAGAATCACAAATCAATCAGGTTGGAAGAGACCTCAGGGATCATCGAGTCCAACCGTTGCCCTTACACCACCCTGTCAACTAGACCATGGCACTAAGTGCCATGTCCAGTCTTTTCTTAAACACATCCAGAAATGGTGACTCCACCACCTCCCTGGGCAGCCCATTCCAATGTCTAGTAACCCTTTCTGTAAAGAAATTCTTCCTAATGTCCAACCTGAACCTCCCCTGGCGAAGCTTGAGGCTGTGTCCTCTTGTCCTATCACTAGTTGCCCGGGAGAAGAGGCCGACTCCCACTTCACTACAACCTCCCTTCAGGTAGTTGTAGACTGCAATAAGGTCATGTCTGAGCCTCCTCTTCTCCAGGCTAAACAACCCCAGCTCCCTCAGCCGTTCCTCGTAGGTCAGACCCTCCAGACCCTTCACCAGCTTGGTTGCCCTCCTCTGGACTCGCTCCAACACCTCAACATCTTTCTTGAAGTGCGGGGCCCAGAACTGGACACAGTACTCAAGGAGCAGCCTCACCAGTGCCGAGTACAGAGGGACGATCACTTCCCTAGACCGGCTGGCTACACTATTCCTAATAGAGGCCAGGATGCCATTGGCCTTCTTGGCCACCTGGGCACACTGCTGGCTCATGTTTAGCCGGCTGTCGATCAGCACGCCTAGGTCTCTTTCCACCGGGCCGCTTTCTAACCACTCTTCATGAAATTCTTTTCTAATATATTATCAAGGACTGGATCCAACTCTTCACCTATATCTTCAATCACCAGTGATCGTCCCAGTGAAAGACTGTCTTCTAGGTGTGTACGGAAATACTTGTCATTCAAAGTTGTTACCTCAAAAAGTAAATTATAAATTGATATAAGGACAAAAACATTACTTCAAAGTCTTACATGAAAACCACAGATCTAACTATGAAAACTTTTTCATCTTTTTTGTTAGTTGCATTTTAAAGAAAGTAATAAATGTTGACCATGCAGCCATTTATGCAGAAATATTTCTTGTGTATACAATGAAAAGTACCATAAAAAGCTGAATTAAAATATTGGCTGTAATGGAATCCGCAAAACTTCATTACGAGAGTAATAATGTACCAAGTAAAAGTGGTACAGCTTATTAGGAACTGAAGATATTACATATATTTTTGAAATCAGAGACGTCTAACCTTTAATTTTCTATTCTATGTCCTGAGGACTAGATTTTCTAATTTTAGACATGAAGTGTTGAGAGATTCTTTCTGGAAATCTGAATTCAGTCTACCAGATTAATTGTTATTACAACATTATGAACTCATATGTTTGAATTATGAAATGGGATTCATAATATATGAAATCATTAAAAAAGATGAATAAATAAATAAAACACTAATTTTGTATTGCTTCCTAGATTTTTGACTTTCAGAAAGTTCTCATATTATTTTCAAGATTTTCTTGACAGGTCTGAAATAGGGCCATTCTACTGGAAAACAGCTTTGCAGAAAAGGACCTTGGGGTCCTGGTGGATAAGTTGAACATGAGCTAGCAATCAGCCTTTGCAGCAAAAGCCGACATCATTCTGGGTTGCATTAGGAAAAACATTACTAGCAAGGTTGAGGAAGGCAATCCTTCCCCTCTGCTCAGTACTGGAGAGACATATCTGGAGCCCTCTGTCTAGTTCTAGGCTCCCCAATGTAAGAGAGACACTGAAGTGAGTCCACCAAAGGACTACAAGATTATTAAGGGATTGGAGCACTTGACACATGAGGAAAGCTGAAAGAGCTGGGATTATTTAGCCTCAAGAAGACTCACAAGGGTATTTACCTATGTATATAAATACCTGGTGTGTGAGAATGAACAGGGAGACAGACTCTTATTAGTGGCACACAGTAACAGGACAAGATGCAATGGGCACAAATTGAATAGGCAATTCTAGTTAAATAGAAGAAAAAAACCCAACAACTTTATTGTGAGGGTGGCTGAACACTACAGTAGGTTGCCCAGAGAAATGGTGAAGTCTCCATCCTTGAAGTTATTCAAAACTTGACTGGACACAGTCCTGGGCAACCTGCTTCAGTAGATCCTGCTCTGAGCAGGAAGGCTGGACTAGGTGATCTTCAGAGATCCCTTCCAACCTCAACTTTTCTGTGGTTCTGACAGTTTGCTTTATTAATGATAAAATGATAAGCAAGAACTTCACTTTCACTTTACTCCAAGACTTAAAATCTTCAAAATCTAGAGATCCTAAAACCTCGAAAATTTATTGAGATTCAGGACATGTGAGATTCTGCAACATTCAGGTTAAGGGTTTTAAAATGCAGGTTCTTTTTTCCCATGCTACTTCATTTGTGAAAAATTCATTTGTGATGCAAACTACAGGTGACACGTGAATGTCTTTGTATTATATTTCATGATCAGACATTTAATCTTATTGACTTAAGCTATAAAAGAGCTATTAAAATTGCAGTAACATTAGGATAGAGAGATTTATCTTGGGTTTGGTTTCAACTGGTTGTCCTCAATTTACTTTTGTAGCAGTAACTTCATGTATGAATTCCATCTCGGGTTCTAAATTCTGGACCTCATCAGTTTAAGTACTTTGCCTACATTTTCAAAGCTGTAAATTGTCCTGCCTTTGTCTGTAATCTTACTAATAGTTGCCCAATTTACTCTCATTTAGTAATTTCATATTATACTCTTTTGCTATACTTTTTACCACTTTGCCCTCTGTATAGGGAATGTACTCACCAATTTTGAACATAAGGCTACCTCCTTCTCTTTCATACTTCTTGCTAGATTTCATACCAGTATATACTTACTATACAATCTTTTCCAAGTCCTTGAATGGGATTTGCAGCTCTTGTCAAGTTCCCTGATGATGCACCTACATCATTATCAGTCTCCATACAAGTTAAAGTCACCTCAGATATGTATGTATGAGAGTTACACTGACTCAAATGCAGACACACCCTAAAGCAATAACGTTTAAATATAAGCAAGCACATTATTCCTTTAAAACACTGTTCACCTGTAATTCATTATCCTGTTCTTTCTTTTTAATCCATGATTTTCCTTGAGTTTGTGGGTCTACCAAAAGGGGGTATCTAGTTGCCTTAGTGACAATGATACCATTCTGAATAGAGAGATAATCTCCAGGCAGTCCTTGAAGATTCCACTCACTAATCTGAAGCATTAAAAAAAGAAACAAAAAAAACACCAAAAAGTAGTTTGGAATAAAATCTCACTGGAATTATCCTTCAATTACAATTGTTCTAAGAAATAATGGAGACATCAAGCCAAGGGGGATGCATATCTGAACCTGCTAAAAAATGATTAATGCCGATGGAAAAATATTTCCAGGATTTTCTTTTTATGAATGTTTTTAATTACATAGAATGATGAAAAAGTATATTTTAAAAGTCAAAAGGCAGCTTGACAGGCAAATTAAACATTGGGATCAATTAAGAGAAAACGAGGCTAAGAGAGCTTTGAGGGCTTAATATTTACTGAAGGACTCTAAGATTCTGTCATTGTCCTCTGTTTGATTTCTCATACATTCACGTTGAATGAAAAGATATTACACATTCTTTTTAAATTGTTCTCTCTGATATAAGATTTATTTTTGAAACCATACCCAGATAATGACAGAACCAAAAACTAACAACCAAACCCACTGTATTAGTAGATATGTGATATATAGCTGTGGTTATAGGTTATCAAAATAAGACACTTGAAAGTGCACTATCTTACTCGCAATTGTCTAATAGTATAATGTGTCACTTAGTTATAATATATAACTTGTTTATCTATCTAAACATTGCTCAATACTCAGATATTTGATGGAAATTGCCAAGAACATTTGGAAACCACAGAACTACATTGCAGAGCAATATTGGGGATTATAGTCTGTTCCAAGCAAGCATAATGCTGGCTAACAGTCACAGAATATGTCAATTGAAATTAAAATGAAACCCCCCAAGCACCAAGAACTTACTGTAGGCGGATCTACCAACATAGAAATCAGGTTCAAGCTTTCAGAAAAGGGGATTTTATGGGCCCACATCTCTGCTTCCCATAAATCTTTAAGCAAAAGCTTTCTGAAGTTTTGATTAAAAGGTCCACAGTATGAAAGAAAACCTGTGCAGAGCAGTACATCTCCCACAAGTCTAGAAAAGGACAAAAATAATAATTAAAAGGTGATGTACAATTTCAATTTCTGTTGATTTAGACAACCAGCTTTTGAAACATAAGATTTCTGTCCTGAGGACAATTTAAGGAGAGAACTTGCTCTTTGAGAACAACACAGTTTTTTTGTGTTTCCAAAATATTTTTGTGGCAAAACTTGAGTAGTATTGTATGAAAACATTATCTTCACCCTCATAAAGTAATAAAGCCCTGATAACAACTATTCCTTCGTTTGTAACTGAAGCAAGAAATTGGTTTACTTCTTAAAACTATGTCTGCAGTACAATATTTATCAAAAGATACAAACTTAATTCTTTTGGAATGAGCAGACCTCACCAGAAATGCCCAATTCTCCCATAGGAAATTTATGGAAACAGAAGCATTCCACAGAAGCTGAGCCTAAATTTTCAGCTTCTTTACATTTAGCAACAATTTTGACAGGTCTCCTGTTTTCTAGACAGCTAGGACCTCTGGCTCCTAGGCTGCTCAACATTTGTCATTTGGACAGCAACACGATGAGGACTCCCAAGTTTCTCAGAATAAGGCCTACTGTCCCACATGAGTTTCAACACACAGACTATAGGACAAGGGTTACTGTCTGGTCTCTAGGCCTCCTTCTTTTATTCAAATATGCCATAACTAATATCAAAAGAGATATTTCTTTTCCTGTCCAGTATTAAGCTAGGAATCCTTCCTTTTTCCTTCTCAGTGTCAGTCTTAGATCATCCCTACTTCCCGCCTATTGGAAATATGGGAAAGAGGTGTAGTGTTAGGGAGGCAGGAGAGGCAGCTGTAATACAGGTACATAACTGCACTAGAAAAAAACCCTTTAGAAATAAATTCCAAAATCAGAGGTGTTGTTCTGAAGTGAAATACAAGCACGTAGGACTCACGTATTCACTTATGGGAGGAAAATTCAAATTTCAGGATAGTTCACTTAATTATGTAACTATATTAAAATTTCCAGGAGGAAAATGAAGTACAACTATTTTAGTTTTTTGTTTTTTTTTTTCTCTGACGATACCTGTTAATCTGAGATTTAAATTCTTTACTTTGCTGAGTCCACCTAACTTTCTCTCCACTCAGTCCATCTATAAGTGCAGAGGCTGCTTGCATCTTTCTTCTGCATGTTTCTGCATCATTCAGTAAGTCCTAAAATTGAAAAAAGTCATACTTAATTTAATAATAGAATGCAAAAATCTAAAGAGTTATTTCATGTATTTTTATCATCCTCTTATATTTATTATGACTATTTTATTTATTTAAAACTCATTCCTGAGAACTCTAAGTGCATCTGCTGTCTAATATGTTCCTATTCACAGAAAGAAGGAAATATGAGAGAACATAGATTTAAACATCTTCTTTTTATACTTGAACTTCATCCCTGTCATTCAAGGTAGCAGGCCCTAAATGTGTTTGTATCAATTCCTGATTACATAGCGTATTGTACGCAAGCATTTTTCGTAATACTAAAATACTTTTATCTCACCATTTTCTTCTTCACTGCTGCATCAAATTTTGCCTGCGCTTTATCCAGTTCAGCTTGCTTTTCATCTAATGCCTCCTGAGCTTTTGCTAATTCTGCATTAGCTACCTTCAGGTAGCCTTCCTGTTTTCCCAAGTTAGCCTGCAAAGAGAAGAAATGTTAAAATAATAATCATAAAAAAATTGAATATACTTTGATGAATTATTTTAAGCCTGCTTAGGTGGTAATCATGAGACAACAATACATCAAAATATATATTATATTAATATTTATACACATATTAAAAATATTAAATCTGAAAACTATGCCATATATACACTGCAGATATGATTTTTTTGTTAAATAACAATGTAGTACTCAAGGTTCCTACTATATATTGTCAACTTTATTTCTTTTAAAAAAATTTACATTTAAAGAAGCTGGTTAAGGAAGTAAGGTTTCCAATTCGTACATATTGATTAACCAAGAGGAACAATCACTCAATCTTCTTGTTTGATTACATGCTTTATTATTTCTTTTTTATTTGTACATTCTGTAGCAATCAACAATCACAACAAGAGATTGGTCCTTTATCAGCTAACAATATAGCTTTTACCCACTAGAAAATCATGGTCCTAAACCAATGAATCTTCCCATTGCTCCTCAACTGATGTTTATGCTGAACACGGGAAATTCATTAAATAATTTTTTGAATCATCCACATGCGTTACTGTTGCTTTTGTAAATAACACTTCTACTAGTGACAAAAAATGTGGAAAATATTTGGAATCACCATTCAGATGCTTTCCCCTTTCACTTTTTTTTTCTTTTGTGTACACTGTGCTACAAGTAGGGATTAAATACTTGGTTTAGAATCCAAAAAGCAACAATCACTGCATTTGAGTTTATATATGGTCTTTATGTCTGATAAAATTTTTTATTCAAATGTCCATAAACGTCAAAAGGAGCACCCACAATAAAGTAAAAATTACTCTTAAAAATGTTTTACTCAGTTTGGTTCCCACTATTGCAACATAACTCCTTTATTGATGTGAGCTCTGAATCTCTTCAGAATGCCAATGTTTTGGCAAGATAACAGTCCTCCACTCCCTCTAAGTTATCATGTGAAAGCAAAGAAGGTAAAATAGCTGCAAACCTCTGTTTGCAGGACTCTTTAGAGAAGGAATGAAGATCCTCTCCTGGTACAACTTTTTGAAAACAATTATAAAGTAATTATAACATAATAAAAACAAAGACTGAAAACAGCTTTCGCTGTAGACAGTAAACCAGAGCACATAAATTTAATCTAGGCTAATTTTTTGTTCTGTGTTCTGTCTAGAATCAAGAGAAGGATATGGGGTTTTTCTGCTCTTATCATCCGTAGCCACTAAAGTCTACAGACAATTATGTCTGAATAAAGTTAGCCAAATACATTTTTTAAATCCTACTACTATTAAAGTAAATGAAATTAAATTACATGGAAAGCAAACACAAAGCAAGAGATGATGTATTACCTTAAGAGGTAAGACGTCTCTGTTAATACCATAAAATATTGCCATTGCTTGTGTCCAAGAGAGGAGTTCTGCCACATTACCACACACCTTTTTAGCATACTCCAGTGTATAGTCTTCCATGTTAAAGTAAGGCTGGAGTAATTCTACTGTCTCTTCATTGATTGAATCCTTAGGAAACTGCTGTAGACTCTGCAAGAATGGGCCGCTCATAAGCTGCAAAAAACAACACAGGATATTTATAAGCTATTTACACATTTTACACTCAAAAGCTTGTTCATGGGTGAGTATGTTAAAAAACTGTTCCTAAAATTCTTCTATAAAAAGAGGTAATTCATACAGTTAATATTATAAGTGTGCTATTCAGTTGTAACTCCTGCCATATGCTGTCAATTATTTTAAAGTTTTAAGCAGTTACACTTCAGTAACTAGGCTTGAAAGTTGTTGATGTACTTTCCATCTTCCATATTCCCATGTTGCAATTTAAAAAGCATTTAAGAAGCAGCATTTCATAAAAAATTGAACCAAGATAAAGCCTCAGAGATACAGTTGTAACTTATCTAAAGAATGCAAAAAAACCCTGCTTATGCATTTGTGAAATGTGATATAAATTCTTCTGGAAAGGGAAATCATTGGTTTTAGCTTTTTTCTAGCAAATGTTTAACATGTTAAAGGCAACTCATGGAATAACTGCTTATCCCATTTCATTATGTCCATGGAAAATAAAAAGTTTCGATGATTTCTTAATTCCTGGAAAAGCTTAAATAAAAAGCAAGAGCTCTATTCATATTCAAAATAAGTATTTTTCCTCATCTACATGACAAAAGAATTTAGGCAGTAATATTGGCAAATTAATATGCTAATAGAGGTAGAATGGGATTTAAAGAATGGCAGGAGAAGGCATGGAAATAAGAGTATCCTGAGAGAAGATCAAAGTCCAAAAGGAAAAAATGGCTGTCTGACCAAGGAATTTGGGCCAGGAATATTGAAATGCATAATGGGAAAAGCTACTCTCTCTTAGTCAGGCAGATAATCTTTCAAACAGTCAAGGAGCCTGGGAGGATCAGAAAAGAATGTTTAAATGTGAACCCACAAGTTCCCAAAGATAAGAGGGGTTTTCCAGAACATCCTTATCTCATGTGTGGTTAACATGGTTGGTATGATTGCATTTTCCTTGTCCTGTTCCTGGCGTATGACCTGATGACAAATAAATCAAAGTTCCTACTGCAAAAGTCTCTAAGCAATTCACCTACTACTTGCTACCAAATAAACTCTATTTATATACTATGCCTATCTTAAAACCATACGTTTGAATTTTTGCAAATTCTGTCCTGTTTTGAGTAAACAGCATCATAAATTCTCTGATATGCAAGTTGCTATTTCTGATGTTTAAGAAATACTGTTTAAAAACTCCACTTACTTTTAATGATTCTCCCCACGATGGCTTGCAGCAAGGCTTTTCTGGATCCATGGTAACTGGGTCTACTTTCTTTTGGAATAGTAGCAGACAACAGTCCATGACCCTCATAATTAGGTGAGGAGGTTTTGCAAGTTTTCTAAGAGTAGCGATATCCACTGGTTTGATGGTCTATTTGAAGAAAAATGTAACAGAATCCTGCATCAATGCCATTATTCTGTTTTTCCATTCAAGATCTTAATTTTAATGTTTCTTTGTCATACTTTTCTCTGAAGCAAGTTTGTACTAAGTACATACAAAAAAGTGAGTAATTGGACTTTAATAAATTTCATAGTTTCATGAAAACTTAATTATTTTAATGAACATATATTAGAAAAGAATATTTTCCCAATGCTAAAGACACCACTCAAAAATAAAATTTAAATACATGGAACAGCAGCATTAACTTAACTTGTCAAAGTGACTGAAGTATATTGTAAAATTGCATAAGACTTAATTAAAACAAGTTTCCTTGGTAAAATAGTATTTTGGATTTTTAAGGGTTAAGTGTCATTATTTATTCTGAGATGGATTTGGTTATTTTTGTTGTTTTTTAAGTTATGATAGGTGTGAGATACTGCTTTTTTACTTCATTTTCTAGTAACATCACTGACACTTTGCTGAGTTCAATAACTAATACAAAAATAATAAATAACTGCAAACTTCAAAACTAACATTAATTTAGTGTCTACAAAATATACGCATGTCACTACCTGTCTAGAAGGAGAAGTTACAGACACATTATAGAAACCACAGGATAATGTATGAGTTCACATATCTTATAAGTGAATTTTGTGACCATTTTTGGAAGTTTCATTTATCTCATTATCTAAATGTCAGTGTAAGAGCAAACAATGCTCCTTTTCTGGCTTTTTTTCACTCAATATTTTTTGTCACATAAATTCTGGTAACTGGAACAGGAGGTCTTAAAAATATAATACATCATTGATTTCTGATTCCAGAGTTCTTTACTTTATAATTGTTCAGAGCAGAATAATGAAATTAGGTAGCACCGTAATGCCTCCATATTTCTTAACGCTGATTCTGATCACCCTGAATCCACTTTGGTTTATGTTTCTCTCCAAATTAAACATATTTTTGGTGAAGGAAGAGACAGCTTTTTATTCCTCTTAAAAGAAAGATACAACTAGTGAAGTATGAAGAAAAAACATTCCTTTAGCACAAGAAGTATTCTCTTGAATTCAGAATAACAGATATTTTAAAGGCATCTGTAACTTTTGGAAAGCTTTATGCCTTCATAATGATCAAGTATTAGGGTGGAAACAGAACAAACACTATAAAATAATCTCTACGTGCTTAAGGCAAAATGTGAGGTCTGTAAATATTCATCAGAGACATGACCACTAACTGTGAAGAGCTGGTGACAGCAGTCAAAACCAAGTGACAACTGCATGTTGGTGGCTCTAGCCTTTTTTTCATGGGTGACTCAAATAGTACTATACTAATCAAAATGTAAGAATTTTATTCACATTCAGCGCAGCTTCTGCTTCTTCTAACGCTGGTTTAGCTGCCTCCAGTTTATTTGCTGCTTTCACTTTTTCTAAATCCATTTCATCTACGATTTTTTGTGCTTTATCTTTCACACCTTGGACTTCATTTTTTACTTTAGCTGAAGCTTCAACAATTTCTGTGACTTCTGCTAGTACCTGGAATTGATAATAAACACATAAAATGTATAAATCAAAATGGTGGAACAAGTGATTAAGTTATCAGACACAAAACAGATATGTAAAGGGTATTATACAGAAAAATGTAAAGCTCACCCTAACTATATGGAATAAAAATTAATACAATTTATGGAACCCCCATGAAGAAATATCATGAGTCTCTCAGCAGTAGTTGAATAGTAAAAAATGGATTATTTTTATAACACCTAGAAGACCTTTCAGTGGCTTTTAAAGCCAGTTTTTTATCCTATTTGAACCTATACTTTTTCAATACAATAGGAATTTGCTTTTTTCACTATAATTCTGCAGATAAAAGCAAAAATAGTATAGCTAATAAAACTAATGGAAGATGGCAAACATCTGCATCAATGGTCAGCCTGTCTTTTACTCCTTTAGTCTAGACTCACTTTTAATCAGTCTATTCAAAGAACAGCCCCATGTGAATTCACAGAATGAAGTTATCCATTTGTATCTGGTTCTTCAGTACATATATTTTTAATTCTCTTATGCATGTGTGACACAGTTGGTGCCAGAATCTTTTTTGACCAGTATCAGCTATAGGCTCAAGGCTAGCACTCTATGCATGTACAAGAACATAAATAATGCCCCCAAATACCTGTGAGAAAAAAATGATAGATAAAATCCTCAAATCCCTAAATCAATTTTTTTTCATGAAATTCAATTCTGATTTCTATAGGGCTCAGTATTAGGGAAAGAAAGAAATATATAAAATATTAACAATATTACACATAGGTTAAATAAATGTCTGTTCTTTTATTATTTGTCCATATGTCTTCTACTTCTGATGACTCATAAGTAATGCCCTACTGAAAAAGTTGACAGCTAAGAGGCTATGTGAATGATTGCCAGAGAGCTATTTAAAAATTTATATCAAATATAAATATTAAACAAAGTGAACTCTACCAGCATATCTGTCATACTCCTGAAACGTGAGAAGTGTAACTTTACCCCGTTCTGACATAATTTTCTCTCTTACAAGATTAAAGGCCTTGAAGAATGCAGGTAGTCCCTTGGCCATCACTAGCCAAAAGTTTGCTCTCCAGTGCATATTAAATATGCACCATCATAGCATTACGGTATCTTTTGGGGACAGACATTTTAGCAGGGCCCGTTGCAATATGACAAGGGATAATGGTTTTAAACTAAAAGAGGGTAGATTTAGACTAGATATAAGGAAGAAATTTTTTACAATGAGGGTGGTGAAACACTGGAACAGGCTGCCCAGAGAGGTGGTAGATGCCCCATCCCTGGAAACATTCAAGGTCAGGTTGGATGGGGCTTTGAGCAACCTGATCTAGTTGAAGATGTCCCTGCTCACTGCAGGGGGATTGGACTAGATGATCTTTAAAGGTCTCTTCCAACCCAAAATATTCTATGATTCTATGATCTTTCAGAAAACAGAATGCCTATGTTAATACATTCCCTAACATACCTTTCCAGAGAACCATTTTGGAAACTAGATTTCTACCAGACGACCAATCTCATGAACACACAGACACCTTACGAATGTAGAAGACAAAATATGAAACTGAACTGTGGTGAACTTTTTCCTAAGCAATTTTGAAATAGTTAAGTCCTGTTATCATCTGTTAACTTCCTATCTGCAAATAAGTGCACATATAACCCCAAATTTAATAAACGTCAATCAAGCACACAAAAAAAACAAGAAACAGAAAACGAAACCTGACGCTTATAGGAGCGGGTAAGAAACAGAAGGAGAACAAGGAAGGACTTAACCTCTGTTGCAGTCTTAAAGTGCCTCACTTTCAGAAGCAAATGCTGAATCAACATGCTACAGAGATAGGGGTGAAACCCCATTTTAGACCACAAAGCACATTTTTTGGGTTGTACAAATTATGAGAAAATTCTGCAATAGCACTTTACCGCACTATTATTTCCTGGTGCTATCCACTGCCTTTTGCTACTTAACGCTCAAGTACTTACTTTATCTGCCTTAATAGATGCCAAAGCCAGTTCCTTCTCCTTAACGGTCAACTCCTGAGAGAGTTTAGCAACAGATTCACTGGCCTCCATCAGCTTAGATAGACCTAATAAGTAAAATATAAAATTTAGAAAAATGAAAACTATTTTTTTCCTAGTTAGATAATACAATCTAGCTCTAGATCCCAAATGCCTTGTACCTTGTGTTCTCATTTAAGGTTGTGTAAAGGAGATAAAGTGGGCGTAACCAGTCATACTATCGTGATTGTGCTTACTGTTCACTTTTCATGGATATAAATAATTTTACGAGGTGCAAAATTATTATAAACAAGCTTGATTCTTCAAAAGAGACATTCATACTTGTTCTATTTTGTTATAGCTGTAAACAGTACCTAAAAGAGTATAGCTGGGATATTATCTGCAATAAAATATATACTTACGCTCATTATATTGACTTTAAAAAAAAAAGGGAGGAGTATGTCAAAGAATCTGTTGTGTCATAAAATCACAGGACAATCAGAAAATGAGACTGATACTGCATTTGTATCATTGCATGAGGAAATGACAAATTTCAGCTACAACTTATCTAAAGCAAGTTAAAAAGGCACCATATATTTTGATCCTATAGAGAGAATCAAAGTAATCTTTCACCTCTTGTTAATGTTTTTTGTAACTTCTCTGAATGATGACTGCAGAAAAGTAGAGAATATAGAAAAATTATAAAAATCTTTATAAAGATACTAAGCCACAGTACTCTTAGCATCTCAAGGATGTAATTTCTGTCACTTAATTAGAGGAGATCTAGCAACAAGTTGCTCAAATCAATGGCATGCCCACTTTATCAAAGCTAACCTGGTCTTTTTGTAGAATCACAGTTCTATATGAAAAGACATTATCTACACATGTGGTTCTCTACCAAGGATTCCCCAGATAGCTTCTGAGAGAAGACACAAGATGTTAAGCATTCAGAAATAATTGTAATTGTCACTGGATCTCAGTTTCTTCCTCATCTGTCTTACAAGATTTTTCACCCAAAGTGACAAAGCAGAAGAGAAGAGATTAATTCTATCTTTCAAAATATGTTGCTCGTATAGATATTACAGTGCTGACAAGGAGACTTTGTGTGCTCGAGCCAGAGACATTTCTAGAAAGCGGTATTGATCAAGGTATTTCTTACAATTTTGCTGCTTTACAAACATCTTGAATTGACCCAGACATCATTACATACAGGAAAACCATTTCAACAAGGAGATGAAAAGAGTGACGTTATCTCAGCCGAGTTTAATAACATAAAATTTAAATCCCATATCAGGATAATCTCCTAACAAACTGAACCAACTTTCAAAGTTAATCTTTTTAACATTCTAAATCTTTTTGACATTAAGTGATGAAAGGCTAAGGATTAAAGGATGGATGTGTGAGATAGTAGCTAAATAACAAACTTTTTGAGAAAGTTCCTTAGGAAGCAATAAACAGTGAAACATCAGGGATGACCAGTATTGTTGTTTTGTAATACACCTTTTCTATGCAAGTGAAACTATTTAGAATATTTTCTAACTGGCATAAGTAGTGCCCATAAGCTGACACCAATGATTTTCTGAGTATCGATGACAAAGATGCTGCAGTAGAAGATATACATGTACATTGTCACTTGTACGTGATTATTTTGTTTTGATGATCACATAAGGAATTAGCAATAATATAATGTGAGAGGCTAGGAAAATCTACACGTGACATTTTTTTGGCAGTGCTGAAGCTACTTAGGTTATTTCTTTTAAACTATTTTTGAAAATAGAAGAACTGGAGAAAAAACACAAAAAAACTGCCACCCTCAGAAATCTTTAAGACTCTCAGACTTGATCCCCATCTCAAGCAAGACTAATGATAAGTTCTGATTTCTAGAACTGGCAACAGATCCATACAGGGAAATTTGCATAATGTGAAAATTGAGAATCTCTTACTCCTCTACACTTCACTCTAATTCAGCAAACAGTTTGTGAATATCTACACATTCTTATTCTATTCTTTTCTTCATGTGAAGTGTACCAGTTGCATTGTTAATCATTGTCTAAATGTTACATCCTTTTACCTTTGTATGAAAAATCTTATCATGTAGAATTATCTGTTCTGTTAGACTGATATACAGTATCTTTTCCCATAAAAAACAAGTTTCCTAAGCTGTTCTGTTGCCTTTGCAAATTTAGAAAAGCATATCTAGATGCAAACCAGAGAAAACTAGAAATGTATTCTTAACCCAGTAGGTACTAATCTAATGCCAAAGATTAGGTAATTTCAAACAGATATCCAAAATTAGAACATTTCAACCATACTTTTCCTGTATTTCAGATCCCTTGTTATTACACAACCACAAGTAACAGCTACTTATTCTGCAGCAGAAATATGAAATAAATCAACTGTGAAGTGCTCAGATTGTATAATAAGACTTGCCATAGAAAAGACCAGAAGCAAATTAATAAATGTGTTTAGAGCTACCTCTCTCTACACTAGTAAATCAGATGTTTTCTCTGGCCATTTTCAGGTTCTACTTTCTATTACAAATGTTAAAATGGAAATATTCAATTTTAATATAATGCTGAGATGAATGACTAAGCTGGCAGCATCTTTGAGGCATTTTTGTAAGAGAATCATTGTGAGCTGGTGATAGCTGGAGTGCTTGGAAATGGTCCTCATATGCTACCAGTTTTGTATTGTGATCCAGCAGAACTGATTTTAAGTGATCACTGAATAAGAAGACTAATATTAAAACCAGATCATTTGAGACCATATATAGAAAGATACATTTATCCCTATTTTGCTTACCAATTTGCATACGTTCAGCTTGTTCATTAATACTCTCTAACTTTTCAGTAGAAACTTCCTTGTAGCCATTGATGAAAGAGAGATAGGATTTAGGCGTTACATAAGCTCTTCTTTGATACCTAAAACACGGTATATTGGCAACATCAACTTCGTACATATTTTTGATATGTGCAACCATTTGATTACTTCCAATGAAACAGAAGATTATATAAAACAAGTCTTTAATTCAGTCAAAATCAAATTTCTTCATAATGCAAACCCTTATTTCTGATTACGTTGTTTTTATCCACATAAGCAATATTAAAGATCATTGAATAATGGGAATGAAGATAATGAATTTGCAACATAATAGTCATTACTTTTCATGGCCTTTGCATACATTCATATAGAAGATTTATGTTTGTATTAGTCTTAAAAGATGCTTATTGATTGACATAACACAATGAGTTCAAAAAACACTATCAGTAGCAATACTTTTGGGATTAATTATTGCATGTGTATAAAATATTACCTTTGGAAATAATTCTCACAGCTTTCTGAAACTATATCATGAAAGACACCCATGGTTTCCACTACTTGTGCTTTAACTGATGCAGAGCAAACCATATTAAATTCTGAAAGAAAATAACTGGCTACAGCTACAAGAGCTTCCTTGGGCCATCGACTGAACCAATCCATAGTGCACCCTGATATGAGACCAGGAAATTTCAAAGACCGTGCACGGAACTTCTCACCAACCTAAAGAGAGTAAATGTTAATTGATGATATGATACTTAATTAGGTTGATCAAAATGTTTAATTTATATAAACAACTAAATAGTCTATTTTTTTCCTTGCTAATTTTCTGCTTAGAAAACCTGCACAGTTTCTTTCTTTTATATAAGTATTTTTCTAAATTTCCAACATTCAATATTTTACGAAATTTGAACAAACTTCATGAAAAATATAAATGTTTCTTAATATTTTAAAACTTCAATTAACTTATTTTAATTTCCATTAAATTCTTGTTTTCAAGTAACAAGGAAGAATTCCACAAAGATGCTTTCATTGACTTGTATTACGAAAGAATATGCCAGGAGGAAAAAAATAAAAATCACTTCAACATGTAAGGAATGATTTACTTTTTTTAAGTATTTTGCTTTTAAGTTCTGACAACAGTACTATTACTGTTATTATCTCAGCAACTACAATCAGACTTCAGTAATCTTTTTACGTGCCTTTAAATCTCCTTAAAAATATAGTCTGTGGCCCTGGTGAAGGCCACAGACTACTACCCCCTGCTGATCTTCCAGACAGGTGGGGAAGAAGCTGCATCCCGTAGTCTGAGGGGGATGAAGAAAGACTACAAGGCCCTAGGACGGTTGGTGAAAGAGTCTGGGGCACAAGTTGTTTTCTCCTCCCTCCTTCCATTTTCAGGTGATGACGTGGGATGGAATAGTAGGATTCTCTCTATAAATGCCTGGCTACGAGACTGGTGCTACAGGCAGGGCTTTGGGTTCTTTGATAACGGCTGGTTTTATAAGACACCAGGCGTGACGGTAATACATGGGAAAGGTTTATGTCATAGGGGCAAAAGGGTTCTGGGACAGGAATTAGCAGGGCTCATTCGGAGTGCTTTAAACTAGATTCGAAGCGGGATGGGGTAGTAGCTGGGCTTGCACCACTGGGGCAACGCTCTAGTGTTGAGGTAGACCAGGAGGCCTCCCATCCCCCTGGGGTGAAATCGGTGTGCTCAGCTCGCTCCCTGAAATGACTGTACACCAATGCACGCAGCATGGGGAATAAACAAGAGGAGTTTGAAATCCGTGTTCGGTCGGGGGGCTATGATCTAGTGGCAATTACAGAGACTTGGTGGGACACCTCGCATGACTGGAATGTGGTCATGGATGGCTATGTCCTGTTCAGGAAAGACAGGCCACTAAGGAGAGGTGGTGGAGTTGCTCTTTATGTGAGTGAGCAGCTAGAACGTATTGAGTTCTGTCCAGGGGCGGATCAGGAGCGAGTTGAGAGTTTGTGGGTGCGAATTAAGGGGCAGGCTGGCAGGGGTGATACTGTTGTGGGTGTCTATTACAGGCCACCAGATCAGGATGAGGAGGGTGATGAGGTCTTCTACAGGCAGCTGAGAGCAGTCTCTCAACTACAGGGCCTGGTTGTCGTGGGGGATTTCAACTACCCTGATATTTGCTGGGAGGCCTACTCAGCCAGCCATCCTCAGTCCAGGAGGTTCCTCCAGTGCATTGATGATAACTTTCTGATGTAAATGGTGGATGAGCCAACTAGGAGAGGAGCGCTGCTGGATCTTATCCTCACTAACAAGGAGGGTCTGGTTGAAGCGGTGAAGGTTGAGGGCAGCCTTGGTTGTAGTGACCATGAGATGGTGGAGTTCAGGATCTCATGTGGCAGGAACACAATAGCTAGCAAAATCATAACCCTGGACTTCAGGAGGGCCAACTTTGGCCTTTTCAAGCAATTGCTAGGGGAAATCCCATGGGACAGGGTACTAGAAGGTAAGGGGGCTCAAGAGAGTTGGTTAGCATTCAAGGACTGCTTCTTCCGAGCTCAAGATCAGAGCATCCCAACAGGTAGGAAGTCAAGGAAGGGTACCAGGAAACCTGCATGGTTAAACAG
Source organism: Nyctibius grandis (assembly GCF_013368605.1). NCBI lineage: Eukaryota > Metazoa > Chordata > Aves > Nyctibiiformes > Nyctibiidae > Nyctibius > Nyctibius grandis. Next base: position 34,246,982 of record NC_090658.1, read on the forward strand.
GGAACTGCTGGGCAAACTCAAGTGGAAGAAGAGGGTGTACAGATCATGGAAGGAGGGGTTGGCCACTTGGGAGGAATATAAGTCTGTTGTCAGAGGATGTAGGGAGGCAACTAGGAAAGCTAAGGCCTCCTTGGAATTAAACCTTGCAAGAGAGGTCAAGGACAACAGAAAGGGCTTCTTCAAATACATTGCAGGTAAAGCCAACACTAGAGGCAATGTAGGCCCACTGATGAATGAGGTGGGGGCCCTGGAGACAGAGGATAAAAAGAAGGCGGAGTTACTGAATGCCTTCTTTGCCTCTGTCTATACTGCTGGAGGCTGTCCTGAGGAGCCCCGGACCCCTGAGGCCCCAGAAGAAGTCAGGATAGAGGAGGAATCTGTCTTGGTTGATGAGGGCTGGGTCAGGGACCAATTAAGCAACCTGGACGTCCATAAATCCATGGGCCCTGATGGGATGCACCCGCGGGTGCTGAGGGAGCTGGCGGAAGTCATTGCTAGGCCACTCTCCATCATCTTTGCTAAGTCGTGGGCAACGGGAGAGGTGCCTGAGGACTGGAGGAAAGCGAATTTCACTCCAGTCTTCAAAAAGGGCAAGAAGGAGGACCCGGGTAACTATAGACCGGTCAGCCTCACCTCCATCCCCGGAAAGGTGATGGAACAACTTGTTCTTGATGCTGTCTCTAGACACATCAAGGATAGGGGGATCATTAGGGCACTCAGCATGGCTTCACCAAGGGAAAGTCATGCTTAACCAACTTGATAGCCTTTTATGAGGACGTAACCCGGTGGATAGATGATGGTAAAGCTGTGGATGTGGTCTATCTCGATTTCAGTAAAGCGTTTGACACGGTCTCCCACAGCATCCTCGCAGCTAAACTGAGGAAGTGTGGTCTGGATGATCGGGTAGTGAGGTGGATTGTGAAGTGGCTGAAGGAAAGAAGCCATAGAGTGGTGGTCAATGGGACAGAGTCCAGTTGGAGGCCTGTGTCTAGCGGAGTCCCTCAAGGGTCGGTACTGGGACCAGTTCTATTCAATATATTCATTAATGACTTGGATGAGGGAATAGAGTGCACTGTCAGCAAGTTCGCTGACGACACAAAACTGGGAGGAGTGGCTGACACAACGGAAGGCTGCGCAGCCATTCAGAGAGACCTAGACAGGCTGGAGAGTTGGGCGGGGAGAAATTTAATGAAATATAACAAGGGCAAGTGTAGAGTCCTGCATCTGGGCAAGAACAACCCCATGTATGAGTTCAAGTTGGGGACAGACCTGTTGGAGAGCAGCGTAGGGGAAAGGGACCTGGGGGTCCTAGTGGACAGCAGGATGACCATGAGCCAGCAATGTGCCCTTGTGGCCAAGAAGGCCAATGGCATCCTGGGGTGCATTAGAAGGGGTGTGGTTAGCAGGTCAAGAGAGGTTGTCCTCCCCCTCTACTCTGCCCTTGTGAGGCCGCATCTGGAATATTGTGTCCAGTTCTGGGCCCCTCAGTTCAAGAAGGACAGGGAACTGCTAGAGAGAGTCCAGCGCAGAGCCACGAAGATGATTAAGGGAGTGGAACATCTGCCTTAGGAGGAGAGGCTGAGGGAGCTGGGTCTCTTTAGCTTGGAGAAGAGGAGACTGAGGGGTGACCTCATTAATGTTTATAAATATGTAAAGGGCAAGTGTCATGAGGATGGAGCCAGGCTCTTCTCAGTGACATCCCTTGACAGGACAAGGGGCAATGGGTGCAAGCTGGAACACAGGAGGTTCCACATAAATATGAGGAAAAACTTCTTTACGGTGGGGGTGACCGAACACTGGAACAGGCTGCCCAGAGAGGTTGTGGAGTCTCCTTCTCTGGAGACATTCAAAACCCGCCTGGACACATTCTTGTGTGATATGGTCTAGGTAATCCTGCTCTGGCAGGGGGATTGGACTAGATGATCTTTTGAGGTCCCTTCCAATCCCTAACATTCTGTGATTATAAAGCTTGAATAATCCTGTCACACCTCACAAGATAATTTGTTAATGCAACTAAGGAAGACAGATATGAAGAAAAACTTACTGGAGAAAAGCAGAGGACAACATGCAAGTTCTTCTTTGCCCGACTTAAAAAATACTCATAAAGATTATCAAAGGTAGGAGGACACCGAGGCATCTCTTTTTTCATCACAGGTATTAATCTTTGGGTGATTTCATCGAATTCATCCCGAGCAAATAAATTAGGAATCTTTTTATAAAATTAAAATTGATAAGAAAATAAATTGCATGGATGTAATTATTATAGAGTTTATAAATATTTGTGTGTTTACACCTGTATCTCTCTCTCTGCATATATACAGTTCAGACAGATTAAAAACCAAATTTGTCCCTGATTTAAACTTCATGTGACTCCATTAAAGACTAGGAAGTCTAACTCAGGAGAAGCACAGATCTTGACTGGCCAGTGAATCCTCATTTAATAAAAGCTACTGAAATACCTATCACAGCTCCTTATCTTTTCCTGGCTTACACTGAAACAGAGATAAAGGAACTCCATACCAAGAGCACTCCTTATTTTAAAAGTTGAGATATTTTAGAGTTAATCATTATTGATTTTATTATTACCAAAATAAATAGAAATAAACTAGTGGGGACAAATTCTGCAGTTTCCTGCTTCTAAAGTATGTTGAGACTCTTACCTCGCCTGAAGACAGCAGATTATTAATATATTCCAAAAATGACTCCTCTTTTATTTCATTATCAGTGAAAATAAAAGTGACGCCTTGTCCTTCTGCTCCAGCTGTTCTATATAACAATTTTAAATCATCTGACAGATTGCTTACATTATAGGATATAGGAGGAATAAGAAACATTTCCTGTTAATTCAAAGCAACTCAGATACTGCTATTTTCAGATTATAGTGTTTTATAAATGATAGGGAAAACATCCTTTGTAAACACACAGATTTTGGCTCAGGAATAGTGTGCTAGTTTTGTCTAGGACAGAGTTAATTTTCTTCCTAGTAGCTGGTATGGGGCTATTTTGGATTTGTGCTGAAAACAGTGTTGATAGCATAGGGATGTTTTAGTTACTGCTGAGCAGTGCTTACACAGAGCCAAGGCCTTTTCTGCTTCTCACACCACCCCAGCAGCGAGTAGGCTGGGGGTGCACAAGAAGTTGGGAGGGGACACAGCCAGGACAGCTGACCCCAACTGACCAAAGGGATATTCCATACCATATGACATCATGCTCAGCATATAAAGCTGGGGGAAGAAGAAGGAAAGGGAGGACATTTAGAGTGATGGCGTTTGTCCTCCCAAGTAACGGTTAGGTGTGAGGGAGCCCTGCTTTCCTGGAGAAGGCTGAACACCTGCCTGCCAATGGGAAGTAGTGAATGAATTCCTTGTTTTGCTTTGCTTGTGTGTGCAGCTTTTACTTTATTTAAACAGTCTTTATCTCAACACATGAGTTTTTTCACTTTTACTCTGCCAATTCTCTCCCCCTTCCCACCAGGGGGCAGTGAATGAGTGGCTGTGTGGTTGCTGGATGGGCTTAAACCATGACAAATAGCTAACACATGGTCCAGCTTTTTCAGCTCAAATTTAATCCAATGTTGTATACAAACCAGATACAAATTTATTGTTTTCCTTATTTTGAAATGGTGACAAAATGAAAAAATAAAAAAGGTTGTTAAAAAGGTTATGACTGTGTGAAGAGAAAGCAATAGCATGAACTGGATTTATACATTCCTTGCATTTCTTACCTGGTTAAAGTGATCTGAAATATTTTATAGCCAGCAATAAATGAGGCCAACCTTGAAAGACTTTGTTTTCCAGAACCACCAACTCCAACAAGTAAAGCATTTCCATATGCTGTCCAAATTATCCAGGAAATCTATATAGGAAAAAATAGAAGAAAACCTTATTAATAAATTTAAATTAAAACATTAATTAGCAAAATTGAAAATCTGTTATACTGTACACTTTATTTACTAGAGTACAATGTAAAGATTATTAAAAGGATACTTGCAGAAAATTTTTCCTCTCAAAAGAATACTCCTACATTCTTTAGGAATTTGGGTAGCTAATGAAAAAGCTGCATGTAAGAATATAGGATAGTTATAATTAGTTACACATAAGATTTAAATACGTAAAGACACACATTTAGAGCTTCATTCTATGTTGAAAGTATCATTCTGAATGTGTTTAAAAATATCAACAAAAAACCTTTAGCTAGAAGAATAAACATAGTACATTCCTAATTTTAAGCGTCTGAAAGACTTGGACACATTTAAACCATCATTTAGTGTTATCTTCTATTTTATCTACCTTCAACATCTTCTTTGAGATAGTTTTCTTAACAAGTATCCCAGATACAAAAGCTGGATTACAAATTTACTGTTTTTGCTTTTACTTTTTTACATATCTCCTGTATATACATCATATCTTTCTTGGTTTTACTACATGTTAGTGTGTTATTAGTTTTAGATGCTACAGTTTGCTTTACTCGTGTCAGTTTTGTAGAAAATGCAAAAGATTGGCATCTACGTCAAGCTTTTGAATTCCATTCATTTTTTCCTTCAAGGAAATTTTGGTTTTATGCACAGTTCCCAGTGAGCCTATCGAGATAATTTCACATTTAGACTTCTATTTTAATATAGTTATGAGGGTGACTAAATTTATTGTCACCATAGTTACAGCACAGCTCCTTTCTACTACTTAACTGCACATCCCAGATATTCCGGTTAAAATTTGCCAATGGAAATAGAGTATCAGAGACTTCCAAGGTCTTCTGAAATTCATCTAGCATCACATGAACTGTATTTAAAAAGAAAATTATTAAACAGATCATCAAGTTAAAGTAATTCCTCAGATAACTAACACAGCTTCCTAAACCTGAGGCACAGTGCTTCAAACAAATCTCACGCTTAGCCTTTTTTTCCCCCCATGAATCAGATTCTGACTTCAGACGAATTATTTCCTTCTATCTTCCTTTCTGAATAGGGGTTCAACTGATTGTACACTGAGACTTTCCTCTACCCTACACACTGATTCTACTGCAGCCCTAATTTATATTTCTTTTCATGTCTCTCATCCAATCAGATTCTGCCTCATGTTGCTTTGGTCACTTGTCAGGAACAGATACCTTTGAAGTGTTCTTTGAATTATTAATGATTAAAAATCATTCTATATGCAAAATATAAATGTGCCTTTTTATGACATCACCTTTCCTATCAAGGAAAATCTTCTGAATACACAGAAGCTTAAACAAATATAAAAAATAAGGTATTTATTACAAAATATGAAAACAGGTAAAACGACTGTAGCTATTTCCCAGTTCTTGAAAATGACTACGCAAAGATGGCAAGCAAGTTCGGGGATAAAAGTAGCTTTTCAGAATGCCCTTTAAGCACAGCTTGCCCAAATCAGGAACACTGTTGCGACAGTTCAATAAAAAAGCAACAAACCCCAAACCTTAATAAGATGTGTCATTGCATCCTTAGAAAACACCAAATCAAGAAATGATCCTCTAATACATTCATTGTATTGTCTCTGATACATTTGCAATTTTTCACAAAGAAATTCAAAGCTTGGAATCTGAAAAAAATTTTAAAAAAATTCAGTAACAATACTAGTGTAGCCCTTCAGAATTTAAAACTGCACTGACATTTTTTCACAAACTTGAGTTTATGTATTTGCCACGTGTAATGAGATTATCTTGTTAATTCACTGTAGTGATTGTAGTTGTGTTTAAAGAAGAAATTTTATGCTAATGGTGGGAAAAAAAGGAGCAAGTAGAATAGGAATGAATGAACTACATTTACGTGGCATTATTAACTTTAACATCACTAAAATGATTTATTGCATACTAACCAGAAAAATCTAGATACATGTTCACAAAAAATGTGGTAGGTATTCAACAAAACTTTCTGTATGATATGAGTTCAGCAATATCACATACTTAATAATGAAAGGAAAACTTCAGTGCCTAGTATTTTAGGCGTAAAATGAAATACCTCCTCATAAACTTTTGGTGGTTCAAACACAAAACCTTCTGGTTCATCACCAGTTGGTTCAGGCATCTCCCGTAAAAAATCTACAAAATACGGTTCAGCTTGGAGAACTTCTGTTAAGCCTTTATCCACATATTCCTCCATTGCTTTAGTAATAGTTTTATCAAACCAGGCTGTATCTTCAGGAGTAATAAATCTAAAAATCACAGATTAGTACAATTTAAAAAAAAATATTTCTAGTTATATAGGGAGAAAAAGAGATAATTAAATACTAAAAAAAACTTGTAACAATTCAAAGAAAAATACATATTAGGCAATACATATTAAACAATAATGACAGAAATGGATTAGGCAATATTCACAGAAATTAAATACTTCCATACTCTAAAGCATAATATTCAATCACATAAAACATAAAATACAGAAACAACTTGACTTTCCAGCTTTCACCTAGAACTAGGAAATGACAGATCATTTCATTTCTCAGACGAAAAAGGTTGAATGATTTCCCAAATAACCATGGCTAAGTGACCCTTGTCATCTTTCAATCTGCAGCAGGATAGCATAGTTTATGTTCTTCATAGTACTGCCTATGAAACTGCAATAAGATAAGGAGTAGTGAAAGAAAGATAGTATATATCACTACAACCTGACTTCATTCTCAATCCCTCTTACACCAAAATCCATAATTAACGTAGGGTGATATATATTGCAGGGGGTGGGGAGGGGAGGACTAATGCAGATTGAAATAAAGCGAAGTCTGCAAACACAATACTAGTGACTACATTTCATTGTTTAAACAACTGTATCTGCTTCCATTGTTAGGTTTAAGATGGTTTTAATACCGTTCAAGATCTTTGACTACTGTGATTATCTGTGGTTGTGATTATCTGAGAAGCAATCAAGAATGATGCTCAGTAGTAACTGGTAAACATAAAAGGCAAGAACCACCTCAATCCCAGAAAAAGGGAATGTCAACTGTGAATGCCAAACTACAGAAAAAAAAAATTTCATCTTTACTTCTTTTCCTTTTCAGTGATACCTCTGAGAGGAAAATAGGACAAACATGAAAAAGCTGTACACAGTGCTCTGAGTTTTCAAATAAGACAAAGAATACTAAAGAACTGTGGTACAGAGACAGCCTAGACATACATTATATACTTCATTACTGTTAGAGGATCTTAGTGATGACATTGTAATACTAACCACTATGGAATCTAAAAGCAGAGTGGAATAAGAGACTCCACGACTACACTATCTCTCTCTCTCTCTCTCTAACATATCTGTACAAATACGTATCTTCCATGTATTTTTAAATTCCCCACAACAGATGAAAAAAAAAAAAAAGAACCTTTCTGTAAATGTCAGTGATATTACTCCTAACTTTAAAGCAGAAAATAATACACTCAATGTTTTATGACACTTTTGCATCAGTGGGTGTGATCCTAACTTCAAGTTCAAATTAAACATTTCCCCCTTTTTATATCAACAGCACTCTATTGCACATGTACATACATATACATCAGTTTCAGGTAAATTGTAATTTTGCATAACGTATGGTAGTTCAGGCACTTAGAAATATCAGCACTGTTTGTTAGACTTTGTAGTGGATTTACACTGAGTAGGCTTTCTCAGATTATAGAGAAATAACTACTAAAGTCAGCACAAAACTCTGGCCTTCATTTTTATATTCTTGACAACTCATAGATAAGATTTCCTTTTAGATTTCCTGCATGCATTTTCTGAACTCAGTGTATGTATCTAAGGAGAGAGGAGAAAGTGAGCAAGATTTTCAAATTAGAGTTCCTCTGGGATATTGGAACTGGTCATAATAGCAATCTTACTTCCCTGGCTCTTAACTCAAGTTTGTTAATGCACCTTCCCGGGGAAAATGAGAAGGCATCTGCCAGCTGATTCAGAGCTCTCAGGGAAGAAAATGAGGGATTCTAGAAGATACGGGTAGGGATGGTAAACAAAACTGGTTGACAATGGTCTACGTTTCGTTTGGAACTGTTTCTAACATTTACCTGAAATGGAGGGCAGTTGTTTTATCCACCAGTTTTGTCAATGTGTAATTCATCTCTAAGTTTTATATATCTCGTCTTGTTTCTGTTTTAACTGAGTACATGCTAAAGTCCACATACCAATGTATACTTAGGAGGATTTCACTTTGTCCTTCTTATCTTTTGAAAACAGAGATGGAACTCTTTATAATTCTTTTATACCTTTGCTCTTTACATTGACAAGTTACAAGAGCAGCCCTGAGGAGAAGGACTTGGGGGTGATGGTTGATGACAAGCTCAACATGACCCGGCAATGTGCGCTTGCAGCCCAGAAGGCCAACCGTATCCTGGGCTGCATCAAAAGCAGCGTGACCAGGAGGTCCAGGGAGGTGATTCTGCCCCTCTGTTCTGCTCTTGTGAGACCCCACTTGGAGCATTGTGTCCAGCTCTGGGGTCCCTAACATAAGAAGGACATGGAGCTGTTGGAGCGAGTCCAGAGGAGGGCCGCAAAGATCATCAGAGGGCTGGAGCACCTCTCCTATGAAGACAGACTGAGAGAGTTGGGGCTGTTCAGCCTGGAGAAGAGAAGGCTCTGGGGACACCTCATAGCAGCCTTCCAGTACCTGAAGGGGGCCTACAGGAAAGCTGGAGAGGGACTTTTTACAAGGGCATGTAGTGACAGGATGAGGGGGAACGGTTTTAAACTGAAAGAAGGTAGATTTCGATTAGATGTTACGAAGAAATTCTTTACTGTGAAGGTGGTGAGACACCAGAACCAGTTGTCCAGAGAAGTTGTGGCTGCCCCCTCCCTGGCAGTGTTTAAGGCCAGGCTGGATGGGGCTTTGAGCAACCTGGTCTAGTGGAAGGTGTCTCTGCCCATGGCAGGGGGGTTAGAACTAGAGGATCTTTAAGGTCCCTTCCAACCTAAACCATTCAATGATTCTATACTGGAATAATAGCGATTAAGCCTGACTGTGCTTGAATACAATGCAATCATTATGTATGCAACTTGCCTGCTACCACGCCAAATCGTCTGCACCAAACTGCATTTATGTAGCCGGCATCTTAAAATAGATAAGTTCCTATGCTGAATATTGAAAAAATTCTGGTCATGGCAGGTAACTCCTAAGCACTTGCCATTGCAAGACCTTTATGTTTAATTAAAAGCAAAAGCAATACAACATGCCCTCTGTTTTAATTTCTTTCACTTTGTGATAGATTTATAAAGTAAAGGCAGTGTAATAAAATACACTTACCTATTTTTAAGAGTCAACATTTAATGCTTTAATTGTAAAGCATTAATTTTATAAAAATTATGAAGGTCCTTCGTCAGGATAACAGAATAAGAAATAATTATATTCGTGAAAATCCACAGTAGTAGTAGCATATGTCAAGTTTTTACTGGTAGCTACAGTACTCCATCTAGAATTTCACAAGAAATTTAAACACTGTAAACACAAAAATATTACTGGATCTTTAATGCATACAACTCATAACTGTATCTGTTTTATGAATAATTTAAAGGAGATTTAGAGGAGATGGGCCATTTTTTAATCATAGGCATGTGATGCTTTTTTCTGTGAGGAGATCAAAGCAATTTTAAATTATTCTCTGTATATAAATTTAGGATACACTACAATCCAATCCTCTTTTTTACAGAGGAACTGGCTGAGTGTAGCCAAAGATAAGTGCAAAAAATGTAGGTTATAACATAGAATATGTGTATATTTTTGGAGTTCTCCATCCAATTACTGTTCTAATCTATTAGTACGTAGCATGACATTTGTTGGGATAATACTCCAATGCAGACTGCCTGTAAAATAAGACAAATTTTTTCATATTGGCCTAATAAGGTTTATCATATTAAGAAGTTTTACAGATGTATGAGCGTAAATGAAGTAAATGGCTAAACCTGCTAAGTATAAAATGCTATAGTTATTATACCTGTCAGCAATTACTCTCGTACATTCGTGTTTAAAAAGTGTTAGAAGGACAGTGTTGTTGTTGCATTCTTCCGCCTTTATAGTTAACATGCCTTGCCAAATTCTAGAAAGGTCTCGAAGGTTGAAGATATAGTGGAATTTAGACGGTGTAGGCAGCATTTTTGTCTAAAGAAAAATATTGTTGATATTCAAAATTAATAACATTTAGATGGTATCAAAAATAATATAAATTATGAATTTATAATTTATAACACATATGAAATATAAAAATAACAAAACTACTAACTTTCATGCAATACTGTGGGTAAACAATTTCTAAGAAGTCATCAAAAAATCTCAGTTGTTTGGAAGCAGGACCTAGCACTAAATGTAAAACCCCGATTCTTATAAACATGTAATTATTTAATATGTTGCTTTGTGCTTTATAAATCAAAAATAATTTATAAGGAATTTCATTCCCTGTTCCTTAGCTGTATTGATTAAAGCTTTGGGTAACGTGAATAAAACTATAGGAATGAATGGACTGATATTTCCATTCATCTGTCTTGTATAGTGATCTGATATTTTTCCAGATTGTATCTCTAAAACTTTTTTAGCCCATCTTTCTCCTGTTTTTTTTATTGTTATAGATATGTTCTTAAGGAACATGTGCCTAAATTACACTAATAGGCACTCTGTTCAGACTGATCTTGATAAAACTTTCCCTGTAATTTATACCTTTGTCCACTGCCACAATATTCTGCCTGCTGGGACCAATTTTTTCACCATATCACATACTTCAGGGCTGAATTTTCTACATGAATGAAAGTACCCACAGCCAATAATACCTTAAAAGATAAAATGCAATATACAATTAATCTCAAGTGGTAGGATATCACAGAATCACAGAATCACAGAATCAATCAGGTTGGAAGAGACCTCAGGGATCATCGAGTCCAACCATTGCCCTGACACCACCCTGTCAACTAGACCACGGCACTAAGTGCCATGTCCAGTCTTTTCTTAAACACATCCAGAAATGGTGACTCCACCATCTCCCTGGGCAGCCCGTTCCAATGTCTAATGACCCTTTCTGAAAAGAAATGCTTCCTGATGTCCAACCTGAACCTCCCCTGGCGAAGCTTGAGGCTGTGTCCTCTTGTCCTATCACTAGTTGCCCGGGAGAAGAGGCCAACTCCCACTTCACTACAACCTCCCTTCAGGTAGTTGTAGACTGCAATAAGGTCACCTCTGAGCCTCCTCTTCTCCAGGCTAAACAACCCCAGCTCCCTCAGCCATTCCTCATAGGTCAGACCCTCCAGACCCTTCACCAGCTTGGTCGCCCTCCTCTGGACTCGCTCCAACACCTCAACATCTTTCTTGAAGTGCGGGGCCCAGAACTGGACACAGTACTCAAGGTCCAGCCTCACCAGTGCCGAGCACAGAGGGACGATCACTTCCCTAGACTGGCTGGCTACACTATTCCTAATAGAGGCCAGGATGCCATTGGCCTTCTTGGCCACCTGGGCACACTGCTGGCTCATGTTTAGCCAGCTGTCGATCAGCATCCCCAGGTCTTTTTCCACCGGGCCACTTTCTAACCACTCTTCCCCCAGCCTGCAGAGCTGCATGGGGTTGTTGTGGTCGAAGTGTAAGACCCGGCACTTGTTCTTGTTGAACCTCATGCCGTTGGTCTCGGCCCATCTATCTAACCTGTCCAGATCCCTCTGTAGGGCCTTCCTTCCCTCCAGTAGATTAGATTGACACTCCCACCCAGCTTGGTGTCATCTGCAAATTTGCTGAGGGTGCACTCAATCCCTATGTCTAGATCATCTATAAAGATATTGAACAGCACCGGCCCCAGAACTGAGCCCTGGGGAACACCGCTAGTGACCAGCCGCCAGCTGGACTTTGCCCCATTCACCACCACTCTCTGGGCTCGGCCATCCAGCCAGTTTTTAACCCATTTAAGAGTCCACCCATCCAAGCCCCGGGCAGCCAGTTTGCCTAGGAGGATGCTGTGGGAGACAGTGTCGAATGCCTTACTGAAGTCTAGATAGACTACATCCACAGCCCTGCCCTCATCTACTAAGAGGGTCATTTTGTCATAGAAGGAGACCAGGTTGGTCAAGCAGGACCTGCCTTTCATGAATCCATGTTGGCTGGCCCCGATGCCCCGACTGTCCTGCATGTGCCGTGTAATGGCACTCAGGATGATCTGTTCCATCACCTTGTCTGGCACCGAGGTCAGGCTGACAGGCCTATAGTTCCCTGGATCGTCCTTCCGACCCTTCTTATAGATGGGCGTTACGTTTGCTAATTTCCAGTCAGCTGGAACTTCTCCAGTTAACCAGGACTGCCAGTAGATAATAGAGAGTGGTTTGGCAAGTTCATTTGCCAGTTCCTTCATTACTCTGGGGTGAATCCCATCCGGGCCCATAGCCTTGTGGGTGTCCAGCTGGCACAGCAGGTCACTAACCGTCTCCTCCTGGATCATGGGAGGTTCACACAGCCCCCCATCCCTAACTTCAGGCTCTGTGGGCCGAGTCTCCTGAGGACAACTGGTCTTGACATTAAAGACCGAGGCAAAGAAGGCATTGAGCACCTCTGCCTTTTCCTCATCCCCTGACACTACACTACCCTCCTCATTCAGCAAGTGGTGGAGGCTCTCCTTGACCCTCCTTTTGCTGTTGATGTATTTGTAAAAGCTTTTTTTGTTGTCTGACTGTAGCAGCCAAATCGAGCTCTAATTGAGCGTTGGCCCTTCTAATCTTCTCCCTACACGACCTGGCCACGTCCCTATAGACCTCCCAAGTTACCCGACCCTTCTTCCAGAGCAAGTAGGCTCTCTTTTTTTCCTTAGGTTCTAGTCTAAGTTCCCTGTTTAACCAGGCCGGTCTTTTTCCCCGACGGCTTGCCTTCCTACAGACTGGGACAGCCTGCTCCTGAATATTTAGCAATTCCCTTTTGAAGCATGTCCAGCCTTCCTGGACTCCTTTGCCCTTCAGGACCGATTCCCAAGGGACTCGGTCCACCAGCCTCTTAAACAGGCTAAAGTCAGCCCGCCGGAAATCTAAGGCAGAAGTTCTACTCTTGCCCCTCCTTACTTCCCCCACTATCGAAAACTCTAACATTTCATGGTCACTATTCCCAAGACGGCCACTGACCCTCACATCTCCCACTAGTCCTTCTCTGTTCACAAACAACAGGTCAAGCAGGGCCCCTCCTCTAGTGGGCTCATTTACCACTTGCATGAGGAAGTTATCCTCCACACTTTGGAGGAATCTCCTAGATTGCTTCCTCTCTGCCATGTTGTATTTCCAGCAGACATCCGGCAAGTTGAAGTCGCCCACGAGTACAAGGGCCGGCGACCGGGCGGCTTCTGACAGCCGCCTATAATAAGGTAGGTTGTGAGCAAGACATGTAAGACATGTAAGTACTTACTTAAAACATTAATTTGCTTTTAAATTATAGATGAAATAGTTTTTACTCTCTTGTCCATGGCTTTTCTGAACTGGTGTAGAAACAACTGGCAGTAACTGCTGGCTTTCCACAATATACTGTATTGACAAAGTTATCAGAATTGAGAACTTCAGCAACAGAGGGCATTTCATACAGTGAGGGGGAATGGTAACCTGCATAGTAATAGCAGTGCTCATATTCTTCCAGGAAATGCCATTACTTTCTTATTAATTACTTTGCTTGTCCAAAATTAGAAAGACAAACTTTTAAAGGGGTTACTTTCTCTTCCATGGCACTATTTTTGCTGTAATACAGCTTCAGTTGTTTCACTGGAAGTACTCTGAATTTGCATGACAAAAGTGAGAGAGAGAACATACTTTTATATGTTTTAAGTCAATTATGGAAAAATTTTATACTAAAACAAGAGAAAGAAGTACCAAAAATTTTGTCTATGGATGCATTGGATGGCAATGTACAAATGAACACACAAAACTGTCTTTTTAAACGTTGGGGAATATCATTACGGCCTCCTCCAGGATGTATCATTGCTGCTATTAGTTGTACATCTACAATTGTAGTGAAGTCTCCAGGTTTATCCAGGCCATACATTCCTTTCATTTCCATCATCTGACGAACGATTTCATTTGTTACCTGTAAGTTTATGTAACTTGTACAAATTAGAAATTCAAACAAGAAAAAAAGAAAATATACCCTGATAATTTAATTTCTTCTTGTAACACTACCACTAATCCCTAGAGAGAAGTGTTCACCTTAATCTAAACTCAGATTAAACTATCTTCTTTAGTCATATGGGATATCTTGGTTTACGTGATTTTAAACAGCAGGAAAATTCTTTCAGAGCTGTACTACCATACAGTATCAATAAAATGTGTTTGTATTCCTTTTAACTAAATAAAGCAATGAACTGGAAAAAAAATTGTTTTGTTCCATATTTTGCTGCTGTACGTTCAGCTCCAGATCTTCAAACTATGCTTTTCCATTCTCCCTTGGGGCTTCTTTGAAGCAAAACAGCTAATTATTTTTTGAAACAGGAAGATGTTTATTCTGAAAAGGTTATTCGCTCCACGTTCCACTCTACAGCATCTGTATGGACCAGGAGGCACCAGAGTTTGCCCCCATAGCAACTGCTCCAGTGATATTCAGCAAGTCTTATGTGCTTACACACCCCAACAAAGCCACATGATATGCAGTAGGGCACCAATTGCAAACCATCACTGCATTAAAAATATTTCATCAATGTCTTGAGGCCATAATGGAAGACCTAGTGCAGGTCCTTCCATAATGGAGATTCTTCCTGTTGAACACTGCCTGGGCCTGTGAGGGCTTTGCCTCCAACACAGTCAGCTATGTTCTAGACTATGGTCAAGCAGTTCAGTGTTGTGGGTTACTCAATGCCAGTTTCGATTTTTTAAAAAAATTAAAGTTCTCTCCTGTGAGAGCAAATGATGCAAACCAAAGAACTGATATATATTAGCATTTAAGAAGAAGGCCAGGTTCCACTTCAGAGACACTAAAAACACATGCTTGACTGCCATTTTGACAAAAACACCTTTCTGAAGTGAAGAGGAACTATTCACTCTATATAGACTCACTTATATTCGTACTGACACTTAAATATGTGTCCAAGCCCACTCTCACAACCAGACCTACTACCCACACTGTTAACAATCCAGCTCAATGCTCTGAGCAGCCTTAACCCAAACTGTGAGCATCACTGAAGCCAGAGAGCCTGAGCGTACAAAATTGCACAGAGGCTCCAGATTTCTCATTTGTTATTTACTCTGAGCAAATAAAAAGAAAGTAATGCATATTTGGTCTTTATGTTAGAACAGACATTCCAGAAGACCTAGCATCCTGGGCTGAAAATACTTCAGAGCTACTGTGAGACACTTTTGCCTGATTTTGGGTCTATATAGGCATATGAATGTTACACACCCAAATTGTACATGAGCTCATCAAAAGACAAAAATCTTTAATCCAATTCACAAGCCAATGTGTTACCCGTGGATTTGGACACAGCCTTTATTGCTTTCCCAAATGTATCACACTTTCATTTTGCAGAAAGTTTGTTTACTGGTGCTCTCAAATTAATGTCAATCTTGAAACTAATAATATAGCATTTTAGTACAGTGATGCTTTATTTAGTCTTAAAAAAAAACGAGAAAGTGGAGATAATGTAAGATATGTCACCATTATCCTACATCTCCCTTCAGTAAATCTAATCTGCTCTCTTTTTTTTTCTTCATCAGTGCACCATAATTAGAAAGCATTTCCAGTAATTGAGTTAGTTAAAGTACTGAGGAAGCCCATTGATTTCCATGAATATTACATTTTTAAAAAGCGCAACAACTTGCGAATAAGTCATATTTGTTAAAAAACAGTTTACCTGATCTCCCCATTCATTGATAACTGGCATATTGATATCATCAATAAAAACAGTCATTTTTCTGCCTCCAGGAGGTCCATAAGTACTTCCAATGCGTTTGTCCACATAACTCTCTATTGTCCTCTAAAAATTAAAGAAAGTTCTTAGTTTGCATCAAAGCAACAATATTTAAAAAGTATTGTTAGAAAATGTGTTACTTATTGCTTTCTGCTACAGCACTTATCCAGTCATTTTCTCTTTTTGTTAGTAGATTCATCTCTGATTCATCATTAAGGAATCCTCTTCTCTTGTTCATCATACTCATTCCTATGCAATTCCCCAGCCTTAGGATTATGTCCTGCAACCCACCTCTGGCTACCAGAGAAGTTTTTAAAAAGTTTTCAAACTTGGAAATTATTATTCCATTATCAGCATGGAAGCCAATTATTACCATGAAGTCATCAAACTACAATGACATTAATTTTAGTATGATGCATTGTCTCTGTATGAAACATGACATCTTCTTGTGAATTGTATTTCAGTCTTCAAACATGTCAAGATTAATGCAAGAGAAACTGCTACGAGAAAAGAAAATGAACAAATCAGAAGTTGTGAATTCAGTTGCTTTTTTTTTCTCTTGCTTCACAAATCAATGAGACAGTGGGAAGATATAGCACACACAATTTGAGAAATTAAGGGTTAATCAACATTGTATTAATTATGAGCAAGCTAGAACATCAACAAGCAGAAATAGTATTCTCATTATCTACAGTGTAATTTTTATAAATATTGGACTTATTTAGAAATGTACTTAAGAATCTCCCTTCCAAAGGGTAGCTCTGGAGAGGAATGGAATCTGATTTCAGGGAGTTTGTCATGCACTGTCTGAAAATTATGATTGCTTTGGATTTCCCCTAGCTAAGTTCAATTGTTTCATATTTGCAGTACAACTGCAGACCATATAGAGGCAACTGAGATTCCTCTTACAATGGTTTCCCAGATGTCTTGTAAGCTAAGTAATGTAGTATTTTAACATTTTGGTGGCAATAACCTTGAGTTTTCAACTAAATAAGAAGCAGGATCAAACAGACAAATAAGACATTGATATGTAATTGAAATAAATCTTCAAATTTCTACAGCTCCACAGTAGTTTTAAAAGTACTTGGAACATAAACAATGGCAGAAAAAATACCTTACAAGATGGTAGCAAATGTTTTCTTACACAAATAACTTTTAGTTTTACAAGCATAACTGTCATCCTATATAAGCACAGTGGCATGTGCTGTCATAAATCTATAAGTATTAATAGCATTTTAGAAACAGAAAACAGATACAGGTTTTGTACAATGTTTTTGTCCCATTTTTTCAAAACAGAAAATAATTAGCTGAGTGTTGTAAGATAAACACATATAGAACATTGTTAGCATTAACGTGTGATTTTGGACATATGTGATTAAGGTGAAAAAGATGAACTGCTAAGAGAAAGAAAATGATTACATAAGAAATTAAGAACCTTGTAGCACATCTAACACACCCCAAATCACCCAATATTTCAAATATCCTCAGCATGATGATTCAAAATTAAAAAAATATTTTCAGTGTGGCTCTTTCAACTGTTTTTCTTCTACATCTCTCTCTCAGAAATCAGCAGGGTGAGCTATGTATTCAGCTAGCTAGATGAAAAGAAAGCGTATCTTCTGAGGTACTACAGGACTGTAGCAGAGACAAGACACTATAAGATCCTTTCACAGAATCTCTGTACCAGAGACAAGGAAGTCTGCGTTTTGTTAAGACCGTAACATTCTAGGGACCCATAATACACTAAGTAAAGGACACTGATACAGAGATACCGACTGTTCAATTAATCTTGCATGAATGAAAGGATGCCTGCCTTATTCCATCTCACAGTTTGATACAAACCGTGGCCAGAGATCTTACACATAGCAGAAAAGCTCAGAAGGTGTTCTGTGAGTTTGGAATTTCAAAAAAATAGATGTTTAAGCCATTAATTTTCACCATTTTCTTAATAACATTTACAGTAGCTTCTTAAAAAAGACGCTTGATTTTTGGATGGAGTTTGTAAGACCTGCTCCATGAGCAGACTCTTCAATCAAGAAAGCCAATTCAACTTACAGGCTCACATCGTAGCAAATTAATAGTATTGAATCATAGCACAGTGGTATAAATCATCCTTTCGATAATTTGAAAAAGCTATTTATAGTATTTGTTTCTATTTATATGGACCTTTTAGCAGTTATATTGGGAAAGGGAAATCTCTATAAAGTTGTCGTGCTAGAGGACCTTAAAGATTAGACTTCTGATCCTGTGGAAAAATAAGAGGATCTGTAAGTTGAAATCTGCCTTTTATTTAAAAAAAATTATAGTTATAAATTAAAGATTCAGAAAAAAACTCAAGAACTATAATCAAAAATTTCCATTAATCTAAAATTAAAAGGAAAGGTCTCAGCAAAAAATGGATTCTTAGAATTCCATAATGAAAAAGCACACAGCAGTCATGAATATATGTATCTCTATGTGAGGGACTACATTTTATTCTGACCTGCAAAAATTATTTTTTATGGAATTTTCTGAAGTGTTTAAGTGACTTAGAGGAAAAAGATACTTTAGACTTTATTTCTATATCACCTCTTTTATAATCAG
Organism: Nyctibius grandis; assembly: GCF_013368605.1. Lineage (NCBI taxonomy): Eukaryota > Metazoa > Chordata > Aves > Nyctibiiformes > Nyctibiidae > Nyctibius > Nyctibius grandis. The sequence continues at coordinate 34,265,390 of NC_090658.1, forward strand.
AATTAAGTACACTTTAAATACTTAGCAAGGAAATTATATGCAAGAATTGCTTAAAATCTGTATTTTTACCTGAAACATAAATGGTTCTGTGGCAGATGAAAAGTTTAAACATTTTGACAAATGTTTTTCTGGGTCATATTTCTTCATGTATCCCTTAATCATGACTGTCTTCGCAGTCCCCTGTTCTCCTGTGAGCAAAACCGCCTGTAACAGACATTTAAATCACCTAAGTGGTATCAAGACTTCTAATTAAATACTCATAACAGACCTATTTTAGAGAAAAGGATACTTTCTGTGTCTACTTTTGAATGATACTTTATTCTGGTAGGTTTTTCCTGTATCTCCATATGCAGTGACACAGTATGTGTTTTTAATCCTACCCAGATTCTCCAAAACAAATTATTTACAGTCAAAAGAGAAAGGATGAAGAGAGAATGTACTAGAGGTTTTCCTTCCAGTTGCTCAACTTCTTCCACTTTCTAACACATTCAGTACAGCAGCCTCTTGTAGTGGATGACTCTAAGGCGGCTTTCTTTATAATGGAAAGTAGTCTCTGACATCTAATTTGAATATAAAATTTATACTCTCTGCTTCTGCTATAGGTATCCTTTGTGACACATGCATGTAATAGGATAGTTCCTTCCCAGCAGTGCCCTTAAAGCAACAATACAGTATAAATTAGATTTAGCTATATCTCCTCTCAAGTATATTACTAAAAGAGATACGCAAAAGGTCTGTAGAGACATGATGTAATGATAATTACAAATAAGACTAACAGATACTGACCTGTGTACAGCAGTCTTAACTGACCCAGAAATACCTATGGCTTTATGGTAAATGTTAATAAAGGTAGGAAACAATTGGATAAAAGACTTACTTTCCACCTCTGGAAATGCACTCCTTTTTGAAGTTCCTCTTATATTTCCATATATTGTCTAAAAAACCTGATTCAATCTTTTTCTCTAAACTGAATGTGTGAGAAGATACATAAAATCGATTTACAGTCAGTACTGTACTGCTCATGTCCCCTGTTAGACAGGCCAGTGAAAGTGACTGGAGAAGAAGCAATTTAACAGTGAAACTCTGAAACGTGTTTTATGTTTCACTCACAAAAGGAACTGAGAATGACTCCTATGTAACAGCAACAAAGGAAAATCACCTGTTTTCCAAGCAGGCAGTTATTCTTCAACTTTCCTCAAGAGAACACCATCCCTCCTTTAAGAAACACTGGTTCCTATCCAATTCTCTTCTTCTAAATTGGAATTTTAAGTCTGTTACCCAGGTACCCCAGCCTAATTATGCTGACATAAACTGACTTAGCAAGAAAGGCCTTCTGGATCTTAAAAGAGTCCATGTGTCCTCTGACAGCAGTATGGTTTTCAGAATTGAAACCAAACTTGACCTGTGCTTTTTGTCCTGAATTTCATCAACTGCCTGTCATGGACATGCTTGATTCTTTCTCTAAACATCCACGGAGGAGTATGAAACCAATGCATTTTTTTCAGAATGCTTTAACAACAAGATGATTGCTGTTGCATATGGCCTTTAAATCACTTAGTCAGGATATCAAGGTTTGACAAAGCAGATTTTGACAAGGGATGTTCACAGAATAGTCAGGAAATTTTAGATTTTTTCCCCAAATTTGTTTTTCATTACTGATTGCTTTATTATTATTGGAAACAAACTCCCTTTTACTGAGAATATAACTATTCTGTCTCCTTATCGCTGCAGTATTTAAAACAGCAGCATTTGATGCTTCTAATGTAGCATTTTTGCTCTAATAACTCATGCTATCTTAATGTATGCCTCACTATATATATTTTTATTTTTCAAAGCATTTTTACTCCTTTCTGATGGCTCATTCAAATGTGCAGAAAATCCTTGTTTCAAGCTGATATTTTGATAGTACGTATTTTATTTCTGCTTTCTCTTAATATTGTATGTTAAAATATATACTATTCTATAACTTATTTTCTGGTTAATCTGTACACTACGTGTAATTTCCCTGAAAAATAAAAAAAAGCAATAAATGTGGCAAGAAAGAAGAAAGTCTTTCCTGCTTTCCTTCTTATCTTGGTAAAATCTGAATCTAAATCATAAAGCTGCTGAACCAAAAGATGAATACTTCTTTCCTTTCTCAAACTTTTTATAGAAATCTCCCATTTCATCTCATGAAAGTGAGTTAGAGAAGAACCCTGCTCATTTTTCAGACGTGTAAGAATCCTCCATGGCTTTTTCCTAGCTCAGATTTTCATCCTACTTATTTTATTGACAGATGGTATTATCTTCATTATTATATCCACTCAATGAAAGAAATTTAATCAGTTTGCAAAAGGGAGTATCTACATATTTATGACTGTGAGCACTGAAGTTGATCATGCAGGAGATTCCTGCAGGAGATTTGAAATGCTCAAATACTCCTGACTGACTTGCTCCTGCTTTAAATTAATGCTCTCCAACAGATAGCCACAATGAAACCACATGGTCTCATTCTTCGCCCTGTTTTTGAACATCCAAGTGATCAATTAACCATGATAAACACAGATGATAGTAATAAACTTGCAGAGCCAACAAGTGATGTCAGACCTGTACAACACCACTTTAGTTTCATCTAGTACATGTAATTCAGCTGTAGCTGGAAAGAAAGTTCATGCTGCTGTAATCTGACCCAGGGGAAAAAAAAAAAGAAATAAAAGGTATTTCTCTATCACAGTTCAATATGTGATTAAATCAAACCTTACCAAATAAAAAGGGCTTGAAAACAAAGCAAGCTGACTGCTTCCATGGAGGGGAACATTCTGCTCAACAGGCAAGCATAGACAAGGCCCACTGCACACTGAATGCTGAAGCTTTTCAACTGAAGAGAGGAAGATATAAACAGTATACCACAGAAACACTGAATTGTGCCAAATGCCAGGTTTCAGAGACTCTTTTGGAAGATTTCAATGTTTGTTATTTCTATTCCAATGATGGCCAAAAAAATGTACCTGGAAATATAATCAATATCTCCCAAGGCATTAATGTACAAAGATTAATTATTTGTTTCCAAATATAAAGATTTTGCACTTTTTCGTAATTTGTGTCAGATACATCAAAGGCACAGAATCACAGAATCACAGAATCCATCAGGTTGGAAGAGACTTCTGGGATCATCGAGTCCAACCATTGCCCTGACACCACCATGTCAACTAGACCATGGCACTAAGTGCCATGTCCAGTCTTTTCTTAAACACATCCAGAGATGGTGACTCCACCCCCTCCCTGGGCAGCCCGTTCCAATGTCTAATGACCCTTTCTGTAAAGAAATGCTTCCTGATGTCCAACCTGAACCTCCCCTGGCGAAGCTTGAGGCTGTGCCGTCTTGTCCTATCGCTAGTTGCCCGGGAGAAGAGGCCAACTCCCACTTCACTACAACCTCCCTTCAGGTAGTTGTAGACTGCAATAAGGTCACGTCTGAGCCTCCTCTTCTCCAGGCTAAACAACCCCAGCTCCCTCAGCCATTCCTCATAGGTCAGACCCTCCAGACCCTTCACCAGCTTGGTCGCCCTCCTCTGGACTCGCTCCAACACCTCAACATATTTCTTGAAGTGCGGGGCCCAGAACTGGACACAGTATTCAAGGTGCGGCCTCACCAGTGCCGAGTACAGAGGGACGATCACTTCCCTAGACCGGCTGGCTACACTATTCCTAATAGAGGCCAGGATGCCATTGGCCTTCTTGGCCACCTGGGCACACTGCTGGCTCATGTTTAGCTGGCTGTCGATCAGCACAGCCACATTACGGCCTTTGGAAGAGTTTCATCAAACCCAATCAACAGGTTTTCTGTCCAAAACCCAGAATCTTACAGAAAAAAACAGGTTCCAGCACTGGCTCATGCACTTGTGGTATATCTAATATTGACTCCAGCTACTAAGAAGGGAGTACATTGACTTATATTTCAGAATTTGAAAATAGGCCTATGTATGTTCGAATAACTATTGTGTAATGTGGCATGAGTCAAAAGCCATGATACCAGATTGGTCCATATTAGTTAAAGCTGTATGAGGAGTGTTCTCTCCTTTTCTATAGTTGTGGCTACTGCTATTAACTACAGCTTTCCTAATGAGAGAAAAAAAAATAGACTAAAGGCTATGAGTCTCAGGTTTTTAGTGAACTGCTTTGTGAAATTTATTTTCCTTGTTTCCCTATTCAAGAAAGCACAAATCAGAAAAATGAATATGGTGTAAAGACAAAATAAGGATTTATGTCTTTCTCTGAGAAAAATTATAAGTTGTTGGAGTTAAACTACTATGACAAAAAATTATTTTATAAAAATATTTTAAACATTTTGCCCATGCACAGATATAAGTACAGAGGATTCATGTTAAGAAAATAAAAATAGAGCAATATGTAAATAACGATGCACCTGGTATACAATGACTAGAGACAGAGAATACGAAGAATGATTGCAACTCCCAGTTACTTTATAAGTAGGTTTTTATTTATTTCATATAGTAGGCATATAGTTAAATAAGTAATCCTGTACTTACTTTTCGTTGTCTTGCAATTGTGTTTATCAAAAAACTGAGCTCTGACATTGTCAACATTTGGAACCAGAATAGACGCATAGTCTGGGATATTATCTGTTGGATAAACATATTCCTGAACTCTTTTACTCCAGTGCTCCCAATCACCTGAAATGACAAAAAAGAGGAAAATATCTCACAATATTTTGAACACGTTCAATATTTTATTAGTAAAAAAACCACACCCAAACTAGATGCTATAAAAAGGGATAAATTTTTCTCAAATCTAGCTAAAACGCATCTAACAAAGGACATACTTAGTCATGATCGCTAATTAGTCTACGATTCTACTAAATATACACATATTTCTTAAATTTTTATATAGTTATCTGATTAATAATCCAGAAGAATGTTTACGTAGAAACTCATTCTCACACTGCTGGTGAAGAATTATAGAATGTGAGAATATGGGTTGCATATGTGCACACTAAATCAACATTGCTGGCAAAAAATTCTGAATTTAGATACAAGAGAAATAGATGTATTCATGTGAGAATATACTCTGAAAGAACAGTAAGTTGTTTGTGAAATTGGTTGTGTGTGTGTTACTTAAACTATAAATTCCTTGTGGAAAATATCACACTATTCAAAATATCAATATTCACAACATTCAACATTCAACATTCAAACTATTCTTACAGTTTTATAAACGGTAAGATTTATTACTGATTATCAGACATGCATAAATAATTATTAAGTGGAATTAAAATCAGAATATATTTTTAAACGAAAAATACTAGCTGTGAGGAAATTAAATATAAAACTAATATTAATTTAGACAAACCCAGCCTATGCATAAATTATCTAAAAATTGTAGTCTAGCTAAGTTAACAGAAATCTGTGAGAATTAAACAAACAAAAAAAAGAAATAAGAAAATGTTACTAATGAGTACTCTATCCATTGTTTCTGACTTCTCACTTCCACAGAGGTGCTGCATACAGAATCTGTATTACTACCATACTGTAATCAGAAATCTCTGCTCATATGACTGTATAATAAGGACTAAAGGAGTAATTTTAAATTTCAAAGAAGCTATACTCAGTTTTAAAATGCCAGTATAAAAAAGAACGTTAGTGCTTTTTCTTACCGTAATCATTAACATAAAACTCATACATTGTTTGACTGGTGCCAGGGGAGATTTCTGGTAAGTCTAATTTGTTATCATGAGCTCTAATGAAGGCTTCGAGTTTATCTCTACCATCCAACTCCAGAAGGGCACCTAAACTCCACATTATTGCAAAGCAGAACAATTTATGCAGATGGAATATAGTTGATAAACCACCTTCTTCCTTCGATGGAATCAAACCCTCCAGAAGGTTAATGGACTGAAAATATTTTAAAATATTATGCATTAATATTTAAGTTATTTAAATTATTTAGATTAAATATTTAATTATTCAAACTATTACATAATCACTTCTTATTTTTATACATATATGCACATGCATTATTTCTATGTATTCAAACTTTAAATAATAATTTGAAACCCAATACAGGTTATCAAAGAATAACATAAAATTCAGAACTATAAACCCAAGAAAATAGATTGAAGATATCTATATAAAACTGGATAAAATTTTCAAAATTACTTAAATAATTTGATCATCAACTATCCTTTTAAATTATGCCTATACAATAAGCGTCCTTTAAGAGCTAGGGTAACAGAACAGCTTTTTAAGGGATTTTACATATATACATATGTATACATATACATATACAAGATCGAGTTCAAAATTTCCCATGATGCTTTGGGACTTAGCAATATTCTGTAACAAGTTTTCGGAGAAAGAAAACAGAACAAATTAAACTGACTCATAAAAATACACAAATGCTTGCAACAAATCAGATGAAAACTTCAGCTTGCCCAGCATCTCATCTGCAATAGTGACCAAAAGTGGACGCTTAGAGAAGAGTAAAAATAAAGAAAAAACTCTCTTGGCTTGTGGTGGTGCTGAGGGTGGTACTTCCTGCTGTTACTCTCTTCAGCTTGGGGCTTTCTGAACCAAATACTCTTTTTCTGGTTTTAGTAATCCTCTAAGGATTTTTCCACTCTGAAAATATCAAGACTGGTCTTGAACCTACACAAACTTTTATCATCTATAATACCCTTTGGCAAGTTGTTCCACAGGTCTGCTATTCATAACATTGAACAGTTTGTTTTTCCCTGTGTGAACCTCTTCATGCTTATCTTCACAGAATTTAATTTGCCATTTTATTACCTATTTATACAGTCATAAAGTCTGTCTTCAGTTCTTCATGGTTAGGTGCTTTGTCCTTACCATCCTGATTAATTTAGTATCATCAGTAAACATCTTCATCTAAAACTTCTCCAAACTGTTTATGAATATTTTGAACAGCATTGGTCCCAGTAAAGGTACCTCAGGCTCAGTGATAACCTCTGTCCTTCCTAAGAACTGATACTCCAGTCACATGTTTCTTAACTTCTAATCAGTTATTTATTTAGAAATGAACCTCCTATCTTCTGCTATGACTGCTTAGCTTCCATGTAAATCCTTTGTAAAGAACTTTGTCAAACACCTTTGTTCCTTCATGCAGACCGTATCAACCAGATCTCGTTTAGCTACAAGTTTATTGACTTTTCCAATAGGCTTTTAAGGCAGGATAACCCTAAACAGAAACTATGTTGAATCTCCTAAAATAAATCATATTCATCCACCTAATGAGGTGGGCCAGAGGATGGTAAACAGCCAAAAGAAAAACATATAAATAAAAACAGCAGAAGAAAATAATCCAGGAACAATACCAGAATATATACAGTTAAATAGTCAGTGGAAATTACAAGGAAGAAAGCAAAGCTGAGATCACTTATAATGTTTACCTAAAACATTATGAAGCTGTTGTAGATGAAAAAACAGCTTAAATTGTGAGTGCTAACAAATGACAGATAATTTGGTACATGTGCATGTGTGGATGAACATCCAAAACTGGACTTCAGAACTCAAGTACATGTCTGCTATCTGCTAGACGCAAATGGTTTGAGATAGTTATAAATTCTGAAAACACCTGAACTAAACAAAAAGTAGCATGTCCTGAGTCCCACAATTAATAAAGAGACATAAGACAGAACCACCAATAAGGAGGTGATAAGGTACAGTGCTTCTGCACGCAGAACACTTAATGGCAAAACTAGGATCTTAAGGTTCTGGAACGGAGAGGTGGTGCGGAAAAGAAGGGTCCTCAGAGGAAGTGGTCTTGGAAAAAAAGGGGCCCAGAAAGAGGGAGAAGATCCTGGAAACAGGGGAAGATCCTGGAGATCAGAGAGATGTATGTAGACAAATGCTGGATTATGCCAAGAAACCTTGTCAAGTAATGCCCAGTCCTGGTAGCTGCAAGCGGCTGCACAGCACAGAAACCGACACAACTTTTTGCCCTACCTTCCCACACCAAGAATGAAGTCCTTGCTGGGAAGAGAAATCAAGACTAAGTGAATGTAACACTGGAGGGGGGAAGCAAGTGAGGACATCAATCTGTGAAATGAACAAGTAGTGTAAAAGCTCTGGTCTCACTGGTTCTTAGATAAACCCCAGCATGGAGATGCACTAACGGTTATTTACTCTGTCACAACTGTAAGTGCCTGACAGAAACTTATTACAGATTTTCATTCACAGGAAGAAACATTCAATACAGGTTAAATCAGGGAAATATTTCCCTGACCAAGCAGTATGAGTAGAACACCAACTTGCTCACACTTCCTAACAAGCCCTAATCAAAAATAACATAGAAATTTCTAGTCCCAGCAAGTCTTCCATAAAGACAGCATCAATTCAGTCAGAAGTTTCACAGATAACAAATGTAGAACAAAAAAATATTATCTCTCTCTAAAAATTTTGTGCATAACATGTCCATCTTGTTCGTCATCATAAATTGGCCAGCTATGTAATTTCTGCCCATGGACTTCAATTCCTGATATCCTAATTCCATTTGATACTGCACAGTTAATCTTTGCAGCATTTACTGTGGCTATTAATTTGCAGCAAAATACTTCAAACTGTTGAAAATCTGAAGCTAAATCCCTAATGAACAGTAAGGAGATATTGGGTGCAAATTGACTAATTCAATATTACATTGTTGTCCAAAATATTATATTGTCTACCTTCTTATTCAAAGGCACTACTGAATTTGTTAGGAGAGTGTCGAAATAAAACTGAGATTATATGGAAAATTGAAAGTCTGGAGACTTAGAATCTGCAGATGAAAACAGACTCATAAACCAATCAGCTGGAAACATGCAGTATAGGATTGACAGTCTTCCAAAATCTGCCAAACACATAATTTTATAATTCAAAACTTCTGTGAGAAAAACCTTTGTTTACTGCAATGTCCAGCTGGCGGCCGGTCACTAGCGGTGTTCTCCAGGGCTCAGTTCTGGGGCCAGTGCTGTTCAATATCTTTATAGATGATCTAGATGTAGGGATTGAGTGCACCCTCAGTAAGTTTGCAGATGACACCAAGCTGGGTGGCAGTGTCGATCTGCTGGAGGGTAGGAAGGCCCTACAGAGGGATTTGGACAGGTTGGATAGATGGGCCGAGACCAACGGCATGAGGTTCAACAAGAACAAGTGCCGGGTCTTACACTTCGGCCACAACAACCCCATGCAGCGCTACAGGCTGGGGGAAGAGTGGTTAGAAAGCGGCCCGGTGGAAAGAGACCTGGGGGTGCTGATCGACAGCTGGCTAAACATGAGCCAGCAGTGTGCCCAGGTGGCCAAGAAGGCCAATGGCATCCTGGCCTCTATTAGGAATAGTGTAGCCAGCCGGTCTAGGGAAGTGATCGTCCCTCTGTACTTGGCACTGGTGAGGCCGCACCTTGAGTACTGTGTTCAGTTCTGGGCCCCGCACTTCAAGAAAGATGTTGAGGTGTTGGAGCGAGTCCAGAGGAGGGCGACCAAGCTGGTGAAGGGTCTGGAGGGTCTGACCTATGAGGAATGGCTGAGGGAGCTGGGGTTGTTTAGCCTGGAGAAGAGGAGGCTCAGACGTGACCTTATTGCAGTCTACAACTACCTGAAGGGAGGTTGTAGTGAAGTGGGAGTTGGCCTCTTCTCCCAGGCAACTAGCGATAGGACAAGAAGGCACAGCCTCAAGCTTCGCCAGGGGAGGTTCAGGTTGGACATCAGAAAGAATTTCTTTACAGAAAGGGTTATTAGACATTGGAATGGGCTGCCCAGGGAGGTGGTGGAGTCACCATCTCTGGATGTGTTTAAGAAAAGACTGGACATGGCACTTAGTGCCATGGTCTAGTTGACAGGGTGGTGTAGGGGCAGCGGTTGGACTCGATGATCCCTGAGGTCTCTTCCAACCTGGTTGATTCTGTGATTCTGTGATTCTGTCTGCTCAAACTCATCATGAAGACTCTCCTTCATTACGGAAATATATTTAAGTCAGAAATTACATACCTCTTACATTTTCTTTGCCCTTACAAAAGTCTTTTAGCTCTCTCCTCCTACTTAGCAGGAGTTTTGTCCTGGCTGTGTTTCTTCTCACTCTTTATTTACTGCTTTAGCCTTCAAAATGCCTCCCAATCCTTCTTATGCCCTACTGTCCCTGCTCGAGTCTAAGAAACTCATGTTAGAGACCCATGTAGGTGCCTTGCTGCCTCATTCAAGTAACTTAGATGCACTACCGTATCTGGGAAAGGCTGGGTTAATAGCATGCTTTAAGGTATCTTTTTTTCTTTTTCTGGATAATTTAAAGAAATAAAAATGTAAGTCCCTTGGAATGGTCTTCCTTAGTGTGGTGTACACAAACCTTTGGTTTTTCCAATATTAGAAGCACAGGTCCTTGAGTGAGACAGTGGTTTAACTATTAAAACGGTGTTCTGACTCCTGTTTGTTAAAAATGTTTTGGGAAAAAAAAAGTTTTACCTGAACAAGCTTAAGATTCCATGGTGGATGGTTAATCAATCCTGCCCCTTCAACCTGACTAGCTACTGCAGTCTGAAGCTCAGCATAGGTACTACTGTCTAACTGTAACCCCGGAAAGAGATCACTGATCAGACTGAGAAATAAAGGCTCATCTTCATCTATCTGAAACAAAAAAAAGTTAAGTGCTTAAAGCGTGGTTATCCAAAGAATGTTCTCAAACCAAAATTAATCTCTATTTCAAAATAATAAACTGTAAGAACATATTGTCTAAATACAGCCAGCCCATAGGACAGCTGACATTTTGAAAATGTCATCCGTATGCACCCTGAGCACTGTTTACAAGTCTAATAAACTCTCATCGCTGTTTAATGAAAACATGATGATTATAATGTTTCTATTTTTAAAGAAAAGGATGTTTGAGATTTTTTCTAACATTCCACAAAACCCTGTGAAATATCTAATAGACTTGCCTATACATGGTGCTAAAATATTAAACTAGATCCTTACCAGTTTAGAAAGATTCATATCTCTTAGCCCTCTCATAACAATACTTAATTCACTTTCATTTGGCCTTGCCCTCTTTTGAGATCCAAGAGTCCTCAGTACTGAAAGGATATTCCTCAGACCAAAGTCATAATGGACCTAGAGAGTGGAAAAAGGCTTATGCATCAGTAACAAGTTCTCTAGCTTCATTTCATCAGTATATGAAACCTAACTTAATATTGTATAGTATAGTTGCCCTGCCTGGAAAAGGTAGCTAAAACAGGAATTGTTGCTGTTGTTCAGGAATTATTCTATTAAAAGAAATGAATGATAATCAGGTTATTTTCAGGAAAGGGGGAGGAGGTTATAAGGTTTTTCTTTTCCAATTTAAATTTAACTGACTTCACTATTTATAATGCCATTTAGCAATTATTTTGTAGCTCTCTGTGGCAGGGTTCTAAAAAAATAATAGTTCCGTTCGAGACTGGGTCTTCCCAACTGAGGCAGCTTAAATCCAAGACCTCAAATCAAAGCAGTGCTATGGGGAGAAGTGCAACTTAAATCAAACTTGAGAGGCCCCTCCTGTGGTTTCCAATTTCCAACTACTTTCTCTAACCCTAGATAATTCTTACAGAAAAATGACATAACCAGGTTAATTTTTACCTGGCTGCCATGGTTAGACAGAGAACTTCATGCACTTGTGTCGGGTTCCGGATTAAGGTCTGCCTTAAAAGTAAATCTAGAAATAAAATGCAGTCAGTCCACGTGGGGCCCGCCTAATTAGTAAAAAAGGAGTAAATCTAGAAATAAAATGCAGACAGTCCACGTGGGGCCCGCCTAATTAGTAAAAAAGGAGTAAATCTAGAAATAAAATGCAGACAGCCCACGTGGGGCCCGCCTAATTAGTAAAAAGGAGTAAATCTAGAAATAAAATGCAGACAGCCCACGTCAGGCCCGCCTAATTAGTAAAAAAAGTAAATCTAGAAAATAAATGCAGACAATCCCCAAGAGGGACCTGCCTGATTAGTAACTCCAGTGCAGCCCACGTGGAGCGTGCCTGGTTCAATGCAGTCAGCCCACGCGGGGCCCGCCAGATTATAAATCACCCAGTATGCTTAACCTGCCTGCAGGTAAAGCACCCCCCAAAATCCTGACCCGAAATAAAATAGATTCGTGATCCTTGAGTTCGGACAAAGCACAACCAAGGCACAGTATCAATAAACTTAACTCTGACTTATATTAAGTCCAACAATGAGGCAACTCAGTGAGCAAGGAAGGGGGGGAGAAAGAGAGAGAGAGAGAGAGAGAAGTAAAAGAAAGAGAGGAAACAAGAACAGTTGAGAGGGAAAGGATAGTCACCACCCTGGGATCCAGCGGCGTCCTGCGGGTCCTTTGTTGATTCTCGGAAGACGGCGGTGGGGGCCTGCGTGGTCGGGCGATCCGGCCTCTTTTATAGAGTTTTTCAGCAGAGTCATGTGACATGGAGCCGCCAGTCAACAGTTCGCACCAATTACAGGTCCAAGGGCGGGACAGGTCCAGTTCCTGCACCGTAGAATTGGCCCATTGCCAGGCTGTCGCCGGATGTGTCTCTCCGGAGGAGGTGGAGGGTGCAGGGCGGAGACCTCCCTCTCAAGTCCGCGCCTACCTTCTTGCGTCATAAAATGTCGCCAAGGTCAGGCAGTCCGGGCCTCCACAAGATGGCGTCTGAGCACGTGGCATAGGACGGTTTCTGAGACAGTGCCGAAAGGAAAAAAAAAAGAGGGGGACAAGGAACCGATCCCTACAACTTGCAACCACAAACTGTCATTCTTTAACAATTAAACAAATGTGTGTACGTGACTACATATACATGAATTAACATGGTTATTTGTTCAAAAATTTTATAGATATATTTGTTTGAATTATATTTAAACTACTTCAATATTTGGTAAAAAGCATAAAAGTGATGCTTCAAAAACAATCTGCACAAACCAAAACCTAAGGGGTTGTATTGTGTAAATACGAAGACAAAAAGGAAGGGAATATGTAACACTACCTGCTTAGTGAGCTGCTCCTCACAAAGTTTATAAAGAACAAAGAATTTCTGAGACAAGATCACATTATCAATAAATCCATAACTTGCAAGCTTAACTCTTATAATCATCTGAAATACAATTTTTTTTAGAAATTCCATTAGTTTTTCTGAAGATACGTAAGCAAAGTAAACATTTTTTCTTTCAGTTCAGTCAGTATTTGTACCTGTCTATCTGGAACCATCATTGCAACAGTTCTAAACTGAATTTTGAGATTTTCTGGTAGTTCTTGACATCCAGCATATCCAGGATTCTATATAAGAAACCATACTGCATTATTATTTACAACAGTCAAAATAATATCCTTTTTATTGTTCAATAAAAGTAAATTTATGCACAAATACCTAGATCTGTTCAGAGTTAGAACTCTTGTCTACTAATGACTAAAATGTGAAGAAAAACCTTCAACCATAACTACAAATTTAATAACTTAATCATAACTGCCAGAGTAATAGCTGCATTTTTTATCATAACAAGCCAGCAATCAGAATTTTAAAATCTCATGGAATAGAGTCTGGTTGGTTGATTTCTTCTAGTGTAGTCCCAATGCAAATAAAGTTTCCATTACCATTTTGCAGAAGAGGTAGGTTTTGTAACACATTAAAAATTCAGTGTCCAATTCAGAGCCAAAATAATAATTAAGAAAAAATAGGATAACAAGCAGTCTACAGTGAAAAAATATTAGGATGCCCTTCTCTATTTCCTGTGTTTAAAAGGCTAGCCTTAAAGTACAGAATCTCACTGAATGTTTAATATTTTGTGAGTGAATCTTATCCACTGAAGTAAGAATCATATAAGAAATTGTAATTCTCTTTTAGTGACAGAACTGATTTTAATATTGGCTCAAGAATACACAGAGAATATTTCGTAATGACACAGTAAAAATAACACAGTCAAACTTAAAACATAAAAACTTTACAACAAAATCATATGGAAGAAAATTTTAATGACCAAGAAAGTTTGACTACTAGATTTCTGGAAACTTGCTGCAAACATGAGGAGTAACTCTGACATCAAACAGGTGACATTTAAGAAATTAGAAGCAGTCAAAAGATATTTATGACCTCCTCAGTTATTCTGCACTCAAACATGCAGATGAAGATTTTAATTTCCCATAAAGTCATCTTGGATTGCCATCTGCCTTGGCATTAGGAAATATACACTATAGAATTCCCTGTCCATGAGATTACAGGAATTAGTGCTATGAATCCTTAGGAAACTTATGGCAACAAGACAGCATATTATCATAGAGTGGTTTGGGTTGGAAGGGACCTTAAAGATCATCTAGTTCCAAGCCCCCTGCCACGGGTAGGGGCACCTTTCCCCTAGACCAGGTTGCTCAAAGCCCCATCTAACCTGGCCTTAAACACTGCCAGGGAGGGGCATCCACAACTTCTCTGGGCAACCTGTTCCAGTGTCTCACCACCCTCACAGTAAAGAATTTCTTCCTAATATCTAATCTAAATCTACCCTCTTTCAATTTAAAACCGTTCCCCCTCATCCTATCACCACATGTCCTTGTAAAAAGTCCCTCTCCTGCTTTCCCGTAGGCCCCCTTCAGGTACTGGAAGGCTGCTATAAGGTCTCCCCGGAGCCTTCTCTTCTCCAGGCTGAACAGCCCCAACTCTCTCAGCCTGTCTTCATAGGAGAGGTGCTCCAGCCCTCTGAGCATCTCTGAAAGTTCTACTCTGAAAGTTAATATTCTAAATCCAGGACTTTTTGTTTCTCCCTTGGGTAATGGTTGGTAACTGGTATAAAATTATACGTACTGTCTTGCATATCTTTTTTGCGCAGCTTACCCATTCAGTTGTGGGACCTAACTTTGATCTATATATATACTTCAAGCCTTTTTCACAAGTAGCCATTACAAGAAAGGGAATAATGTATCTTAAATACCGTCCATAAAAACTTCATGATATAAGAAGCACAGTTCTGTCATAATGCCCGCACTGATTCCAGGATTGAGGCACAGAGCAGAATGGGCCCCTTTGCCACAAAAGGCCAAAAGTGGACATCCAGGATCATATTTACCAGTTTAGACACATTCTGTATCAACAAATGAAAGGATCTGATAATTTTTTGCACAGGTTTTGAAAAGACCTGTTGCCATCACAGTACAAGGAGGGTGGTTTATTCCAGAATCATCATACTTGTCTTCTGTAAATAAGCTTGAAGAATTCTTTTTATATATCCATGTAAAGTACTGTCCTGGTTTTGCTGGGATGGAATCATAGAATCAGTTTTCTGTTCAGGAAAGCTGCAATTTTGAGAAGAGCAATCAAGGCTATTAGCACTTTTGAGTTAGCCAGGTGCTTAAGCTAGGAGGAGTGAAAACCAAGGCAGGGGACCCAGGCTGGCCAATGGAAGTATTCGATACCGTAAACGTCACGGTCACTATAAATTGGAAAGTTTGCTGTGGACGGCTCTCTCTTCTCAGTGTTCATCATCCCTGGAGGGTCTCGCCTGTCATTCTGATCCCAGGCTCTACCCTCCCATTTGTTTGTGGTGCTCGCAGTGTTTGACATCTAGCATTCGCTGCTGGCAGTGCACAGCTCATGACTACTATATGTTTCCATTTCAACCCATGAGTCTCCTTACTTTTCCCAATTCCCTTTCTTGGCTGGGGAGGGGTCATTGGGTGGTAGAACAGCTGGCAGTTGTTTAGCCCCAGATACAGGCTAAACGGAGACAACTACCCATTAGACAAGACATATGTCCTTGAAAAATCTCTTTCCTACATCTCCTGCTTTAAGTAAATGTTCTTTTTTCTTCCTACAGTATCTTTCTCACTAATACTGTTGAAGCTTTTCAAGATAAGGTAGTAAAGCATATTAATGTTTCAGTCCTCTCAGTGAGCACAGAGAATTCTGGAAGTTTGGCCAAACTCTTAGCCTTCATAATGAATTGCAATACAGTAATGAAGGGACATAACTATGAAGCTTTTCAGTAATCTTAAAGTAAAACTGAAGGCATGCAATTCATGAATAATCACATTATTTATGGGTTCCAGTAGTTTAGTCTAATTCTACAGCAACAGTATCACTTAATTAATAAAATGGGTTATCTTCACCTTGCCATTTAATTAACTTGTATATAGCATAATTTGTCACTCCTCTGGAATTATTACTACATTTACCATTGTTAGGAAAATTCCAAATTCTGGATTTAAATCTACACAGTCTCCATCAGAAAAAATGAACTGCTTTTTTCTTTCTTTTCTTGCTGTTAAAATAATACAGATTTGTTGTGCTGATACTGACAAGACAGGCAACTCAATTCGGTTGAATTCATCAAAACATCCCCAAGATCCAGACTGTGCAAGACCTAAAACCGGGACAGAAAAATTTATTATTTGTTACTCGTCATGCATATTTGAGATATCTGAACTAGATGACTTTTCCTTCAAATAATTAAATAAGATTAGTTTTATTTATTGCCCTGTGGCCAAGGCCTATCGTCCTCTAATCCACCTGACTATTTCCATACCAATCTGAATTAATATTAGTTAATTTATACAAAATACTTAAAAGTGAATCAAAATCAGAAAAAAATCTTTTGATATCTTGGGGCATTTGGCAGACCTTTCGTCCACATCTTTCTGTGAATGTAGCCTTTTATTGTAAAGCGACAATTCAATTATTTACAAAAAGCTGTATTGTTAATCTAAAAAAACCTAAGTGACTTAGAGCTACAAAAGACTAGCCCTAAATGTTACAACAAAAAATTCCAAGTGTTTTCTTTTCATTTGGGTCTTCCAGACTTCACAATGTTTTTAAATTACTTTTTCTTGCCTCTTATAAAGGTTACAATTAAAAATTGAAATTATTTTTGCACTAACTAGGGCCTTAAATAAAACTCTGAATCTCACAAGACAGAAAATATTAATCTTAGAGCAGATAAAATGGTACTGCTTGTGCATAGAGGTAAGTCCACACTAAACTACAAGTATTTCATGTAACGGTGCATGATATTAACAACATCCAAAGTGTGGACAATGTTCTGTGTGAACTTGTCTATGAAAGAAAGAGGAAGACAGAGAAAGAAAATTAAATGGAAAGAGAAATAATTTAGAAGACTATAATAATAACAATAACATTTTTGTAAAGGATTAATTTCACAGTTGCCTAATTTCAATTTGGAAAAGTATCACTTATTTAGTAGCAACTAAGATAATTGTTGTTCCTTTAGCAACACTTTATAATAAAAATTTGTAGCAGCATTTTTTTCCAAATGATATTAAAGTACAAGTAGGCAGTAGTTTTCTTTCATGTATACTGAAAGATGGCTATTTAAAAGTGAAAAATTTATCCAACTGATTCAGAGTATATTATTGTTACGCAGTTAAGGCTAAATCACTTTAAAGGGATTCTGTCATATACTCAAAGATTTTTTAGAATTTGAATAGCTTGACTTTCAAAGGTGCAATATGTTTATAAACCCACAGCTTTAGGCACTTTTATGCCACAATTATTTGCTTGCTAAAAAAAAAAAAAGAATATAAAAAACATTAATAGTTTCACCCCTTGTTTCTCAATACATACAATACCATAACTTTGATAAATGAGCTGAGAGAAACCTTATGAATTTCAAGTCCTTTATCTGGAACAGAATAACTCCATGCAGCAGTACAGGTTTGGTGCTGACTGGCTACAAAGCTGTTTTGCAGAAAGTGACCTGGTCTCCTGCTTAACAACTAACTGGACATGAATCAGAATTATGCCCTTGTAGCAAAGGAAGCCAGCTGCATATTGGGCAAGAGCGTAGGCAGCAGGTTGAGGAAAATTATTGTTTGCCTCTATTCTGCACTTGTGAGATAGCAGCTGTAGTACTGTGTCCAGTTTGGGGCTTACAAATACAGGAGAGACATTGATACACTTGCATGAGTCCAGCAGATGGCTGCCATGATGGTCAGTGGCTGGAGGACATGACACAGAGGGAGAGGCTGAGAGAACACAATTTGTTGAGCCTGAAGAGAAAGCTAAGGGGAAAGCCTATTGCTAATAGGAGGCTCTGAGAAATTTGAGCCAGGCTTTTCTCAGAAGTGCAGTGGAAGAAGAGCAGACAATGGACACAAACACTTGAACAGGGGCCCAGAGGTGGTGTGGAATGTCCATCCCTGGAGATACTCAAAACCCAGCATGAATAAGGTCCTGAACAACCTGCTCTAACTGCACCTCCTAAATGACCTGTGTAGGTCTCTTCTATGCTACATGAAGAAGTCTTACCTTTGAAAATCCTACCCAAACCTCTGAAGTCCATCTGATCAGAGCAGTTAAAGACTACTACGTATTTTCCCAGAGCCTTTCCCATGTCTTTCGTCGTTTCTGTTTTACCAGTTTCAGCTGGTCCTGCTGGAGCTCCTCCCATGTTCATTCCCAAAGCCTGTGCTAAAGTTATATAGCACCTATAAATGTTAGTTCATATTAATTTATTAAATCATATGAAAGATATATGTGTATATATATATAAGATATAAATGAGTTATGTGATAAATTCTACAGCTCTTATGTTGAAATATTACTTCTTCATAAAGCAGTTCCATTGATTTATATGAGTGCAGGAAGTTCAGATTGGTAAAAGTCACAAAATACAGCATTTAAACACTATTTATAAAAGCAAAAAGTTTTATCAGGTCTTAATCTAGTTTGTTACAAACTGTGAATATTAGACGAGCTAAAAATTAATGCACACCACAAAAAGGAAATTAATTGTCGTTAACTCTTTTTGCAGCTATAAAGAGCAGATTCTGCTGTTGAATTCTGCCACCTCATCATATTTGGGTGCAAGCTGGAACACAGGAGGTTCCACATAAATATGAGGAAAAACTTCTTTACGGTGGGGGTGACCGAACACTGGAATAGGCTGCCCAGAGAGGTTGTGGAGTCTCCTTCTCTGGAGACATTCAAAACCCGCCTGGATACATTCCTGTATGATATGGTCTAGGTAATCCTGCTCCGGCAGGGGGATCGGACTAGATGATCTTTTGAGGTCCCTTCCAATGCCTAACATTCTGTGATTCTGTGATTCTGTAGTATCTTAATCTGTATACATTTTACTAGGTTAGATTACCTTTGTCTAAATCCTCAAGTGTGAAAGAATAAGGATATATGGCCCCTTCCACAATTATGGGTAAAAAATTTTTACATTTTTAAGAAAAAAAAACCTAAGATTTACCCCTCTTTTTTTAAGTCTTAAAAAGTTCAGACTACTGTTTTAGTTATATGTGAGTCTTAGGTTACAATTTTCGTTCATGGTAGGGTATGGAAGAGTAACGGTAAAGGAATTAAATGACAAAGTTCCTACACAAATGATGGGGTATCTTCACTGTCAAATCAACTCAACATACCCTGAACGCATTTCTAACTAAAGTATTTCTGGTTTAAATCCACAATTGAACAGAGTTTAATAACTAACTAGTTCCTACAGTTTAGCTTGAATCACTAAAATATATTATGCCAAACTGGCACTGCAGGGACCTTGATGATTTCTAACCAATAAGAAACTTCAAAGTGACATAAGGGTTTTACTCCTACAGTTATATTGGGGTCAAGGCAAATTTTGGGGTAGAATTTAACATTTTGCTTCAAAAATACCTGTAGTACAGTTCACTGCAGAAATGTACTGAACTTTCCATATTGTCACAATAGCAGTTCTACCTCTTGTGGAGAAATAAAGGTGTTCAAAAAGCTGTACATGCACATACTCCACATAGGCAGTAAAGTGAATGATTGTAGGTTGGAAGTTATTTTTGTTTCTTGAGGGGATGTTTTTGCAAGTGAAGAATCTTTTGGCTTTCTATTTTCTCATTTGGTCAAAGGTGAAATCTCAAGAAAGGAATAAATGGAGGAAGAATTTTGACAAAAAAAAAGAAGCCAAGAAATTCCCAAGAGGAAAAAAGAAAAATAATTCTCATTGTTAAATCACATTTGAAACAAAATCGATGGTCATTTGCTTGCCTGGATACAGAAGAATGGCAAGTGAGTGCATACAGCTGGGACTTTGTCAACATCTAGATTCTTATGGACAAATCTAAACTGTTTCCCAGTACTAATAAGACCACAGACACTGACAGGTTGTCTTAGACTTTCAAAGACATGGGTAGCCACAAAATCTTTATAGAATCCCTTATTACAGAATTTAAAATATTTGACTGAATCTTTTCTTCAGTATAGAAATAAGGCTAAACGATACATTACTATATAACCTTAAAACGATTCATTTCTGTTAGTAAATATTTTTTAAGACTAGGCAGTGATAAAACTTTTCTAGGAATTACTAAAAGTGTACAAGTTAGTGAGACGTTATTTTACCTTTTCTAAAAAAGTATGATTAAGCAAATGTATGAGAAGATTTTCATGAATGACCTAGCCCATGCAGGACTTAATTCAGAATGTATCTCTTTGAAGATATATGTTAAAAAAACCTATACATATTAAAACTGTTCATTATGTATAATTGTTTTTCTAACCTGTCTGTAAGAGGTGTTATAACCAGACGATCAGTGCAACCCAGAAATTCATTTTGGTAAACAAAATCAACATCTGTAATGGATACCAAGACTTCATCAAAATTCTCTTTAAAGTAGAATCTAGACTGCTTTAACCATTCAAAATCCGTTGGTGATTTGACATGCATTTTTACCTTAAAAGAAAATAAATACATGTATATGTTATAACTGAGCATCCACGTTTATTGTATTTGATAACTGTGATAAAATGCTTATTTGTTGGAGAATAATGAGTGATTACTCAAGTTAAAGTTCCTATGTAAGTAAACTGAAATACATATAAGTATCACATAATATGTTTAAATGTATGCTAAACTGATATTAAAAAATGTCCTGATCACTTAACTTGATCATCACAACATTTCTGTTAATCAAATTAATCTTAAATTGCTTTGGTAGTGCAGCTCATCATCCAAGTGAAACTAGCAAACAACACACTGCTAAATCCACCAAACACATTGGAACAAAGATCATGATGAAGGAACAATCTGACTGAGGCATGGAAGGCAAATTGTGTACAATCTAATAAGCTCCTGTCATCAGTAGTAAAAATATGAGATACATGTAGTGTTGAGGGATGGCATTCCTCAAAGAATAAAGGAATGTAAACAATTTAGCACAGTCTAAGAAGTTCAAGTATAGGATTGGCATTATCTGTTGATTTTAGTAGAGTTTTTTGTTTGTTTGTCTTCTATGTGTTCTCCTTAGGAGCCAGAAAGAGAATCCCAGTAGCTTGCTCTCTGAAGGAATAAGAGAGACAGAAAGAAGAAACTAGGAGATATGGAAGATGTTGCTATCATTGCTCTAACTCTAGAATGGGTGGAGCTAAAGCGCAGCCTAGTTCTAACCACTGAGATTCTGTAACAAGCCATGAGGAAATTATCTATGATGATAAAGCTACAACACCCTCAGCAGACTCGTTTTTCAGTTATGCAAGTAAGAGTAATACAACAGTTTTTCAAAGAAAGGACATACTAAAAGGTTTTTGTCTATCAAAACAATTCTGTAGGAAGAAGTAGAAAATTGAAATATTCTAAGAAAAGTGTAAAAATTTGGAGTAAATATTTAGATGACAGAACTGATGGATTTTATACTAGTTTAAGCAAAAGTGTACTATTTTTACTACGGTGAGATTACGGACATCTTTGTCTTACAAACATATGCATACGTACATGTGACTGTAGCTACCACATCTAAGAAAAATTATTATAACAGTAAATGCTTTTAATTGTCAGAAATAAAAATCTATACTTTACCAAATCGTCAAAAATATCACGCTGATGCACATGAATGGTAATAAGCGCTTCAAATTTCACTCTGTCAAACTTGGAAAGATCATGTGTGGTCTGGCTAATCAACATATTCAGAATCTCCAGAAATCTCCCATTGGTTACTTGCATGATTTTTCTGTCCTCTTTAGCATTCTGTAGAGCTGTTTCTGAATCATGTGTCCACAACATTTGAATCCCAAGTAATCCAACCTACAAATTTAATATGTGAAAAAAATACAAAAGAATCGCTTGTTGAACACTAGCCTTATTATAGAAGACTTAGGTGTAACAGGAACAATAAATGATGGTATAGGGAGTCCGAAATTATCATTACATCAGCATGAAGCTATCTCATCAGGATACTGTGCCTGAGTTAATTAGCTGTGCTGTGGTACTGGAAACTCCTGAGAAAATGTTTTAAAAATTTTACGAAAATTTGTCACATACTGAGATACACACAAATTAAGGATGATTCTCAGTTTCGCTTAGAATCCGTTAGTGTACTCCAGTATCACAAACATAAACAGGTCTGAAATTGTGCGGAGAAGTCCTGCTGAAAATTTCGCATTGCCAACACATAGCTAATAAAAGAACATAAAAAAAAATGCTGTGCATTTCTACTGAACATGGGATGGATTGCTCTCTTTCTAACATGCTGTCATGACTGGAGTACAGCCTGGAGCACATTGAACTACAAGCTATTTTGCTTCCAAATCTAGAGAGTTACAGGACGTTGCGTGTAAACTACAATCTTGGATTGATTTTGATTTACAATATCAGGTACACCCATGACAAAACAGGATAGATGAGAACTGTATCAATACCTTTTCCCCTCACATTTCTACATTCACAAAGCACTGAGACCTAAAAATTTGACTCACTCACTCTTTCCACTTTTCTGTCTCCTGATACCTGTAGTGAATTTATGGTTACAGAGACTGTGTAACAGGAAATACCTCACCATTTTAGAATCATTAGGCTATCATCAGTAGAGTCTAAAACAAATTCATTTTAGAATGACCAATTAGTCAGAGAAAAAAAAAAATTTTGGATGTGACTTTTTCATGCTACCTATAATAGAAGCTTCTGAGACAGGAAAATGGCAGTTTGAAGAAAACATTTCAAATATTTGTCAGTATTTTGCCCAATTTCTTCTATGTCCTATGACACAGCTTTTCTTTCTCTGTACTTTCCATTTCTTGCCCAAATACCATTTCTTAGTTCTTCTCCACCCCATCCCGCCTCTCCTAACACAATAATTCTTTGAACATAAAAACATTTGGATTAGCAAGACATGGGAAAGGAGACCTTTGGAGATGGTAATAAGGATACTTCAAAATGTCTGACCTGCAAATAAGACAGACAGTCCTTATCTGTTTAAAGAAAAGTAGTAGACTTTTAAAAATAAATACTGCTGAGATAATACATAATTATGGCATAAATACAACTTCAAGATAATTCTATTAAATATTTAAGTATACTGAATTTTTTTAAATTAGCAATGTATTGGCCAGTTCTAATATTTGCAGAATTTGTTAAAAAATTTACACCCAGCACTGTCCTGATTAGCAAATTAAAGAGTCAGAATTTGTACAGGATGGGAAACAATTCATTACTTGTTAATGAAATGTATGAAATATCAGTAAGATGAAGGAGTCCCTAGGCAAACAAGAATTCTTGAAGATAAGCCTCTACTAGGACTGCATTATCATAGTGACAAATATGTGAACTATGAGGTAAATCTTGTAAATGATGAGATAAATAATCATAATCATAGCTCTTGCACTCTTAAATTATGAGAGAGAAATCAATCTGCACATGAAATTTTATTTGCATCTGAGAGGGGTTCAATATCCATTACAGAAAATATAAGTTCTACTTTATATTCTCCAAGAGAAGAAAAAAGTCATTTTAAAGTAGATTACAAGAAAAATATTATGCTATATATAGGGTATCAAAATTGAAGTCATTAAGGATTTCCTTCTACTAAGTAGATCCATATCCTTGTTTCCTTTGTGAAAAATTCCTCATATAGACAATTTCATATGCTCTTTACATCCCACCTCCCCACACACACAACCCAGACTGCACACACAAATCCACATCCTGTAATCTCACCTGCGCTGGGAACTGATTAAGAAAATTCAGCAACTGATATCCTGGGTCAATAATTTGGTAATATGCTGCCCTAATTATGCCATGCAATGAAATCTGCTGCACACGCAACAAATCCTGTAACCAAAGTTCTACTGGTCCTTTTGCAACCACTGGAGTGTCCAACTGAAAAATTAATAAAAGTAAAGGATACAAAATACAACATAGTTACCAAACTTCTGTTCAAGAACATTAGTTACTAAATAGTTACTAAATTTCTATTCAAGACAACTACAGATTTAATTTCAATAAACATACTAGAAATTTATTTAATGAAGACATACTATAGTTTTGTTACAGCATTCCCTGAAATGTTCATTAGTAATTAATAATAATTCCATTTAATATATACTTATATATTCAGTAATAGAATGATTTATTTATCAACAACATTTCTGGAAAAAAAAATTAGAGAATTACTGGAATATTTTCTCCTTCTCTTGATACGACTGCCAGTATGCGATCATAATCCTTTGGGTGAAAGTCTGCTTCATTTATATTGTTAGATATGGAAGGCAGATGTGGCTGTAAGGATAATTCAGAAGTCATTCAATGTAAACACATAACATTAGCAAACAGAAAAAAATCTCAAGTAAGGTTATCCTGCAAAGGTTCATCTGAACCTACACATGAATTTCAGGACATCTGTAGGTAATAATTACAGAAATGATTGTGTAGGATTTTACCTCCATTTGCTGGTTTTTTACAGTTACCAGAGGTGATCTAGCAGAACAGAGATCAGCTATTGTGTGAGATCAACTATCTTATCTCAATCAACCCTCAGTACCGATCCAGACCAGTTGGACTAAAAACCTTCAGTAACAGTCCAGACTAGCTAGATGAATTTGGCCATATTCAAAGCAGGAAAGTCTCACAGGGTCCCTTCTGTCAGTTTAGTTGTGAAAGGAACCACCAGTAAATCACTTGATGGGATCATATTTTCATGCTCCAAATTCTGAGGATTTTTTAAATTAGATATCCATTTCATATTTTGTTAAAGACTAAAGAGCAAGAAAAGAAAATTTTTCTCAAGCAAAGTTTATAAGAAGAAAATGGTTACATTTTAA
Organism: Nyctibius grandis; assembly: GCF_013368605.1. Lineage (NCBI taxonomy): Eukaryota > Metazoa > Chordata > Aves > Nyctibiiformes > Nyctibiidae > Nyctibius > Nyctibius grandis. The sequence goes on from NC_090658.1 coordinate 34,290,392, forward strand.
TTTATTAAATGCTTTTCTATATTCTATTTTTTTTTGTTACAATCAGAAAAAAATGACCAAGTTTCTACCTGAATTGTATGAGAATCACTTGCTTGTCCAAGAATTTCAAGAAGGGCAGGATCAGAAACAAAAAAGAATCTAGGAAACAGTAGTCTTTTCTTCAATAAGTATCTTTAAAATTGAACAAGATTTTTATTAGAATATTTCAGCTCTTCAATTTCTTCTACATAAGAGTGAAAGTAAGACTGAAATACTATTAATATTTCATATAAACCTTTTTCAAAATAATAATGCATTAAAAATCAAACAATTCATACCCTGTAAGTGATTTCTGACATACTTCCAACTGTTCATGTAAATAAGGGAGAAGTTGCTCCATAGTCTCATCTCCCACACAGCAGTTAATTACATTTGGGTTTTCATGAGCTCGTTGCATTATTCTGATCCATGATTTGTCAATATTCTGAAAACGTTTTGCTTCCTATATATAGCAAAAACATAAGTACTTTCACAGCATAATCTGTTGGAAATTATTACACAGATAGCTTTTAATACACAATAATAGGCAAGCATTTTAAAGTTTACCTGGGGTAACTGCTTTGCGATATCTCCCCCTACAAAAACAGCTTCAAGATAAATCCAGAGGTTCTGCACAACCAGCCATTCTTCATTTATGCCTGTAGAGCTGCTTAGTTTATAAATCCAGCTCTGAATTTCCTTTTTGAATGGTGCATTGTATCTAGAAAGGGATGAGAAACAGAAATTATTTAATTCTAAATAAAGCTATTATAAAATAAATATGTCCAATGGTGGAAAAAAAACCCCAAGCAACACTTGTTTCATTAAAAGCAAGAAGAATCTGGTGGAAAGTTTCTGCCGGCTTGATTACATTCATATATATTGAGACAATAGTTTGCTACTAACACATGAAAGGCTTCCACTTGAGGAAGTTTTCCATTAGACATTGTAACATTCTTTTCCATTAAAAAATAATATTCCATTCAATTTTACTGCTGATTTAGCCTAATAACAGTACAGCTGCTATCTCTGTGTGTTTCTGAAAATACCATACACAATACACTGACAAATACCTATTGGTCAGTAAAGAGCCAAGAATCATTAAACTGTCCTCCATCAACATTATAATTTCTGATGATTCAGTTCCCTGTAACAGTAACTCTCCTCTCCCTTTGAATGATGAAAAGCTCAGAATTTGGCTTCCCCAAATGTCAGTTATGTGAGATAGTTTGGCTTCTATATCCTTTTCTTTTGTAGCAGATATGCATATATCCTGCAAAGAAAGTACCATTTTTTAGAATCTTTATTCTTCAGAAATTAAATCTTTCTTAATATTTTACATCTAGTGAGAAAATATTTAAAAATAATATATGAAATTTTATAAAACAGTACAAAAATGTGTCACACATGCAGAGATCACACTACTAATTTTACTCACTCAAAATACATGTATGGATAACTGAAAAATACACACTTGGAAATGCATGGATACACCATTTCTCTGGCTTCACATTTTGTTATTTCTGCATAACAAGATTTCTGAATCATCATTTCTACAAGGTTTAGGGTAGTGATGTAGACTCATCACCAGGTGAACTCTCAATGTTACCACTTTTCAATTTATAGAATCTCAGAATTTAAGAACAGTTTAGGTTGGAAAGGTCATCAAGTCCAATATTCTATTTAAATCAGAGCTTAATTCAAAATTAAGCAGGTCACCTTGGAATGCTTTCATATAAATCAAGTATAACTATAACAGTAGCTTCTGCATGCATATTTACCCTATAAAACTTGCAAACTCCATTGACAGTTTTTTCAGATTATGTTGGGGATCTTTTGAAGTTGTATGGTTCAGAAGAAGCCGTAAAGATCTAGAGAAGTATTCATATTGAATATCAATAAGCATGGAGCCTTCCTCTAAAATTTCTGATTTATTTACAAATCTTTAAAGCATCCACAGAGTTAAAAAAATTAGGTGACCATGATCATTTGAAGTTTTGGGTTTTTTTTTCCTGTTTAAAAAGGGATAAGAAAATGATAGAAAATAGGGCCAGAAAGAATGAGAAGAGATTATCTAGAAAGAAGTGTCCAAAGATTCCAGCTGCTACCTCAGTCTTTGTTCATGTGGATAAGAACTTCTAAATAAAATATAAATTATTTTAGTGTGGTCTGATTGAGAGGATATTAACAAAAGTAAAAAATATTTTTAAAAAAGGTTGTAATTTTATAAGTAATCATATTATTTTTGCTGACTGTATAAAATTAACAAGTAGGGAAAAAATGTATGTACCTACCTCAAGATCATCTTTGTGTTTAAGAATTGGTGCTTCCATGATGTTTCGAAGGCAAAAGGAATCAGATTCTATATCAAATTGATGTCCTGTTGTTTCAGCAATACGATTCCAGTGTCTTTGCTTCATTGCTTTGTCAGTCATCATTTCCAACAAAGGACAGGATTCACTAAAATCATTGATTTTTTTCTTGAGATCTAAAAATGCTTGCCAGTGTTGGAGTCCTTTAGGTAGTCTACGGCACCTGCAGTTGAGTTAAATTGATACAGTGGTAAATGCTTCTTTTGTCAAAATAGGAATTGTTTAAACATTTTAAAAACAGACAAGAAGATATGAAGTAGCTTGTATTGAGGTCAACATTTTCTATGTAATGTTCCAATTTGTGTCAATTAGTCTACCTTTTTAGGAAAAACTAATGCAAATGCCTTACTAACAAAATCATAATATTTAACAGTTTTAACCACTGTTATGTTTGCAAATAAACAGAAATATTGCAGTTTGCATTAAAACATAGCTTATCTGCTGCTTATCATCACAAAGTCTTTATTGGCAAACAAAAAACAAAGAAAAATTAGTTAAATTTCACATATGTAATCCTAGTACAAATATAATATTTACTTCCGTTTACAATACCAGTAATACATGTGGCATATATTAACATACCACTTCGAAGCTAGACATGAAAATTAGAAAGATAGGACCACCTTCTCCTCTACTTTTGGTTAGTGGTTCTGAAACTATTCACTAAGAAAATGAAAATTATATACTTCTAATGTGGAAAACCCCAGAAAAACAGTTAAATGAATATTCACCTCTTTGACCACACTTTTACAGAGCCTACACACTAAGAATTAAGCAGTTGACCCACCACAGGAATGTCCTGATGTAAATGATAAAGTATATTCTTAGCAAAAAAGAGTAATAAACCCTGGGTCATATTTCCCTTGGTTTTGCATCCTTTGTCACTTATCTCTCTACCTCCCACTGATATAATTTCATATTTTCTGTAATCAAGTACAATACAGCAGTCTGTGTCTGGTTTAGACCTATGTTGGTGCTGTGTGGGTGCCAGCACATTCATGTTGATTAGCTCCCTGGCTGCTGTCAAATAGAATGTTTAATACCTGCCTGCCTTTCCCTGAGGGGGAAAGTATTTTGTGTCTGTTTTTGGACTACTGTGAAGTTTTGACTTTTATAAAATTCATAGGCACTTAAGGTTATTTTGTGAGAAAATCTGCCTTGTTGAAAGTTGAAACAAGCCAATAGAATAAAAAAAAAAGTATTCAAGAATGCTGAAAAAGAAGAGCACAGACATGGTCAGACAGTGACATCACAGATCACATTTTTCCTTAGAAAACCAGGCAAAACATCTGTATATTTTATAAATTTCTCTGTTTGCTGCCATTCTTTTCATTCATTAGTGAAGAATTAATGTCTAGTTCAGTGATTTGGGACACAGGAATCAGCTACAGCAAAAAGGCAGATTATGAATGACATGCTGCGGGCTCCAGAGCTGGGACCCCTGCTATCCTTATTGAGTCTTGTGACCTTGGAGATATCATTTTACAGAAAGACAAGATACTGCCAATTAGGTGTCTGTCAACATCTTGCTTCTTTAAGAGACTCTTAATCCCTGAAATTCTATCAGCGTATGTAACCTCAAATTTCGGAAAGAAAAATACTCTTTGGCACATATTTCCTTCAAAGGTTATTAGTCTCTGGTTAGTGTTTCCCACTCAGAAATTCAGAAATAATTCAAATCTAAGACCCAACCTTCAACTCTGACTGTCAAAATGCAATTTCAAAACTATGGAAATTCTTCACTTACCAATTTTATGCCTCATAATGCCATATTTGATATATCAGTTAACCTTCAGGAAAACATGTATTTACTAGACTACCATGACACCATGGACTAGAAGCCAATAACAAAAAAAAATTGAAGTAAAAAATTCCACATTCTGCCGTACAGATCCTCTCCCCCTAGTTTAGGAAGGTTATGCTACCATTTTTGTGTTACCTGAACCCATCAGTGTTTTAAGCCATGAAAAACTGCCAAAGTAATGCCAAGAGGTAAGATATATTGACAAAATGGAGAATGGAAGGAAATGATGGGTAAATAGGTAGGATGAGTACTTAGCCTAAGACAGAACTATTTGTACTGAAGGTTTTTCTTTTCACTGCAGTTACAAAAGTAATTGACCTTTTATGCACTTCTACTTGAACTACCTTAAACAAATTTCAATTTCAGAGTAATACAATTCAGCTCTTGTGGAGCTCTGTATTTCAGCAATCAGACTTTAACATTATGTAAGATTGATTTAAAGCTGTTTTAATAGGCCTGTACTGCTCTATAACTGTAGTATAGATATACTCAAAAATACCAAATACTGGCACAAATACAAATGTACATCAATTAGTCATGCCTTCATTTTGGAAATTAATAATGTAAGATTCTGGAATATTGTTCTAATAGGAGGACTAGGGGTGCAAAGAAAGTACCAAGAAAGCTGAAGTTGTTTTAGGATGGAGTTTGCCCAATCTCATAACAGGACTAGGTAGCAGGAGAGTTGGGGACTGCGCTCAATGATGCAGTTATTCTGCTGTAAAATAATCCTTGTCCTAATCTTCTATATTATATTTCTTCCCAAAATAATATACGTACTTTTGAAAATATTAAAAATAGAGTTAAATTAAAAGGTTAGAAAATACTTCTGAATCAAACTAATTACATCTAATCCTCTCAACAGTGTCAAAACCATTTTAAGTTTTCAGCATTACTGCAATATTTGTAGCTTTTTTTACAAACCCATACTATTTAAGACACTCAGCATTGTTAATGTATTTGAAATGGCAGAAATATTTTTTAAAAGGATACAATATTCTAAAAGACTCAGAGAAGTTGGTCATGCATGATTTTCTCTTGATAAATCCACATCAACTATGCTCAGTCCCCTTCCTGTCCTACTTTTCCTTACATAAGCCCTCTTTCAATCATATTCTAGTAAGAAATATAATCCTTAATCACCCCATCAATAAAGTTCTAATTAAATCCACCAAAAAACCAAGACAAAATATTGAAATTACTGATCAGTTGTCATTGTTCTATATTCACTTCTTGATTTTATCATCAGCTCTATGTTCTTTCATTATTTAAGGAAAGCTCATGAAAGAATAGACAGTGCTGAACTCAGTTTACTGAGTTCAAACTCTTGCTTGTTTAACATCTATGAGTATGATTACCGTGTCCATATCTTCAGCCTGAAGACAGTCAGACTAAGAAATAACATTTAGCAGATCTGAATGTACTTTAAATGTTGAAATTATTGTTCAAGTTCTTCCTTTACTTGTTTAACCTCTACCTCTTTTGGATCACAGAACTGGTTATATTTGCCTTCAAGTAGTCTCTGTACCATTCCTGGCTTACAAACCACTGCATAAACTGCTAAGACAAAACCCACTTTCTTAACATAAAACTATGAAAAGTTATGACAATGCACTGAAAGTCCTTTCTGGTACCTTGTTAATAGAACAGTCTTCAAGAAAGAAACTGTTACTATACAGCAATACAATTTCTTCTCCAAAAGGTGGACGAAAATGTAAAATGTGTTCTATTAAGCTGACTGTTTCAGAATGTGATAATAAATACCAAATATATATAAGACTTAATGAGCTTCTTTTAGCTTTTTTCTTATTGGGAAAACTAAAAGAATGCTGAAAGTTTCTGACAGTATACAATGATATGTGGCTCTATGAATACATTCTGGTTATATTTAAAGAGGTTAAATGATCAAGATGTTTGTTTATAGATACAGAAAAGTTAGCAAGAGGATTAAGGCTAATGGAAAAGCACACAGCAAAAGGGAGAGTATTGCTCCTTTCTCTTGTGCCCTCATCTGCTTATTTCTGCAACTTGTCTCCTAGATTGTATTTATATTATCATTTATTTGAGAGAGAATATTTTTCTCTGTTCAGCATTCATACAGTATCTAGCAAAGTATCTAATACCGATTCATAATTTATACTAAATATAACAACAAAAAAATATTACTTTCTTTCACTTTCTTCAGCCTAGATCCTTCAGAACAATAAACTCATTGTTTGGGTTCTCAGTTTATTTTATGACTCCTATTATATAATATCATATTCAGCAAGATAAAAATTAAAAGTCATCTTACTTCAATAGGTTCCAGAGTCATATCCATTTCTATTTTATTATCATGTATAGTAGATAAGCTTCCATCGCAAATCTGACGTCATCTAAGTCACACAGAGGTCGAGACAATTTCTTTAAATATTCCGTTACGAATGACATCATGTCTGTCATTTTCTTTTTATATTCCTCATTTAAGTAACGACAGAGGAGTATCTTCCAGGCTTTGGCTTCAACTGCTAAAGCTATTTTCAGGGGTTCTGATTTAAAAAAAAAAAAAAAAAAATTATTCAATCAACATCTTGATATTTTTCTGTAAAAAAAACCCCACATCATCACATATGGTTCTTTAACAGCAATTAGGAAAAGAAAATAGGTAATCCAATTACTGCATTTTAAAAGTTCCAAAACAATTTCAACTTTACTTAAATATATTTCTGTTGGTTTATTGTGTATTTTAATATCTCTAAAACATATTGATAAGCTTATCTAATAGAATACATAGCGAAGACGAATGAAGAAGAAAAACGACTACTTCTTAATGCAGATTCTCAGAGGATACTTTTGATATATATTAACCAAATGCATAAAGATCAGTGATATTTAAATGTTCTATACCTATTGAGGAAATGATATCTTGGGATTTCAATACTGGGATTTGGAATACTTCACAACTATAACAGTAAGGTGTCACATCATATCATATGCAGTTAATATATAAACACAAACCAACACCGAAGAGAGAGAAAAGACAATCATTGGCACTCTAACTTATTATCAGAATAAATTAAGATTTTAGTAGGCAACATCTTGCACTCAGGTGAAAGAAACTGAAAGATACTAACAGCATATAAGCCTTCTGCTCACAAAACAAATTTTACAGCAGATATGGTTTCTTCTTTAATAATGTGGATATTAGCATTGAAAATCTTATTCCTGAAGGCCAGGGGTAATTGAAGAAAAGTACTGTACCCTGTCCAGAAGCTAGAATATATAAGTGATAATAAATGAACTCCCAAACCTAAATTGAGTCCAAGAAAAAAACTTGCTTCCCCAGATCATAAAAACATTTAATATCCTTGCTCTTGAACCTAGAGGGCTTGCCTCCCTCTCATGCAGTGGTCACAGATGAGGGAGTAGTGTGACCATAAACAAAATCCATATTCTTTTGGATACACTGCTTCTTATCACTCTTGGTCACAGAATAATAGACAGCAAGAGTTTTCCAGAGTGAATTAGTTGGCTCCAGAGTGGTTTCATTAAGAAGTTGCATCCAGGAACTGGATGAGGATATGCAGTCAGCAGTTTGACAACTTTCTTTATTCACTGGAAGAAAGCTAGGGATAACGTGCCACCAAGATCCTGAAATGAACTCTAGTCATCAAAGAGTGCAGCTTCTGTCTTCTCTGATGTACGAGGAAGACAAATTGTACAGAGGTGATTTCTCAGTCTAATCTTTTAGAAGATGGGGGTTGCTCATCAGAAACATGGCCACACTCATTTGGAAAGGGATACATTTACTACTTCTCCCTAGATAACAACCATGACAACATCTGCCACAGAAAGTAAAAAAAAAAATCCATCAAACAACCCAGTAAACACTGGTCCAGAGAAGACATGTCAGCTACATAATCTGTGAGATGAATGGGATAAGTGCCATTGAAAACCTTGCGTCTTTGTCATAGCACAAATGGCTTAATTCTTCAACAAGCAGTTGTCTGGAAAGAATACGTTTTTCCACACCTGACTGTTCTTCAGAGTAACATGATCAATGAGTACCAAGTTGTCAGGGCCACAGAAGGCCAGGTACTGAGGCACGGTGTTGTACAGAACTGAGAGAACACACACTGTGTGAGGGAACACATTCTAACACCAGGTCTTGATGCGTCTCTATCTTTAAAGACATTAGAGGTGGACAGGAAAACACATGATATTCTGAGACCTGTGGATGCTAAATATTGGAATGGCTAAGCAGCCATATCTCCTGCTGAAACAAATATTGGTAGTGAAAAAGAAGCTAATGCAGCTATGTACTATTCTTGTACCAATATCAGAGAAGGTGATTTATGCTTCCAATGCTCTTTATAACCACTGGCTGACCTGGTGCCTTAGATCAGTGTCAGAAATGACCAAATCAGTATCAATACACATTCATTAACTCTTTAGCAAGCCTTCATGATAACTTCACAGCCATGACAGAATTTAATTTCACCACTCCAAAGAGCAAAAGGCAAGGGGAATGGAGGGGTTTTTAAAGTCAGATTCCTTAGAAGGGTCTGAGTGAGCCTTGGCTGATCAGTCAGGGAGGTCTCTTCCGTAATTTTGTATTGTAAAGCCTTTATTTCAGAGAATAAACCAAATAACATAACTATTGTATTCAGTATCTTACTGTACATACAAAGATAAAAAATGTCATACCTGTATGCAATTCAATTGGACCAAGAAGAATAATGGGTTTTAAATCTTTCATCTCTCCTTCAAACATAGTATAGTGAAGTATTTCTTCTTAATTTCAGTCAGAGATGGACAGCTAGCCAAAAATTGCTGTGTGTAGTTTAAAATGTCAATCAACAAATGTCCTTTTGCATACTTTTGGTAAAACAAGTTGCAACAGTTATTCAGGAATTACTGAAAATTTACACCAATATTATACCTGTTTTTAGCCTTCTGTAGCCTTGCTAATATAGTAAAATGCATGTGATGAGGTGTTCATGTTTATCAATTTCCCTGTCAGTAACTCTCAGGCTTGTTGGGAAATTCCAGTCAAATTTAACAGAGAAACAGATATCCAAGACATATTAAGTGCCTACTGGTTGTGTGAAAACAGGTGACGAAACAGAGATCAAAAAATACATGCCTGCACTTCCAGAAAGACTACACCATTAGCCCCATTATATGTGAAACAATCACAATAAAACACATATTCTAAGTAGTTCCATGAGCAGAACTCAAGCACAGAAAATTTTGCCATTCTGAAAAGCTGCATTTCAGAAACGTTACACAAGAGCTGTATTCAATACGCCTACATTGCACGGGCAAGTAATGAATGCTGAAAGCTATTTCCCACTTCTATTCTTTTGTCTGAGAGTACCCAGACAGGCAAAGGAAGGGATAGCATAGTGCTGAAGAAAGAATGTAGAAACTAGGGCATGTGTGTATAAAACTTAACTGCATTATTATTGAGGCTTTCTCTGTAGCAGTATTCTTTTCTTCAGTAGTAACTAGATCAAATTAATAATATTTATTTGATTAGGCTTAAAATTTTAATTAGACTAACAGTAAATTCTCAGCTCTGCATATAAAGTGGGGTTTTTTTAGCCCACATAAACTGCACAACTTCCATTGTGACACTCAAAAGATACCAGTGGTCCTGTAGCAAGATGATGTGATGTTCACAGATCTATGTATATGTAATGTAGTCCATTAAATAGAAAAGATAAGAATAGAAAACTGAATTAAGCCAAGGTTAAATAAAGTAGATATAGAAGCCAACTTCCTTCTACTGAACCTCTAAATTCAAACTCTAAATTAAAACTCCATTGTAGGAGGACAGAGTGAAATATTTTGAAGCAGCCTCCAATTCCTAGAAACTAACTTTTCTCGCTGTAGCAGACACTAAATTTTTCTACCACACTTGAGGATTCAACTTCAAGTTCAAACAACCAAGAATTGAATAGATGAGTCTTCTTGGAAAAGAGAATGCAGAACTCACCACCTAAAATAACTACAGGAAGGGTGGTGAATAAAATATGTATTAAACTCAAAATAAATGTTTTCCATAGAGAAAAGTGCACAATTATCAGCACTGATGCTGTGGGAATTTCTATGGGTTGCAGTATACATCATGTCAGACTGAAGTAGTTTCTTGTGGCCTAAAATCCAGAGTTCCACAAACAAAAATTAAACAAATTAGGACCAGTTTATCAGTATCTAGAATGTCACAGAAGCAGGAAAAGCCAAACCCCAACACAAAAACTGGGTAGCATGCTATTACTTCTGCTTTGGAAATACACCACTATTACTACTGAAAGACAAAGTAAGAATTTCAGCTGTTAATGTGTTTTCTACATCTTTTTCCTTGATTTTTTTCCCCTCAATGTTTTCTGATTTCAAAAGATAAGATTAATGAAGAACCGTCCTGTAGGTGATCATCATTAAACTCACCTGAATTTTGGCATCTTTATCTTCTGTCCACAGCACTTTATATTTCTGAAAGTCCTGCAGAACTTCACTAGCTACTTCTCTTATAGAATTCATAGAAGAAGAGAGGAGCACAACTAATTTAGAAATATCTTCATGTTCTGCTACACCTGAGTAAAAATTTCTTAGCTTTCTGACCAGGACAACATCTTCTTCTCCTTCTGTAAAATAAAATTATATGTAAGTGAATGACCATTAAAAGTCTGGTTGGATTTCTGTTCTAAACCTATGCATGCCAAGTTAAGCAATGATGCTGTTCAGTAAGTTTGAATATCTGTCTTCTAAGTGCTTAATATGAAAGTACCAAGTGCTAGTTCAGGCCAGGCTCTATACAGCTACAGCAAACTCAATCTAGAGTGAATGTTTCCAAATGGAAAGAAAACAGTCTTATTAATTCATGTATTCAATTTTTTCCACTGTAATTTAATTGTAACTAGAACACAACAAGGCCTCATAAACATTCTGTGTTGTTTTATATTTTTAAAAATTCATATAATTAAAGTTTTTTAATTGTAAAAACCCCTTAAAACAGTGTAAGTTTCTTGAACTCTAATATGCTTCAAATAAATAAATTCTGCTTATTCTACTTAGTGGTTTCAAAAAAGATGCTAAACTTCGCCAAGTCACATATTAATGAGTGCACAAATAAAGTTTGTCATGTCTTGAAGCTATACTTGTCTCACAAACTGCTAATGTCAGTCTTTTCAGTCTTGTCTGAAAGAGGTTAGGAAAAAAAAAAAAAGAAGAGAAAGGAGAACCTAGAGATTTTCCTAAACCTCTTGCCTCCAAATATGCTTTCAAAGGCACTTTAGACACTGGTAGCTGCTGGTCCAGTTACACTGTTGATGTTGAAACTGGAGCCCTGTCTCCTTTAAGAACTAAGTAAGCTCAAATAGAAGGAAAATAAATGCAATTTATTATGTCCCTCCTTCATCCTTCATGAGCTGCTGAGACAATCAGGGTCAATATAGATGCTGATATCCCTGAGATCTAATGAGCCCCTTCTGTCATAACAATGCCTGAGCATTCTGAAGCAGTTTTAAGAGAATGGAGAAGAAAAATCCACTCGTTCCACCACACACGTTGTTTCATGGGGATGATTTAATGCAAATTCAAGTTCTCTTTTATTCTGATGACCTTTTCAGGGGTCTGGTCACTGGAAACAAAGTCTCAGACTGATCCATCCTTGCCAGTGTACTCCATAGATCTCATTGGCCAAACATTAACATATGCCCCCAGGTGTTGCTGATGAGTAGTTTAAAGGTGATGAAAACAGTGACTGGCTGATGTATTTTGCCACAGCAGAGGAAAAGGCTACAACTGTCTGATGAGGATAGTCTCCTGCTACCCTGCTTGAAGCCCATTGTAGAGGTTAAAATCATAAAAAGCACATTAGTAGAAGAATAAAGTCCCAGCTCTGGACTATCAAAAAGAAAAACTTTCCAAGAGATTAAAGACCTTCCAAAGGAATCACAACAAAGCTACAACTGTATTGCAGATCACTGGCTCAGCCAAGCAGCTAAGAGAACTGGATGGTAAAAATATATATGGGCTTTTGTGGATGCTTGAAAAGCATATGGAGAAATGCTTAGAAATAATATTAAGGAAAAAAGTATCTGCCTAAAATGGATGCAGGTCTATCTACAGTCTGAATAGTCACATGAACAAACACTTGAAGTGTTTTATAATCCATTCTAGGAATATAGCCAGCAATTAAAATCTTTACTGAAATCCAATTATTAAACTAGATCTTGTTCTATCTCAATATTACAATGAGAGCTAGTCTACAATCATTATTTATCGTTTCAACTATATCATTATAGCTACATTCCATAGTAAGTAAGTAAAAAGATAAATCTACAAGCTTACTTTGCCTCGAATTAAATAGGAGATTCAGAACTTAGCAATTTTTCTAAGATTTTGGTTTGCTTATTGTTTCTCAGAGTTCTAACACTTACATAAGCCTGAAAAGCTATTTCTGAAAAAGACAGCTAATTAAATTAAAATAAACCCAACAAATTAGTTCAAGATAATCCACAGTTGGACCCTTTGAAGAAAAGTGAGCTTATTCACAAATATTTATATATGGCATTTTTATCAAAGTAAAAGGTTGAAATAAATTTTAAAAAAAAACTACTTACTTTCCCCTTTTTTGGCTATTTTTCCTGCCGATCCAAAGCCTGCTGAAGATACTTGCTGTGTGCCTGTTTCTGCTCTTAAAATAGATTTTTGCAAATATCTCTGTCCCCACTGAGCAACTCCATGACTTACTTCCAATATTAACTGAATCATGCAATTGATGGTTTGCTGTATATCGTCTAAACTAGGAACCATTACCTATTTAAAAAAAGTTGAAATATTATTGAAATAAATGCAACTGATTGATCGATAGTCATTTTCTAAGACCTCAGTTTTACTCGACTCATAACAAATTGCAGAACTTGCCCCAGAAGAGAAGCTGGAAAATGTAACTTTAAGAGTCTGTCTGGCTCAGAATTGCCTCTAAAGAAATGAAACATACTGTACTGACCTAGTACCTATTTGTACAGTCATAGTGTGGGCAAAATGACAAGCAAGTGTATAAGTACATAGATTTATTGGGTCTTTTACAATTATTTTTACAATTCCTACAACATTTTAAACAGCATTTTTATAATTATTTTTCATAATCTGTGGGAATACATTACAAGTCCTGGTTCCTGCATTCTAGAATTATAAAGCATTAAAAATTATCATAGAATCATAGAACGGTTTGGGTTAGAAAGGACCGTAAAGATCATCTAATTCCAACCCCATTGCCATGGGCAGGGACACCTTCCGCTAGACCAGGTTGCTCAAAGCCCCATCCAACCTGGCCTCGAATACTGCCAGGGAGGGGACATCCACAGCTTCTCTGGGCAACCTGTTCCAGTGTCTCACCACCCTCACAGTAAAGAATTTCTTCCTAATATCTAATCTAAATCTACCCTCTTTCAGTTTAAAACCATTCCCCCTCATCCTATCACTACATGCCCTTGTAAAAAGTCCCTCTCCAGCTTTCCTGTAGGCCCCCTTCAGGCACTGGAGACCAAGATCCTCCTCTCTGTTGCTCTTAACCACTGGATCCTAAATTCTGTGAGAGAGAATTGTAAGAGGGATGGTCATAAAAATACATATGGACAGCTCATTTTAAAGAAGATTTACAGCTACATAACTTCTATGTGCTTATCTATACATATATTCACATTGTAGGTAATTTCAGGCAAACAAAACCACCTAGACCAAAGTGTCAAAGGTCCTAGTTGAATAAATACTAATTTCTTTTTTTTAATCCCAAAGGTAGCATTACCTCAAAAACTTTTGCAAGAGCACAGTTTTTAGTAAATTAATGGAACTCCATGCAGTAACTGTGGAGATCTCAACTTGTATATTTGGCAAGGATTTTGTATCATAATTCTGAGAGCAATCTAATACCCAAGTCAGAAGAGGAAGAGAACTCATATTCAACTACCAGAGCACATGATAAAAAGAACTGGAAGGAAAACGAGGATTCTTGATCTGAGTCAAGAACAACTAGCGAACAGAATAGGGTCAAAACACAGGCTCTGGTCTGCCGTCATCCACACTGTATAAATGCTAGTATGCTCCCTTAGCATAGTTTGGGATGATGCAATAAAGCACTCTCCCAGAAAAAATTCAGGCACAGTTTGGCACACAAAGCATGACAAGGGCTGTTCCTAACACACAGTTTGAATGCAAACTCCTGGATTCAGGGAGAAAAGCATTTACTACTACTGTGGATACACACCATTTCAGGTCAGTTCACTTCGAGGTCAAAGAACAGCCTCTAGCCTGTTTTATTCAGTAGTAAACAAACAGCCATGAAGTTCTGAACCCAAAACTTTTTGAACTGTATTGGCAGCAATACTGCTAATTGTGACTTTGTCCTGTCCTTGTTTGAAAATAATTCTATGTAGGATAAGGTAGAGTAAAGGCACACATCAATTTCTCCAAAATACTGAGCAGGAGGAAGAACCTACCTGAGAGTGATCCAGGAAAGAACAGAAAAACAGTATTTCTTGTTAAACTTCAGAAGAAAGATCACTCTTGGGATAAGCTCAATCCTCAAATACAGTCCTTAGAACGTCATCTTATAGCTTTCATGTGCAAGCCATTATACTGAAATTATGAAATCATTCACTAGGGTGTTCAGAACTGCTTAAAAGTGACTCTGATATTTTATAAATCAATTTCACAGATTGTGCAGTTTTATGCATAAAAGCAAGGATCTTGCAAAATCCTACCAGCATTAGCAAAGTGTTATTTTACCCAGCATCACTTGATTACCGCCCTGGATCAGTCAAGTATTTCAGAGGACTTGAAAGATGCACTTTCCTTCACAGTGGGTGGAGCTTAGGGCTTTATGCTTATGCAAATATCAACAAGGTAAAAATTCTATACTGATAGACCTCGTGTATTATGTGTACACACACACTGTGAATGTACAACAGAATGACACTATGAACACAGCTTCAATGTCAAAGGAATATCACCTTAGAACAGAGCTTTTCTTTCATCATAATTTCATTAATATAAAACTTTTAATATTTATAAGACAATTGGATAATATTGTTATCTTCTCATATATAAAACAAAATACCATACATATTGGTGATACAGAGTTCTCTTACTCTACCAAAGGAAAAGCATTTATTAGTTCTTTGCAATCAAGCTGCCTTTTTGTTCTTTGCACACACAAATCTACAGCTATTTTCTTGGTTTTGAATCTTCTCATTTTTGTACAGTGTTCCTCCTTCTGGTGATCTTACTTCCTATCGAGATGACTAAAGCCAAACTAAGCAAAGATAATGTTCATTATTTTTATTCAACAAAGGATTTAAATCAGAGAAGGAACAAAACAGTTAAAAAACAAACATGAAAAATCTATTCCAGCAATGCAGCTGCTACACATGAAGGAGAACCATAATCATTCTCCAAAGAACGCTGAGGAAAAATTGCAATATAATTGCTGAAACACACAAGAACAATAAAAGGCCAGGTTCTCCAAGCACCACTAAGAGAGAAAACATGAACACTGTGACTGTGAGCACATTTCATCATTGCTCTCAGTGCACTGAAAGGCCTGAGTAACTGTTCTTTGGAATGGATGCTGGTTCAGTAGAAGCACGCCCACATCCTGTGCTTGGCAAATGCAGACATAACTATAAGACAGTGTATTTTAGCTTACCCATATGACACATAACTTACCACATTGGGAATAGCAAGGTGTACTTCCGCTTTTAGAAAAGAAGCTACCTCTTCAGATTTGCTCGGAGGAACAGAAGACTTTGTCCTCCCAAATGTAGTTTTGCTGAAAATAATTTTGAAACTTGTCATAAATACTTCACCATGAAACCCCCTCAAATTATCTTAGAAATATAATTTTGAGCTACCTTTTCTGAGCAAACCCTCATGGAGAATTTTCACATTAAGTTATGAACTACTTGACAAAACTTACAGAAGTTTCTTGTTTAAAGGGTAAAGATAATAGCCAGAGCTCTATCATTCAAAGGTTGCCTTGGATCTAGCCATTGCTTTCAGAATTTTTTATCCAGAATATTTTCTGATTCTGGATTTTAATATCTCAATTTAAGAATGATGGAACTCTGCCACTGCTTTGAGTAGGGCATAAGGTGGTTTTACTGACCATTTCATGCAACAACCTATCAAGAGTAAAAGTTGCCTCATTACATTTTAGATAAATATTCAACGGAACAGAAAAAAAAAGTTTCAAAGATGACAAGCTAGTGCAAAATGATAAACACATGACCTAAACTCACTCAAAACTAAAACTAAAAAAAAAACCAACGCAAAGTACAATTTCTAAATGCTATGAAATGACATGGTGACCAAACAAGAGAGAATTCAACAATACGATACTGTAGACAAATATAAAGGACTCAAACAAACTCCTATTGACTTCAATAAGATCACGATTTCAATACATTTTCTATGAAAGATGGCCTCAGAAAAAGAAAAAAGTAACTCAAGCTTCAACACACGTTAATAACAAAACATCATCAACTTTACCTGCTTAAAATAAATTCTCTTAATAGAATTCTAAGTAGGCTTTGCAATATACAATGTATTATACTGAAGCAATTCTCTCTCTGAAGTGTATGTCTGTTCAAGCAGAGAAGAATCTCTGGGAATTATACTGAATGCAGGAGAATTATAAGATCATATGGATCTTGCCATTATCATATAGAATTCATAAAGAGTGCATGGATGATCTTTAACCCATGGGAAACAACTCAAGAGTGCATAGCCATGCTTGCAGAAATAATCTGAAATGAGATGAATGTATGGGCACACTGCCATATATGACTTAGAATGGTCATTTAAGTTCTAGTCATTTGTGTTGGACAATAAATTTTATTAACAGCATCTTGAAAACAATCCCAAGAGAATAAAAACAAAAGGGTACAGGCAGAGGGGAAATAATAGTAGAAATAAACTTCATTTTCTGCACAAAACAAAGTGCATAGACTATAACAACATAAAGAATTAAAGCATAAAAGAGAAGTGTGGACCCAAAGCATCACTGCCACAAAAAGTGAATGCTCTCCAGGTTTTGCTTGAGCTAAAAGGGCCAAGAGGTCTGGAACTGTTTGACTAATGATACATGTGCATGTATCATTACACATGTGAATATATTTTTGTATAATTATATTAACACAGAAATAACTTTGTTCTGATAATACTGTTGAAGGAATCTTTCATTTGCAACCTACCTTGAAACAAATATTCTTTGTCTAAGACTATCCAAAGACAGTCGGGTGGCTTTCTGGAGGCTATCTAGCAGCTGGTGACTGAAATAGGCAACCATCTCTTCACATTTCTGTAATAAATAAAATGTACATTATTTAGCACTGTATTCAGACAGGAACCTGAAGATTATTTCAAAAAGTTTTAAGTCAAACATATTAGTTCTTGTCTGAAGGAATTCATGCTGTAAGCTACATGAGAAACACAAGCAGGGAAGTTGGGGGAAAAATAGCTTCTAAGTAAGTAAATAAGTAAAAGTTGGATGAAAAAGAGAATCCCGCATCTGAGGAAACTCAATTTGTCTCATTCAGAGACAGAATACTGAGATCTGGCTGAAATCTATATTGCTTCAGAAAAGCTCTCCCTGTTAAAAAAAAACAAAACCACCATGAATTATCCAAGAATATTGGTGCATATGTACCCTTTTCAAATAAGAGACAAATACATTAAAATCTGACTGTACTAGATTAAGAACAACATAAAAAATACAGCAACATGTAATGATCACTAGCACAAAACAACAGAATGCAACCTTGTAACATTATTGCATTTGTGCTTGCAAGTTTGTGAGTCTTTGTTCTCTACTTCCACCTCCCTTCTCTGCTGAATATGAAGAGATTGCATTCTTCAAGGAAAAAGTACAAAGGTGATCTTTCTTGGTGACGTTGGAAGAGGAGGATAGAGAGGACGAATGTTTCTGCCCATTGAAGAAGGAAAGCCTGTGTTAGGCTCAGGCACAATATTCTACCCAAACTTTTATGCTTACCACTCACACATCGAGAATTTGTTTAATAAAGGTGATAACTGGAATAACATGGAACATACATTTGAAAGCTAAAATCCATCTTAAACTCACTTTGTAGGGAAACTATTTAATCATTTTTACATTATGTTTGATATTCTCTGTGTGATGTCTTTCTGTAATACAGATAACTAGCTACCAAAACTCAAGATATTGTTTACAAATCTGATCAGTCTGAAAAAAATTCCCTTCTTATCACAAAATACCTTTTTAAACTGATCTTCTTTATCATTGTCCTTGCTATTGTCACCATGAAGGGTTGCAGAAGTATTCTCTTCTCTCTCCTCTTCATTATTTACAAACACTAAATGTTTTTCTTTCACTGTAAATTTTAAAAAATATGTATTTTTTGTTAACTGAACATTGTGTTCTGCTTTGAAGCTTGCTGCCCCCCCTCTTTACAGGCAAAATAATATTGCTTTTTATTTTAGTAGTACCTGGATCAGCTAATTGGTTTTATTTCACATCATTTTTTTCACATCAGGAATCTAGGTAAGAGCCAAGCCTATAAGCCTCAGCCTAACAAACACCATGCACTACAAATATGTTATTAAAGATAGGTAGACAGACATGGATATATCAGCTGGAAATGGCCAAAAAAAAATCAATATAAACAATTTAACAAAATACAGAGAAGTATCTTTTCATCAGGTTTTTCTGGTTGCATCGTACTGAACTACCTGGAGTACTGACGCTGACCATGCCTCTATACCTAGAGGAAACTGAACTCAGAAGGAAAAAACCCTGTGCAAGAAGAGGAGCTCCATTACTCATTAAGCCTCAAAATACATTTTTCCTTAAACCAGAATATTTTCCTCCAACTATTTCTCCTATAATGGTACAGGACCTCCTAAAATCTTTGTACTACACCCCAGGGCAGTGGGAACCAGTCATATTGATCAGCTGTGAGCCTCGTATGTTAGCAGTTGATAGTCAATTGACTACTAATTTAAATGGACCAGCCAGTAAAGTACTAGTATTTGAGATACAATTCTACTGTGGCAGAAAAGTCACAAAGGGAGGGACAGTATCAGATACCTGACATAGCTGAGAAGAGAGGAACACTGTATTTCACTTATAGAGGGGGGGAGAAAGTTACATGAGTGACTAAGAAAAATGGAATTATAATGTCCTTCCCCTAGAGCAAATACCTTGGTAATCTAAACAGAAGGACAGAGTTTAATTCTAGAAATTCCTCCAATACTGAATTACCTCTGTATTTCATAGGCTAGTGGTTTAGTTTAACGGTGGTAAACGAAGGCAGAACTGTGACACAGGTGAAACTGTAGTGGGGGGGGAGAAGTCTGAAGAAAATTAGCTAAAACAATTCAATTTTGATATGTACTAGATAAATCTACAGAACTAGGGACAGAAATTTTTAAATAATCAACATTATCTACCTAGTAATACGTGTTTTTCTGAGGCTTCCTTGGAATATTTAATTTCATAATTATTTTCAAATACAGATATTAGTTCTTGAACAGCATCTTCAATGTGCATGCTTTTGTGATTCAATAACTCAGCACATTCTTTAGTGTAAGTCTGTTAAATAAAAATATCAATGAATTATCTTAGTATCACTGATTATCTTATTACTGTTCCTCTTCATGGAGAGCCAAAACATTTCCCTGAGTATTGCGTTCTTCAGACTGAGACTATTTCAATGAATCAGCAACATTTTTAAAACACAACTGAGAAACCAAACCCAAAATCTTTATTCAAAATTATAAAAATCTTCTGTTATATTATCACTATATTTTAATGCTTTTTTTTTAATTTCCATTTTTGAAATGCAATGGTATTTTTAAGGGCCAGAAGAAAACCCTGAATATTGAAGGTAGGTCACAGTCTGAATCTGAAATTAGCCAAATACAAAACTGTCCTTAACAATTTTATTTACTTGCAGTAATTAACTAACTAAATACATTTTTAGCCTCTTTTGGAATCAAGAAAACTTTCAAATTCTCAAATATACTTGTTGGAAAGTACTTTTTGTCTTTTCATTTCAGAAAACAGTTTGGAAAAAAATAGGAAAAAAGAAAAAAAAACACAAAAGCTGCATATGTCCGAGTATCTTCATACAAAAAAAATCTCATCTAATTGTGAAGCAGTTAAATAAACAAAAATTATCTATGAAATACTAAAACTTAACTATCTCAAATACCTAAGAACCAATTTATCTTTTTACCAAAATATTTTAATTAAAAAATAATGTTCTGTATTTCTACACTGAGAAGAATTATTTTCTAGTTTTATATTAATTTACTAAGGCATTGTTTAAAACACGCCCAAAAATTCAAGTTCAAAGATGTAAAGTGGCACACACCTCATTACAGGTCAACATATCCTCTGTTTTGATAGGACCATCGACTGGTAACACAATTAAAAGAGTATTTGATATTTCTTTTAATATTAAATCAATCCGCACTTCACTAAAATCATTAACCTGAAAAGAGAAAATTGTATTAATACTGTACATTTATCTTTAAAACATAATATATTCTATTTTAGAGAGTTCTAGCAGGTATGCAATGTTTTACAGAAAAATAAAAATTGTATCACCCCACCCAGTGAAAACGCAAGAACCTTACATAGTAGAAAATCCTCTGAGAAAGTGAATCATAAGAGAAAACCCTGGGGTAAAAGCGCCAACACAAAAGACCCGAAGATGAGAGAAGCAGAGAAAAAAAAAGGAAGCCCAGCAATGCTTCATAAGTTATGGTAACTTAGGGAATATTTACAATGGCTAAATATAGCCTGCTTTTACTGTGAATTATCCTCTGTTATCTACACAGGGAATTTAGGGAGACAAGAACCCTACAAAAAATTTAGTCTTTGTTAACATGTTCCATTGCAGACAATCTGGAATATGAACAATGAAAGAACAGATGTAAAGTCTGGAAATTATACAGTTACTATTGCCACAGAAAACAAGAATTCGATTGCTAAGAGTGGGTGCATTTAAATTCTGCACACTGTGATAACACAATTCTTAAAAGATTAGTAGTGTGCACAATTTCATTTCAGGCAGTCCTTTAAAAACAAAATTTTGTAATTCTTAATTATCTGCTGGTTCCATGTTGGGAAACTGGGACATATGAATCCTTGAGAAAGTGAAATCTTTAGAAGAATTTGGTGTTTCCACCTACTTCTTCACAGGTTTCTGGTTATCAGCACCATATTTTAAGATTCACTGTGTAAGTGAAATTAATTCACAGATAGTATAAGCTAAGACTACTGCACCATAACAGCAATGATCTAATTTTTGAATGAGCTTCTCTTGACAGCTCAAAGAGCTGTCCAATCTTGGAGATTAGATGAATGAGTGACAATGGAAAGAATTATCTCCTATGCTCAGAGAACCTCATCAGAAAGTGGTCCTAAGACTAAGAGTAGCTTCTTTCAACTTGTTTTCCTTCCGTCCCAAAAGTTTAGGAATTGATGGAATAGAAGAGAATTCTTGCTCCATGATGTTATGCATGCTAGACTCCTGATGAATCCCTGCTGTTTTAACTGCAGTTTTAGGCAGACAGGCAGTAATAGTAAGTCAGACTCCAGATCATTCCAGTTTGCAAGATACGCTGCCACTAGATTAAATAAAACAGAGTAACAAAACAAGCTACGTTAATGTAAGATGATTAGATTCTTGTTCATGATCTTACTGGCCATGATACTAGTTGCAAGGCAGGGGTGGGGGGGGAAGGGGCAGGAAGTGCTGCTGTAACTTGCTTGATGGTTTAGTCTTCAGTCCTTCTCCCTCTTTTACTCAACATAGCTTTTCACTGGGTTTTTGATTCTAAATTACAGCATTATTAGCATTCATTCAACTGTAGTGAAGTGCATTTGTTGTGGCAAAATCGAAATAAAACTGATTTCTGTCCAATTTTTTACTTTTTACCTGAAACATTCTGCATCTGTGATATCCTATCTTGTTTGTCACAATATCACTCATGCTTCTGTTTTACATCACTTTTTCCCTATTTGTTTACAATATCCCCTTCACAGTAATCAAGGGTCTAACCAAGTTTACATCTTTTTGTATTGATACAAGAAGAGTAAGAAAGTCAGAAATGTACACAACCTACATATTTAAGCAAAATAGAGTGTAGCTATAAAAGACATAGTTATTTCAGATATACTCAGGCTCAGAGAACTGTTAATTTCTTACATAGCCAATCTTTTTCTCAGCCTGGGTTTCAGCAGCAAACAGAGCACTTGATCATAATTATGTTTTTCTGCCATACAGAAAAAGAAGTGGATATACCCATGGCCTGTTTTTGGCTGGGATAAAGTTAATTTTCTTCCTATTAGCTGGTATAGTGCTGAGTTTTGTATTTAAGATGAGATTAATGTTGATAAGACATTGATGTTTTAGTTGTTGCTAACCAGTGTTTATACTAAGGCAAGGACTTTTCAGTTTCTCATACTCCCCCGCCAGCGGAGGCTGGGAGTGCACAAGAAGCAGGGAGGGGACACAGCAAGGACAGCTGACCCAAACGATCCAAAGGGGTATTCCATACCATATGACACCATGCCCAGTATATAAACTGGGGGGAGTTGGTTGGGCGATACCACAGCTCAGGGATTGGCTAAGCTTCAGTCAGCAGATGGTGAGCAACTGTATTGTGCATATTATTTTCCCTTCCTTTTCTGTCCTATTAAACCGTCTATATCTCAACCCACGAGTTTTACTTTTTTTTCCTTCAATTCTCTCCCTCATCCCACTGGGAGGAGAGGAGTGAGCGAGCAGCTGTGTGGTGCTTAATTGCCAGTTGGGGTTAAACCATGACAACCCCCTAGTGACTAACCATCTGCCAGATCAGAGCCGTACAGTCAACTGTCAAGCCAGAAAGATGATCTGACTATCCAGGTGAAGTCTTGAAAAGAAAAAGAACCAACACAGGTCCTCCAGCATGTTAATGGAATCAAAAGAATTCAGAAATTACGTGGCAAACACTAAGAGAGGAAAAAAGCCCCTTCATTATTTTATGGACTGCACAAAGAGGAGGCCAGTTTCACAGCACACCTGCTATGCACACAGTTAATGCACACAGGGTTTACATGGAGGTTATCTTGTGTGCAACTGCACTCATGGACAAACACTCAAAGAGAAGCAGAGGCTGACTCTGAAAATCAGAGTGGTAGACACGAATTTGAGGACAACAAGTGGAAATATCCTCTACTGCAAGATGGAAGCAAAGATCAAACATTTGAGGGCAATAATGTGAGCGAATAATTGAGTATATCATTCTTCAAAAAAAGAACACACTTTAACAAGCAAACAAAATTTCTATGATGTATTTCAAGTGGTACAAAAATAAGTAGATTAATTTCCAATATGAAGAGCAGTGTACTGGAAATAATTTCTCTAAACTCTCATTTCATTTATATAGTGATCAAGTGTATAACTTTTTCAAAAACTGTTTAGATATATACAGAACTTGATCAGCTTCTTGGAAGAAACTTTCCAATGTCACAGATGACCAAGTCAACATGGTAAGTCCTTGCCTCAACACAGCTTCGATCTAAGCATAAAAATACAATTTCATAGATTAAACAAAAAAAATCCCACATAATTAAAAACAAATGCCATTTTTATTAGAATCACTAATGGCACCGATGAAAGAATTGTGTCTAAGTTTTGCAAGGAAGGTTACAAGTTTTCAAGGAAAACATCAAATAAATTTATGCAATACTGTGAAAGGGGAGGGTAGTGCATACAATAGCCTCTGTTCACAACTGTCAAGTGTACATGCTCAGCAAAGATCTTCCCCTTCCTATTCTCCTGGATAGTGTTTTTTAGTGGTTCCCACTACTTCCTAAAATTAAAATCAAGTCCACTATTGATCTTACAGTTTGTCATTTAACATATATCTTGACAACTCTCAACAGCATAATAACTTGTCTTTCAACCTCATGTATCTATCTAATGACATTTTTCATTCGTCCCTTTTTGAATCACACTGATCACCTCCAAATTTTGTTACAACCTCAATGCTAATTTTAAAATTCCTCTCTTCCCTACTGTTTCCTTTAGTGAATTCTTGGTTCTCCATGGTCTGTTTCATCTGGACTTGTCACCTCCAATATGTTCAGCACATAGCTGAAATCAGCTCGTTTCCCTGTCACTGTATGATCTACACCAAGGTCTTTCCTTCATTGCAGATCCTGTACCTTCGAAGGAGATGGGACTCTGAGAAAAAGGAAATCTTATACTGCCGCCAGGCTAGGAAAAACTACCTTTCCAGACTCTCTCACAGAGCTCCCTTGAAATTTTTGCCTAGAACTCTAAAACTTCTCACTGATTTCCCAGTATACAGCCATCACAATTTTAAATTTTGCCATCCCCATCATCCTTGAAGTGACAGAATTTTAATTTTGCTTAATTGCTGAGAAACTTCGAACTGATTTCACTTAGCCACCTATAATGTCTACTCTTTCATCTTGACATTTACCAAGTCACTGCCTGGACTTCACCCGCTCTCTTCATCCTAAGGTTTCTTTTTGCTATGTCTATATCAGAGATAAAACAATGAATTCAGCTCAAATAGACACACAGCTATTTGCAAATACAGCCATTACTATTATCTTAATATATATGCTTTGGGGTAATATATTTAACTCCACAATGCTAGGATGGTACTGTTACTGGTAACCAACATAGTCAATCTAGAAACAGTTCAAGGCTCTACATGAGTTGCTGTCAGATTATGTCACCAGTGTAGCCATAGGTTAGATTTGCTCATTCCATCTTTGGATTTGTGCTTTCCTCTATTCTTCCTATACACTGAAGACTTCTCTCCCTTCTTCAAAAAAAAAAACCATTTTCATCTTCTGCTGTTTGTACAATACTCATCCTTCTCTTTTGCCAGTTGTTTCCTCTAAAATATAGAGGTTTATGATTCCCTCTACGATATGTTTCAAGTAGTATCACTGAAGTGAAGACTACCATCACTTCATCTCTTTGTCTTTTATTATTTAACTGTTAAGAGCAAGGATGAGTTTTTTGTTTCTCACACTTCGGCACACGCCAAATATGTAGTTACACAAACTTATACAAACTCCGCAACCTTCTGATGTTATTATTTACAACCAAAAAGGGAAGAGTTACTTAGAACAACCACACATGTACACTTGCAAGTGTCTGGCAAAACAAAGTGGCTTGTAGAATAGACATTCTGCTTCTCCAATAAAACTGCACCTTTAGTGTAGCATATAACCTTTCTACATCACTGAAGAGACTGACTCAATTCACAAAGCTAATAATTCTCTCCAAGCAAAGACAAAGAACATGACATTTAGTATTTCAGCTAAATGAAAAGCACAACTTCCCGTGAAAACCTCTGAAACTGAAATAAGTGATAATTTATTTCTGTGTCAAAGCCAGAGATTTGTGTACATAAATAGTCCCACAAAGCCCATATTCTCTGTTCTACTGGGTTTACATCTCATAGGCACTAAGATTATTTTACTGTAATACACATTATTTGAGCACTGTATGAGGGATGCAAAGAGAAAATTTTTGGTCTTAGAGGTTTTAGTAAAATTTATTAAGTTCACAACATGCAGATCCATCTAAATATTTTAAAATTATAAGCTATTATTAAGTTATTCTAACAGCTTCTGAAGTATACTGAAGTGCATTTAGCAATACCAACCTTTTTCATTTTTGGTGCCATTAGATTTACAAAAACCATTGGTGTTTCTTGACAAAAATCTTCATAACATTGGAGAAGACCCTGTTAATTATTAGAAAGGGTAGTATGAATGAGAATATTTTAGGTGCTTTCTTTACAGAAGCAAACAACCTGTTATACAACCAAATCATCAGAAAAAAACACAGAAAGCAGTACAAGACTACGTTTCAAAACAAGTGTAGAATTTTACACAGACATTACATACCTACGTACATCATTTCTGGAATGTAATGAATCCGTACCATGCTACATAAGGAAGAATGAAAGCAGCCTTCACACAACACTTTCCTAGTCCTTATGCACAAAGCTAGACAAAGTATGATCTTTCTCTAGAGCTAAAGACAGCTTGAGCTTTAGTGACTGTAACTTGCAATACCCTCTTGAAACTGTGTATCATATGCTTTAGGTAATTAAAGTCACATATAAACTCAGTTTTAAAACGTCCTCGTCTGATGCCTTACATACACACACAAATCTTGTATGGTGCACCTCACCCCCAAGATATAAGCTTCTCTAAATGCTACAACAATAGCAAATACTACAACAAGTATCAGAAATCTGGCTTCTCTGGCAGGTAACCTGCAAAATTCTTGATATTTTTGTGGTTCACCATATCTTCCAATCCAGAAGAATTCCAGTCTTTGCTTCTTACACACTCTGTAAAACTGCATTTTTTTCAGATAGTGAATGCATTTTGGATAGCTCTAATTATTTCATCACCAGAATATATTTAACATGCCACAGGGTATGAGAAATATATATGCTCATATTTAAGTATGTACTAGCCCACACGGCAGTTAGTAGAGGTTTTTCAAATGAGATTCTCTATATCCACCTGTGCATTCCACAAATTTACCTTAAACTACCTCATACCCAGCTTTAATCTGTATTTAACCATAGAAAAATTTCTATGGTTAATCAAGTGTTCTTTTTTATTTTTTAAAACAACAATCATGATAATTTTAAAGTTTACCTCTAAGCGCAACTTGTTTGACTTCAGGTTATTTTCTATTTTTACTATCTTTTTCGCTTGTTCTGGTACTTTCCAGACCCAACTTGATCATACATTTTGTCTCTCAGACAATCTCTCAAATTTGGGGATCAAAATTAACCAGGAACTTCCCAGTTTTAGGATGACGCACAAATATTGTGGCTTGCAAGGCTGTAAAGATATTTTTATATCAGTTTCTAAGACAAACAATTCTGTTATACAAATTATTATGGAACACAGATTTCTAATATTAGTATATAGTGATTAAATACATATGGTTACTTGTGAAATAGCTTCACATTTTCAGTTAAAGAAAATATACAACTGACTTTCACCATATTAGCTTTCTGCCATATATAACCTTTCTCTTCATAAGTTACACAAGCATCAGATCCAGTCTTATTTGTGGCATATTTTTTCTTAGCTCAAGTTAGAAAATTATGAAATTCATTTTCTAAGGGCCTGGAAACACAATGCCTATGAGACGCTCAGTATCTTACAGGAATTTGTTAACCCGGAGGATGAATGCTTACATAGGGATATTGCAAAAATCAAAAACAAACTAAAAGTCCCAGCAGCAACACAAAAACCTCTGCTGACTGTGTGATGACAAGATTTTATTCTTATAGATCTACTCCTAATTTTGAAGCGCACAGAGTATCTACAATTTACATGAAAAATCTACTCAAAAAAATTTATTTTTTTTAAACTTCAACTCTCATTTAATCTTAAAATGATAAAGCTTGGTTATGAAACATTTTTTTTCTAGGCATAAAGTAATACTGTCATAAGAGGGACTGGGATAATACAACTCTATAAATTATTATAGTGGAAAGAAATCAGGAAGATTATTAAATGGTATACATAAAGAATTTGAATACAAAAATGAACAACTGTGTGCCTTAAATTTATTTCACTACTGTTTCCAGTCATCTGTCAAACAGTGTACCAAATCTGCAATCCTCTGCATCAAAACTAAGTTTCCAGGTCAGTAAGGGACAAAAGTTTGTATTATTGGGCCTGCTTATTTGATCATGATTAATTTGCACGTTAAAAATTATCTGATTTGATTTGTGTTAACATAGCATTAAAAATTATCTGATTTTATGTGTTAACATAGCATTCAATAACAGTTTTTTAAAAAGCCAATTACTTACAATATTGTAATTGCGAAATTTCCTTCATCCATGCTTCATGGTAGACTACCTCAAATTCTACCAATACATAGGCAATTCTATTGTATAATCGAACAACTGCTTTACCTTCTGGACTTGCCAAGATATTTGACTTTTTCTGTTAAAACACAGTACATTCAAATCAAAACCTTATCAAAAGAAAACCATACTATTTGGGTTTTCCTTAATTTAACTATTGACTATACATTACATAAGTTAATATTACAAATTATACTTACAGGGTTCTTAAAAACTGTATAAAGTATTTATGAATCAAATTTATAGTGCGATAAAGCAGTAAGAACTTGTGAATAATAAATACGAAATATTTAACACATGTAAGAGTAATTATTACACTGTGATAAACACTTGTAATTCCCAGTGAAATGGATGCTCAGTTCTACTCAAAATTGAACAGTAACTAAAAACTGATTTTTAAAAAATTCTCCTTTTTTAATCAGTAATGATATTTATGTCTGTTTTCTTTGGAGCAGATTTAGGTAATCATTATTGCCATCTGAGGGAAACAGGAAAGTGAAAACCTCTCTCACATAGAAGTTAACTTGGCAGGAGACCCTAGATACTTTGTAGGAGAATCACTCAAACATTTCAAGAAATATTATTGCTGTAGCAGATCCTACTATTGCAAGATTCTGACTATTCCAATGAAGGAAGGAAATACAACATCAAGAAATTCCTAAGGGCCATAAATGCCAAAGCTTATGTGGCTGGTACCAACTTTCAGCTGTATGTTTAATGGTACAGAAAATGTAGAACTGAGAAATTCAGTAATGGAATTCCCTGTTCCCAGACTAGTTTAGAAATCATCTACAGTGAAACTGGTGATCAGATTCTCAGTTACAGTACTGCAGCTATTGTGTGGGTCCTTATAATAAACTTGCTTTTTCAGTGGTACCAGAACATACACATCAGAATTTCAGGGTGTCAGGCAGTCCATATTTATGCCTTAAGCTACTCCTAGCAGCCGCTTGGTAAAGAGATGAGAGAACCCTGTGGGGCTAGAGGAACAGAAGAGGTGGGTACTCAGTTAAAATACAGGACATGAGTCTTATGTACAAGCCCCAGTCTGCTCCATTACAAAAAGAAGAAAAACACCACTGGCTGGAATGGTGAAGTATTTCTTTGCGCAACATGAAGACAGACATGTTAACAACTCAGTGCATATTTCCAGCTTGGGGTGCTAGTTCAATGGTAAGTCAAAGAAACACTACAGCTTGGATCTACAACAGTGGTTACTGCAGAGCATATTTTTTTAACTAGATATACACATACAAATAAACAGGTTTCCTAGCATACAAGAAGTAACATCATCATAGCCAGAAACACTATGGTGACTCTAGTGAAGTAAATTCACTGTCACACAAAACACATAATTTTTCCTCCCATCAACTTACATGGAAATAGTTGATTGGTTCATTTATTCTCCTGAATAGGTGTCTCACCCACAGACTCTTTCCTGCAACAGGTGGCATGTTTCGAGCAAGAGGAGGGTCATCTTTCTGAATCTGGTAAAGCTATGATAAGAACAATATCATTAAACACATGGATTAAAAATACCTGTTGAAATGTTAAACTGTTTTTCCCTCTAGTACCACAATTTCTTCCTCCTCCTAAACAGATTAAATTTGTGTGGAGTCACACAACAGTTCATTGAGAGAAAAATGTATTGCTTCTCCCACTTGCTACTCTTCTGACATGCGCATATTGATACCGTTGTAGGTATGTCTCCTGTCTTCATTACGTCATGCTGTTTCTTAGATGTGCTTACTTATGACAGAACCCTGAGTACACCAAAAGGTGTTGCAAACCTAGGAGCTGAGCAGCCAATATTCAAGGCCAAGCCTGACAGGTGCAGCTGTGTAACTTTGGAGTCATCTGCTATGAAAGCAAGCTGGGTAAGGAAGCATTGGGAGAACCCTTGTTGGGGCTTTTCCTCCTTTGCTTGGGAACTGCCCTCAGGAAAGGCCTAAGCTATATTGTTAACTGAGAGGTTTTACCTGAACAGGTATGTCTTCTTACCCCTATACTGTCTCCTGCACACTGCCAACAAAAGAAACCCAAGTAGCTTCACAGTGAACGTAACAGAGGAACTGACATGGATGAAACCCCCTCAGAAAACATTATCTATTCTTTTGGCTGGGAAAAAGCAGCCAGGGGTGGGGTCAGCGGTTTCTTAAGCAGGCAGGGCTGCTGAAAATACATTCATCAAATTAAGCCAGTAATTAGAGGTTCAGGAAGTGGTATATACAGTGAGTAGATAAGGGAAAGGACACTAAAGAGTGGTTCAGAGCAGCTATGCTAGGCTACAGTTTTAAGTCACTGTTTAGAGGACTCATTTTCTCATAAGTGCAGAGTTTACAGATATTTGGTTCCTCACGTAAACGTGTCATTCATCTGACATAAAGTAAACATTTTTAAAAAATATTTGCATCAGTCTGGTTTTCCAGATTCCCATTATACTCACTGAAGAAAACGGCCATTTCAACGGAATTATTTAAATCTTTAAGTTAACATACAAAATAGATCAGATGAATTGACTCTAGAACATTAGTTTCTTGAGTAGAAAGGGAGTATGGATGTCTAGTTCTGACGCAGATGTTTATTTTGCAGACATATAATGTCACATTAGTTGAATTCCTCTATAAATGTTAAAAGTTAACTGACAAGTTAATTCTCATTTA
The DNA here is from genome assembly GCF_013368605.1 of Nyctibius grandis. Taxonomy (NCBI): domain Eukaryota; kingdom Metazoa; phylum Chordata; class Aves; order Nyctibiiformes; family Nyctibiidae; genus Nyctibius; species Nyctibius grandis. Next base: position 34,321,228 of record NC_090658.1, read on the forward strand.
TGCTACAGTCATGGTACACTACACAAATCATGGAAAATTACTTTATAATGAGCATAAATGCAATTTACCTACATTTTATATCTATTTTATACTGTTACAGCATTAGATAATAGCCCCGTATAAATGCAAATTAACTGTAGAGGCCTCATATAATAAAAAAAACCCTGAAAAGTATATGCAAGTGATGTACACAGCCAGTGAAGAACACACTTTTTTTCTTTACTTGATGAAGGAATAACAGAAAAGATTTTCATTTAAAAAGTAAAATTGTGATGACGCATTTGCCCACAAGAGCATATATATCGTATTTGCCTATACACTCAGGTCTGTTATCTATAACAGGAAAATAGAAGTATGATAAATTGAGCACTGACAGTCAGTTAGTGAAATGGGCAGAATAAAAAAAAATTATTCATATTAAAATATTTGCTCTTATTTTATCATGATGTTTAAAATTTATTGCAAAGAAATGAAATACCTTTTTAGTAGCTTCAAGTTCTGCTACATAATGTTGAAGAATACAACCAACTGTACATACTGTTTCTTCTTGAAGGCATGGAATTCTCAGATTTTGAAACCTGTACTAAAAATGAGTATCCAAAATTATATTTCTAAAACACAAATAGTAATTTTTTTTTTTATTTTGGGATATATGAACGTTACATAAAACGAAAGAAGCACAAATCTGAAAATGCTTCTGGATCTGGGAATGTTTTTTGTTTTGAGCAAGCTTAAGCAAGTTGAAAAGTTCTGCTCTGGTGGGTTTTTTCTTGTTGTTGCTGTTGTGGTTTTTTTTAAGTTTTTCTTTTAGTATCCTCTTGTATATAGCAAATAAACTGTAATGAAATTAAGAAACAGAAGAATATATTGATTCCCATAAGAAAGCTAAAATACATCTTTTAGGATGATTACATGGTTCAGAACACCAATAATGAAAAATTCTTGATTAGGTCCTTTGTTCTAAAATTAGCTGTGTTATTTAAATTGTGCTAATCAGTAATTTGAAGTTACTTTGAAATATTTTAAAGCATAATTGCTAGTACCTTTGAAGTAACTGAAGTGCATGCTGTGAAGACAAAATTCTCCCAAAACAGGTACGCATAAATGTCTGTATCTGCATCTAAAGAATATATAATTTAGTATAGTTTTTCTAGTCATATAATAGTATTTTGATGTCTGATAATTTCTTAACATAGTAGCATTTGAAATTATTACTGCTTAAAGCACTAAATAGCAGCCTTCACCAGTCTATGCTTGAGACAATCAATAAATAGCTAGTGTTAGTGAAGTAATCTCTTAAAATGCCAGACAATTTTACGAAAGAATCAAATCATGTACTGAAAACAGTTGCAGCTTTGTTCTGCCCAAAATCTAACCACGTGTCTCCAGGCTAATAAACCATCTCCATGTAGGTCATTCTCTCAGGTCTCATAATTTTTGTCATTTTGGCTGCAGAGTGACTGATCTTCAGTGAGGACTGTATGATGCATTTCATAGCTTCCTTTGGAAGGGGGAGAAAGAACGGAAAAAGCCTCCTTCCAGACAAACACAAACTCTATGCTCTTTGGAAGAACAATGTAGCCTTTTCACAGTCCAAAGTCTCACTGACATTCAGGGAGATACTGAATAAGTAAGTAGTGATGAGATTCTTCCCCAAGTTGTAGGTAGCAATATTACCTACCTCTAAATCTTCAATTTTTGCCCTGAAGTTCACAAAATCCACTTCAAATTCTTTTTTTCGTGGATCAAGGATGTCATATTGTTTCTTTTGAACACTTTGGTAGATATTTTTGAATTTTACTGCCATAATATCTATCCCTTCGATGGTAGACAGACTCAGTGCACTAAAAGTTTGTACTACAGTTATCATCTCTGTAATCTGAAATATAAACATTATGTTCATGCTCATAACCAATTATTTGTTACTTCCTCTATAAACTAAAAGCTGAGTAAAATAAAATAAGCAATAGCCACTTCTCTAACTACTGCATTCACAAATGTGTTGCTTCTGAGCTTCTGAGTGAAGTATCTTCAACAAGGCATGGTCAATTCAGTTTTCAACATCAGTTCTCACCACAACTCAATACAAAGTAAAATCATCTTCATTTTTCTTGATGGTAAAGGGTTTTTTTTTTATATTTCACTGTTAGATTCAATAGGGTAATATAAAAAATAGTTAAAACATGACATATGCATACTGACAACACAGAGATTTCACAGAACAAAAAAACCAACCCTACAGATTAGTATATATACTGCATGATAAGGAAAAACTTCAGACTCACAGAATTCCTAGCCTGCCCCAATATCCTCTTATCCCTTGTCTGATCTTACTCTGCACCAAGGAGCACCTATTATCTTTTCCATGCAAACTCCATGAATGCTAGTTCAAAATCCTTTCATCGGGTTAGCAAGCTAAATGTTAATACCACAACAAGCAGCAGAATCATCTGAAGAATTGTTTTTGGCAGCAACAGGAGTTTTTAATGCCTTAGAACACCATTCAAAAAAGCAAAGGTGTGTTATTTTTCACATAATTTTAAACCTCCTAAAATAATGATCTAAGTCTAGATCAATCAGGTTATTTCTCTCCACACTAACAGAGATAAATTGACTAATTCAGAAGGGCATTGTGAGGTAACTGCCTAAAGTATGGGGATGACTTACTCTGTAGAAGTGCCTAATTTTTCTCAATAGAGAGTTACAAACTCCTTCACAGGATGAATAAGAGCATGTATGTTGACAAGTGTCCACCTGTTCTTTGGAGAAGCTCTTCTTCTCTACTTTTAACAACAGCACACTGTGTACTCACTTTTTCTAATCTCCTACAAAAAGCTTCCGATTTTCCAAAAATGTACGTTTCCGATACTTCGAATGTCTTTTCTCCTAGAGTTTCCAAAATCTCTTGCTTTGTTGCATGAAAGCATTTCTGATATTCTTTCAATAGAAACATGCAGTCCTAAAAAGTGAAGGAATGAATACCATTCTCATTATGCTATGCTTATGGGTGAGAGACTGGAAAACTCAAACCTACTGTCATTCCAAAGTGGTTAATTATCATTGAATCCAGTTTCAGTCAACAGGTCAACAGGTCAACAGGTACTAACGACTTAGATACAGTGGTTCTCTTTCAATACGTGTAGCAAATATTTGCAAGATATGAACATACAACAGCACAGAACAGTAAAAGGCTTAATACTGGGAAATGAGTCACCAAAAAAAGAAGGAAAGTTTTAGTTCTTGTTGAAGTAGAGAGGTTTAGAGGCCAGTGAAGAGCAAGTGATGACTCCCGCTCTAAAGAAGACATCTGAATATTAAGAAAAGCCATTACCTTAATGAAGAATGATCAGACTATCCTCTGGACGACGGAATTTGGCATAACATGGTAGTCCGTTTGGAACTCCCAGGGGACTTAAAGGAAACTGATTATACAAATTAATGTATGTTTAATGAGACTGAAGAATAATCTTTCTCAGTCGATCATTTACTTAAAATACTAAGACCTTATCAGATCTAAAAATAATGACAGGTGAGAAATGTAAAGTCTATAATCATTGGAATACAAAATCTTCTGTCAGTTCTTGGAAAACAGAAAGCAGATTTTATCACAATATACTGGCAGTCACCAGACTGTCTGAATATATATATAACAATTGGCTATGAGTTATAGGAAATGAAAAAGGTCTCCACTGAAAGGAATATTCAGATCTTTAAGAATATACAGATACTAAAACGAAGACTATCATCATGATTAGAAATTGGGCTTATATTTCTCTCACACAATAATGAGGGCTTGTCAGCTGAAGAACAGCCACAAGATTACCTCAATGAAACAGATGACTTATTAGAGTCATATCATCCTGTCATGTCAGGAGACATACATTCAATACATTTTCTTTTGTACCTCTGGACCTAATTTTTAAAGGACTATCAAATCCTGTATCTTTCTGGGTAATACCGGAAGTCAGTAGCTGAGGTCTGATGAAGGAGAAGGTGGAAATGAAGTCATTATTGGCAACCACTAACCCTACAGCTGAATATATTTTGCCATGGTATGTTGCATGTGCTTAATTTGTTCTTAATATATCACCATCAGCTGAAGAAAAGGAAGACCCTCTTAGCACTGAACTTTTGTGGTGTGCCAAGGAAATCTGGTATTGGAGGGAGCTACTGTAACAAAGTGAGAGTCTGTTCAAATACCAGGTTCCCCATGGTAGAGGAAGATGGTACCATATCAGATATCCTCAAGAGGGAAGAATGTGGATTATGCAGGATGACAAAATTCCTTGGTCACACATATTTTGAAGATGCCAATTCCAAGGTCAGTGACTGACCATCCTGATAAAGATGAGGCCATTCTAATTTCAACGAATGCCAAGGGGCTAAGAAATGGGAAAACACTCAAAGCATCATGAAATAAAACAGTAAAGAGGTGTCATGTACTTGATACATATTGATATGGTCTTCCTTGTGCATATCAATAGGTAATCAACAGGTTTGATATGTAAATAATAAAATACCAAAATACCAACCTTAATTTTTCCAATGACCGTTGATGTCTCCTGCTCCCAGACACAAGACAAGCCACCATCTGTAATATATGCTCTACGTGTCATGACCATTTGATTTGTAACCTAGTGCAGACAAATGAAAACAAGTAGGTCTCCAGCTCATAGGGAATTTTGCCTGTTTCACAAAATCTAACAAAATTCCCACACACACGGATTAGTACCATCAGAGTTTGGATAAATTTCACCTGCGGGAATAACAGTGGCTAAACAATATGTGTAATATACATGACAAACACCCTATAAAAGTCTTAAAACACTCCCAGAACCATATTTAAGTCCCAGGAAGCATTTATAAGTACTATAAGCCCAGCAATACATATGCATAAACACAGAATATCACCAACCATAACTCAAAACCAAAGAGAAGTTATTTAACTCTACCTATTCTTCATTTATGTTGTCATCTTTACACTTCATAGTGTTTGCATCCTTATTTAAAAACTGCCATTAAAGAATTATCTATCCTAGCAGTATGTCTTTACCTTGGTCTCCCATGGCTATGAAAAGGAGAGAACATTCTTCTAATCCTTAACCACAAAAATCCAAACTTTGTAATGACAAAAAGAGAGGAGTACAGGAGTAAATGCAGATATAGAAAACACATCTCAGAGAACTGCTACAGGTAGATAATCTTTTTTTGTCTATTAAATAACGTGACCAATTCAAAACGTTCTCCTGACGCACAAGAGTACTGTAAGCAGGCTGTAAGAATCCCTAAATGAATAAAGACCGGAAACTGCCACAACAAAGGCAGCCTCACACTGTAATACGATGACTAGTGAAGTTGTAGACAGGACCTCCAGCGTCAGCTCTGGTGATCTTCAAATAGCAGTAAAAACAGTAAGGGCGACCTTAAGCCACTGGATTAAAATAGAGCTTTTTCCTTGCTATTTCTTAGCACAGCTTCATGTAATCAGTTTGTTATTAGCCTCTACTGAAATGCTGAATGCCTTAGACCATTAAATAATAGACACTAGCAAGTGTCAATACACAGACATATAAAAAACAATTACATAACAGACAATATAAACGTTGCTGCATAATCTATACCTAACATCTGATGTACAGAAAATAGCCCCAGCCATGGATAAATATAGCCTCAAAAAAAGCACATATTTCTTAAAATTCAAATTGAATTGTATCCAAACTTTACACTAAAACCTGGCATGTTCTAAAAAAAAAAAAAAAAAAACAACAAACCAAAAAACACACCAAACAAAACCAAAAAAACCCCCAAAACTGCTGTAATGAAGGTCTACTGTGAATTTCCTCTATATGCTTACTGGAGGTGTGTATTTTAGTTATGAAGGATTTCTTTGTTCTAAAACCATTACACAAACCATTTTTTCCTGTAGTGAATACCTGGATTCTGCAAAAGACATTGGTATAATTACCTAGCCGGTCTTAATTTTCTGTTTAAGGTGGCAAAGTTTATGATCTGAGATTCAATTAACTTTTCAAGTATGACTTGCTTCTGAAAACAGGAACCTTTTGTCTTTCATACCTTTTGGAGGAATAGCCTAGTCAGACTGATGGCCATCTGCCAATTAGGTCTTCAAGGCTCATAATAAAATAATCTTTGTGGATTCAGTGATTTAGGAAACAACTGAGCAGATTAATTCAGATCAGAAGATTAATCAAGAAGACAAGAAAAAAATTAATTTCGCTGAACCAAGAATAACAACAAAGTTCCTCCCAGAAGACAAGTCTCTAATACAAGTTCAATCGTCTCCTGATCAACAGACTTCTCTTCCTTTCCCATGCAAACACCCACTATCTATTACCATTTTTTAACAAATGTCTTACTGATTTAAACAAAATTAGTTTTTTTTCTGAAAGATCAAATAATTTTTATAATGAATATTATACTTAGTATATTTACCTTTATAAACAATTATGTTATTCTCTCAGAAGTATTGTAATATCCTGAAACACGGTGAATCATTCGTATAGCATTTATCAAGTTCGGTATTTCATGTCTCATTGACACCTTAAAGCAGAGTTTTGAGAAAAATTTCACTTTCTATTCTTAGCAACTATATTTCTGTTCTATTGATAACTTCTAAATTACATTTTTCCCTACATCACATGAACCAATCTTCAAAATGCCATGTCATCTTACCAAAACGTTTCTTGTAAAAAAAAAAGCTAATCATGCTCAATATATTTTTAAACCTCAACTAATAAAAACAATAAGACTCTCAGATGATCTGGTGAGAAATCACATTAAAGTTATTAATATGAATATTTTAATATTCTATTTTGATGATCAAAATCGAACACTGATTCAAGAAGTCCAGGTTGCATTTTTTGGCACAAAAAGAAGTATTCTTCTGGCAGCTGACAGTGGTTGTCTGTGATTAATGCTTTTCTTTTCCTTCAAGTACAGCTGTTAAATATACTCTTTGCAATTACACTATGATAACAATCATTACATAAAATATTTCTTTCGGACCTTTCACAAAACTCACAAAACAATCGTCACAACGTTAGTTTAATTAATGAGTGCCTAATTCACTCAATCATCATATGAAACTTCTAAATCTTTCACAGATTTCATGAAATCGTTGGTCAGATCATTAAAATCAAACCGTGGTATTACAAGTATTCTGTAATTCAATCACTTCCAAAGTATTTGGAAAAAAAAAAGAGAAAAAAAGGCAAAAATCGAAAATTCATTAACGTTATCAGGAACTTATCAGAGTTGCAATTCAGAATATCAAGAAAAAGTAATTTTGACTGCCACCCCTCAACAGAGAAGCCAAGCTCCTGGAATTAACTTTGGGCTGTAAACTCAAAGTAAACACTCTAATACTGTGGATAGACATAGCAGGCATTTGCATTTGGCAGGAGAGTGTAAAAGAAAGGCTATATGGTACAAAAACTACCCTCAGTGTCCACATCATCAGCACCACCCTGCCCCCAAATGAAATCAGGAGATTCTGAATCTCTTTTTTAATCCTTGATGAAAAATAAAGCCCTGAATACTGGACTGTATAGAGATTTCTCTGATTCAAAGCCCTGAGTTAAATGCTCAGTCTAAATTTTCATATAGTAAACCACTTCAGATACAAATGTGACTATGTGTGATACTGCGTACACTAAATGCCATATTTTATGCACACACTAAATATCACATTAAATCTGCATGTACCCCATTCCTGATCCACTAATATTTAAAATACTTTTCAGTATCAGACATTAAATTCAACTCAATCCAGAACGTAGTTCTTTTTAGAACAGGATATGTTTAACTTGGAAGTCATTACTTTTAAGTTGAATATCGTAGAAAATCCTACCTAAATTATCTTGATCTATGCAACAACGTTCCAAGAGATGAAACAGAAATTCAGATGTATCCAAATTGTTCCAGATTAAACAAAGAACTATAGTTAACTATCCAGTATTAGTAATATGATGAACTCTTTAATGGGTTTCCACCCACAAATGTCTGTCTTTGTTTAAGATAGATAGATAAAACTAATTTTATCTTCATGACTCCTACGAAGCAGCTCCTCATTATGGCCTGATACCTGGCACCCTCTAGTGATACTCTGAAGAGCTGAAGATAAACAGCTGCTTAGTAATACTGTTTATCATACTCCTCTCTTCTACTATTCCATGTAGTATCAGCTCTATGTCACATACTATCACAGTCTTTTTGCTTCCCCTCAGTTAAAACTTTGAAGTAGGATCCTAAACTGCCAGAAATTCAAACGAAATGCAACACTTCCTGACAGAGGACAGGAGGCAGGTAGGACCAAAACAAGGAGGACTAAAAAACAAAGCAGAATAAGCAATTTTTCCTGGGGTATTTCCTCCTACCATCCTATTCTGCAACAATCATTAGGAACACATACTTGTTCTAATAATTAATAGTTAATACACCTAATAACTGATACTTTGAACTAGGGCTGACTAGTGTACATGGACAACCAATTATTTAAATTCTGACTAGCTGGTACTTCTGCAAATAGAAGCAGCTAATACTGTTTTCAATACGAAAATATTATTTTACCCATTTAGGACCTCATTTGATTACAGCTGTGTAAACATTGAAACATATGGAATTTTCAATGCAAGACATTTTGAGATTCTCGTATTATAATACAAATATGTACCTGTTTTAGCTCATTTTAAAAATAACATTGGCAGCAGGACTGACTTACTAGGCAATCATATGTATTTATGTTTATTGATAAAATACATATTTTAAAGTATATTTTATGTCATATATAATAAACTAATGCTTTAACACTTAGCTTGACAGGCATTTAGAAAAAAATCAGAAAAATTAGGAAAATAGAAAAGTAAATCAGAAAAATTTACTTTTAAGCAAATACAAAGAAGATTTCTTTTGCTCCGGGCATTCTATGTAAATATCTAAACTATGCTTAAAGAATTACAAAAGGCATACTTACAAGATCGTAGTTATAAAGTGGCTGACAAACTTTTTCAAGTATGCGTAATTATTTCACATTATCTTTTGATTCATTTGCTGCATCTGTGATCCTGGCATCTAACTCTTGCCACTTCTAGAGGGAAAACAGTACTGTAAAAAACTTCATATGTAGTGAACTATTTCTTTAACTTGCACTGATTTGCCGGAAGTAAACCTTGGTAAATTAATTTTTAAAAGGCATTGTCAAAGCAGGCAATAAAAGATATTTTCATTTATGATAATTTTTTTCTGTGTCTCTAAAAATGTCTTGTTCTTTCTCTTACTATATTAAGCACACCAGAACCATACCTAAATTTCCCTCTCTTAATTCTCCTCAGGAAATCTCTCTTAGATGCAATGAAACAAAATAAATATTGCAATCCTTGTCTACTATAGTAAAAAACAACATAAAAAAAGAAAAAAAAATAATTATTCTTAGTAGTTTAGAACGCCCAACTTTCAGAACATTAATGACAGCTTTGCAGTTTGGTCCTTTGATCTGCTCAATAATAAAATTAAATTTAGCAGACATACATTCCCAATGCTCTAGTTCAGTCAGTGGACCTGAATCATCAGCTTCTTTCCTAATCTGCTTACTCTCAATCAGAACCTGCAACCAATTTGAAAAAAAAAACAAATGTCTACTATAGAGAATAGACAAATCATTATAAAGAAGAAACACTCTGAGGAGACTAACTTAAAAAGGAACAAGCTTGCAGTTATTGACACATGAAAATGGTTCTGATTTGGAAAAGCATCCTAAGTCTCTTAATCATATTCTTAAACTGAAATGAAGGCAACTAATACATATGTTCAGCTGCTGTCATAAACTGGGTGAATCTCAGCACGTATCCATGTTTTTTTCTTTAATTGGAATCTATTGATTGAAATGCAGCAAACGTAACTTCACTTGTAAAAAACTCGAAGAACTATTTTAATAAAAACATTAAATATCAGACATTAAGTCATAAACGTACTCATTTGTATGTTGATAAACATGCAGTCAGCTCTTTTTACACGTCTTTTACATTTTTATTCTTGTGAGCTAAACACACTAAGCATAGTATGCCCTAATAAGTACAGTATGTCCCAGTCTACACAGATTGTGTATTTTGACAAAGGGTTCTGTGCTTTATCACAGGAGTCTCACACACTAATTTCTTGGATAACTGAGACCTTACCATGTAAGATTTACACAGGATAAAAAAAATGCCCTAATGGGCCTTGTCAAAGTTCTTTCTAAGAGTAGCATCTCATACCATGACTGGCAGCAGAAACTTAACAGGTAATGTATAGAGTATACCTAACTGTATATATATGTGGTCCTCGCCAGTGTTATTACTCCTGCATCCTTCTGTTGTCTCCTACTTACTATTTGTGTATCAACTGTTCAGAAACTCTTATTCTTGCTAGACTGTTAAGTTCCTAGGGATAAGGACTACCTACTTGTGCATAGAAGTGAAGCACAAGTAACCTGAAGCACATGTACCTGAGTAAGAACTCAGGTGGAGATGCAGCTGAAGCCTTCAACTAACTCCAGGTCTCATATCTCATTTATAAATAGCTATACATATTCATGCTGGATTGATGTGTTAAAATAACAACTTACCCGTTCAATTTGTCTATACTGTTATAGATTTTTGGGATAAATCGGAAGAGCCAATCTATGTTGCTCACAAGAAAATTTATTAGCAAGCAATAAATGAGCAAAACAGCGCTGGGTGACCAGGGGTGTCACAGCTCCACCAACGGTTCACACCGAATCACACGGGAAACATCAATTTATTAGACAAAGCATACATATTCATTAATAAAGCATACATATTCGTTAATATGAGTAGGGTTATTACAATTAGTTCTGGGAATGGGTGTGATTATGTTAATTATTTTCAGGAACTCATTATCGTAAGTCTCCTCCCTCTTATCTATGCATTTGTCGTTTGTCGGTTGTGCTGATATTTCCTTATCTAGTTACAAGCTTAGCACATGTTCTTCTAAACCTACTATCTTACATAACAGGATGTTGATCCTGGACCTAAGAATACATTTTTGTTACACGAATCATCCCCTTTTATACAGTCCTTAGTTCCTGTATACGTGGCTTCTAGAATCCTCTGCGTTGTGTCTGCGCTCGCGTGTCCAGTTGCTAGGTGGTCGTTATCTGCCTCCTGGTGGTCGTTGGGATGAAGGCTGAAGTCTTCCTCAGGTGTCCTTTAGGTGACCTGGGTCTTGCTCATGTGCTGTGAGAGTATTGCTATATATACGTGATTAATCAGCAAGCAGTTGTTTACTTAACAGAATGTTTGCGGTTTGTGGTTTCTCTTAGCTAAGTTACAGTAAAGCCTTCTACACCTACATGCGATTTCATGAACAAAGTTAACCCATTCATCACATATACCATATCATAAGTACTTCCTCTAGCTGGTGAACCATGTCAGGATTATCAGCTGCTGCAGTTAGTTTCTCAAAGGACTGGAGTTCAGAAAAATTAATGTAATCTATTTTTTCCAACTCAACAGTTCCTTCAATGCTTAGTATAGCCCCTGGAAAAAAAAGCAGTTACAATACAGAACTGATTAAGACTCTAAAATTAATTTCTACCAGTGTAAACAATTTAAATTTGGAAATATATGTCTGCAATCAGTGTTGTTTCAGTATAATAGCCATTTTACTGCACTTACATAAAACAGAAAATTCTTATTTCAAATCCAGTGTTTCTCCTTAGAAGTAACATCACTCAAGATTTTTTTTTAAGTAAATAATCTACCCATGCATTTATTATGTAAGTAATTGATCATTTTATTTTTCCTTGCAGAACAGGAAAAGTTCCTTACCTATGTGCTAGTGCCTTTAGACAGAAATTCTTAAGTAGAATTCCTGGAAAACTTTGCTGTTTCCTAAATGTAATGCTTACCTTCTAAAGATGAAAGGTATCTGTTAATTGTTTCTACAAAATCCTGTTTGTCTTTTGTATCTTGTTTGGTCTGACTTAAAGCACCTCAATTATTTGTTGCAAGGATAGCAGGGAGAAAAATCTTTTCTATCATATTCTTAATACCACGTAGGAGTCCTTCAGTGGCATCCAAAACACCAAAGAATATATCCTGCATTGTGACAGAATGATTGTTAGTAATACAGTAACTTAGACTGGAAACAGTATTATAAAATCAGTGTATTTTTTCATAAAGGCACTCTAATTTCTCAATTAAAACTTTAATTTAAGGAGACAAAATCTTTACAAAATACTGATATCTACAATGTGATCCTAAGATACTGTTTTCAATAAAAAAGGGAAGTCAGTATGATTTAATACAGTTTAAAAGACTGCCAGGTTATATTTTTGTAATTTCAGTTATTTCCCTATCATACATAAAGTTTGGAAATTTTTAAATAGTACATAGCAATTAAAAATATTCTAAATGTCCCATCTACAACTAGGTTCTAAGTAATGAAATGCAAATAGCAAAAAATGCTCTGAATGTTCATATTTGAAGTTATATTAGAAGCAATTATCTGACTGAATATATATTACTTTGGATCAGATGAAATTTTTGCCTACTTTCCAAAACTAAGCTTTACAAGTTCTGACTATTTTTAATTTTCCAATATTTTAAATGTCCTTCAAATCAGAAAATATTAACATACTTCACGTAACAAACTTCCTAGATGTCCTGGTTTGGCCTAAACCAGGCCGATTTTCCTTTCGGTGATTTTTGCTTTCAGCTAAGTCTCCTCTAAGTAACAGCACTTTCTGAAACTAACTACATGTTTTTGCAGACAGTGTCTGCTTCCAGGACTGATAACGCTCGAAGTTTGTAGTTATCACTGAGGCACTGGTAGGGATGTTGTGCAGAAAGGCTCTTGCTGTACTTGTTCTTGAGAGAAACCAAGGTCACTGCTGAATTCCTCACTGCTTACGAGTGAAGAGCCGAAGGGGGGTCGCAGCTGCAGGGGGGAGCAGACAGGGCAGGTGACCCAAAATTGACCAACGAAGATATTCCATCCCATACACGTCATTCTCGGTATAAAGCGGGGGGATCACGAGGGTCTCGCTCTCTTTCTGCTATGGCCGGTGTCCAGGGAGGACTCCGTCTGTTTTCCTGCTGCCCCCGATCCCGATCCGTGCGTCCCTGAATCCAGCTCTCGACCGTCGCTAGGCCCAGCCTGGGCCTTCCCGGAGCCTGCCCTGCAGTGCCCGTGGTTACGTGGCTGACTTCAGGGGAGCTCAATCTTGGTTTTGTATATATATTTGTATATATTTGATTATTTCTATTATTATTATTATACTTTTTTTTCATTATTATAGTTTATTAAAACTGTTTTAACTTTCCATCCCAGAAGTCTCTCTCCCTTTTCCCTTTCCCTCTGGGGGGAGGGAGGGGGATAACAGAGGGCATCTGCCGCAGGTTTAATAGCCAGCCCAGCTTTAAACCGTGACACTAGAACATAAATTTCCTTTTCTCATCACTTCAGTAAGGAATTTGATGCAAAAGTAATATTTATGACCAATATTGAGACTCTTGATAAAGACAGATCTTTTGTCTTAATTCTAATAGTGCTCTTCCCCCTTCACCTTCTAAGCTCTCAAAAAGAATAAAACATTTTTAATATATAATATAAAGTATATAAATTAATAATGGATTTTCTGCCCAAAGAATGTGAAATCATATTAATTCGAAGACACATATTTAGGACTGATCCTTATCAATTTACTGTCTCTTGAGCACTGCCTGAGTATTAAGATGTGTAGCTATAAATGAGAATGAAGCCTACACTTAACCTAATAATTTGTCTGATATAGTTGTAAAGCAGAAAAACTCATGCTACATAATTTACATAGGATAAATACATATTTAATGCATTCAAAGATACATAAAAGAGAAAGGTACAAGTAAACTTCCTCTCCTGGTATTTGCAACAAAGTCTTTTCAGTCAGTCCTTCTAGTTTAGAGATTTCCTAAAACATACTTAGTGGCTTTAACTTCTTCAAAAACAGCAAGGAGAATGAGAAATTATTCTAAATGCTGACTTCTTTAATAAGAGTCCTGTAAGACACTGAATTCATGAGATATCCTGAGTATTTGCTGAATACAGCTATGCATTGTCTACCCAAAAAGGAGAGCAAAGAGCATGATATAGCTTAACATTCAAAAAATGCAGTTACCAGTAACTTTAGTTATGTGACAACAGCAAAACAAATAATGAAACAAAAATAATTACTTTACAAGTTTTTAGTTTTTAAAATATATGAGAGGATACCTCGTGTATAGTTTTTGCACTTATAGGGCTGTCATTCTTACAACGAACGAAAAATAAGCATAGTCCTACGAATTTGTCTGGTGCACTGTCCACATACAATCGCATCATTTTACTTCCTTTTACAACTCCTGGAATTGTTCGACCACATTCTGAAAAGAATTTCATAGATGTTACTATTTTTAAAAGTAAAGGTATTATAAAATGCTTAAAAATAATATAGTAAAATAAAATTCAACGTAGACATGATTTATTTTCTTCTTTTGTGTGTAAGAAAAGCAAAAATGGCAGAATCCATGGCTGTAATGAACGACACAATTAAAAATCTACACCAAACACATAACATCTGTCTTACAAAGCAATTGTGACACATTGTACTGCACTGACAAATGAATTTGCTCAGGCCTATCATTCTGGGTTAATTTGCTGGTGACTGAGGTACTTTGTTTATTCGCATTCACCCTATCAAACAAGATGTCATGTCTAAGTGAGAAAATAGAGAATAAGAGATACCCTCCGGTCACCTGTGGATATAATCCTATCAATTGGATTGTTTCGTATAAATAGGTAAGGGAACATCATGTTCAGTGCTTAGAGAATCATTAGGGATTTCAGACATTAAATTCTAATTCTCTACTGAGCACTTGAAAACTAAAAAATAAATGCAAATTCAGACAGGTTTTATAGAAGTACTTTCTAATGAACTGGGGGCATAATTCCTGTAAGAAAAAGTTGCAACCACTTTAAGATTTCAGAAGAACTTATCTTTTTATAGCCTTCCTTCCAAGAATGGCTGAAATTGACTGCAATTTTTTGAAACAATTCAACTTGAAGCAAGCATTTAAAATATGAATTTTCAGTCCTTATAGCAAAAGACTGCAAAATTATGAACAAGTAAAAACATATTTTATTCTGGGAAACAGTAAACAAAATTAACAATAGAAGGCACTATTACATCCGCCTGTATTAATATTGCTAAAAATTTACCTATTCCTGGTGCTTTTCCTTCTTGATAGAAAATTTTCAATGTTTTACTTCCTCCCTTGGCAAAAAAAGAATCAAAGGCTTCCAACTGTTAAATCAAAAAGTGAATACGTGTTATCCAAAATATTAAATTTTTATGTGCCCTTAAGACACGCAAAAATAATTTAACCGTGTCACTGTTTAAAGTTTTAGTGGCATGTAATGTTTATCCTCAAATATTGTGTGGAGTTACAAAATAACATAACAGATATTTCAAATATTGCCTTCAAGTACGGAACCTGCACACACAGGTGGCTTAGCTCCTGATTACTGTATGTTTATGGTCTTGTCCAGTAATGCAGAGACACTGGAGACATTCTGTCACTCACAAAGATTCGTAAGTCTAAAGTATCAACTGGAAGTAACTGGTCATAAAAGACTTAAAAACACACACGGCAGATTTGCATGACTTGACATACCCTGCTATTGCTACTCTATCCCTAAATGTAAAAGATTCATTTGTAAAACAGGAGTAGCATGACGTGTGAGGATTTTATTCTGGAGACACGAATTGGCCACATTGGCTTCAAAACCTTCTCATGATGACAGAGATTTTGCCGACCTCTGGCAGGACAATGAGATCACATCTGAGGGAGACCATGTTACCCCAAAATTAGCTTGCTGTACCTGTCCATAAACTGGCCACCCTAAAACACTACAGGTCTCTAGATGGCCATTTTTATTCTGTCGTATTATACAAGGTGCTTTGCATAATAAGGACACAACGCTTTGAAACAGACGCTGTTTGTGTATGGATTATCATTCTGAAGATCTTCCCTGAAATTATAGCTAGGGCTTCCAAAATCCGAATTTTCAAACTGCCCTAGGCAATTTGTGTGTCCTGGTAAAACCAGGATATGTGATTTAGCAGGAAGCGAACAAAGCTCTGAAAAGCACTCAAAGGTTTGGAAGAGATCAGAAGGTACTGATCTGGTCAAAATCCAGATTCTTTCACAGTCTCTGCAGTTATCTGCAAGGATGACTAACTCAACAAGATGTGAATGGGTATTCAAACTGTCCAGCTGAAGGGTTCAACCTTGGTAGTGAGACCTCCTGTTTCCACCTCATCAAAAAAGTCAGAAATTCAGCTAGAAAGTATGTCTGGAGATGCATCACCTGTTCAAGTACAAAGCATACACCTCTAAATGTGGTATATTTCTTATAACCATGATTTTTTTTTTCTCCAAAATATACAAATATAAAATCTGAATCAGAACAGTGACAGGAAAATGAGTGACACCCAGGTGGACAGAATTTAAACCCACTCTTTTGAGAAGAAAACATTGTGCAAAAACAAAATGAGTAAAAGCAAGCCAGCTCTAGAAATGCATGCTGTGCTTTCTCTTTGATTAACAGGCACTATTGAATAACAGGGTTAAAACTGAGAAAAATTCCCCCCAAAAATAGTGAAAGAAGAAAAATTGGTAAAGTACTGAAAGATCAATGACAGAAGTCAGAAAAAGATTCACTACTACAAAAAGCACTCCAACTTGAGAGGAAGAGAAAGGCAAACAGTAAATTTTGGACTTGTATGATTTTACACAGGAGTCAAGACGTGAGCTGTTCCCATGGCTACTGCTTTTTCAAACAGCTTCTCGTTCAAGTCCATGTGGTACAAACACTCGCTGTGTGAATACACATACAGACTAATGAATTAAAGGGTAAAACTTAACTCATGGATGTCAAAGACATGATATGTATATGGGAATTTACTGAAGTTTGTTAAAGGACAATGTTGACACAGCTCCAGCAGCCTAAGCTGTTTGTGAATAAACTAAAACTGGAAACTTTCCAACCATAAGAAGTTTTCAGATGGTCCTGATGACAGCAACCCCCTCCCCCAAAACAAAACAAAAAAAAATGCCTTAAGAACCCAAAGGTTCTCAAGTGTCTGAATTAATCAAACTCAATGTAGAACAGCAGTTTTACATGAAGTCAGGATGATCTAAAACTATATACCACCTAGCAACTGTAAAAAAAGGAAATGTTAGTTGGCTGACAGCACTTAAAGCACCTCTGTGTTGTATAAGCATAAGAAAAACCAGGACTGTTTAAGTACATTTTATGATATATAAAATCAGTAAATAAACAATAAACAACAAATTTGGACTGGGACTAAATTTGGCTTGTAACCGAACAGCTGAAATTCGAACAATTGATTTGTTTGCTCAAAGGAGACAATATCTGGCTGAGTTTTGAATGCTAAGTCAAATCTCTAACAGACAAAAATAACATCATGCAATCAGAGAAGGCAAGGGCCATATCTTTTCACATCCAGCTATACTGAGTTCTGATACTCTGCTAAAAGAAGAGTTTAGCTGGTTGCTCCTGTTTGTTCAAACACTTTGAAACACTATGAAAGACACAAGACTAAAGACACACAAAGAATGACTGAGCTTTCAGAAGTTCCACACCTTTGGAATCTACTCACTCTACAAACCACACTTTATCCCATCTTTTAAACATTCAGAAATAAACAAAGCACTCAAAAGTGGAAATTATATGATGAGTCTTTCCAAATGTAATTACACCAATTAAATGGCACAAGATTAATCTTCCCTCTTATTACTAAATAACACTCTTAATTTTCAAAACGTTCCTACAAAGTTACACATATTTTTGCATAATCTTTGGCATTTCGGTGAGGACTAGCTTAAAAAATAAAGACTATTATCTTTAGAATATAATAATGTCAGGCTGAGATGGATGAAACTTGTTGGAACTGGTAGATGTGACAAGAACTCCTTGGGTCAAAATAACAGCAGCAGTTATATTTTCCTTGAGGTAAGAAAGATGAAAAAGCCACAATCAAAAACCCTGTGAATATTTGCAAATCTGCCAGGAAACTAAGCTGAATGATTTAGTCAGGTATCATTTTAGATGAGTTGTGTGCCTTATTAATCACATTTTCTGGCAGAAACAATCTAAATGATGGATAACACTTCATATCAAAGGGGCAGTCGGCTACATATTTTGATTAAAAATTGAAATCAACAAACATACAGAACACACTCACCGAAGGGACATCCAAAATCATTTCTTCCACAGTTGTTAAGTCCAAACCTAGACTGATACTGAGAACTTCAAATATGTATTTATATGAAGCATCAACTTTTGTTCTTCGATATTCTCTTGCTTCTTTGTATCAAGCCTAAAACATTAAACGTCTTTCAATCTAAAAATACACAAAGTGATCGCAACAACGACCTGCTACTTAATTTGCAACTAATGCTGAAATCTACTGTCTTTTATTATAAGACTACTAGTCTTTAAAAATATCTAAATTTTCAGAGGCTAACAGAAGAACAAATTATTGAGAATTATTATAAGAAGTAAAGTGAACTCTGAGGATATGTCAAGGAAAAGCAAACATTAAATATACTACAGCTAGATTTTAAGATATTTGTGTGCCATATTAACTGGTTTTATTTTCCACAATCAATATTTCAATGTATTATATTAATACAGAAAGGTCACAAATCAATCTAAAACTAAAGTATCTAGAGTGGGTAAATATTTGCAGGAACTAAACTGGGTACAGCTTTGCTTCAGTGTAAATAATTCAGTTACTATCTCTTGCTTCCTTCCTCTATTAATTTAAAGTAAAATGTTAAAATACTGCAAACATTAAAAACAAAGACTCGGTCACTTTCTACCAGGAAAAATTTAATAAAAGAACTGAGTATAAACAAAAAGGAAAGAACAAAAAAAAAAAAAGGAATAATTAATATAAACTGAATTTAATCATCTGAGAAAAGAGCCAGAAATTTATTTCAAGACTTGAGGCTGAATACTAAACCTGTTTTTCTTTTAAAGCTTCTTGAAAGGACAGAGCTCCACTAGTGCTCCGGCAAAACCTAGATATCCTTCGGCTTGCAACAGACTCTTGGGAAGAGGAAAAGCTTGCTATTTGTCGAGTATGGAGAATAGATCTGGCTACAGCATCTTCTGGTGTAACAGGAGCAGGCACAGAACTCTCTGCAGTGAGATGACGCCCAGCACTGTTTGTGGCAGCAAGACCAGGCCCAGCATCTTCCCCAGTGTTTGAACTTTCTTTATTATTTTTTTGTACCCCCTTCATTCTGAAATCTGAAAAAAAAATTGTGTTTGTAACAATCTAGATTTTTCAAGTCTACGTTTTCAAGAAGATCAGAAGGAAGAGCAAGGTAGGGAATAAAAATGCAAAAAACTGACCTCCCACATATATAAATTTAAGAGTCTCATCAAGTCCTCTTCAAGTTCCTAAGATAACAGACATTTATATACGTTTTATGATAGGTTACAAGTGTCAAGCTGAAGATGATTACAGAAAGAGTTCTTTAAAATCATTTACCATATCTTTATACTTTGTGAACATCTTCCTATATAGTAACTTTTAAAAAATATTAGTACTTTCACTGAATATCTGAATTCTGAGAAATAGAAATAGTTTAGAACATAAATGATTTAACTTTTAGTTTGCAAAATATACACACATATTCAGCAACCGAGCTTACAAAAAGGCATACACTTCCATACCAGGTCTTAAAGCATTGCTCACACAAGCACTTACACGTGATTTTTATACGAATGCCCCACCATGCATAACATTAACATGTGTGTTTGCAGAAGCAAGATGGAGGATGTTGGATAGTATTATTTCAGTGAAAAATATTTGATTTAAGATCAGACATCTTCAGCATAATGAAACAGAGTCAAACTTCCTCTTAATTCTGTGCCTAAACCCTGGAATACTGCAGTGCATAGGGAATGGATACCATTCTTCAACAGGAGAAAAGAATTTCTCGGTCCATCTCCTGGTGGCCAAGGACTAGTAGGTTAATCGTCCCAGATGAGGATTTCTAAAATGGCCCAAAACAAAGTATATTCATAGCTGATTGCTAAGCAGTAGGCTGTTATGAAAAGGTGGCTTCTTCCATTTTCTTTCCCTTTCTACCCCACTAGCACATCAGCCTCGGAAAGGTTTGGTTTGTGAATCCCAAGCCCATAATTCAGGGCTACAAAGAAGCACCTAAATCCTCTTTCTCCATGTTTTCCTATCTTGGGGTGCACTCATCTTGCATGTGCTGGCTGCCATCAATCCCATTTGGTAGATCTTAACACTCATAAATTCATATAGAAAATTAAATGTTTTATTCAGTGTGCTCAAATCTACACATGGATTGAGCAACTAGTTTTAAGGCACTGTAAACTCCAGTAGAGCTATACCTAAACTCCTTACCTTGTGTCTAATTCTTCCTCTAAAAATAGCTTGTTCAGTTTCACAGGGTTACTATAATGGAGAAATATTTTATAAAGCAAATGTTAAGATATGCCATTAAGGTCATCCCAGGATAATATAAAAACAGAAGCATGGAAATTGTTATTCTGCTCAGAGGATAATTACTATGAGAATTAAAATAACTATCAAGAATTACCTAGTAGTTTTTGCAAAACCTTAGGGCAGACAATCACATGCGTAACTTCGTTATAGACCCTCTTAGACACTATTGCCTGACTCAGAAAATAAAAAATCAGAAGTGAGGCTGACATGAAAAGCAACGTTTGGTGCTACATTACTATCTCCTTACTTTTGCCCATGAGTAGCAAAGTGGCCACTGTTCTATGGACTTTTGGCATCTGTTATAGAATACCTTTGTCTCTTTCTCGAAGTAAAAATACTAAAAATAACTTAGGAAAGTCATGAAAAAAAAACGAAAATGTAAACTCTAAATTAATTAATTCCTTTCTTTTCTTTCATGTTTATCTGACTGGGCTGGTCACCTATAAGGCTAGCAGGGGTACTTTCCTCCTTGACACTCAGGTGTAATAGGTTGATGTTAATTTCCTTGCCTTTTAACTAGTCCTCTTTAAGCTGGATGGTGAAGTTCCTACCTTTCCCTAAAGCTCAAGGTGAGAGAGGTGCGGTTCTTAAAGCTTGCTTTAAAAACAAAGACCACATGGTATACTGGCATCCTCCCTGCCTCTCCAAACATCTGTACTCAAGACGTCTGTTGGCTCAGCTGGGATTTTCACATTTTTCAAAAAACAGCATGAACTCCAGCTGTCTACCTACCCTGGTTGTAACAGCTCATGTGCTTTTATATTGAAACTTCCTTTCCTGCCCTCCAGGATACCCTAAACCTTGTCTACAGGACATGTTCATGCAAGGAAAGCGAGCCTAGTTTCCAGCACATGTCCTAGAAGGTAGGAGGATGAGGTGAGGGAGGGAAGGAAAAGTGGAGGATTCCTAAGCATGGAACATGAGGAGTACTGACTTCTGGCTCTCTTCTGAAAAGCTGAGGTGCCTCACCCAGCACTTCGGCTTTGGCAGAGAGATGCAGGCAAAGAGCCTCACCGACCTGGCTGGAGCTGTGCCTCACGGAGCTGGGAGCAGCCGCGCAACGGCCCAACCGCCAGCCATTGCCCCCTTAGGCGGCGGCGCAACCGCCTCCAACGCCCGCCGCGAGGAGTCACCTCCGCGCCAGCCCCCTCACGCTCTGCCTCGGTGCTGGGGCTACATAGCGCGGCGGAGGGACACGGCGAGTACGGGTGATGTGATAGCGGCCGGCGGAGGTGGTCCGCGGTAACGGCTGCGGCGCTCGCCCCTTCGCTCCCGCCGCGGGAGGCCGCAGGCGGCCCTTCCCGCCGTTCCTGCGCAGGTAAGGCCAGCCAAAATTGTACCCCCAGCAGCTGAACCGTAATTCTACGGTAAAGACCGTGCTGGGCACCGGAGAGCTCTGCGCGGCGACGTACCGTACGTTCCCGTGCTCAGGGGTTGGCTTTAAACGTACCTGTGGAAGTTACCTAAGCAACGCAGTGAGAATGCTGCTCTGCGAAAGTGCTTTTCTCTCAATTATCAAAAGTGTATTTTTTTCCCCAGAGTATTCAATCCTGTTTTTCATGACGAGTTTTAGAAAAAAAAAATTATTATTTTTCACCTGAAATAACTTCATACTAAAATGCCACAGCGCCACTCCAAAGGGCGCCAAATCTGAACCCTCCCGCAGCCCCTGCAGGCAAAGGCAGAGCCCAGCACGGCTCGGTACCAACCAGCGCCCCGAGCTGTGCCGCAAGCAGGGCTGAGGGCACAGGGCCGGGTTCCCAGCCCGCCCTCGGGTGCCGGCAGCCGGAAGGATTTACAAAAACGCACCGTGCCGTTGGAGCCGGACACCCTGCGCCTGCTTTAGGCGTTTATGGTCCCCTCTGCCCGCGAGCGGCAGCTGGAGGGGCGCATCGTCACGGCAACCTAGACGGTCCACGGTTTCATTCCACGCTTCAGCTAATTAACTCCACACCCAGGCAGCTTCTCGTTAACGCTTATTAGGAACGAACAGGCATCCCTAAATCTAACCAGGCACCCCTACAGCACCCCCTGGGCGTCCCCGCTAAGCAGCGGCCCGCCTGCAGGGAGGACGCCCCCCGGGGCGGAGCGGGGCGAGGCACCGCCTTCCTACGGGCGCCGTCGCGTCGTCCTCCTCTGCCGACATGGCGGCCTCGGCAGAGCTAAGCGGCCTCAGCGATGAGGCAGCCTACGGTGCCTGCTCGGAGCCGGATGCCAGCACGAAGGTGAGGTGGATGGGAGTGACAAGGATGCCCTGGGGGTGACGAGGGCGCCCTAGGGCTGCGGAAGCGCCGGTCGCCCGCTCCCCTCCAACCCCCAGCTCTTTGCCGGGCGGACGTGCGGTGGATAGGAGGCGGCATGGGGCCGGGAAGGGTCCGGCGTGAGGGAGCGAGAGGGGCGGGCGGAGATGGCTGGGCAGGGAGCTGCCCAGGCACTCGGGGTGCGCCGCCCCGCCTTGTGCGGGGAGATGGTCCCGGCGTCGGCCAGCCCGGCTCGGTTTCGCGTTTCGAGGTGAAGGGCGGATCGGCTGGGCCGGTTGTTGTGACCCCCCGGCCCGCGTCCCGGCCCGCCATGGCGCGCTCAGCCGGGTGGGCGGCGGTGCTGGTGCACGGAGCGTCGGTCCTGCTGGAGCTAGGAGAGCCAGGCCCGCTCCGCGCTTGCCGGGGGCCATAGGGTGCTCCGAGGGCTCTTCAGCCAGCACCTGCCAGGGTTGCAAAAAAAATCCCCCAAAACATCCCAAACTCTTTTTTTTTTTAATTAGGAGAACCTTGTAATTGCACTTCTGTTGTTTTACATCTGTCTTTTTTTTTTTTTTAATACATCTGTCAAGGCTATCCTACTGTTCACTTTTCATCCACTTAGTTGTTCATTAGCCCTTGGTATATAAAGTGGCTTGAGGAATATATGGTATATATGGCTTGAGGAAAATACCCTTAGAAAATTGCAGGCAGGTTTTGCTGCCAAAGTATCATCAAGCTTGACACAAATTCAGCACCTGTGCAATGAAATAATAAATATAATTAGTCCAGGAGTTTAGCTGTGTGTCTGCAGTGAGGCCTGCTATCAAATATTCATGTGCCTACTGTGCTGCATGCACAAGTGGTTCATGTGCAGTACAGCTCCATAAAAGAATAATAAACATAAGAATGATACCCTTTTTTTTGATACCACTGATAATATATAATATATATTGAGTGATACCAGTGGTGTTATTGTTTATTTGTTTTAAACATTATGTTACAAAGGCATATTTATTTAACACAAATCTGTACGTGTAGGATCAAGATAAAAGGTTTTATTTACACTTAAATGTAGTACTCCGTTTGTTACTTCTAAACCTGCTAGTTTTAGATTCATTATTAACTGGCATCTTTGTTAATAGCCATAATTAAGTTCTGGTTGATGTATAAATAATAAACCTTTTTTTTCCCCACAGGATTTTTTGTTGCAGCAGACAATGTTAAGAGTAAAGGATCCTAAGAAATCACTGGATTTTTATACAAGAGTTCTTGGAATGACGTGAGTAGAAGTTGTATGCCACAATAAGTTGTTTTTTTTTTTCCTACTGTTCTTCTGAAAAGTTTTTGTTATTTTGATGTAATTATACTAATTGGTCTAAGTACATAAACAATGCTGGCCCATCAGCTGATGCCCAGTTGGACAGTCTGGCAATCTCTGAGAACTCCCACAGCACAGTTAGTGCCTAAGCTGCAAATGAACTAATACTGGCCTTGACTAGAAATTTCTTTTTTTCTTAAATAGGTCATTAATTATCAGTGTACAACTTGCTTACTTCCTCCTCACTGAGCCTGCAGCTAACTGGTAACTTTTATGACAGTGCTTATAATCAGGAGTCATTGCTATAAATCTTGAAATTAAGTTTTCCACTAGTTCTCAGATGTGGCTTATGACCACCTCGGTCATAAGAGACCAAGGCAGTGGAAGCTGGAGACAAGGTCCGAACTCAGTCTTTTGGAGAAGGCCGTTGGGAGGCAGATGCCCTGCAGTAGCCTAACGTGTTTATGCTAAGGCTCAGTGCACATTCTTGACATTTGAAATGAGTTATTTCATAACAAAATTCTAGTATATTTTTAAACATCTTGAAATGAGTCCAGACTAAAGTAAAATAAGCTACTTCCACTTTAGTGAAGATGTGGGTGTGAAAAAACAAAAATTAAATACCTAGTAAGCTGAAAAGGAAATTAGATTTATTTTGCATGCCTGCTTCTTCTAGTTAAACGTCCTGCATAAAAATGGTTTGAAGTATGCCACAGCATCTCTGGAAATTAGGTGAAAATAGAGATGTATCAAATATTTCACCGGAAAGTGGGTGACTTTTTGCATCTAGTAAAAGGATAAATTTTATAAGCAGCTTTCTCCTCAAGTATTTTTTAGTTGCTTAAATTGTCACATTTGAAATGGATTTTATCATTATACATAGCTATTGAAATTGTAAAAATATTTCATCTAAAGGTATGTTTGTTTTTTAATCCTGCTGTGTTCTTAAACTTTGTCTGGTGCCAGTGAGCTCCCCAGAACGACTAAGTTTCAAAGTAAATCTTTTTATTCCTTGGTGATGTTTTAAAGTGGATAAACATAAAGATCTTCCTGAGGAAATACCAACAAGTAACAGAGTGGCAACCTCAAGACCTGAGCCTTTGTACTGGGTTTGCTATTCAGTTACTAATAATTTGGCTTTTAAGCATCTGATTCTTCAAATTTTTGTAGGTTTGTAATGTGTTCTGGACTGTTTCTATGTGATAGTTCAAAATGTAGCTATTTTAAGATGTGGATTGCAGTCGGAAAGGCAAAAAATCACAGCAGTAATTCTTCTATGGGGGAAGCGTCTTGGTTTATTTGCAAGTTACCTGATGGCCTTTTAAAGTTACTATTTCAAAATATTTGTTGCCATTTAGACTGCTTCAAAAATTTGACTTTCCTGCTATGAAGTTCTCGCTCTATTTCCTGGCGTATGAAGATAAAAATGATATCCCGAAAGATAAAACTGAGAGAACAGCTTGGACCTTCTCTAGAAAAGCTACGCTTGAACTGACACAGTAAGTATTAATATAATAAGAGATGACATTTAGCTAACAGTGATTAAGCAGAAGTGGATGAGTGTAAATCCTGTTGGATTGAATTTAAAAATGTAAACAGTACTGTCAAAACATCTTTAGTGTCATAAAGCCTTAAAATATGGCTGAGATCTTGGATGCTTGGCAAGCTTAATCTTTCTCTTTCCAGAGCTCTTTCAAACTGCTAGGTGGAGAGTGGAACATAAACAGGAAATAATGCTTGCTGTATTTTGAGTGCCATCTGGGCAGGGAAGCCACAGAATTTAGGAAAACCCAGTGTGGTTAGAATTCCCTTTGGATCCCCAGAGCATCCTAATAATGGATAACTATTGCTTTGGCATCTGATCAAAAGAGGTATTAAATCAAAACATACACTTCCCATAAACAGGACAATTTGGTTAATGCTACTAATCGTTGTAATTGTGCAGAAAGATTCTCCTAAATACCCCACTGTCTTGCTTGGCTTCAGGACCTGCTACCCTCACTGTTCCCCAGTGATGGGTAGATAAACTGACTCATGCAGCGCAACCTTCTCTCTGTTCTGATGAGACAGGTGTGTCTCTGGCTCGTTCCAGTGTAGAACCTGAATGCTAGTGAAGGGCTGTGAACACGACTGGATTAGCCCCGAGACTATCCCTAGGACCTGTGACTAGGGAAAATCTTGATAGTTTAATGAATGCAGCCAACAGCTGAAATTCTCTGGTTTCTTAGGAGAAACAACTTATCCTCCTGAGGAAATGGAGTGTTTAGGATTTGTTAATTTCTATGCTTTTCTTCAATATGTAATAATTACTTTTTACAGCAACTGGGGCACTGAAAATGATGAGAAACAGTCTTACCACAATGGCAATTCAGATCCCCGAGGATTTGGTAGGTCTTTAGTTTTGTGTTTGTAGGTTTTAAGCTTTGGTTTATTGTGATTACATTTTTTCTCTGGTGTATTGGGGAAAAATGGAATTTCAAATGTATTTTAGAAAACATCTATATAAATTCTGTGCAAAGGTTGTTGGATAAGTGTACACTGTAGGCTTTATTTTAATGAGAACTAGTAGAGAAAATATTTTAAACTTGTATGGGTGAAAAAACTTTTCTAATAGGTTACTTTGAAGAAAATGTACTAGCACTAGGAAAGAAGGGAACTTGCATCTCATCCTTTATCTCTTCTTCCAGCATGTATGCTGTGAAAGATCATGAAAATAGGTGAACAAATGTGTTTCAGGGTAATGAGCCACAGTTACGCTTTTTATAAAGAATCTAATCCTTCGGCAAGCAACACATGCTAATAGTAACTACTGAATGAAGAACAGTAATTGCTGTTGTGGATCAGATTATCATGGCGTTTAGACTAATTTACATTGGGATTTCTATTTTATAATGCACTGGTTACTCATTTTAAGCTAGAAGGAGAATTCTGTCTGTCTGTAGCACTGAGGATAGTATTTGTGTGGCTCGATCTGGTATTTTGAGTGCTTGAAAGGTCACTGGCTTGTGAATTAAGTTTCATACTCAGTCTAGCCACTTGATATTTAAAGCTTCTGAACTGATTTATAAGCTCAGGCCTTGCATAGTGCTGTTGTTAGTCTCTACAAATACAGGATTAATGATAACCTCCTTGTCCTGTTGAACTGAAGAAATGCAACAAAATCTTGTTATGGGGACGTGCTTCGAGAAATGAAATACAGATAAAACCGTTTGATTGAAAATCTTATTTTTTCCTACTCTAGATAATATTCTCACCTAAATAATGAGATATTTTAACTCTAAAGTTCCTATTTTAAAAGGCATTATCAAAAAAGCCAACTTTCTGAAGGAGAATAATGTTGAAGCAATGTTTTTCTTGTATACAATCATATCTTATGTGAACTACAGCATGTAAACTTTTTTCCTAGCATACCTAGCAGTACTTACAGTGTTTTTCACTCTTTTTACCTTGTTGCACAGGACACATTGGAATTGCTGTCCCTGATGTTTATAAAACTTGTAAGAGGTTTGAAGAACTAGGAGTGAAATTTGTGAAGAAACCAGATGATGGTAAGTCTTGATCAGAAATGCAAGTCAATTTTTTTCCTTGCTTTTAATATGTTCTGCCTAGTAGATCTTCCTGGGAAACTGGGTAATACATTTCTAGTAGTTGTGACTGCTCAGAAACTGCTAGAACCAGTTACCCCTGCACCCTCTTACAGAGGGCAAAACTGACAATAGATCTATCTCAGTACCAACAGTTAATCAGTCTAGCTAGGTGCCTTCTGTATGTAGTCTGACCTTCGTCAAAATTCACATGCTCTGTTGATGTCATAGTTTACTATGTATACTACTGCCTGGAGTTATTACAGATTTTACTTTAACATGGATCAAATTCCCACATTTCATACTTGTTTGGTTCTTATCATATGAAAACAAGATGACTCGGAAGACATAATTACCGCCACCCATTAAAACCGAGTAATTCTTGATTTTTCTGGCTATTTTTATTTAAATCCACCTAACACCACCTACTAGCTAATTATCATTTTAACTGTTCTGTCAGCTTTGGTAGAAATAGCCTCATTAGTCTATAGCATATTTGACTTTTTAGTAAAAAATGCATAACGTAGAGCTCAAATGTCTAGAGAGTACATAAACAAAGAATGTCTATGTCAAAATAGCCTAAAATGCAGAAATCAGTGGTGAAAAGTCTTGCATTTTTCAACTGGATTCTCTTTCATGAAGAGACCTCGTGAGAGTTTTATGACTGATGCGTTCCAAAACGGGCATCTAATACTCATCAGCATGCACAAATCTGTGATACTTCTTCCTTCTGGCTATAGAAACTAGACTGTGGCCTGTAGTAACAGTGGGGTTTTTTAGTTTGAAAGTAACATTGGTACATGAGGCTTCAGTTTACATGTATTGGAATCGATCTTTTAGATTCCTTGCTAGAGGAGTAAGAACAAGTAATTGAAGACAGACTTAAGTGATTTTCATCATATTCACTGTGTTCTCAGCTGAAGCAAATGTAAGAAGTGTAGCTGAAAACTTAATTTGAACATGGATTTCTTGATTTAAAAACTGAACGTAGTATTTCTAGCATTTTGGAGTTTCTGAGCCCTTTTTAATTCTTTCAGCACCTGTTGAACCCTGAGAGAGTTGAAGTGAGAGATCCTGACTTTGATTCTGTATCACTGCACAGCTCTAAGGACACAAGAGGAGAAGCTTAGACTGTAAATGGAATAAATCCCAGGAAAGAACTCTTGAAGCAGTCAAGGCAGGGGGAGAGCAAAAGCTGTTTTTTAACATTAAGAAATGAAATTGGTGCAGCAAATGCCGAGGAGGAGGAAGTTTGGGACTTCACATTCATTGTTTGTGGAGGAGTCTGAGAGACCCAATGTTATTTTTTTTCCTACATTACTTAATCAAACATCTACTATTCTCTCAGAAGTTTTTGCAACTAGAATATATTAAGAATTACATTGGTTCTATTACAGTAAATAGCCTCATAAAGCAAGTGTGTGGTTAACACGTTAAGATGACATGTTAAACTTTGCTATCCTGATCTACTGTTGAAGAGAACTTTTGGGGACTCAGTTTTAATAAGTAATATTTTTTCCAACAGTAAAATTTAAAACATTCCTGCCCTGCATTTCTGTTTTATGAAGGGATGCAAATATGTACTGTAAACCACATTGGGGGGAAAACCAAACAAAAGCCAGTAACATAAAACTTCAGTGTGGAGGCAGGAATGATGGGAGAGGAACACAGGATTTTATACTGGCAAAGCCAGATACCAAGAAAATATCTCAAAACATCCTGGAGTACAAAAATATTTTTCTGAGTTTAGAGGATGAACACTTACAGGGGCATAATGCAGAAAACTCCAGTCAACAAAAAATAAAATTTCAAAGTGACTTTAAACTACAGCTTAGTTGAGAGTAAGATTGCCAATTTAGCATACACAGATCTAATGCTAATTAAAAACTAATCTGGATGTTTTCAAAATTAGCTGTCTAAATTTAACCTAATTCTCATGCAAAAGAAAAAAAGGAAAAATATTTTTCAAAGTAGTCATAACATTAA
The DNA here is from genome assembly GCF_013368605.1 of Nyctibius grandis. NCBI lineage: Eukaryota > Metazoa > Chordata > Aves > Nyctibiiformes > Nyctibiidae > Nyctibius > Nyctibius grandis. Next base: position 34,350,970 of record NC_090658.1, read on the forward strand.
GAACTAATCATGTAGTCTTAACTTTATCTTGTATTTTTTTTTCTAATAGGTAAAATGAAAGGACTTGCATTTGTTCAGGATCCTGATGGCTACTGGATTGAAATTTTGAACCCTAACCACATGGTGACTCTTACTTAGTTCTAATGAAGTATATTATATGAGAGATACCCACTTTCAGTCCTCTGATGAAAATCTGTAACAGCATTTGTGAAATTCTCACTTAGTGGAGAGGAATCAGTGATGTTCAGAGTCTCCTCTAAAACTATCCCCTGGGACCTTGCTGTACTTGAATTCCTTTTTTCTTGTCCTGTGATGCCACTGCAATTTGTTTCCAATTAGGAATACTCAACCATTTTTTGGAAGAGCATTTTCACAGGTTCTCCTTTTAAACATTATGTTAATATTTCACTAAACACTACCAAAAGATACGTGACCAGAAATTCACTGCATTTCACACTGTTTAGATTTAAACTGACAAAAAAAAAAAAATCGTGTGTTTCTACTGCTAAGCTTCAACAAGGAGGAAAAAATTACCCAAAACTTCAGAATATTTTTGTAATGAAGTCAAAAGATCCTGAAGGCTTCATGCCCTATCTTGTATACAAGAAAATAAAATGTCAACCTAACTTTGACTTGAGTAGTAGCATGTTTATAAAAGTCCTAATGTTGTATTATGCCAGGCAAAAATCTTTGAGGAGCAGCCTTAAACAAGAAACTTTATGGAGGCAACAAATCAATCCAGCAGAAAGAGTTCAGTCTTTTAGCTTCTGGCTGCTGATTGACAGCCAAGATAAAAGGTCTCATAGTTGCTAACTCACAGTGATCCTTCTTGTCTCTTCCAACACTAGAAAGAACTTGCTCATAATTTTTGTTTTAATCAAAGTCTGGGGCTATATTTAACTTAAACACTCTGTATGTTCTGCATTAGGAAATTAACGAAAATCTGAAACAACAGTTTCCTACTAGTAGATGTTTTGATCTGCCCTCTCAAAACAAGCAATGGTTACTGAAATGATACCAGTAAACAGCAGGAAAACATGTAACATTTACATATGTTACACAAATTATTTGATTATAAGCTGTTCCACCTGTCACAAACAGTGTAAACAATGTCAAGTTTTGAAATCCTGTTGTTTCTTCCAACAACCAAAAAACCCTCTGCCCTCTCTTAGTGTGGTTCAAGCAGCGCTTAACTCCTGCTAAGTCTTCAGTTATGCGACTATTGCATAGTGTAATGGCATTGCAGTTTACTTCCAAATAAAGCATTGCTGAAAAGTACAAAATAATTTTAAAGCAGTATGACCTGTTGTTTTGCTAATTGTTGAATCCTAGATAACCAAAAGGCTATTTGTTTTGGTTTGTGGATTCTTTTTTGAGAAGAAATCTAGTGATGAAGTGGGAGTACAGTAGTGAAGAAGATAACTGTGTGACTTGATCTTTTTGCTTAGCCTGCACCCGGGGCTAAACAATAACCAGTTGTTCTATCACCCAATGTCCCTTCCCCAACAGAGAAAGGGAATTGGGAAAAGGAGAGAGACTCATAGGTTAAAATGTAAACAGATTTACTAAAATAAGGGAACCAGTATCAATAGTAATACAAAACCACACAAAGTTATACTTAGCCCACAGAGTGGTGGCAAGTTGCTCCAGGGATAGCAATTGTTGAGAAGAAGAAGGGGAGAAGAGAGCAGAGCAAAAAGAGGCCCACCCCTCCCCAGCAAGTTTCCCATTTATAGTGAACCTGACATTAATATTACAGAATGCACCTGTGGGCCAGCCTGGGTCAGCTGCCCTGGATTTAACTGCTAAGGGCCTTGATCACCATACCACAGCCTGCCACAAACTAAAACAAAATGTAACAGAAACTTTATTCTATAAACTGTATCCCCACAAAACCATGACACTTGATTAGCAGGACGTTTTAGTAACTTAATGTGCAGAGTTAATAATAGCTGTCAATAACTCCCTGGTTTATAAATTAAAACAGAAATGTAGAAAGTATTGCATTTGATTTCTGCTATGCTAATACATGTTAATGACAAATGCTAAGTATTGCTGTCCTCTCTCTTTATCTGAAAAATCCTTAATTGTCTGCCTCATCTTAACAACACAGCATATATAAACTTAGTAATTTTACAGAGCTCCACATAAAAAATAATTCATAAAACTTAATCCAAGATATTTTGTTTACCCTTGGAAATGAGTAAAATAGATTATATGCTTCATCTGAGCTTTAGGTGTTGTGTCACGGTTTAAAGCTGGGCCAGTTATTAAACCTGTGGCAGATGCCCTCTGTTATCCCCCCCCCCTCCCCCCAGAGGGAAAGGGAAAAGGGAGAGAGGCTTCCGGGTTGGAAAGTTAAAACAGTTTTAATAAACTATAATAATGAAAAAAAAATAATAATAATAATAATAGAAATAATCAAATATATACAAATATATATACAAAACCAAGATTGAGCTCCCCTGAAGTCAGCCACGTCACCACCGGCACTGCAGGGCAGGCTCCGGGAAGGCCCAGGCTGGGCCTAGCAACGGTCGAGAGCTGGATTCAGGGATGCACGGATCGGGATCGGGGGCAGCAGGAAAACAGACGGAGTCCTCCTTGGACACCGGCCATAGCAGAAAAAGAGCGCGACCCTCGTGATCCCCCCCCTTTATACCGAGAATGACGTGTGTGGAATGGAATACCCTCGTTGGTCAATTTTGGGTCACCTGCCCTGTCTGCTCCCCCCTGCAGCTGCGACCCCCCCCTTCGGCTTTTCACTTGTAAGCAGTGAGGAATTCATCAGTGACCTTGGTTTCTCTAAGAATAAGTACAGCAAGAGCCTTACTGCACAACATCCCTACCGGTGCCTCAGCGATAACTACAAACTTCGGGCGTTATCAGTCTTGGAGGCAGACACTGTCTGCAAACATGCAGTTACTTAGAGGAGACTTAGCTGAAAGCAAAAATCACTGAAAGGAAAATCGGCCTGGTTTAGGCCAAACCAGGACAGTGTTGGAAAAGAGAATGTGAGAACTATTGTTCTGCTTAATACCCCCTATGGATGTGCAAGCAATCATAAACTCATTGGAAGGTAGACATAGTAATGCAAAAAATCTTTTTTTTTTAGTTTTCTGTTATATGAAGCAACCACGATATTTTAAATGGTCGTTTGTATATTTTCTGGCTGATCTCTACAGTGTCCACAGATACTGTGCTTTAGGTGGTGCCTTATCAGTGTCATTCATACACAATAGATTCTTTCCCTTGAGTATTTGCCAAGTTGCCTTTTTTCTGCAATAATCAACACTGTTGGTTCATTGTTGTATTCTCTATTTCTGCCCTCCTGTACTGCCAGAACTAATACCTACCCTGTTCCCTGCCTTGTTCCTTGTGCGGTTATTCTCCTGTATGTTAGGTCATTTTGATAGGGACAATATAGTTACCACTGGTTGGAGCAAGATCTCCTGAGTAGGTGAGCTGTCTTGATAGCTGTCACCACATGATCTCACAGTCGTCTTCCTCCCAGATGTGGGGCTTTTGACATTGCACTTCCTGCCCCAGGCAGGCTAATTCAGCTTAATAAAGTGGCAAAGATTTTCTTGAATGCTGGGTTAGTTTTATACCAAGTTGATTATGTAGAAATGAGAAGCCAGTTCAAGGCTCCTTAGTTTCCTGAAGGAGTAAATAAAGCTGTTCCTTTCAGCAGAAAGTTAGGTTGGCGCAGTTGACTCATGAAATCTCACCCTACTTTAAAAAAGGTACACAATATTGCAGAATACCTTACAGCAGTAATTAAGAGACTCTGAAGACTACTGTAGTGTAATTTATCTTCTGAGGTTAGTAGGATAAGAATAGTGCCAACAAGCATGAGAGCTACAGCAATGAGACAAAGCACTCAGCTGATTGCAGCTAAACTGTTTTTCATGTACATCCCTTCTGCTGCTGGTATTCTGAAATAGGAACTTGAAGTAAAACTCAGCTGAAGCACAAGTGCTAACTGCAGTTCCTTACCATTCAGAATCTCTCATTAGATTGTGTGAGTAGAAAAAATAGACTAATAGTAGTCTAAGTGAAGTTGTCTAAAACTAAGTTTTATTTCAGTCGCTACAGATGTATCATCTAAAGCTTTATGACCAAGGCCTTGGCAAGGAAAATATCAAAATTTTGCAAACATGTAACTTGGTGGTTCATTTGTATCAACATACAGTGTTTCATTTGGACTTGTTTCGCTACACGTCAAAGTACAGGTGTGTGTGACTGGTAAAGCTATTGACCCAATTGTATGGGATGCAGTAATTAAAACCGGAATAGTTCATAAATCAGATGAGTAAGTCAAAGGGTGTGCATAAGTAGTTCAGTGGATAACTACACAAGGAGGAGCAGGCTATGCTGAAGGTTCTCTGCTCAGTACTTGGAAGTTACTCTAAGCACGTTTGCTAATCTTGGAATAACCCGTGGTTTTTTTATGTGCTTGACAAAGTATAGACAACATGATAGATGATGAGATAATAAAGAGGAAACTAGTAAAAAAACACTGGCACGTACAAACTAATTACAGCAGTATCATGAAGTGGACAAGGTATGGTGGGGTTTTTTTAGAAAAAAAAGTTACTGCTGCTTGCCATACTGAGAACTAATTAAAACCAGTATTCTCAGTTATGAAATCCAAGAATAAACTACTAAAGAAAAACACTTAATGATGATTCTTTTAGCCTGCAACAGATGTTAAAGACTTTAAATGTAAAAACTTTTGATTTTGAAATTATTCAATGTTCTTACTGATTACAGACAATGCTGTTTTTACTTCTTCCAAGGTAATGATTCTTTTCTGCTAAATAAAGCATGGCATTAAATACCATGTAGTGCTTTGCCACTTGGAGGGCCTAAATTTAGCTTTGTACAGTACATTAGAAATTAATCTAATGGTCACATAGAGACGAGCCCACATTCTCCTTACAGACAGGAAGAGGTTCTCATTACTGAGGAAAGCAGAACACATACCAGTTGGCAACAGACTGGCAAGCACACCGTTACACTTAAAGGAAACACGTATGTTGGACGTAGTCGAGCACCAGCAGATGAGAGCAACTGGGAAGGTTAAACATCAGTTGCTATTTTATAGGGGCCGGACATTTAAGCGTCCCTGTTGTCTGAACAAGTGCCCGGTTTCTGACAAATGCTGGCATCTGCTGACACGTTGGCTGTGGCCCGCAGGCAGGAGGGTGCAGCCGCGAAGGTCCCCTGCCTGGGACACCGCTATTTCAGCACGCCTAGAGAAGCTTCGCCGGCGCTGCAGCGGCCGCCCGGCTCTCCCTGCTCACCGAGCGCAGGCGGCGCTCCCGGGGCCGCTCGCCGCCCCCACCCTCCCGCCGAGGGGTGCCAAGGCGCGGTGCCGGCGGGCTGGTCGGCCTTTCAGCCGCCCCAGGCCTAGCGACTCCCCTCACTGGGGGAACCGGCGTCGCGACTTGCTGCGGACGCGCCCGCGGCCCGCCCCACCAGCCCTGCCGCGGGGCCCGAGCCCCAAGTGCTCTCCCCAAGGCTCGGCCCCGCGGGCACTGCTTGCCACCGGCCGCCTCCGCTCTGTGGCCGGAAAAGGAAACCTGGCGCCGCCCGAACGGAACTGCGGAGGCCGCAGCGAGCCCACGCCGCCACCGGGACCCGCTCCTGAGGGTGCTCGCCTACGTCAGCACGCAGGACGACGGCTGCGGTTGCTAAGTGGCGTCAGCGCGCCGGTTCACGTAGCGACAGCGGCGGGGCGGGGGGTGGGGGCCTTGGCGGCGGTTGGACTGGTGAGTCCCGGGGGAAGGTTGTGGTCGGGCGCGGCGGCCGTTTCCCCCCTGCGGAGCGGGTTCCTGCCGACCGGGCGGCGGCTCCCGAGGCCTCCCCCGCGGTGGGCTCCGGCCCCTCGGCGGGCCGACGTGCTGCTCCCACCGGGAGCGGGCGGCGGGGCGGGCGCGGGCCGAGGGAGCGCCGCCGCCGGGAGCGCGGGCCGCCTGCGGGAAGCTGCTGGGCGCATCAGGCCTCACCTGAAGCGCCTTTTTGCGGAGGTGGGAGGGAGAGGGAGAGGGAGGGGGGCGGCCGAGCGGGCGGGGGTCACCTCCTCGGCACCTCCAGACTTGGGAGGCGGCTTCTGGGCAGGCGGCGGCCCTGGCTTCCCCGGGCGCGACCTTGGGCGGATCGCTGGCTCTCGGCCGCCCTCTCTTCCCTGGGTCCGGTGCGCCTGCTTCACCTGCCCTCCCCTGTGCCCGCCCCTGCGCTTTGCAAGACCCTCTTGTGGCTTGCTTTTATTTATTTACTTATCATATTCGTTCAATATTTTGACGCTTTGATGGTACACACGATATTTTCACAGGTTCTTCTGGGGTCTTAGTACTTAACTACTCTTGCAAGTTGCGCGTTGCTGTGATTCATTGACCTTACTTTTGACTTAGAAGCAGCTGTCATGTTATCAGACTTTAAAAGAAACAACTTGGTGTTAACTTGTTACCAGTCTGCCTGTGATGTGGCTTGCCCAGCAATGCTCTTTGCTCACGTTATTTTTCAAGTACAGCACACAGACCCCGCCCAAAGCCCTGTGCTGGGATCACTTAATTTTTTGTGTTTTAAGATTTAATTTGAGCCTACTCACAATGCAGGGGTATGAGGCATGTGTTATGTCACAAATCTGTAAATCGTGTGCGTGAAGTATACTATTGTGTTGGGGTCTGTTCACTCATATCTATCTAAGAAAAACCCACAAGAATTTTCATAAGTGGTTTTTGAATGTGTTTTGATAGTACAAGCCAATCTGGTAACAGACATTACTTGTAGGAACAAATATTTATGTATCACACGTTACTCTCCAAAACCAGGTGATCTTCTTTGTCAAATACCTGTTTTCAATTTGCTGGATTAAGGTGTGGTTACTTTTTAGTTCATCAGACTACCTAAAAATACTTTTTCTTCCTTTTCCTACCTTGCCCCGTTAAACATATACTTTAATGAAGATTAGTGTCTCTCTTGTGAGATAATTCACAGATCAAGATATCATCTGTTTAGCAAATTAATTATAGTTTATTTTTCCTGCTGGCAGGTATGATGGGAAGAATAATAATAATCTATACTTTTAGAGAGACTCATTATGTTGGTTATGTATTTAAACAAATAAAGCCTCTATATTTTTGTATTTCCTCACCCTACAGTTTTGTTTTGTTTTCCTGTTTGTAAAATTAAAGGCTTGCACAGGAGAAAGATCTGCAACTGCCTGAAGTATTATAAAAAAAACAACCACCAAAACCCAAACAAACCCCCAAAACCTTTAGTTAGTTCTTAGGAAAGAACATTTAGAGAACTTTGGATGTGTAGGGAATGTGTGTGATACAGTTTGGTTTAATTAGAACACCCATGCTGGAAAAAAAGTTTTCTCAGGGGCATTAATGCTGTAGCAAGAATGTCAGGATGAAATTTTTGTGGCGTATAATGAACAAATGAATGGCAATATGTTACCATCTTCTTTTGACAGTTAAAAAAATGGTCAAAATTAAATGATGACGAAATTCTAGTGCTATGTTGTAACGTTATTAGAAGCTTTACCATAGAATGGAGGAATTTTTAAGGATTTATTTCCACAAAAATTTTAACTGAGAAATATGCATCTCACTCACTTTTGCCATAGGCTACATGCCCCCAGTTTCTCATGGTATATATTTCATGCATTGTTTCAGGACATGGTACACTTGTTGCTGTGCCGATAGATGTGCTGAGTAGTGTTTCTATGAGCTTGCTGTTCAATCTGTCTGTTGTTCAGAATGGTGAAGAACCCTAATTTTCAGGAAGTTGGTCATCTACCTACAGGCTACATCCACTGAAAATTTTCAGACAGCTTTACTGGTGAGCAGACCAATGTATTCTCTTGAGATTTTAACTTAAGTTGTATTCCGTTTTAACCAGGTTGTATTGAGTGCATTAAAACCTATTTTATATGTGTGTTAATAAATAATCTGCACTTAGTATATTGTTCTTTGTACCTAGCTAAACTTCTTCCTGCTTTTCTATCGGAGGACTGTGTCTCCGAGCAGAACATAAAACGTTAGCACTGCAGCACTTAAGTAATGGGAATGTGTTTGCAGATGAGCAACCTACCATGTTCTGTGAGTGTATGGTAATAGAAATTGTAATTAAAGTAATGTTTTGCTGGAATTTATTTGTTATGGAAAAGCATAACAAAATATTTTATGAAGTAATGAGTTACAAAAAATTGAAATACTACTTAAATCCCTTTCAATCAGCTGAGAACTAATTCCTATTTCTAGATAAAATAGCAGTGTAAGAGAATTATATTTAAGAAAATTCCCTTTGTGTAAGTCTGACAACGTCTATTATCTTGCGAGGTACAAACTAGATGATGAAGGAATTAAGTGTTTCAAGGGTATGAAATTATTTGCTCTGTGTTTATAACTCAGACTTATTTCATAAAATTTTTAATTCTAGCAATAGTCTGTTTACTTGTGTTTATTTCTGAAGTTTTAATAGGGTTATTAGTTATGTAAACATGTTTCACTCATATTAAAATTCCAAATTATTCATGAACAATTTCTTAAATTCCTTTTTCTGTGCCTAGTATAAAACCAACTCTTCCACGTTTCATTGAAACAGCTTTTCACAGACTCTCTAGTGGTAGCCCAAATGCAGGGGGGAAAGTGACTGAGTACCAGTCTTTATTGCAGCTCTGGTTTGAGAGTTGTTTAGTAAAGATGTCATTGGGGTTTTGCTGTTGTTGCTGCATTTTCTTGATCATGTTTTTGTATGCTGTAGCATGTTACAGATTACTTAACTAAAAAGAAATACAGCAAGCTGAAAACTGAGGGGGGGGTTGTTGTTGTTTTTCTAGCCATGACACACATTGTGTAATATTACATGTTACCTTATGTAATAAATACTAGGCTGTGTTTTTCGCATGCTCACTGTTGAAGATGGCCACCAAGCATGTCTTCCCATGGGGTCTTAGGCAGAAGTGATTTGTAGGCCTTCTGACTTAACAGATGCCTTTTGAGATTGTTGCAGTTTTAGTGGTGCCTCAAACTCACTGAGAAGACTGTTTTGTTTTGTTTATTTCTGTGGCATGAACAAACCTGCAGCAGCTGACTCCTGAAGCAGATAATTAGCTTTGAGTTCCTCCTGGAAATAGGTTATGGTGCTGGCAAGAGGCTCATAAATGGCTTGGCCTATTATTCTGAAGTTGGTTAAGTGCTCTTCTTTGACTGCCAGGAAGAACAAACACCAGTATCCTCTGAAATGGGTGACTTGTTTGATGACAGAAGATGCCAGAGGGATCTTCAGGAAGGGTTTTGCCAAGGTCCCGGCAGCATCTGTCTTTCTATTGTAAATAATACTTCTAAGTTGCAACTACAAAAATATATGTTTAGCTATACAGGGAAGTTGTGAGCTCACAGCAGATTGCCACAACTAAAGCAGTATATTACTTCCTCAAACAAGAAATGTGCAGGTCACTTTAAGGGTTGACTGAATTCGTAACATTAATTAATCCAGTCTGAGAAAATCTGAAGTCATATAGTATTTAGTTCTATATTTTGAAGGCGGGACTGCTCTTATTGGGCTGCTTTATGTGGAAAATCCACAATACAGACGAAACTTGTCTTGGAAATGCGTAGTAGTAAACAAATAAATGAGTTTGAGTGCTTCTTCAATATATAGTGTCACCCACAGAAAGCATATAAGGCATGTACGTAGTTTCATAAAGTTGCCAGTTTTCAACAATTTGTGTCATTCAAGGTTGGAAAGGCTTCTCAGCCAGAGGCTTGTAGCTTTTGTTTGAGTCCTGTATTCCCTGTCAGGATGTTTGTGTTTGAAACTGACAGTTTAGAATAGTACATTGTACCAGCAATTTGGAGAGCATTAAACATCAAAACAAATTTGTCTTGCAGCTTACACACAGAGGTTTCTAAATTTCTACTTTCATGGCTTGCTGTAGTTCAGAATCTTGGTGTTCACAAGGGCTGGCATCATTGGCTTATTAGCAAATGTCCCCAGTTCAGACTTTGCCATCTTCTGTACACTGATTCTTGTTTAGAGAGAGGTTTATGTACCCTTGAGAAGGAAGTGTGCTTTTGATTTTATTTATTTATTTAACCTGAAATGGAAACAATTTTCCCTTGAACTTTTCACCCTATTGGCACATGACAATATCCACAGCTACTGGAAGCAAAGTTAGTATGCAGCTGATGGCATTCCCTTATCTTTACCGCTTTTAGAGTCTCTCAGTTTTATGCAGACAGTACCTGTTCTTGTTTTTTAGAGATATGAGTGGATGAAGGAAACAAAGAAGTAGAATGTAGAAAAAATGGAATTAAAAATAGATTTTAAAACCAAACTGTGCCTGTACTTGTACGTGTATGAAGTATCATAAATGAACTTCCCAAATCAATCAAAATCAGAACTAGCAGAAGAGAGAGTACAGAGTTGCTTGATAATGTGCATGTAACTCGCACATAATTGGGTTGCCTGGCTATTGTGAATGGAGATCAACAACAGCAATTGTAGACTTGGAAGGTACAGAAGCCTTGAAGGAGTATCGACGCTTGAGATTTGCATCTGAGTAACAAATACATCCTTTTGTTTGCTCCTTTGGTGTAATAAAAGGTTTTATATTTGGAGGGCATTACGATTTTATTGTCTATAAACACTCAAATAATTATGTTGTGATAAATATTCTTGCTAGTATAAGTAGATGCAACTGGACTGATGTGAGTTAAGTTAATCTTGCTTGTTACACAGTAAATGTTACTGGAAGTGTATCTTGCATACATCTGTTCAGTGCAGAGTTGTCTTAGCTAATTGTAAATTAACCAGTGCAAATGGAGAAAACAGTCTGTTACTATGAAAAACCATAAAAATTAATTTACCCTTCTGTCAGGATAGAAGAATGACTGTACAGTATTCCGTGTTCCCATGGTTAGGCTGCCTCCAGTATCTCAGCCAGTGTTGCTGGTTCCACACTGTAATGGCTACCCAGGCACACAGCTTCTAATTCAAGTAGCAGAGACAGCCTGAGGAAAGCTGGGTTTTGTTCCCGTTTGTGCTGTGATCTGTATTATCAATTTAGTATGCTGTATTTTTCTCAAATCTCATTTTCTATTTCTGTCACTTTTTCTAGTTTAGTTTAAAGTTCTTTGGGACTGTGTTTCTACAGTATCTTGATTTTTGGGTTAAGCGTTTCCAGGTGTTGCAGAAGTGCAAATAATACTTAACCTCATATGCATGGTTTTTTCTTTTCTGTGTTGGGGTAGAAATGACTGGAAACGGATGCATATTTTCTCGTAATACTTTTTAAAATATAGCTTAAAAATGCATTAATGTAATGAACATTTCACTTGAAAGATTAATGTGTTAGCTGTGTGCGGGGTATGGCCTCATCATTTTCCTGCTTCTTGTGGTACACCATCTTTCTTCAGCACTAAGTACGTGCCCATTTTGAAAAGTGGCTAGTCATTGAAGCACAGAAGGTGTCTCTGAAAATATGGATGGTTATTATCTGAAACAGCGAACATCTTTTTGTTTAAAAGTAAACTGAAGTGTAACAATAGAAGCTGATTTAAGACCTAAATTCTCCTGTGAATGTTTTTGCCACTGAGACTACAGAAAGCCTCTGTTGCTGAAATAAACCAAAACAAAACTAAACCCTTTTCTGAATTAAGAAGTAACAAAATAATTCCATAGAAGATATGACCAATGCATTCATTAATCTGTATTGTACCTTAGTGGCAGTCTCCTGCTTTTATGACTGAGAGGTATTAGGGGGGTTATTTTCATAGATATATGAGGGAACAAGAAGGCATCAAGGAGACTGAGTGGAAAGGGTAAGAAAATTGAATTGTGCATTGTAAAGCTTTGCTCTTTGACAGACTTTGTCTGTTATTTTTTAAAAGTTGTCCTGATTGTTTATTTTCTCCCCGTTCTGGAAAGTTAATTGGAATTCTGCGAGAACACTGATATTTTTACTTGTCGCTGATTTTAGTAGAGACTTGGGAGTTAAGACTATGCTTAATTGGTCAAATCATTTATTTCTTCATAATCTATGTGCATTTTAATTCAGAAAAAATTCTAATGATAATTTTAATTAAAGTTGTGTAATTTTAAATTCTTGTTGTTGGAAGCTTTTTTATTTTAAGTGAATGGATTGACAGAACAGCAAGGTGATGGAATTCTCTGAAATACTCTCTGTTGGTTAGAATCATTGATGCAAGCTACATTGAGTACTGTTGTAAATGAACTTTAATAGAAAACCTCTTGGATTCATTTTTCCTGTAATATATGGTAACTTAACACTAGTCGCTTTTTTTGTAATTGCAGCTTGATCTTTGCCATTTTTTAATACTTGTGCCCTTTTATAATACTGGTTGTTTTCTTTTTCCCTTTAGGCTACCAATATCCCCATCCCTCCAAGATGAGTAACAGCCATCCACTTCGTCCTTACACAGCTGAGGGCGAGATTGACCACGTTCACATTCTGTCAGAGCATATTGGTGCTCTAATGAATGGAGAAGAATATAGTGATGTTACCTTTATTGTAGAAAAGAAACGTTTTCCGGCACACAGAGTGATCCTGGCTGCTAAGTGCCATTATTTCAGGTGAAGTATAGCTTTTTGTCAGGCTCACAGGAAATTTTCATGCAAATAAGATAAACATTGTTTCTCTATGAACTTTTCAGGGTGTAATCATCTGTCCATTGAGTGTGACCTTTTCTGTGTGAATGTTTCCCAGCACATCAAATCATTGTGTCCAAATATAAAAAGATAAATACCATGTCATGATGTTATTCTTTTGACCTTCATTAAATTGGATTTGAAGGTAGTTTCACAAATTCAAAGGAAAGATAACTTCAGAACAGAAAAGTTCTGCTGTGAAATCGTTTTGATTTCTCAGAGTACGGATGGTGTGCTTCTATGGAACATACTCAGTTAGAAAGTTTAATTCTGGCATGTTGGAATTGAGTATTTAAAGAGGTCTGGCTGATACATATGTATTTTAAAACTAGGAATAATACTAATCTAGCTTTTTTTAAGAGAAGGGCATTTTTCACTCTAAATGTAATTAATAGAACTTGCTGATAATCATCTCCCAGTTAATTTTGTCAGAGGGGATAAGCTAATAACCAAACTGAAGTGTGAATGCAAATTGTGTTCAAACTGTCCATCAGATTTTAAGAAATAATTGTGAATACTTTGATTTGTTTCAAGATTCAGGATTTCATCGGAGTTGCTGTCTGCTGAGTTTAGAGTAAGGAGTAGAGGAACAAGAATCCTCAGATTTGCTAATCTCCCACTGCTGTTACAGTGGTGAACTATTGGTTTCACTTGCTTTCTGAAAATTTTTCATTTTTTTTCTTTCTCACTGATAGTACTATATTTAAAAAAAAAGGTATGAGAATCATATCTAAATTTCTGCTTTGCAAGCTATTATTCAAAGTGGAGATGGAGTGATTGTTGTGTAGGATAAAAACATGATGCATTAGAATATTATTCTTGTGCAGCTGCTTTCAGAGCAGAGCTGCACTTTAAATACCAAGTATAAGGGTTTTTCTTTTGAAGATTCTTAAATCATATCCCCTTTGTATTCCACTTGCCGTAAATAGTCATTTATTCCTTTCTCTTTCTACTTTTTGCTTGGTTTTTATCAGGGTATAAATTTCTCAAATTTTGTCTTCCTTATAGAGCGTTATTGTATGGCGGAATGAGAGAATCTCGGCCTGAAGCAGAAATTCCTCTTCAGGACACCACTGCAGAAGCATTTACCATGCTGTTGAAATATATTTACACTGGTCGTGCTACACTACGGGATGAGAAAGAGGAGGTTCTCATAGACTTCCTAAGCCTAGCACATAAATATGGGTTCCCAGAACTGGAGGATTCCACGTCTGAATATCTTTGCACAATACTTAATATTCAGAATGTCTGTATGACATTTGATGCTGCCAGTCTTTATTCCCTTCCCAAATTAACGTATATGTGCTATATGTTCATGGATAGAAATGCCCAAGAGGTGCTCTCCAGCGAAGGCTTCCTATCTCTTTCTAAGGTATATCTTCTGTTTGCACTTTTTTCCCCAGGAATGTTAATTTTAATCTGTATACAACTTCATGATAAAATACTAATAGGGGCACCGAATACAAGTTTATATATTAGTTAACAGGTATCATTTTATACTAGTGAACTGTGACCGTTGGAAACGTTCAAGCCAAGCTGAACTTAAAATCCTGGTGATCTGTTCTGAATTTTTTACGTATTTAATTTTGACCAGTCAGTATAGCTAAATATAGTAAATCTGATGGAGTATTCTAAAAGGTGGGAGCAGGCAATCTAATCTTAATTTGTCTTTTTTTCATCTGTTCTTGAAATAATGTAATTTGCCTTCCGAATGCTGCCCAGGGGATATAAGGTAAAGACTTCAAGATAGCAGAAGATGCTTTCTGTTGATTTCTTGATATAGGCTGTCTCAGTGATGGGTGATTTTCTACTGTGTAAGCTAAAGCGTTCTGGAGGTTGCTGTGATTTGTATTGCTGATTGTCATCATGTTCTGAAATTGCATAATTGGTGGTGGTGTAGGGTGGTTTGGGGTTTTTGTGTGGTGGTGGTGGTGTTGTTAGATGCATAAATATTTGTGGCCGAGTCAGGCTGTTCTATGATGGTAAAATTTTCCATTTACTGTGAAATGGTCTTTGAGCTGGACATAATAGTGATAGAGTGTTTTCAAGTGGAGTTCACGTGAAGCAGCAGAGTATCTTGAACAAGTGATGGTATAATTTTTTTTTTTTTGAAGTGTTTTAAGTGGAAAAGCTGTGATGGGTCTATACCTTGAATAAGTGCAAGACACTTTGCTCCACTGACTAAATTACTAGTTGTGTAGGGGAAAAAAATGGGTTTTTTCTCTCTACTGTGTCATGCGCAGTTTGTTAAATCTGAGCTCTGAGAGCATATTATCAATAAAGAAATTAGCAAACGTCATTCATCAGGAAGCGCATACTTTATGACATCTTTGGCGTAGCCAGTCCTGATATATATGAGAAATTTATCCTTTTCTTAGGCAAACTCCTAATTATTCTGCTTGCTGAGTGAAAATCAAAAAGCTGTTCAATTCATTTTGCTCTCATTTTGCAGTCAGTGGGTTTTCTGCATGAGTAAGAACCACTGAAGTTTTTATCTGCTGATTTTAAGTCAGTACCAAAAGGGGCGGGGGGGGCAGGGAGGGAATGCCAAATAGTTAGAAATGGTTTAAAAAGATGATTACAGCCACACTTTATTTTCCTCATCAGTATTTTATACCAGCCTAAGTTTAAATTAATACTTTGAACTATACTACCAAATCCTCAAATCACTTCTTATATTCTAAAGTAAATTTGAAGTAGTAACTGGATTTAAATTGATTTGAACAGTTCTCCACATTTCAATTCTGACTTATTTCTGTTAGTGAGTTTGTAATTTATGTGATGGATTTACGTTATTTACGTGATGGATTTTATAATTCTTGCATAAGTAGCTAAAACAAGCTACAGTTTCAGGTAGTCACTTCTTTGGAGATTATTTTTAATAACTACAAGTTAAAATACCCATTAATTTTTGCCTTATTTTAATTTCTTTTTTTTTTTCAATAAATTTAATTTTATTTCTGTTTATTTGGTGTTTTTTTTTGTTTTCCTTTCCAGGCTTCTCTTCTAAGTATTGTACTGAGGGACTCATTTGCAGCTTCTGAGAAGGACATTTTCCAAGCTTTGATGAATTGGTGTAAACATAACCCCAAGGAAAACCATGCTGAAATCATGCAAGCAGTACGTTTGCCACTAATGAGTCTAACAGAACTACTAAATGTTGTAAGACCTTCTGGATTATTGTCACCTGATGTCATCCTAGATGCCATTAAGATTCGTTCCGAGAGTCGGGACATGGACCTCAACTACAGGGGCATGTTAAGTAAGTGTCAAGTTTTTTGTTTGTTTTTTTTCTCATTTAGTGACTATTGTGCTTTGAGTTTTTATCTATTATTATGTGTTTCAAAAGGCTTACATAATGAAATATCTTGTTATATACTGTTCTTGCCATTTCTATTCCTCGAATAATATTAGTCAACATATTTTCTTGCTTTGTATCTTGGATATTGCTTAAAAATGAATGTTGTAATAAGAGTGTATTTTCCTATAGGAAGTGCTATTTTAATAGAAAAACTTGCAAAACCGTTAAAAACAAAAATGCATTGGTTGTGGGATATATGATATTTAAATGGTTTTACATTGATGGTGACTTGTTTTCTACTTCATGAAGATTTTCGTCTTTTCTCCCCTACTCGGAGAAATTGGTGTGCTCAGCTCGCTCCCTGAAATGCCTGTACACCAATGCACGCAGCATGGGGAATAAACAGGAGGAGTTGGAAATCCATGTTCGGTCGGGGGGCTATGATCTAGTGGCAATTACAGAGACTTGGTGGGGTGCCTCGCATGACTGGAATGTGGTCATGGATGGCTATGTCCTGTTCAGGAAAGACAGGCCACTAAGGAGAGGTGGTGGAGTTGCTCTTTATGTGAGTGAGCAGCTAGAACGTATTGAGTTCTGTCCAGGGGCGGATCAGGAGCGAGTTGAGAGTATGTGGGTGCGAATTAAGGGGCAGGCTGGCAGGGGTGATACTGTTGTGGGTGTCTATTACAGGCCACCAGATCAGGATGAGGAGGGTGATGAGGCCTACAGGCAGCTGAGAGCAGTCTCGCACTTACAGGGCCTGGTTGTCGTGGGGGATTTCAACTACCCTGATATTTGCTGGGAGGCCTACTCAGCCAGCCATCCTCAGTCCAGGAGGTTCCTCCAGTGCATTGATGATAACTTTCTGATGCAAATGGTGGATGAGCCAACTAGGAGAGGAGCGCTGCTGGATCTTATCCTCACTAACAAGGAGGGTCTGGTTGAAGTGGTGAAGGTTGAGGGCAGCCTTGGTTGTAGCGACCATGAGATGGTAGAGTTCAGGATCTCATGTGTCAGGACCAGAATAGCTAGCAGAATCACAACCCTGGACTTCAGGAGGGCCAACTTTGGCCTTTTCAAGCAATTGCTAGGGAAAATCCCATGGGACAGCGTACTAGAAAGTAAGGGGGCCCAAGATAGTTGGTTAGCATTCAAGGACTGCTTCTTCCGAGCTCAAGATCAGAGCATCCCAGCAGGTAGGAAGTCAAGGAAGGGTACCAGGAGACCTGCATGGTTAAACAGGGAACTGCTGGGGAAACTCAAGTGGAAGAAGAGGGTGTACAGATCATGGAAGGAGGGGCTGGCCACTTGGGAAGAATATAAGTCTGTTGTCAGAGGATGTAGGAAGGCAACTAGGAAAGCTAAGGCCTCCTTGGAATTAAACCTTGCAAGAGAGGTCAAGGACAACAGAAAGGGCTTCTTCAAATACATTGCAGGTAAAGCCAACACTAGAGGCAATGTAGGCCCACTGATGAATGAGGTGGGGGCCCTGGAGACAGAGGATAAAAAGAAGGCGGAGTTACTGAATGCCTTCTTTGCCTCTGTCTATACTGCTG
This sequence comes from Nyctibius grandis, assembly GCF_013368605.1. Classification (NCBI taxonomy): domain Eukaryota; kingdom Metazoa; phylum Chordata; class Aves; order Nyctibiiformes; family Nyctibiidae; genus Nyctibius; species Nyctibius grandis. Next base: position 34,368,517 of record NC_090658.1, read on the forward strand.
GAGGCTGTCCTGAGGAGCCCTGGACCCCTGAGGCCCCAGAAGAAGTCAGGATAGAGGAGGAATCTGTCTTGGTTGATGAGGGCTGGGTCAGGGACCAATTAAGCAACCTGGACGTCCATAAATCCATGGGCCCTGATGGGATGCACCCGCAGGTGCTGAGGGAGCTGGCGGAAGTCATTGCTAGGCCACTCTCCATCATCTTTGCTAAGTTGTGGGCAACGGGAGAGGTGCCTGAGGACTGGAGGAAAGCGAATTTCACTCCGGTCTTCAAAAAGGGCAAGAAGGAGGACCCGGGTAACTATAGACCGGTCAGCCTCACCTCCATCCCCGGAAAGGTAATGGAACAACTTGTTCTTGATGCTGTCTCTAGACACATCAAGGATAGGGGGATCATTAGGGCACTCAGCATGGCTTCACCAAGGGAAAGTCATGCTTAACCAACTTGATAGCCTTTTATGAGGACGTAACCCGGTGGATAGATGATGGTAAAGCTGTGGATGTGGTCTATCTCGATTTCAGTAAAGCGTTTGACACGGTCTCCCACAGCATCCTCGCAGCTAAACTGGGGAAGTGTGGTCTGGATGATCGGGTAGTGAGGTGGATTGTGAACTGGCTGAAGGAAAGAAGCCAGAGAGTGGTGGTCAATGGGACAGAGTCCAGTTGGAGGCCTGTGTCTAGCAGAGTCCCGCAAGGGTCGGTACTGGGACCAGTACTATTCAATATATTCATTAATGACTTGGATGAGGGAATAGAGTGCACTGTCAGCAAGTTCGCTGATGACACAAAACTGGGAGGAGTGGCTGACGTGCCGGAAGGCTGCGCAGCCATTCAGAGAGACCTGGACAGGCTGGAGAGTTGGGCGGGGAGAAATTTAATGAAATATAACAAGGGCAAGTGTAGAGTCCTGCATCTGGGCAAGAACAACCCCATGTATGAGTACAAGTTGGGGACAGACCTGTTGGAGAGCAGCGTAGGGGAAAGGGACCTGGGGGTCCTAGTGGACAGCAGGATGACCATGAGCCAGCAATGTGCCCTTGTGGCCAAGAAGGCCAATGGCATCCTGGGGTGTATTAGAAGGGGTGTGGTTAGCAGGTCAAGAGAGGTTCTCCTCCCCCTCTAGTCTGCCCTGGTGAGGCCGCATCTGGAATATTGTGTCCCGTTCTGGGCCCCTCAGTTCAAGAAGGACAGGGAACTGCTAGAGAGAGTCCAGCACAGAGCCACGAAGATGATTAAGGGAGTGGAACATCTCCCTTATGAGGAGAGGCTGAGGGAGCTGTGTCTCTTTAGCTTAGAGAAGAGGAGACTGAGGGGTGACCTCATTAATGTTTATAAATATGTAAAGGGCAAGTGTCATGAGGATGGAGCCAGGCTCTTCTCAGTGACATCCCTTGACAGGACAAGGGGCAATGGGTGCGAGCTGGAACACAGGAGGTTCCACTTAAATATGAGGAAAAACTTCTTTACGGTGAAGGTGACTGAACACTGGAACAGGCTGCCCAGAGAGGTTGTGGAGTCTCCTTCTCTGGAGACATTCAAAACCCGCCTGGACGCATTCCTGTGTGATATGGTCTAGGTAATCCTGCTCCGGCAGGGGGATTGGACTAGATGATCTTTCGAGGTCCCTTCCAATCCCTAACATTCTGTGATTCTGTACTTTTGATTTTTCTCTTAGTCTTTACATGCCTGCCCAAATAGTATAAACAAGTCTTTCTATGAAGAAAGACTTCTATAAAGGAAGCCTAAAAAGTGTGAGAAGCCTTTTGTTCGACTTTTGTCTGTGCTCTCTATTAACTCAATAAGAATGTCTAACACTGAGCTTTAGAAAGATCTTTGTTAGTTTGCTATCTAATATGTGATTTATAGAGTATTTGACCCACAGCAAAGAAAAAAGTTAGACTACAGTGCAGAGTCTCAAAGAGCATTTATCATACATGATGAGCCCTGAAAATAACTTTCTCAGAACTGCATCTTCCCTTTGTTCTCTCTTAGAAGTTACAGATATTAATATTTAAACATATGAGTTAATATTAGGATATTGTGAAAGTCTTACCATGCAAGACATTCTGTTGGCAGTGCAGTAGATAAATTTGAAAAAGTTAAATGGTGTTTTCTGACTTCTTTTTATGCATATTTATGTCTCAATAATACTGTGCTCCAAATCTCAAAATTTCTATTTTTGTCAACATCACAGCTTTTTAGAGAATTGAATTTCTGCATTGTTTTAGTACTAGTTCAGGCTCTTGGCACTTTTTCCTGTTTGTGGAAACATTGACCACCACTTGCAATTTCATAGTTGTGCATTTGATGGTTTTATCTAGTAGTACTACAATATAGTTAAAATTTTACCACTTCAAATTCTATTCTTTAGATATTGAACTTAACATCCTGTTAAAATTCATACTTCTCTTGCCAACCTGCCTGAAAAGCTCAGCAGCAGCTTTTCATAATTTAGTTTTCAGATCATGTTTTCTGGGGTCCCTTCTCAAACAAGACTGTTAAAAATGTCTTTTTAATGGGGTGGTTCATCAATGTATTGTTTTGTAGTTGGAGTTAGGGATTGTTATTCCAAGTTATCTTGATGGAAGGTCTCTTCTTAGGATGTAACAGGTTTATTGTGTTGTTATTATTATTACTGTGAAATGGTGGCATAAAAAACTTGATTTACCATACTGGTTCAAAGCCCAAGTAGCCAAAAGTTTCCCATTTCACGCAGGTTCATTTCGGTTTGCAGAGTACTGGAAGCTTGTATAGATATCAAGATAGCTTGTATAGCTATACCACTGTATATACCACTCTGCAAATTCATGATGCATCCACATCTTGAGCATTTTATATGATTTTTAGTTTCCTTCCACTTAAAAAAAAACCCAAACCCAAAAACAACCCAGTTGGAATTAAAACAAAAACATCAGAAAGAAAGGACAAAAAAATTATTAGAGGTATGGTGAGAGGTTGATCCCAAGGAGAGATTAAATAGACCAAAACTTTAAAACCAGGAGGAAAGTGATGATTGTATGAGGAAGGTGCAATAGAATTCTGTAAAATCATGAAGGGAACTGAGAATATGGATACTACATACTAGTAAATGGTCACTGTTTATTATTACTACCATAAAAGACCTAGGGGACATCAAATGAAATGCAAGAAGCAAGATTTCTGAAATGCCTCTCTTTTTGTACGTTGTGGTTTTTTTTTTTTTTCCTTGAGCATGTGTTTGTGACTGAGAAAGGGTACTGGCAATAAGTCTTTGTTCTGACCTAATACAGTTGATGTTCAGAACATCTATTTTGCAGTATGAGAGTGTAAAACTTAAGCAATTATTTCCTTTTCTTCTTAGTACCGGGGGAAAATATTGCAACAATGAAGTATGGAGCACAGGTTGTAAAAGGGGAGCTGAAGTCTGCTTTATTAGATGGGGATACTCAGAACTATGACTTGGATCATGGCTTCTCTCGACACCCGATCGATGATGACTGCCGTTCTGGAATTGAAGTTAAACTAGGCCAGCCGTCAATAATCAACCACATACGAATACTCCTGTGGGACAGAGATTGTCGGTAGGTGCCAAGTTGACATAAAAAGGAAAGGTAATGCATTTTGTACTGTTGGTAATATATCAATGCAAAATTTTCATTAAATATTTTATAGAAACAGCATGATACAGTGTTGGACATGACAATGACAAGTTTTATTTGAAAAAACCCTGTTTTTTAAATGCAGTTTCAGTTGCTTTCACACCAGATCGTATTTTGTGATACTAAACTGTCTCATAATATTTCAGTGTAATTTTGTGTCTTCATTAAATAGTTTATATTACTAATGAAAGTTTTCGTAATTTCAATTTTTAATTGTTTTCTATTTGCCAGTTAGTTTTCAGCTGCTTTTATTTCAGTTTGAAAAACTATACTCTAGTTCTTTTGCAGAAACCATGTTCTTACATATTTACGTTCCAAACATTGAAGGAATGTTTGTTCAGATTTTTTCAATATATCAAAATTGTTAAGAAATAACACACTTTGACAATAATTAAGAAATAGTAAAATTTACTTCAAAAGTGAATTACCAACTAACTACAATAGTTATTAGAAGCCACTTCATGGTGAGACTGGTGAAGTATGAACTGCCATGGATGCCTTAGCCAATTTATGCTCAGCTACTTTAGGTTATTATGGAATGCATGAAAAATCAAATTATGCATATTTGAACAGCTGAGTGACTGCTTAAGTAGGAAAATTCCAAGGTTCTTTTTTCTGACAAATTGAATATATTCATTTTATAACTTGTCATGACAAAGATTTTGCAATTCAGTAGACAGCTCATGCAGGTATTCATAAGCACTTTTCTATTAAAAACAATAAAACAAGCTACTTGTATTTTTAACACATTATTACCTTTCTGATAAAAGATTAATTTTATGTTACTTCCAGACTAACACTTCGGAATTGTAAAACAGTTGCATTTTGTTTTCTTAGCTGAGCTGTGTTATTTTAGAACAGGGTGTACTAATGTTTCGTTGATCTTTATTTTTTGTAAGTTAAATTATTTTTAAAATATGAATTACAGTTATTAATCATTCAAAAACTGAATTAATTTTTAGCTATTTAATTGTTTCAAGTAAGTTCTCCTGATTCAGTTCAACTGGAATTTATGCGTCTCCTCTTTTGCTTTTGGAAAGATTGAAAAGTAAATCTTTGAAGGTACAAGGAGTTACTTCATACAATATTATAGTACTTGTCCCCGAAGATCAACCAAATTTATAAACCAATTATCAACCAACTTTATAAAATTTCAAAAAGTATTAGAGACATACTAATAATGAGGAGTTCTCTAGCAATTTTTAGAGAGCTTGTAACTGGTAAAATGCCCCTCATCTGCAAGGCGTAAATTGGCAGCTGCTGAAACTCAGAAAAATACTTCTCCTCGGGACAACTTATTTAAAAAGTATCTGTTGCTTGGTGTCCTGTGCCCTTCCTCTGAAATTTGTAGAACAAACAATTGTTGGTGGCAGAGTATCAGACAAGAAGGACCTCTAATCTAGAGGTTTTTGTCTTCATGAAGTACTGAGGATACAGTGGTTCTAGTGGAGCTAGTGGATCTAGTTTCTGTGTCATCCTGACTTGTTTATCCGTGAAAAGTTTGCTATTGGACTTTCTTTTGCTTCTTACCAGGCAAAGTACCTGAGTTGTTAGGTTTTTTCCCTCTGGTAGCTCATGTGTCTAAGATAAGTGGAAAAGGAAGCATTTGGAGTACTTTGTCCAGTTGTGGGCTCCTCATTATAAGATACCCGACATACTGGCGTAAGTTCAACCGGACACCAACATGACGAGGGCTTGAGTACACGATGTACAAAGAGGTGCTGAGAGGATTTGCTCGTTTAAGAGGAGAAGACTTAGAAGGGAGATTTTATTGCTATTGATGTATTTAATGGAAGAATATAGAGAATACAGGGCCAGACTCCTCTTACAGCTGTGTGCTGAGAGGGCACAGAGCAGTGGACACAAGCAAAAATATAAATTCCTATGAAATATTAGGAAAAGAGTTCATAATGGGGTAGTTGAATGTGGGAAGAGTTTGCCCAGAGAGGTTATGGATATCAGTTCTTGGAGGTATGCAGAACTTTACCAGGCAAGACTTTAAGGAACTTGTTCTAAGATTGTCTTTGCTTTTTCTAGAGATCCTTTCCAAGCTATATACACTTCTAGTCTAAGAATTACCAGCCACTTATCTGCATCTTTCTCACGGGATACGTGAATTATGTCTCTAAAAGAGGTGTGTTAACAATTGTACAAGCACATGGTGGCTTCTTGTTGAACACCTTTTTAAACTACTCATTCATTTTAACTGTCTCTATGAAGCTCTGGTTGTTGGATATCTTTAAATAGATAATGTGTATTCTTTACAGAAACAAATACAAGCTAACAGGTGTGTTTTGCACCTCAAGTTTAGGTGCTAAAGAGACTAGCTGTCGAAATTACCTCTGCAAAAAAGATTCTATCCTTAAGAAAAATAAAAGGCATGGTGTGCCTTGATAATGGAACTGTATTTTTGAGATATTTTCTTTGCTTGATACCTTCATAAACAAAAGTAGCATGTTTTATATTGGTTACAAATTCACATTAGTCTAGCGGTGGTGATGTGAGAATCCCTAAATTCTCACCGCGCAGAGGACAGAAAGTCAGCAACTTTTGGATCCAAACTGCTCAAACTCTAAAATGCTGGAGCCTAGTTTGGTCATATGTGCATGGGCTAGTAATAATAATGTTGCTAAAACACAGCGGCTTTACGTGGATTATGAATGTTACATATCTGGTTGGTGTGAATGTGAAAGCTGATTATGCGATTGACATCTTAAAGACTTTGCATTACCTTTCTAAGTGCATAAATTGGTATTAACAGTGTTATCTAACATTTTAAGATTTTTTAAACAATACCACTTTAGAAATCTACTTCTCTAAGTCCTCAGCAAAAAATTTGAAATACTAACAAAGGCATTAACGTTTAACAAAAAATGTCTATGTAGAACCCTGGAAGAGCAACTCTTCTTTTAGAAATCAATGTGAAAGGAGGTTAAGCGCTAACATGGTGCTGTTGAAATGCCTGTCAATGTTGCAGACTAGTACGTTAAGAGAAGAAAAATATTCTGAAACATGTATTTCATGATTTGCTGATACACAAGTGGAGTTCCAACTTCATTCTAAGTATCACTGTTGTAGGTATAATATGGAAATAGCCATGGCTTTTAAGTTTTAGTTTGGATTTGCTTTCTCCTAACAGCAAACTATAAGCTAAACATAATTGATAAGCAAGAGGAAGACACAGATTGTGTTGGTGACTTTTTTTATTTCTTGTTTTTTATGAGTAAATTTTGGGGTAAGTAAGTAGCGACAGGCTTAACAATGTGTTGTAAACAACTGAAAGGGTCCGAAGTTAAGAGTATCAGTGAGAAAATGGTCATAAAGTAAACTTGCTTTTCTCAAGTGCAGGGTTTGAATTTGCATTTTTGATCTGCTATTTTTTTTTTATTTTTCTTTATTGATTTTGCAATAGAAATAATAACTGTGTCGCTGGCGTTTTGGATTTATTCCACGCAGAAGGAATACAAATGATTATTTTTATGACTGAGCTGAAAGTATCCATTGCATTTTTTGAGGGACAGTGGTCTCATCTAATTACTGCAGATTGTGAGTGTTAGGATGTTTTAAGTCATTCTGAAAATGTATCTTAACATAACTGCATGTGAATTTATTTTCAAAGCTAGTTTGAAAATAAGGGTCTCTTAGATATCTTAGATACAGATCTGTGGGTAGGAAAATCCAGAAGAAAGTGTAAAATTTAATACCTAAGATGTGGCTGCTTGTATTCTAACCAGTGTTTTTTGGCAATCCATAGGTCTTATTCCTACTACATTGAGGTGTCCATGGATGAGTTAGACTGGATTCGGGTTATTGATCACTCTAAATACCTCTGTCGGTCCTGGCAGAATCTGTATTTTCCTGCCCGCGTTTGCAGGTTAGTTCATCAATGTAATGTTGCATGGCTATCATTAAATAATGTAGACACCAGAATGAGTTGCTGGATTTTGCTACTGCATTATGTATTTCTGATAATGTATGATATACACAACTTTCATCAGCTATCTTAAAAAAAAGAAATTTGTCTCTCTTGGTGGATGCTCTTTTAGTATAAATATAGGTGATAAATTGCAGGCATCCTGTTTTGAAAACTCTGGTGCTTCCATCTCTAACGATGTATCTCTTTCTCCTTTCTTTCTTTTCTTTTTTCTTTTTTTTTGAGTCATACTCACTTTTCCTTTTGAGCTGATGTTTTTTTTTTTTTCACTCAGTAGTAAACATCATTCCTTGACTGCCAAAATGTTTAAAATGTGTTTATGTACTTGCTATACAACTTGGAAATGTTTTTTTATATTTTATATATTTTCTGCTGTTGCATTGAAAGAGTGTTTAAAACAATTGTGAAAGAGAGAAAGGGGAGAGTTAGGACTAGAGAGGTTTGAGCAATGCTTTGTGTAAACCAAAGCAGCTAGATGGGTTTAATCATTATTAAGGTGATTGTCTTTTTACTGTAGATACTGGGAATTCTGGAAAAAGCTTATAATCACATTGAAGCTGTCTTATCCAAAAACTGAATCGAGCTCATTGATAGAGAGGCCACAATCTTTAGATTCTAAAGATATCATCATTAGATTTTGGGTCATAGGCCCAAAAAGGAAATGTCCTGTATAGTAGTAATTATTCTGTAGACATAAACTTTTTAATCAGCACAGCAACTCTTGGAATCCCCAAGGCGGGGAAGTGTTTTCTTTTCCCCAAAGAATGACCTCTTTCTGTGATCTTTACTGCTCTGTAAGATGGGATTGCTGGCAAACAGTTGTAGTCTATGTGGAAAGAGTCTGGTGGGTCACTTGTGTGTCTGTCCTTCTCAGATAGCTCTTTCTCAGCCTCCCTGTCCTTCTAGTAAGTTCATACTGAATGTAACTGACGTGAAATTTATTTTTCCTGATATGAACAAGTGCATTCTCACCTTTCCCTGTAAGTTTTATGGTCTGATTTTACTGTTTTTCTGAAATGGTCAGCGCTGTCCTCTAGTTTGTGTGCATATCTGATAAATTTCCTTAAAGGTGTCTGTAATAAATCAGCTAGCAAAGTGAAGCGCTTTATGGAGTTTATAGGTGTTTTACATTTCTTGGGGATGTTTTTGTGTGTGCGTGTGACCTTGACTTGATGCAAAGTGGACAGATTGTTAGTAAGCACAGCTTTTTTACTTCCATCATGTTAGCAAGAAGATTTGAAGAGAGATGGTGGGACTTTCCTTAACCTTCTTTCAAAATGGCAGCCATCCTTTGGCCTCATCCAAAGACTTGTCCAAAAGTGATTTTTTTCTATTTCAACATCAGTTTATCTGTTTGTCATCCCCTCCTTCAACTATCTTCATCTCTGTGTGTGTCTGTGCTATGTTTTGAGAATATCATTGTTCTGCTTTGGTGAAGGCTCTTTGCAGCCTTGCCTGAAACTGCAGAGAGGGAAGAGTGGCGGGAAGAACGTTATTCCAGAGTTTTAGGTGGTACCTTACTGTGCTGGTTTTAGCTGGGATAGAGTTAATTTTCTTCATAGTAGCTATTATGAGGCTGTGTTTTGGATTTGTGCTGAGAATAATGTTGATAACACACTGGTGTTTTACTTGTTGCCAAGCAATGCTTACATTAAGCCAATGACTTTTTCATCTTCTCGTGCTGCCCCTGTCCTCCCAGCTGCTTCTCTACAAGAAGTTGGGAGGAGACACAGCCAGGACAGCTGACCCAAACTGGCCAAAGGGATATTCTATACCATAGGACATCATGCTCAGTATATAAACTGGGGGAAGTTGGCTGGGAGGGGTGGTTGCTGCTTGGGGACTGGCTGTGTGTTGGTCGGTGGGTGGTGAGCAGTTATGTTGTGCATCACTTGTCTTCCCTGGGTTTTGTTTCTCTTTTTATTGTTTCCCTTTTCATACAGTTGTTATTGTTATTATTGCTATTAGTGTTGTTTTATTTTATTTTGTTTTGATGGTTGAAGAAGTCCTCAGAAGAAGTCAGGATAGAGGAGGAATCTGTCTTGGTTGATGAGGGCTGGGTCAGGGACCAATTAAGCAATCTGGACGTCCATAAATCCATGGGCCCTGATGGGATGCACCTGCAGGTGCTGAGGGAGCTGGCGGAAGTCATTGCTAGGCCACTCTCCATCATCTTTGCTAAGTTGTGGGCAACGGGAGAGGTGCCTGAGGACTGGAGGAAAGCGAATTTCACTCCAGTCTTGAAAAAGGGCAAGAAGGAGGACCCGGGTAACTATAGACCGGTCAGCCTCACCTCCATACCCGGAAAGGTGATGGAACAACTTGTTCTTGATGCTGTCTCTAGGCACATCAAGGATAGGGGGATCATTAGGGGTACTCAGCATGGCTTCACCAAGGGGAAGTCATGCTTAACCAACTTGATAGCCTTTTATGAGGACATAACCCGGTGGATAGATGATGGTAAAGCTGTGGATGTGGTCTATCTCGATTTCAGTAAAGCGTTTGACACGGTCTCCCACAGCATCCTCGCAGCTAAACTGGGGAAGTGTGGTCTGGATGATCGATTAGTGAGGTGGATTGTGAACTGGCTGAAGGAAAGAAGCCAGAGAGTGGTGGTCAATGGGACAGAGTCCAGTTGGAGGCCTGTGTCTAGCGGAGTCCCTCAAGGGTCGGTACTGGGACCAGTACTATTCAATATATTCATTAATGACTTGGATGAGGGAATAGAGTGCACTGTCAGCAAGTTCGCTGATGACACAAAACTGGGAGGAGTGGCTGACGTGCCGGAAGGCTGCGCAGCCATTCAGAGAGACCTGGACAGGCTGGAGAGTTGGGCGGGGAGAAATTTAATGAAATATAACAAGGGCAAGTGTAGAGTCCTGCATCTGGGCAAGAACAACCCCATGTATGAGTACAAGTTGGGGACAGACCTGTTGGAGAGCAGCGTAGGGGAAAGGGACCTGGGGGTCCTAGTGGACAGCAGGATGACCATGAGCCAGCAATGTGCCCTTGTGGCCAAGAAGGCCAATGGCATCCTGGGGTGTATTAGAAGGGGTGTGGTTAGCAGGTCAAGAGAGGTTCTCCTCCCCCTCTAGTCTGCCCTGGTGAGGCCGCATCTGGAATATTGTGTCTGTTTCTGGGCCCCTCAGTTCAAGAAGGACAGGGAACTGCTAGAGAGAGTCCAGCACAGAGCCACGAAGATGATTTAAGGGAGTGGAACATCTCCCTTATGAGGAGAGGCTGAGGGAGCTGGGTCTCTTTAGCTTGGAGGAGACTGAGGGGTGACCTCATTAATGTTTATAAATATGTAAAGGGCAAGTGTCATGAGGATGGAGCCAAGCTCTTCTCAGTGACATCCCTTGACAGGACAAGGGGCAATGGGTGCGAGCTGGAACACAGGAGGTTCCACTTAAATATGAGGAAAAACTTCTTTGCGTGAGGGTAACCGAACACTGGAACAGGCTGCCCAGAGAGGTTGTGGAGTCTCCTTCTCTGGAGACATTCAAAACCCGCCTGGATGCATTCCTGTGTGATATGGTCTAGGTAATCCTGCTCCGGCAGGGGGATTGGACTAGATGGTCTTTCGAGGTCCCTTCCAATCCCTAACATTCTGTGATTCTGTGAACTGTTCTTGTCTCAACCCATAAGTTTTTTGCATTATTTCGTTTCTCCTCCGTACCACATTGCGGGGAGGGGAGGAGTGGGCAGGTGGCTGTGTGGTGCTTGCTTGCCAGCTGGGATTAAACCACGACACTTACTCATTTTTTGACACAAAAGGACCTCTTGTACATTCTAGCTCTCCAACGATCTCTTAATAGTCTGTGACTTGCCCTCTATTGGAGGAAGAGATTAGCAGGAGGGATTTCATTTCATGTGGTGTTTTTGTATGCATTGCGATGTATTTTCTACTTAAATGCGTGCGCAAGCACACCTGGAAACCTCCCCCTTGCAGTTTTACTTTAGCAGATATTTGAAGTATACAGTTGTCCAGGTAACTACAGCACAGCTTTACTTATCATGTAGTCCTCATGCCTCTTAATTTTTCCTGTTCTGCTCCATGATCCTCAGTAAACCTGTTATTTTCTATAAATCTCTGTTCCTCAGTATCATACCTACCAAGTGGTGGGGAATTCCCTGGAGGTGCAGCTACTTTGAAGAGCTAGTGAAAGAGATAAAGAGAAAGTCATGTAGCAATGTAAGTTTATGAGTACGTATTGTTAAGGAGCAATAACCTTAAGGCAATATGAGTTCTCAGTTGTGAGTCAACATGATAATTCGGGGTAGTTTAGATAAGGCTGTTCTGTGATCTCTCTTTACATCAGTGAATTGAAGCCTAGGTTATAGTAAAAGTACATTTGCTAGTCGAAAGTAAAAGTACTGTGGCTATAATTTGCTGTTCTTTTTATGTATTTTTTTCCTGTAAATAAGAAGAAAAGACTATTTTAAATGTAATTAGTCTTAAAATTGCTGACAAATTTTTGAGGAGTTCCACTTTAAGAACTTTGTGTTTATTTATTTATTTATTTATATTAATATAAGTAGGTCTAACTTGAAGGTAGGCTCTGCTTTGATCAGGGGTTTGGACCAGATGACCTCCAGAAGAGAGGCTTTGAGTGAAGGAGGCTTATGTATGCATACGTATTAGTATTTGACACTCTAATTTATCTGGCTTTTATTAATTTTCTGTTTAGAAAGAAGTAAGCAAGGAGTGTTAAACTTCTTTTTCTATCTCTCATTTCAGGTTTTTGTACTTACCAGTACAGGTTTGAGATAGGTGGTGTTTTGTGGGTTTTTTTTTGTTTTGTTTTGGGTGTTTTTTTTTTTGTTGTTGTTGTTGTTTGTTTGTTTTTTGTTTGTTTGGTTTTTTTTAAAACAGTTTATTTTAGCTCAGAGTGCTTTACGGCATCACTGTATAGGATGACATTTTGAGGACCAACAAAGAATTGGAGACTAGGGTTATTGTCTGTGTTTTTTATTTACACACCTTTTCTCAAAGCGAGGGGGTAGAACATGCCAGATTCTGTTCACATTGTTGAAGGACAGCCTGTTTGTGTCTGATACACTAGAGCAGTTGTTCAAATATAGATTACAAAGGGAACTTGAGCCCTTTCACATAAATATTAGTTGTGAAAGATGAGAGTTGTCAAGGGCTGAACTAACGTGTTCACCTGAGTTTTAAGAAGCTATTCAAACATTTCCATGGGCATAAAAATTTTTAGAGTGTATCTTCTATTTGCATGTATGCAGGTTGGTGTTTTTGTTTGTTTTTTGAAAACCTTTCACTTTTCTCTTAAATGAATCTATCCATTTTTAAATGTACAATCAATGCCTCTTTCACACCAGCTGGATGAAAAAAATGCAGCCTTCTGGCAGTTAGTTGTTAAATAAAATAGTTTATACCACAATGAATTAAGACCAGTTCAGTCTCCTTAACAAGTAATTTATTTTATTATGTGTGTCATAGTCTCTATCATGACACTGATTTTTTATTTTTGATGTATGGAGCATTGTGGCATATTCAAAATAGCGTTAGTTAGGGGCATTATTGTGATTCCTATGAAAGATAATTTGTACTTGGCAAAGCATGTACCAAGCCATCCAAACTGATTAGACATAATCAAGTAAGTAATGTGATAAGATTATTTATGCTCATTTCTTCTTCCTGTTACTTACTTGTATCATAGAATCATAGAATGGTTTGGGTTGGAAGGGACCTTAAAAATCATCTAGTTCCAACCCTCCTGCCACAGTCAGGGACACCTTCACTAGACCAGGTTGCTCCAGTCTATGTTTTAATAGGTTCAGAATAACTTTTGCCAGCCATAACCTTTGTCTAGATTAATAGATGGAAAATGGAAGGGCCGTGACCAAAGACTCTGAAATTCTATAATGAAAAGGGGATGAGAAGATCGTTCATGTGTTCTCACACACAGAAGATGATTTATTTGTGGGTGTAATTTATCTTTATTTATGTTTATTTGTAGGATGTAATCCCTGATTTAGTTATAGAAGCTAATTTGTATGATGAAGGTTATTTCTTAGGCATTGAAGCTTAGTATAATAGGTGGGAGACAGTGTTGCTGTATTTTGACCGTTTTTTTTAAGTAAGAGAAAATGCTAGGTATAATACTAGGGCTTTTAATTGACATAATTGTATTTTAGAAAGACTTAGTTTTTGCTTTAAATACTTTTAGAATACATTATTCTACCACCTTTAAAACTTGAACAGCCATATACTATGCAGAAAAAGCAAATAAGAGAGCAGGATTGCAGGGTAATTTTTTATTTTCTAATATGGTACTGTATTTTTTTCTTTTTTAGAATTTCTTTTGGTCCTGTGTTCGTTGTTTGCACTTACATAGCAATTTTCACGTAGAGCTAAAGACTTTCTTTAGAGGGAAGATGGGAGGCAGAAAATAGTCAAGTAAGCAGGTTCCTGTCAGAGTTAGGAACAAGTGTTAAGTTCATAGTTATTCCAGCTTCCTCTTGTAATAGTTAGGAAATGTAGAAGAGAATGCTTGAGTGTTTGTTATCCTTGTGTTGTTACTGGTTTTTGAAGTGAATATTTTTCTTTCCTATTTCCAAGTATTTTTAATATGTACCTGTTAATTAAGCCAACTATTTACCCTGTCATTAACCTGAAAAAATGAATGCCATCTTCTTGATTATATTAAAAAATTAACTCTTTGTCATATAGTACTTACTCAGTCCATAGTCCTGACAACGTTGAATTGTGTTGTGTTTCAAGAAATCAGTGATAAAAATCACAAAGGAGCTGCTTGTAGGGTATTTTTTATTACCCATGAAGATAACAGTTTGAATATGGGTAAGCAACGATAGTTCATTTAAAAAAAGGCAGATTTTCAAATAGAGATAGCAGTTAGAATTGTGATTCTAAGCCACAGCTCTTTTTTTGTGATAAGAAAGTGCAAATATATTAAGTGAATGTTAATACCTGTAAAGATCTTTGAACAGGCAGTACTGTTTGCTGTTTTCTGTTTTGTCCTTCTCACTTTTTTCATCCTTTCATTTTTGTTTTGCGTCTTCATCTTTTTACTTTGTCCTAGACCACAAATTTTGAAGAACAACTTTAAAGGAATTACAAGAAAATGAAAAATTTTGGGATCTCAAAGTCAGTCAAATGTAGCCACAAGGTGTCACTATAATAAAAGTTTAAAAAGACTTAATTTCTTTTTGTTTAAACTCCTTTAGTGAAACTGTTATTCCTAGTGTATGTTGTGCTTGTGTACTAAACTTCACTTGGAATTGTTCTGGCTTGCTGTTTTTGCTATAGAGAGAGCAAGTACAGAGATGGTACATTAAATCAGAAGGAAACTCTCAATTAATTTTCAGTGTTTCCATCTGACATTGGATGATGCTGAATTTTAATTGGGGGAGTATTTGCCTAACCAGACCAATTGATAGTTTGAAAAGTAATGCTATTTTGTCAGTAATACCGGAATTTGGAAAAGATAATGGAAAGGGAAAGGGGTCAGTTTTTATCTGCGTTTGCTACTATTTTATTGTCTTACCTCTTCTTGAGATATTATAATGTGACTAATCAAAGGGAAATATTAATTAATCATTACTGCATAAGTTTTTGGTCCTAAAGCATGTTTCTATTAAAAGAACTGATAGATGCCTGTAGAATAATGCTGTAAAAGTGGGAAATTATTTAAGCATATTATTTTCCGTGTTTTTTAATTTGTTTTAAATTGAAAAATGTTGGGGTTTTTTAATACTAGTAGGTTGAATTAGTCTTGGTATAATATGTTCAAGTGCTTTGTGTTTCCCTTAAAGTACTTGGTTGCTATAGAAAGTGTGGTGTGGAATTATTTTTACTTTAGAAGGTGTACTCATGTATTAAATGTATTTATCAGAGCAGAGAGAATTTCTTACCTTTCCTTTTATTAAGCATTGATGATATTGGGTGGGTTTTTTGTTCAGTGCTTCAACAGTTTTTGCTACTAATGATTACACCATTTGTAATCCTCTGCCTGAGTGGAGACAAATTAAATTGTAGTCCTTGTCTCCCGAGTGTTGAAAAAAAGCAAAATGTAAAAAGAGTAAATGTTTCAGTACTAACACAGTTCTAAACTAAGAAATGTTGGTAGTTGTGCACAATTATTTTGCAGGTAGTGACATGTGAAGGGATGTGATCTTCAAGTATAGGCTAGGCATGATTTTCTTCTTTAATTCTGTTATTGGTCCGGCAACCTCAGATACCTGTGCTTTATACTGGTGATGGTGCAGTCATTTTATTTTTCCTTCTACTTGGGAGTGTCACT
The DNA here is from genome assembly GCF_013368605.1 of Nyctibius grandis. Taxonomy (NCBI): domain Eukaryota; kingdom Metazoa; phylum Chordata; class Aves; order Nyctibiiformes; family Nyctibiidae; genus Nyctibius; species Nyctibius grandis. Next base: position 34,384,374 of record NC_090658.1, read on the forward strand.
CATTGAAATTAGTTACTGATTAGGCAGCAGTATCTCACTTTCAGCGTTACCAGTACATCTATGACATCCTTATCCTGTAGTAGATACCTATTCTGTAGTTTTCCTGTGCTTGGTGGAAACTTAGTAATTATAATTTGCCAAAAGGCGTTCTGAATTTAGGAAGATGTTGAAACAAGCAAGGAGTTAACTCTTGAAGAAAAAGCAGCTGAAGCACTGTCCCAGGTACTTGAAATAAACAGAGAAGAAAGCAGTGTCTGCAGACCTAATTTGGCACTTGCTTTTTTAAGCAAGTAATTCCGCGTCCTCTCCCCTCCCTCAGTGAAGAACAGCGGTGTTTAGAAAAAGCACATAGACATCCAAAAGAGGCTTTTGAACGTTGTTTTAACTTAAAATGCAACTCTACTACATCACTGACCTAAATGAAATACGTAGACTAAGAGTTGCTGACAGGAGCTCTGGTAAGGCCTTCAGTCAGTCTGAAAAGCATCTGAAAATTTTTTTTGTCCCTAAGTCATTAATATCCTTATAAAAGGAGTTCTTGCAAATGGAATGATTAAACTTGGGCAACTAAAACCATCTTTACCTTAGTTACCACACCTGAGAAATACAAATGGTTGCGTAGGCAACATGTTGATTAGTTATTTTATTTGCACTGTGCTTTGGGAAGCATTGACTGTTGTGTAAATATTTTACTTCTAACTGTGCAGATATGCTGATGTTTCAGAGTTTAGGAAAAAAAACCCCTTGCTGCACAATACAAATTAGCTTTTCTTCATTTCTGGATAATTGAAATCTTAAAATCTTTTTGTAATTCTAATACTGTATGCAATACAGTGATAATGTAATGTCCAGAGACAAGTAAAAATTATCTCGGTTTGTATTACAGAAACATATTAAAAGAAAGCAATTTTGAAATGTCATTCCAGACCTTTGAGGGTTTTCACTGATGTTATTTTCACAAATCAATTTTCACTGCAGGCATGCAGTTTTCTTTTTTGTTTTTCTTTTGTTTTGTTTTTGGTTTGGTTTGGTTTTTTTTTGTTTTGTTTGTTTGGTTTTTTGGGTTTTTTTTTGGTGGGGGGGTGAGGGTGGAGAGAAGAGCTAATCACTCTAGTAGAAAGTGATCATATTAAGTAATCTTTATTGGCGTGTTTCCAGTACTTTGATTTTTAACTTTGTGAAATACAAATAAATGATTTCCTGAAGTCTCCATTTTAGTGACTAGGTGCTGCTTGATTATCTTTCTATCTTTCAGTGTTTAAACATCTTTTTTGCCAGCACATGTTCAGTCTGGCATTTTTTTCTTTTTCTAAGGTAAGAAATAGTCTCAGATTTTTCAGACAGTGTAGATCGTCTACACAGGATCAAGAAAGCTATTGCCTCCTCTGGGGTGAAGCATTTATTGATTTAAAAGACCCCTTTCTTCATTTCAGGTTATGTATACTTTTGGTCTTAGGCTTGCCCTTCTGATTTCAGCTCTAAATGTGGTCCTAGTGATATAGAAGCTCATTTCTCTACAGGTGTAATCAATAACATTTTTCATCAAGAACATTATCAAGGCAGCTTTTTTCTTCTCAAATTCCTTCTCTGTCTCTGCCATAGCAATTTCAGTAATCCTGATCTAAGGACCCCAACTCAGCTTTGAGGAAAAGCAAAAAAGCTAGTGTGCCTTTAAGCTGTCGATGACAACCTGCCAGACAGCTCATGCTCTGAAAATGAGTATTTGTCTGAAAAAGTGTGTGTAGAGGACTCAATATGGCTTATATAGAAAAACCTGAGAAATGTGAGAGAGTGCCTGCCAATCCATTTTTTTGGATATGAATTATAAAAAAAATAGTCTTATTTTTTGGTTTATAGTTTAGAAGAAATAATTAATTTTTCAGATATCTAGATTACGTATTTCTCATGTTTGACCTAATAATAATCAGTTTTTTCATAGTATTGTTAGAATTTCTACATATTCTGAATTTTGGTGTATTCATTGTGAGTTTCTTAAGCTGTAAATTGTTTCTAGGTCTATTTTCAAGCTGTTTCACCTCATAAAAGAGATTTGACATAGGTGAAAATCATCAGTAGTTATTCAGCTTGATAGTAATACATAGAGATACATCTAAGCACTAAATTATCAAATTGTTCATAATTAATTCTACAGCAAGTTGTATTTTAATGTTGCATAAGACAAATCTGTGTTTAAAAGGCATCTTCAACACTGTTTTTCTTTAAATCCTCTTCTGTGATATCTGTTATACTCCTAGAGCTAGAATTAACTGTGAAAACTTGCCATATATATTTACAAAAATAGGCTTTTACAAAAGGAAATCTTGTTTTGCCATATTTTAAGAATTCTGGTTTATTTTAGTTTGTTGATCAGTGATGGCCATCTGTTGAAGTTGTTTGATGCCATTGTATAAAGCATTTCTCTTTTTCCCCATTTCTCAGCAAATAATGGGCATGGTTTGTTGATGTGTATCTGAAACACTGTACCACACTTACAAGTACACATTATGAATATTCCAATTGTAAATGTAAAACCAGATAATACACTTATGTGGATTCGCTTTTTAGTTTCTGAGTTTATAAAGCCATCTGTCAACCAACATTAGGCCAGTCTCAGTTGTGGAATAATTTGGATGACATTAAAAATTTTATAGTAAAGCAAATTTGTCTGTGGTTAAACTTCATCCTTTGTTCACAAACCTCAAGTTATCTTCTGTGTAGCACTTTTTAAAGGTATAAATCAGTGTATGAGTGGGAAAAGCTGTAAAGTAAACTGCGTTATTCAGTTTTCTTTTTTCTTCTCAAAAGAAGCTTGTAGGACTGGTGTTGAGCTTAAGCTTCTTGAGCTTGGACTGCAGTTGTTCTTTCTCATTTCAGTTTCAGTTGGGAGGATTAGGCTGATGGTTCCATTTGATGCAGCTTTTAAATAGTTTTATGTTTCACGAAAGGAATATTCACCCCCTAGTATGGAAGCAGATAGGACACAAACAGTTGAAAATGAAAAACCAGGCTGAAAAGGCCAATAAATACAAAAAACCAAATTAGGTGCTACAGAGAATCAAATTTTTAGGAAATAAGACACGTGAAAGTGTGCATAAGTATCTTCAACTGACAAAAACGAGTGAGTGAAGGAAAGATAGCATTGGAAGAGAGATCACACAAGAAAATACAACCTATTTAGAAAAAAAAATCAGTGCAAGTGAAAACTATTTTAAAAGATAGTGTTTTTTACAGTAGGCATAATTATAGGAAAACCACGTGTGATTTATCATTTTCAGGCCACTACTGGAAGCAGGTATTTTATTATTTGTAATGTCTTCTAAAAGAGAGAAAGAGTGATCTTTGTAAAACATCAGATTCTGCATTTTGGTTTTGATTTTTACCATGAAGCAATTTTTAAAGCTTTATACTTTGGATGCTTGTTTTTCATTTGTGAGATTGGGACAAATATTTCCATACTTTACAGGAGATGTAATAAAGATCTTGGAAATTTTAGATGATGTAAGTAACATCATTGATGGTCAGTAAAGTAGTGGCTTCTTTACTTTTCTTCATACCATTTTCTTTGTTGTTTGTATTGGGTAATAACAGCAGTGATGGAAGGTGTATTAAATATTGATTTGTAAATCTGTATTCTCTTCAATTCAATTATCCTGCCTCTTTTAATGGCAAATTGCAAAGTTGGCTAATCAAGCTGCATTCTCATTAACAACATTAGTGCCTTCTTTAGTCAGATGAACAGGCACCTCACCCTGTGTCCTGTCTCTGACCCTGAGAGCAGGAGAGGTGCTGGTTAGGGAGAGCCTGTGAGCCTGGCCATGCTGTGTTCCATTCCCCTTATACTCCTCTGATATGTTAGTTATACATTCATAGATCTCTTGTCCATTCATTCATCTAAGGTCCTTCTCTGACTGGGCTGTTACCAACTGCTTTCACAGCTTATAGTGGCAACAAATTCCAAAAGCTCATTAGCCGCTGCATGAAGAAAGTAGTTTTATCTGGTTAGACAATTCTTGTACTAGTTTCAGCGTGTTCTAGTTCTGGCATTGCAGGATTTGGTGAATAACAACACTGTATTCACCTTTTCCACTCTTATTATGATTTTGTGAATGTCAAGCATAGCTGCCTCAACCGTCTCCTCTTTGGTTGCATCTGCTCGGTTGGTTGCTTTTATGATTTTAGGTCATCTTCTCTGTGCTTCTACTGCGTGCGCCTTGAGGTGTGGAGACCAGAACTGCATGTGAGCATTGGAGATACGGGCACCCCAAGCTGTTAGAGTGAAAGAATGACACTCTGTTTTGTTCTCAGCACCCCTCACAATGACGTGCAATATTTCAGTGATTTCCCCACCACCCCGTGGCATTTGACTATCCAAAAAAGCTTACTCTCATCTGATGGCTGGGAGGCTGCACTAAGGAGAAGGTTCCTGGGCTGCTTAGAAACAAGATTATAGCTTTCATGGCTCTTCTTTTCTTGGTATGGACAGTATTTTGCAAATGAAAAAAGCTGCTTTGGCTTTCACAATTCTTTGACTGACCATATGATTCACATGAGACTTGTGTTTTTGTATTAAAGCTTGAAAAAGTAGGATTTGGCAGCATTTCTTTGGGTTGAAGCTGATTCATTGTTTGCAAAGATTAATTCTCTGATATACTTTAGAAGCTAAAATGAAATGTGTGGTTTTTGTTTGTTTTATTTTTCCAAAAATATCTCTCTAAACTTATCCAGGAAGTTTCTCATGTTACCCAATGTCTGTTTTTGGAGGGAGGATGGACATGCAGGATTTTAAAAAATTTTTATTTTTTTTAGTTAATAACTAGAATTATAGCCTTCTAAAATGAGTGAAACATTCTGAAGTTAAAATAATTATGTAGAGTTGAGGGGGGAAATTTGGTTGTTTTGCAGATATATTTTTAAGTGGCTACAATTAAATTGGATTGGAACAATCCTGAAAAACCCTTATGATTTTGAAGGACTTGAGTTTTTTCGGAGAGACTTGATTTTTCAAATGTGTAGGATTTGTGTGTGGGGAATTTATAGTAAATTTCCATGTGATTTGACGTTACGTGTTCATTTTCACAGTACCTTACCAGATGTGCTTGCTCTTTTTATGTCATCACAATTTGGATAATGGTGTTTAAAAATAACTTTATTTAAAAGAGCAATTAATTCGAAAGAAAGTAATGCATTACTGTTTCTGTAACAAGCTTCTTAGGGTCTAGAAATTAAGAGTTTAAATGACACGTGTTTGGACATGTGAAAAAATGAGGAGTAAATTATGACTACATAGTAATAAGGCATACAATCAATCTTAATTGTGCCTTAGGGTGTTTCCATACAGTTGTGTTCTTCAGTGCATATTAATAAGTTTGTTATCTGATAAAATTCACTTATAAGAACTACTGAGCTTCGCTTTTTTAAGTTATTATTTTTATTACAGTATCGGTAGCAGGACAATTTTCTCTGTGAAACGTCTATGAAGACTTTCATTGATGTTAGACAATTTAAATTTTTTTCACTTTAACGAGTGATGTTAATGTTTTATTTGGAGGGTGAGAGTTATTTTTGTTTTGTTTTGTTTTTTTATGGGAGTATTATTGATTCTGATTTTAATAGGTAGGAAAACTAAGGATGAGTAGAACACTGTGTATATGTGTATGCATAGACACTCTTCCCATTCAGATTGTAGTTCATCGCCCTTTTTTAAGGGAAAGATTTAATGTATATTTAGATGAAAACTGATTTTAAAACTTCAGTAGATCAAAATAGGGTGAAGGGCTGGAAGACATTATTGCTGATGATTCCTATTTGTAGTAAATTATAAAGCACATATAACAGCTCTAAAGAGAGATGACTTCCTGTGTCATATTTCACCTTGCCTTCATAGATAAGTGTGTAAATGAAAGGGAAACAAATTGTTTCAATATGGCAAATCTATATTATTTCTTTGGAGTGAAAATGAATGAAATTGAAATAATTCACTCTTGAGTGAAACTAGAAGCTATAACTGTATTTTATCCTCTTGGTGCGGATTGACATACTGCAGATTAGCAATAAGAGAATGTTCCTCATATCATCAACAGTAGTCGGACACGTTCATGAGTATTAAATTACAGTCAAGAAAAAGGGGTTCACTGTACTCTCGTGTAATTTACACAGAAGAGCATGTAATCCATCATTTTAACAGAAGCTGTTGTTCACTGTTAGAAAATTTATTTTTTCAGTCTTCTTAAACCCTTTTTATCCTTTGTGTTATGGAAAATTTGTAGTTACCTGTGTCTGGTCTGCATCATCTCTGCATGATCTGATTTCTGGGAAGATACTGAAGGTTCCTTACAGTCTTCTGGCACATGGGCATGTGTTGGCACCATCGCATCTAGCGCCTAACTGGTCTTCCCCACAGATGTCTGGAAATAAATAATAAGGTTTGGGGTCAGCAGAATATTTAGAATACTTTGTTTCCACAACTGACTGACAGTCTTGTCATTCTGTAGAGAATGGGGCATCCTTGAAAGGTTCACAGTGCCATACGCAAGTTGAGTTTGGGGGGTTTGTAGTAATGATACACAGGCAAGCTAGCAGGAAGAATATCTGCAGCCACCAAAACTTTTATTTTCCTATCACCTATATGGATGCAAAGAAAATCAAAGGCAAACTGGTCTGATCATTCAAAAGACACATCTTTCTGTCCTGCTGATGGGCTTGGCAAAGTATGTAGAAGATGATTGTATTCTAGAAATTTTAGTTATAGGTGTTTCTCAATTCTAACTTGCACGTTTTCATTTACAGGGTAATAGTATGGCAAAGTACATGCCAATAGCTCATTCTTCTTTGGCAAAAATTGGTTCCTTGATGTTTTCCATAACTGGGTAATTATTAAGAATTCTTCTGTTACTACAACTTCAATGACAAATTTAGGAGACTGTTCTTAAGCCAACTTTTCTTGTGTATCTGGTTGTTTTCTTATCAATGTGAATGCTGGAGAAGTGCAGATGCTCACTTGAAGTTTTGTGTGACATGTGAGGTGCTCTGCAGAAAAATATGCTGCTAGGTATTTACTTTTCTAGTACTTAAGAATTGTTTAGTGTATCATTTATAAAATCCTTAAAGATTAACTGATTTTAAAATGTATCTTCTCTGAATATTTACTCTGAACTTGCTTGACACTCCTTCTCATTTGGTACCATGGATGACCTGTGTTTGAGCTGTTCAGAAACAAACCACCAAATTTATTTAGTGATTAGTGGGGCAGGGGCACAGGGCTGCAGGGCTGGAAGGATGCAGAGCTGCGGGCTGCAAACTACCTTGCCCTCCGCGGAGCAGGGGCTGAGGCCCGGCCAGGGTCCCTGTTTCGGGAGGCAATGGGGTTTGCTCGGGGCTTTGGGAAGGGGCCAGCCCGCCCCCCTGCCCCGGCCACGCCGCCGCTGGCACGCGTGCAGCAGGGCGCCCTCTGCCGTGTCTCAGCCTGGCACATGGGAGCCGAGCCGAGTACCCCCCCGCGCTGCCCCAAAACCGCTCGCCACCTTCCCAGCAGCCCCTTTACAACAGGATGGTGGGCAAAGAAGCAGAGCCCCCCCCGCCCCTCCACCACAGCAACCGCCTGCAGAGGCTGGATCCCACTGAGCCCCCTCCTGCTCATCCCCAGTCCCCCATTCCCAACCAAGGATGCTGTGACAAGCCCCCCACGAGTGTCCTCCTCTACGTGGGGTGCAGCACCCTGCCGTGGAGCGGGACCTTTTCCCCCCAGGGGAAGGAGAAAAAATGGGTTCGTGCTCCCCGGCTTTTCCTCAAAGGCTCTTTTCTGGCCGCGGCACCCGGTGAGGTGCTTTGCAGCACGTCTGGGCTAGTGAGTTTGGCTGCTGAGGACTTTTCCAAGTGCTTTTTGTCTCGTGTGGCTCCTTCCCTCGAGCCCCACCACCTCCCAACCCTCCGCACACACCCCATCTCCCTCGGGTCCCTCCTCAGACGGAGCCGCGCATCCTCCCGAGCATCCCCGAGCCGCTTTATGCCCCCTGCTTTGGCAAACCAGCTCCAGCAAAACTGGCAGCGCTGAGCTGAGACATCCCAGCGCCCAGCTGGCTCCTCTCCTGTGCCGCCGGAGGGCCCTGCGTGTCCCTCGGCTGTCCCTGATCCCTTTTTTTGAACCTGAACGTGGATTTGTACTCGAGCCCTGAGCTGCAAACTCGGGCTTGAAGAAACATCCCCTGCAGCTGCCTCTGCTTCCCCAGGGGAACGTCTGGCAGAGCCCGACACCAGCCATGGGCCGAGCCCAGAGAGTGGTGGTGAATGGGGCAAAGTCCAACTGGCGGCCAGTCACTAGTGGTGTTCCCCAGGGCTCAGTTTTGGGGCAGGTGCTGTTCAATATCTTTATAGATGATCTAGACATAGGGATTTAGTGCACCCTCAGCAAATTTGCAGATGACACCAAGCTGGGTGGCAGTGTCGATCTGCTGGAGGGTAGGAAGGCCCTACAGAGGGATCTGGACAGGTTAGATAGATGGGCCGAGACCAACGGCATGAGGTTCAACAAGAACAAGTGCCGGGTCTTACACTTCGGCCACAACAACCCCAGGCAGTGCTACAGGCTGGGGGAAGAGTGGTTAGAAAGCGGCCCGGCGGAAAGAGACCTGGGAGTGCTGATCGCCAGCCGGCTAAACATGAGCCAGCAGCGTGCCCAGGTGGCCAAGAAGGCCAATGGCATCCTGGCCTCTATTAAGAATAGTGTAGCCAGCCGGTCTAGGGAAGTGATCGTCCCTCTCTACTCAGCACTGGTGAGGCCGCACCTTGAGTACTGTGTCCAGTTCTGGGCCCCGCACTTCAAGAAAGACGTTGAGGTGTTGGAGCGAGTGCAGAGGAGGGCGACCAAGCTGGTGAAGGGTCTGGAGGGTCTGACCTATGAGGAACAGCTGAGGGAGCTGGGGTTGTTTAGTCTGGAGAAGAGGAGGCTCAGAGGTGACCTTATTGCAGTCTACAACTACCTAAAGGGAGGTTGTAGTGGAGTGGGAGTTGGCCTCTTCTCCTAGGCAACTAGTGATAGGACAAGAGGACACAGCCTCAAGCTTCGCCAGGGGAGGTTCAGGTTGGACATTAGGAAGAATTTCTTCTCAGAAGGGGTCATTAGACATTGGAATGGGCTGCCCAGGGAGGTGGTGGAGTCACCATCTCTGGATGTGTTTAAGAAAAGACTGGACATGGCACTTAGTGCTATGGTCTAGTTGCCATGGTGGTGTCAGGGCAGTGGTTGGACTCGATGATCCCTGAGGTCTCTTCCAACCTGATTGATTCAGTGATTCTGTAATAAGCTCCATCCCATTTAATGCAGTGGTTTCATCAAAGTTGTCTAAAATACTTGTACACTGATCAAGCAAAAGTTCCATGGAGATGGAATAAATTAATGTGTCTCATCTTAATGATGCAAGACCTGTAATAATATGTGCAAATTAGCATCACTGTAGGCAAAGAAAGAATTTTTTTTGTGGTTTATATTATCTTGTGTGTGATGTTTCAAGTGTTCAGCCATGGTGATTTAGAATAGACTTCTTTCATAATAATTACAGGTAAATATTTTCAAAGTTCTACATAAGAGTTAATAGATGTGGAAGTTATAGGGAGTAGCTAAAATAAAGCAGTAATCACTGATATCAAGAACCACAACGGGGCATTCTTATCCACATATTCTGAAATACACTTGTGCTTTTCACTCGGAGTAGCAGATTTTTTTTTATTTTAAGATGTAGGAGGGAAATATGCAAGAAATTCTGTGAACTTAATTGCCATCATCTAATTAGAATATGCTGTGCCATACTTGGAGGCACGGCGGGAGTGTGATCTTAAAAATAAAGTTGAAAATTTTGCTCTGTAGAATTATGACCACACTTTAATGTTAGAAGAATTGTCATTTATAGTTACTGTAACATTAAAGCTTTAATGTGAATAATATTTTACTCCAGGGTCACTGGAGTAATTTTTGCGGCCTGTTTTCTAGAATACAATTTCTGACAACTTCCAAAAATACAGATGGAACAAATGCCTCCTCTCTGGCATGCTGGATCATGTGCAGCTGAAAGACGTTTTTCTTTTTGACTCTGCTTTCCTCTTTGCTGTTTCTGTTGAGCAACTTAAATGTAGTGGATCGCTTGCACATTAACACCGTCTTGATGCCCACATTCCTTCTCTATCTTTTTGGAGACCTTTATAGTTAGAAAAGCTATTAATTCCTTATTTAGTGCTTGCATCCCCTTTCCAGGCCAGAGCTGAATTGTAGGTGATTCATTCTGATTCAGAAAACCAAGTGTTAAGACAACTGGTTTCTTGGACTAGTGACTAAAACACAACTCCCGTATGCCATTTTATCTGTCACTGCCTCAGAAAGCCTTCCTGGACTTGATGGCTGGTTCCTTCTGGTCCTACTCTGCCCAGAGGTCAAGGTTAGCACTGAGGTGGGGACTTTTGAGGCTGAGCTTGTGACTCTCACTTTCTTCTCTTAACCTCTTACGCTTGCGGTGAGAGTTGGTACTCCCCTGCTCAGTGTGTAGGAAACTGTCAGCTTCTTATTGAAAGAAGAACAGTCCACTGAGTTAGATGTAGAAAGGAACTCCAAGGGTCAAGCTTGAGACTTCCTTTTCTCTTTCCCCCCATTTTTTCCACAGTGATAGAGATACACGGTGCAGTTGTCAAATCTCTGTGTCGCTGTTCGGTATCTTCTGCTAACTGTGGATTCTTGACAGCAGGATCATACCCAGTTTGTGAGTGAAGAATAGTTCTTGTTTATATGCACGGTAATTAACTGAGAAAAACACACTTTTAGACTAATCATGAATATGCTCCTCACCCTCAGCACAGTCCCCTAGCGACTGTCTGCAGGCCAGTCATCAGTCATGCGGGAAAGTGCTGGTCTTGCATTCCCTGGAGCAGGCTGAGCCTTCATTTTGCTGAGCTGCTGTCTCCCTTCTTTCTGCTGCTTCTTGTTGGGTTTCCGTATCTTGTCACATCAATCTTTTTTCTTCTGTGTTTTTGATGGTCTTGATTCTCTGCTGAGCTAATGCCAGATAGCTTAAAGCAATGTCATGTTTGTGCTTTTACTTTGGTTTTAGTTTACCCTATATGGCTTAATAGCCTAAACATGCTCTTACATATAGACAGAGGTGGTAAAGACAACCAGAGCTCATGATTTATTTATCTCGGTAAAATTGAGACCTGGGTCATACTGCAGGGACGAGGGAGGGAAAAATGAAGAGGAAACATTTCATACTTGATCCGGGACAAGTCTTAATCCCTCGCTGACATTGGCTATTGTTACTATGGCAGCATATTTCTGTCCTGAGTTGGAAGATGCTTAGAAAAATTTGGACAGCGAGGTGAATTCTGTGGTCAACCATGATACAACAGCTTGTAGGTACTGATGTTATCTTAAGGTAAAATGGGTCAAATGGTGTCAACAGAATTAGGAAGGATGTTTTGTTGATGTGAAAATGATGTGATATTTGTGCTAGATAGGATTTGGAACTGTTTCAGCAGTTGAAGTGGCAGATATATGTGGCACGTGGTCAAGATTATTTATAAAGCATTTTTGTGCATCTTCAGATAATATAATTGAATTAATACATAAATGCAGGATAATATAGTTCCTGTCAGTGTCACTCTCATTTATTCTCAAAGTTATTATCAGAAGATCAGCCTGATAATTATGGTATTTAAAGGGAAACAAATGCCACTCTATTTTCTTTCTTGATCCCAGTTTTATGGCTCTTACATTGAAGTAACAAAACTGTTATTTTATCCTAGATAAAGGCAGGTGGCTTGCTCCAGACTTTCTTCAAAAACAGAGTATTAGCCCGATCAGGGGGATTAAATAAGATCTTAAGAATTGTGTAGCTTGTGAGTCTCAGAAGACATTGGAGAGATTTAGAAAGCCTGGACAGAAGAGAGGAATAGGAGGATAAGCTCTTAAAGTAAACAAAGCCTTTTAAACTGAGTGTATTAGCTAAAGGGCAAAGTAAGCTGTATATGGAAGACAGGATTTGGAGCAAGTGTCATGTGCAAAGCATAGAAACATGGCCTGTGCAAGGCAAGCATAGAGAATGCTTAGGAATCCTGAAAAAACTTAAGAATTTATCATTCTGCCTAGAAAGTATGTTTGTTTCTAATAACTATTGTAATAGACTTTTGAAACCTTTTCAAGTAGTCTACAATTGCATCTCAATTAATGAACTCAAGAGTCCCAAGGCACATTCGTTAGTCCTGAAATGAACGGTCACAACTGTCACACTGTGGCCACATCCATCCTATTAAACTCTCTCAGCTTCCAGAGTGGGTTGACCATCCCTATTGCCCATGGGAGGAATAGCTTCTGGCCCGTATGGACCCTCAAGCAGTCCTTGAGAAGGAAGTGCCATTTGGGCTAGGCTGGAATCATGCCAGGGGCAAGTCTAACACAATAGTGTAGCTAGAGTAATCTCAACACTAAATTCTGGAAGAGCTTTTCACACGCTTTTGTGCACAGTCACTGCTGTGCAGAGTAGGGGAACGGCTTGGAGGTGGTGGACCTAAGATGGAGTCCAACAGGTCCATGAAAGGAATGGCTTTAGTTTGCTTGAATAGTGTGTTTTAGAGAATGTGAAAAGTTGTGTGTGTAGGTTCAACTTGGTAAATGATTGATTTGGAGAGCTTTGATAGTCATTTTTGTGACACACCAAAAGCATCTCAGTGTAAGCTGTTCAGTGACACAATAGATATATGTGTGAGCTGTATAGATATTTTCATTTTCTGTTATGACACAGAGTGAACCAATAAAGAATGTGACTGATAATTTTTATTAGGTTTTGTAGAGTGCATGGATAATACTAAAAATTCCTTTAATTTGTAGTCATTATCCTTTTGCAGATGAGGAAAATAAAGCTAAAAGATATTAGCTAATCTGCTTTTGTTTGCAGAACAAACTAAAATTGCGAACTCTTATTTTTAGTGCTTGAATTAAGTGTTAGGATGCTGTATATTAAATAGATGCAATATTAGTTGCTGGATTTTTAATAGGATATAAGATGAGTAAGTGAGTGAAGCAAAACATGTATTCAGCAATAGCCAAATCCAAGATCACTTTGTTTCTGCAGCATGTAGAGAATAAGAAGTGCAGTGTCAGTTACTCTTATATAGGAAGTTTATCCTCTGGCCCAAGTTGAGATTTAATATTTTAAAATATTTTCTGTTTTGATCTTTGATGCCATTTTGTTAAACCCAAGTTGTCTAGCATCTTTGGACTGTTTTTAGGATGATGGAATGAGTGATGAACCTGCTGAGTTCTAATACCCTCTCAGGGGGATGGTGAAGCATGGGACTTACTACCTTTACAGAATGAGAAACTTGGTGGTAGCACATTGCAGTGATAGAGTTAATATTCAGTTAAATAAAAGTGAAAGAGGAGCAATAGTGCAAGGGAAGGAGTGAGAAATTAAGTGGTATCTTTTCAAAAGTCTGCCTTATTGCTGCCTGCATTGCTCCTCTGGGATTTTTCTACTGAGTGCAAGAAAATCAGCAAGGTCTTCTTGAAAAACTCATGATGAAATTACTGCCATAAATTTTTTTTTAATGGTGTAAAACCTTAATTTAGATGGGGAGGGTTTATTACCAGTGTTTTCCTGGCATGCCGAAGTTCAATTAATTTCAGATGACAAGCTCCAGGGTTTTCTTCCTCTCCACCCTCACAGCCCCCACTTCCCAATGTGTGGAAAGTACAATTTGTTATTGGTTTGCCTTGGACTCTGGAGATCTCATTATGGGCCCAAAAAGGGGATTCTGTCTCTGCTGTTGAATGCTTTTCTGTTTTCTGTTGAACTGGGGCCATTTGCATTCTCACGTGGAAAGGAGTACAAGGGCTGGAGGATGAGAACTGTTAGGTTTGTATTGCTTGCCTGTTGATAAAAATGATGATACCAAATTAAAAAACTGCTGCTCTTTAGGCTCTAGTGTTATACTGAAATTTGCAATGCAGAGGCAGATCAACTTTGAGATGGAGATGTAAGCAGGAAATCTCAAGTAATTTTTGTTCTGAGAGTTTATATGCAGAATGTCCATTTGTTTGACGGTAAGGAAAGGTGCCGGCAAAATACTACGTTTACTCACACCTCTGAGACAACATGCTAACATTTCAAATTCCTATTCCTATCAAAATACTGTAAGAGCACCTCTTAGAAGCAAGAGACTAGGCTTTTTAGTTTGCAGTGTAGCACAAGACATTGTACTGGAGCATTAAGTGTATTAGAACTATCGTATATGTACAGTGTATTTTCTTAGCAAAAATGAATATGCCTGTGAGAAACTATTTATTCCACCCTTAAAATTACTGTAAGGTTTAGCATGAAATGTACAGTCACATCTTTGACTAGCAAACAAAACTGTGTTGAGCATAAGGATCCCATTAGAAGAAGAGGTAGGGAGTGAGCTGATTGGAAATTCCTCTACACTTCTTGCAGAAACCAACCTCGTGTCTTTGTTCCCAGGAGACAGATGAGTGAATTTGCATTGGTGTGTGCAAAACTAATATTTATCTTAAAATTACTTTTAAAAATACAACATAAAATATTATAACTCACATCATTTTTGTGTGGGTTAGTGGAAATAGATGATCTTTGTCTTTATATGCATTAGGTACAATTTATTATATATAAAATACAACTTGGTTGCATGTGTGGGTATCCAAATCCTCATTCATAACCTCTGTGTCATCAGCCTCATGGAAATATATTTCAGAAAGACATATACATCCAGATTGTAGAAACTGTTTTCAAGCAGTTCAAAGTGTTTTGTACTTACGGACTATGCTTGAAGTCAGAGAATGTAAATGGAGAGTTATGCAAATGCTTTCTGTTTTGTTGTTCATGGAATGTCCTACAAAGATATGAATTAAAAGATATAATTTAAAGAAAGTTTGAAATGTTATTAGATTCAGCGTCAGTAGTCTTCATAAAGATGATATTTGAAACATTGCCATGAGGAAAGTTGCATGTGAGAGATCATAGTTAAAAACCCCAAACTACTACAACACAAAACTAACAAAAAACACCACAAATCAAGCACTTTTCCCAAATAACCATATTTTTTCCACCATAGTAAGAAACAGACATATATTAAGTCATATAAAATTATAATTTAAATGATATCTTCTTTAGTCATATAGAATTCTTCCAAAGACTTAGTTGACTTGAACACCTTTTACCACTAGAGAGTGCTACGCTATAACTAAAATTTTTTTCTCTTCAGAAAAAAAAAAATTTCTCCAAATGTATCTTTCCTTCTTCACATTAAACAGATAAATGATTGGTATTCTTCAGATGGCTTTAATTTAGAAACTTGTTTGAAAGACAGTAATGGTTTAATTGCAAGTTATTTAAATTTTTAAGTTTATAATTTACTAAAATTCATATAATTCCTTATTTGACTAGATCAAAACAAAATGCTGCTGACATTGTTTTTAGCATCAATTACATGTGTTAAAAAAAGAAAAAAAAAATCAAACCAAAAAAACCAACCAACAAAAAACCCACATTAAACCCCTAAAAATAATTCTTATTTTGCAATGGGGTTCATGAGAAGTTACTTGGAAAGAAAGCTTGGAGATACTCATAGTTTTGAAGACTTTCTTTTAAAACTAGTATTTTCTCAGGGGATCTATTGTTTTCTTCCTTCTCTTCAGTTTTATATTTCTTGATAATTCTCCCTGTCTTTCTTTTTTAGTAGACAAGTGCAGATTTGATGTAGGTGTTGTTTCCACTAAATCTCGATTTTTGCAGACCAATTGTACAGGCTTTTTAAATCTATGTGATTCTTCTGTTGAACAGAAGTGAATGTTGTGTTTGCTGAAATAACAAAATCAGTGTAATTGCCAAACAAGGGACTAAAATGTTGACTTACCTGCCAGTTGTACTTGAATTCCTGTCTCCCATTGCTTGAAGTTAAAACCTCATCATTCAAGCCCAGAGATCTCATCAGGAATGTTTTTGCTGTTTGGTATAGATTCAGCTAATAAAGGTGTACAAGAGCATTTTATTGTGCAGTTTTTAAAGGTTTGAATTTACTGAAATTAGACAACTGCTAGAATGCTGTAAGAGTCTTGCCTGCTGTTCTTATTTGGAATTCAATAGCTTACATTGTGCGAGGACTCACTAGTGCAGTATTTTCTTATCAGGAGTCCACGGCTATTGCAGCTGAAAAAATGCTCCCCAACCTCATTATTGACAATGAAGGTACAGCCAGAAAACAATTGGCCATTTATTTTCTTTCGGGGGAGGGAGGGAAATCATGGCATGTTTATTATCACTACATTTTGGTTAGCTTTAGGATGCCTCATCTAGGGGTGCCCATGAATAGAAATGAAAGCTAGTTATCTGGTTTACTGAAGTGAAAATTTTATATCTGTTTTAAAAACTACAGTGTGTCAACCAAAACTCCCACTGTTCTCTGCAGTTTAAGCATTTCCATGAGAGATCAAATGCTTGTACAAAAATGTCCTTTTCAATTTTCTAGCCTCTTCAACCAGACTGTCAGACTGACCTTAATCTTTATTATTCTATGTTGTTTGCCATTTTTAAAATATTGGTATAAACCTTTGCATAAGGTCTGTTATTTCAGTTTTTATTACCTTCGAAGTTGTGGTAACCAGGATTCTTTCAAATCCCTATTTACTGAAGCTCCCTTTAGAATCATCACTAATAATCTTTAGTCTAGGTGAAGAACAGCAGTGATTGTACAGCCACCTGACCCAATTTTCCAGGTGCTCAGGGCACATCAACATGCCTCTGTTTTTCTTGTCACATACAGAAACAATATTTGAGAAAGCTCAGGACAGAGTGAGCAATGAAAGTAAGAGTGAATGTTGCCATATATCTTCCCATAAACAGGTACACAATATAAAGCTCAGTATAACCTCTTATGATTATATATGGAATGCATTTCTTACTGAATGGTGGACTTTCTTAGTTTTACAAGCATCTCTGACAACAGTGAAGTTATTTTAGGATGAGTTTTCATACATAGTAATAGATGACATACAGGTTGTTTGACAAGAAATACAGCATTGTCACAGTTTGACAGATAAGCTGTAAATTATGGTGTAATATAGTCTTAACATTTCCTAAAGAGATTTTGTATTTTAATCAGACCTGAAATGTCATAGCATGAATAAGAACAGTCGTGTCTTGGGGAAAGAACTAATGAATATTGCTACTAAATTTTTGGCAAAGGATTATTTTCTTAGTTAAACATCTCTTTCGTAGTAAATTTTAATGTTTTGTATGTGTTTCATTGCTTCAGATACATTTATGTTGCAATTTGTCTTACACTTGCATTTTAGCAGTTTTGGAAAGAAGTGCTACTTTGTTCCCTTTTTAAAGAAAAGGAAAAGGATGTAAAATATATCTGAAGAACAACGCTTGCATCTAGGATTCTGATGCTTGGATTTTAGAAAGTCGTAAATAATTTTATTAAATTTCATTAGTTAAGATTTTGTGAATTTCATGGATGTGTAGAAATAGCTAGGGTAGCTTAAATATTGGAAAGCATGTAACATGCATGTGATGCTCCATCTAGGTCAGTTGCTCTGCAGCTTAGTATGACCTGGTAGCCTGAGTAAGGTGGTTTTGGAACCAGGCAGTACAGCTGCCTGGCTTCTGATAGCCGTGTCGTGGCATCTGTCAGATCTCAGTTGATGACCCTTTGCCTTCATATTCATTAGGAAGATGCCTTCTGCTTAGAGTACTAACATGGGACTTAAGTGTCTTGGGTACAGTTCTCTACTTTGTTTTAGGTGCCTTATGTGATTTCAGGTATGTCATTTATCATTCAGGTACCTGAGTACCCCAGCTTCGCCATATGAATTCTGCTCATTCTCTGCTTCAAAGCAATGCTGTGAGAAGATGTGCTCAAAGTTGATGATGTGAACAGTGTCTCCTCACTTAATCTCTTGAGATGCTCGCTGTTAGAGTAATTCTTCTCAGTAGTGAGGAAATGTTTTTTTCTTACTACTCTGAAGCAATTTAGAAGACTAATTGATTCATAAGAAAGGTTAGCTGTATGTGCAAGTACAATCCTTAGCTGGATATTGGAAAGGTTGAAAAGGATGAAATATCTTTTTCCCCATTCCTCAGTGAATATAGTCGCCTTTCTCCATTATGCTGACTCAAGTGCATGTCTGGTCTCTGCATGAGCAGGTTCAACTCACTGATCCATGACACGGTAGTTTTCTACTTCCTAATGAGCTAAGTAGATTAAGTGAATAAGTATTGTCTGATAAGCACCAGAAGTGTTGCAAGAAAAGAGATGGAACTCCTTGGCTGGAAGTAGAAATGGTGGGAAGCTTGAAATAATAAAATTGGAAATGGAGTGAGACCTCCCCTTTTGGATGGTAGAGAAGTTGTTCGATCAGCTCAACTGTTTTTAAGAATTTTATTTTGAGGCTAGCAGATGAGAGTTGATAATGGGAATGACCAGGTTAATTCAGAATGTCAGCAGTAGAAAGTTGAGTTACCTGATAATGAGATAAGGAATAGTCACATCATGATAATTTGAATGTAAGAAAAAGAAAATATCTATGAATCTAACAGGCTTGGTTCAAAGAGTATTTGGTCTTTAGCAAGTTCAAATAGTCTTTTTTTTGTAAAATGTTTCTGTAACACTATTCTGAAAATGAATGCATTTTGACAGTATACTTATCTGTGGTCAGTAGAACTGAATCTACACTGCAACTATTGGTCCCTATCACTATACTTAGTATTAAACTACTTTATTCTAACTCTCTTAGTCAGATGGTTAGACTGCTGTATTAATTCTGTATTTGAATTGGATTTCTTTCCCCAAGCTGAAAGGTAGAGCTCTTTGTTCTTAAATTTAACAGTAACCTTGTTGAATACCAAGAGACTTGGAGGAAATGTTGGCTTTTGCTTTTTCTGCACTACGTGTTTTATAGCTGAAAAGCAAAGAGTAGCCACAGTTGGAATTTCTTTTCCAAGGAACCGTACCTTGATTAAATTCACTTTTTTCTTATGCTGGTCAGGTAAATCTGAATTGACCATTAGTTGTGGAAGCATTTGTTTCTGTCTGGGTTTTTTTGTTTTGTTTTTAATTGAAACATGAAAAGGAATGTCATTGTGGGACATTGTGTAGTGTACTGTTTTCTCTGCTTTTCACTAAAAGGTTATATTTTGAAATTCATGTTTTTGTCAGACAGCTTTCCAGTTATTGCTGGAAATAAGCTAGAAAAGATGAGCATATTTAGGTTTTCATTGCTGCCTTTCTCTTCTGTTGCTTGGTATTTGAGGGCATGTAGTTTCCCAAAGTTTGAAGGAAAGTATTCAGTAATAAAAAAAAAAAAAAAAAAGAAATTTGCAGTGACTTAAGTATCAGCCAGCTTTATGTAGGGGAAGTTAGAGGAAGAGAAAGGAGGAAGTTAGGAAAGTTAGGAAGGAGGAATCTAGCTTCCCGGGATTATCTTAAAAGGGAGTCAGAAAAAAACTCACGTGACATACATGTTAGGATTGAAGCAAAAAAAGACACCCCTGATTCATATGAATTATTTAGGTGAAGCTCTATCAAGTTGTTTTATGTGGTTCTGGAAAACACCAAGCCCCCTGAATTTAAGGGCCTCCCACCCCAAACACCTGGCAGCTCTACTTCACGTACATTTTCTGTCTCCTCATTATGTGATCGGCAAGAAGCACAAAAGTGTTGCACCCAAGTTTTTAGCAGTTAAGCTTCCAGTTAACATCTCAAAGACGTTTTCCCTGGATGAGTTTCGTGGGCTTGACTATGCCTGAGAGCCTACCATTAGAGCATTATTTATTTTAAAGAAAGTAGCAATTCTGCTGATTAGCTTCCATGTAACACTGTAGGTTGAGAAGCTGATGAAGGACTTTTCGTTAATACTCTCCTCCGTATTTATCTGCTTTCTCATCTTGCAGTACAATATGACCTCATAAGCATGGCAGTAAAAAATTTTTTTTCTAGGACAAGTTCCTAAAGCATTCAGGATAGGCAGGTCATGGGTACTTCCATCCTGCTCATCTGTTTTTATGTTTGCTGTGCTGTTTGTAAGCGAAGTGCAAGTGCTTTTGCTTTGTATAGTCCAGATTTGTCTTATGAACCTGCTTTACAACAACAGCATAACTGTATTCTGAGTGGGCATAATTGTAGGTGCATTCATACCTTTACATAAAAGTGTAAGGGTTAACATTGTTGATATACTGCCAAAAGAAAAATTCAGTCACTTGCTGCATAATGTAATAGAAATACTTTGTGTGGGAAGTCAGTCAAAATGGAGTTTTTCTCTAGGTGCTTTTCACTAGAAGTGCTGGTACTGAGTTTGTGTATTGCATCCTTGACCCCTCTGAAATACGAGGAAAAACATTTTGAATTCTTGTGACTTGAGTGATGGATAACAAGGGAAATTCAGTTTGAACCAAGTAACACACAGTAAGCAGAAGCTTGCTTCTCTTTCTTCATCTCCCTTCCCTCATGGTTTTTGTTGTTGTTACTAAATAATAGTTGTGTG
Source organism: Nyctibius grandis (assembly GCF_013368605.1). NCBI lineage: Eukaryota > Metazoa > Chordata > Aves > Nyctibiiformes > Nyctibiidae > Nyctibius > Nyctibius grandis. The sequence goes on from NC_090658.1 coordinate 34,404,907, forward strand.
ACTTCTTGTTCATCTCGAGACATTGCGGCACTAGAGGATCTACGTTCTTTTTCCGAGGATGCGTTGGCATTTTTTCGTGGATGATAGAAAGGAAGGGACAGAAAGGCTTTGGAAATGCATTTTCCCAAAAATTTTGGTTTTAGGAACAAACCGGTCCAATCAAAAGGCAGTTAAACTGTAGCCTGTAGTGCCTGTAGGCACTTTGCTGTAGTGATTCCTTTTTGCCCACCCTTTCTTTGCTCTTTTGGCAAAACTGTGAGGAATGAGTTATTTGACTTTCAAAGGGTTTTGTACTTGCCTTTGCAGAACAATCTGACGAGCCAGGCAATAGCCTGTCTCTGAGTGGTGGATTGGAAATTACATATCAGGAGGTAGCACAAAAATTGTACACTGTATTTTGCTGTGCAGTAATCTGCTGATAGATTACTGATAGGGTTTTTTTCCTGTCATCGCATAGAGGTCAGAATTTGCATTAATGTGTGAACAACACTTAGGCTTTTGTGTATTTTAATCAATAATATTTAAATGGGTATTTTGTTAAGGTTTCTATAAATCATTATATCTTGTATTGGTAGTGTGAACAAATTTACTGTATTTCATTTTTACTTGTCTTAAAATATTTTACCTTTCAACTGTACTGACCCCATCTTTTGGTTTTGGATGAAGCTTAGGATAAAGGTGTGCTTTTTTTAATGCAATTGGTCCTACAGTTTATTAACATTTACTATTTAATTTTGATTCTTATTAATTCATAGGCCTAACATCAGAATGGGCAGATATAATGAGTTAAAATATCAGTGTGTTAAGTATGAAGTTCAGATCTTTGTATTTCAGTGGTGGTGGTATTTTTCTACCTTTATTTTGTGGTTTAAAATTAACAACATATATAATGTATATCTTAATTGGTTTCATGGTAGATATCTTGATGATACCTTCCCAAGCTTGTATATTTATTTAAACTGCAGAAGGATTTTTAACACAAAGTAAACTTAAACAGTCAAACAAACAAACCTCACCTTTCCAAATCGGAAATGTGTATGAACATAAGTAAATGAAGCAAAAGCAAAATCAGAACTGCTAATTGTGCCACATTTCTATTTGTAACTAATAGCACCTTCAGATATCTTGAACTTTAATAATCAAGTAAGGCACTGGTTTGAAAAAAGGCTGGGGAGGAGTAGATCCAGGAGGCAGGTGACTGACTGAATTGCTCTCTGTCTCCCTCACCCAGTTAATTTTAAAATAGCACCAGGAATTCTTGAATGTTGGCATTCCTCTGTTGGCAGCAAATGTCTGTGAAACTTGCTGAGTGTCCCATTCACCTGTCCTGCTGATCAGGATGGAGAATGAGTATCTGCTGCTGTTCTTAGTCACTCTTAGTTAACAAGTCTGCATGATAAATGTGTATGTTGTTGTCACTGGAATGGATGATAGTAGTACACCATATGATAGACTGACCTATTGGCTTTAAAATTCAGAAATTACTATTGAATTTTCGGTGTAAATTTTCTCTGCAAAGTTGTAAATCCAGTAATTGGATATTTAGAAATGCCAAAATCAAGGTAGTATCTGTAACCTTACTTTGGCTCCTTAAATTTATGTTTTATAATACAGTATTTCATTTACTGTAGTTGCCGTTTCATGTTCTTTTCCCATCTTCTCTTGATCTCAGTTTACAGTCCTGAATGTAAAGTGAAGCAACAGGCTTCAAATATTGGGGGACACTTGAGAAAACCTTGCTTTACCTGGGTTTTCGGGCATCATGTCAGAACTCTGCAGCCCTTGAAGGGGTTGTGCCCACTTCAACCATGCAGCATTCAAAGCCTGAATCATGCAACCTTCCTCTGTTATTTCCTTTAGTCTTATTCCTCTTTTACTCTGTACTTTTGTCCTCAGCAGTAATGGAGCATGTGCCCTGCAGTCAGTCTTAGGCTTTTTTAATATACCAACCTGAATGTCTCAGCTCCAACTGTACGCATACATCATTTGCTGACTTGTATTATATTTTACTGTGAGGAACTAGGGAGTGTACATCACATTTTGACAAATGAATAGCCCTCTTCTTGGGATAAACTTAGCTAACCTAGCAGGCTCAAAATCACACTGCAAGCATCAAATTATCCCTTCTGGCTAGGGAAAAATCTTGCTTTTTGTAGCATTAAATACATTAGAGTCTTAACTGGTTTTTAAAGACTGTTCAATTTTAAAAATATGTTGAAATTAAAGCATAGCTGAGAATGTGATATTTGCTGATTTTTTTGTGTGCATGGGTATGTCTAATGTTATGACTCTCCAAAGCTTCGTGGAATATCTTCATAAATGAGATGAAGAGTACATATAAAGGAAATTAGTTACTAAGAGGATTCTAAATTAAATACTCCAGACTTCATTCAGTTAAAACAACAACTTTAACATTGTGTTATATTTTAGGTGTTTTATTTTATGCAGATGCCATACAAGTTTCTAATCCCTACAACTGATGTGCAATTGCCTTTTTACCCCGCAAGGCACTTAGTAAAAGGGATAAAACCCTGCTGTAAGTGTTTTGCAAGTTTCAGTAGGACTAAAAGATGTAACTTTTTTTTATTCTTGCTGTAAAGCTTCTCCAAAAAAATAGCAGAAATAATTGTAGACGTGTTTTCCGATTTACTGCCTTGTTCATTACTATTGAAGCAACAGCAATGAATCATATAACTAAATGTGACTTTAATGTCTTTTCACTGTGGATTTCAAACTCTTGCACACTGACATTTTAGCTGGTCTTGTTGAGCTGAAGCTTTTCAGAAGAGCTATAAATGCTTTTAAAAAGTTAAATAAGTGAGGGAGTATCATACTGGCAGTTTGATGCTAATATTAGCTTAACCTTGGCTATGCTACTGGAATTTTTTCTGGATTTTGAATCATTCATATTTCTGTCTTGGATTTTTCTGTGAAAAGTTGTACACAAGTTAAAACAACAGCTAATATCCTATCCTCTAGGCGATGGTCTAAAACATTCCTACCATCTAGCTTATACATCTGAAAGCCTAAGTTTCATCTATATGTATAGATACACACAGTCTCCTACTGTTTCTGGAGAGGAATAAATATCAATAAATGTAGCGGGAAAGATGGGGATCAACTTGGAGCTCTGACCTTTAGAGTACTGCAATACCTCTCTTAGCATAGAAGCAAATGGTTGAAGCACATGGATCACATATTAAGAAGAAGAGGGGCATTGAGAAGTAGAGGCACTTGAGCTCCATGGAGCAAGGTGAATGAGTAACTTCAGTGAGGCAGGAGTGGGGAATTGGGGTGTACATAGCCCCTGGGATGTGGAACGTAGGGAAGAGTTTTAGTTGAATACACTGAGATGTGTGGGGATCAGATGCACAGGAATCTTGCAGGTAAGGGTGCAGGGCTTCCAGGATTCTTTTGTGCAATGGAGAGATTTAATGCTTCGGTTCACCTTTATTTGCAGACTAAGGTGGTACTAAGGATAGGAGAAGTTTTTCACAGTTTAAGAGCAGACCTGTACCCAATTTGCACAATAAAGATACTAACTGATAATTTGTCATGGCTTAAGCTAACTTTCGTAAAACGTGGCATATTGGAAGAGCCTACTGTGCATCTGTTGAGCCAGAAGAAACTGCAAATAAAATCATATAACATTGCTAATACCTGTAGACTTCATTATTTAAATCTCAGCATGAATGACAGGCAGATATGAGCAGTATATTAGAAATAGAAGGTTCCGCTATTGCCAACACTTTTGTGCAAGAGAAGAGGAAAAGAGAGTGTAGGTCCACTGGAAAATTATCAGAATTTGAGTTGAGTGACAGGTAGCTATTGCTATTAAATGTAACAGGGAAAGAAAATATTTGCTTTCAGGAATCTAGCAAAATTTCTACACTCTTTTTTTTCCTACCCCACTCCCTGTGATTCTAGCATAGATTTTATATGCTGTAACACAGCATACTTTGTGGGATGTGGTATAGTAAAGTAACCTTTATGAGGGGTGTAAAAAGCTCCTGCTCAGGCTGCACAGACATGGGAATGGACCAGAAAGACTGCAGAGTGAACCAACGTAGGGGTAAGAGAGTGGTATATATTAGTTAAGGATCTTAAATCACCATGATGATTGTGTCATGCAGAAATCAAGTAACCTTCGATTGCTCTTGCTTAACCCTACAAGTAAATTTTAGTGGCTTGTGTCTTTAACAGTTTGCAACATAAATACACGACCATCAAACCTTTGTAAAGGAAGTATTGTTTTCCTGCTATATATTAGACTGATTCCATAGCAGTATTTTGCTGGTGCAGTTACACCCATTCTACAGTTCTTCCCTGGTATAGACATGCTGATCAGAGGTGTAGTTTGCATTTGTTTTTATTTTTTCTGTATACTGACATGGCTATACGAAAGATTTGCTCTTAAGTATTATTGTGTTGGTCAGGCTAATGTGATAGCAAACAAAGGATACTCCATTCCTTTTCAGAAGATTAATTTTAGTTTTCCTAAATTCCTTGTAAATGGAAAACTTCTGCTGTACAGTTTCATAGAAATATTTTTCATTGGAATTTTTTGTTAGCAGTGTGAATAATGATGTATTTTTAACACATTTTAAGCTTTTTGCTTTGAATACTAAAAGTTTGGTTTATTATATAACTGACATTAAGAGAGCAGAAATGTAAATATGTGTAAAATAATATGTGATGTGGTGAATTTGGGATTCTTTGTGTATTGCAGACTATTGCTATGTCTGCTGAAGTATCCAATTCCTTCAGAAAAAGAGAAATCTATTTAACAAAGTCTTGCCTTTTTTCTAAAAGATAAGTTTAAAGGGTTTTCTTTTGGGTTTTTAATTGGCCTTAGTACTTTCAGAATCAAATGTATTATATGAAAAATATTCTTTCCATGTGATATTCTTGGTTTGGAAACAATGTGGTGAACAGAGAATTTCATTGAAAATAGACTCTGTATCTGTCTCTTGCCAGAAGGTATCCATTTTACTTTAAAAATTGATTTAAATATGTTTGCAAAGTTAGGCATTTGCACTTAAGTGCACAAGCTTTGTAGCTGTCTTACTTCCCTGAGTCTGGTAGTGATGCTGGTGTGTGCTCTGCATCTTGGTTTTTAACCTTTATCTTCTTTCTGTGAGAGGCCAATGTATTTGAGTCATTGCCATTCATGCTAAATCAATAGTGTCTGAGGCTGTTATAGCGCCGTCTTTTTATGTCATCACCAAAATTGACCCCCAGCTGAGGACGGTGTGATAAGAGAAGTGATGTATTTGCGGTGATTGCTCTGAATCCTTATCTCATGGAGATAAAATAAACATATTGAAAGTCAGAATGATAACGTGCCATTGAATGAGTTTGGAAACCATGTTTTGTTGGGTCTGAAAGTACATTAAATGTATCAAGTGTCTTAATACTGAAGGATAAGTTTGACTGGAAAAATTTGCCTGTCCAGCTGTGTCTTTCCTGCTGTCTCAGGAAAAAAATATACTAGTTGGAAATTATATTTGTGGAGATGAAGTACTGTGGAAGCTGCAGAATGAGTTTTGTTAGCTCCGATTTTATTCTTGCATCCCTATTATCAGTAAGATAGTATTGTAATGGATGGAATAGATTAATCTTTGATATAGTCGAAGGTTGAACAGGTTAATTTTTATGTGGTCTCTTATTGTAGCAAAACTAGAGTCTGTCACAAACAAAAAGGCAGTACTGTAACTAGCAAAACAACACTGAACCTGCTGCTGATGTCTTTTGTACCACTCTTTGAAGGCGGTGGGTGATGGGAGCAGCGACAGAGAAAGTCTGAGAAATATACTCAATAGAGTGGTAAAATAAATGTAACTAATTCTCATTTTGTGGACTTATAATATTTTTTCAAAAGTGAAATTCGTTGATGTTACTGGAAATTACAAAGTGCCAAAGCTACAGATATAGTGTTCTTGAAGCTTCTTTTTGTCCAGCAGCTTATATGAAAATGGCTTTCAGGTGTTTATTTGTGGTTCAATATTTTTTTATTTCCTAATATGCTTTATTTGGTGTAACACTTGCATGTTTTGATTGAGATATTAAGTGAAAAGGAGCTAACGCTGACTTTGACATGAAAGATGTTTTTTTGAAAATTGAAAGTGTGTCTTGGATTGCCATCTCTTGTTAATCCATAAAACAAAAATGTCAATGAAGCAGAAAAAAGAAGAAATTACAGCTGACTTCACAGCATTTTTTATTCTTTTTTTTTTTTTTTTGTAATGATAGCTCTTTTTTGGTGTCTTTTTTTTTTTGGTTTCTTTTTTTTTTTCCTCTTAATTAAAGTCAGCAAAGAAGTTAGGGTCACTGAAGCTTTGATGGTTGGGACCCTTCTGTAATGTCCAGAGTGCATTGAATGCCTCAAAGTTTGATGACTTCAGTCTAGACAGTCTCTGGCATTTTGGCTGGATTGTCAACTAGTAAACTGTGCTCAAAGGCAAGAGCTTATCTTTATTTCACAGGGAAACAGCAAGCTACTGGCAGAAAAATGTATATGTCTATATTAAAAATAGAGAATGAACTATTAGCAGAATAATAAGATAAGTAAATGCATATTGCTGTTCTAGTTGAATTCATAGTGAGGAGATTTCCTACAAAAGGAAGTATGATCCCAGGGTGAAAATTAACCATGGACCACTGTCTTGACTTTCATTTCGTAATGACATGAAAAATAGGTCCCATAAATTCCTCAGTGGGATACAGCTATTTTCAGTCTTTGAAATTCTAGTACTAAACTTTATTAACGTTCTGTCTGAAATAAAGGAAGATGAAACCTTGAAGCTAGAAAATGGTTACTCTAACTTTACAGTTTGAAGAGCCTGTTGACAAAGGAAAGATGTTATGTTTAGCAATGTGCAGACTTAATTTCTTACAGTGAATAAAGTATACTAGTACAGAGAAAGAGAGAGACATCGGGTTTTGCTTTGGGGGTTCAAAGATACCTTTACTTTGGCTTAAAATTATGGTGCAGGTATCAATTAAGAAAATGGGGGGGGTTGATCAGTAATATCACAGATAATAGTCTTTAGTGCCTGGTTTTTAATCTCCATTTGCTGAAAAGTTCAATGGAGACATCTCCAAGATGTATATTTGAAAGCTGCTCAGAGATAGAGTGGGTTATTAGCACCATCTCAGCCCCTGTACAAGCTTAGTTTGCTTCCTGCAGACCTGCCTGGAAGCCTCTGCCCTCTGTTCCTTCCCGCTCCGGATGACCAGGTAGAGAGCAATGCCCACTCCAGCTGTGCCATCACCTAACTTTTTCTGTTTTGCTTTGTTTGGAATACATGTACCAGTGTTGTGCTTGTTCCGATGTAATAAACTTGGGTAGGAAATGGTTGAGCAGCCCTGCAGAAGTTAGCCTGGATGTGGCCTGAACAGTCTTCATGGACTTGAGTTAAATTCATGTGACAGTACGGCTCTTCCTTCCCACACTAGTTTCTCGTGGTCACAATTCAAGAATTGCAATACTGAGACACTGGAGTGCAGAACTGGATTTGGGACTTTTATTTGGGACTCAATACAAGGAAGATGCAAGTATGTGCAGGCAGTACAGTAGCATTTATGAGATGGGGTACCTGAGCTGGACAAACCATGTTAGACACAATATGCTGCACACAGAAGTGGGTTAGTAGCGTAAAAGTCTGTAGTATGGCTAATCTGCTTGGTGGAAGAGGGGGAACAGTACTACTTCTGATTTTTTAATCATTTTACTTCATTTCTTTTGTTTAAAATCAAATTTGTGTCATTCTCTTCGCAATAACATTATTCAGTGTGGTTCTTGATACAGTAGTAGTATTGTTTTTTGGGACAGGTTTTGCAAACAAACAGCTGTCCTTTAGAAGGATATTCTGGGGCCTAGTCCCAGATCATTTGCCTCTGTTGATCACGTGCCACTATGGTATTCTTCTGAGTGCAGTATATACTGCTGCTTCTGATTATAGTATGTATGTCTGAAATCTTATTTTGAGTTACAATACATGCCTTTATAGTTAAAACAGCAAATAGGTGCTACAAGCAAAATTTTCAAGTAAGGGATGATTGCCTAAAAAATCAAATGGGAGTGAATGTAATGAAAGATACTGATATCTTTGCTTCCTTGTCTTTTTTTTTTATGCTGAAAATGGTATAAATTATAGCACTGCTTAAAGAATATGCCTTTTCTCTGTAGTAAGGATACCGCTGGTCTTTCAATAAAGTAAACCATAGTTTCGAAACACTACATTCAAGTTCTGGTCCCTGGTTAGAAATATTTGTTTCTGTGCTTGTTAAAGTTTTGGCTGGGAGTTTTCCTGATCCTTCTCGACCATGTTCGCCAAGTTACTGGAAGAGTAGTTGGACAGCAAAATGTGTATAGATAAGTTGGTATTCATATAATTAAATCATAGAATATATATTTCTTGATTTATCTAAATCATGGTTTGCTTTAGTGCGATTAGCAATAAGAGAGAAAATGTTTAGTATTTAGTTATTTTTTCTGATACATGGGCATTTATAGAAACTCCTAGGTATGGCTGCTTTTGAGGGATCTTATATTCAAAAACTAAGAACTTAAATGTGCTTAAAGCTGGTGGTTTTTTTTAAAAAGACTTAGCTTTTAAGTCTTTTATACTTGTTCAGTATGATGCACAGTTATCAGTACATAGTTTCATTTATATACAATATTTATTGAAATTTGAGATGTTGCACTTCATTTGGGTGGAATAGGAAACCATTCCTGTTCCTCCTGTCATCTTTGAAAACTTACACTGTCATTCTGTACTGTCTCTCACCTAACATCCTTCCTCATTAGGAGGACTGGAATATCTTAAAAACAAAACAAAAAAAAAAAAAAAAAAATTCCAAGCCATGTCTCTGTGGCAGGCCCATCACTCAGTGGCAAGAGGAAAACTTGAGGTATCTTTGAGGTTGTGACATCAGAAGATAGAACTCTTCCCACAATTCTAACTTTATCTATTTTTACATTCTATTTTTTCAGACTGACAATTTTTGAAATAATATTTTAAAATCATGGTATGTTTTGTTAGTTTCCTTTAAGATTTTTGTATTATATGGAGGAAAAGAGAATGCAAAATAACAGCTTTTAAAAAGAAGAGCTGGTAATTAATCTGTCTTGTGGAATACTGCTCATTCTTCTGTTACCTGATCATGGTCATCAAAGGATGATATAATAATTTTGAAAATGAAACTTAGTAAAGTACTCAGCTTTTTTCTGAGGTGTCTTAGTGGATTTTATCTAGCCTCTTACTTTTTGTGAGGCTGTTCTTGTCAGGAAGTATGTAGTATGTCTACAGGAGCAAACATAGCTTTTCTTACTTTACACTTATATATTAAAACAAACATGTACATTATCTTCTCCTTATCTAACTAGCTTCTGATCATTTTCTTACTTACTGTATCCTCTGGTAGAGTGTAGGTGTCTCTACTGAGATGCAATGATGCGTACTGCATCTCTTGTAATGCAGAGGAAAATGGCTTCATATGAAAGGCCTAAAACTTCTGGTTGGGAGGCAGGAACTTCAGCTGCCCTAGCCAGATTGTAAGTATCTCTCTAATCAGAGTATAGATTTTCAGGGATACTAGGATAAGAATTTCTCTCACAGGTTTCTGAGTTCTGTTCTTTTACCCAAAGATTACTGCATCTAAATAATCTAAGAATGCCAACATGAAATACTGATCTGTTACCAACACCATAGGCTGATGTTACTGAAGTGGTTGCCTGTTCTAAAATGGTTTTTACACTTTTTTTAAAGTGGGAAGGCAGCTCTCAGCTCACTCTTGCAAAGCATATAAGGAGTTGTTATTGACACAGATGAATTTCTGTTTACTTACTTGCCTTGGGCCCCTGAATTTTGAAACAATAGTGTAAATAACATGCAAGTATTTGCGTGAAACAAACAAATGCAATAGATTGTCCTGCTTTGCTTCCCATTTAGCCATGTTATAAAACAATTATTTCAAATAAATAAAAACAAACTCCACATTATTTTACTTCAACATTATTATTTTTTATGTGCAGTGAAAGAGCAAGACAGAGCTAGTTGCCTTCCTTCAGTTTCTTATGCCTTCCACTACCCAATTTACATTTAGAAAAAAATTTTCTTTTTAAATAGTTCCCCTCTTAGTTTTTTTCTTTCTTTTATTTTAACCTACATATATGGTACGATGAGACAGACTTTGAAAGACGGTTTTCTATAGTACTCAAAAAATTTTGGTAGAAAACAATGGATGATCCTTATGGACACTTGGCAGATGCCAGCAGATCAGATATCACATTTTTAGTGATTTAAGTCACTATATTAAAAAAATATGGTAGGCTTGTTTTTCAAAGGAATAAAACTTATGTCATGGTGTGTGTTGAACAGTAGCTTCTGTGCTTTTTTGGTAAGATGAGCTCGCACCTGCAGAGGTTTTTCTCTTGAGTGGAATCTTATCAAGAAGCCAGAAAGAGGTGGGATCTCTTCTTGTCTTTTTCTTGGTGTAAATAGTGGGGACACCTGTAGCTTTTGGTTAGGGGAGAGGGAGGAGGAGAGGAGAGGTATCTAAGTTCTTTCTGTAAGAAGGTTGGATTAGAATATGATAGTCTCTCACTTAAAGTCTTTCCCCCTCCTCTGCCTTCCAGTGGAGGTCTCTGAAAGGCCATCAGTGGTGTATCGTTAAGGACACTATTGCATCATATTAAATTAGAGAACAGAGCTATTGGCATCTATGGCTTATGTTCACTTTTTACCACTAGAGCTGAATATTCTCACAGAAAGTCTTTCTTTAAAACAGTTTCCAAATGATTTAAAAAAAAAAAGAAATAAAGGATAAAAAGGTATTGTCACTGTGTTTACCACATTCTTGATTCATGCCTCTTAGAGAATATTACGTAGTAAGGCATAATTTTCCTCTTCCATTTTGATGTTTGTTTACTTTTATACTATACAAAACTTCATGACATGCAAAAGTTAATTCCAAAGTTCCATATTTACTTCACCATGAAGCTGTAAGGAGCAATAATTGTGTTAGGGAAGGGGAAGTACTTGTTCTATCATTCATAAAATTTTATGCAAATTGGGAAATATGACTAATGAGCTAAACTTAAACTATCAGATATTGTCCTTGAAAATTTGCAATATGTAAGCCCCCAATTTCTTGGCAGTAATAGTTGAAGTTAACGATTAGTAACTGTAGAACCAGAAATAAAGTTATTCTGCTAGTACTTGTAATCTATATTCTAGTTCCCATTTTATTTACTTATGTAAATATATAACTTGCTTTCTAATCCCCAGAAAACAGCTTTTAAGGTAGTAGTTGTAATTTATACCTATTAGCTTGGAAAAATTATTGATTTTATGAACTCATGGAAAATAGGTAATGGGCACAAAGTTTGTTCTTTTCCCATCTTTAAAAGGAGCAAAAAGAGAGAGCTGAGGAATTGTGTCAGACAGCACAACTTCAGTTTCCAGAAGAATATTGGAGCAAGTAATTGAACCAAATTGTTTGTAGGCACTAGAAGATAAAGAAATTACTGTCAGCTAAACTGGATTTGTCAAAAGCAGATAGTAAATTTAGTTTCCTTCTGAGGCAGAAAAACAGAGCATGGATAAGAAATAAATCAGTACATGTCATATTTTGTCTTCAGTAAAGCTTTTCACACTAACATGGTATTTCAGTATGCAAGCAAGGGGAACATGGTCTAAATGAAAATATAGTAAAGTGGATATAAAACTGGAGCAGCACCTGTTGTAATCATAGTTACATGGAAATGGAAAATGGAAAGATATAAGATGTGAAATTTTTATGGGACCCTTCTTGTGTTCCATACTACTCAGTATATGCGAAATGCTTTGGATGGTAAAAAAACCCACTATATTTTCTTAGATTTGAGGATAGCATGAAACTGTGAGAGGAGATGCAGTTATGTGAAAGGACAAAATTAGAATTAAAAAGGACCTTGACAAATTGGAGACACAGTCTGAAATAAATAGAATGCAGTTTTCTAAGAACAAGTACAAGAATCTGTACTTGTGCAGGAAAATACAATTTAAAGAATGAGGATAAGGAGCAAATGACTGACTAGCACTTCAGCACCAGAAGGACCTGCAGTTTTTATTGAATGCTGATCTGGACATGGGACTTCAGTATCACCTGTTGTAAAAAATAATATTTGAATATATAAGCAGGAGTATAGCTTGTAATATGAATCAGCATCACTCATTCAGTTCAGTCACATCTGAATTGCTAATTCTGGACCCTTGAGGGAACTACCAATTCATACTTCAGGAAGCATGGGAAAAGTCTGGAAGGGAACACCAAGAACCAGCACAGTTTGACCTACAAGGCAAGATGGACAAACTTGCAACTGACTGGTTTAGAGAAGAGAGGTCTGAGGGGAGGCATGAAAAACCCCTCAAAAGGTAAAAAATTCATACAAAACAAGAGATAAATATATTCTTCAGCTTCATAAGGAATAGGACAAGAATCATAGAATGGTTTGAGTTGGAAGGGACCTTAAAAATCGTCTAGTTCCAGCCCCCCACCCATGGGTAGGAACACCTTCCACTAGACCAGGTTGCTCAAAGCCCCATCCAACCTGGCCTGGAACACTTCCAGGGAGGGATCATCCACAACTTTTCTGGGCAACCTGTGCCTGTGTCTCACCACCCTCACAGTAAAGAATTTCTTCCTAATATCTAACCTGAATCTACCCTCTTTCAGTTTAAAACCGTTCCACCTCGTCCTATCACTCCATGCCCTTGTAAAAAGTACCTCTCCAGCTTTCCTGTAACAGGCATAAATTATAGCGAAGAAAAGTTGGATTTGGCACTAAGAAACACTGTCACACTGGCTAAATACAGGTTGTCTGTGAAGGCTGTGAGAGCTTCGTAAGTGGAGAATTTTAACAAGGGGTTAGATATTTATCTGTCTGGAGTGCAATAAATGTGGTTTGACCTTTCTTTGTGACAGCGTGACAGGAGGGATGGACTAAATGAAGTCTTAAATTCTCTTTTAAGCCTTTTTTTTTTTTTGTGACTTCTGGACTCTGATTTCCACATTATGTGTGACTCAAATTGGTAGCTCAAATAAAACCAGCTTGATGACCATAGGGTCAGTACAGTATTGTTTCTTGAAAGCTAATGTTTCTTCTGCATTCTGGTTGTCAGCATGTGCATCATGAGTTGGAAGTGATTCATGGGATAATTTAGCTCCATGGTATATAAACTATGATTTATTGATTACTGTTTGTGGGGGGACATACTGTGGTAAAGCACATTTCTTTTATAGGGTATGTACCTGATTCCATAAAGAAATGAAGTCTATGCTGACAGACACCAAACATAGGAAAGAGATTCTGTTAAAGCCTTCACTGGAAAAAGGCTTAAATATTATCAGACATCATAGGATCTCTCTTCAGAAGGGGGTCAGACAGAGATAGCAAAAGGCTTTATAAATAGCCAGTTTTGGAGAAACCTGATTTGGAGTTTGCATGTGTCAAAACCAGTGAAGCCTGTGACACACATCAGTAGAAAAACAGACTTCTTTTATCCTGGTACTCATAAGTTGTTTTTTTTTTTAATAAGTTTGATAGAGTATCCAGAGGTCTAAGAAACTTGGAGGATTGCAACTGTCATCTTGTCCAAAGAATTTGGGAACCTTTGATTTAACTGATTTTTAATATGCCAAAGGAAAAATGGCCCTGCATTTTTTTTCTGCAGTAGTATGTCAATTTTTTTTTTTTTTTAGTAGGATTGTCACAAATCTACTGGAAAGTATTTTTAGCATTAGAAGATAATTTCTGACTGTTTATGGGAAAGATCAGTCAAGTTCTTTCATCATATGGTCTTTAAAATAGTTGTTGAGCGTGTTCATATTTCTCTTTTGACATCTGTATGACTATTTGTGTGTTGCCGAATAGTCACAGCAGGTGTAATCATCCAATTTCTGTTGAAGTTAGATACCTACTCATGAATGTGTGTGTGTGATTCAATGACAAAGGATAACCAAGCCAGGCTTGGGGAACTTGAATCATCCTCTGGAGCTCAGGTAGAATCCAAATTGCTAACTTAGTTAATGTGAATAGCCCTTTATATAGTGTACTGTATTGGTGAATTGATTTGCTTCACAGGAGATTGTGTTCCTGAATAGCAATATTATCTTTTCAGAAATCATGGCCCTTGAATGATACATGGGACAGTTGCTTCAAAGGTTTAAAAAAGAGAAGGGGGGAGGGTGGGAAAAAGAGGGTGAAAAACAACAGGAGAAACAAGCTGGTACTGTATGTTACCATAGGGGAGGAAACATTTAGCAAAAGAGTTAGTTTATTTGTCCTTCGTAATTCTATTTTACTGTATAATTAACAATTGTTAGAGTATTCTGGGATAAATAGGATATAATGAATAGAATTTTTCCCAACTGAAGTGAGTTTCACTGGTCACATCATTTTTCTATTACAAAGAACACAGATGAAACACCTGATTTTCCTTATGGGGTTCTATGAATTCAGTTGATTCAATTCCCTGAATTTGTTCAAATTAATAATCTAAACCTTTTCTTTTTATTTGTGAGACAATAGACATAACTGGGAGAGAAATGGCTCTTATGCTGATTTGCAAGTGAAAGGATTACACCTCTACGTTCTGCTGCCCTCTTAAATTTTTCCTCCCATTCAGTGTACCATAAAGTGAGGTATTGGTTCTCTGTTTCTCTTTTCTGGTTCTTTTAGTAGAAGTAAGTTAAATTTTTTATGCAATATCTTTCATTGGAATTTTCTTTTTCCTGATCAAAGTGGTGCCACTCTGCTTTGTTTCTTCACCCAGTTTGTTTGTTGTCTGCTGCCTCTTCCATTTGTTCATTTCTTGTTCCCTTATGCTCTGTTTAGTTCTCTTCTTGAGGTGTTTTGTTTGGTGGGTTTTTTTCCCTTTCTAATGTTGTGTTCCCTGCTTATATTTTTATTACAGTATCTCTTTGATTTCTTCTCCTGAATCGCCTTGGTGGCAGTATTTTGAACTGATAGTAGTGTGAAATTACAAACCTGTTTTAGTGAACAAAGCATAATGACAAGGCATATTCTGCAGAGTTTACAGTCAGAGAAAGAGAAGAAACAACATGAATAACTGACTCAAGTAAGAGCTAATGAGTACAGATAACTTTTCAAGAAGAATAATTTTTAAGAGTAATTTGAACAGTTAGTAATTTTTGGCAAATGAGGTAAAGGGGTTCTGTTGCAATTGCATGGGCAAATGAAGCGTGGAGCTTGTTAGGAAAGGGACTATTAGGAAAAAGTGATGTGAAATGGTTGGAAATACAAGCAGTGTTCAGATATTTTAAAAGTTGGAGGTAGAAATGGTATGTAAAGCTTTAGGATGAACATTCACTGGCATTTTGAATTTGTTCAACTAAAGACCATGGAAATGCAGAAGAGAATGAGCTGGAAGCGGGGGGTGGGGCCATCTGCACTCTTTCTCCCAGCTGTGGTCTTTCTATCCATCAAAGTTCTTCACAATAAAAAAACGTTTAAAATTAGGTACTCTACACCACAGATTCTTGTCTTGGGCAAATAACTAACAAGAGATTTTTTTTTTTTGGATTTGAGGTTTAGACTAGAACTATATAGGAGTGTAATGTTTCGATTTTTCCTTTCTCTTGGACGTCGGTTTAAAAACCATATGAGCTCTAAAGGCTCTAAAGATAGATACGTCAAATATTCTTTACTTTAGTGAACCGTTAAAACTATTCCATGTCAGAAGTGATGAATAGTTTTTTGGGTTGTGAGCAGGTTCCTGATCGATTGGTTGCTGGTTAATGAGGGAGAAGGGCAAGAGAAGCTGAAGTCCAGCTGACTGTGCGAGAGCACACCTGCCTTTTCTCTTTACTTCATTTTCTCTGTAATGAAGGAACCAATTGGTTTAGAGCGATCAATGCTGACCTATTAGGATCAGGCAGTGTTCTGGTATTGCCAAGGCAATTAAATTCAGCAGAGCAAGGATTATAAAGAAAAAAACAGAAAGGGCTGGAGACTTTGAATTGAATAAGAGCTACATTGATGTTTTCAAGTTAGCAAAAAAACCCCAACCCAATATAGTTAAAAAGAATTAAATCATTATCATGTTATCTTTTGTGTGAGATTGGGAATGACAAGATCGTTGTCATTTGTCCTTTGAATTTGATAATCTTTGGTCCTGCTTCTGTGACTGGGGTTTTCTGCACAATGTAATGTATGTATTTGGGGGAGGCAATTTGCTCTGAAATTTCATATTGGAACTTGAAAACTTTCCCCTTTGTTGTCTATTGTGTTCTGTAGTATTAAACTCATAGGCTGTGTACCTTCACAAAATGATTCATTCAAATTGAGAGGGATAAAAAAGTCCAAACCCTTAGTAAATAATCGTAATACTTAGTTCTTTTCAAGTGGTAGGTTTAGAAAGTTTGTCATGTATTTTAAGATTTAAATAAGATTACATTTCTATGATTCTGGCAAATCTTTTTTTGCCTTGTGTAGATGTCCTTAAAAGGAAATTAATTTGTTTCCTATAAGAGTTTTGGCCTTTTCAAAACTGATACATATAACAAGTTGGAATTAACCTACATCAAATGTTAGGTAGTTACCTGCTCCATATTTTAACTTATAAATTTACTGAATGTGGACATTAACTGGCAATATTATTGATATTAAATTAAATGCCAGGATGTCCCTTCTATGCCTCTTGCCTGCTTGAGGAGACTAATCATCCATTCTTAGTCAATACATTTCTATTAAAAAAACAAAACAAATAAAACTGTGCAGACCATTCAAAAATCTTGAAAAAAATATTTTAGAAGTATAATATCAAAGCAATAATATCCAAACGTGATTTATCTTTGTATCTGATATTCTCAGTTTTACTTGATTGACCCACATTTCTGTGGAAGTTAGCCTTCACCTCTTTCCACCTTAAGAACGTCAGAGCCTGAATATATATAAAGTTCCTTTAATCATCAATTGCATGTTGTCATTTTAATCTTCCTCACATGAGCATCCTTTAGTTTATGCTTGCCCTTGAGCAGATGAGGTGTATAATCCTGTTCTTTCAAGCTTTTAAAACATTTTTTATTCGATCTTTGTAATTGAGTGCTATGTTAAATCAACTTCTTATTTTGAAATCTGAAGCTCATAAGCTAATATGTCAAGTCTGTTCTAGCTGTTAACTGTGGCTTTGTGCTTTCTTTAGTAATTAAAGGTGTATGTATATATATGTACATATATGTGTGTGTATACATATATATACACCAGTTAATTTTAACTGGGGAACCCCAGAGAATATAATCATGTATTCTATATGGATGGCAGAAGTGGAAATTTTTATGATGCCACTTTCTGATGGGCTACTTTTTGGACGTAATTGTTTCCCCTTCAGCAGTCTCCACCAGTTAGTTTTCAGATACTGTTGTAGAAACACTTTCTCTTGATGTTTGAATGTGTTGACCATGGAGTAATGTTCTACTTTAAAACAAAATATCAAGCGTGGGGACTTCAGAGGTGGTGGTTAGAATTGGTGCATTTCTGCCCTCTGCATAGGGAGCATACTAATGATGGCTAGTGCTAATGACTTCCATCTCGAATATATCCTCTTTTAGGATGTATCATCATTCTAATCTCCACTGATACAGAAAGGGGTTTGGGTTTTTTGCTAACTACATGCTCATACAGCGTGGGACAGGTTTAATGTTAATCTTCAGACTGAATTTATTATAGAGTAAGAACACTGAGTGTAAGCCTATATTGGTTATCAATAATATAGTGAATTCTCTATACTGTGGAGAATACTGATGTTGAACAGGTCTTGAACAGACAGTTTTTAAAAAAGAAGAGCCAGAGTATTAATCTGTTGACAGTAAGGAAAATCAGGCTTGCTTATCCTGATCTACTGGTGCAGAACTTAATTGTGATCGTATGGCACTAACAGCAATATGTGTATAAATACAGAAGAAAATTAGTAACAGAATATTTCAAGTAGTAGTTTAAACTGTATGTTTCTTGCAGAAGCAAGGCTGCTTTTTCCAGGCCAAAGGGTTCACCACGTTTTCAGTCTCAGCCTTTTATTTGAATAAAGTTCGGTCTGTAGTCCAAACCTTTTATTGAAGTGCAGATCTGGGATGTCCCTTTCTGGAAAGGGACATCACAGCATAAAATTTACTAATACCTCTAAAAATGTATTTTTGATGATGATGGTTTAATATTTCAAAAGTCATGAAGGTTTAACTTTGAGTTCTAATTTAAATGTGTCTCAGACGTTTAGCATTAGTATTTATGAGAATGTGAACCATTTCGAGGTTGAATTTTTTGGTGTAGAGTAGGCGTGTTCATAGACTTCACTAATGCAAAACAAACATGGCTAGAGCCATAGTACAGGTGCAGCTACAGTGCTCTCCATTTGCAGTGTAATAAAACATACTTTTACGTTTTATTTATTCATTGCAGATGTCCTTTTCTCTCTATGTATGTGCAACATTATTGCTTTGAAACAGAGGTGGAAAACCAAAGCTGTAGGTGTGGAACTAAAAGCATATGCACAGGGTTTACCTTTTAGAATACTGACATTCTACAAAAATAGTGTATTATTTATGATAAAAGTAACCTTTAAATTCTCTGCAAATTAATGTTGGCAATGCACACCTGCTGAGATATTTTCAAAATTATTCTGTGCTTGTGCAGGAGAACAAAGTTTTGTATTGTGAGAAACAAAAGAAGTGTAGTAATGCCCCTTTATGCTTTCCATAATGGCCTGATGGGGCACAGGTGGGTTCTAACTGGGTAAACTCAAACATGAGGTGGTTGTGCTAAGGGGGATAACCAATTCTGCTGAAAGGTGTCCCCCCGCCCCCCAAACCATGGTGAAAGTCTGAAGCTAAATATGTTAAGAGGTCTCACAGTAAAATCAGATCTCATTTGTATGGGGAAAGAATTTTTTTATGTTACTTTTTGCTTTGAGGTTAAATATTACTTTTAAAACAAGTTCTTTTAAAAAGATGTGTTGGAACGAGATAAGTATAGAACAACATGGAAATGCCTGTTTATTAATTTTCACTGCATTTTATTTTTTTTTCTTTTTCTCGCTTTTCCTACTATTTCTACTTTCCTTAGTTATAGTAATGCTTTGGGGTTGTTAGGTTGATTGGGGTTTTTGTTGTTGTTGTTTTGTTTTTTCTTTTTTTCTTAAATACCTCTCCTGAAACAGAAGTAGATGTCAAATCTCTTACGCTAGTTGATTTTCTCTTAGCATTATGCATTTTGTTATCTTTTGCCCAAATTGCTTGTTGTGTACAGACATACATCTTTAAATAGTATCTAATTGTAATGTTTTCACACAGTGGTTAATATATGGACTTGGTCATTACATATAAAAAATGGAATCAGACATTGGGCAAATGATTTTTAGTATTCCAGCTATATAAAATTATTACAGCGGAAATTTGTCAAGTCCAACCGCTATATTTTTGTTTTACTTATTTGTGGAAAATCAGCAAATATAATAGAATACCTGAGTATAAGAAATCATTTTAAATCCAGTTTGATCACGTAGAAATGTTATTTCTATGGGGTGTGTGTATATCAAAATGAAAATGTGATCCTAACATGAGTTAGGCATGCACATTTTAACTTTAGTCTGGCTACCATGGATAATAATAGCAGGTGAGTTGTAGGGATGCAGGTTTCAGCTACTGAGATTCTGAGGGTTCTTTCCAAGACTTGTATGAGCTTTAATCCACAATATAGGGTGTAAAACCAATGGTACTGTGGCATTAATATTACCATGACTTTGTTTCCATATGCTTCCATCACATTTGCTAAGTAAGCATGCTCCTGGACTCTTTTCTCTTAAACCAATTTCGAAGGTTTCTATAAAACAATGTTTCACTAACATTTTGGCACTATTGACTTCTTATGGCTTATCCATCTCTTTACTGAGTTGATGTTAAGAATCTGAAAGTGAGCTATTGAGAGTCAGCTGTGTGTATTTAGGTAGAAACACTGACCAGCTTTCTCTGGAGTACTATTTAAAAAGGCAATATAAAGTAATATTAAAAAAAATGATCAGGAAGTGTGAGTTTGGGGTTGATATAGTTGAGCCATTGGGAGTGGCAGGAAGTCAAGAAAGCTCTGTGATCAGATATGAAATAGATGGATAGGGTACACATGAAAGGACATACATTACATAAATCAATACTACGCTCACCTGCTAAATATGGAGGCAGTAGGGCTCTTAAACATTTTATGGTGAAAAGTACACAGGCTAGTTATTGATTTCAACAAAAATTTGGAGGCTATATTCTAAGTATATCAACATTCATTCTGAATATATCAAATATATCATCTATTTCGGGATACATGACCTAGCAGGAAAATGAGAAATGCTAACACTAAGTGAGCTGCCAAGGTGAAAGAAAAGAGGCATGAGCTGAGAGGAGGAGGTATAGTAAGAGATCTGAAAATGAAGTGTGAAACTTTGACTTTGGACATAGGTAAGGAAGGACAGAAGGGCATGTGACAGGGTAACCTTAGCTCTGAAGTTCAAAGGTTCCACTCCATGAAGGACAAAAATAAGTCACAGTCCTGCATTCCCTGTAAATTTCTAGTTAATGAAAATACAGCAATAAATAATATCGATTGCTTGTATTTCTAAACAGAGATTTACGTGATTATGCTGAGAATAATAATATTATGGAGGAAAAGATAGTATTAGCCTGATAATAGCCTCCTAGTCATAGCTGACATCAATTACAGCTAGGAATAAAGCATTGAAGTATAATGAAGAGCTGCCTCCTGAAACATGTTTTCACTACATTAATATACAAGAATAAAATACATAAACTTCTCTTAGCTGCATATCAAAATAATGCAGTACTGAGTTCAAATTATCGGCTTAATAAAGTCAAGTAGATGGTTTAAAAGGTAATACAGCACATTCAGGTAAATTGAATTGATATGCTAATGAAGGTAATGTCTACTGAATCAAGATTCACATAACTGCATGGTAAGATTCCTTTAAAAGATACTCTTTACTGCAGAGCACTGCTGTCGCTTTTGAGGCAAGAATCGTGTTATTTAGAGGAAAAAAAATCTTCTTGAAGATGATATGATACAAGCTAATGCCTTTCAATGGCAGTTGTTCCAATGTAATGTTGTAGTGGTCTAATTGGATTTCGAGTATGAGAGAGTTGCCTACGCTCATAGCCACTTTGGGAAGGCCAGATACAACGTAGTAACGATGGAGAGGTATCAGATATCCTGAGGGTAGGTATGGTGAAACAAGCATGTGAATATACCAGCTTAGCACTTTTTTTTCCAACACAAATGTGTAAATGCAGGTTTCTGATAGGCTGTACAATTGTTAGAGCTAATATCCTAAATCACTAATTTCATTCTCACTATCTCACCTGCTGTGCAGGATGGGGGCTATTGAAAAGACTTTTTTTTCCCCTTTTATTCCCCCCCCATCCCCTTCCTTTTTTTACTTCCGACTTTTTGGTTCAAGTATAGTGGTTTATTTCTTTTTTGAGGAGTCACATTTTAAAGTGTTAGCTAAGTAAATTCAGCAATACTCCAAAGCAGACAGAAATGAAAGAAAACAACTTCCCATTAAACCGAATGTTGTGGTTTTGTTTTGGGAGCTCTGGTTTATCAGTATGTGCTGTATGGGCAGAATTCTTCCAGCTGCTATGGGGGTGAAACCAGACGTGGGACCCGAGTTTATAAGGTGGTATCAGGGATAAGATAAGAAGTGGTAAGAGTTTAGATGGATCAGAGCACTTAATCTCTTTCACATTTTCTTTTTATAGAGAGAGAAAAAAATGTTATTTAGAGCTACATTTGAGTGGTTTTTGTCTTGAACATAGTAACAAATTTAATTGATAAAGGAAAAAATATCAAGAAGATCTACCTGAATTGGGGCCTAATACAGTACATTCATGAGTAATGGAAATATTTCAGTGACAGCATTAAGCTGGGAAAAGAAAACTTATCCTTTCTGAGTACTACATGTCTTCTGGACTGAAAAAGGCAGGGGTTTATGGAAAAGGAGTAAGTTTGTTACATTAGAGGATCCCAGGTAGATCATTAAAATTATTTTAAGAGACTTTATTTCGTCATAACTTGGCTCTTAGCCTATCAGTTTGCAACCTTCAGCATTTTTAGTGCAATTTTTATACGCAGTGAGTTTGTTACTTTTTTGAAACAGTTGATGAAACTTCTCTCTGACACTCATTAATATATAGATAGCTAAAAGGATTATGGCTTAATACATTCTGTCTTTAAGTAGGTATCTAGACAGAGCTCTGTTTGATTCCCAAATAAAAGATTCTTTGTTCATAGTGAAGGAAGTTATAACTCTAGGGTTTTTTACATGGCCATAAAACTTACTTCATTGCAGAAGTAGTCATCCTGGCGCAACTGTTAGAAATATTTGTGCAGAGGCAAGTACTGACTTTTTCAGGTCCTTTCAATGCTCCGTGGGATCTGTTATTAAGTATTTGAAAGGCATTACAAAGGAAGATCAAGGCAGATTTGTTGTTGTTACTGATACAAACATGCAATATAATCCTTTCTACAGTGCTCAGTTACTTCCATAAAATTCTCTCCGTAGAGGTGTTCACAATGGTAATGCCCTTCACTGCAACACAGTCTGAGTGTACTGTGTTGTTAGTGTCCTGTTACGTTAAGCTGTGGTGACCAGGTGGTGTTGTATAAATGACAAATTGCTTCATTCACCCCAGTGAGATACTTCTTACACCACTGATATAGGTGATAATGTGTGACAACCTGTAACTCTTTGGTTTTCCTGGAAAAATCCAATAACTGTAGTGAGACATTGTTCGAACACAAACACATTCTAACTTCTTAGTTTTTCAGTGAACATAATATTGTTTAATGTCTTGAGACAAAATGAAAGGTAATTCCTCGGTTCAGTTTTCTTTTCTAGGTACTTCTGGCACCAGCTTGTTTTATATGGTTAGTTGCATGTATTAACAGAAATAGCGGAAGCTTTTTGGTTAGTGGTTGAAGGCGTTACATTAATATAGAATTACATGCAAAGGTTTGATTTGTTGCACCTTGGCTTTACTGCATGTATTGGTAAAGATGTTCAGTTGTCTTTCGTTTGAGCTGGAATCGTCAGCAAACTGTTCCAGTGTGGAGCAGGAGTGACTTAAAGATAAGGTGTGAGCCCAAAGAGCACAAAAACCCAAACTGATTTCCAGAAATGTAATGATTTTTATCATTTTATGAAAAGCATAGCAACTTCAGCTGTTAGACTTAGTGTGTTCCAACAGAGTGAAACTTCATGGATAATTTTCAGGTGCTTATTTATTATGATGGATAAGTATCACCTAGAAGGAACCTATCTGTAACTCACTCAGTGTTGAGCAAATTTTGGACAGGTGAGCACTTTATTTTCCATTACACTTGAAATTAAAGAAATAAGGTTTAAAAGAAAAGTCTTACTTTATTTTTCTAGTTACCATTTATTCTGTTCTTCTTCCATTGCCTCCAAATTGATTTTAGGATTTATGACACTAGATTTAAAACAGTTTATTATTTTTAGATATTTTACTATATGAAGGGAACTATATGATTAGTTATTAAATCAAATTGTTCTTTGGTTAAGGAACCAGGCGAAGAGACCTGAATTCAGTAACTCAGTAAATGTATTTCTGTCTTCTGTACGTCTGCTCACCTGCTCACAAGTTTTAGTGGTGTAGTTCATAGACATGTCAAACATAAATTATTTTCATATTGTAGGAGATCAAGTACTACATTTTAACAAAATGATAAAATTTTCTTGGGGCTGTGGCACCCAATGTACCGCTCCAACCTGATGGTGGTGCTTCAGGGAGCTAATACCCATTGTAATCAGTTGAATTGGTGAGATGTTGCAAAGTACTGTTCTGAATTAATCAAACAGTTCTCCTGATTGCTTATTAAATCAGCAAGAGAAATGTTGCAAATTGTATATGACAAATGTGGTTCTCTACAGCTAAAACAAATGACCAAAAAAAAAAAGTGGGAAAAGAGATGTCGTGGTTTAACCCCATCCAACAGCTAAGCCCTGCACAGCTGCTCGCTCACTCCCCTCACATTGGGATGGGGGAGAGAATTGAAAGAGTAAAAGCGAGGAAACACGTGGGTTGAGATAAAGACAGTTTAATAGGTAAAGCAAAAGTTGTGCGCACAAGCAAAGCAAAACCAGGAATTCATTCACTCCTTCCCATCAGCAGGCAGGTGTTCAGCCATCCTCAGGAAAGCAGGGCTTCATCACACGTAGTGGGTACTTGGAAAGACAAATGCCATCACTCCAAATGTCCTCCCCTTCCTTCTTCTTCCCCCAGCTTTATATGCTGAGCATGACATCATATGCTATGGAATATCCCTTTGGTCAGTTGGGGTCAGCTGTCCCGGCTGTGTCCCCTCCTAACTTCTTGTGCACCCCCAGCCTACTCGCTGGTGGGGTGGTGTGAGAAGCAGGAAAGGCCTTGGCTCTGTGTAAGCACTGCTCAGCAGTAACTAAAACATCCCTGTGCTATCAACACTGTTTTCAGCACAGATCCAAAACAGCCTCATACCAGCTACTGGGAAGAAAATTAACTCTATCCCAGCCAAACCCAGCACAGAGAGAAGCAGAAAGAACAAGAAATAACTTATGTTAAAGTAGTTGTCTGTCTCAAATGCTTTGCCTTTAAAATAACAATAATTCAACTCTTCTAACAGGAACTTAAGTTTCTGGAGTTTTTATCTGTATACAGATGTTGGAAGTCACTGCCCTTCTCTTCCACCATGTCGCTGCTGCTGAGCTGTGTAGGAGTGTTTGTGCAGGTTAATGTAGACCTACTTGTAATCCAAATTTATGATCTTCTTTTGCCATGTTATCTATTATTTCCAGTAAAATACAATTTGATTTAAAAGTAACTAGACCTATGAAGCTTATGAGATTGAATCTGCTGCACTGTCCATGTCTGATGAATAGTCCCATAAATAATATTTCTTTTGTCCTTTATTTTATAGCTCAGTTCAGGCCTGCAGCAGTTAGCAGTTAGGTCTTGAATATGCTGGAAAGTGTAAGCAATGTGCATTAGAAACACTGATTAACTGAGGTAGCAACTGCATATATGTGTAGCAGGTGATACCGCTAATTAATACCATGACAGATCTTTCTCATAAAACACAGAACTTAGTGAATTTAGAAATAATTGGTTGATACTTTGAGTGATCTGTCTCGCATCAGTCATTTGTTTCACCAATATGGAAGACGTCTTGTAATTTCCAGTGAGGCTTCTCTTCCATTTCATAGAGTCTGATAGATATTTCCGTGTGAATTTGAGTCTTCACTAAATAATTTCTAAAATGTGTCTAAAGAACAATCATAGTTAAGAGTTTGGTTAAGCTGTGTGTTGTCAGGAGCAGAACAGGTGTTGCACACTTTAATTATGTTAGAAAGGAACACCAAAGCAATCAGAACTGACTTGCCACTAGTGTAAGTAGGGCATTACTTGTTTTACTCCTACAAACATTGCTCCTGCTGTTGAGGAATTTAAGTTGATGTTTCTTGTAAGTGACATAGTTGCTGTTGGCATGGCATCTGTAAATCACTGCATAGTACAAGGGTTTTAATAATGTATGATCATATCTTTAGTTAAGGAGCCAATTAAAGCCATCCTTGCCTCAGATCTAAACCTCTTGAATATTAACAGTAAATGCTTTATCATAAATGTTTTAAATGTATAAGGCAGACTCGGCTTAATGAATTACCCCACATTTCAGTGTTCCAAAATTTTTTGCACAGCAAATTACAAATTGAGCCAGCAATACTTTGCATTGATTTTCTAACCACCTCCAGCTGCAAGGAATTGTATTCATAGGTACAAATTTTCAAATCATAAAAATATTGATGAAAACTATGTGTCCAGTCATTTTTATGTTACCAGTACTTAGCTGTTTCCACTCGAGTATGCTTAGTACTTTTCTGGTATAATTTTAACATAACAAATGGTAGTGTTCCTTGCATATCCTTGGATATATTTCTCAGTAAGTTAGAAGTCATACTGTTTGGAGGGGAGGGGATGGTGTTTGGTTGGGTTTTATTTATTTACTTTAACATTTCATTCTTCATGTGCATTTTTGACCCCCTTTTGAGAGCCCTGGGAGGTCTTCTCTTATTCTCTTCTGCTTACGTGCTCAAATACCTAGGGTTGCTGTACTTCTGACTAGTAATGATTCATCCAAACAAACCTTGTATAAAAAGGGTTCTTTCAGTAATTGTCATCTTTTTTTTATCATTTTCATCCTCTTTTAAAATATCCACCCTTCTTTACGACTCTCTGTCAGATATTCAGATGCCAGAGCTAAATACAACGTTACATATATATCTTCACTATATTTTTATAGGAAGAATTTCTGAATTCCTTGCTTTTTTTAAACACAGGTCAAAACCGCAATTATTTTTTTGTTGAGCTACTTTGATGCAAGTTGATATATCTTTTTTTTTTTTTTGACCATTTGCTTCTGTATCACTTTGTTCTAATACTTTTTAGGTATTTGTCATCTTGTATGTCACCTGATTCCAGTCTAGATCTAGACAGCTCTTACTGAGGTGTCCTTGGAGCAAGAAATAATTATTGCACGTTAAATTCACAGGCTGGTGGAACATGAGAAGCTGGGGAAAATGAAAAACATTCTCAGATTTCATTGAACAGAACTTTCCTGTATTTTCTTCTGTTTTATTCAATGTTTAAAAATGTGGAGGCTACAATGTATCTAAACCTAAGCTAAATAGACCCAAAGCCATGAAACCACATCAGGATATACTGTGATTCAAAGAAAACAAGTCCTGTTGAAGATTATGTGCATTTTGGAAGGAATCTGCTCCATGTCACACCAGCCTGGAAGGTATCCAGAGCAAGCTCATGTCTGCTCTCTAAATCCCATGTCCACTTTGTGCTAGAACTAGACTTCCTGAGGAACCATGCTTTCTCCTTTTATTTAAAAGAACTATTTTTTTCTATAAAATTTCATTTATTAGGGTCCCATTTTATGTATTCAACCGACATACAGCCTGTATGTTGGCTATATTAGCCTGGAGAAGAGGAGGCTCAGAGGTGACCTTATTGCAGTCTACAACTACCTGAAGGGAGGTTGTAGTGGAGTGGGAGTCGGCCTCTTCTCCTGGGCAACTAGTGATAGGACAAGAGGATACAGCCTCGAGCTTCGCCAGGGGAGGTTCAGGTTGGACATCAGGAAGAATTTCTTTACAGAAAGGGTTATTAGACATTGGAATGGGCTGCCCAGGGAGGTGGTGGAGTCACCATCTCTGGATGTGTTTAAGACAAGACTGGACATGGCACTTAGTGCCATGGTCTAGTTGACAGGGTGGTGTCAGGGCAACGGTTGGACTCGATGATCCCTGAGGTCTCTTCCAGCCTGGTTGGTTGGTTGATTCTGTGACATGTCATAAAGATAAATTAAGGTGATATTTCAGTTGCGTTTGGCTGCAAAGCTGAATCAGGGATAGGATTTGAATAGAGATTTCAAGGCATCAAAATCTTACTATTTTCTTCTACCAGATTTTGAATTCATGTGGTGAAAGTCCATTATGAGATCAGGTGATATTCGAGATTTCTGCCCATATCTCGACAGGTTCTGGGAAATAGAACTGTTTTGGGTTGAGATCTGACCTGAAACAAAACCTGCAGAGCCAAGTTCAGATTTACAAAATGTATTATCACATCATGCAGATGTTACTTATGTTCCCGTGCACATCAGTGTTAATTTGGTTAAATATGTTCAGAACCGTTGGTTGCTTGGTTGATACGCTGCTTATATGTAGTAGACAAACAATTACAAATCCTGTGTAATTATTGTATACCAATATTTTTAGCCACTTCAATGCCACACTGTTGTTTGTATTTGCATATATTGCAGAAGTGAAAATGTTTGTTGCTGTACAGGCTTTGCAGGTGTTACATGTGCTTTTCCTACTCTAGAGTTCAATGATTTTGTCTTGTGCGTTTTATTTGATTTGTCACTGGTATTTTCTGTATTTGCAGCAGGGGTTTCCTTCAGTATAAAATAGACTCTATTAGACTTTCTTGTCTAAGTGCAGGAAAACTTGTCTCCTGTCAAAAGACAGAAAAGCTTTCCACCTTTGTTCTACCTTAATTCTTTATTTTATATATTTATTTATGTCCACTGTTTTTTCCACATGATTTGATTCTGGCAATAGATTTTTCCTCCTTGCTTTTTTTTAATACTCCTGCCATGAGTCTGTTGATTCAGCTGTGAGAGTCTGAAGGATTACATGTTTTAGGGAGTTGTCAATAAATGGGGTTTAGATGCCAGTGAATAGCGCTGTTTCCTTTTCCACTAAGAGACAAACAGAATGTCTTCTAATGCCCTTGTGTGCTGGTCTGTATCTCATGCATCTCTGTGGCAGTGATCAGAATGTGAATGTTAGCGGTTTCTATGCAGTTAGAGGAGATATGAAGTATGTAGGACTAGCACTGGTGTCTCATACCAAATGCTCCACGAAGGAAAATGAAATGCCATGTTCTTAAGAGCTGGATTTAGGTATTTATTTTAGTTTGCTGTTGCTCATCTGAGTTGCTTTGATAGTGACTTAGAGTGAATATCAGTGCAAAATACCAGTTAATTTCATTTACCTCTCTTTACTTAGTCTTCTGTCTCAATATTCTCAAGGAATTAGAATCTGTGCTTAATATGTTCCAGAATTTGTCTGTATCTTACTGGTGCTATTATAATGAAGGATTAAAACAGATCCTAGAGTATGCATATTTTTATGCTTTGACACATATGTCCTAAGTACTCTTCTGATGCTGGCAGCTGAGCTTTGGTATTAGTAGTCCTTCAGGGTATCCACAGCTGAATCAGTGGTATGCTCAGCAGCAGCTGTAACCCGAGTTAAATGTGTCAGCTGTACAAACGTAAAGAACAGAAGTAAAATATAATGTAGTTGTTCAGAAATGTGAGTATTTGTAGTCAGAACAGATTGCCCAAGTCATAGTGTCATGTAAAGGTGAAGAATTGCTCTGGGAAAAATAGGGGATGGATGAGGGCATCGTCATGTGGCTGCCTAATTAATCAAGCCAGGTAGTTCATTCAGATTTTAGTAGTTTAAGATTCCATCAAGATCCAGTAGAACATGCTGTTTCCCTCTAGTTAAAATAATTTTCTTGTTAGTGGGGGAAAAAAAAAAAGAAGAATACAGATTTTTCTGGTACCTCCTGCTGTGGGAATCTCAGGGCCAAGTGTAGCATGACTAACTGTGACTACAGAAGTCTGTGACATGTGGATGAAACTCTTACAGCACTTAAATACTATCGATATCTATTATTCTCCAACAGGGAAAAAAAAACAAAATAAAATGTCTTCTAAAGGGGCAAAATTCTCATGCTGCAGTCCTGTTCACCTGCTGGGGAAGTACTTTTAAACCCCCCAAAGTGATCAAGGTTTTTTTTTTTTAAAATGATTCAGGATTCTTTTTGTCTTCCCCTCTATCAGTTGAGTCTAAAGTCCATTGACAGAGGAGCTAGTTTAGCCCTTGAATTGTGGTTCTTTTACTCTTCTATCACGTAAGGATTTATAGTTAACTTTTTGCTGTATAAAGCTGCTTTGTTCCTGACAGGAAAGTGAACGATTTCTAATTTCACTGGAAAAACAGCCTGTAGTGTTTTTAATGTCTGTCCTTCTCATTTTTGTCTGCCATGTCTCTTCCTCAGTGAGCAATATAATTAAAATTCATAGTTTGGCACCAGGATTTTGATTATACAGTTAATTCTTCATCATTCCTATGTCTTGACTTAATCGGGTTTGCCCAAGCTTGTGTTACCCACCAACAAAGTGCTCTAAAGTTTTTTGTTCATCTAGGGTTTGGGCTTTCTGCTTACTTTCCCTCCCATCTGCCTTGTGGTAATCAAAGCTTTTAAATTGTCTTGTAATTCAGTATATGCAAGTAAGTCGGGTCAGTGGTCCTTTTTTAATTAATGACATGCTTGCCAGGCACTTGTAGGAAAATGACTCTGTGTGGCTACCGGAAATAATTAGTATATGTATTATGTCGATTTAATCAGCATAAAAGATGCCTGTATTGTACTTCAGGAAATGTCATCTGTTAAAAGTATGACCTTTAGCTTGTTTCCTCTTTTTTTTTTCTGATTCCGAGGACTACAATAATTGCAAGCATGTAGTGTTGGAGGTGGGAGTATACCACTCATCTTAGAGGTGAACATATTTGTTCTCACTACTTGAACAGGTGAAAAGTAATTGCAAAAATATGCAAAGTTTGACCTCATTCTTAAGTATGTAAAAGAATCAAGATAAAAACAAATATTTTATTATGCAGTTAAAGGTTTTATTTTATTTCCGTAGGTTGATTTGTTGTAGCATACAGAGGGTACAGAGAGTGGAGAAGTTACTCACTCCAGCACATCCAATCCCACAACTGCTTGTTTCTTATTCCCTTAGTTGCAAGAAAGAAAATACTAAGTTAACCAAGATTCATTTGTTTTCTTATGGGGTGTATTTTTTGTATAAATATGTAAATAGAAAGCAAATGTTAAGGCAGTTAAACTTCCAAAGTTGGACTCTGAAAGGTACAGGGTTACTGAAATTCTTCGCTCCTGCAGTCTTGAGTATCCTTTGATCTCATGATGATGTCTTATAGACAGTTCATAACAAGAGCGATGTGAGAAGCAGAAAAGGCCCTGACTCTGTGTAAGTGCTGCTCAGCAACAGCTGAAACATCACTATACTATCAACACTGTTTTCAGCACAAATCCAAAACACAGCCCCATACCAGTTACTATGAAGAAATTTAACTCTGTCCCAGCCAAAACCACTACAGTGTGTTTTAAAAACTTAGTGAATGATCACATAAACCATGTTCCGTGCATTTTAAGCATTTGTCAAAGTTGCATGTGCTGAAAAGTTGTTCATATTAATTTCATTACCTGTACTCTTATGTTCCAGCTAATAAATCACTCCAAGAAAATTATGAGATGGTAGACATAGTCTGATTGCCTGAAGGATACTTTTATTTTTAATCATGACTCAGTTGCATTTCTGTCTGGCAGAAAACTGCTTAGGATACTTACAAATTTTCAAGCATGTCATGAGCTATAATATGCATTTTAAATTTCTGAAATCTGTATGCTTTGCATTAAGACTTCTTGCTCACATTAGAGTTGTCCACATTGCAGTTTTAAATCGCTGTCATATTTCTGAGCCAACTCTTTGTTTCCAGCCCATTGTTTTGTGTTCTTCTCATTAAAATGTACTACTTCATTAGTTACAATGTCTTCATCTGACTCTTCTGAAACAGGTTATGTGCCTTCAATATCACTCTTCACTGGTGATATTTGAAATTCAGATACAGTTTGTTTACGTAGCAGTACTGAGCATTTCTAATCAATTCTGCCTTGTTTGAGGGAAGATTATCTTTACAGTCTCAGGCTATGGCAGCTTTAGTATCTTGCATTTTTATGCAAAATCTGAGAATGTGATCTTAGAGGTTAGGGTGTTTAAAGTAATTTTGAAGATTGCGTTATTTTAATTTCCACCAAGTAGAAGAATGCAAGACTCAGACAGAAAATCATGCTGGTCATTCAACTTGAGATAGATAAGGAAAGAATAAAATATATGTATTATATTGGGGAGAAAGGATTGGGTTTGTCATATCATCATGTTCTACCTTGTAATAACATTACAACATCAAAATAATATACTTCATAAGATTGAGATTTTGTTTTACATTACTACAAAATTTCAGCTTTCCAGCAATGTGAAACATTGTCATCTATTGTTCAAAATAACTGATAGGCCATTTAGCATACTAGAATAAGCTTTGTTCCTTTCTGCCTATTGTCAGAGAACTTTGTTAACCAGTGAGCGATATGTTATTTAACCTGTGTGCAGTATGATAAAATGCTTTTCCTATGGCAAACTATTCAAGCCTATTGTGTGTGTCTCACCCTCTTGACATATTAAAAACAACAAAAAAACCCCCCCAAAAAACCACAAAAAAACCCCAAACAAAAACAAAACAAAAAAGCCAAAGCAAATCAAGTTTGCTCTAGTGTTACAATTTCATAACACAAAAATCTGAATAAATTAGCTTTTAAAACTAATTATGAAGCAGTTTCTTGTGTTCCTATTGATATTGTTACTTTATTTATTTTCTAAACCCTTTAAAGCAAGGAAGCACAACTGAAGTATGTCAAAGTATCCCCATTAGCGATGCTCTGTTAGTTAGCCTAGAGCATGTTTTGTCCAAGCAGCACAACTCAATCAATACCTTTCTTGCCTGAGAGAGACGAGGGAGTCTCTATGGCGAGCCAGCCTCCACGCGCACTCACAAATGTTCCAAGATTGTTCCTGTGGTTAGTTGAATTCTGCGCTTCTGATGCTGGATAGAACGAGAGCGTTTACTGTCGTTGTATCCTGGTCATTGCCTGTGTATTTAGGGTTCATGCTGTGCTTGTGAATTGATGATAAGAAAATAATCTGAAAAGACTGGACCAAATACATCTGTGCATGTAACTTCAAGGAGGAGGCGTACCCTTAGCTGAAGATGTCTACCAGACCTCCTAAAACTGAAAGATTCTTTAAAATTTCAGGTTAACTTTCTCGGAACAGCAAAATATTAGTCCCCTGAATAATTTGATTGTAATCTTTTCAGTGGATCTTCAGTGTGAATTTTGCAGAAGGTCAGCTTTGTGAGTAGAAACCTTGGAGTCTTACTCCTGTGTGTCCTCTGTGCTTTTGCTATGGCTGTTCCTGACTGTGCGTCACTTGCAAAAGCACTGCAAGTTATCCTCGGCGTGTTAAGAAAAACTGAGGCTGATACGGTTTTGCCGTCATAATGTGAATCCCAAAATGTGGCTTTTCCTGTATCACCTTGCACCAATTGACTGGCTCACATGGGCAGGTCTGGGGAAAGAACTGCTGTTTCCCTGATGGTCAACCAAGATTCCTGTGATGCTCTTGGCAGGCACTTGTCACAGTTACATAACGAGGGCTAAGTTCTGCTTTACTCTTAAAAATGTAGGTTCACCTTCTTTATGAAAAAATAAATATTTTCTCCAGTTTTGCAACTTCTACTTTTTCTACATAGAATGATTTGCAGGAAGTTTGCTACTGTGATAATTAATTGATCTGTGAGTTAATATTAATTAGGGAATAGCATATCATTCTTTTTTGTTTCAAGTCATAATTAAAATATTTTTTTTAAGTTAAATTTTTAGCATGTTGTGTGTCAGGTTTGTCAAAAGATATAATAGTTGTTTTTTTAAATGAAACTATTATATAAGCTAAAAGGAGCAGAGGTCAAAACCCGGCAATTTTAGTGATTTCATGATATTCAGGTAACTTTGTTGTCTCTTGAAATCGTTTGCATGTAATGGGTGGATTTTTTTAAATTATTTTTTTAGAAGATTTTTTTTCTATATATAGTAAAGACAAACGAATATCAGTAGTAACAGTCATTGAAGCTTGCTTATAAGAGCTCTTTCATAAGGCACTCAAGTCTTGAAGTGTAGGAAGAGGTTGAACATTAGTATGGCAAATAGCTATGAGGATTTTTTTTATTGTTTAAAAAAAATCTCAGGACTGAAAGCTGTGTATCTTTTCAGCTTGGTGTGATGAACACAAGCCAAAATGATGCTGTTGGTGGATGGCCATTATGTTGGAACTATAATTATACTGCATAAGTGAAACGTTGCTTTATACCACAGACCGAGGATATTGCTTAAGATGCATACATTCTGATACTTCTTAATTGAAATGAGTTTATTTAAAGACAAAGCCTTGTGCAGTGTGGGTAACCCATTTTGGTGGGTAACACTATTCGTTTTAGGTTATTTTCTGTGTTGCTTGTTCAACGTTTGTTGAGATGGTGTACAATATTCAATTTAAAATTTTTTCAAAATTTATAGTAAGAACTGCTGAATCTCTTAAGAAAATGTGGGAATCAGACTGAATCAAGGTTAATGGCTGTTTATAGAAGGTGAAGCCTCCAGGGTAATAGAGAAGGTGAAGAGGTCACAGTGTTCAAGAGCACCTCTATTTGATTTTCAGTTAGAGTCTAGAAGTATAAGTTATACAACCAGGAATGAAACCCAGAGCTAGCTTTGATTCATAATATTTGCTCAGATTCAGGTTGCTTTTTTTTTTTTTTGCTATTAAGAAAAGATACACTGACAAAGACATTGATATCCTATACATCCAGTGTTAGAATTGGAAACAGTCATGCTAAAATGGAATTAATTTTTGGCTTCTGCAGAAAAGCCTCACTGATTTGTTGGTTTTGTCCTGGCTGTATGAAATCTTTCATTGTGTTAGAAAGTAGTTGGTAAAGGGATTTTTTAATTATTATTTAAAGCCTCCATGAGCACACATTTGCACTAAAAGACCACTTCTGAACCAGAAGGTCCCTCATTTTACTTTTCTTGGCAAATTAGTCTAGAAAGATCTTTGATCGATTTCACAGCTCTTTAAATATTTTTTTTTTCCTTAAATTGTACTGGAGCCATCATCCTAAGTAGATGCAAGTTTGCTGTGAAATTTATACTCTCTTTACTCCTTTTCTTATTTTAATTTTATTCTTTTTAACAGTTACTCAGTTATTACAGGTCTGCACAATATAGTCCAGCTGAATTATTTATATTTTAGTGTGTAGAAGTTTGTCACACTTAACTTGTGCTACTTATCTTTTTTTTTTCCCCCTGTAGGTATATTCGAATTGTTGGGACCCACAACACAGTGAACAAAGTTTTCCATATTGTGGCATTTGAATGCATGTTCTCAAACAAAACCTTTATTCTTGAGAAAGGCCTGATAGGTAAGAGATAAAACTGTTTTCTTTTTACATGAACTGTTGCAAACACTTGCCTTTGAAGACTGGCCATCACTGTACTCTTACGCCACTTCTGTTTCCACACAGAAATCTCTAACTTGAGTTAAATGATGCTGTTAGCATAGAAGTAGTTGGCTAGTCCTTGTGACTTTTTTGAAATTCCATTTCTGTGGATTAATTAGTGCTGCTACAGGAATGCTAAAGTTCAAATTAAATCAACTACTGCTGCCAAAGCCACTGGTAATTGAGTCACTCTGTGCTGTTAATCCAATTTTCCTGTGTGTGTCGTAGTATGGTTGCTCTTGCCTCCCACTAGATGAGCCTGAATTCGTAATGAGGATGGAGTAACCAGAGCTATTTATTGCAGTGAAGATGGATTTGGGCATTTAGGGCCTCTTATACAGCCTGGTTTCAACTGCTGAAAGTAAACTCTCATGTGCTGATTTTCCCCTAAAAAGTCATAGACACGCTTAGCAATGACAGAACGTTATGTTGGCTACCCTTATTCTCAGAATGCCACATGGATGCAGCTCTGTTACCTCTGGAGCTCTGGACAGCTTATATAATACTGATTTAAGTACCTCTACATAGTACTGCATTACTTAAGATAGAAATCCCCAACAGACCAACAATACTGAATGATAAACTATGTCAAAGTCAGATTTAATAACAATTTTTTTTTTTTCTAATAGCCAAAACCAGGTTGATTTCTGTGCTTTCTTCCATATAAACTCACGAGTGAGATCCTGAAATTCATTGGGAACAGTTTTGTGCACCTTTTAGTAGTTGTCTAGGTGGGATTTCCCACAGTTTGCTACTTCTGGCATGAAATTGAGAATTTTAGCAAAATTTTCAGAGTTCATGCTGGTTTAAAATATATATTTAAATTTAAAGTATGCACCTGTGGTAGATGTAAGGGTAAACAGTTTTCAAAAAAGGATGAGAGGGAAGATTTTAGTAAGATGTATTTCTTTTAAATGTTTTTCTGAGAGAACTATAATATTTAGCTGTGAAAAACTGGGACACAACTCCTTCAGCCTGTTCCCCATGCGCTACACAAAGGCATTGCCTGACAAATCATGCTTTACTAATTTTTATGTTGTATAGTCCCAAAGTGTACAAGCTGTCCCATAATGCAAATAGGAAATTTTCCCTTTGTTTTGGGGAGTTTGCAAGTAGTATTGCAACTGCTATAGAAAATAGAATAAGCAGTAAGGAAGAACTGTATTTAAAGAAAACATCTACCTTCAGTAAGCTAGTTAGGGGAAAACCAAAATATTTCAAGTTTGATAAAACCTTTGAGCTAAACTTCATATTTAGCGCTGCTAGCTATGAAGTCCTAAATTAATACAAAATCAAAGTTGCTGTGGGCAAATAAGTGATGCATGTATCTGTGTGTGTATATATATATATATATGATCTAAGATTATCAGTATTATTTAGCAAATATTTAATGTAGGACTCAAATAACATTTGCTTTCCTTTTTTTTTTTTTTGTGTTAACTCGAAGATTGGTTGTAACAGTAGGCAAGGTAGTGAATTGATCTATGTTCATGGAAGTGTAATTGTACTGTAATTGACTTGTCTTTCTGACACTCTATGATATTTTGTGGTTTAGTGAGCATTTTAGTGAGATGAACTATTTGATCTGTTTCAGCATTTCATGAGTTTCAAAGATAATCTAGGGGATGGAGACTTTATATGGCTTTATTAAAATTTATCCATTTATGAAAATTTTTATTGTAGTTACAGAATCTTATGGGTAAATAGGTTTGGATTACATAATAGTAAGTATCCATTGTTGTTCATGGTGATCAGTGGAACTATGCTGTCATTCAGTGTGGGTAAATGAAGCTGTTGAACATGTAAGTCATTTGAAGCGATCTACAATAAGCAGAGAGAGGCCTGTAGAGCTTTTTATATTGAAGGGATAGTAGTCAATATAAGTAATAGAAGTTAAAAAAGTAAGAGTTCAGTGAGTAGTTAATTGAAAGAGGGATGTGAACCAACTTCTGATTGTCCATGAGGCAGCACCAGTTGGATACATGACCTTGCAGAATTTATGGTGAGAAACGGACAAATGGAAAAATTTTGGGACTAGTTGAGGGCTGTCCTGCTGTGAAATGGTGCAGGGGCACAAAGGCTGTTCCTCCAGAATTTGTGTCCATCAACATTACCTATTCAAAAATACTCTGAACAGCTTTGGTCCAGCAAAGTGACCTTATATCCATTTAGTGCTTTGTTTTACATACCTGTGATGGTTACTGTAAGGTAGAATGTTATATGGCTCCCTTGATCAAGCAGACTGTCCCAGTTCCACTTCTGTAAAAAATGAGTGTGACTACCAGTGAGGTAGTTGGCACAGATTTATTGTATTGCTCTAATGAGGATTTGTAATGCTTGTTTCTATTTCTGCAGTGACTGGATAGGGTAAAGTGAACTGCAAGCAGTTAGGAAAGCTCCAGGAAATACATGAAAATGCAGTAATCAGAGTAGGTTGCTTTTAAGCTTGACTGAGTATAGAAGCTTTCAGCCTCAACTGTTGAAAAGCAGTATTAGGAAATACTATTGGGTTCATTGTTTATGCAGTATGGTATTAAAGTAGGTTAGAACAAACACAGCTGCTGTTTCCATAACCTGTTTTATTAAGAAAACGAGATGTTGGTCAGCTCTTGAAGGCCATATGGTTCTTTCAGAAAGACTTTGTGACCCTTGCTTCTACCAAAGCAACACTGAAAATAAAATGCAAAGAGTTTGTCATTTGAAGCCTCGTTCCAAAGAAATAAGGCCACTGAGGTATTTGTTTAGAGATCTTATGTGGAGATTTAAGAGTAAATATTTATTTAATTTTCATGAAGCCTATTCAACTTGATCAGAAAGCTGTATATACAAAAAAGATAATTTATCAGATATATTACTACTGATACATAGTATCTATGTAATGGCTGTCACTGTAAAGTGAAGATTAGAAGGCTGGTAAATAAATAATAAAAATTAAGCGCTGTTTCATTACAATAGCAATTTTATTTTGCTGTGTTTTAGCGTACAAGGTTTCCATGACAAATTATTAACTTGACGTATTACATTTAAAAGTTAATATGGAGGATGATTTATACAGTTACTTTACACAGTACCGGATGCAGTACTGACGTGACCCATTGGTAGCTGAGTAGCAGTTTTGAAGTAAAAGTAGCAGGAAATGCTCTTTCTAGCACTGTCTGATGTTTTAGTGTTGGTTTACACTTTGTTGTCTTGTGAAATGAGGTAAGTGACAGAAATTAATTTAATCATATGAAATTATTCCCTAACGCAGATGTTAGAGTTGAGATGTAATTTTCCTTTTGGCATAGTGTTATCTCTGATGTTAGTGTAAGTTAACAGTTCTACATATTAGAATCACGAGATTGACATAACTTTCATTTAACAGAGATGTAAATATTTTTTTAAATCTTAGAAGCATAGTGTTTGCTTTTAATTAACTTCTGCTTCTGGAATTTAGAGTAGTGTTTAGTCATTAATATTTAATCTAGAATCTAAAACAAATGAAAGTTTTCATGAGCAAGAGATGTACTCCTTTGGAGGCAGAAGCAGTACCCAGTGTGATGTGATGTTTTGTAAAAGCTTCTAATCTGCCCAGTGGCAAGAAGCTGCAACAGTGGGTACAGGGCTGCTTCTATGCAATGACTCTTTTAGTTTGGGGTTTGTTTTTTTTTTCCCCACCTAAATACAAGAAGCAATTCCTCTTTTCTGCCTCAAAGGGAAAAAATTGATAACCTTACTTAGTCCGTTTATCAGTACTCAGTGCTGAGGGACAGTCAGGGACTCTGCAGGCATGTGGGTTTGACCAGCCTACCATCCTATTTTGAGCCCGGTTAAGGTCATAGGGAGTGCAATGTGGAAGGCTTTTATATGAAGTGGTGTTTATCTGTAGTCTGTCTCGGTCTATCAGACTATCTTGTAACTTTTACATTACACAAGAAAGGGAGAACAGTGAATGATGACTGAAGAGCAGGAGACGGATATAAACACTGGAATGTCCTTGGTCACCCTCTGGGGAATGCTGTTCAGTACTTATGCATCATTGTGAACCTTCATTTGTGTGCTGTTCACTGCCTTAGGAGAACTTGTTTTAAAAGGGAAAAAATGAATAAATAATCATTCACTTGTCTTCTACTCACTGGCAGTTATTGGAAAAAAAAATTAAATGTATAACAGAGAGAAACCAGTCATACCATTTTCCTAGTGTGTAGTTCAGCTTTGTAAAAGATTGCTTGCTCTCTCTCTCTCTCCAAGCAGTGAGAGATGCTATTTTTGTGTCTAGTTTAATGTTGACTCCACACAAAGCTATCATATTTTGTTTCTTCTCTTTTTTAAAGGTTAGCCTTCTTTCAAAACTATGCAGGTTTACCCAGCAATGTAAGTCAGCTCTGCGGCAAGCATAGCCTTAGGAAATGATGAAAATTTGAAGATGATCTAAATACTGCAGGGACTTTTTTTTTTCTCTTTCTACAGGAAAGGACAGCCACATGGTCGGTTTAGTTACTGCTGCCCACTCTTCAAGAGATCTGTTCATATGGTTCCAATTACTTTTTTCTTTTTTTTTTTTTTTTCCTTTCTTTTTCCAGTGCTGCAAGGAAGGATGTGTGCTTCCTAGGGCTGTTCTGAAACAACAGCTATTTCTGAAAGCCTTCTTCAGGCAGAATGTTTAATGAAAGAGCCTTGTAGTCAGCCAATTGCTTGGCAATTAAAAATATGGCCAGTTCTAATTGCTTGAATGCTTTTGGTCTAATTTATTGGATCAGAAATCATGAGCTCTAGCAGATATCAACTGAAAAATCAGCCGTCTCTGAAGTTATTCTAATCCAAACTGACAGCTGGACATTGACAAAATATTAGTGGGGTTTTCTTTTCCAGCTAAACAGGGCTTGCAGAAAGCTTTTCACTGAAACACGTGGAAGTGCTGTTGATATTTATTTGAAGTTGGTACTTCTTGAGTTCTTCATTGAAGATTCAAATGAAATGTAGCAATGTCATCAGCAAGTTTCAGCTCAAGAAAATAAGAAACAGTGCGTGGGAGGGGAGACTGGACTTCATGACTGTACTTTTAATTAACTGAAAAGTCTGTAGGCTTAGTATTTTCTACCGTGTAGCAAATAAACAAGTGCTAATTCATATACTGAATAAAGATTAGACTTTAAAAAATCTTTTGGCATGTGCAAATAATGAAAGCAAAATGCCCAACATCCTCTTAATTATTTAATACAATAAAATCAAACCCTGGAATAATAGTGACATCTATAATTCTGGTTTTTTTTTAATTTGCTCTCAGCTTTCTTTTTTCTAACCATTACTTTCTAATGAGGAAACTTTTGTCAGCTTGGTAGATGTTCAGATAGAGAAGGAATGCAATTTTACCATTAAAAATGGAGAGATTGAAAGCTGAGCATTTAACAGCTGTCAGAGTGAGAAAAAAATCACTTCTTTGTATTAACTAAAACAAAAATTTATTTCTTCTAGTATAATTTCTTGTTTATAGTTTCTTCACAAACTAATGGGTTTGTGTCTTAAGAGAATTTAGTAAAATGGACAGTTGTGTTGCAGTGATGACACTTTAGCTGAGAACCTTTGACTGACTGTCACCTGGAGTGCAGTATTAATATATTCAACAGTCCATATTGCTTTAAATTCCTAACTTCATATGAAATAAGACTACTTGGTAGATCTGCTGTCTCTCTGTATGTTTATTTTAGTAATTGAATTAAGGTTCATTAATGGCTGGTGCGTGAGCTGGTGCAGGAACCTGCTCCGTTCTGTTCCTTTCTGTGTTGCTAAGAGTTGTTTGAGGATTTTCTGTCATTTTTTTCTCCCTCATGTTAGCCAGCTGATTGCAGTGAAATTACAGTGGATGGACAGAAAGCAAAATCTGACCTGTCCAGACTGGGAGATGAAAGGAAGTACTTTACACTCAGATATGCAAAGCAGTTAATGCGACTGTGTTAATTTTTTCCTGAGTACATCAGGGAAAAAAAAAATCCGATGGAAAATCAAGTAAAGAAAAAAAGAAAAAAAAGCTTAAGGAGTGATAAATAAATATGACTGAGGCTACCACACACTCATGGTACATTTTTCACCTGGGGGATCTCTAAGGACAGTTGAATAACATATCTGTCTTATCTTTGAATATAGCCAGTATAGGTGGCCCTTAGGCCATGCCTTGAAAATGGTAATCCTTTATAAAAATGCTATTACTAGAATTAAATATACTGCCAAGCTGTTCATTTCTTCATACTGCAGCATAAGACCAGGAGACAGGAAAGTAAGTTTTAATAAATGGTTTGATGCTGCTGTCCTGTAACCTCAATCATCATCTCCTTTTGTTTGCTTACAGAATGTGTACGCTTTGCTAACGCACATCTTTTCTGTTCCATAAAAGCAAATCAGATTTGTTAGAGCAAAACTGCTGTATAAACAGTGGAAAAATAGAATTTCCGTATTTGTAATCCCCTCTTTTGTTTTCTCTTACAACATCCGTTACTGTAAAAGCTGGATAGCTGGCGGATTAAAAAAAAAGAAGCAAAAATAGAAACAAGACTGTTGGTTTTGGCAGTATGTTTTTTTAAACAAGTGACCTAAATTGAAGCAGAAATTCTAATGGGAAAAAGAAAGACAACCAGAAGACTTGAAAATACAGCACAGAGCAGAGTCCCCACCATATGGTATTTTTAATAGATTTATCAAGCAGATATAAAAGATGATAATGAACATTCAAAATAGGGAGTGGCAGACCCCCTAGAGAGAAGGAACAGTATGGTACCTTCTGCACACTGCAATTAGTTAGAGTCACTTTCTAATTAACTGTTGTAGGGAAGACCACAGAATTATATTAAAGACACACT
Organism: Nyctibius grandis; assembly: GCF_013368605.1. Classification (NCBI taxonomy): domain Eukaryota; kingdom Metazoa; phylum Chordata; class Aves; order Nyctibiiformes; family Nyctibiidae; genus Nyctibius; species Nyctibius grandis. Next base: position 34,446,701 of record NC_090658.1, read on the forward strand.
AAGACAGTTTCTGTGCGGTTGTTAAGGAGTTTGACTAATCAGGGTAACATCTTAGGGGGTCACAGATTTGTGCAGAAATCTAAACGTGTGAAGGAGCAGGAGGATGCTCAGAGGGCATGCAGGTAAAATATTGGATGAACTGAGGTGTACTGTGTTCAATTAATGCCTTACATAGCCCAGAGGGTGTCCAGAATATGCAATAGAGCCTCAATGTGAACACTGATTTTGACACTTCATTTTCTACTTGTTTTTTTTAACCTAAGTTTTAGTAGCTTCCTCTTCCTACAAAAAGCAGCAATATGTAGAAGATGCTTTAATGCCTATATAAAATGGATACTCAAAGAAGTTCCCGTACTTCTAGGGCAGAGGGGAAGACAAGGAAGCCAAGGCAAACTTTATTTCGATGCCAGTACTCTTAGTTTGCATTGTCTTTGCTTTATTGAGATTGTTCCCAGTGAAGTACTTCTGATGTCTACCACCTGCTCCCCCATAAGAATCTGGGAATTTCTGAATGTCTCTTTTCAGTAATAGCGAATCAAGAGGTTTCTAGAATAATAATATGGTAGTTTTAGCAATTTTTATGAGCAGAGATGATAGTACATTTGATAGTACAGTAGATTTTTCGAAAACTGTTGCCTTTCCACTGCCTTGGATTATTACTTGGACACGAGCTTGCACCTTTATCTTGTGTGGTTTATGGTGTGCTGGTTGGTTGTTGGTTTTCTTAAGATCATGCTGCTGATACCACTAGCACACTTAAACCACAAAATCCTAGCTCTTCATTGAAAATTGTCTCTTTTGGGGATGCTGGAGACTCTTACGATTAGCTCTGAAATATCACAGAGCTATATTTCAGCCATTTTCAGATGTTGCAGTATTTTAAATACATATTTTACAGACAACTATTAAAAGTATGTAATTAAGTTATTAGTGTGCAGTGGGCTTAAAATGGTATATCTGCATCTGTACTATACATAATTTGTTTTCTTGTGAAAATTCAAATAGTGTTGGTTGTAAGTCTTCTGTATTTCTCGGGGTTTTTTTGTGCCATTCTTGTTTTGTCTGTGTGTGGTTCTATTTCTGATTTTCAAAAACGTTTGATATGAGATACTGTGAATTTGGAAATGATGGTAAATTGATCATTGTCGTTGTGATAATTTTTGGTAACTTATTTCTTTCTCTCTCTCTTAAATTGTACTACCACACAGATTGGTTGTCCTTCATCAGAGTTGAAACACAAAATCTGAGCTTTTTTTAAATACAGCTTGTGCTGAAATAATTTTTGTTATCATTTAGATAAAACAATCAGTGCTTTTAACATTTTCCCAAAAAATCAAAGGCTCAACAGGCAACCTTGATTTTTACATGTTCAGGGAGCAGGTTTCATCATGAAAACCAGAATAAATTGTTTGAAAATGTCAAAAGTTTTGCTGGACAAGATTTTTTTTTTTTCCCAATTGTATTAGAAGAGTGCTTTCATATCACCAAGACAGAAATCCCTCTGTTAATTTACCAAGCTACTCCAGTATCGATGCTAAAAAAGTTATCTGTACCGCTTGATTCTGCTTCATAGTTAATGTTAAATAAGAGTTGAATTTCCTTATGTTAATCATACTTTCATCCTTTTTCTTTCTTTTTCCCATTCTTTCACAGAAATAAAGACCATTGGTACCTGAACTGTTTTCTGACTGCATGTCTGTCGTCTTTGTGTTTTAATTCACAGTTCCCACTGAAAATGTGGCAACAATTGCAGAATGTGCCAGTGTGATTGAGGGTGTAAGTCGCAGTCGCAATGCCTTATTGAATGGAGACACAAAAAACTATGATTGGGATTCTGGGTACACGTGCCATCAGCTTGGGAGTGGAGCTATTGTAGTACAGCTAGCACAGCCCTACATGATTGGATCAATGCGGTAAGAGGGTTTATTTTTCTCTAAATTAAGGGCAACAGTGAAACTTTTGCTGAGCATAGTTATTTTCTTTAGAATACATGACATGTGGAAATAACAGTAATTAGGAGACTAGTTTAGTAGTTGTCATTTGGCTGCTTAGTTCAGTATAATGAACATGTTAAAAATTAAACGTGTGAATTGTATGTTGAGATACAGCAGTGCAATTCCAGAAAATATTACATTTCAGAGGCATAATAATAGTAATAGTCAAATTGTAAGATTAAAGGTATATACTTATATAAAAATAGAAATTTAATTGCAGTCTCACTTGTGGTCAAGGTAGGTGTGGTTCTTCATTTCCACCTCATCGTGAAAATAGAAACATTTATTGAAGAAAGCCATCATCTCGAGTCAGCCAGGTTTCCTTTTCACTATACAATTAGTACCAGGTCTTACCTGAACGTGGAGTGTATAGTAAGGGTACAGTAACCTGAATATTGCTTTACAGTGTTGGATTAATGAATGTGTTTAAATCTGTATTGAATTCATTGGGCTATTTCTACAGTGGATGTCTGTATACATGTGAAGAACAAACTTTTGGCTAATGTAGAAACTTTGGAAGTAGATTGGAGAGAGGGATTGTTCACAGGTGAAGACAAAAATGTTCTTGCCAACTTTAGATTCTCTGACTGTAAATGTTTCTTTTGTTTCATAAAATCAGGCATACAAAACCTTGTCTTAATGGCTTCCCATTCTTTGTAAATTTAGAGTAAGTTGTCAGGGATGTAATTTGTATTCTCTGAGACAATGGCAAAAAAGAAAAAGGTTTCTGAAGTTGGAGTACCAGCGAGCAAAGGTTGAAACCCCAGGTGAGGTACTGGCTTGCAACAGAGACCATGTGCATAGGTATGTTATCGCTAGGAACTAGCTCGGTGCCATCTGCCTGTTAAGAGTTGCCTCATCAAACTGACTGATGAGCAAGTGAGACTTGAAAGCTCTTTTATAACTGCCAATTTCTGTTTTGTGTGTTTTGGTTTTGGCTTGTGGCATTGTTATGATGGTTATAAAACTTTGAAGATAAAGTTTAAAATCAGACATCCAGGCAAATCTCTAACTTAGCAGAAGTACTGTTTTGTCTGTATGCTAGCTATACATGTTATGCATAATGCAAGTCTGGCATTGTTCTCACTGTGTGAAACAAGTTGAATAAGTATATTTGGCAGCTTTCCACACTCAATGTTTTATGCTATTGAGTTTGGTGTTTTTAACATTCAATTAAGTATTGCATCTCAAGTAGAAAACCAGGAAGACACAGTACTCCCTATTTCTTAAAAGAGGTAATTGAAAATGTAATTACATTGTTTTGATGCCACTTTCAACTTAAATTTAAGTAGCAGCAGCAGCTTTGGCCACATGAAGGAGTAGGAGAAGAATATATTAACTAAAATGCATAGTTTCTCAGTTCATAGTCTCTGTCTTCCTATCTTACCATTTTCTGCTATATTTCAATTGGTGAATCGTACAGTCTTTTCAAGTCAGTGCAAAAAATTGACTTTCCTATATTAAATACTATGCTAGTGTTTATTCTTGAGCAGAAGATTTTTAGTAAGTCTCATTAAATAGAGTGTTAGGTGAGCTAGACTTTTGGTTGCGAAGAAATTATAATTGTATAATTGGCAAGTGTGTAGAGCAAATTCAAAAAAAACCCCAAACATTACATAATTTAAAACTAAAAGGCATTTAGTGATTTGTGTGATATTGCATTGTACAGATACAGGGTCAGAATCTCATCTTTGTCAGCTTACGTGCATGTATAGGACAAACAAGATGAACAGCTTGCCTTAAAAAACAACAATAACAAACATAATGTAGGATATCTTCTGACAGAGAAGACTACCTCCATTGCCTAGAGTCAGAAATGCTAGCATCATCTTTTCCTTTTCGTGTTCTGCCTAGAAGATCAAGTGTTTTGAGTTGCAGCCACGTCTGTTGCAGATCATAGACAGCCAAGGGAAAGATGCCCCTTTGAGTGGGGAAATGAGGCTTCTCTATGCAGCAGCTACAGCTTTGGCAAGCATCTAGAACATGTCCTGTACTGTGCAATGCTAAAGATGGTGACAATGGTCTCTTTATTTAGCACGAGGAAATCTGTGACTGGTACAGAAGTCAAATTACATACAAACATAGATTAGAGCAAAAAGTCTGAATATTTCATCTTAATGAAAGCGAGAGATTTTTTTTCAACAGAATGTCTTCCACGACTGATTGAACTGTATTCATTGTCTGTTTTCCTGCTGTTTGCTTGCTTGAAAACTCCCTTGATATCACCCTCCCACCTAACAGAAAAAAATTTCCAGGAGCATTCTCTTTAGGCTAACTGTACACTGTGACTGCAGAATGACGTGAATTGCTTTACCCCCACAAATTGAGTTATTAAAGCTGTGGGTTTGGATTCTAAATGAATAATTGGGAATTAAAGTACATATCTTTAAAGTTCAGAGACATAAATGTGCCATTAAATATATTTGTATCAGAGACAGTAAATATATGAGCCTTTGAAAAAAGGGTAGTAAAGGCTTTTAATCTATAGATATCAGAATACCACTGGAGAGAACCTCCAAGTCAGAACATGTTACCATGGCAACTAAATTCTGAGTATGAAGAACTCTTGGTACTCAAATATGCATTAGAAATGCATAGAGAGCTTAATGTTTCAGGAGTGTATCTTGTATGCATGCTTTCTGCAAAATTCATCCCATTGTCTTAACCTTAGAACCATTCAGGTTGGAAGGGACTTGAGGAAGACATCTAGCCCAGCCTATTCCTCAAAACAGGGTCAGCCATGAAGAAAGACCATCCTGCTCAAGGCTTTAAGCAGTCAGGTCTCAAAAACCTCCAAGGAAGGAAATTCTACAGCTTCTCTGGGTAGCCTGTTCCAATGTACTTTTTTTTTTTTCCTTTTCATGAGGTTCCTATTTTCCTATGCCTCCAGAATGTCCTATTTCAGTTTTTGACTGTTGTCTTTTTTTTTTTTCTCCCATTGCGCACGTGAGTAAAGAGCCTGGCTTAGTCATTTTGATAACCTGCTCTCAGGTATTGAAAAGTGCTGTTAGGTTCCTCCCCAACCCCAGGCCTTCTTAGGCTGAACAGGCCAATTTCCTCAGCCTCTTGCACAGTGCGTGTGCTCCACCCTTCCGGCCATCTTGATGGTCCTCTGCTGGACTTGCTCGGATCTTCAGTGTTGTATTTGGGTCCAAAATGGGATGTAGTATGTCCAATGTGATCTAACAAGTGTCAAGTAAAGGAGAATAATCTCTTTCCCTTGTTCTGCTGTCTCAGTTCCTGTTGCTACAGCTCCACATGCTGCTAGCCTTCATTTCTGAGAAGACACAGAGGCAACTAATGGCATCTTCTGTTCAATGTGACTCCTGTGTCCTTTTTAGCACAGCCAGTCAGACTGTAGCATTTACTACTGAAGTGGATTAGTCTGTATGAGGTACAGGATTTTGCTTTCCATCTTGTTGAATTTCATGAGGTTCTTTTTTGCCCATGCCTTAGTCTTCCCAGAGGCTGGAAATCAGCCCTCCTGAATGGCAGCCATACTCTCAAGTGTATTGACTGCACCCCACAGTGTACTGTCATCTGCAAGCTTGATGAGGGCTCATTCCACCTCCTTGTCCAGGTCGTTGATAAAGATATTAAACAGGATAGGTCCCAGAACAGACTCTGGAGAAAACTCCTCTTGCATCCAGTCTCTGGATGGATGATGAACTGTTAACCACTACCTTTTGAACTAAACCATCTAGCCAATTTTTACCCATGTTGTAGTCTGCCCATCTAAACTGTAACATCCCAACTTGGATGCAGGGATGCTATGGGAGACCATGTTGAAACCATGTTGAAACCTTGTTAATATCAAGTACTTCTTCAGGTATTTGTATATAAGTGTGGAACTCTTGAATTCCACATCAAAATTTACTCAGAAGTTCTGAAACAGATGTAATGATAGTCTGTGCTCAGTAGTATTTTCTGCTAGAAAAGACCTGGAAAACATTTTATTTTAAAATAATTATAACCAAGTATTATCTTTTAGATTATAGAAGTTAAAACATTTTTTGATTTAAGAGGTTTATTCTTTTATTAAGACTCCTACTTGGAACAGCTTACAAGATACTTGGAACAGTTAACAGAGAAAATATGTTATTTTAGGTAGTTTTTCCACATTGTTGCCTGTCCGGACAGAAAATAATCTTGCTGGTTTTCCTCTCTGAAAAGGTCCTTATCAATGACAGAAAAACTATTATATTTAACTGGGAACAGAAAGACAGCAATTGATGTATTTAACATAGTAAACATAATTTAACTTTTAAATGGCTAAAACTTTAGTATTGAAAAGACTGCCCTATCACAATAGCTCTCTGTCTGACTCTCCCTGCATTTATCTGGAATAGAAATCTAATACTATAATGCTACAATCATTGGCTGGTAACTTCATAGGGGTTTTTTTTGTCCTGTGAATTTCAAAAAAAAAAAAAGAAAGAAAACAAAACCAAAACAAAACAAACAAAACCAAGATAGAACAGGATTTATTATCATGTATGTGGTGGAGGGAGACAGAATTCTTCTGTACCGTAGTGGTTTTCATGTTAAAATAATTAGAAATATTTTACATCTTTGTAAAAGTATATTAACCACTTATCCCAGTTTAATCTATTTGAAGAGTTTGTTACTAATATGAATATGTGATAGCCAACTGTTTTGCTTTTTGTATTCAGAGTAATTCTTAAATTAACAAATAGTATCAGTTAGCTTTAATGTGTTTACTGGTTGCTTATACCATCATCATATATATATATCTTATGCTTGTTAAAGAAAATTGGCAGAGTCCGGGTCTCTAGGTTTGCTGGTTTTATTAAACAACTCAGAGTTGGACCACCATCGCAGTGAATGGTACCTGACTCAAATTCACTATCGGTTTATATAGAAACTAATAATCAATTACCTCATAAACTTTTCACGAGCTTTTGTTAATAATCCACTAACTATTTCAACTCCTCTTTCTTCCTTCGTCAAGAGTCCACAAGAGTCCATTGTCAGGAGTCCACAAACGTCCATTCTTTTCCATTGGTCAGCTGATCTTTATGTTCTGGTTCCGCTCCGACTCCAGTCAACACCCCGTCCCTAATGTTCTTGCCATGATCAGCGTCCCGTCCTGATTCGGGTTGACCAGAGTCTGGTTTCCACTGTCAGCGTCTCCTAAGTATTAACCTAAAATAGCTAAAGTCTATTTAGAACTTTATTTCTATTAATGTTTATTTCTAAGTATCCTATATTTCTTTTAAGGTAAAGAAAAGGTTAACCATACATCCCCTTTACTAAAATCATCAGAAGGTAATACTTCCAGGCCTACTTCTGCTTAGCTACTCATTAAGCTTTGATTGATGATTTGTTCAGTCATAGGTCAGGATTACACAAGGAGCTTTGAGAACAATATTCATGGATTGTGAAAGCCCACCTGTGTTTATTCAGATAGATTTATATTAATTATTCTATTCTTCATTCTATTTCACCCCTATTGATCCTTCTCTCCCTAACCCATAAGAACTTTTACATTAATTATGTGAAAATTTCTATAACAATGCTTTCTAATTTTCCATGCTACTTCTGCTTATGAAGTTTTTCTTTCTTTGCTGCTCATTTTCTGTGCTTGCCTGACTTGAGAGTGAAATCGTAACTCAGAATAAATGAACATATAAGCGCATATCAAATATGCAGGAATTTTGTCTCCTTTGTAGGATCCTGAAGAAAGATTGGTTTCCTGCAAGATAACTACTGAAACATAAATATCTGTAGAAAGTAAAAGGGTGTGTAGAGAACCAGAGGCAAAAATGCAGAGACAATTGTATAAAAATACTGTTTCCGTATGGTTTTGGGTTTTCATTCTTTTTCCCCATCTTTCAACAAATGTCACTACATCATGGTTTAATTTCTGTCTTTTGGGTTTCTATAAGTATGCAAATAGTTTATGAACACAGAACTATGAAATATTTATACTGTATGTGGTAACTACTGACTTTATAGTATTCAGGAATCGGGTGTCATCCTGTCAGGTGCACGTCTATTGTTTGGTATTCTGCTAACACCTGGAGTCTGTGTAGATACAATGCAGTCTGAACTAAACAGTGACAGTCTTTTTTTCAGAAATCTAGGAATAAAAAGCAAGCAGAGACAGCACAAAATGCTTGTATAAATGCAGAATAATCAGTCACAGGCAAACACATGACATTTAGGGAAATACTGTTAAAAAATGTACTGCAGCATCTTTTGATGTAACAGGTAGCCAATATAATCAGTTTCCCACACCTGCAATATGAAATGTTATTTATATTCAAAAGTTTTTATTTTATTTTATTTTCAACATGTTGGTGTAAATAACAGTACAATATTAAATGATTAACAGGCTTAGACTTTAGATACCCAAAGAAGTGACCTATGAGAAATATGTTTAAATCTCATGACGTTGCAGGGAGTGAGCTGGATAAAGCTGCGTTCCACTTTTCCTTCTCAGTCCTAAGGGCAAGATTTACTAACAAGCTAACTTAGCTTTTTATTCTAATATGGGAAGTCCTAGGAACATGAGCAATTTTGCTATAAACAATGCATTTTCAATGAGTGTAGTTCTGACTTTGTAAGTGGAATATTCTCCTTCCTGTCATTTAATAGCCATCTTAGCAAAACGTAGCTTCTCTACAAAAGTTTAGCCTGGTAGTTTGCCTGGAATGTGTTTCAAAGATTACTATACCTGGTATAAAAAGTGGCCCTTGTGCTCATTGTGCACTGGTGAATATTCATGTAATCACCTGACGGTTTTTCACTGCTTATCCAGAAAGGCATTTCATGCAGAATAAATTCCAAATAGGTTCTGTCATCAGTCTCCCTCCCCAGTCCTCCTAAAAAAGCTACTGCAGGGAGGTGAAGAAAGAACTTTTTATTTTATTTCACAAGTCCCAAAGAAACAGAAATCTCTATGTTTAGCATTCATGCTAAACTGCTTTGGGAAAGATTCTGCCAACTTTAATTCAATCATTTTTTGGTTTGTAATAATTCCAAGCCATGCACTTTTTTAAGCCTATTTAACTTGGGCTAGGTTGTTTTGGGAGAGAGCAATTATACACATTCTTAAAAGGAATACATATTTCCTGTTAGCCTTTTGCTCTAAAGTCGAGCCAGTTGTGTTTTAATTACAGTATTGTTAGTTGAAATTACAGTCACCAGTGTGCTTCTGATACTGAAACTCTTGATCATAGCTTTGAAAACATGGATCAAGGAAACAACACTGAGCTCCCATGATGAAAAGGATCCTATCGAAAAGCATAATTAGCTACATTTTAATAGCCTTTTTAAAAGAAAACAAGTTTACGTATGTTCTTGCTTTTCCCTCTTTTTGTCATGTAGAAGACTTGGTTTACATACAGATGTTAAATCGATTCAGGATCTGTTGATTATTAGCAGTTACCAAATCTAGGATTTTAATCCATAAACTTTTTCTTAATTTTTTTTTTTAACAGAAAAATGCGTTTCGTTCAGTCTCTTCAGTATTTGGAGACCTTCAAGCTATAGAAGAGCAGAATGGGGAAGATCTGATGAAGCAGGGGGAGAAGGGTTGGAGTTGGGTGGTGGGGGTTTTTTTACGTCTTTCATCATGCCACAGGCAACTGTTTTTATTTTTTACTAAGTCAACTCTGAATATTTAAATTTGCAAATAGACAGTATTAATATGTGCTAAAAGGCTTCTGTTAAGTGTTTTATTTCAGCTTTTTAAAGCTGTTTTGATAGCTTCTTATTTTTTATAATATTAATGAGCTGGGTTCAGTTGAGAGCATCTAGGGAGTTTATTTTAAATCTGCTTGTCCAGTAGAGCCAATTCCACTTTTAATGCTGGGATTCCAAAATGGGAAATAGAGAGCTAAAATAGATTGTTTCGAAAGTAAGGTAATAGGACTGGTCTTTAGGGCAAAGATACAGACATATGTGTCCTTATTAACCAAATTCTGAAGATGGTCCAGCTTCTGGTTGGGACTGCACCTCTCTGTAAGAGGAAGGATTCTGCATTAGGCACCTGGCTCGGTCATTTTTCCTTTCTAAGAGTATTGTGTTTTTAAATGTTAAGAGTGAGCAATAATTTTTGCTGTTACATTCCTCTCGGCAGAGGTAGCAGCTGAAAGCAAGAAAGACTTTCTGAACTAGAAGAAAGGAATTTATAATATAAAATTTGGATACTCTTCTGAAAGATGATTAAAGAGAGACAGCTTGAAACTGTGCCTGGGAAAATCTGTAGTGTGGCAGAAGTTCCTTTTCTTTTTATATATGTCTCAGCTATTTTCATTGACAATCAATGGATCCTTATCTATTGCACTTTGAAAAATGTGGATCTGTGGAAGTTCTTCCTCACAGCTGGAGAAAGAACCCAAGTTAGCTGTATTACCTGGCTTTAGCAATTCTCTGTATGTGTGGCTATAGTGATTCTTATTTAGAATACAATAAAATATTTCACTTGGAGGGGACCTACAATGATCATCTTAGGTCATCATTGCAGTTATAGCTATTTCGGACAACTAGCTGTGCTTTGGTTATTTGACTACAGCAGGCTCATTTGCTTCTGTAACAAATAGTCAGATTTAAGCAGTAATCCTAGGAAGTGTTAGCTAACTTTGACAAGAACCTGAGGATCAAGAGGCACCAGCAGTTGGTAACAGCCAATATATTGCAGCAGAGTATTTATTTTCCATTGGCGTGTTGAGTAAGGGTTCAGAGAATAAGAGTTTTAATGAAAACAAAATCAGCAAAACATGATTTTCCATGACAGACTTCATATGGATTGTCCACTTAGAATATTGCAATTCAAAAACTGTCTCCAGTCACCTCTAACTCAAATAGAAAAGATTTTTGAAATTTTATTTTTGATATCACATTTGCCATTGAGTTTATGTGAAAACAGTAAGAACAGCAGTTAATTTTTCTAAACTGTACCCTGGTAATGAGTGTAATGGCACCAGCCAATGGTTTTACATAAAATGTAGGCAAAACCACATCTATGAATCAAAACATGGACAACATTTAACTGCTTCTAAAAAAGAAATTGCAGAAATGTCTGCCTCTGTTCTGGCCAGTCCATTGCCTCTTGAAGTTGTGTAAATACCCTCTTGTTATTTGTGGATGCTTCATTGGAAAAAAAGGATGCTCCATATGGGTTCACAAACATGCTGGATAGAATTTTTCGTGGTTTTTGCTAAATAAGTCTGTGCTGGCCGTTTTTCTTAAGTACACATATTTCAATCCCATCCACTGAGGGAGAGAGGAGAGGAGGGGCAAGGTTCTTGGTTTTGCTTTATTTCATATCCTTAGAAATAAAATGAAATTGAGGAATGATGTTGAGGTTTCAAATATCTCTTACAATGGGAAGATAATCCCCATGTAAACAGGAGTAGAGAGGATACAACATTTGCCAGATGTGGTTTTTAAGAACGATATACTTAAATCACATCCCTGATACTTTAGATCTTCCTCGCTGTGAGACAAGTATGGAAATTGAAGGCTGTTGAATATGTCATTTAGTGCCCTTCACGAAGAGCTGCATGTTCATTAGAATGAGTATGGAATGAGTCCCTGGGACTTCTATTTTTTTCTTTTTTCTTCTTCTCTCTTTTTAGCAATTTGGTCAACAATTCAGTGCCTTTTTTCTCATATTATGATGAACCAGGACTGGGAATTCCCATTTTCCTACTTGCTTTTTTTTACATTTCTGATTTATTTACCAAAAAAAAAAGATAATACAGTTAAGAAGACAGTGTAATCTTTTTAGTCACCAGAATCTTTTTTCTTTCCCCTCTTAAACTGACCTTTCCAAACAGAACTTTGATTCAGGTTTAAAGCATGCAATGACACATGCCAAATAAATTCATTCATTTATTGACTTTCAGATGAATTAAAAATAACTGGATAAGTGTAATAGATTGATATTAGTAAGATGGTATTATAAGCCTGTAAGTCTGTTACTGGCCTTAGGATAATAAGAATAGAGACACTCAAGTTGGAGATGACAGAAGCAGTAAAGACCTTGTTGAGTGTTAGAGGCACATTCCAAAAGAAACGGCTAAATCTAAAAAGGATTAAGAGGAGGAAACAAAGGACTGGACAACTTAAGCAGCTTGGTTTAATGTTTATCTTACTTATCACTCAACGACTTCTTCATACTTAGGTTGCTACTTTGGGACTGTGATGATCGGAGCTACAGCTACTACATTGAGGTTTCAACGAATCAGCAGCAATGGACTACGGTGACCGATCGCACAAATATTTCCTGCAAGTGAGTTTAATTTTTTCCACTTATTTGCACAAAATTGGGACTAGAAAGCTTTTTTTTTAATCCTTTTGTTCGTTACTTACATAGGTAACTTTTTGACTGTGAAAAGAATAATCGTTACATAACCTAGGGATTACTAACTCCAGATCCTTGTAAATACAGCTTTAGGAGGTAGCAGCTTCTAATGTGGCTGAATATCTAGCCTTTCAAACCAGAATCAAGTTCTGAAGATGCACATCAGTACTGGATCTTCAAACAATCAGCTTGATTGTTCATTCTCAGAAACAGTCTGCCTACTATACCCTTGGTTTTTTGATCACTGAAAGTTAAATCATATTTCAGTTCACATGTTTATGGTGACCTTGGTGTCAGATCACCCCTCCTTGAGAAACATGGTAGGAGAAGAAAGAGAGTATGCTTGGTAAAGGATTTTCGTTATCAAATGCATTCCACCCTTATCGAAGCACATAAAAGCATTGTGTGATATTTGAAGGGGATGGGAAAAGTGGGGGTAGGGACCAAACCATAACAGATCAACTAGTTACCTAAGCTTGACTTTGTTCAAAAGCAGAGTACCTCACCTATATGCACTGACCACTCTGCTTTTGAACAGGACCCTTCAATAGAAAAAACATGCTTCTTAAAAAGAGAGAAAAACCGTTTCATTTTCATTTGTATACTTCAGTCAGGAGAAACTGGGCATGAATACTCTCCACATGTATACTCTCCATTGGCTTCTCTGTAATTATTTGGTCTGCTGATAAAACCCATTCTTCTAGTATGGAAGAGTAATTCAGTGTTGATAGCTGCCTTAAACCATTCAGTAGTTCTAATTCCAAGTAAAGAATGACCCAGATACTTGTCATGGGACTGAAAATATAGGCTGCAAATTTATACGTTACATATCCAGAAGCCAGGTGTGCTAAGCATTCAGTGAATGTTGATAGGATATGATCTCCTGGCTGATTCCCAGGGAAGCTCAGACTTATAAAAATCTTATTTCCCTCCTTTTCCCCAAGTCAGTTTTCCATGAGATATGCTTGCTTTCCTGGGACAAGATTGAGGTCGTCAGCTCATATGGGGACAGCCCCCACCCAGCCTGTATTTGTGCCAATCAAAACGAAATTGATTTTACAAATTCAGAGATGTATCTCACTTTGTCACATCAGGCAAGAGAGTTATTCAGTCCTTTCTAGCAACAATGCTGATAAACATTTTTCTAAGGTTTATATTCCGTCTCTTAACAAATGTTGCAATTCAAACATGTTACAGTGTGGTCTAGACGTGTTGGTGAAGGATCACTTGACGCATCCTTTCACTGTCTGTAAAGGGCAGGGTATTGATGAGCAGAAAACCTGTGTTCTGCCTGCAGGTCTGGAGAAAGAGTAAAGGAGATTTACTCATTCTCAAAGGCATCTCAGCATAATAGATAAAATTCATCTTTTTGTCTGCCTCCAGCAGTGGGAGCACTAAAAGGCTGAAACCACAAAAGAGAGAGACTCAGAATCAGAATCTTTCTGCACTTTTTCCTTGTACATTTTGATACTAATAGCCTATAACAGTCAAAAGGAGCACTGCCTTAAGCATGCACAGTGCAGCTGGAACTGCTGGTTTACTGCCCCATTCAAGTATCTACTCACCATATTCAAACCACAATTATTTTTTTTTAAAAGCCTTAGCCTTGGACAAGTATAGGTGCATCCCTAAAATAAAGGCAGCCGCCTTCTCATGGTATACTTCTAGATCTTGATTCAAAACATAGGTGCTCTGGAAGTTCTAAAAACTGTGGCTGCAGGAACTATTTTCATGTGGATTAGAGAATTGTATTTTGCCTAACTTCTTGCTCTGACAGACATGCATCCAGCTAGCAAAATCCCAGTCTTTAATCTTGAAGTCTACAGACTTACAGTGTTCCAGCACTGTCAGTAACTATCTGCTCTAAACAAATACAAAGACTTGGTCCTGAAGCTTAAAATTACAAAAGCTCAGTGGACTCCAGAACAATTCAATTTAACAAGCACTAGAAAATTGTAAAGAAAGAGCATCAGTTTGAAAAATCTTACTTCTCTTTAAAAGTTGTCTGTCCTCTGCAGTTACATTTAAATACTGTATGATCTGTAACTGAGATAAGTTGAAAGGTTTGTGCCACCCCCGCCACATAACCACCCTCAATTTTCAGGTGATTTCTTTGCATTTGACAGCATTTTTTAATGTTCAATTTAAATCTCTTGCCCTTTGTAATCAGCAAATTGGACTTTTTTTTTTTTACAGTCACCCACCACAGAAAAGAAAACCCTTTAAATATGTTTGATTTTGTTTTCGAGTAGGATTTGCAGAAATGGTGAATTCAGCTCAAAAATTACTTTGACTAATGGCAGGTTGATAACTCTAAATACTATATAATACATATATGTATAATATAGAAAAATGAGCATATGCAATAATATATGTATACTTATATATTTTATATTATATAGTTATATATATTCAATATGTAAAATAAATAGCTAAAATACTATATAAACGCCAAATGCTACAAATGTTAGGACTGGTCTGTAAAGTACAGAGGATCATAATTGCGTACGGTCAAGAGCTGGACCACTTTTATTTTACTGAAAAACACTGAAATGTGGTACTATGACCTTAGTGCTCAAATCAGTTGAATGTAGAATGGATTAGACATCACCACTCAGTGATTCATGTACTGAATGAAGGCCCTCATCTAAAATTGTTGGGCAAGGTTTCAGTATGGTGATGGAGACTTCTTAATGAAGAAGAGAAAATTGGAACTAGTCACTGGTAGGAATGTGTGAAGAACTGACTTTTTGGTTTGGTTTCTGTAAGTTTAAAAAAAAAAATCTCAAAACAAATTGAAAACATGGATTTTTTTGCCATGAAAACAAACAAGTTTCTTTTCATGTAATTTTAACAACAATAACAAACAGAGGAGATGAAAAGTTGGATTTTAACCAAAATTAGCAGATGCTGTAGTAAGGCAAAGGTGGTACAGTTTGTCTGGTTTACCGACATAGTGTAATGGTAAAGATATTCTTCTTGGGTGCAAGAGATTCCCCCCCACCATTTCTGTCCCTCCGCTTGCCAGGAATACCTTGGTATTTTATGCAAACACCACAGCTCCAACAGAGAGAAATCTGCCTCTAAATGCCTTTTAGTCAAGTGATTCAGGCACTCCCCAAGGAAAAGCAAGAATGAAACTCTGCACTGTGCCTGGATTTGACTCATCATCAGGTTTAGGCAGATGGTTAAAGGTTCCTGCATTCAGCAATTTGCCTTAACCAGATTACAGCATAACGAGGTGGAAGCAACAGCACCCTCATCTCTTCATTTTTCCATATGTTTATGAATGCCGCACCCCTCACTCGCCTGGAAGAAACAAAACAAACCTTTTGCTACTGTGGTCAAATTTTGCAACTATTTTTTGTCTCAGCCAAATCCTATTTTTTTTATGAATACTTGGATATCCCAGCCTGAAAGGGACTAATCCTTCATTGGTGTAAAAATTGTCATCACTTAGGCTTATGTGTCTTTGTTTAAAGAAAATGAGAAGTAGAGATGTCCTTGCTTGGGACTATGATTGCTCTTTGACTACAAGTACCTCTCAGAGCAACAGTCAGCTAAGAATCAGTACACATGTATTTGTGTGAGGCTGATATATGAATTCTTGCCAAAAAATATACTCCAGATTACATCAGTTTTCTCTTACAAATTTTGGAGATGTGAGTGCAGTCTAGGTGGTTTGTAAGGTCTTGAAATCCCAGGTTTACCCTTTCTGGCATTAGTTCTGTGTTTAATACACTGCAGTAGACTCCAGAAAAGTAACTCACTCGCTTTTCTGTGTAGGATATGCTGCAGTGGCAAATGAAAGTGGATGGAGTTAAAACTCAGGAGAATTTCACAGGGGCCCACATTTGGAGAGAGAGAACACTAGCAATGAGAAAACTTACTTTGCTAGTAGTATTCTCTATTCACTTTCCTGTCTTCAAAGACATGTGGATAAGAGTTGTTTCCTTTCCTGTTTACTGCCTGGCTTTCTGTCTACCCAGTCTTTCAGTGGAGTTAGTCCTTTGTGAAAGTCATTAGCATGCTGCCTCGCAAGTGTCCTGTGAGGTCTCCAAATCATTTTGCGAATCTCTGGTGCAAGGGGTAGGATGAACCATAAAGGTAGCAAACACAGACCTCAACAGACACCTTTGGTGATCAGTAAGTGGCAAACAAAATGATGAGAAAGAAAATTAAATTATGTTTAAATAGCATATATTGGTTTTGGCAGTCCACTGAAGCATAAACTTCCCCTTTAAACTATCAGTATGCTGTTTTCAGTTGTTTTAATGGTTATTTTTAATGTAGTATTTGGTGTAAATTAATAATTCGGTACTCAAAGCCAGGAACTGACAGGCTACTCCTAACCTCCTCTTCTCCCAGTTTTAAAAGGCTGAAGACAGAAACTGGATGTCTGTTATCTTCACAGGGGAAGCTTGCGTACCTTCCCTAAGTGGGAGCCAATTAATGCATACTGGTTGTGTAATTGTCAATTTTCAAATGCTCTATGGAGGCTATTTTTTTTTTCTTTTCCACAGTAAGCTGTTTTTCTCTACACAGTATGACAGTAATGAAAAACAGTCATGTTCTGTTCTGTTTTTTAAAACATTTATGGTAAGTGGGCTTGAGTGTGTTAGTGTCAAACAATAGAGACCTGCACTTGTTAGAAGAATTTGCTGACAGAGTCTGAAAGTCAAATGAAAAACAGAAGATACCAAAGGGCTGTAAGAGTCAGACCTCAGAGTTAATGACACTTTTGATAAAAGAAGCCCTGCAAAGACAAATATGAAACAGGCTATCATGATGGTTATCAACTTACCTTCATTCTTTATTCTCTTGTGTAGTTATTGTGAAATGGATCTAATCCATTGGCAGCAGATATGCCATGTTCAATTCCTTAGTAGGAAAAAAGGATCTAATAGATAGAATTTGGAAGACAATGACTATTGTTTGTTGATGGGCAGTTCTAAGGCAGTTGGTATCAACTGTCTATATGGCTGGTTTGGGACAGTTTTATGATTTTCTTGTGGAGGGCATGACTTCATTTCCAGAAGGTTTATAACATACTGCACTATATCTCCCCCCACCCCGGACTCATTGTTTGTTATGAAGAGTATACTGCTGTTATGATAAATGTTTAAAAACTTCCAAACTTAATTTCACATTTCCATTGCTTATTATCTTTTTATTATATAATAGCTATTTCAAATCCTATGTTCTCAGATCAGTTCCCCTCATTTTTTTTTCTATAGTTTTTGTATGAATGTAATTAGTACTTTGGCGTGAAAAACCCTTTGGGATGTGGATGCGAGATTCATTAACAAAATTTATTAACAGTCTTCTGATTGAGTCTTCAAGAATAATTTTTAACTTTGAGGTTTACTGCTCTTGTCCAGTGTTTCCTGTTTCTGTCCTATGATGTACTGTGCATTTCCAGTTTTCAGGCACTGCCGTGTTTCGTTAGATAATAAACCACAGGTTAAGAACACCTAGAGAGATCTAGGTCATGCACTTAACAGTTCTAAACCACTTTTCAGCTGTACAGAAGAGTGTTTTGCATGTTGTCGAAGGACTTCAAGTGAGAAAATACTTCTGCTTTACACAATGTTAGTGGCAAACTCAATTTTAGATTTTTTTTTTTTCTGGGCATAGTTTTGTGAAACCAGGCTAATCTTTATCATGATGTGATTATTTCTTTTGCTATAGAGAGAATATTTGAAGTGTGTGTATACCTTTTCTTGTAACTGCACATGGCACATTATGTACTCATATATGTAGCTCCTTATTCTTAGCCACAAACATAGCAACTTTTTCCTCCTGTCCTCCTCTAATTCCTCCAAATCACTCTATGATCCTATCTTTAGAATTCCCTCATATCCTTTTTCATCTGTCATTCTTCTCCTTAACCGCTATCATAGGACAGTTTTCTCTCATAATAAAACACCTTGAACATTTCTCAGCCCTCTTGCCTTTCCAACTGCCTGCATGCTCATGTCACTTTTTCTGTTGCTTCCCATCAGTATTGTTTGCATGTACTGTCCTGTCATATCAAGAATGACAAAAATAACATTTTTCCTAATTTTTGTATAATCCTTCATTCCGTCTCACACCTGAGCTCCCAAGTGGCGAGGTGAAACAGGACAAAAGGAACTGCTCTTGTAGCTGCGATGTCAGAATATTTTAACCGCACTTCATCCTATTTAACATGAAGTTAATTTCACAACAGAACTGTTCTTGTACCTCTTCTGTCAAACAGTGTTTCAACCACAGTTCGTCCTACTTCACATGAAGCAAATTTCACAGCAACTATGTGAAATCCAAATGCCTCCTCCAGAGTTGCCAAACTCAGTGTAGCCACATTCATACAATACAAAGATGAAATATATTCAAGCAAGATGTCTTGCTTGTTAAGCTCAATTTCAAGTCTCACTTCACAAAAATAAACTGAGGGTTCTCATTAATCTGTTCATTATGTCGCTAGTAATGCCTACTGGAGCAAGTCAGACAGATATAAAGGGTCATTTTGTGTAATTACTGAGCTTAAAAGCCCTGAACGACAAAGGCATTTTTCCTTGTGTTTATATGCTCACATTTTGAAAGATTCTAATAAGGCAAAAGAAGAAAGAGGCTCCAGCTTCACAGACCTGCCTTATTAAGCACAAAGAATTAAGATTTCACAGAGAGAAACCAGAGTCGTATTCCATTTCAGAGCGTTAGGGACCTCTCAGAAGTGTGGAAACACTGCATCTAACTTTTCATTTGCTAGCTTTTATTTTAGCTGAGTCTAGTTTGATTGAAGAAAGGTCTAGCTTCTTTTCAGTTACGTTTCTTAACGGTGATTCAGGATCACAAGAAGGTTTTCAAATTGTTAATTTGTCTTTTCTTTTTTCCACTTCTACTTTCATTTCCTTGTGGTTGCTTTTCAGCCACAAATATGTATGGATCTTTTGAATGAGCCTTGAACAGAGTAGCAAGGAGTTGCAAACCACTGTGTCTTAGTCTCACTTGAATGTTTTGCCATACACTTATTTCACTGCAGCTCTGCATGTGCCGTATGCATTGAAGTTTTGCTTTGCTCCATTTTGCCGTGCAGCTGCCATGTTCTCAGCTCCTCTTCGTGCATTACTGTGAGGAGAGGGAAGAAAACATCACAGTAACTCTGACATCAATTTGGATGTTAGCTCAGTTCTGCCTCAGATAAAATAAGCAATACCAAATAATACCGATAGTATCAGTACCTGTTTCTTTTAGGTATTGGATTTTTCTCCCATGCCATCAAAGACTTTAATGTCTCTTTGGAGGCCCGTAAAAATTGTCAAGCTAATGATGTAAATAGATATATAATCTAGAAAAAAAAAAATGGTTTTCAAAAGAATTTTTTTCAAAATAAATAGTGGTAATTATGTGTAAAATATCTGTTGCATAGTCTTCTATTTAAAATAAAAATCAAAGCAAACATTCATTTCCTTTCATGAATTATTATTTGTTATTATAATTATTTTATTATTGATTCTTCTTATTATTGCATTGAAGTTTCAGTAGAAATTAGACTGCCAATGGCTTTCCGTTTTGATTCTTGCCAGATGACTTTCTAAAGCTTCTGTGATAATATAGCAGACTTTCAAGTTATTCTTATTACAAGAGATTACATTTTAAGTAGAAGCTAGTTCTCACTTTATGGATAACCACTGCTTCTACTGTAAGCGCCAGACACAGGAGGGGTTTTCAGTACATGTATTTTCATTCTGCTTTGAAGAGTGAAAAGACAGTACTGAAGGAGAGAGAGGCTGCCTTAATTGTTTTATCAGAAACATATTTGGGGGCTGATATTCACACATTTTTTATTTATTCATTCTTTTTCTGATTGTCTTACTCCCTGGATTGACATTCATAAAGCATCTTTGGTTTGACCAGGAAGGGATTTGTTTTCCGTATTGTGAAAGTGGATGGGATTTGGTCTATCTGTTTTCTGGCTGCTGCACTCATTCTTGCATATGCTGCACTAGCCATTCTTTCATCTATACATTCCTCTTTGCAACTACTTTTATCCCAACTGAATCTGAGCAATGCAAGCTGCTGCTGCCAGAATCACTGATTTTGTGCTGTCTTGTAAGATGTGTAAATCACCATGATGACATGCTGTGGTGCTTTCATCACAAGTTGTTGCTGTCATTTATGTGTCTGATACATGGCCTTCCTGTAGATTTCTTGCCTTCTGTTTTGATGCCAGTGACTTTTAAAAACACATTAATCCAACATAGTTACAGTTGATTTGTCAAATTTGCATTCATTGACCACATTTAGTTTAGAAGTTATCAATGCAAAGTCATGGTTTGGATAGTCAGACTTGTCCTTTGCATTATTTCCATGCATAGTGCTCAGCATTGCCTTTCCTTCTGACACAGCAACTTTTCTCGCTCACTGTCCACTGAGCAAGAGTGAAGGCTTTCTTGCACACATTTATTTGAGATTTTGTGTGACAACCCAGTTTCTGCAGCTTTCCAATATGACTTCTTGTTGTTGTTTTACTACTTTTTCTTAAAGACAATATGAATTTAAACTATTTCACCGATTACTTTACATGCACTTTGATGTTTTATGGTAAATCTGTCATTCTGAGGCATCAACCATTTCATAGGCTTTTTGTTGCATATTTCACATGTGCATTGGGTAGATTCAGATACACTTCAATGTCCATTGACTTTCCCAGTCCATTTTCTTTTTTTTTTTTAATATGCCAGAGACACAGCATTGCTTAGTGGGCAGAATATTTGTTGAGCGGTGGGTGGAAGGAAAGAACACACAAGAATCTGAGATAATATTACTTATTCTAATATTGCTTTACTGCTTGTTGTTAGGATAGATTTATACAAACACTGATATTCAAAACAGAGTTGTGTTTCCCTGAGCCCAGGGACCAGATTATAGAAGCATTCAGACTTCTTGGTTCTGAGAACACGTTCCCTATGTTCCATTTTAAAACATCCTTCTCAACTTCACTTGATTGTCTTCTGCATTTACTTTAGCATGGTACCATGGCTGTGTTCAACACGTCCCACCAAAACAGCTAAAAATACTTCACCAGTGTTAATGAATTAGATTTTGTAGAACCAATATTAAGTTGATAAATATGGTGTATATATTGTAGGTAGGGGACACTCCTGGATACTGAAGCTCCAAGACCTGATCTACATATTCTTATTCCTGAGATTAATCATAAAACTTTGTCCTCTCCTCTTTGTACCCTTTCTTCTTGACTTAATCTATCATCTCTGCCAGGCTAAAAAGGAAATCAGATGATATAAACACTGTGGTTTTTAGTGAAAGGTAAAACCTTTATGCCTTTTGAAAAGTTTAAGGGTGCTAAAAAAAATTCTGAAAAGGTGATAATTAATTATAAGGAAATGCTTGCTGAGACTGAAGATTGTAAGATTTTGAGACACTGAGATGGATACCTGAGCAGGCCATTTCTGCAGCCACATACTGCGGTCTGTAAGTGTTCCTTACAGTGTAGACATACAAGAAATGCATGTATTCCTCGAGAGTTATAGCACTGCTATATTTTGCTTGGTTGTTCTGTGGTAACTTTTTTAATATTAAAGAAGATCAGTAAGATGGTGAGTTACACATTGCATATTTTATCAGTACATAACTCTACTTTGGAGATGCAGGCTAAATGTGAACATGATGGGAAATCACCACTGTGTCGTTTAAACCTTATAGATAATGCCTTGCCAGAATTAAATTTTGCTATATGGGTAAACGTTAATTTTGTCTTATAAAATAAATTGTATTCATAATCTTGGCTCTGTCTTACAACAAACGGCATTGTTTTCAGTGGTCAGCCTCACTTAAATATATGACCTCTTCGACCTTCTGTTATTTGCCATGGAGAAGCTCTTTGGTAGTGTAAGAAAACTTGCTCTTAGTAAGTTTATTCCTCTTTTAACTTTATTCTGTTGTTCAGCTTTACCTCAGTGTATCTTGCCCCTCTCAGATATTTGTAAAGTCTATCGTCCTCCTTCTGTGATTGATTGCTCATACAGGCTAAGAATACTTAAATATTCCTGCCCATAAACATTTGGGTCCCAGTTTGACCTACAACATTGAGCAATTCTGGAAAAGCCTGTCTTAAGAGGTCTTTGCCAACTATTGCCAACTCTGCTCAATGTAACAGAAATCCTAATTTTCTTACTAGGAGGAGAATACTACTCCTCTCTTGCATCCTGTTAAGCAAAGTTTTTCTTCCAGTCAGCACAGGAACAAATTTGAAGCTTCTGGGTAAGGACTCAACAATGCAGATTACTACTTTTATATTATGGAAGGATCCTATGGCAGTACATTGGATTGCCTCTACCGAGTTGTAATATTCTCTCTTTTGAAAATGTCTGTGCATGCATGCGCATACCCACATGCATGCATGCACACTCTCAGCACCTTTATAAATAAATATTACTACAAAAAGGTTATCCAAATTATAGATGTCTCCTGTGAAACTGGCCCATTTATCTGCCTGAGTTAAGAAAGGAATGCCTAATACTTGAACTGTTGTTTTGCAGTTATGTTTGTTTATCTTGAAATTCATTGTTGCATAAGATCACCTAATAACCCAATGAACAGGAGATGTCCAAATGTTCATGAGCTAGATGGTAAGTTACTATTTTGCTTGTAGCCCTTTCTTTACAGGCAAAGCCATTAAATATAGCAACTGTTGACATCTACTTGTATAGTCAGAAGGCCAGTCAGATGTTAACGCATCAAGTCTAGAGATTTGCCCTAATTAGATTGTTGATATTCAGGATCTAATTTCATTAAAACTCTGAAAAGTACACATTTGCTTATGCTGACCAAAAAAGGTATGGTCTTTAGCGTTATAAATATCCTGTGTTGAGATATATGCAGTATTAAGCCATTGATTTATTCACAATAATGTTTTTACCAGGACAGATTGTATCCATGAATCACAAAATAGAAGAATTATTATATCTTTAGGTTCATCCTTTGGGGATTTCTGCGCTATGTGGTGTATTTTTTTAGAATAATGCTCTGTCAGTTTGTTTCATATATTTGAAGGGATGGTGCTTCCATTCTGTTCTTTGCTTTTCTATTACACTGAATTCCCACAGTAAGAATTTTTTTCCCCAATACCAGTACTGAACATCATATTACCTAATTTCATTCCATTATTTTTATTCTATCCCTGTAAACCCGTTTTTCTTTCTTAATGGATTTCATACACTTCAACTACATATTTATAAAGTCATTCCTCCTTTTTCCTGTTGCCCTGGTTGCTACTTAAACAAGTTTTGCTTGACTTTATTTTGTGCTCTTTCATCATGAGTCAAGTTTTCTCTGTTTTTAAAATTATATTTGTGAATTTTACACAGCTCTTTGTCTATAAATCTTTAAGGTACAGAGTTACGAATTAAATACTAAAATTTAGTTTATCAGAAGCTATTGGGAGGGGAGCTACATTTTTTCAGTTATAAAACACGGTAACAGAAGCAAAAGTTGTATTTTTTTATTTTGTCTGTTTTAGTTCACTTTAGTCTCATGTCTAAAATTACTGCAGTCATGGATGCCGGTTCCATTTTTTTCTAGGTGAGTTTCAGTCTGAGGTCGCAAGGCTTTATTTTCTGACCTTGAGGTTAATAGATAATTCAGTGTGGTAGTAGAAGGGGTTGCAGTTTTCCTCCCTTCCAGTACCAAACCTCAGTGTGCTTGTATTGCTGTTACGAGGAGGCACATGCTGATTTACTTTTTTCACTGTTTTATTCTTCTTAGAGGCTGCGGTTCAATTTACTGCATTCCTTGGAGGTTTGACATGTCAATTAGATGTTATCGACAGTAACAGAAGGGCGGTTGCTGTAAATGTGAAGTTTTTATGAGTGGGACATGAAATCATGCCCAAGGGAATGTAAGAGAGAAGTGCGATAAATACAGTGTTAGTCTACATGCTACAAAGGAACTGATTAATAGAGAGCATGATTCTGCCTCATATCTCTAAAATATTGTTTATATATTTGCTGTTAATCAACCATTCCATTGGTATGAAAAGTTATATAATAAAAATAGCTTACAATCTATTGTAGGATTATGGTGGGGAGAAGTCTTCCAAGTTAAAAGCATCCCACTAGTTGTATTACTGGTATGTTAATGTATTGGGTGGCTTTTCATATCTTCGCTATCTATGTGAACATCAGGAGCAGTACCTATTGATAATGAGTAAGCACAACAAAACCAATTCAACCTCTAGGATTATGCAAGCTTGTCTTCTGCATGTGTGCTGTGGTGTACACAAAAGTATGTAAGATGAACTCGTAGGTCAAGTTCACAGCCTTTGTCTGCCACCACTGCCATCCCCCAAGGATGTATGTGTAGATACTACATGCACAGTTCTTTCTGCAGCATAGAAATTTGGCTTATGGCGTTCTGCCAGGCAATTTCCAGCAAATTGCTAATAATTTCATTTTTTGTAAGATTTTAAAATATAAACTATATTTCTGGAAGTACAGAAAGACAACCTGTTGAAACTGAAAAAAAATGTGTGAGCAAGCTAAATTGTATGAGTACACAGCTTATGCAGTACAAAAATGCTACTGGTTTCCTACATTGGCATGTGGATATAGTTGGAAATTGGTTACTACATTTAGTTAGAAAAATAATTAGTACATTCAGTTTTACCATTGCTCAATTTGACTGTATTTTAACATTTTCTTTATGTAATACTTTTTCTAAAACAGCAAAAATGTCAGCACTGAAGGTGTGAAAGCAGGGGTTACTATAAGGAGTCTTTCACATTAGAAGCTTTATAAAGATGTCAGAAAGTCAGTATAGACTTCATTAAATCTATTTTATGTCAGAATTTTTATTCTAATAGGTCTGCTTAATCAAGCCCACATTTGGTTTCTACAATAAATCATATGCAATAAAACATTTATAGCAGTTTAGTATAAAATGGTCTTACAGAAGATAGATACTTTGTTTGGGTTGATGTGAGGGACCAATCATAGGGCAGAAATAACTACAAATTTTGTTCAGGTGCTTTCAGAATTATGTGTTCCTTATTGGAAGTGTATTTAGAATAAAAACTGTTGAGGGGAGTTTTCTCAAAAGGTGAGAATACATATTTTTAGTTGTCAATATATAAAGCTGTTATGTAACAAATACTGCAACAGGTGATTTTTAGTATTTATTATTCTCACATTTATTTTAGACTCTCATTATATTCCTCTTAACCATTTTTCATTACCTCTACCATTAGTACTTTAAGTCCTTTTTGTTTTTTTTTCTTTTTCCGTATTAGACTGGATAAAGTATATTTGCTGTCTCATCAATGGACTATAGCTTAAATACAACCAAGATGCATTACTAAGTGAGTTTTGCCTCTGCCTCTGAGCTGCAGAGAGAAAGCTGTTACTTTTAGCTTGCACCTTCCTTGCTTCCTTAGAAGTACTACGTTTGATGGGCCACCTTTTGAGAGAGTGCTGTCATAGTGACAGCAGAATAGATGGAAACTCAGTTTTAGTTCTCAGTTTTTAGTTGAGGTAGACTAGGGGTAAAACTGCACTTAATTTGACTTTAATTTGAAAACCGAAATGTAGGTGACCTTTAATTCCTCACAGTGTTTTCTTTCTCATACTTTGTCTTCCCCCTCAGTGGCTTGGGAGACTGGATGGAAAGGGGGTGGCTGAGCCAGCTACTCGGTTTGACTTCTGTGCTTTATGAGTCTGACTCTCTGAATTAGCATGTTAAAATACAGTTTTAACAGGAGAGGGGAGTATTACTTCACTTTATTGTTTAGTACTGTTATGGTGGAAAACATGGTTTTTATAGGCAATTTATAAGGTAGCTGTAGATCTTTTTGGTATTGTATAAAGAAAAATGTCTGTATAACAATAACTGTTATCGCTTTTTTAGTGCACGCTTCTGTGTTTATTTTGTAGGTACTCCATAGCAGATGTTAGTATGCTATTCATTAATAAAGCAAGGGGTGTAACACATATCATGCAGAACATGATGTGTTCTCGAGTCTCAGTTGGCTTGCTTATGTGTGCACACAATTTTTTATTTGGCAGGATCACATGCTAGTTACTTGCTGCCTTGTTTACATCGGTACAGTCATTAGAGTGATGTGTGGAAAGACAACACAACTCTCCTTTCATTTTCCTGTCATCTGCTTTTACAAATATCTCCTCACTGTTCCATCATAATGAATGCTGTATGTCATTAAAAAAAATACGTAGTCACAGTTGAAAAAGTCCACATCCAAATAAGGTAAGAAGTGTTTTGTTACTTACTACAGAATGAGGCATATGTGGACAAGCATTAGAAAGCAAAATGGAGGTTACTTGCTGGTAGTTGACATTTTTCAGGGTGTGGTGTTAATTTCCACATTTGCTTCCAAATCTGCTTTGCTTTTCTTCTTGGAGAGAGGAACAAAAAATGGAGGTCGTATGTCACCTTGGAAAGTGAGGAGACACAAAATGTACGTGCTTAGCCTAAAGCAAGCCATGGTATGAATATGATATGGTTATTACAGCTTGATGAATGTTAGTTACATGTAACAGCTTTCTCTTTTGTATTACATCTTTGGCCTGAACTTGTTTTCAGCTATGATCAGTGCTGCTCTGGTTATCCCACAGTATGGTAGTATTCTGTAGTGCCAGTGGCTCATTAGAAAACCTCAATAAAAGATAAGCTTCCACTTCTTTCTTAATTTGTTCTTTCTGGAAGAGAAGAAATAACAGGGAAGGGTCACTATTTATATCCTATTATATGTAATAAATCTTTAGAAAGATAGCAGCTTTTCATAGAAATAACTAGGCAAGGATTCGAAATGCTGAGAAATTCTTAAAGAGGTGAATTGCTATTTTGGAGCTATAGCTTAAGCAATAGCAAGCTATTGTTATAGTTTACCTGGACGTCAGTATTTCTTGCATTCTTCTTGCAATAGCCTAATAAAGAAAAAGACAGAAAGAAACATGAAAGTGGAGGGGTTTCTAATGATTTTCTTTTTGCTCTGAATAGAACATGGTGAAGACATTGTGGGATGCACAGAGCCATTGAGTTTTCAGCGACAGCTGTTGCTGTTGGAGAGATGAAAGCACTTGGCCCAAGAGCCTGTTTATATGTTTGAGCAGAGAAAGTGATTTTCATTGCAAGGAGCTCTAAGACAGGCAGAGGCAGAGAATAAGAGAGCAAAAGATAATTATCTAAATTATGTTCAGGCTATTATAGAAGATGAATATAGTTAAAATGTGATTAAATATGACAGGCTCACAGGATGCAAGCATGGCTTTGGAATGCGAATCATCAATTACTGCATCTCCTTAGGGGAGTGGGGCAGAACGAGAGAGTTAGAAGTTGAGTGGCTGAGGTGAGATGTAGAGTGTTAAATAAAACACTGTAGGACTATAACAAGGCTATTTTCTTTTGGTAAACGGAGCTGTGGTATCAGGAGACCTTTGCTAGCCAAACAACTTGTAGTGCTGCATTTCAGCTTGAGAACCCTGGTATAAATCTGAGTAGGCTGCTAGTCCTGAGTCTTCTCTTAGAGATGTAAACATCTGCTTGAAGCAGTGATTATTTCTGTTGTGAAAGTGATGACCAGGACTGCTGCAGATTGAGCAGCAAATCTAAAATGAATCAACCAGCAAGACAGGTGTGAAAGCAGAAAAAAAGATCAACACTTCCTAAACATTTAAAAAGGCTAACCCCTGACAAATCAATTTGTTATAGGGTCACTAATAAGGAGTACAGAGAGGCAGAGTGTCCAAAGACAACAACGTCAGTTTATGGGAGCAGTAAGTTCTGATAGCTTCTTTATGACTGTGTCCTAGGTAAAGAAAGTGAAAGTATTGCCACCAGCTTGAAAGATTTGTTTGCTTGGCATATGGGGAGTAAAGGTGAAGAAATGGCATCTATTGTACAGAAGTATCTAATCCCAGACCAAAAATAAGGTGATTTTGATATCTTTTAATGCTGCTGTTCCTGGAATACAGTGATTTATGTATGAATCAATACCAGAGCTATGTATGAAGTTTGGAGGAAATTTTTGTAAATCAAAAGCAGTTTTGAGGACAGAAAGACTAGCTCTTGTGAGGAAAGTATAAAATAAGCATATATGCATGGCATGACTACACAAATGGCATGACTACAAAATAATTTGGAAAATAAAATTTCTACAGAAAAACTGAAATCATTACAATAGTACCAGAAGAGATAACTAGAAGTAAAAAAAAAAATTAAAAAGAAACTTAAGGCTTACCTATGATGTCTTTAATTTAATCAAGGAACACCACTGAACAATTGTTATGGCTTGATATATAAATATAAGTCTTACTGAATTTGTTGTATCAGAAAAAAAAATGCAAAAAGAGGTCAGATATGCCTTGATACTGTTCTGTCAGTAATCTTTCTTCCCCTATGGGTATAGTTACACTGCATAAATTATCTCTTTGCTGCATAATTATATCAGTACTGCAGAGGTATTGCTTTGTATGTATCAGTGTTCTCAAATGCATTGTTACAGTCAAGATCAGTGCAACTTTCTAGACAAGGTTTGCCTTGCTTATTTCAAAAGTTACTTTTTCCAAATCCATTTGGGTTGTTTTCTACTTTGTTTTTTTTCCTTTTTGCTAAGGAAATAGAAACTAAGAGACCTAATTTGCTCATTATCCCATTAAGTACTAATTCTCTAGTGGCAGTATTCTTGAATTTTGATAACTTGAATTTCAATAACTCTTCTACAGATTGTCTATGATTTTGACTTTCTTTTTCCAGTGGGAAGGAATGAAATGGACACATATCAGAACAGTAAATATTCGTAGGATCAAATTTGTTGAAAACCGTATCTCACTTCAAGTCTCACATCCTCAAGATTTTTTTTTACTGTTTTCTACAATGTTGTATTATTATTAAAAGGGTAATTATAATCCAATCCTAATAACAGCATTGTAGCAGAAAAGTAAGGACTTGTAATGCCGTGGGAAGTGGAAGAACTTAGGAGCTTCCTGGAGGAGCTGATCTAGAAGTGTGTTGTCAAAAGGATCTTCAGAGGCTTTTTCTCAACCTCTCTTAATATCTGTCATGCTCTTCAGCTGTGTTCCCAAATAGATGCATCAGCTTCCTTGTTGTCACTTCATACAACAGACAATGGCATTCACTGCCATCTTTGGAAAATCTGCACTGAACTCTTGCAGTGTGTATTTGACCAGTGCTCAGAAGTACTATTAATAAACACAGACCCATTTATATTCTCTTCTATGATCCCTAATTAACCTATTTTCTTGTAACAGAGCACAAACTCTACCTTAGGGGCTAGGTAGGCACAGGCTGTTCTTAATAGCTTCTTTAGGATTTTAAACTCTTTTATTTAGAATATTTTCCAAATCACTAAATAGGGAAATCTGATTTTTACATCATCGCTCCCCTTGAATAAAGTGCACGTGTCTAAATGTGAAAGCATATGCATAATGCAAACTATGGCAATACTTTGTATGAGAAGTAGTGTTGCAATCATCTGCTTGTCCCAGCCACTCATCTTTGGGACTCTGTAGTTCGAGGTAACAAGTTACGTTTAGCCATGATGGTTAACTGACTGGCTATACTAGAGTAATATGAGAAGGAAACTCAATAAGAATTGTTTTCCTGTTTAGGGAAAAAAATGTTTAAATCATAGCAGTCTTTCAGATCTTGAGACAGTCAACAAAATAGTCCATTCTCATTTTATATTTTGAGTTTGAAGAAGCAGCCTGAGCCTTAAAATAAGGAGGACATAGATGCATAAGGGATATAAATAAACCATGCCATTAGATAACTCCTGTACCTCTGAGGGCTGACACAGATCTTACCTTTGTATTATTATGAGTAACTCTAATTACATCCATTACTTCATGCAGTAGTGCCAGTAAACTACTTGAAATTAGGTCTTGATAGGGCTCGTAATCTTCTTTAAGCAAATATAACCTGACAGCAGTGTTAATAGTCGACTAAATGAAACCCAGAAATGCTGTGTTTGAGACAAAGAGGTTTTCCTACTAAAGGAAAATTCAAGTGCCTGATAAATAGTCAGCAACTAAGCTGTTCATACTGCCGGGCTTTGGGGTAGTCTGCTGGTGGTGAGTGGGGTTTTATTCCAGTTCTGCTTTGGTCCTTTATTTCTTATATGAACACTTCTGAAGGTATTCTGAACACATTCAGGAAAACTATCCAATGTTTTTCTTCTCTAGTGAGTTAATCAAGTGCTGCTTAACTACATTTTATTTTGAAGCCTCCTGTGATAGTCTAGTTTTGCTAAAAAGTTGAATTCTCTATCTAGCTTTCATGATTTATGAATATAAAATAATTTAAATTCTAATGTGTTCAAGTACTAATCTAGTGTAGTGGAAGACTGTCATCAGACTGAAAACTCTAGTTCCTATTATTCTTTTTGTTTCTTCTGGTTTACTGTCAGTGTGTTCTGCAAGCACAAAGGTATGGTAGGTATTGGTGTCCTTTTCCTGCTGTGTATATGGCTGCTTGAGGTGGTGTACCTCACCCAGATCAGAAGAGTATGAAGAGGAAGGAAGATTATAGTGGTCCCAGTCTACCTCTAGTGCTCTCAGTCTAGCCCAAAAAGTTACACTCCAGCTCTGGGAGGGGGGTCTGTTCTCCCCACTGCCTTTGTGTCAGAGCTGTAATTTTCTTTAACCAAGCTCTGATGATTTCTCATGAGTAGTTAACTGATGGGTGCATTTACTTTTATTTATCTGATCTTTTGTTTATCTAATACAGTAAATATTAGTCAAGGATTTTAGACTTTGATTCAGGTTTTTTTTCTTTTACCATTTTCTTAACTTTCAGCAATAGTATGAGTATTATTCCTGCATACAAATTATAGTAGTATAAGGTATGTATGAAAACACATAAGCAGAGTCAAGGCACTTAAAAATAAAAATGAACAAGGGGTGCTGGAAATTCAGGCGATGAAAAGTGTTTCTCCATTTGCCCTATTAAGTGATAATAGAACGTACGGTCACTTGAATGGATTCTCTGTCTATTTTACTGCAAGCTGTTGCGGCCATGTTTAATATTTGTGTGTCTTTCTGGAACTTTTTTTGTAGATCCTGGCAAACAATCATTTTTGATAAACAGCCCGCATCTTTTATCAGAATAGTCGGAACTCACAACACAGCTAATGAGGTAAGGAACTTTTAAGAAAACCTATATTCTTCATGAATATACAACAGTACAGTTTTTAATATCTTGCAGTGAAATCGTTAATGCCTTCTAAAAATGTACTCGCTTCATTTTTTTTGCTCTGGCAATCTAGCAAAATAAGAATGAATGCTCTTCTTATTTGAGTACTTGTGAACTATGTTATCGTCTTTCCTCTACAGAGTTGAAGGGTTGTTGCCAGTCTGGGGAATATTTTGGGGGTTTTACAGACAAAGTACAGTAAAGCGTCTCTGGTTTTGACCTTTCCACAGTGCCATCAAACATTCGTGTTGGTTTTGGTTTTAAATTAATCCTTATTTCCACGAATAATGAAAATACCATTTTAGTGCACTAGAGAAAGGTGTACGGTCTCTGATTACTTGGTTTTATCACCTTTATATTATCGTTTTAATGAATAAACGTAAGGAAAATCTAATTCTTCATAAGAAAAACTTATTTGCATAAGATTCTCTTTTAATTAATTTTCATACCTCGTAAATCAGTTAACCAATAATTAACTGATTTACTCAGAGATTTTTTCAATTCATTTTATGAAGGAAAAAATATATTTTGCTCTAACTGACCAAGTGCAATATCGTCCTGTTTTTGTTTACTTGTGCTTCCGTCTTTCATAATTGTTGTGTATTGTCTCAGATGAAGTCCAGATTTTACAGCTGACTTCGGTGAAACAATTTACAATATGTGAATTTAAGAATATATGTAAGTCTTTGTGAGATTAGGACCTTATGCAATGAGATTATAAAAGGCACCAAAAGCTGCTGCTTCTGTGTGTATGCATGCACATCTACATCCCCCACACAAGTAGGTCACCACAAAACATTGCACTTTCACACTTTACAGTGAACTTTGGATAGCACTATTACATTAGTAGTAATTAGAGTTTGTCAACTCTAGGAGTCAGGATTGCTGATCATATTTAGCAGATGGGTTTGCAGGTTCTTAAGCATTGGAAGAATTGTCAGATAGCATTGTTTATGTCCAATTTCAGAGCAATTATTGCAAACATATGCACCACTGGATATGAACATTGGTTCTCTGCAGACAGTTGGAAAGAAGCTGACCAATCAACTGAACTGGGAATACAATTTTAAATTTTTTTTTCTAAGCAATGTCTCTGTACACGTTCAGTCTTAATCAGTGATTTCTTGGAAATACAGAGCCAGAAGCTGCTTCCAGGGTTGTTGTACATGCATGAAGAAGGCCTTTTCCATTACTGATCCATATAGACAGCTTTGTTTGCTGTCTATTGCCAGTAAATTCTCATCTCTTTATTAAAAAAGAATGAGGTGCATTGCATAAACTTAGCAAATCAGCCTACAAGAAACATTAAC
Source organism: Nyctibius grandis (assembly GCF_013368605.1). Lineage (NCBI taxonomy): Eukaryota > Metazoa > Chordata > Aves > Nyctibiiformes > Nyctibiidae > Nyctibius > Nyctibius grandis. Next base: position 34,479,568 of record NC_090658.1, read on the forward strand.
TTTTAATTCTTAAAGGTAGCTTTAAGCTCTGAAGAGTAATGGGCTTTTAAACATAATTCTCATTTCAAATTTGTTCCCATTTCCAGGGAATGTAATATCCTGTGTAGTTATTTATAAGGAGCATTGCATAACTATAGTGAAGATCAGTATGTGCAAATTGAGGTTACAGCTATTCATGTAGTGGCTCAGTGAAACTATAAACACATGCTGCTCTTCTAGGTCTCTTCCTCTTTTGTCTTTAAAATCTGTACCCAACACTTTTTTTTTTTTCTCCTAAAGCTTGTAGAGGAGATAAATTATCAGCCTGCACATATTACTAAATTACATTTTTTATATGTATTAAACAGATGGTCTGTAACATTTTGTCATAAATTTTCATTTTCCAAAGAAGGCAGCAAGGTATTTTTCATACTTCCAACTTAAATAATAACAGTATAACCAAAGTCTTGGTTTGTTCTGGAGTCTGTAGTCTCAGTAGTCTCTTCAGTAAGGACACAAGCAGTTTCCAGAATTATTTGCCCACAGCTGCTTGTATTTTATGTCAAACCATTCTCATTTTAAACAAAAGATGCTAATGGCAGCATATTCACATCAAGGAGTTTTACTGTAATAGGTACAAAAATACTCCCTACTTGTTCTACCAACACATACCTTTGAAGCACAATCTATACTTTCCCAAGGGAAGAGCAGATTTTTGGAATTGCAAAAAAACCCATAAAATTTCTTCATTTTGTGAATGATTTCATCTTTTAAACTCAGCTTTACTTTGCCATGTTTTCCAAGTTTTGAAAGACATGGTGTTCACAGATTTTTTGAATTGGTATTTGTGTATTTTTTGTTATGTTAGAACATGATATAAGTGTAACTTTTTGTGTTCTTGAGCTTCTCAACACCCTACTTTTATAAAGAAAACGATTATTTTTCCGTAGTCCTTGTTATCATTTATTTGTTAGACAGGTCACCTGATACTTTGACTGTGTAAGTTTTATCTTGTTATTCCTCTTCAGTATTACTGACCTGGAAAGGACACCTACTTGCTAATGTGAGAGCTTTATCTTTCAAATTACTGCACCAGTGTATATGTACTTGGCCTTCCTGCTTTGTGTGTCAGACCTTTCCTAAAATATCCATGAGAAGTATAACACACCGTTGATCAGAGGATGATGCTGAACTGTCATCTCTGCCTTTTGAGACAAGCACATGCAGGATTGTTTTAGTAATACTGTTCTGAAATATATAATTCCAATATTGGATGAAGCAGATGAGCTCAATTGTACTTCTCTCTCCTCTGCTTCTTTCACAAGCTGTCTTCTCTCTATGTTGAAGTGGCAGAGTAACTGAAAATAATGTTGTAAATTCACAGGCTTATTAATGTGCCAGATGCTGAGTGAAGCATTAAGAATTTAGTATGAAAGAATCGGTAAAAATGAAAGTTACAATTTAAGAATTGGGTACTTCAGACTTCGTAGGCTAGTATTAGCTAAATTTCAGTGGTATCCATACTATGTTTAAAAAGGCATGCATCACTGTGTAAAGTGAAGTTTTAAATGAGAAACACTATTGGTGTGGGCTACAGTAGAAATATGGAATCTTCAGACTTGGAGACCTCCATCCCATTCATTAGACTGTGCTGCCTTTCAAGGAAAGCATCTTACAGAGGTGCACTGATGAGGTAATGTTCTTTTCTGCAAATCCTGATGCTGATAAGAGCAGCTGGAAAAATGACAGTAGCTGTTACTTTAAAAACATGGGAACAGAATGAGTATAAAATGGGCTTCTCAAGAAGTGTAGCTGAGTGCAAAAATGGGCTTCTCAAGAACTGTAACAGATAGAGAGAATTCATGCCACTGTAGAAATTAGTTCAGCTTTAGAAAAAAACTCACCAGAAGAAATGCAGAGAAAAAACATTTTGTGCACATGTGTGTATGTGTGGGTATGGGTGTAGATTTTAATCTGTTCATATGCGTATATATAAAGGCATAGCGATACATCTTTATGTGAGCATGTGTGTGTGTATATATAGAAATATAAACATGCATCTTTATGTATCTGTATAAAAAACTGCAAGAATTCTTACACTGAGAAGCACAAGAAAATATAATGGGGATAAAAAAAAGTGACTGTGAATATTTTTTTATTCATTTCATATATGCTATCAGAATTTTAATTTGCTAACTGCGTCCTCAGAAAAGGCCCAGGGGCTATTGCTGACATCTGCTCAATGTGCACTTGAGCAGGGATGGTCAAAAAGAATAACAGGATTTTCAGTTATATTGAGGAAAGGGTAGAAAATGTAATATTCTGTAGTCTTGTATGAATGTGTAGTATACTCATGTCTTGTTTCTGGTATTTGATTTTGCCCACATTAATTTGAAAGGGTCTGGGAAAGGGCAGTCAAGATTATAAGAGACTACCTTTGCTGTGAGAAGAGCTTTAAAGATGTGCTCTACGTGCAAGAATGATAGAAGATGTCATAAAAGCATACAAAATTAAGTTAAACCAATAATTTTAAAATTCAGTTTTTAATATTCATCAAGCTTTAGCTATAAAACTACAATGAAAGAGAAAATAGCTAATTTTAAATCAGTATAAGAAAAGATTTATTTGTTTAGTATGTGGCAAAGCAGTGCAATTCATAGTAATGAGAAATCATGTGGAAAGAAGTTTTGTAACAATTTAAAGAGTTCCTCCCCCTTCTTCTCCCAGAAGAACTTCAAGAACAAGTAGAAGTAAGAGTAAGTAAAGTAGAAAATAAATTGGAAAAAATGCTTAAACAGATGGTCCTCTTACTCTTAAGATACAGTTACCCATGCAGTGGTCCCAGGTATTGTTTGAAACTTCAGAAAATGATCACTGCTTGAAATGGAATATTTAATCTGATGAAGCAGCAGCCTCCTTGGACACTCTGAATACCTTTCTGCATACTCCAGTATATGTCTGTAGAGCTACCATTGCTATTACAGTAGAGGGCAATCTTGAAATAGAGTCATACTGGTAATGATTTAAATTTCATTCCTAGCGTGTATGAACATTCAGCCTTTTGAGGAAGTAATTAGATCATAAGATACATTTAAGACAATTAATATAATTGTTGTTGTTATCCGATAGCATGTAGTAGATATTTATGCTACTTGGCAAAGAAAAAATCATTTACAAATACCTCTATCTGCTTTGGGAACCATCTTTCTAATTTTTAGTGTCATATGTAAAGGTTGGTATAATTTGAAGGCCTTCTCTTGCTCCACTTGTATCACTTTATAATGTTTATGGCCCCTGGACAGATGTTTTTGACCTCATGGTGAAACATTCTAATTTGTCGAAGTACTTCAGCACTGATCTGGCCTGCATACTTCCATATAGACTTCATCATAGTTTGATCATGCTTTTGCCAGCATCTAATTGTTTTGTTTTATCTTCATTTTTTGTTCTCTCCAGGTGTTTCACTGTGTGCATTTTGAGTGTCCAGCACAAAACAGTACCCAGAAGGATGAGAGTAGTAAGGAAGTGGCAACAACAGAGGTGGGGACTGGTGGACAACAGCTTGTTCCTCGCCCTGTTTGAGCTGCAAGCACTAGTTCCCTGCATTCCCCTCCTGGATCCACCTCGCCTTCACATGCTCACCAGCTGTAAAAGAGTTTGAAAGGGAGCTTTTGCAGCCCCGCTGACATTATATGAAGTTATTCAAACCCTTCTTGTGTTGGCACTTTTTCTTTCTTTTTCTCTGTGAACAAAGAGGACCAGGTCTGAAAGATGGAAATGTTGAAATGGAAAAGGCTTTTCCCAAGGACATGAAGAGAGTGCTTCACTCTCCTCAATTTGTTCAAATCAGGCTGGTCTCTGAGGGGGGGACAAAATAGGTCTTCAATCTTCATCAAGTACCCCATTAACACCCTACCTCTCTAATCTAACCAAGGCAAGGAGAACAGAAGGAAATAAAAGGCAGAGCCACAGTGGAAATCTAAAATGTCTCGAGCAGAATGGAAGGCATATGAAATAACTATTTGTTCCCTGAAGGCTTCCATTAGCAAAGAAAATGTTTATGGAACACATCAGTCCAGAATATATGTTATTTTTAAAAGTTATTCTTCATTCATATTCCTTTGTAACTAGTAATCTGTTTTCTAAATTGTTTTGACTCTGTATTTCACTTTCTCTCTTATTTTTGGCTGTAGCAAATGCTGTGCAGTAGATTAAGGAAGTATCAAATATGTTTACCTACCGAGATGCAAATTCCCTCATTCATCATTGGGATGACAAGAAAAGCCTTCATGACATCAACAAACTAATTAATGAATGCTATATTAATCTTGACCTTAGTTGACTTTTCAAAGTACAAAATTGTCATTTCTTACACTCAAAAAGGAAATTCCTAAATCAAGCATCCATCTTAAAGAAAAACATATTTTTCACTCCTGAAGATGATTACTTAAACTTTATCTGTATTTCTAAGAAAACTTGCAACAGATCAGCAAAAATGTTTGGATTAGAAAAATGGATCTGTATCTGGTCGCTGACAAGCAGTTGTTCAGAATACAAAAAGAAGAATTTGCAGATACATATTTTTTCCCAAGAAAAAAGTTTTACAGTCTGGAGCTAAAAAATCAAAGGCTGTGTGTGGATAAACTTTTCTCATAATCTTCATAACATACGATGATTTTACACTGTATTGTAAAAAATCTGGCTCTTACTTTACAATCACAGAATTCGTTATCCAGCTACGTCTGTCTGAATTACGCTGCCTGCCGCTTTGCTTATTCTGTTACCACACTGATGATGATGCAGTCTCTTACTCTCCAGATCTACATGACTTTTTAGGAAGAGCTCCATGTTGGTCTTTCAGTATGGGATAAAGTGGTTTTGTATTAAGACAAACGCTGATGTAATTGGCAAAATTGATTAGGAGGGTTGTTACTCCTCACAGTCTATTATATTGGATATGTCAGCTATCTGGTTTTATGAACTTGGAATTTCCTGTGGTGACAAATAGCCTTGTCAGAAGAAAACAAAGCTAGTGTAGAATAAATACAGTTTTCCTTTGCATAAACATAGTGATAATATGAGTTATATCAACATAGCAAATAGTATGTTAATTTATCACACTACTTAATTTGAAAGAATTTCCCTGTTGGATATGGGTTGTGCTAAAAACAGGAAGAAATATAACAAGTGGTAGCAATGAATCAATAGAAACTTCGAAGAAGAAAAGCTTCCTTTTTCTTGTTTCAAATAAAATTGATTAGGCTTTATCAATAATATTATAGTATTTTTCATTGCCAAATTGCACTTGAGTTCTGACATTTGTGTACAACCCCCTCCCTTTCCATTGCTGTCTTCTGACCTGTGAACATCTGTCAGTGAAGATGCATGCCTGTTGCATTATATATAGCTTATAAGATGTGCCACAGCTGCCTCAGACGGTCTGGAGTTCTGAGGCAGGATACTGCTCGTGCTGGCCAGCACCTCATCTAGGGTGCTAATTACCTTCTGGCTTAACAGCCTTTGGAGCATGAAAGGTTTGAGACTTCCTACTGGGGACACAACTCTCTTGTTTAAGTATAGGTCCAGAAAGTTGGATATTTTTTTTTTCCTTTGAAAAGTAAAACCAGAAAACTTTTCTATTCTGATTGTAATCCATGCTGGAACTACTGAGATGCATGGAGCATGTCTTGTCTTTGGTAGTTAAGTCCTTGGTAGATAAGTCAGTGGTGGTATATCTTTGCAGTTTGATCAAAGAAGTTTGCTTTTCTCAAGCTGTGGATAAGCAAAGGGTGTAACTTCCTAGCTGTTAGTCTTTAGTAGTCACCATTGTAGAGAATGTTTAAAAAAAAAAAAAATTTAAAAGTTTGTGCCAGCTGTTCTGAGTCTAGGCTCTCAGAGAAAGAACAGGATTTTCAGTTTGTAATCTTTGATGTGCACAATTAATTTTTATGATACAAATAAGACTTGTAGACTATAACCTACTGCAAATCTTTTTGATCTCGTCCTATGACTCACTGTTGAACAGAAATGTCTATTTATTTCCTATGACATTCACTCTTTGCCAAGAATCTGAATGAACAGATCTGAGAGATTCCCAAAGCAAAAACTATCAGGTCCTATAGACCCTCCAGTTCCCCACCCCCAAAAATCAATCAAAACAAAAACCAACTTTTCATTGTCCCTTTATACAGGTGAATAGAAATTTTTAGTATTAGACTGATTCTCAGTCACACATGGCCTTTCTCCCAGTCTTTATTTTCTCCTGTTATTCTTAGAACCTGTCACTGAGGTGAGTCCAATGGGATCATAGAGCTCTCAGGCTTTTAAGACAAGCACTGCCACAACTTCACATTTTCTAGTGGGAATCCTTTACCTTTTTATTCAAAGAAATAAAGTTGAAATGTTTAAGCGACCTAAAATCTACTTGGTCTTCAAAGGCTACCTGCCAACAAACACCCCTAATATCTGTATTGCCTAGTGTAGGCCTCTGTCTTAAACTTTGTGTCAGCAGAGTATTACTAGTGACAAAGGAAGTTCTTGTATATTTTTCTGAAATCTTTTTTTTTTTCAGTGGAAGTTGTGCTGTTACGGCTTAATATCAGGGTTCATCAGAGGGATGAAATACTATAATTATTCAGAACTGTGTTATCACTTACTTGTATTTTATTTGCAACAGGAGTAGAGCAGAACTGACCAGGTATTCATTGCTTTCATGTCAGAAACTATAAAATAGACCTGTTGTTAGATTTCTACATAATGGAACTAACTATATTGTCACCATTGAGCCATAATTTCTGTTTAGTACTTTAGTATCCTTAAATTCCCCAGGCTTCATTTTCTTGGTTTTTCTTCCATAGGTTGAATTCAGACTTTGGCTCAACTCATATGGAGCTCAACAAAGCTCTTTCTAAAGTCTCGTTATGTAATAAACTTACTCCAAGTGCATTTGAAATATTTTTATTCACAGAAATGTATGGCCAAATATCAACTCCCTAAAACTGATTTATCCAGGAAAACTAATTCCTGAAGTGAGCAAAAATTGTGTAGCTCTTTTCAAGCCATTGCCAATCAGCTCTAAGACAAATTCAAACGGCATGTTAAATGGAATTACAATGAGAGAAGTTATTCAATACAGAGGAGGAATCACCAGTTTTATTAGAGAAGGAACTGTTCTTCATTTCAGTTTCCTTCCTTTAGAGCTCCATGTCTTTCTTTTTTCCCCATGAAAATCAGTTTTTCTTGTTTATTATGGCAACTCATGAAAGAGCTCAGTGTGTCTCAGCATTGCTGAAAACTTCAAATTAATTTAATGCATCTTCATCTTTACTAACGATAACATTAAATTAGAGAATTTTCAGTTTATTGTCTGACTTGATGAGAGTTGGTTTCCATGAAAGAAAGCAAAAGATGTCTATAATTGTTCCACTCTAAGTAAATGAAATTTTCCAACCAAATGAGTGCGAGCATCTACTCATTATTCAGCGATGTTTTGTACATCTAGAGTCAGTGTGAAAATTAGAAGACAAAGTTAATGCCGTTCTTGTCTGATTGTTGTGTATTAGTAGTTCTGGTTACACAGTGATGCCCACTCAGAAACGCTCAATAAGGTATTAGAACTTAGATGTGGTTTCACAGGAAGTAGACATGCTGCACATTGCATTTCTCCATGAAAATATTAATTGGCTTGTGTTTTGACAGGTGTTAATATACTGTCAAATGGACAAGTGAACGCATTGGTAATTTTGTTGTTGTGGCTGGAGTAGTCAGCAAATAATCAGAGCCAGTAAGAGTTAATGTGTTTAAGAGTAAACGTTTAGGCTTGTATGTCCCGGTATCAGTTGCTGGAGAATTGAACCGTGCCTCAGAAATAATAATTTGTAGATCCCAGAGGATGCCTGAGGCCTGGTTCCCGTCCCCATCTCTATTAATGGTATATTTAGGTTAGAATCCTTAGTTCTCTCTGAACAGATTGTTGTTGTTGTCAGTTGTACTAGTTAACTCAGATCTGTACAGAAGCTGCACAAAGCTTTGTTCAGGATACAGAAATAGAAGTCCTGGGTCAAGTTTTAGGAGTACATATATATATATATGTTAAACTGAGCTAGTAGCAGCCAAGAAGGCCAGTGGCATCCTGGCCTCTATTAGGAATAGTGTAGCCAGCCGGTCTAGGGAAGTGATCGTCCCTCTGTACTTGGCACTGGTGGCCGCACCTTGAGTACTGTGTCCAGTTCTGGGCCCCGCACTTCAAGAAAGACGTTGAGGTGTTGGAGCGAGTCCAGAGGAGGGTGACCAAGCTGGTGAAGGGTCTGGAGGGTCTGACCTATGAGGAATGGCTGAGGGAGCTAGGGTTGTTTACCCTGGAGAAGAGGAGGCTCAGAGGTGACCTTATTGCAGTCTACAACTACCTGAAGGGAGGTTGTAGTGGAGTGGGAGTCGGCCTCTTCTCCTAGGCAACTAGCGATAGGACAAGAGGACACAGCCTCAAGCTTCGCCAGGGGAGGTTCAGGTTGGACATTAGGAAGAATTTCTTTACAGAAAGGGTTATTAGACATTGGAAGGGGCTGCCCAGGGAGGTGGTGGAGTCACCATCTCTGGATGTGTTTAAGAAAAGACTGGACATGGCACTTAGTGCCATGGTCTAGTTGACATGGGGGTGTCAGGGCAGTGGTTGGACTCGATGATCCCAGAGGTCTCTTCCAACCTGATTGATTCTGTGATTCTGTGAATTTAGAATGGGTTCTAAAGCTCCAAAACTAAAAAAAAAAAAAAAAAATGCTGTGCAGGCAGGTGTGAAATGCTACCGTTGTGGTGTGGCAGGATGCTGACTGTGTTTTGTGGTTGATTTTAAAAAGTGCAAATGTCTAAACAAGGTATGGGTGAGCAGGTCCAAAGCTGGTTTTGCCCAGTTAAGTATTGGCAATTTGGCTGTAGTGAGGTGTATAAAATAGAGCAAGTTAAATGCTCATTTCAGAGACAGGGTGCAGTCCAAAGAACTCACCTGTTCCTCATAGCTACCTTGTATGCTATGGCTGGTGGTGTTCACAGGGCGAGCCTTCGTATGACTTTTGTTAACTGCTCAAAAAAACCCTGCAGACTTTTCTTTGGCCTTTTACAAGCTTTCATTGCAAAGCTTTGGCTGAAGTAATGTCAAAGTCCCACCTGTATTCCATGATAGAATCTGGGTGTGCATTTAATTTTGAAAATGCTTACTAGAAAAATAGTTTTAAAGTCACCCTGCAACTTTTCTTAGATAAAGAAAGCCCAAATTAAAAACTGTAGTATAATACGAGGAAACTGCAGGTATCTGTCACTTACCAACAGACTGACTGCCTTTACAACTACATAGCAGTTTTATAATACTGTATCTGTTTAATTGCTACAATATATACAAATGGTGAAAGGAAGTGAAGAATCAGCTCCGCACACCCTTCGCATTAGACATTATCACCCAACAAGACATTAGAGAGTTACTTCTTTTCCCGTTCCTTCCAGCCTAATACAACTCAGTGTTCTGAAAAAAAATTATAATTGATTCATTACGTAAGTGTCATGGGAATTGAAGTTCAGATTACTTTGGCTAAAAATCTGAATGAGTGGTGACTTCACCCTGCCCAGGTGTAAACATGCCTCTCCAGTGCCCCCTGCTACTTCAGGCCCTGGGCTATCATAGAGGAGGAGAGCTGCTCTGTTGGTACAATGTAAATACTTTTTCCTCATTAGAACTTTTACTCATCTGTCTCATAATTACCATGTTGGCACATTTGTTCTCTTTGTGCAGATACTCATTCCTTGGTCAAAAGAAGGCAACCTATTCTCTCATGATTTTCAGAATTATCAAGTGACTCCTGAAAACTGGCAGACAGACATCAACAACCTCATTAAGTAGTGTGAGGAATTTACAAAACTGACCTGTGTGGTCTTTTACGGCAAATACTGTGTGTCCAGAAAGCACCAGGTGACTCCTGAAATATCAAGTAAGTTGGGCAGTATTACTGTTCAGGTGAGGGTTTGTGCATCTAAAACTATGTGCTATGTAATCTGAGTGAATACAAGGTATCGCAGCTGCTTTCTGTAGAGGAAGCAGGGAACTGGCACACCTGCCAGAAATCACTCGTTTCCTTCGTATCACTTTTGGTCGACATCACCTGTCTGTTGTCTCTGTACTCCTGAGCTGTAGTTGCTAGGTGATCTATAGTTAATACCTAGAATCCAATAAATGCATTTAACAATGGATGTTAAGTTTTTGTCTTCACATAAAAATTTTAGATTGTGCTTTTGAAGCATGGTCAAGCCACAGAATTGGTTTTTTGGCATCTTCTATAGCTGTCTATTGGGTTTTTTAGTTATTTTCAGCTGCTAAAAGATAGTAGAATTCTTCACAGGAATTTCTCATAATTTGTATGCAGTAATACAAAGATCATGGGACTTGGATGACTAGATTAGAAACATATGACACAGCAAGAGCTGGAGTTGCAGGGAGCAGTTTGGGGGAAAGACTGGTAGGGACTTACATGTGTGCATCTGTATGTATAGCTGAGAAAATGTATGTGTTACCTAAGTTGAAGTGACTATTTGCAAAGATGTGTTTCTACGTGGCCTTTCTTTTTCTTTTAATTTAGGGAATTTTGTTAAGGAATCTATCACTCATTTGAATGCAAGCACTAAAAAAATAGAGGAAGACAACATAGGGAGCAAGGCTTTAGTAGTTTTTCATGGGAGGAGCAACACAAAGATAGGATTCTTGTGGTCTGAGCTAGTTCTGTTTGTCTCCCGTCCTTACAGCTCTTACTTTTTTCCTACGTGCTTCTCCCAGTCTGCGTGTTACTCCTTTTCTTTTCTTCCCTGCCTAGCATCATACCACTGTTGCTGTGGTGTTCCCTGGAACTTTCCTCCAAATTGTGATAAATTAAGGATTTTTAAAATTTATTTATTTTTACCTCTTTGTCATATGCTGAATAAAATATCCTAGTCCCAGTTTGTTCACATCAGACTTTAAAGGCAACTACCAGTAGGTTGTCAAGTGCTAGTGAGCAAAATTTAAATTTGTCTGTCTGTGGATATGGGAAATATTAGCCCTTTTGGAGCTTGTACTTCCATAGTCTGTTTGCAAACTGTTTTGTTACTCTTAAGACAAAAATCACTAAGAGGTTTTCTGTTGACTTAAGTAGTAGGTCAGGCTTTGTGCAGGCTTATCTAAGTTAAGTTTAAATATAAATCTATTTCTCTCTCACCATGATGCACCAGATATATGCTCACTTTGCTAGTTGTGCGTTGTTCAGTGTGTTAGTTGTACATAAGTGTTGTGTTCTAAATAAACTGCATCATCAAAAGTGAATCTTAAAAGAATTTTCAGTGTTCCTGTGTGAAGGTATTTCAGCTGTCTGGAGATTCAAATATCACACTGAGCTCATGGACTCATTTTGAGAAGTATAGTGTTACTTCACAATTCAATGCCCATGTCTATTAACCTTGTCCAGTATCTTGTAAAATTTTCTTCCCTTTCTGCTTTGCTCGGTTTCATTATTATCATTGGTTTTCTTCCTGGAGTGAATGTTAATATTGTTCCTTCAAAGATCATAAATTAAATATAAGGAGCCAGGGTAAACAGAAGTTCAGCTTTTAATGAACATTTTCACTCATTTCTATCAGTGCTCCTCTTTCTTGACAGACAGTAGTTTAAAACTATATGGTTACATTCCCCTTCTCTGTAGAAATTATCATTGTATCTTGCAAGTTATGTGCATTAAATCCCTTCTTTCTCCTATTTCCTAAACGTAGAGTGGTTCTAAACTACCTCAGACCTTGTTGTGAACAGGTACAACTTTCAGCTAAGGTGAATATTTTATCATAGTCTTTGAATGTTCTTTAAGTTCATGTATACATAGTGAAATCAGCCTGCCAAACCCTGACTGCGTTTTCAGGAATACTGTCTCTGGAGTAAGACACGTAGCTGGGATGAATTCAGAGCCACCCCCATTCAGGCTCATGCTGATACCTCTTTCAAGAAAAAAATTTCAGGAGCACAGCTTCTGATATGGGAAGCGCTTCGCATTTCTGGTCTCAGCTCTTTGAAGGAACATGATATTGCCTGCACTGGAATACTTTCACCTCTCCTTTAACGTGATAACCGTCATAAGACTTGCATCGTCAGACCTCCATTCCTGCATGTTAGCAGGAGCTGTGCTATTGCTTTGGACTGTGCTCATCATATGAGAAAAAACCCCACATGTCATGTTCTGATGACATTGGTAACATTTTGTACCACAATGGATACGCACTGCCAACTATTTGGGCTAATTAGGTTTGGGCTAATTGGTTTGATCCAATCAATACCTTTGGGAATTGTCTGGTTTTGTAAGTTACCCATTGAACAACCCGGCAAACCTTGTTAGTACCGATTTCCTTCTCACCAGCAGACGTGCACATCATCAAACAAGCATTTTGTAACATGGAATTTTCTATGAGCATCTGGAAAAAGAAGCATCACAATTATATCCTTAGTAACGTGTGTATTTGTAATGAAAATTATAGAATTATTAAACTGCTACAAGCTATTCTGTGCATGCTCTAGCATTGTATTAACAGTTTGTATTAACAGCTGATAAGCAGAGGGTTCTGGAGAGCAAGGAAGGCTGGCTCTGAATTTCTTTTAAGAGTTTCAAAGAACAGCAAAACTCGCCAGAGCGGATGCAGGACCAGACAATGCTCAAAGCAAATCATAAAGTGAAACTGTTGTGCTTTGTATTTATATCTTTGGGGATTTTTCTTTAAAGTATTTAACTTCACAGGAAAATATAGAATATATTTAAGATAGGGACAATTAGAAATGCACCTTTTCAAGAATGAGAGGGGTGTGATTTGAGAAATAAAGTGATCTTTTATGTTTAACTGCTTGTCTGTAGTTTTGTTAAAATAATGGTAGAGCCTCTCTGGTGCTGCTCACATATTACATGTGAGAATAGAAGAGTTTTGGCAGAACTGTATTGATTTCCCAGTATGGCAAGGAAATTAATATCATCATCATTGATGTATTAACTCATAATGATGCAGTTTTAATATCAACATAGAAGATGCTGGTGATTTTCACAGTGACTTTCAGGCGAGTGTGCATCCATGAAGCTCCTGCGAATGCTGAGAACATCAGCTGCCATTAGGTTGCTACCAGAATGTGCCACTGTACTCTCTGGAAGAAGTGTATGAATGTGTATTTCACTTTATTTCACAAAAAAAAAAAAAAGGGTGCAAATATTTTGAGACTTGGGAATCTGTTTTCAAACGAACCAAAAAGGTTTAATTTTTCAGAGGTACTTAGCACTTGATTTCCTTTGGACTACCATGAAATGTGGGAGTACTGAATGTTTGATTCATGAATATTCGGCCTTTATCTGCCTGGCTTGTCAGCCTCACATATTGAACAGAATTTTTGTAAGTCCAGCCTGGATTTCAGAACTTCATGCCCGAAAGCAGTGACTGTTCTCCCCTAACAACAATACATTCCTCTGTCGTGTCATCTTCTAAGCACTTGTAGGTGTGTCACGCTCTTCCTTTCATAAATGTATATAACCCTTGTTACCTAGAAAGTGGAGAGGTCAAACTTGAAAGATGGAAGTATGATACCAAGTTGTGAGATCAATTTGAGGTACCACAGCAAACCATACAATGCCATAATATAATTGGATCTAATATCTTTTGTGTGTTGATAAGCCATACAATAGTTATTAAGTTTTACAGTTATTATTAGATTTTGAGGGTAAAAATGGGATTTTTAAGTGTCAGATCCTGCTGTTGATTTTAAAAAATGGATGTGTGGATTTTGGAGCGTAAGCTGCCACTCACCTCAGTTACTAAACTGTGACACTTCTAGCATGGGGGAATACTGCTGCGAGGAAGCCCTTTGAAATTGTGTTTGCCCAATAGAGTACAGGCTGAATGTAAGCCAGAAAGTTGTATGCTCCAGTCAATGAGAAGTTGAATGCTGAAGCCATCTGCATTCCCAGGCCATGCATCCAAGTTAAAAAGGTAAATGCTTTTGGCTCTATCTTGACAAATCAGAGGCCTCTTGAGGGCTTTGGAAAATTTCCATTACAGCCTTCAGGCAAAATTTTGATTGTGTTCAAGACAATGCAATTTGTAGCAAGTGTTACAGAAGAAAAAATACACTCACAAAGCATAGAGAGGAGAAAAAAAAAAGTTGGATGAGAGCGAAGCTAAGAAGAAACATTCTTTCTCCTTGTGTTCGTAAGGGTCCAGTTTATCTTTGTGCTTAGGCTGGTAAAATCGTCATCAACAGGTAGGGATCATGAAAAGAGTGCAGAAGTGGAAATACAGCTGCCTTTCAAACAGTAGCAGAGCGCAGAGTCAGTTTGGATGCTACAGCCTGGGGATTTATTTCAAAGTTGTTTCTAATTCTAAGTGATGGACTCACTTGCTAATGAGCAGTGGCAATTGAAGCTTAAAACACCGTGGCACATCGTTTGAGTTGGAAAGACCAGATACATATTAAATCACAATCATTTTATCTTCATGATACAGAGCAAAATGCACATAAACAGGACGTTTTTGTTACTTCCTCATTTTGTAATTTACCCTCTATTAACTGCTGCTTAAATATCCTTGTAGGCTGTGCTAAGCAAATTAAATCTCCTAGAAAGTAGGCAATGGTTGCCTTACAGCTCAAGGCAAAAAAGAAATAATCATATAAGATCTTATTTGAGTCTCTGTATTTCTGTGCTCTGTGATTCTCTTTCCCTTTTTCTCTCCCAATAATATGCCGGCCTTCTACAGCTGGAAAAGTATGTGGGTTTTGTCTCAAAAGCATCAGAACCAAGGTGCATAGAAAAAAGCATATCCCATTTAATAAGAGTGGATGCATCACAAAAATATCCCATAATGCAGCTGAGTCATTGGGAAGTTGCATGTGTCTAGTCTATGCTGGGCCAACTTTAGTCCCATTTATGAACGACCGTTCTTTGTTGTCTGCTTTTTAAGATGTTACATTTGAAGGTTGACATTTAAATTAGTAAGCTTTTTCCTTGAAGACTGCATGACTCGGGGAGAAACTGAAATATTCACAACTCTTCGCTCCCCTCAGCAACAAACTGCCTGACTGCTGCGCAGGTTCCCTTCTGGCTCACAGAGAGGATGTGGGCTGGTTGTTATCGATGCGTTTGTGGAAATGCTCGCTTCTGCAGCTCTGTTTGATCAAACACCTCCCTGTGTTTTTTGAATGTGAAGATTCACAGCATATGTGTAAGAGAGAGAGTGGTATTGCTTAGCACTGAAATATCACCATCTCTGGGATAAAATCAAATTGGCAAGAGGAGATATTATTAGAATATAAAAGGTATATTTGGTTTCCTATTGTTTGAACAGTTATTTCTTTATGAGAGGACATTCTATATCCTATGGCAGCTCAGTTTCTTGGAGCCTTTAGTGAGCCATACAGTCTCCCTGCTCTGGTGTCCTGTCTCTGATGGTAGCCCATAGGAAAATGAGATTCTGTGAAGAACATTATCAAAAGCTTTTTGGAAACCTAAGCATAATATATGAACTCAATCATTGGTATCCTTGTGCTCATTGACTTCTTCAAGGCACTAAATGTATTTGTGAGGTAATTATTTCTTCTACAAAAGCCATCCTGAGTTTTCCCATTCTGTGTTTATCAAGGAGGAAACAGAGATGACCCATGCTTCTGTGCACTGTGGAACAGCTTTTACATTTGCAGATGTGTCAGGTCATACATACTCTTTTACCTGAGAGTTGCCTGTCTGTCCCGTTTCATTCAGTCCTTCACTGCCGCTTGTGGTGTGGTTTTTAGAAGACAGGACCAGCTGCTTAGGGCCTGCATGTGCTGTGTGCAGGTAATCAACCTGCCCCCCCCGCCGGGGAAGCACAGCTATGGACCAGCCAAGGTGTTTGGTCATCCTCATGGAGAGCTAACTGTTCTCCAGTGCATCTGCTCCCCTGTCTACCCTTAGGTGCTGCCTCATGCCTTGGTTATTCTCAAATTGTGTGACCTACTGCCTGGAGCTCATGCGCAAGGCAACAACTTAAGTTGAGACACAGCTGTGCTTATTTAATATAAAGACTTGTTTGCCTGTAGGTCATGCATACTTGCAGATATTTCTGCATCCCTGATGTACACAAATGGCTACAAGCAAATCAGCTGTGTTCATGCACACGCTTCGCTAATGAGAGATCCCTAATTTGATTCAGAGAGTCTGTGAGCTTTGAAAATGCGGACTGTTGTATTCTTGGGTAGTAAGCTTTGTTGCAGATTCCAGGATTGCTGCTTGAAAACCCTATAAAAGGAAAAGTGATTCTAGCAACTGTTACTCCTAATTGCCCTTGCCTTGGAGACTGCATGAGACCAAGTCTGAGCTCTACTCAGAGGTATTCATTTTTGATAAATAGCCATTTTGCAGCCTGATTTCATGGTTTCATTAGGCACATGTATGAAGAAATCACACACAAACAAATGTATTTGAATATACCCATGAGGGGCACAGTAAGAGTATTAGAAATTTGCTTAAGGCACACCTGAGGCTCCCTGGTGCAGTTCTACAAGTCCATTCTGTTTAACAAGGCAATTTACTATCAATCCATCATTTCAGTGTATTAAACTGACACCACTATGACGATCTCAAAAGGTCTTGCTTTCTAACAGTCTAATGAAAGGAACATGTACGATGCGTATTTTAAGAAATGAGAAAGTAGCATGAATAGATGTCTGACGGGTGTGTTCTTTATGCTGCATGCTCTGTGCTAGGACACTACATAAACATCCTTGTTTTAATTCAGACGTGTCATTATCACGTGTTATCAGCTGCTGGGTGAAAAGATATTTTTGCTAAGGTGCTGACATAGTGTAGTTTTATTGCTAATTGCACCATTCAGACTTCAGCATCATGTAATGGAGGTGACACTTTCTTTTATAGATGTATTTTTAAGCTAATATTTTCACTATTAATAAATAGATAAATGGGTTTTTGTTAATATAAATGGAATATATATCGTGATGCTCTTTTAGCCATGTTCTAAGCTATATAGTATCAGTAGAAGTTTGCTGCCAGTATATAAACTTAGATTATATTTTGATTTCTCTGGTTATTAATGATAATATCAGATGGAAACAGCTACCCTTGGATGTGAATGGAACGAGGAAAGGAACTACCTGTGCTTTTGATGCTGTCATAGTGTTGTCTAGGTTAAAACCTAATAGGAGGATAAAAAAAGCACTGCTTTTGCAATTGAGGCTGTTAGAAGAAACATGTTTTTTAGCAAAAACACAGGAGATAACAGTAGGGGTATACATTCCCAGTCAACAGCTTTCCATTTGATATGTACACTTAACTCTTTCCCATATGTTTAATGGTACTGCTTTTTTGTCCTGCTCCAGGCAGCTTTTGTCCTCTTTGTGCTGTTGTAACTCCAGCGTGGACGGCTTTCTGCTGGTGACAGCTGTTTGCTGATGCTCAAGTTCAATCTACTGAAAGGGAAATAAAGCATGTCATTGCTACACAAACATTTCCTTTGTCCATGTTCTCATATAGGAATAGTGAAAAGGTTTATTTAAATGGAAGGAAATATAGGTAGTTCTCTTGCCAAAAACAACATTCCCAACAGCAGACCTGTAGAAGTACTTGGGCAGAGAACACTGAACACAGCGTTGGTAATTTCAAAGTCTTAAGAACTAACTGGGGAAAGTTTTGGCACAATTGTGGTTTAGTATTAGCCCCTGATTAGAACAGTCAGCAAGCTCCAGTATTCTTTCCACTTTTCTGGAATTGGGAGCAATAGTATAAGCATACATACATTATCCTGCATATTTTGAGATCTGAAATCCCCATGGAACTGATCTTTCTTTTTTGTTTCAAACTACATTAGGATGCATGACTTACAGCAAGAAATCCTGTAATCTTCTGGCTTTTGCCAGATTCAGGTTTGACTGATAGTGTGTTTAAGAACTTCCCCTGTCTCTCACACTTGCACATAACCTTTTTGGGTGATGGGCCAACATTTGGGGGTTCCAGTACGTGACTAGGGTGATTAAAATGTCTGCCCAAAGAGGATGCTGTTACTCCCTTCATGTCCTTGTTAATACTGGCAACCTCAGAAACACAAGCTGCAAGTTTACTAATACTCCAGGGCATTTTCTTTCTTGTTTTCCAGGCATTAACTCTGAACAGCTCCCAGTGGTAGCTGTTCAGGGGAACGACTGTCCCAATAGCTTAAACGCAATGGTTTCTAAGCTTAACTATTACACATTTCAGATATTCCCTCAGCAGGTTAAGGAAAGAGGAAGAAGGCTTATTGTTCATCTTCAGAAAATGATCCTTTGGCCAGACTTATGTATATAAAAGAGCTCATGAAAGGGCCTGGCAGTTCACTTTACGCTATCATGATCCATAGTCAAGGAGATGCTCTTGTAATGGTTGCAAGGCTTTTTACCTGTGTGAAGGAGATGAGACAGAAAGGAGGTGATGAAACATGAATATTCAGGGCCACATCAACCAACTGACCTACAAGTAAGGTTGGTGTCTATAACAGCTTCTAAGATCAGGAGACGACAAAATAGTTTAGATCATCTGCTTTCCAAGGCTGCCAAATCCTTACTCACTATGTAGTCAGTGGGAAGTAGGCTGAACACTGAAGCTGGTAGATATTTATATTATGTGTATTGAATATGACCTCTAATTCTCTCTGCTAATTGCAGTAGCGGGCAGGCCAAATGAACCATGCTGTCATGGGCGAGACATAGCAGTAGGCACATAAATCTAAAGTGCCGTAGAGAGTGCCCCACGGTTGCCTGTAGCAGTCCTACATCAAATTTAATTGTTGACTTTTATCCAATTGAGATGCTAGTGTAATATCTAAATCCAAAATATCAAATGTTTTCAACTTGATTACAAGTTTGTATCAAGATAACTGCAGTACAGCCTCCACCACAAATGTCACTTGCAACACCTCCCTGTTTTTAATAAATATTAAGGGTGATATAAGATCTCAGTTTCAGTAGTAGACTCACGGAAGACAATATTCTCTGCTAGGTGCTATGCAAAGGTGTATTTCAGATGTTGTTTGGAAGTGTTGGCTGGTCCATTTTATGGCAAGGAAGATACTAACATATTCTATTGCCCTGAAAATATTGTAGAAACTATAAGGTAACAGCTGTTGTCTAGATTTTACTTCTGAGAATGTGAAGTAGCGAGTTGCTTTATCATTTTCTTTCCTAAGTGAAAATAAAATTGCCCATTGTTTTTTGAGTGATTTTAATCTTAAGGTTGATGGGCAGATAGCAGTCTTATTTTTCTCACGTTTAATGGTTTTCCTTACCCGTCTTTCTCCCCACTCTGTTTTTTCTTTTCCCTCCTCCTTCAGAGCCAAATTACTAAAACACAGAAGATGCTGACAAACAAAAAGAACCCTTTGCGCATTTTATTTATCATGAAAGTGCTAAAATTTTAGCTTTTTAGCTCACTTAATCATTTTGACAAGATGACAATACGGTGTCATCACCAGACAGATGACAATACTAATCCTGCAGCAGGTTCTCAAGGGAGATTTTTATTGTAAAAGTTGACATATGTTGTATCAAGTTGAACATAATACATTTAGGAAAACAGCAATTTGCTACTTTGTGCAGTTCAGTATATCTCTGGGTCTTTATCACTGTTCAGTCAGAGTTTCTGCTAATCTCAGCTGCCTCAGAATTTGGGCTCAGGTAAAGCTGGCAGGTCCTTCATGTCAGCCCCCACTTCTGAAGCTGTTGAGATGTTGACAGATAGGAAGTACACAGATGTTTGCTTAATGGTTATGCCCCCAGGGGCTCCTGTCAGAGCTGTTGGCAGGGAAATAGGGGTATTACCTTGGAAATTGCTAACTCACTTTCACTGAATGATAGACTGGTGCATTACAAAACAAATTTGACCAGTTTGTGAATGTATGAACTGCCTCCAGAAAGAGAGCAAACTATTCCTAGCATAGATGTTATCACCCATCTGTTGCTCTGTCAAATCAGTTATATTGCTGTTGGCAGGGAGTGGTGTCCGATGCTTTAATTGAAGGGAAGCGTTCTCTAAAACGTACATGACCTGTTGAGTGGTCCTAGACAGAAGAATAGAAAGAGGCAGGAAGCAATTCGTAAGAGATGGGGGGGCAGGGGGTGAGGTGTGGAGAAAAAAACAACAGTTTAATTTTTGTTTAAAGTGCATTTTCAGAAACCATGGTGATCAGCACGGTATGAGATTCGGGCAAGATAAATTCTAATTATCCCTTCATGTGATGACCGATTGTCCTGCCATATGAGGTCTGATTACTCTTTTCTTCATGATGCAAATACTGGTGGTCAGAAGACCAGGCTGCAGGCCAGGGGAACCGAGGCGTCTGTACCCCTGCAGCTGCACCCCTGTGGCTGCAATCAGGTGTTAGAAGCATCAGCTTGCAATACGTTACACTGCTCGTTTTGCTCCATGGGTTACTTGCTGTGCCCACATGTTGAGCTGCTTTAGCTCATGTGCAGACTTTGATCTTTCATATTTTTTCCCTGGCATTAGCATTTTCTCTGTGACCTGTGTAAGAAACACACAGCCCAAGCTGAGAATGTCTAAGCCTTGCAGATGCCTGCCATATGTTGACTTATCCTGAGATATGTTTTTCTTGATTTCTCTGATATAATCAACATCACAATCCCCATATGGTTACTGCTTCTTTGTGTATTCCAGTGGGAGTTTATCTTTTGCTTTTCAAAGGTTTGCCACAGAGACTATCCTTAGTGGAACATCGTTGTGTGCCTGGTTCATCTAATTATCCTCCCTAGATAGAGATGCATTCAGGGGCTCTGTGTTAAATTGGGGAAGGCTTTTAAAGTTCAATATCTGAATACCGAAAGCTGCAGAAACACCAAAGAGTGAACAGAAGGCATCATATATTGAACAGGACTGTTCAGAGATGGGAGCTATTGCAAGCAGGCAGCTTTGACTTCCAACTACCTGCAGCTGACTGTGTCTTGATTTCCATGGCAAAACTTGGGGAGTCACAGTAAAGAGACTCCCCTCCTGCTAAAGTGACCAGAAATATTTTCTTCCGTTATAGCAAATTTACAGCATGCTACATGCTCAAGGATCTTTGCTGAGCTATTACAGTAATGTAGTTCCACCCATGCAACAGGAAAATATGAGTTTCTTAATGATAGTGCCAAGTCAAACATGGGTGTTCAGATTTTTCGTAAAAGGAAAAAAAAGCCCAGTTTAAACCATATTATTCACAATAAAGCAATTGTCCTGCTGTTTCACTTATCTTTTCCTAAAGACCATGCCTTTTCACATCATCATACTGGGGGAATGTCCATGGTAGTGACATAGTGATTCTAGGGGGAGAGAACAAGTGCATTGGCCTGCTTAAGGCTCGTCTTGCAGAGGGCAACAGGAGTCGGTGAAGCCAGCAAGTCACACTGACAACAAATCCTAAACTGCAGTCCAAAGAAATGCAAACTAGGTGAGACTTTTCAGGATAGGATCAGCACACTCCTCTTATGCAATGGTTTCCAATGCTGAGGAAGAACCAATTCAGACCACAACTGAAAAAAAAAAAACCAACCCAAACCAAACTAGATGCTGCTTTTTCCAGTTCCTAGTAGGGATGTCACAGCATATACCATACTATGGTATGGTATATTGCATTAGTGTTTATCATTCAGACATCTATTAGATTTTTCTATTCTTAGTCATAGTAATAAAGTAGTTTCATATAATGTCTTATTGCAATAGCATCAGATGTTGGAAAGCAACACTGTGAAAGATGTTACCATGATTTTGAGAAGTACAGTGTATGCATATCAACAACAAAGATGAATTAATGGTAACAAACAACATTAGTGTGAGAAAGTAGTAAGCCTTTGGATTATCTTCCATGCGGTTTCAAAACAGAAAATACAAAAACAACTGTCATGTTCTGCCCCTGAACTCCCAAATCCACTCTTCTTCCTTTCTTCCTCCTCCTGTTAGTGAAAATCAGGCAGATAGTGGGTAGCCAAAGGCTGTAAATCAGGAAAAGGTATAGCCTAAGGTCGGTGGCATATGTAGTATTTATAGTTATTGCCTATACTCTATTAGTACTTCACACCTCTAAAGCATCAGATATACAGTAGCATTAAGATAACAAAAATTGAAATAGTAAAGTAATAAAACCAAAAATAAACCCTGCAGAGTTTTTTCTGAGAATAATCAACTGGTTATAGATATTGATGGTACAACTACTACTGTATAAGCTTGTCTAACTCCTCACCCACTTTTCTAGATGAATAAGACTACAGATGTATGAATATATGCACATGTATGTACGAAAAAATGCAGATGCACTCACACACACAGACACACAAGAGATTTCTTTGATCCAGCTTCCCCAAGTCTCTCAGCTAACTGGCAAATACATCTCAAAGTAGTTAAAACAAGCAAAGACAATGTATTATATTTATCCACGTTTTCTACTTTTCCAGTTTTGCCTCGCACAAATCAGAGTGTTTGGCAATGTTCTCGCACCGTGTGAACCGCTGGAGTTCTCTGTATTACACATTAAATCACAGAGTTTTACCAAAGAAGTTGCAATATCAGCTGCTTTCCTGCATTGTTTGTATTTAAGGAGAGCGTTCATCAGCGATAGATAAGGTCAGTTTGTGCTGCTGTTGTCACTGCCCAGAGACTGAGAGTGCAGTGATTTCTCAGAAATTCTTTCTGCTTCTTGCTGATCCATCACCCGGAAAATGAACTCTGGCAAAAGCAGTCACCAGAGTGGCACAACCAGTGTGGATTCTAGGCACGTGTGAGAGAGACTTTTGATCTCAAAACTGCACAATTGTCTGGTTTACTCTATTTACTCTTAATGAAAACTGTTGTGGAATTTTCTGCCTGGGCACCCAGGTACCATGGAAATGAGCACTGCCTATGCCTAGCTAGGTTACACAGGCATAGTGAGTTAAGAGTGTAACGTTCAACTCTACGGCTGAATCAACATTAGTTTCTATAATGTAGAATTACAGAAAATGCTTGGAATAAAACCCTATGTAAAATCAGAAGGAAGTATCAGTGTGCCGGCAATGATAGGTATCTGAGAAAGACAGAAACAGCAGAACATGCATGGCTTGAAGGCAACCTCTTTCCCAAAGAGCTGGTGTTTTCACAAGACAAAAGGATCTTTAAAGACTCAAGAAACACTATAAAAAGCCTCCTGAGCTAATGACTTGAGTTCTTAAGTTGTGTCTGTGGTGAAAACGCTCTTCTGATCAGCTAGCTGGGTGAAGAGACTTGTCTTTACTTATATAGGTGACAGCCTACTAGCAGATCCGTGTAACTAAAATATTGTAAAAACATTATGCTTATAGCCTTTGCTCACAGTTCGCCCACCTGCAATCATTAATTCCAGGTCTAACCCAGAATCCTTTGTATGAGAAGTAAAAACTGGTAGAGATGTGCATTAATGAAGGCCTGTGAAATTCAGAATCATTGCCAGGTTATGTTTTCTTCTTTTTTATACGTTTTTTAAGTCACCTCAGTGTATTCTAAACACCTCTGCAGTGCAAGATACATTATGGGATTCCTGTCTCAAGGAGCTTGAAATCTAATTTCAAACACAAAATAATAGATAAGGTTTCAAAACAGACAAGCCTGTGGGAAAGCACTTAAGTGTGTGCAAGCAAATGAAAAAGGAGTTGATTTTTATATACCAGAGACTGGATTATGGATTTAAAGGAACTTTCCCAAATGTCTGTTACATGAAAATGGAAACCATAGAACAGTGGTCTCTCTCAGTAGAAAACATGGTATCCTGTTTTCATTGCAGTTTTAAATCTAGAGAAAGCAGCTAGTATATTCCATCCTGGGACAGCCTTTACTCAAGATTTGTTGCATACAAATACATGTTGTTGCATACAACATAAGAAACTTAACTTGGGGTGCTGTTTTTTTTTTTATTCATACCTAGAGGCAAAAGAGATTGTAACAGCTGTCTCTCATATTTCACTATTGTATGTCTGTCTTTCAATTACTGTTTTGTCTAGATTTCCCTTTAACAGGATTTAGATTACCAAACAAGACTAATGGCTTCACTAAGGAAAAAATCAAGACATTTACAGAAGTCTATGTATTTATACTGATGCTCAGCCTGGTGCACTGCCACTAAACAGCACGACTAAATTCAGTCTGGGATGTCAGATTTACAATTTATGCAGGTGGGAAGGAACATCTATATTAAGGGGGAAAAATGCTGAGAGAGGGAGGAGAAACCAACAAGTGAAACAGGGTATCATAGATGAATCAGCTCTAAGCTCTGCATATTTTTGTCTCCTCCTTCCTGGTCCTTCCTACTGCTCTTTTGGGCAATCATTTTATGCCCTGTATTTGATGCAAGTGTCCCTTCGGCACAACTATGTGTCAGGAAAGTGGCTGTCCCACAATATAACCAGCAAGGATCAATATGGTATCTATCTCAGCTTGGTGACAAACTGTTTTTCCTTGAATGGAGTTGCTAAAATGTACTCAGTAAACTTATCTGAACGGCTGTCAGGGCTGACAATCACTAAATTCAGAAGAGCCTTGGACTTTGTGAGAATCTTTTTGCTTGACAACTGTACTAAGTCATAATTAAAGGAAATGAGGAGGCTCAGCACATGAAGCAGAGTGGGAGGAAACTGCTGGCATGATTAACAGCTGGTAAAAATATGAATTGGAAATAATTGCACTGTTCCCTATGTTCATGGCCTCTGTTCATGCTATGCTCTTCTTTTCATGACAGAAAGAGAAGAGGCTAACTAACTCACCAGCTAGCCTGAGATCTGTAGGAATTCATATTGTGGACTCTGATCAAGAGGAAGCACTCCCTAATGGTTGTAGCAGGGAAACAGCAAACGAGTACCCCTCACTACAATGTCAGGTCAGGGATTTACGATCCATAGCTGTAGGACAGTTTAAATTCTCTGCAGGATACAAGCTCAGAAGTGGTGAAGCTATGCCTCATCTGATAGATTCAAGAGTGAAACTCAAAATAAACTTGCATATCTGACTACTAAACTGGTCCCTGTAGTCAGGTAGAGGATCTTGTATGACTGTAATTTGACTGCAGATGGAAAGTTACAGGCTTATAATTTATTGATGTAAGTTTTATTTGCCAAAACATAGTTTTATTTTAAACACCCACCCTTGAAATGCCCTGTTTGGTGAATCTGGGTACATACCTCTACATTTAAATGGGTTTCTTAGCCTGTCGGATGCTACTGGCAGGACAGTGATTTGGCTACGGAGATTATTCATTCTCCTACAATTATTAATCAGCTAATAACCACCTCAAAACTTCCTATAAGCCTCAGCAAACCATGAAGTTGTCTTCACCTGTCAAGTGGGACTTCTGAATAAACATGACTGTGTCCTCCTCATGGCTCAGAGTGGAAGTTAGGACAATACTGGAGAATGACATACAGAAAGAGGAGGCAGCGCAGAGGATAGTCAAATTGAAACTTAACACTCAAAATGCCATGCTATATTCAAATATTACAGTTGACATCAAGGTATACTTTTCTACTCTAAAGGTAGAAGGCATTTTAAAGGTGGAAGGCTTTTCTTGCAAAGCATGGCAAGTGAAAAAACCCTGCAGGACTGAGGACAACAGGAGTTTCTACTCCACAGTGGAAAGAAGCTGGAAAGAAAGAGAAAATGAAAGGTTAGAGGGGGGAAAGTGAGGAAAAATAGGCAGGAAAAAAGAGACATGGAGAACGAGAATAAATAAAAAGGGCGGTACAGATCCTTAAGAAAGAGATGGAAGAGGCATTAAAAAGGCAAACAGCCAACAGAATTTCCCTGAAGAAAACTGAGCTATTTTCTGTTTCTTTCAAAAAGTGGAACTTCAATAAGCAAAAAGTTGCTCAGAATCTCAGATTTTGTATCTCAGCCAAAATAAAGAGAAAACTGAGAAGCTGTGGCAAAAAACAGATACAGGAAGCCAAAAATCCCAAAGAAGCTTAGTTGTGGAGAAGCTGTAGCAAAATGAAATGTTCATGCAAGTATGCTTTCTATTAAATCAGTTTGAAGGAAATCACTCACACAAATGGGGCAAAAAAGGATAGCCAAGGACTTGGGAATAGCGCTAGAAGTGGAGAAACAGTAGTCATAATCAGCTAATTCAAAAAATTATTTACTGTTATTTCCCTCCAAAGTGTTGTTTTTCCTGAACACGAAAGGCCCAAAGCATATCAAATATATTACAAACTACAGTTAATTAATTTAACACCTCTGCTAGAGAAACCAGTCCATTTTTCTCTGTGTCAGGTGGCCTCTCCAGTAGCATCCTCAGTCTTGGCACTCTGCCTGGTCATTCCTTAGCCTCTTGGAAATGTAAGGCAGGTGCTACTCCACGTTGAATCTGTCTTATCTGTGTGTAAATAAGTAAAGGATCAGAGGCAACAAATGAACCAAGAATGAAGCTGTGTTTGATAAAGTCATATCTGGACAGTTTTTCATCTTTAGAATCTCTTGCAAAATGCATTCATCTAAGAATGGAAACATGCGTGCAGAGCTGCTGCAGTTGCACTGTTGGGCAAATTTACAGATCGCAGCTGACATATTTATTCTTCTTCCCATATACATAAATACTATCGGATAAGAGATGGGAGAGAGATCCTATAGTAAAATCTCCATTATCAAAGGTAATGGGCAAACTTGTGAGATGAGAAGCCTGTACAAGTACTACTGGGTACACCTGAGAGCACAATATAATATACCCAATGTCAGTGTCCAGTGCAAGTCTGAGTTCAGCTGAGCTTATTATCTGGCCATATCAGAGCTAGGTTGGCTCTTGCAGTCACACTAGCGTTCCCCAGTCTTCCAGAGGGAGGATTCATTAACCCAGTGTGGTGCTAGCCTGGTGCTAGTCTGCAGCTACATCATGGCTTGAACGAACAAGCCCTGGAACCAGGAGCATGGAGCTGCAGGTGCAGAGGCAGTGGTTCTGCATGGCATTAGCTCAGATTCAGCTTGCGCAGAGCTGCTGTGCACAGCTGTACTCCATCTTACTTCTTGTGGCTCTGGAAGTTGTCCATGCACAGTATTCCTGACAGACCACCTGGTCCTGCCAGTGTGGCACAGGCACTGAGATATTTTGAATCTCACAGGGTTTATAGTGGGGGCTCCATGCAACACAGAACAGCTCTGTGATTTCCAAGCCTGTACGTGGTAT
Organism: Nyctibius grandis; assembly: GCF_013368605.1. Taxonomy (NCBI): domain Eukaryota; kingdom Metazoa; phylum Chordata; class Aves; order Nyctibiiformes; family Nyctibiidae; genus Nyctibius; species Nyctibius grandis. The sequence goes on from NC_090658.1 coordinate 34,506,766, forward strand.
GTCCATGTTCTCCACCACTGCACCTAAGCTTTAATATAAAGTGTATCAGAACCAACTACCTCTGCAGCCACACTAGAGATAAACCACAATTTGAATAATCCAATCCCAGAAAACAGAGAGGTAATTGTATAGTAATGTCCATGGCATTAATTTCTGCAAATTACAGCTCTGCAAAGCTCGGACAACTACAAAATGGAGGTGCAGGAGAAGAAGATGGATTGCAAAGGTGTCTTGAGCTGAGCATGGAAAAGTGCTTGTCTTCTACACTGTCATGGTAAATCAGATACATTGGCTATCAGTATTTTTGGTGGAAAAATAGGATGAGCTGCTTAGATCAACTGAAATGTATATGCAAAAGGAGAGGCAGCTAAATGAAAAGCCCTTGAAGAGAATCCCGAGTACTCAAATATTTAGAGAGAACCAAAGCAGGTTTTATTTGCCTCCTGGATACATTCATCTCCCTGGGAGAACACGGAAAACTGCAGGGAACAGTGGTAATCTGAAACATTCCCCTTCTTGGCTAACGGGGGAGGAAGGAAAATTCCATTAAAACTGATATCTAACCAACCACTAAAATCAGCTCGTCATTCTAAAGACTTTGAAGGAGAGCTGTATTTTCACTACAACAGCACTAATAGACTATCCTGATTCTCTAATGGATAAAGGAAAACTGAACACTAGCATCCCTTCCCCCAAAATTACTTAATTTTTTCATCCCTTTGATATATCCTAGAGAAAGGACCCAAAGAAGATCTTAGTGGGTGATGAGTTAAAACAAGTAGCTCTCAGACAAAGCAAACAATCCAAAATATTATGGATTTCAAGTTCTAGATGATCTTGGAAAAAAACAGAAACTGAAGTTAAAAGTGTGGGGTTTTTTCCCTAATAAAGGACTACTCTGGTTTCATAGAGCTTGAATGTAGAGCACAATTCTCTTTCCTCCTTTGGACTCAGGATGAGCTAGTGCAAAAGACTTTTAAGTGTCCAACTTCAGGCACGTCAGTCCAACATTACAGTTGCAGAAAACAAAAGAAAAATCAGCCTCTTTTTCCAATGCCTGTCCAATCCTGGGAACACAAAAAGCCACTGGAAGACTTCATTTTACCTTTTAAAGGATATCCAGAATTATAATTTCCAGAGTGATGAAAGAGGAACCAGACACAACAGGTATAGGACGTCATCTAGAAGGCACCAAGGATAGATACCTAACTCATAGAATTAGCTCTGGGTTCACACTGAGCACTGCAGTCATAAATTCATTAAAATGTTGTGGTTGAGATGGGGCCTCTAATTTTTTAAAAAATAAACAGTTATAGCACTTGTCTAGAAACCTGGATAGCCGAGCTCTAGCTTCTCCATCTAAAGGACCCTCACAGTTATCTTCCAGGAGGGTGCCATACGATGACATAAAGAAAGCTGTAGGAAGAAGGCACCCTTCTGTGGCCTGTTAAAGCTTGGCGGCTGTGCAGCTAATAACATAAGGTATATGCAGCAATTAAGCAAGAGGGAGACAGCGGTTTTAATAAAAGCGATTAGTGCATGCCCTGGGAATGATGGGATTTTATGCCCTGGGATTTTATACCTTCCTCTGATTTATCTGGTGGTGGCAATTGCCAATGTGTGACCAATACCGTTAAGCTAAGCCAACACATTGTTCTGCAGTTCAGTGAGAATGGGGGGCCGAGCTCACATGAACCAGTCTGCTCTGATGCAGCAATTGCACGTTTCTAAGATGTCCTCCTGAAGCAATACTCCATGAGTCACAGCCTTTCACTCTGTCTCAGTTTCCTCATATTGAAAAATGAAAATAATGGCTCCAGCCTACCTCACTGGGGTTTCTGAGGCTGAATTAGCAATTATGATTAAGGGAGTGGAACATCTCCCTTATGAGGAGAGGCTGAGGGAGCTGGGTCTCTTTAGCTTGGAGAAGAGGAGACTGAGGGGTGACCTCATTAATGTTTACAAATATGTAAAGGGCAAGTGTCATGAGGATGGAGCCAGGCTCTTCTCAGTGACATCCCTTGACAGGACAAGGGGCAATGGGTGCAAGCTGGAACACAGGAGGTTCCACTTAAATATGAGGAAAAACTTCTTTACGGTGAGGGTGACCGAACACTGGAACAGGCTGCCCAGAGAGGTTGTGGAGTCTCCTTCTCTGGAGACATTCAAAACCCGCCTGGACGCGTTCCTGTGTGATATGGTCTAGGCAATCCTGCCCCGGCAGGGGGATTGGACTAGATGATCTTTCGAGGTCCCTTCCAATCCCTAACATTCTGTGATTCTGTGTGAACTGTTATAAGATGTCTGGAGAGCTGGCAGAGAATAGTATTATAATCCATTTTCTGCTGTCTTAAATACTGGATTTGAGTAACTCGGTGTGCATATGTTCTGTTGCCCTGCTTCAGAGAGATAAAAGGGAGAAGAGCAAGTCAGATACAGAGTAAGAAATTCTCCTTTATTACTATATAATGAAGAGTAAAGGCACATTGATTCTTTTGACACTTTCTTCTGATTCCCACATTCTAACACAGTTGTGGGTTAGAGACTAAGATTTTGATTGGTACCTCTGTGCCAGTACTTCCCGTCCATGAAGAATCAATTGTTTTTACTTAACGTGAAGCAATAAACAATATGAGCCAAACATTTCACCTTTCTGGATAAGGATACAGAATGAATGTTAATAGAAAAGTCCTGTTTAAAAGTCCCCAGCTTCAGTGAATACCCATTTGCTCTGTTATGTTTGTGACGACAAAAAGATGATTCAGGAACTGGTAGAAAAGTATGAGTCTTCCTTGGAGGATGCAAAAGCCAAGTGTGCTCCGAGGGCTGGCAGGAGTGGACCAGAGACACCATTGGCAAGATTCCTACTGATCAGTATCTACTTCATCTAGCTGCCAAGGCTGCTGGAGGCTTCAGGTTTCCTGCAAAGGTCAGATAAGTTATTTTCCTTTTCTGGGTGAGGGTGATGGGGGTAGTCACTAATCATCCCTCCTGGGTAGCCAACTGCCTTCACAGCAAGGTCCTATGCACTGGGATCATAGCCAGGCATGGTTAGCATGAAACAGGTTTCAAATCACGAAGGTTAGGAAGTACAGTAAGCAACAAGCTAATCACGTTTCTTTAATAAGAAAAGCACCATGTCATACCCAGTCCCATAGCAGTTCTCTCTCCAGACTGCCTGAAAGCTTCAGCTCCTTATAAAAGCTCTGGAAGAGTAAGTCTTATCTTGGCCACCATCCAATGTGACAGTGACACTGATATAGATGTAGACTAGGTTGTCCTTCTGAGCTTCTCGGATTTATACACTTTCCCCTTTTTCCCATGTCCTCCTCAAGCCCCTTCCTTGGAGTGAAACCAAGTCATGTTCCACCCTCCTCGAGCACACAGGCTTCATTGTTGGCCAGCTTATGGCCAGCAACAAGGGTGTTCTTACATGTCAGTCCCTGATACTGACATTACTGTGTCTTATAGCAAATACTTCACGTTCCCAAGTCACCCAGGGTTTTAATAAGCCATATTTAAAGTAACTCACCAGCATCAAAATCCCTGTTATTATTTCAGCTGTGTCTCTGAGATAAGGCAGGTGGTAAACAGATCCAGCCAGACAGCAGATTTGCCTGCAAAATGTTGGCTTGTTCTTTTGGAAATTTTAGAGAGCGCTTGCTTGACTTGCCCTTTCGAAAAGCTTTGTTCTGTTAGAGCTTCCTATTTCCTGCCCACAGCTTCATGTCATCTACTGGAAGCAGCTGACAAAATCATCACATTCACTTTTTCCATAAATAAAATGTTTGATGTTCTGCTTGTCCTTTATGTTGATCTGCAGCATGTACCCTTACAAATGGTTTTTGTGGGTACAGAGGAGAACAGTGACAGTATGCCCAGCCTGCCACTCTCAATCTCCAAAAGCTATCTGCAACAAGTTATTTACCCACTGAGTTTAAATTTTGTTTCTGAGCAGATACCAGTTTCTATAAGTGGATCTCACACCCAGACCTACTCACTATTTTGTGTAAAGAAATTTTAGCAGAGGGGCTGTACTCATAGCCATCACCGGTTGGCACTGTAATGTTTGCAATCTAAAATCAGATAGATATGGGCTTGTTCCATGAGGTCATATAGCTGTTGGAAAATAGCTAGTATCTAATATAATCAGCTGTCACAAACTAATCATTAGCAAATAGTATAAGCATGATTTAACTATCCATCCCAAGTGCAGAATGCTCTTTGCTCCTCAGATGTGTAAGTAAGTTAGGGCAAAACAGCCACATTCCCTGTCAGCTGCCATCTGTCAGATAGTTTTGTAATGTGGAATTTTCAAAACAATTATTTTTCTCCACTTTTCTTTTAAAAAGGCCATTCTGCAGTGAGAGACAAGAGACACTGATCTAATTCCTTATGAGTAGACCTCGCATGGTAGAAAGACCTTTGTGAGTGGTTACACTCCAATACCACTCAGTGGAGATTAAGATGCTCCTTTTCTGCCAGCTTCTTTGCTAATGCCATTCCCGACATGGTGAGAGGCTCGAGGTGGTGGTGTTTCCAAAGCTGCTTTTCCTAGCGTGAGAGCAATACCTTAGAAAATACACTTTATTGTTATGCTTGTAATGCTCTTTCTTGTTGGGAAAGGTGTTGAAAGCAGCAGCAGATTTTGTTTTCTGATTCAGTCTCTTAACTGGAGTGAATTCTTGGCAAAAAGAAAGGCTTCCAATGTTGGTATTTGGATGGAGATTTCTGAAAGATGGGACTGCTTGTAAATAGACAGACACATTTTTCTGCTATTGTGAAGTATTTTGAATGTGTTTGGTGCATTTCAAACATCCTCTGTTCTTCTCTATTTAGCACTGTTGTACTCAGAACCCTCTGCATAGTATTAATTATCAAATTCGACAATACTTCACAATGTAGCCAGAAAAGGTTTGGGAGGTGTTCCTCTTCCTTATATAGAGCTTAAGCCCAGAAAGCAGCAAAGCTTCCCATTCATGTAATAGCTACAGTGTGAAAGAGTATCGCAGAAATCCTGATAGATGGGAGTCCAGGAATAATATCAATTCCAGATGCTTCGAGAATGAATTAATAAGAGTATCACCATAAGGATTTAGGCTGCTTTAGGGGATGGTTTATTGGGTTTCACCTGTGCATTTTACTACAGAAGTCTTGACCAATGGGGCCTTTCTTCTCCCTCTCCCCGCTGTTCACTGATCCTGCTGTGGTGGGATGACTTGGCATTAGGGGCTGGATTGTCACCTGGGGTTTCCGCTGAGCCGGTAAAACCACACCACTACAAACTATTCAGGAGCCAGCAGTGGTCTGTTCCTCAGAAACATTGGTATTTGAAAAATGAATGAGTTATAGATAAAAGAGAGGATGTTACCTCTTCTAAGTAAATTATTTAAACTTGCAACGTGTTTCTATCTTTTCCATATGAAAAATTAATGTACCACAGGCCCTTTTGCATTTTCATGGTAAAACAAATCTTTTTATAGGCTTTCCCCTCTTAAGGAACAGAGAAAAGGGCTTTTGGTAGCCAGTGTTAGAAATTTTAGCTATCAATCCTCCTGTCCTCCCTCCCCGCCCCCCACCCCCCCACCTCCCCCCTGCCTCTACCCCAAAGGGGACAACTCTACTAATGAGCATCTAAGTATTAACATAACAGAGCAGGCCCATTTGTCTCCAGAGCACCCTGTGCTACTGAGAAAGAAAAGCTGAGTCAAAATTGCTGCTCTTAACATTTGTAAAGAACAAAATGAGGATTTTTTTCCATGTGCCACATGGATCTTGCACTTGCCCTTAGACTGATGCTTGATAAAAATCACGGTCAAAATCTTCAGTCTGGGTGCATAAACTAGGCTTTTATTTTCAAATCCCTGCACTACCTGAACAAAACCAACCTAATTTTAGCAGTGCTAGGCAAATACCCCTCCAATTCATTTCACTGGCAGTTAAGAAATCTCAGCACCTCTGAAAATCAAATAGTGCTTAAATTTACAGTTCCTCTATTTGAAAATATCTCCCTGAGTCTCCATCTATTTAAATGGAGAAATGCAAAGCCAAGGACACACAGTGATCTGGGCAGTTAATAATGTTTTTGGCAATGTAACAAATCAATGAAATGCTTGGGAATAATGGCATCAATTCAGATTTAACAGTTTCATGACAGTGTCACTTTCCCACAGATGGATGTTGGGATTTTTCCCCATGTACTTCTGTATGCATCAGTTGTGGCAGGTCACAGTCGTGTCCCTCCCTCCACCCCCATCTTCACTTTTAATTCTTCTTATGAACAAGCAAGCAGCCTAGGCATATTACTTACTGCCCGTTCTGTAAAGGTTTAGAGATCCTGCATAGCATCTCCGACTTCCTGGACACATGGTGTTAGGGAAAGGCAGAAGCAAAGACAATTCCAGATTTCCCTGAATTGGTCTCAGTCATTACTGAGCAATGCCATAGATTTTTAGTGAACTGAAACGGCAAACTGTCTAATCCTTCTAGGACAGCCACACAGAGCTCATCATTGCAAGTAGGAACTGATTCTCCTTTCCCATGCGACCTGCAATTAGCATGTCTGACTACTTCCATGTAAAGCATTAATATTTCTAGCCCTGGAAGTGCCTGTGTCTGGAGTCTTACTGCATCTGCCCTGAGCAGCGGTAGGTTTCTCTTCCACATCCTCTGTGCTGGGTGGCTGTCTGGGAGCAAAGCTGTAGTGTTTGATCTTCTACAAGACTGCTCTCTTGCGCATTCCCACATGTTTATGGGCTCATCTTTCAGGGCCTTCTGCTTCCTCTCGTTACTTATTTATTGCGTTTAGCTGTTTATTTGGCTGAGAGTGCACTTTCTGTCCTTGTACACCTTGTCCCCTCCAATGCGCCTCATACATTTTAAAGACAATTTTATTAAAAAATAAAAGCAGGTCAGGTAAATAACAGTTTGTCTGGCCAAGACCTCAAAAGATTTAGCTGAGCTACAGTATGAGCTTCATGCTGTTATGGAAGCTGAGACAACTATTTGGGTTTGCTGCTTTCACATAATTTGTTGCAGAGTATCCCAAGCAAATGCTGCCAAACTGCTGGGCAAGCAAAGAGTGAAGGGAAAGCAATCTACAAACTATTTAATGCCTTCTGATCTCCACACACCCAGCCAGATGGGTAGCAGTGACATATTAAGGTTGACATTGTGAGCTTAATGCCAATCATGTATTTAAGGTTTACTATTTTGTTCTGTGATACTCAGTGAAATACGTCTGAAAGGACCGATTGGGACTTTTTGGGCGCTGGATGAAGTTTTACATAAAAACCTGCTGTGGAAAGTCCTTTTCCCTCTGGAGATGGATGATCTACAGTGGCCATCTATTTCTTTCCTTGGTATTAATACTGTGAAGTGTATATTGAGCATCGCTTTGTGAGAAATCCTTTGATATCTTTGTTAAACATTGTCCTTTGCTATAGTTTTATCTCTAGCAACCAATCTGGTGTGTTTTGTACAGACAGAATAAACGATAAAAACAACTTATTCTATTGAAGGAGACCATTCAAATTTAAAATGAGATTACTTTTTACAAGAAAAGAGGTTTATCTGTCCCAGGGAGAGGTATCTTACTCGGATCAGATATCACCGTGAAAGACTTAACACAGCAGCACGTCTTAGCAGACCTTCGCAAGGCGAGGGCCGGGCGGGCCCAAGGGAATCCCCTGGAGAGGCCATCTCCGACCTGCAGCACTTCCCGCAGTTTCACAGCGGCGCTGGGGCCCTGCCCAGAAACGCCCGGAGAGCCGCTGTCACCGCAGGGCTGCGACCCGCAGCCACCCCGCTCCCCACGGCGCTGGCTCTCCCTCAGGCCGTGCCCCGGCCCCCTCCCCGGCTCCGCCCGGAGCAGCGCTCCGTCTTCTGGGCTCCGACCCCTCTCCCGCAGCATTCGCCGCACGCTTTCCTCCAGGGCCCGCACCCCTTCCAGCGGCCGCACCCCGATCGCTTCCACCTCCCCCGGCAGACGCCCTACGGCCGCCGCCCCCTCAGAGGGGCTCCCGCGGGCCCCCGGCCTTGCCCGGCACCTCCCCTCTGCTCCGCTCCGCCACCCACAGGCCCACGCGGACGCTGCTCGCGGCAGCTCCAACGGCCGTTTGACGGTCGCCCCAACGGGTCGAGCCGCGCCCGTGGCGGGGCAGGGCGGAGGGGCTGCCCGCCGCCGGGGCTGCAGCTGCGGAGCCGGGGACAGCGGCGCCGGCGATGCCCTTAGCGCGGCCCCGGCAGAGGGAGCCGGAGACCGCCGGCCGCGCGGCCGAGGTAAGGCGGGGCCGCCCGGCTGAGGAGGAGGTGGAGGTAGTGATGGTGGCGGTGCCGCCGCCGGGGCTCCTTTTTGCCTTGTTTTAACTCCGTTGGGTAAATTAGCGACTTTCCTTTCCGTAGCCTGAGCAGCTCCGCCACGGCGGCAGTAGGCAGGCACGCCGCCATCGGTCGCTGTCACTGCCACGGCCTGTGCCTGTTGCTTAGCGCACCATCCCTGTCGATGCTTTCCCAGCCGGGTACTTGCACCCATACCCAAGGACTGCACCACACTGGGGAGAAACAAGACCTAAAAGTAACGTGTAGGCTGTTGATGTCGTGCTGTAAGTGAAGTTGCCTCCGGGGTGGTTCATCCCCAGCTCCCTCCTGGGCCTGGCCATGCTGCTGGAGCTGCAGCTGTCGGGTGAGGAGCTGCTTAATATGCTGGCGGTGTCCTCCTCCTGCTTCTCGTTTCATTTTGAGTAATCAGTCAGGCTGCTTTGGAGCTACAGCTTACAATCCGTAATTTGTATAATTTAATTTGACAGTAATTCCATTGTCGTTATGTTTATTTACAAGAGATGCCCTGTGATTCGTTCAGTTTTTATCTGTTGTTTTCCTTGCTTTTCCAATCATGGTTTCATAATTTCCCATCTAATTCTTGGGGACTGCCATCCATCGTGGCCCCCAAGGTGGTATTCACAGCTTTGTGCCCCACTCCAGGGAAGAATATGAGTCTGTACAGGACCTGCTCACCCTTGCGTAGGTAAAATTACTATAGTCTTACCTCAAATCCCTTATTTTATTCTAATATTACAAGTTTTTTTTTTTGCTTTCCATCAATTTAATTTTGTACCCTTTTTTCCACAGTTTTCTTTATTTAAAAACCAACTTGCTGTGTTTATGTTCAGGTGCTTGTTAATTTTGAGGAAGGCAAGTAAGTACAGCTTCATTATGTCAGTTTCTAAGAGCTAGATACCAAAACCAGTTCAGCACAATTAAGTATGGCACTTTAATGCCAGAATGCTTTATTTTTTAATCACCTGTCCCTGAATTTGAATCTAAAACCTGTATCAAATCCCACTTGCACTCCTTGAATGAGGTACAGAAAAAGATAGGTATATCAAAATGACATCCAGAACAGTGTTTTCAACAAAGGACAGAGCTAGCCAGTAGGAAACTATGAGTGGAAGGGTTTATCATCCATTCTGTTTCTCTCTAGAGTTCAAGTGTTTAATTCAGAAACACTTGGGATATCATCTGGAGTTCTTCACTGAGCAGAGATGACTATAAAGAGAAGAGAGCTTTTATTTTTTCCTTAACATGTCCTCATTGTAGGAGAAGAGATGGAGGTGTCACGTTGGTATATAACACCTTGTCAGAGAAACCGTGCAGAAAGTGAGAGAATGTTTTCTTTGCAACCTCACAACTTTCAAATTCACGTCTCTCTCTACTCCCAGAAATACTCTAAGCCTATAGCTTACTAGGACAGAGATGGAGTACTTACTACCTGTTTTACTGAAGCTGTAGTATCATGCAGAAAAATAATACATGGGAAAAGGAAATTTGGCTCCGACATGAAGTACTTCAGTCACCTGGGAGTCCAGAGTTCTGATCCCTGCCTCAGGGAACCCAGTTATTTTACCAATTTATAACAGTCTTTGGAGTGATGCTCAAAACTGAATGCTGCTTTCTCCCAGGTGCATGTTTTGAGTCCTCAGGTGTTCTATAAAAGCAGACCATTGCCATCAATAGGCAACAGCTGAGTGAAAGCTGTTGATTAGTAATTTGGGCTCTTGATACATTAATTATCCCTAAGACCCAACTATGTGGCTGTCTTTGTTTTCCTCTTTTAAAAAAATATCAAAGAAATAATGATGCGATCCTCTTTTTCAAGACTTCTTGTAAATGTAAATATTTCTGCATACATCTAAATGGTAAGATGATTTTTTTTTTCAGTGACACAAATGACTGCTTTGGAAGTAAGTGGTATCACAAAAAAATGTTTTAATGTCTAAATCACACCAGTATGTGTAAGCACAGTGAAAATTTCAGGACGGAGATTTTAAAGCTAATGAAAAAAATTATGTAAGCACACACATGTGCTATGTATGCAGATAAAAGCTGCAGAAAGAACTTCTAAAGTGAGATTTACATGTATTAACTTTGTAATTGTATGCACAACAGGCAATTACACTAGAGTTAGTAAAATAATAGTAATAATTTGTACTAGGTAATTGAAATTTATGAAGGCGTTTTGGTGTCTAATAAAGCTGTGATGTCTTCAAGTAGAGCTAATGAGTATGATAGAAGTGACTAGCACGAATAAACTTAATTAATGTTGCATTTGTCAAACAAAGATAGTAAAATGTTTTTTAAAGTGTCTGAATATTAGTATCATCATTATACAAATGGGAAACTGAGGTAGGAATGTAAGTCACATTTTGGTTTCCTTTGCAGCTTAAGTCAGAAATGGGATACTGCAATCTTTCACCTAAACACCCTTTCCTCCTACTCAGTAAAGTCTTGGCTGTTATTTACAAATACTGTGTAAAGTGCTTTGCCATTACTTCCATGCCTGTGGCATGTTCCCCAAACCACTGCTGTGTTTAGCAATTTGAATTCTTTTCTCATGTTTGCACCACTTTAACTGTAACTAGTTGTTACTGTTGAGCTCAGGTGTGTATCTGTTACTCTGAAGAAGCAAGCTGATTGCTCCTGGATCAGGGTGTCACTGTCTGTGCCTTTGAGGTCTGTGAAGAAAGAAATGAGATCTCTGAATGTGAGAATGTTTTTGTTTGAGCATGGCTTACTTTTTAAAGTACTGTTTCTATGCTTAGGGTTTACATTAAGGTTACTTTCTTTATCTGAGAGTTTTGATTCTGTATTCTTTCTTTTCTTCCGTACCATGGGATTTATTTCCAAGGTGATAGCAAATGCTTTTTCTCACTAGAAAAGTCTGTGTAATTTGCAAATAAGGTAATCACTATCCAGTTAGAATGGTCCTTGCTTTATGTGTTTTGTAGGGGTTTCACCTGGACAGAGAATTAAGACCTTTGTGCCTGGAAGGGTTCACTTTTCTTTATGTTCTTCTTTTATTGCAATATCTGTCTCCTAAAGAAAGTATGTTTACGGGAGGATAGGATGAAACAGTGTGGAATGGATTCTTTTAGCTCTCTCACTGATCACATTACTTTCTCTTGCTTCAGAAAAGTGCTGGATCATAATGGTGTAGATTGTTGGTGAGGAGTGATTTGGGAGCATGCAATTCGGAAGGACAGGGGAAAACTCCAGGAATAAGGTAGTAGAAGTAGTGCAAGTCATGTTGTTCTTGAGATGTGGTGTTAGTAGTTTGGAGCTCTGCTGTCAGCAATGAGTAAGGACTGCAGGGGGGCACAGAGGTTATAAGTCAAGGTTGACATGTATCGGCAGAATTATGTATTGGTATTTTGAGAACTAGGAACTGTTTTATGGAGTTAGGTTCTCTGTTGCCCTCCTCTCCTGCCCCTTCCTTGCCTCCAGCTGAGCTCCTAATGGAAAGGCTGGGGGGAGGGGAATGGGAAGCAGCAGCAGGATGTTTATTGCTGCTTGGTAGAAATGTAAATTAAGTAACTAATGATGTGCATTGAATAAATGGGTTTGGTTTTCTTGTCTTACTTCTTACTGCAGATTGCTACAAACAGCCTGTGTCTGCCTTTCACTCACACATAAGCATGTGTGAATTTGACCTGTTCCTAGGGAAGTCTCCCCAAACTGAGTCTCTTTTTTGAGCGTCTTCCCCTTCTACAGGAACTAGAAGTTTCTTGAGTCAGCTGTGATGTGGCAAATCTCCACCAGCACTTGTCATCTTTAGGGCTACAATGCAATGTGGGAAAGGTGGGTCTGGTTGCCAGAGCTCTGGGAACCATTCCTTTCTTTTAAAGTAAGAAAGTGGGATTTGAAAGCCTATGAGAGTAGATGGAATGGTGGTGCTCCTCCACCACCCTTTTTATTTCTTGGTAAATTCTGAAATTTCTATGGGTGCAGGGCTGGCTGATGTTCATCTGCTCCAAATCGGCTCCTGACACAGGGAGTGACCTACAGTAAAGGTGCCAGAAAGCTTCACACATGCACCTTTTCCTTAAGCTACATTTCTGGAAGGTGTTTGAGCTGTTATGAAGGCACTGAAATGGGAATGTTCCACATTCTCCTTTAGCAGGAGGAAGTAAAAGGAGGGTATCAGTGGTATTTATCACTAGGCATGATGTATTTAGCAAATGACAGAAAGAGGAAGCAAAAGGGGAGATGGCCTTAGGTGAGATCTACTCTGATCTAGCCACCGGTGCTGAGGAGCCAAGAGAATAATTGGACTGACACAAGCAGTAAAAATGAGTGAAGCTACATGGCATGCCAATTGACCTTGGAATTTAACCTAGGACTTTGCCAGTTTAACCTAGGAATGAGGAAGGAGTGGTTCAGTTCTTTCTCAAAACTGAAGGAGCCATCAAAGTCCCTTTCCATACAGTGAGAAATATAGGTCACTAGTTTGCGTTGTAAGAGGACATAATGCTTGCTTCAGATGCTTTAGGTTTAATATAAGATGGTGTTGTGACCCAATCCCAAAGTGTGGTCTCACGATTGAGTTATCTCACACAGCCCTTTTAGAGGGTGAGGCTCAGATAGCTTTCTGATTGTTATCTACTGCAGGATCGCTCTTATCATATAGGATTCTGGGTTTTTTTGCTGAATAATCCAGCCTGTTTCCAGCCTAACTTCACCAGCCAAGCTCAAGTCTTCCTTGCTCACGTACACAGGAAACTGGGGCAGTATTTTAAGACTGGGAGCTGTCTGCTGAAATCTGCTTGGCTTCATTCAGTACAAAGACTTGCAAAATACAGTACAAAGCCTTGTCTGTGGCCTGCAATTTCTTTCTTCAGCAGGTAATAAAGAAGATGGGTGACTGCTTTGAGGGAGTGCTGCAAAAACATTTTGCTTGATTGTTGTTGTTTTTAAATCCTTTCTCTCCACTTCCTTGTTTTATCTTCTTTCCATGCTTGTTTTGCCCCTGTGCACAGGCTGACCCTGAGAATTAGGGGTTGTCTGCTAGGGTGATAAGTTCAGCTCCTTCCCAAGCCACTCTCTTAATCCTCACTGTCTCTGTGAGGATCATTCAAGCAGGAGGGTGTAAAGAGAAATACTGGTGAGAAGGTGTGAAGAAGAGAAGAAAGACTTGCAATAACAAAGATGGTTTTGCTTTGGCACAAAGAGTTATGATCTCTTTCTGCTTGTTTCATTTCTTCATAAACATCTTGATCCCTGAACTGTATATTCTCTGGACAGCATGTCACTTAATTATTTTTCACTGGATTGGAAAAACTATAATTCCACTAAATTAAAAATAGAGCTGCAAATGGGCTTGGTTTGATCTCTGTGGCGTCTGAGGCAGAGGAACAAGATTAATTCCCGCAATTAGATGTTAATTGATGTCTGAGCATGTCTATTCCTAGAAACAGCAAGACCACATATAGCATAACTAGCACCATTAAAACAGCATCATCTACCCTCTGTGCTCAGCAAGCACAGAACTGGAGGAGGGGGGAACTTACTAGGGACCCGCATTTAAGTAGAGCAGTGGGGGATGCTGTGAAATGAGCAGAAACTTGTGATGGGGCAGAGGGAGTGCAGCCTCTTTGGATGGTTATGATCTGGTGGTTAAATGCACGGAGTATTACAGAACTGTGGTTTTGTTTGTTAAACGTGCATCCACTTTATTTTCATTTCATTGCTGGTCAAATCTGCTTGAGATTCACATCATAAGCAACTGTCAAGCTTTAAAGCTGGGCTGGCTATTAAAGGGATGGCAGGTGCTCTCTATTAACCCTTTCCTGCCCCCAGAAGGGGAAGGAAAAGAGAAAAAGGAGAGAGACTTATGGGTTGGAAAGTTAAAACAGTTTTAATAAATTATAACAATGAAAAGGAGTATAATCGTAATAATGGAAATAACTAAATACATACAAATGCATACAGAACCAAGATCGAGCTCCCCCGATGTCGGTCACATCACCACTGGTGCTGCAGGGCAGGCTCCGGGGAGTCACAGACTGGTCTCAGTGGCAGATGGGAACTGGATTCAGGAATGCATGGATTGGGATCGAAAGCAGGAGAAAAATGGACAGAGTCCTCTTCGGATGCTGGCCATAGAAAAAGAGAGGGTGACTCTCGTGATCCCTCAGCTTTAAACTGGGAGTGACATGTATGGGATGGAATACTTCGTTGGTCAATGTTGGGTCACCTGTCCTGTCCGCTCCTCCCTGCAAGTGCAACTCTTTTACGGCCTTTCACTTGTGGATCATGAGGAATTTAGCAGTGACCTTGGTTTCTGTAGGAATAAGTCTAAGCAAGAGCCTTTCTGCATACCATTCCTATCGTTACCTTAGTAATAACTATGAACTTTGAGCATTATCAATCCTACAAGCAGACACTGTCTGAAAAACATGTAGTCAGCTTCGGAAAGTGCAATTACTTACAGGAAACTTAACTGAAAGGAAAAAATCACTGAAAGGAAAATTGGTTCTGTTCTAGTCCAAACCAGAACAGCAACTAAAAAGGTTTATTACAAACTGATGAAATATCTGATAAAGAAAAAAAGAAAAAAAAAAACCCAGAATTTTTCTTTGGCCTTTGGAAAACCATATACTAACAGTTTCGATTAAATGGAATAAGAGGTCACTGAATCTGGTCTTTTACCTGCTGTGTGTAACAGCTTCAGCTACATCCATTTCAATAATGAAATTCTGTTTCTGTGCTGCCTGTGCCTTATATAAAGCACTGTGCACTGTATATATTTCATTTTGTTTCCATTTTACAATACAGTAAAAATCTTTTTCAACTAGAATAGATGCTAGCCTTGGATACTGAAATGCTGAATAGAATAATAAATCCTTTGCATCACTAGCTTGACTTTCATCCAAGAGTCTCAAAGAGCTTTATAAACATCAAGTAATCTTTCCAGCATGCCCATCACAACTGGAGAGTATTACCACTGTTCTGCAGCTATTATTATTAATTTGTATCATTGCATCTAAGAGCTCCAATCAGACTCAAGACTCTACTGTGTATATAATGAAAAGTTAAGACCTGTCCCAAAGACTTTTGAACAATTATAGAAAAATAAGAGAGGGACACAACAGGCCAGAGGAACATAGGATAACAGTAGAACAGGGCGAGGGCAGGGGGGAGGAGTTGCAACTTGGGAAGTGACCAGTGTTAGAACAGGATGGTTTGTCCAACCATTGTCATGTATCTTGTGGGCAGTGCAGTGAAGATGAGACCGAAGAATTTTTTCAGTGGCTCTTTAGATTTTTCTGTGTGACTGCTTCCATGTTTAAAGGGCAGCACAGGAAGTGTATGCCTGAGGCACACTTAGCTTGGTGAGCAATTAAGTTTGCCTCAATATTAGGAGAAAAATTTGTAGAGTGGAGGTATGTGAACTGTGAAGGAGTAAAGACCGTTGCTTTATGTATGGTAGTAATGCAAATAGAACCAGCGGGCTGAGGAAAACAGAGTGGCCAGCCCCTTGCCCTAGCAGAGCTCTCAACAAACTGAACGTGGATAGTGGGTGTTCTGACAAGCTCACTGTACCTGCAGCCTGTGATGATCTCAATTTTGTATTCCTGTTTTCAGACATGCTTTGTGAGGAATTTTCAGCAGAAAAAGGGAAGTACTAAGACTGTACCACCATATGTAGAATATTGTATACAGCCTGGTCATCTGCGTTCAAACCAATTAAACTGCAGCAGGTGTGAAGAGAGCTCTTCTGATGATTCAACAACTGCAGAAGCAATTTTAGGAAGCAATGTCTGGCATGTTTAGGCTGTGCAGTGATTCTTGAAGTCTTCTGGTGTGTCACTTGGGCTTGCCCTTGCATTCTTTGTGTAGTCTAGTAAGTGGGGCACTGCTTTTGGGGGAAGGAAGAACTTCTGGGTTTTCCTCCTAGCCCAGTGGCAGTTAACACCTGCAATAGCAGGGAGAGTGCTTAGCTCAGAGCACCCCCTACACTGACAGTTAAGGGGGGATGAGGTACATCTGAGCCATCCATGCTCTGCATGAGTTCTTTACTTGGTAAGCTGATAAATAAATGGAATGTCTCTCATTTTACAGCTCCTCTACTGCAGAGTTAGACTGCAGAGCTAACTGAGGTTATACTTTCCAGCTTGGGTCTCTCAGGATGCAGAATGTGAGGAGCATCTACAGCAGAGTTTTTCAGTTTACCCTGAGAGCTGTTCTCCCACTTCTAAGATGCCCATGCTCATGCCTAGCTCTTATAAAGGGCAGAGATTGCACCTCTGATCGTTCCCAGCTGTTGAGCACAGAAAACACCTGGAACAGCTGAGTGTGTGTGATTCCTGTGTGCAGCTTCTGTTGGCCTAGATTCCTCCTTTTCTAGTTTCACTCTGTGACCCCACCTCTGTTTTTCTCATTTGTTTTCCAGTCACCTGGCTGTTCTTGTTAAAGCTGAAGCAGAATTTGGTTCCAAGTCTAGACAGCAGTTTGCTTTTTGAGTAGATTCTTCTACTGCCTGCTTCCTTTCAGCAGTGTAGACAGGCTCAGGTCCTACCTGATGTAGGAGTACAGATGTGCATAAACCTGTACCTTTGAAAGTACAACTGTCTATAGACTATAAGCACCTGTGTTAAAAAGAAAACTCTCAGAGCCCTCACACTGCTTCTGCCAACCAGACTGTTGGATCCCAGGTATTTCTTAGGTACGTATCATGCTCCTTCTCCCATCCTCCACACCACCCAGGACTCTGACGGTACGTTAGGCTTCCTTTGTGCCATGACTGTAGCTGTGGCCACGGCCACTGCACTCCCACAGTGCCGGTTACAGCTTGTTAGCTCAGGTTCGTTAGCATGGGCCCCTTTGCCATTCCACACCATTACTGCTGGCAAACCTTGCTGCTGAGGCCTGCCTCAGTGCCTGCAGCCTGTGAGTTGGGCAGGACAGGTACCTGCTGAAATCTTTGTGCAGCTCTAGCTCTTCGTGCTCTTCCTTAGCATTGTCAGTGGGCTTAGGTAGCTGCTGTGTCAGAGACCTGGGGTTTGTGAATCCTGGTCTGTGATTCTGTGTTTCACACAAAACGGCTGTGCTTAAGAAATTCCTCTTGTGAAGTCTGTGTTTCTTGTGTTCTGCCATGTTATCCCTGGCTTTAATCTAGAATCCCAGAGACTCTGCAGTCTAGGGACACGTCTTCCAACCCAAGGATCATGGACACAATATAAACATGGGGCTATGCCTTGAATGTAACAGGTCAGGCTGACTTAGAAACGCTTGCTGTTGGTTCATTGATCTTACAGACAGCTATTGGATCTGGCTAGAACTAGCACAGGTGAAGGAGAAGAGGGCTGACGCTGTGGGTGAGTGCCCTTTACCGTCAGCGAATGCTGTATTCCTTTTGCGTGTCTTGTTTGTCCACTCCAGTTCACATCTCCATGTTGTGTTATAATATCTGTATCTCATTCTGACACAGGGAGATTTCACAGCCATTTTAGTGCTAGTCTGTTCACAGAATCAAGTAGTTTGGAAGAGACCTCTGGGATCATTGAGTCCAACCTTTGACCTAACACCACTGTGTCAACTAGACCATGGCACTAAGTGCCACATCTAGTCTTTTCTTAAACACCTCCAGGGATGGTGACTCCACCACCTCCCTGGGTAGCCCAGGGAGTGATCAGTGCAATACCTTGCAGCTGTTGGTCTCTTTGAAGATGTCACTGGAGCTGAGGATCCAGCTCAAAGGCAATCAGCGAAGGCTGCAAAAAAGACACTGACTGCACAGATCGCTATTCAAAAGGCACTTCTCACAGTTTCATCTGCTGGGTTCAGCATCTGTGATTGATTGGCTTGTGCAGTTTGACTCTGTTTCTGGTATTCTGATCTCAGTGGAAATGTATTGGAGAAAACAGAAATGGAACGAATTGGGCACCAAAGCCATCCCCATGCTAACTAATTGTATGTATCTATAAACATTGAACAACCCCACAATTGTTGTTGAAGCTATTGCATCAAACAATCATGAAAATTCTCAAAGCTTGTACATATAAAACATGTTGGCAGCTGGAAAAGGAAGCTGTGAAAAGGGAGAGCTTTTAAAAAACATTTTGATTTACAGGTTCACACATCTCATTTAAAAATAAAACAAAAAAATAGAGCTGTTACACAAACCATCTCCCTCTGATTCCCACTTAGTAAACATGTACCATGTACTTTCTACTTTAAAGAGAAGCCATTCAGAATGAGCCGAGCCACTGCACAGGTTTTGAGGCCATCTGGCACACAGTGCTCAGCTGTCCATCACTTGAGACCCAATGCTACCTCTGGGCTCATGGGATACCTGCTGTTATCTCAGTTTCTCTATTGCTGTCATTTGTTGACATTAAGGAAAGGAGGTTATGGAAGATGTTATTTATGTGACTAAAACAAATGCTACCTTATTGGCAGCTGCCTTCTGTTTAGTTTCTTCTTTGGAAAGGGAAGAATAATATTGTCTTTGCAGCTCTTCATGGCTTATTTTTAAGTTGTGCATCAAATCTGAAAACAAAAATCAAGGTTTAACACTCTGAATTAAATTTAGCTAGCTCGTTGTTCCAAGGTCTTCTGCTCATGCTTGGCTGCAGGAAATCCATTATCTTGGGTGTACTGTAGTAATGAAGATTTCGGGCATGTCAGTTGAGCTGTGCTAGCTAGGACGGTTCTTGTTTTTTAGTATATGCAAACAGCACCAGATGGATGGCTTAGGCAGCAAAGGGTATAGCTGCTTGGTTTGTTCAGATTGTTTCAAGTGCTGTGTGTTGTAGCAGAGTAGCAGTGAGGAAGAGCTGCCCATTTATCTTGTAGCTGCTGCACTCAGGTGAAATACTGTGGAAGTATTTGCACCTTCTCTAAGAAAAAAATAGTCATTCTTTTCAGTTAGGAAAACCTTTTAGAGGGAAAGAGGAGCGACAAGGGTGGGGAAACACCAGCAGGAGAGACAGAGTCCCTCTTTCTGCAAGGACAGTGATGAGGAATGGAGGATTTGCTTTGAAACTCTTTTATTGACTGCCTTGCCAAGCAGATCTCAGTTTTTTATCTATTTGAAGAGAGGGCTTATTTTAGAGCCTAATAAACTAGGTCATATTCTAGTTTAGAGATTGGGAGCTTCTTGGTGTACTTTGATGTGCTCATTTGAAAGAAAAGGTAGGGAGTAGTTCCACATGAATACTCTAGCTGATTCAGGGTCCTGTCACAGCCTATTTTTCATCTCTCCTTTTACATTAATTGGACAAATGGAAAATAATGAAGAGGGTACATAGAACAGGCTACCTGGATCAATAAAAATGTCAGTTTGGCTGCACCAATGTGTTAGACAGAGCTAATGTCATTTGACTAAATAAATGAGTGTGTTTTGTGCAGCATCATGGTTGTCCAGAGTGCTTTAAAAGCAAAGGAGATGGCAGAGCTCATCACTTGCAGGCTAGTGTGGCCTGGTGATCTTAGAGCAGAAGAGACCTTGCCCAGTTTCCAACAGGAAATGGTCTTTATGCGAAAGCATCAGCTATACTGAGGTCAGAGAGTGGGCCATGAGACTCAGCAGGGCAAGGGTGCGCACAGTTTAGCTGCCAAAATGGCAATTCTGCCAAATCTAAGAAATAACACACATTTTTTCTGAAGTCTGGTCAGTGTTGCTGCTGCTGTCCTTGCTGCATGGTGGTAGTGTGTTGATACTGAGGTGTTGAGCACTATGGCTAGCAAATTTGCAGTCAGGAGATCTCCACATTGGACTTGTCCGAGACACAGAGGTTTAGATTGGTGGCAAGGATTCAACCAGACTTATTGTAGACAAGTACAGCCCTAACACTGTTGGCCAGATTTGCAAGCTAGCTTGATCAATGCCTTTGCAAGCCAAGCAATGCACGCTGAGCAATACTCCAGTGAAGTACAGAACTGCTTTTGCATCTGCATGGAGTGGAAGGATGGTCAGTGCAACAACACCTACAAAGCTGTTTGCTGTGCCCTTGGGATGGCTGCTTCTCTCCTGGCATCAGATCCTCTTATTGCTATAAAGAAGTGTTTCTTCTTTTGCTTACTTTATTTCCTGCAGCACTTAAGTAGAATTACTTACACTGAAGCATTTTAACGCAGTTGCATAATTCTATGCATTTAATTTCTGTCTAGAGAACTGTTATTAGCAATATCAAACTAAAAGTTTTTTTGAAGAGTGACATTGTCTGCAGTCTTTGCTGCCTGAAAAGATGGTAGCAAACTCATTTTCATGGCACTTAGTTGTGTTTTAAGATTTCACTATTAACTCAGAAATTTACAGAAGCCTCGTGCAATTTCTCTGGTGCTGCAGCATTGCGAGAGATGTTTTTTTTAAATACCAGTGGAAGGGGATGGAATCTTAATGGTCAAACTGAAGGAGCTGCTAGTTTATCTAGGAACAAGTTTCATTTCAGCCAGATACCAGAAGTCTTCATAGTTGTTTGATACATCTCTTACTTCTTAGCTTTACTGCTCAGCAGCTAAACGCTGGAGGTCAATAAATTTTGTACATTGATCATTAGATAGATATAGATGTGAAACTGGAGTGCTAGCAAAGACCTGATCAATGGAAGAGGCAGCCACGTGAGATGGGGGAGAATTTCTACTTCAAGGCTGTTAAATGAAAGGAAAGTCCTTTAAACTTTGACCTTCAGCTTCTGGGTTTACTTTGTTCATGGTCTCCTTCAGGAGCCACATACTGGCTTTATTTATACTCAGTAAAATAAATACGTGTGTGACCCTTTCTCCTATACACAGGCAGCTTTTTTTTTCCAGTAGAAAAGGTTCTTTATGCTATTCTGAAATTAATACCGACAGACAGACTCTTAATAGTCAGTCTGTATGTAACAATTTTTTACAAGTATTTCAGTGCTTTACAAATATGATTGCATGCTTTGATCCCTTTCCCAAAGGGCAAATACCTCTGGGAGGAAACAGCTGCATTTGCAACACTGCAAGCAAAATCAAACACCCTCTTAGCACAAGAAAGAGAAGAATAGTACTCCAGTTAACGTTAGGAAACTTAAATGGTTTCTAAGAAGTCAGTCTACTGCAGAGCCCAGTCACCCTGGCTAGTGACCTGTCCTTTCAGTAATCGCCCATGTCTATTTGTTTTTCATTTCTTGTGAAAATCAAATACTGAGCCAAAGCATTAGTTCAGCATGGAGTCAGATATATTATGTCATATCTTGGCATTGTGGGGTCACTGATGCAGGGCTTATCTTCAGCAAACAAAGAATGAAAATGTGGCAGACAGATCTACTATTTCTGCTTCTGAGGAACACTTTGGTCTTGTTGCACCCACAGGTTGGGTCAGTAACTAAACCTAGCTTCTGCAGGAAACTCTGTGTCCAAGATGATAAAATGGGCACTGTCAGTTCATTAAATGAACTGCTAGATTCTGCTCACAGCCTGGCTAGCAAGAGAGGCTGGTTAGTGCTAAGCCTAAAAACAGCCAAGCAATTGCCCTTGTTGCATGCCAGGTGGACTTTCCACCCAAGTCTTGCATCCCCTTCCACCCCCACCAAACCTCCCAGTACCACCAATACCAAGCCACCACTGGAACTTTCGACGAGAGTTGGTGGGATGTAGGAAGGAAGCTTGTGTGGAACATGTGTGTCCCTTCACTGAGCTTTGCTTGCCAGGTGTCCAGGACCTGGAACAAGACTTGGGGGATGGAGGGAGGGAAGGTTTCATTATGGATTTCAGCAGTCCAAGGTGGCATGGGGAGTTCTGCTCTTTCCCTCCTCTTCTAGAGCTTTTGATCTATCATCATTTGCCAGTGTTGATCTGCTACTTGTCTGGGGAGAGAAAGTGGGTAGATGTTACTGCAGAGGAGGTCTTAAGCCCTTTCCTACTGCTGGAGAAGAGGGTCTGCAGAGTACAGGCAGATCGTGGCCAAGTGGGGTAGGGGCAGAGCATGAAACTAAAACAGGAGATGCCTCACTAGCTCCAGCGCTGCACAAACACTGTACAGTCAGTATCTTACACATCACCACCCTTTTCTCCTGCCTGCCTACCAAAGAAGGCGCAAGAAATCTCACAGTGACTTCTGTCCACAGTAGCAGGGTTTTGTACTCTTTCCTCTGTAGAGAGGCTGGCACACAGGTCTCAGTGGGGCCCAGTGACTCTGAACTTCTTGATACTGCCTATGACTTTGGAGTGATGAGGTACTTGTGTGCCAGTCACACAGGGGATGGCATTTTTTTTTACTGGTATGGCATAGTCAGTATGGACAAATACACAAAAAGAGCTTGATTCTTGTACGTAGGTGGGTTTGGACTGCAACTCTGTATCAGGGGTGGCTACCACATTCAAATAAATTTGGGATAACTTTAGCGCCTAGTAGTACTTCTCTGTCCTTGTCAAATTGCATGAAGAAATTGCTGAACTGCCTGCAGGTGAATGTTGCATAGTCTGTCACCTGATCAAATAATGCTAATGCCTGTGTGTGTGAGACTATCCTGTGAGTGTCATAGATCTGTTGCAACTCATGGAATGCAACCAGGTTCCATATCCTTGAGAAGGAAAGATTTTTTTTTTTTTTCCCTGTGTGTGACTAAGTCTTAGTTTGCTCGGTGCCTCACTGATACAAAAGAAGTTGTTATACTTTCTCCATAAGGCCTACATACCATCAGAGAGGTAATACAAAAGACTGGTTAGAACAGCATCATGTAAACCCTTTATCTGTTGCGAACCTTTGAAGTTCAGCTGCCTTCACTGACTGTAAGAGTTGCCGTGCAATGCTTGTACTTTGTCTGGTTATGCTGGCACAGATAGGGCCCCAGCAGTCAGGGGTAGCAGACTGCGTAATTTGTATGCAGTAGAAGCATGGCATGAAGAATGTGCTTCTGACTGAAGTGAGCAGGTCATTTTATCATTGTTTTTTTTTTTTTTTTTTAAACTGAAGACTATTTACATGGCAGCTTCGAATTAACATGCTGATGAATTCTGTGCAGGAAGAGTTTACACAAGTTCCTTGGAAGAATTTACTACTTTAGATTTCTCTTTTTTCTGTATTTAGGGGATCAACCCCTTAGCCATATGCTCTAAAAAAAATAATAAAATTAGCCATTCTAAGACAATGCTTTCATTCTTCTTATATGCTTTTGAGTAGCAGTTATCTAGTAATGGAATTACACAGTATCCACAAACTGTAGTTCACGGTTCAGCTCTCTCAAACAGAAAATTACACCAAGAAATCCATAAACAGTAAGAACAGCAAGGGTCAGACTGTCTTACCATGAAGAATGATACAGTATGGGAAGCCTATTGCCTTTTGTTCTTTCTGCTGTTAATGCCCCAATCTTAGCTCTCATGGTGCTTTCTGAGAAATCAGAAATGTAATGTTGTATTTGAAACACATTTCAGTATTAGAGTTCTATTTCGGTACATTTTACACAGAACTGTGTAATCCTTACGGTAGATATTTAACTCTGTATGTTTTATCTTCAGACTGCTTTCAAAATAATTGATCCTCCATGACTTTACTCTAGAAAGGTGCTGAATGTTGGCTAAGGAAAACTGATCGGTGTTAGTGTTCAGTGACTGAATCAGGGCTGGTCTGAAACAAATGGTTAAAGACTGCATTAGTTTTTCTGGCTTGCTGGATGTATGCAGATTGTATAGGGCCTAACGCTTGTTTCCGTTCCTGCGAAGTGATTTAAGTTCCATAGGCTGTTGAATTTCATTCCCCACCTTTCTGCTATCAGCCAAATACTGATAAAAGAAAGCCACCCCAGAAAGCACAATTCAATCACAGATCAGCACTGTCTTGTTTAATACATTTTATCTCTTTATAAACAATTTTATTGTTTCACACAACAAACGTGGTTAGAAAGAGCAGGTACAATATACAACTAGATTGCCTTCATGGTCTCATGGATGATAGGTTTGGTGAATCCTGAGATCGTTCAGGGATTGGGGTAACAGTGCAGAGCACCACTGCAGCTGCCAAGCTAGTGGACAACTTGCACATGCATGCAGCTAGGGCAGCATAATTGGCTTTACCTTTATTATCCAGACTGAGAACAGCAAAGGCAAGGAACTGGTTCTGACATACGTCAGCAGTTTGACTTGGGTCTACTTGACCCATGGTTTCTATGTCAATCAAATCTGCTTGTTGTGGTAGTTGTCACAGGTGAGAATTGTCTTCATGAAGCTTGATGTAAAGAAACCAAACCAACCCATAGTATCAACCACATGCTAATAATTTTAAATCAATCAGTGTGATTGATAAACAGTTAGCATTACTTGGCAAATGAGTGACAGCTTTATATTTTATCCACAGAATAACAACATTGGGTTAACAATAGAAAGAAAGAATTAAAGGCAGAACAAATTTTTTTTATTCTTGGTCTGGATGGGTATTTGGTACCTGTAGAGGTACTGTTAAACACTGCTTGCATATCTCTAGTGGCTGTAGTATCAAGCTAGCCTTAAGGTTCCTTGTATTGAGAAAGTCCCCAAAGAAAGTTAAGAGCAATGAAGGAGGGGTTTAAAGTGGAAGTACAACTCAGCCTTAATGTTATTTGCTACAGTGTATTAAGACAGCTCTAGGATTTTCATATACTAAACAGCAGCAGCCATTTAACACTTAAAAGTAACATTTTCATTACAGACAGAAACAGCTACTGGCAATACAAGCCTGAATACCTTTAGATATGATCATCTCTACTGTTATGTTGTCTTCACACAGACTCTTGTCTTTGAACATGACAATCTGGCGGTGGGAGGAGGCATTGTAGTTGATGAGGGAGAATTTGCGAAAGGGATGATAGAGAAAGCCTACGGAAATTACAGCAGAGAAGGCAGGGAGTAGAGAAATGAAGGCCTGCATGGGGGCTAGAACAGAGGCTGACAGAGGTATCAGCCAGTAAGTTTCAAATAGCACATATTTCCCTGCTCCCAGTAATTTAGCAGGAGCTGCTGTCTCAAACAGAGGCAAAGTATTGCTATTAAGGGAGCGGCTGGAACATGGCCAGCAGCACCTAGCTGATCTTACACCTGCACACACACACCCTTCACCCACCCCTTCACAAGTTCTGTGCCCCTAGGAACAGCATGAGACACACTATTGAAAAATACCTGTAACCCAACTGTTAGCATTCACTCAAACTTCTCAGCTGTGAGGGGGGGAGTATTTTTCATGGAATTGCAAATGAGCATAATGATGCTTCCAGGACTACGTCTATAGTAGTTGATAATGATTAAACTGCAGCTACTATTAAACAGGCAAATTGAGATATTGGGACATGCTACATTTCCCCAGAAAACAAGCCAGACAAGGACTGATTATATGTATGTGGGTGTGCAGAAAGTGAAAGCTGTTTTTAGCCCCAAAGCATAATTCTGCTTCAGCCATTTGATGTCTCAGGAGATTTGTGTGTGTGTGTGTCTGTATGTGTCTGCTGTGTACGGAAAGAGCTGTTTGGAACTCTTATTTTTGACAAGACCTGAGTCTAAGCAGTCAAAAACAGAAAACAATTGGTGTTCAGTGTGACTTGATGATAGCTATAGAATTTGTACCTAACTGCTGCTTACCTGATTAGTATTTTAATCTATATAAACATGGGGGGTAATGAAGGGGAAAGTCTGCATGCAGACAGAATAAATTTAACACCTCTGGCTGCTGTGCACGTGACAGACTATCTAAAGGAGCAAGATTCATGCAAAGCTGATGCGGGTGGATCAGTTAAAACATTTTTAGCAAGCCATCACTTTAAAACTCTAGTGTAGACAAGAACAGTTGTGCTAGCCAACAGTGGTTAACTTAAATTTTAACTTATTCTTGGACCTCATCATCTTCCTCATGCTGCTGCCAAATGTAGTATGTTAAAAGATGTCTCCAGAAACTGGTTTAGCTAAAGCTTTCAGGAATCTGAAGCAAACGTAGTATACTTTAAACACCGCAGAAGAAGGAAAAAAAAAATGAAACAACAACAACAAAAAGACAAACTATTGCTAGCATGAACTCTGAATTTAGCTTATCTAGCAGAGGGCTCAGATTCTCTAAGTCTTGCATTTATTCACTCCTTTGAAAAGTAGGGAGACAAGACTAAGCATTTCAGGAGTTAACAATGAACCTTTCATTTAGCTTTCTTAATGCAGAAGCACTGATCAGGCAGGCTTTCCCTTCAAAAGATGATACAATGTCATGCCTTTTTAAGGATTGCTACTTTGCTTCAAAGAGACCCTGAACAATTTAAGAGGAGAAAAAAAACCTGCACCATTTTCAAGTGTCCTGAGAACCCCAAAGAGCGCTCCTTCTGGTGTTGCATCTCTGATACAGCAGATGACTTCAATGCTTTGCTTTCACAGATGTCAACTTTTTTTTTTTTAAAAAACCCTGAAGTGTTTAGAACTCTAGTTAGAATGTAGTTTCCCATCCTCCCTCAGCACACTTCGTAGAGGAAAGTGTCTTCTGCAACTCAGAAAAGAATAAAAGGGACTAAGCAAGGAGGAAATTGCGGATGCCATCTTCTGTCCTTTCGTGTGAAGGGAGAGCCAACAGCCAAGAGTAGGTCTCTGTAATTTTATTCTCAGTACCTACACAGTCACTGCACCGTGCTAGAAGTTATTAACTCACAGCATCCTATTGCATGTTTTTAGCTTTGCACAAACCTAGCAGAAAGGAACATTCTGCTTATGGTTAAACCATTGCCATCAACACTTGCTACTATCTGAACAACAAAACCCTTTTGTTAGAGGATGTAGTCATCTTTAAAAACTATATATAATTTCAGTAATCTTTTCCTAATGCTTCAGATGCATGTATTGAATGTGAAATCATTGGCAGTTAGTCTTACAAAGTTCTGCTTGTTTTTCTTCCCAAGAAAACAGCAGCATATTGCAAAATAGGAAGGTCCCGTAGCAAAATATGTAGTTATTACTAAATAATCCTTCAAAAATGTTTTCTGACAGTCCTGTTTCATTTCTTTGCCTATATGTTGCAGAATTGACTCAAACTCTACACAGGTATATTCACAAAGATAAAGCAAAAGATTTCTGTAGTACCAAGTCAAGAAAGTTGGTGCTGTTTGGCAAGTAATTATTTGCCTCTTTACCATTTTATGATCTGAGCTGACTTGATGAGGAAGATGGATGTGATCCCTAAGCTCTTGGCAATTTGCATCCTCTGCCTCCTGCTTTCATGACTTCTTTCCTCCTGACTCAACTTCAGATTGGAAGACGAAGCACGCAGAGTTTATGGGAAGGTGTATATGAACAGTATCACAGAACTGAAATTCAAAAAACCCATGGCTCTATCCAGAACGAGTAAAGCATGTCTGCATTGAGTTCCAGTTAATTGCAGAAATAGTCTATCAATCACTGTAGTAAAATACACAAGGAGGTTACCACTTCTATAGACCAATGTCCGTATTTTAATCTGCTTGAACTAACGTGCAGGGGCTTGCAAGAAGAACAAAGTTGATTCTTTTTTTCCGTGTGGTGAGTACTGAAAAGCCATAAGGAGCAACATTCAAGCAGAACTACTTTCAAATGCCCACCTGCCCATGCTGGCTGCCTCAACAAAAGGGAAAAATGAATGAAGACTAAGAAGCGAAAGCAAAAATACGTCCTTCTCACTGATGCCTTTGAGAACTGTTATTAAGAGTGGCTCTTTCCAGCAGCATTAAAGTTTGTTCTCCTGGAGAAGCTGCTGATAGCAAGAGATAAAGCCCACTATTGCACAAGTTCACCATTTAAAATGTGTACTGTGAATACTTTTGAACAGTTTAATCTTATGCACTGTTTCTCCAGTGCTGTCCTTTGTGTAGCAAAGTATGTACAGACACAGTCTCAGCTAAGCATGAGATTATGAACTGGTTACACTAGAACTGTATCCTTATACAGTAGCTCCTGCCACATCAGCTTTTGTGTTGAACCACAGCTTACTACCGCTTGTATTATTTTTGTTCTGTGTGCAGAATTTTAATCAGGTATTTGAGTGATGAAATAAACACCTGGTGCCAATAAACATAGTCCATTTTAAGCAGTATTCTCTGAAATGTTTACATTTGTTTTCTAGGTATAAAAGTTCCCAGGAGCATACAAAATTACTTCCAGTGTGAACTGGCTACAATCTCTTCATGAACTACAAGAGTAGTTCATATTCTCAAGTACCTCATTTTACAGTTCCTTGAATGAGAAGCAAAGACACTAAACTGCTTCAAAACAGAAACCGGTGCAATTAAGGACAGGGTCTGGCATAGTAACCTTCAGGGGCAATTCTTACTTTTCCTTGAAGTCCTGGCTTGCACCGAGCTATAGGCTTGAAACACGATGAAAAGGCAGAGCTGTTTCACATAACTTACCTTTACTATAACACAGCCATCTTGTCCAAGAATCACACAGTGTTATAATTGAAAGTACCATACTAACTTGAGGAAAAAATGGGTGTACATGTCCCATGAACCAGGTACAATTTCAATTCCAAACTATTTTCAAAATTGTTGTTAAATAGTGACCTTGATATTCTCTCTCTCTCTAATACAGTCCATTGTTTTTTAAGTAAGTCTTGTGTAGTAGAAACAAACTGTTTCTAGCATCTAAGTGAGTAAGAAACAATAATTATTCCTCTACTTATCAGTTACAAGTACATTCCATTAGGATTTGGAATACAGCTACTCTAGGTGCAGAAGTTCTCAAAATGTGTGAAAGAACATTTAAGACATTTGAAAACTTTGATGCCAATGATACAGTGCACAGTATGCATTTGGCTTAAGAGTATGAACAACTTGTTCATTTGATTACTGGATCTAACCTCAAAATTAAATTGACCAATACTCAGGTTACAGTAGGTTTAGCCAGATTTGCTTACAAAATAAATCACTAAACTTGAACCCAGCAGAAATACTACCCTCCCCTTCCAAACTGGCAGAAAATACTGTCCACCTTCCACCCATTGCAAATTCAGCTTGAAGTTACTGGCCTAACATTGGTACGTTCCCCCTTCATATTTCTTACATGAACTTGCAGCAGAAATGGTGCAAAATAGCAAGACCTGTTGGAATAGGCAGAAAGGAATTCAAACTTTAATCTGATTGGTTTAATTTTTTTTAGCAGGAGGAAAAAGAATAAAGTTACAAGATTCTTTTAATATTTTCACAATGTTAAACTAAAACTGAGCTCTAGGCTACATGTGTAAGTAAATCTAGAACACAAAAGGGTTAAATAAGATCTTCTTTTAAGATACAAGAACTTAAGCTTTCTGTACGTTTAACAAACTTCACAGAACAGATACTGCAAAGGAACAACCCCCTCCCCAACTTTTTTGTTTAACGTGAACATTGTCCATAATTCACATGAACTTTAAGTAGTGTTCTCTCAAGAACTGCCTTGAAACCATCTGTGCACTTGTAACGAGATAAAAGAGAATATTAAGGAGGAACAAAATAGCATCTTCAGTATTAATGCAGAAAAGTCGTGTGTATAAATCAGAATGCCCATCAAATGCTATGATAGGATTTTGTAGGAAAAGAAAGTGCGTATCACAGCAGCCACCAAAATCTATCGGTTTTTAAACTCCTCACAGCAAATGTAAATAATATCCTTGGACAGTCCCTCTCACCAGGACCATTTCCTGAAAATGCAGCATATACAGAAGATTTTGCTGCTGGTTTCATATTCTTGAATAACAACAATAATTAAAAAAAACAGCTTCCCTTTTGGATAGCTTGCATTTTATAACGATGGGACACTTCTGATTTGCTTCATGGTTAATTAATGCTAATACAGTCAGATGGTGAGTGTGTGTGTGTGGAGAGGCATATATATATATTATTCTTTTTTTTTTTTTTTAAATTAGTTGTCTCCTTGTTAAATGCTCCTAGCTGGCTACCAAAGTAACAATATCATTTGGCCTGTAAGGAATTAGTTACCTGTAACGAGTAGAATGGAGGAGGACTCACACAAGCTTACTCCCAAAATGCTGGGGTTTTTCAAGTGACACATTACTTCACCCCTCTGATGTTTTGTATCTGCCCAGTATTTGAAGATGAGACAAAATCTTTCCCTCCCTCAGGTTTTCTTACAAATTTACCTGATTGTTAACACCTTACTAATAGACTGAGAAGCTAAATTCACTCAGGAATAAGCTGGGCCACATAGGTACAAATCCTTTTAACCTGCATAAACCCTGTGTGCAGCAGGAGACATGCCGATTATTCTGTTTGCTTTTTTGTTTCTAAACTGACAAGACTGGTGAAATTCAGTTCAGATCAGCTCAGCTCAACGTGACATACTGTATCACAGAACCATAAGCCTAAACAGATCCAAAACATTCTACTCCATGTAATGCTTTTCACATTCACTTGCTACACTTGCTTTGCAATAGATGCGGGCAGAGATTTTCATGAGAGTGTTCAGCTGCATAGAAACAGGGCTGATAGAGCCCATTTGATTATCTCATTGACACTCTGGAAGCGAGGAACACAAACTCTATCTGATAAAGGGTGTTTTACTGGTTGTTCCCCAATACTGTTACTGAATTCTGTTTGCTACAAAAATGTCCTTTTTTTTTTTTTCCCCCAATATATAAGTCTAGCTACAGAAAGTCAGTCTGTAGAATCCAGCCATGGCTACTGTGCTGTGAATTAGCCTTATTTGATCACTTATCAGATACCTGCACTTAGCAAAAGGCAAACAAGAGCCAATCAGGTTTCGGCCAGTGGGAATGGCTGCACTGCTCAAGGTATATGGAATCTGTTCACACAACTCGTAGAATCTCTGTGGATGCCATGTAAAAAGTATGCACCATTTACTGCTCTGGGATGGAGTTGGCTTTAAAGTGAGATCATAATTTAACTGAGAAGAAAGGAAAAAAAACAACCCTGATAGGTTCATTATAGTAAGATAGATATAAAAATTTTTCATAAGAATCTCTGTCCCCCTTTCTTTTTGGCTTCCTGGGAAGAACCAGAAAGATGTTCCTACCCCAACAGAATCCCTGATGCTGGTGACACTGCCTAACTCAAAAGCCACACGCGATGAAGGCACGAGTGACCAGTCAGGTCTTCTGGGCTTAAGCAGCTGCAGTTGCTGCTCTTAGTAGTATTTCACCTCCTCAGGATTCACTAGCAGTGAAGAGGTGAAAGGCTGCACATTAAACAGTTTGTCCGAAAGCCATGTGCATAGCAAACTTTTACACCAGCTTCTATACAACTATTTGTTCTAACTCTGCAGCTGGAATGTTTCCAGCGTAAGGCTTTTAGAGTGACTCCAGCAATAACAGAAGCCTTTGGATTTTTCTTGTTTTGTTTAAATCCACTAGCCATGCTCAAAAATAATATTTCTTCATGTTTTGTTTTTATACGGTGGCTAGCAGGCACCTTAGTAACCAGCCAGAAATCAATTTCAACCACCATCAACCCCTAAACTACAGTACCAGGACGGTTGGCTAAAGAAAGGAAACTGATTGGCTGTAGTCTGAAACTTGCCTAGTACAAGGTGTCTGGCTGACTTTGTCCTAAATAAGGCTAACATTAGTGAACTAAGAGAACAGCATTTGGTTGCAGTCTTGCACTCAGGAACATCCTTCACCAATGCGTTGGCAAGATCTCCCTACTTTCCGATCCAGTTTCACCATTTTCATAATGGCTTCCTCACGCCCACGTCCCATGTGGTCAAATGTGCAGTCATGTTGTTCAGGCAGGCGATGTAACATACAGAACACATAACCTACCATGGAAAGGAAGAAAAAAAGAATACAGTTAGGAACTTGGTTAAAGTGGCAGGATCTTACCTGAATCAGAAGTGAAGGATCACCTGCTGGGGGATTACTGAGTTCTCAAAAATTAATGCCAGCTTTACGTTTTTACCTATCTTCCTTATAGGGTATTAATAAATATCTGATTATTTACTGCATTTTCTTGAGTATTTATCAACACAGTATCAAAGCTCAAGTCATATTAGTTCTGGGTTTTTTTTTACCATCCTCTCATCTTATAGAGGAAGTCCCCAAAATCATCTAAACGAGGTATGTCCAGATAGTAACAAAGCTAATGTTTTTTTAAAAAAAAAAGCTGATCACCTTCAGTGAGATCTTTTCTACTTTATGTGGAGTAGAATGTCATTTCTGAAATGCATACCTATGGTACTTCAGATTTAGCTCCCAAGCAGGCATTCCAGTCAGAACTGTTAAATCTAAGCACCTCGCTTCCTCCTTACTGCCAGCACCCCAAGTTGGCAGCGACTGCGGAAGAGTTCACTCCACTACTATTCCAGTTTTCAGAAGCTTCTCTTCATGAACTGTTCTGAATCTAAGGATGGGGGGTGAACAGGCATTTGACATAGGGACAATGTCATGCCACATCATCTTGCTGGGTAGGTGAGAAGATGTAGGCTATTGTCTCTTTGTCTAAAGCTAGTCAATGCTGTTCAGTTTTCCAGGAAGCGTGTGATTCAGAAACACATGGCAATACTTTTTCCTACAGGTGAGGAGGGCCTCTTCAGTAGCCATCTCCTTCTAGTTTACAAAGAAAATCAGCTTTTTTCTTATTTGGCCCTAACACTTTATAACAGTAAAGAAATTGCCTCAAATTTCCTACCTCTAAAATGAATGTTACATAGCGATAAGTAGTATTAAGATGATAAAGTAGGGAAAAAGAGTCACACGGTTACAGGGTTCATGTAGTCCACGGTATATGAAACAAAGTACGATATTGCCTACGCTGCAGTATTTTTCCTGCCTGACGGTGCAAAGTGCATCACTCTGCCTCTCACTGAATGTAAAGCATTACTGCTATTCCTTGAATGCTCAAAAGATACTAAAACCACAAAATGATGATATTTGAGAGAAGAAAAATGTTAAAAATGAGTGAATGATTGTGTGTGTTTGTGCATAGATATATATGCACGCACATACATATATCTAAACACACATATATATAAAAATGTGTGTAAAGTATTTCAAGCTCCTGGACTATAAAACATCCATTGTAGGAGAGAACAACAGGCTAGCTTTATGTTAGTGTGATTGTTAAGAAAACAAAGGGAAAAGTATCATACATGGAATTATTAAAAAAAAAATAATGTGAAGAAAAACTGATTTATCTTTGCTCTTTGTTTCAATAGCACCAGCTATGAAAAGACAAGTCTATTATCTGTGGCTGGCTTTGAAAACCAGTTCTAGGAAGAAAGCAAAAAAGACAAGTTTTCTGTATTGGTATATGTGATTCAGAAATATGGATGGAAAGATGCAGATGGAATTGATATCTATCTCACCCCTTGTGATCATTGCCTCCACTTCAACCTCAATCTGGGTCACACCACGCTCAAATGTAACAAATATCTTTCTTGAAGTGCCAAAAATTGAAGGTCTGATTGTTAAAATGAAAACATCCTTGGACTATAGTTTCAATACTGAACAGGTATTTCACTCAGTTCTCTCTTACAGAAAACATGAACTGAAGGCTTCCCTTATTTCCTGACATAAGACTTCAAATTACTGAACCAACGTCCACTGCAGGCACAAGGATACGTAAATACCTGACTAGATAAGCTCAAAAATCAAGTTCGTCATCCACATGGTTAACAAGCATATGTAGAAATGCTATTCAATATTATGTAAAAGACATCTTGAACATGTATACTATCTTCTACACAACTTCAGCAAGACCCTTTTGACAATCCTATAAATCTAACAAGAAAATACATACACAACATGATTTATCACTTTTAAACATCACCTTTCAATTGCCCCATCTCCTCACCGTCTACAAAGCCTCCTGCCTTTTGCAGACCAGTGTTAACTTCATGATGTTCCTTTCTACTTTGCCAAAATACACAAATACAGTCTAGTCTGTACTCTGCCATAACGTTATTTCTTTTTTAGTTCTTTTTAAGAGTACCTGTTTTCATATAGGAAAAGCTGTACTGTATGCTATTTTTATCCCAGATGAAAAATAGTATTTATTTTTTTCTGTTTGTCATTTCCTTATGCATTCTTGAACAGAATTTCAGTAACTGTTCACAAAGAATGGCAGGTGATTTTCATTTTCACAGCCTATGGGAAAAGTATTTCTAATTTCAGCAACTAAATGATCTAAACCTGTTATTCATATATCTATTTAAATATGTACTGCTAATTAGAACTGATAATACCTAATGAAAGAATACCCAAGCACATTTTGAACATTACTAAAGATAGTTTTGCATATATTGGCTGTTCTTATGGAGGGGGTTTCTTCTTGTTGAATTAGCAATGGGGATCTTCTGGACATCTCATTTCCAAAAGAGACTTCAGATCTTGAGTCCCATTGCTCCAAATGCCTAAATCACTCGAAAGATTGGAACATGTATTTTTGTAGGTTTTGTTTAAAATTCAAAGGACTTGACTACTGTTACATAGTAGCTAGTTGAGTAACAGTAGTTCTGCACATTTTTTCATTAGGTCAGAGTGGACATATTCAATTAAGTTATTACTGCTATATTCACTCTTTACTTCTTCAGTGGTCTGGAAATCAGAGTGGACGTTCTGTGGTCCATGTGTGCACAAGTGCCTGATGGTTTATCAAGGCCATCAGTTTTTACAACAGTTCCGTTATTAACTTACATGCACTGGGGCGGAAGGCCAACGTATGTACTTCTATTTTGATGCTTAAAACCAATCCAGATTTAGAGGTGAAACCTTTTCTCCCGAGAACTCTGCTTTTATGGTTATAAAGCAAGTTAGATTAATGAACTCTTGTGGTATATTTGCTGTTAAGTTCATTATGGGAAGATATCAAATACAGCTTGTCTCCCCTAAAGGATTTTACTGCAGAAGTGCTGCTTTTAGCACACTATAACTAAAAGACAAAATAAATAACTTTCTGCTAGAGGAAAGAGCATTGGAAAAGGGGATCCATCTGCCAACCCTAGTTAGTTTACTCTAGTCATCAACCAAAAATATGCCAGACTTCCTAAGCACAGATTTCAGTCTAATAAATGTAACAATACATCTCACAGCATTGCAACTCTTGTTTTCTGATGTTAGAAGTAAACTATGAATCACCTGCTCCTTGGGCCTCTAATGCAAATGTCTTGGAAAAACGTTATGTAGTGCCTCAAAACCTTTGAGCTCCTCTAAGCACCCCAGCAACTATTTCACAATATATCATCAAAAATTCTCTTCCATTTCATCACCACAGCATAAATGGCTAAAGCCATAAAGCAGTGCACCATCTCTGCCTTACCTGTACCCATACAGATGAGTCTTTTGCATAGGACGTGCAAAAAACATCATTCAAAGGAAGTCTAAGATCGCACACAAGCAACTCTGAAGTCGCTTTTATCATTCCTGGGGAACCTGCTGGGAAAAGGCAATTGGAGAGGACAGAAGACTAACCTTCCATATTCAAGACCAGAGA
Organism: Nyctibius grandis; assembly: GCF_013368605.1. Classification (NCBI taxonomy): domain Eukaryota; kingdom Metazoa; phylum Chordata; class Aves; order Nyctibiiformes; family Nyctibiidae; genus Nyctibius; species Nyctibius grandis. The sequence continues at coordinate 34,542,435 of NC_090658.1, forward strand.
ATACCACAGACCTACAGTTCACTCTGTGTGGGTGATAAAAAATGACTGCGTTTTCCTCATTATTACATTCAAGAGTATTGGATTGATGGGAATATGGAATGACAATAAGCAAATATTTAAACTAAAACCTACATTTAATTCTTAACTTTCTGTCTTCAAATTCTGAAAACAGTAAGCTGCTAAAATACCAACAAAATGATATGTGAAGCATCAGAAACAATTCAACTAAATGGCATAATAATCCACAACACAAAAGCCAAATTGTCATTTTGGAGGGTCCCTGATTTATTTAAATTTCTTTTTTTCTCTTTGTTAACTCAACAGAAAGTGGTCAGACTTTCTAGAATGTGGCACAAACGCCCAGTAATTGGATTACTGCAAACTACCTATGGAAAAGCACTGCACAGTGGTGGGACTGCTGTAGTGGCCAGGCATGGAGCAGCCCCAGAGTCTTCTAGTGTACCGCTGGAGAACATCACACTGTTACATAAGATATATAATAAATATAATGATCCCTGCTACGTGAATAGCATCACAATAGAAAGGAAGCTCCTTTTTCTTCTGCACCAAGATTCTGGTCCTAATCTCATTGATGAGACATTCAGAAAGCTGCTAAAGGAAGAGAGATTTGTTTTGTGTGTGCGCATGTTTTGAGAAGTGGTGAAAGTGCCAAACAAACCTATTAAATATTTATACAGCTTACACATTTATGGAATAGCTTAAAAACATTTAAAAGTGTTCCTATTTGAAACATGATGTGTATTACTAAAAAGTAGTTGCATGCTGCCACAATTACCATACAAAATCAGAGCTTCTGACACTTTAAAACCACCTTACCTGCCCACTAGTACTGCTACTTATCATTTTCATTCCCAAGTCAAAAGGCAAAAGTTCAAAACTGCCAGAATTTGCAGCCGTTTCCAAATTTTATTTAATAAGCAACTTGTGTTTGTATAGATACCCTATACAAAGCCTGTTCAAAAGTAGTCTTAATAATGGCATAGACTTAGTACTATACAGAATTCTGTGCTGTATGCTTGGGCTTCTTCATGTGTTTCACAAGAAATTTTACCTTTCTTGCTAATTTGAAATTCTAATCAATAAGAGGTTCAAACAGAACTTAAAAATACCTTGTAACCTTAAAAGATGAAGGTGCTGCAAAAATTCTCTACCAAAGGTGTATTATCTAGCAAAGTATGTGTGAGTCTATATGCAGATTTCTGTGCAAGAACAGATTGTAACATATCTTTAAAAGGTGAACATATCCACAGGATATCATGCAACACAGCAAAACCAGACAGATTAACCAGCAGAGAAGATTAGCTCATGCAGTGATATGTGCTGCTGCAGCACTGTTCAAAATAATTGGACATCATTCCCCAAAAGAGCCTAATAATCCCCAAAACAATGTTTCTGCATCTCCCCCATCCCTTCCAACTGGAAAGATGACTAAATGTGTTGTAACTGATACTAACAATAACGCTATTTTTAAAAGTGTGGGAGGGAAATATTTTTTTTTCTTTTTTTCAAGACATGGAATAGGTAAGAAATGAATGTAAGAAGAGAACAAATAACTACCAAGATACAAAGCCAAGATCCTAAAGACTTGTGCATCAAGTACCTCAGAAAACACCTGCTCTCTGGATTTCAATATAATCTAGATTGTTCCCCTGATATTCTGGAGATTGTTCTAAAAGAAGATCCAGCAATGGAAGGAAGTAAAAGTGTCCTGTAGTCCAGCCTAGCAAAACTTCCAGTGCAGCTTGTATGCACTGCTATTTCACAGTATAAAAATATTCTAGTCTGCTGGTATCAGATTCTATTATTCTCCTTCTAGACATCTCCATTCTTGCATATACTCTCATTATCTCTTTTTTTCTCTTCTGTGGGGAATGCTCTGCACTGGCATTGTCAGATTTCATTACACAACTCAAGGAACATTCAGTTTTACTGACATTTTTATATAAAACAAAACCAATTCCCAACAAGTTAAACATCAAGCTTTTGGAAATAAGTGAGCTAAACTATTCTCCTGTTTCCCTTTCCCAGCTTTGCAAGATGTCATAGACTTTGATTGAGTGGAATCTTGTCATTCCTTCCCAAGGGCAAAGGGGAGTAAGCCACATTACAGTGAAGCTTTTTAACGAAATAGATGTATTTATTAAAACTCCACAAAACATAGCTTGAGGCAGTCCCTTCTATCATTTCCACTCCAAGAAGAGTGGATGGTGAATGCACAGTATCTTAAAAATTGCCCTCTCAAGGCATTTCAGTTCCACATGCCCTCACAAACAGCACAGCTGCAAAAGATTCAGGAAACACACAGTAGGAAGAAGTGTACATAACTCACCTTATTAACTTATTTTTCTAACCATTTGCTACAGTCACTGCAACTTGCCTTTCAATATTTTCTTCTTTAGATAGATCGTCTATACTTACTCATTACTACCAAAATGATCAATAACTGAATCAAAAAGAGGAAAAGAGGTGATATAAGACACCTTAGAAGGTTTCTTTAAATCTGCCAATCTGTCCCTGGGACTGGATGTGCACTTGGGACTCTCATCCTGCTCTCAAGTCAGTCATAATCTCAGGTTTCATGCTAGAAGCACACAGCTCTGTGACGCCTGTGTTGCTACATAAGATCTTATGTCTGAGATTCAGGATGCTTACGAGATGCTGCAGATTCATTTTGTATTTCTGCTACAGGGTTTATGCTCAGGAGAAAAGAAAGGAATAAAGATTTGTTTTTTCCTTTCTTGCTCTATTTTGCTGTCTACCACAAAGAGGGTAAAGCAATATGTATGAGCATGCATGAAAGACAAAAAAGCTATTAGTGAAATAAACTGCCCAGGAAATGAATGGAAGAAATTGTATACAAAAGAAAGATGACATCATCTTAATCCTGTAACAGCCACTGGACAGGTACGGTTGAAGATTCTGCAAGCATTCTTTAGACTGCAAGGCAAAGACTTTGTATTTCCAAGTTTAGTCACGTAAAAATTGTGTTTCAAAGTGTCTTCTGTCTATTTTCTTGAGGATTGTAAGCCAGGGAAGCTGCTTTCGGGAGTATGCAAGAGATGCAGTTTTGCACTGTGGAGACACTGCAAACAAACTACCTTTTATCACAATTTGTGCTACTTTCAATTTCGCTTTCCTTACTACTTGCACAGAAAGCTGCCAAACTATTTTTTCCTATGTTAAATGTGATACAAATTTTGAATAGAGAATTTATATCACTTGAGGACAGAGCACATGCTGATTTTTTAGGTTTTTCTTTTTTTTTAAATCAACAATTCTTAAGGAGGTTCTACATAAGACGCTATTTTACTCCTTGACTTTGGAACCAAGAAGAACAACTCAAAACAGTTTCCTCCTGTTTCTTCGGAGACAGTGTATTTGGAGTGGGAAAAATTAAGATATGGTGCTCTCCTAGATTCAAGTCCTGCTTTTGCTCTAGTGGATACCAACTCCACAGAAGTAGGGCACATCTTCAGGAACAGAACTGAGGTTTTCAGGAAATTATTTCTGAATTTCAAAGAATCCTCAATGAATCAAAGCAATAAATACAGCATACCTGCTTTGTAATATTAAACTGCAATTAAAAAAGTTTGCTGGGGGTCAGGTCTTATTAAATACTGCAGGTCTCAGACAGGATCATATCTCAGTTCCACCATGTACCACAGAGTAGCAGTGGTTAAATCTTTTGGTTTGGACCAAATATTTCCCTTGCTCTACAGAACATATGCACATTAGAGTAACTACTTTTACATCACAACTTCTTCACCCCTCTATAGATTCAAGAGCTAAGGCCAACATGTGTTGAATACAGTCTAACAGAGCAACTTCAGTACATGATTACTCCCATGGATGCAGCATGCAATACTCATTTCTAAACTGCTTTACACTTCAGAAGTCACTGACCTACACACTTCATCTGTAGGCTCCCCTGCCAACCTTACACACTGTCCTCAATTTTTTGTCTAAGTTGCAATCCACAGCAGATAGGCACAAGCAGTAACTGTGAATCCACAAGCTGACTTAGCAGCTAGCACAAATGGTGGGCTACCACTGTTGTGAAATGTCTACAGAACTGGGGTATGATCCCACTTCAGCTACGGTGATAGATGCAACTTCACAGAAATTAGCATTTTAATTTGTCACATACTTTCTCAATATAACTGAAAGAAACACTTTTCTCCAGAAGACTTGCACAATTGTTGAAGCACAAAGGCAAAATGGTGAGTTTAATTTAACAAGAGAATTTTCAAAGGAACCATTTTGCTCCAAACAACTTGCAGCATCAACAGTGATGTCAGACAGTGAACACCAATATACAACTAACTTGAGGCAGAGGAAAAGCTAGGTTCAAAATTAAAAGCTTAGACTTTGGGCAGGTGAGAAGAGTTTGCTTTTTTGAAGAAACGTGATCTTGCAAAGATATATTCAGGAGGAATTACTATCACTGCTGCCCTTGTAAAAGGAACATTCACTGCCATGAATTTGCAGTTTACAGAGCCAAGAGCACACTGAAACAACACTGCATCTCCCATATCATTCCTAGTTTCACAAGGTTATATCCTGTAGGATGTGGGAGAATGAATTCAAAGAACAGGATATGCAGTAAAAAAGCAGAATTATGCCAAAAAGGCATCCTAGTGTCCAAGAGCAGACAGCTAATACAGTGAAGGTAAACCATAATAATAGGTGACACTATTGCAAATTGTAGTACTCTTACAAAATAAGATTTTCCATAAGCTAGACCAGTGTATAAGGAAGTATTTATTTCCTACCCAGAACATTTAGATTTGAGAGTAAAGTCTTTTCTTAAAAAAAAAAAAAGTCTCCTGAGAAAAGACAGATGGATGACAGAGCTACCCTAGCACCAATGCAGGGCCTTGCTGCAGAGCATTTGACATTTTCAAAAGAACCAGATGAGAATTAATACTTCCAGAATTCTCTCAACAGCAAGCCCACCTGCGCTAATACACTTCTCCCAGAAGCTGAGGATTTAATTAAAAGCCAAAGTGTGCCCAGTAATTTAATTAAAACAGCAAGCAATACCGAGTGATTCAGTAATGTATGTGTATAATTTTGTTTAGCCCAATGAAAATGCAGGAAAGATAAGGCTACTAATAAAGAACAGGAATGAATAATGAAAGGGTCTACACTAACATACTGTATGCGTTGTATTAATTCTAACTGTTCTCCTGGATTCTGCAAGTATTTTGACTTCAAATCATCACATGCTGAATATGATTCCAGGTTTGACTTTCAGTCTATTTCCTGAATTATATTATTTATGCCTTGGGTTTAAATAGCTTTCTAAAGGTTGCACCATATTGATCCACAGTCTGACAACAGCTAGACCTGCTGGCCAAATCACTGGAGAGAAGCAGCTCTATTTCTTTTAAACCTAAATGAAATTTACTTCATGTCTTTATCCCCTATTTACACCGTATGTCCAGGGTCGCTTAGATTACACATTCTGCTCCCTGCAAGTCTTATATTCCTGTAGGATCTTGCCATCTATGTCAAGAGTAATTCTTCTTCTAACCAAAGGGAAACGGAGCTCCATTCAGAAGCTCTGTTTATACCATAAAGGAAAACAAACGCTTAGAGTGATGTACACTTCCACCCTTCCCCTTTTTTTTCGGTGCAAAGACATACACAACATTCCCTGCTCCTGTTCAGAATATGGCAGGACCCCCTCTACGCCACTTATGCACAGATTTGAGTAACTTTCAGCAATTCAGGAACACTTAATGGCTGCGAACACCTCTGTGGGTAAACATTTTCATTTCAATACATATAAAGATACAGTTAAATAAATGTATTGCTTTTAAGAACCTACTGAAGAAAATGCTATACCTTAGTGATTAGAATATCGATACCGTTTTTCAGCTCTTGAAACTTTCCTCCAAGGCCAGAAATACTTAATATCAAAAGCCCCTGACACAGACTAACATTATTCTATTAACTTTTGTGAAAACTGATGCACGCTGATCTTCATGCCATTTCCTTAGAAGGCCCACAGCAACCGAGAACTCTAGCAGAGACCCAGGTAGTCTCAAGTCCCAGTATCTAGCTTTAAAAATTTCTTATACCTTAGATATGGAATTTAAGAGCACAGGTGGCATTTTCCTTTAAGTAATATTTTATTTATTTAGTTTGTAGGGGAAAAACCCTCTAGTTGCTGGAAAAGAATCCTGACTTTTCAAGGCAAATTTTGACAATTCCTTTCAATATCCCTTTTCTCCTCACAGTTCTGATGCAGCAATTGGTGTAATGTTTTTTCCCCCCACTTCTTCCTATGAAGAATTTAGACTTTCACCAACAAAATTCACTGGGCATCATTCTTCCCTACCTAAGCTTTACTTCATGGTCAGTTGAACTAGCTGGTAATGTTGCTTCAGGATTTTTCAGATGATTATAGCATATTTTTGGGCCTTCAGTTTTTACTTCAAATGTCAAGCACATTAGTAAAATCAGTATTTATGTGCGTAGCTACTTGTTAAACATATGGACAAATTTTTTGATTCACTTTGAGGGGGACACTTTCTGGGCAGTATCTTTCCTTTTGAGAACAGACTGCAGCAGCCTCCTAATGACCAGCAGAAGCTTTCTAAGTGCACAGTCCTGGTGAAGCTGTAATGTGTGCCTGTGAGACTCTGGATAAATAAGAACACTGTAAAGAAAGAATTGTGATTAGAAAAGGTAGAGCACTTTAACCTTCAAAAATGTTTCCTTTAACATCTGGGAGGTAGGTGGCTATTATCTTCATTTTTCTGATAAGATAAAAATGACTCAAAGACTGAGAAAATTACTTCCCTAAAGGTATTGAAAGAGATGGAATTAGAAATAAGATAGTCTCAGCTAGATTTTTATGTTCAAGTTCACTGGGCCATGTGTCTCTTGTGCATACAGGACAATTAAAAATTGCATCTTCTTTTACTTTACACATATGCTTCTTTCTTCTGTAACCACAGTTACAGGTATGTATAGAAGAAGAGACCTAATGTGGCACACCAACAAAATGCCTTTTTTTTTTTTCCCTCATCCTGTAGTATGCCTGCAAAAACCACCTGAAGGTTATATACTGAAGGACTTACCACATCAGCAGTGTCAAAATAAAACCTTTTTTTTTTGTTGTTTATTTTTTAAAAGGAACATGCTAACTTGTTTTATTTAAGGAGAACTCGAGGACTTAAGAGACCAACTGACCCATTTCAATTACATGTATTGATTGGGACTAAAGGAAGGTAACTGAAAGGTTCAGTATACATTACTAAATCAAGAGAGTCACCTGTTGCAGAGCTTTGGGTAGCATGGTGGAAGAATCAAAATGAGTCCATGCTGTAAGAAACCCACATTAGTTGAACAGCTGGAGGAATATACTACAGCCTTTTCAAACTGTATTTCATGATTCCTAATTATAAGCAGACCATGAACTCCATTTACACTTTTAAAGCTGTGGACAGCTTTTCAATAGCCTAGACACTAAAGTGTTTTTCTCAGTCCTATCCTTGGAACCCATGATACACCAATTAGTCAATTGCTTTTAACTGTTCAATTTCTAGTATTTTCAGAATACTCAGAGAGAGTACTCTCAGAGAGACCAACATTAGTTAACAGCTCCTATTCCCTATCAATTAAATTACAGTCTTGGGATAACATCTTTGTAAAATAAAACAAAACAAAAAACCCCTTTGAGTTTGAATTCAAACTTCAAGAGTGTTTTGTTTTGTTTTTTAAAATACTTGCAGCAATGTAAGCTAAGATGCTAGGCATTAGTGGAATGGCTGAGGCAAAAGTACTATTCTGGGAGCAACTATCTTAGGAGAACAGTCAACTGAAGACAGCTGAATATGGTACATCTTAAGGCCTGGCAGGAAGACTTGCCGGAATTATGATATGTAACCAGGTACTAATAAGATTTATTTTTCCTTTAATACTTCTTATTGAACTGGTTGACTCAATCTCCAGAAGCAGTGCGCATATTTAATTTTAATCAATGGAAGTACATCTGTTATACATAATCATGTCCTGAAGCCATTTTGGTTTGTACCAGATAAACCTTATCCATCTAGAAAGTGAATTTACCAGTGCCATTACAAATTCTTCTCCACAGAAAAACGTTCCATGGAAATGGAACCATGATTTAATTTTTTACTGAGTTTTAAGAGAAACATCAGTTTCAATACATGTTGGACTACTTTGTACAAGGATGAAAACGTTGTCAGAGTTTCTTTTTTTGATCTATTCAAGTTTCTTTCTTTCTTCCTGTCCTTTTGAAGATAATTTCTAAATTAACTGAGTAAATCAAATCATTCCAAATTTACTCTGGCACAATCCAAACAAGCGCCTCATCTCCTGTGTTTATGAACGAGCAGCTCCGTACACAAGTTAAGAATATGTAGCTGTTTTTCTTCCACCTGTTTTATTACTGAATCACAGTGAGACTTGCTGCCACAGTATCTGTCAAAAAGGTAGAGTCTCTTCTGTGTGGACATGTTTTGTTTCTGATGGCTGACAGAAATGCTCAGTGCTTGATATGAGTCTGTTCTTTTCTTCCTCTTACCCCTCTTCTTAGTGGAAGACCAAAACAGAAGTGAAGCAACAGACGCTTTTAAATAATCCCAAGAAAAGAATTCCACCAGGTTATTACACATTTATACAGAACTAAATTAAAAGCAGGGATGTGGAAAAATAAGCACAGTAAGATACCAGAACTCTCCTTTTTATACTTATTAACTATGCTTATGTGTTTGTGTGTATATATATACACATGCATATATATACACATAATATGAGATGCGTTTCTGAAATAGTTTAGAAGGTATGTTTGCCAAATATTTAAAAACAAGTTTTGTTCCTGCCCCTGCCAAGATTACAGATTTTTACAACTTGTTTATAATGCTTTCTCATGGTGGTTGGATCTCCATGAATCTGCATTTACTCCTTAATGTTTTCAAGTCTTTTCCTTTGTTAATATTTTTTATATATGTATATATTTATAATTTGGCAAGCACCAAGTTATCTTTAGAATGCACCAGCCTTAAATCAGGGGATGGTTTAGGATGTAGGGTATTTTTCAAGAGATCTAATCCCAGTTTGTTTTTAACATTGTTCTAGTGCTAGATAAATGTGTTCCCCAGAGGTTTACTCCCTCGTCACCTTAAGGTCAGCTTTCCTTTAAGCTACTTCTTTCAAATGACTTCTCAAATTTGTAATTTTGTTCCCGTGAGTAACTTCCCTCATGATCACTGTTCACATACAAAGGAATGTGGTGCACTGACACCTGTACAGAAATTAATCTGAAGACTTCACATGCATTTTTTGGACATATGATTTTTGATGAGGTGTCTTAAGTTTTTTTTCTCTTATTTTAATAATCAGCCAGGGTAACTCTGTTTCTGTCAATAATTCCTTTCATCTACTTAACAGGCATTTCTAATTGTCTGTCTCATTGCCCTTATTTTTTCTGTTTGTTTTCAATGTCATTAAACATTCATTTGCATGGTTTTTCCCCGCTGGGCAAGTAATCTTAGGATTACTTAAATACTTAGTTTGTTGCTTTACCTCTCTATTTTATACTCTTTCACAGTTCAGCTTCTCCTTTATCTTTCTTTCATTTTCCTATATGAATGAATTTGCCATCTGAGCCAACTGTACTATGCAACATGTACATCTTGTACTACTATGGCCTCTTCTCTTTATTTTCTATTCTTCCTGTCCCCTCCTCTAATCTAAGCAAAGAATGCAGAATCTTAAGCATTTTTATGCATTAACCTTACGAGAAACAAGCCACAAAGTAGACGGGTACAAATTGATACATCAGCTGTTCAGACCTGTTGATTTTCTGTGTTGCTAAGCTGTAGTAAGCAGCTTGCTATTAAACTTGTTAGAACTAGAAAGACAATCTTACCCACTTTGATCACATCTTGATGAGGCATTTCACCGACTTCTAATAAAAATTCAACGTGGCATTTATCCAGTTTGCATTAAAGTCACATTCAGCACCATCTCCAACAAGCCCAGCACACTGTATACTGCAAAGACTAAAATTTGGGTCCTCTTTCTAGAGACAAGCTTAGTAGTTAGATCTCAGTCACAACAAGCAGTGGACAGTGAACTACAGGGATGGAGTTATATCCACATAAAGTTCCTAACTAATTAGGAAGGAAAGTTATGCTCTTATAAATGCGCAGTCTGTGGTGTGCCCCAACAACGTGCTATGCCCTCATTCCATGCATTCAGCACAGCGAGGCAGCACTCCAGCTAACTGGCAACGTTAGACTCTCGTTCCCTGACTCAGAGTATTCCTGCTGTAGAGGCCACTGGTCAATGTGCATCCCTTCAAATCCAGACACAGACAAACATCAACACTTGCCAACATCTCACAAATAAAAATTGCGAAACAACGTGTTTTGCCTTTACCCATGCCCAAGGTTAGTAGTTACTGCAGAATCTCCATCAAGAGCAGCAATGAATACATAACTGTTCAAGTTTGTCCACATGCTGGGAAATAATAACTTGCTAGAACACAACCTAGGCCAGCAAAACTCAAGAAAACATTTTCTGTCCACAGGCAAGAAATAGTGCTAACAACTGTTTGATCAGATCGCACTACAACTGAGCAGTTGTTTTTTAATACAGTCTGATCAAACCGGAAGGTTTCAACATCTTCCCATCCTATTAAGCATGTACTCTGGCCAAAGAACATGAAAAACTTGAGATTCCTACCTGAGAAGGACACAAACAAATCAGCAACATCTCTCTCAGGCATTGCTACCAGAAGCTGAAGCTAGGCTTATTTTCCAGGGCCCATTACCTTGGCCATCCCACTGACTGCCAAGAGTTCTGGATAGCCGGAGCCTCGGCTACAGATGTGTCCATGAGGATGTGGCCTACAAACAGCAAACCATTCTACACCAAAGCTGCTGAAGAGCTGGCACACTGCACTGATTTTTCTTTAATTGCTGACTAGAACTGGATCTAACGTGACAGATGTGAAATTCCTTTACTGATCATCTAGAATATCCTCATCTGACTTAAGAAATTCCAACAATATTAAAGACCACTACAGATTTCTGTGTGTTGGCTCTACACAACAAGTGATACCAGAACTATTTTTTGCTGTAAAATACTAAATCTCTGCCATAAAATTAATCTGTGCTTTCTGTGCAAATAATTTCTATGGCTTAGTTTACAGCTCAGTATATTTTAAAAATGTACACAACTTTATTTAGTAGCAATATACATCTAGTCAAGTAATTAAGACAAGGCACATAAATTTATAGTGTAATTTGCAAATAATCAACCTGTCTTTTCCTAAAATACATTTCGAGAACTCTGTGTTATATAGCTACTTTAACTCACAAATTCACTGCCCCTAGTTTAAAAGCAAGTCTGTGGTAACCACCTGCTTATCACATCACTGAATTGACAATTTCAATTTTCAGGTCAAGGACCATAGGCGATTGATTTCAGACTGCTTATGCTTCCGACAGAAATGCTGTAATAGAATGTGACTTGAAGAATATGATTCTTTTAATTCCTTGATGATATAACTGCCGACTAAATCTGATATTAAATAAATACATTACTTCAATACAATTGTTATGCATTGTAAAGACAGTAAACTATTGAAAGGCCCACTCAAAACCAGAGAACATCGCTGTCTGGAAAACATGCCTAGTGTAACTGTCATCTAGAAACGTTTCATGGGAATCTGGCTTTGTTCTAGTAGTGTTGATTTAAAGGTTATCCAGTCAGAGAGGCACAAAATGAGAATTCATTTTAAAATTTCTCTTTCTCACTGAAGCTTGCAGAGTGCATCAGCAATTAACAACTCCTATCACTTCTCCCAGTTCGCCGTGTGAAAAAGCTCAGAACTCGTCTTACAAATTGCTCTTTTGAAGATCAAAGGGAAGCCGAATTTGTCTGTGTGTGCTCTGGATGAGTTTGTAATTTACTGGAACTTTCAGAGGAGGCTTGGCAGCATGCTCATTTGACAGCCCCAGGGTAGAGGATTCAGGGGAGCTCTGTGACTCTTCCCTTCTGAGTTCCTTCCTTGCCTTTAATTGGCACCTCATTAGAAATTAATGAAAATGACATCCTCTGTTCTTCCTGCTCCAGGCACAGAACGCTACAAAAAGGCCCATCACAATTCATAACACATTCCATTTATATAGCAATGGCTCTTAAACATTATTTATGAGATGTGACTTTCTTGTCAGCAGTTAATAACTTGTACAGAGTGGAACGGAGAATGAAAAAAGATTTTGAGAGTGTGCATGTATGAAAATAAACAAATCTTTCTACAGCTGAAAAATGTTGTGTTTGAACTGGAACTCCCTTCTCAGTGGTGAATTGTTTTTCTTCATGGCAAAGCCCTGCAGCACTGTCAAATCCGTCTAAAATTCCATGTAGTGTCAAGGGAACGAGCTCAGCAGCATCACCTCTCTCTGGACAGGTCTTAGAGGAGACAGTAGAGCCTATACAGCAGGTTTCCCAAAGATCTCTGAATTTGGGGTGAAGAAGCAGCCCACTCTCTCTGTCCCGTTTTAAAAAGGTTGTGCCCCATTGGACAAGACCCAGTTACGCTGGATTAACATCTGCAGGTATATTATCCAGTATGTATAGATATATATATATATATAGATAGATAGATATAACAGTGTCCAGTATGTATAGATTTTTCTTTCCATTATGTCTCACTAAAACTCTCACTGAAGAGTCAGCAGGACATACCAGAAAAAAAGGAGATGATTTCCAGTACTTTTAACATTAGGAAAAAAAGATGTGTGACAGCAAACAATAAAATTGCTGTTCTCTGGAGTCTTGAAGAGTTAATTTGGATTTTAACAACAGTCTTTCAGACACAGCTTTGGAACAACATAATATTTATGTGGCTAATCCTTTTTCCTTACATCCAAGCACACACTTTTGTCCTTCTAAAGATCGTGTCTGCCTTTTTATTGATTCTGACTATCAGAATTTCTTTTAATGTTTAAAGTTAAGGTTTTTTCCATGTTTTTTTCCAGTGCTTCAATTAAGGATTAAGATGTCAAGAATTTAATAGCAGTGTTCCAAAGTCCAGATCAAACAATGTTCTACCTTGACCATTACTTTTGAAGAATATACATGCTTGTTTTACACCAGTTGATTATATTTCCAACACTTTCAGTTAAACACGCATCATTACCTGTGCTTCACATTATGACCAAAAACATAACCTGATCACATGTGGATTTAGAAAACATTTTAAGTGAATGAGAATTTTAACATATGTATTCTGTCCCATTTCCCATCACTCCTTCCCCAGGGTTTTTGATCTGGCTTGTCATTCATGACCTAAAGCAACCTCATTTTACAGACAGCAAGGCAAAGTTAGTGAGAATGGTTTCTAAGGCAGCTTCTTTAAAAATGACAAAAGCTACATGCTGCTAAGTATTGGGAATGGTGATGTGAAGCTGAGATAACCTGTATTGCTCAGTGGTAGGGGTTTGTTTGCTTCTTATTAATATTACTATTAAAAGTAAGTAGTGCAGGGTATGCCTATTTTCGGGTCACATGAGAGCATTTCATTATAGATAACATGTACTGAACACAGTATTAATGAAATGTTGGAGCTGCACAGATAAATCAAAGATCTCCAGTCTTTTCAGCCATGTTATAAACATGGAAACAGACTCCTGCCTCCCAGTTCTCTCATTAAATGTGTGAAATATAGATGTTTATTATACATCCTTTAAACTATATAGGATGTAATATGTAATGTAGGAATGCAAATTTTCATTTCCTCACTTATTGCTGAGGAACTCAGAATTTTTTGCTTCATATTCATGTTTTATTAACACATTTTCTGAACTTTAACAGAAGTATTTCCATGAAGCTGTATGTATTCAGTAGAAACCATTTAAAGAATAATTCCTACAAGACTTATATTTCAACAATGTCGAATTATGGAACTACTTCAAGAAAACTTGAGAGGAATCAACTAGATGTATGTGTCAATCCAGTTTACAAAAAAAAAAAAAAGGCAGGCCTTATTTTATAATTTTAAAAACATTACTAATCAATGGAAGGACTTTTAAAAAGTTGCTTTCAACTTCACTGCACTTCCATAGCTCCAATTTTGCAGAATGCAGGAAAGATTAATGACTTAACATAATTGCCAAGTCATCTTTTCTCCAATTCTCCTCAAACTTGTAAAACACTCTTGCTCCCAGTATTTGGGAGGATTCTTCTATTTCAGTCAGGTACCTGTGAGTAGCCTCAGTCATGTGATATGTGACAGCAGCAGACCAAGAGCAGAAACTCCTGCCTCTACCATGCTGAGCAGAAAGAGCCATACCAAACTGTGTCATTGATAGTGCTGAATTTCTTCAGTTTGATAAAAATCTTACTGGATACTACAAAGTATCCAGACACATGATTTCCATAACAAGAATTTCAACATTACAGCTTTTGATTTCATGTTTGGCGGCTTCACAGATAACGTATGTTAGTTCTATGGCAGCGCTCCAATATCTGAAACAAAGCCTGCCTCATGTCCAAAAGAGCACAACACAACAGTAATCTCTAAAGGTTGAAGAGAGATGCTGAAGAAAAGAACAAAGGATAACATGGAATCTTTGCAGCTTTCTATCACAGAATGTTTAGGGTTGGAAAGGATCTCAAGAGTTCGTCTAGTCCAACCCCCTGCCAAAGCAGGTCCCCCTAGAGCACATTGCACAGGGTCGTGTCCAGGTGGGTTTTGAATACCTCCAGGAAGGAGACTCCACAACCTCCCTGGGCAGCCTGTTCCAGTGCTCTGTCACCCTCAAAGTAAAGCAGTTTCTCCTCGTATTGAGATGGAACTTTCCATGTTTCAGTTTGTGCCCATTGCCCCTTGTCCTGTTGCTGGGCACCACTATCGCTTCTTTTCACTTGTTATTAGGTATTCAATATAGAATTCATTAACGGGGTCTTTGTAACTAGCTTAGCCAAACCTTTCTCTCCCCACTGCTGCTCAGAAGGACATGCCTTCTATCCAGAAAACAGTTTAATACAATGTTCTACATTTCACAGATGCGATGTGAGTTGCACCTATCATCTGTGCAAATACTTTGGAAATTATCCCCCTGCTGAGACACAATAAAGTAACTAAATAAACTTCTCCAAATGTATCCATACAAGCACGGTCAGAGCACGCAAGTGTAAGCTTTCAATACATGATTATATGAAAAAAATAATTAGCAGGTAAAACCACAACGTGCATTATCACTGGGTCTGATAAGCACATTTAAACCAGTTATGAACACAACTGTTCCATGAAGGAGAGAGCATCTCGTCTGGAATTTAGTCACATTAATGATTATTTGCATGTAATATGGAACCCCAAATCAGCTGTCTGCATGAGATTATCATCCTCAATTCAATTAGCTGAACAGTGCCATCAACTTTGGAAGCGCCAGGTTGTATGATTTTAAGTGTATGGTGAACAAGTTTTCCCCCCCAACAGCTAATTGTGAGAATGAAAACATTTTCAGTTAGAGGTTTTTTTGGTTTTAACTTTTTAATAATCACGTAATTATAAAATGCAGAATGTAGATGCTGACCTGTGTTCCTGTAAACTCTGTAAAAACCTTGTCATCTTTGAATATTTACTGATGTGCTTTGTGTTTCTTCTCCTGTCAAGTGGGTATGATGCTCTCCCGCCTTACAAGGATTTCTGAAGCTAAATTCATTAACATCTGAGATCTCTTGAGACAAGGCAGTACATCAAGACCGAAGTTTTAAAGGGGAAATTAAACAGGAACTAATTATAACTTTTTGCTACCAGTGCAAGCTATAGCTTCTGTTTAAAGTATCTTTGAAAGATACAAAATGCAAGTGTTCTCCGTATTTCCACCTCTGATACGGATCCGAGCATGGCTGCGTTAGAAAGCCGGACGCTACTGACAAACAGTACTCACCACAGCGACATGATCCCAGTTCCTGCTGTACTAGCTCCAGTTTTGTTTGGCACTGGAAGCATCGGCGTCTACTCTTCTGTTTGGATCGACTGGTTTCTTCAGGCCTGTCATTACTGTCATCCAGTAGCCGTGGCCGTTTCACAGGAGAAGCCTCACTCTCCGACTGTGAATCTGTTGTATTCACAATAAATATTTTAGGAAAAATATTAGAACTTCCTTGCTGAGGCATCCCTTTGGGCAGATTGAAGGTATATTGCTTTCAGCTGGGGTCACCACCAAGCAGCGTGATACTTCCCATTCTATTGCATATACACATTTTCTTAACAATCAAAATGAGCACCAAGTAAAGGACAAATTATCTTTGTTCCCTATAAGAAGCCCTCCTGCTGGCAATACTGAATAGAAAATGAACTGATTAGCTTCCTTCCAGCCATGGGTGGGTCATAGACAGATACATGTAGAGTACACACCATCCTCAACAATTGCAGGCTTCATCTGTCATCTCATTTACTTTCTCCTATGCACCTCCTTCGTTCTCCCTGCACAAACTAACTGAAGTAGGCTGCTGATGAAAAACAACTGAACACGAGTTCAACCTATTTCCTCCCTGGGCAGGAGGGAGATTTTTAAGGCACAGTGTGTAAGCTATATCTCTTATGACTGAAGGCAGTACATGAAAGCACCATACCGTGCTTCCCTCTCTTTCCACATGGATAACAATTTAAATGTAAATTAGTATACACCATCAATACAAACCCAAATAAAATAAACCCAAGCTGTACATGCATGCTAGAAATTCAATGTGCTCAGCTATTTTTAAAGAATCAAGTCAGACTACTATTTGCATTAGTAACTATAAATTTCAGTTTATAAGAAAATAGTGTGTGGAAAACCTTAAGAAGTTAAAGTTGAGGAAAGTGTTAATTCAGGTTGTGTAGCCTTTCTTTTTTTTTTTTCCTCTTTTACAACAGACAGTATGTTGACCAGAGCCCTAGAGTAACACGTGAAATGCACATTACTGACTGGAACATGGGATGCCCAAGCCTTATTTTTGTGGCATGTCAGAGTGAATGGATTTCAGCAGGTATGTTGCTCTGCAATCTGAGTCAGGTCAGGCTAGAAAAGACATTTTTCCTTCCCAAACCTGTGCATAGTGGAATCAGTTCTGTATTTCTTTTTAATAGAAGCTGCAAATCAATTTAATCCAAACTGTACTAAAAATTAAATTGTTTGTAGTAGCATTGCAAGGAGACTAACTGCTGAAAGCCATTACTGCAATGTCAGTGTTCTGGTGCAAGATGGTGATCAAGTAAAAAAAAGGATTAGTTCAGTTAAATTCATTTTGAAACAACATTAATCCAACAAATAACAAGATAACAGTATCTTTTTGGCAGGACCGTAGCCTGTTGAACAGGTGTTTACCTTTATTTTAAGTTTCCATTGCATGGTGTCCTCTGCTTAGGGAAAACATGTCTACTTTGCGTGAGCTGTCCTGGATTAGCCAGGAGCATATAACTGCCATACCTAAAACATTGTCCATATCCTTGTTATTTCAGTGGTCTTACCTGATCCACTACTTACCAACATCATGCCTTGCCTTGACCAAACATCTAATGAAGTCAGACTAGGAATACCTGCTAGCCTGCCTCTCCAGGGAATGCTCTATTGACCTTCCCTGGTTCCTCACATGCAGTATATACTAACCCACTTTTCTTACCTGTGTTTCAAACCTTGTCTCACAGTGCTTTTCCAGTTGTTAGACTCCAATATTACAGTCATTACAAATGGTCTACTTTATTTCTGTCATACTGCTCTCAAGATACGCTGAAAACGTGCCTGGCTTTTCAAAAAGTACAAAATCCCTGCATCTCACATTTAACAGAAAAGTGAGCTGCTTTCTGCACGGTATACAGTTGATATGTTTTTATTAAGCTGCAATAATTTTATCCAATGTGTGCCTCAACACAGCTTACTTTTTGATCAATGTCATAGATTACAACTTACACCTTACAAAATACATCTGTTAGGCCTAAACCAATGTTCAGTACGTAACGTACTCAACCTCTGCATGCCTGGCTGTGCAGGAGCCTTGACAAGGAAAAGAAAGTAGTACATAATGAATTAATACAGTTATGGAATGACCAATCCTGTTTTAAATTAAATCTCTGCAGAAGATGATCCAAGAGAAAGATCCTCTGAACAGACTGCAGAGATCCTCACTCAACAGTCCTATCACACAGATACTTGTTTTCAGAGTGCCTAGAAGAGCAGCCTAGCCTTGAATGTAGTAGGGTGCACCCTTCAACAGGCAGCTTGTGTACTGTAACCTGGCTGATTCAGGGTTCAGCAGAAATCTCTTCCAGCGCACCTTGTTGCCAAAGATGGGGAAATACACGATTTGTAGTTTATTCATTACTCATAGAAACAGATACAGTGCTATTTTGAAATAGCTACCTCCCACACGTCTTTGCTTCTGGAAAGATAAGCCAATCTGGCATTCTGTATTAAGCCAATGGAAACCATAGAGGTCTGCTTATAATAAAGTCCAAATAAGGGATTCATGTGCATGAGTCAACCAGTGTCTAATCAGTTAATGTAGCCATGTGCCTTAATGAGAAAAATAGCTACTCCAAGACAGGCTAGCAGTGCTATAACTAAAATATTTAATTAAATATTTCCTGTTAATTGGTAATGACTAATTGAATATTAACATAAGTTTGTTAATATGATAGAACTGAAAATTTAGGTATCTCATTTTTTAAAATGCATATATTTTGCCATAGATTGAAAAGTGTTAACACTGAGGTAAACTTAGCCTGACTCTCAGGGACAGTACCAGCTATCTGATCACTGCCTGCACAGCGCCTTGAACACGCGAGCACAAGCTAATACTCATTACGAAACAGACCAACAACACACGTGCTTCCATCTTCTCATGGGCATGAACAAAGAGCGAGGAGAAAGCAGAACTTTTAGATTCAGTCCTGCATTCTTCCAGACCACATTGCCTTCCACAATACTGACAAAAGCAATACAGGATGCAAAACAAATCTTCCAGCACCTGAAATCTTGCAACATTAAACTTCAGAGATCTGATAGCAAAAGGAAATTGTCATATATAGCTTTACTACCTGGACTGCAGGAAAAAAAAAATAAACTAGGAAGAGACTGGAGCGCTGCAACTAGACTCGAGTAAATTCTCAGTGTGAACTATTAAACAATCAAAAATGGCTACAGAGAAGAGGATTCTTTCAGCCAGTGACTGACAGTGGCCTTCCTTAGAAGGATGGTTCATGCAGCAAGAAACATTTTCCACACTCAGCCTGCATTTTAGCATTACACCTAAATCAACAAACACCCAGTCTGAGAAAAAAAAGGAAGAATGCTTTCCTTTTACCTGCAGATGTCAAAAATTGTAAAACTTTTCTGTAAAAATGAAGAGAAATAATAGAGATGATACATCCCCAAAATTTCACAAAGAAGTTGCTCAAGTTGCCGTTGACACTCCCCCATCGCAATTTTAATTCAGAGTTAAGAAATAAGGATTCTCCTAATCTGTATCTGATTATGGAGATTCTTCTAATTGTGGTGACTCTATCAAACTCCCATTTGAAATAAGAGAACAAAGTAATTCAGCCGAGCAAGACTGAAACTGGAGGCTTGCCTGGAAACAACAAACAGCGTTCTTAAAAATTCTGTTATGTCTTGGACAGAAACTCACATTTGTTCCTTACTGTCACTGTTCTCGTCTTCATTACTCATGTTCTCCCCTCAAAATTTTCCAAATAAATGGTGTTAGAAGTGTCAGAGCTGAATCCCACTCTCTTACTCTCCTGCCATGGAGGAGCTTGCAGGCTGCATGCACTAACAATCATGATGGGTCTTTGGTGGCATTTTGGGGAGAGGGTGGGAAACTCTAAACCCAGCAGAGACGTGGGCTGAGAAAACGGAGCAGGCAAGAAGGAAGGAAGGAAGGAAGAGATGGGAGAGTACTAAGAGAAAGAGGAGCCCTCCTCTGCTGCTGCCTGCTTCAAGAATGAGATGAATCTGTTTAATCTCTGGTTTGATGACAGCTTTTGAGGCACTCAGTTTTTTTTCTTTTCATAAAGAACCCATCACACTGACAGACTGACATTTATGCTCTCAGCTGCCTGTGCAAACACTAGTAAGAGCAATAATTAAAGAACCCTCAAACATCACTGCCATCTCCTCTGAAACTATTTTAAAAGGAACTTGAGCTGTTAAAACCTCTGTCCATGAAGAAACTTGCACAGTCACAGACAATAACTACATAACAGGGATTAACTAAAGTTTGAGCAATATCTTCTTGCCAGTTTCTAGGTTTTTTTTTCTCCCCCCCCTTCATTATTCCATTTTTAGATGAGGGATTACTTAATTCCCTGGCATGTTGACTATGCATTAGAAATTTAATCTAGAGGAAACTGTCTCTTTACAAATCTTTCCCACATTTACCAAAATCATCATTTAAAATCATCTCCTCTACTTGAGATGAACCTAAAATTAACACAGTTGTTCAAAAACCCATTTGCTTGTTGACTACTAATGAAGAGACAGAAATTCAAGATTAACGTCTTATGAGCTAAGTTTGACAACTGTGACCACCTCAGTCCCTCCCTGTTGCTGTATAATGCTGTGGAAACAGGTATTTTGAAACTCTGATATTTACATCGAGATGAACATCTCGTCCCCTCACGCAGACAAGACTGCATCTCAAAGCTGCGACAGAAACAAGCGCGTGCCTCTTTGGAAGCACTCATGCGCATAAGAAATTAATTTCTTTTGTGAATTCACCTCAATTTTTCTTGAAACACTACAGACAGACGTCTCAAAAATTCTTACGTAAACCCTTTGGTAACATTTAGCCACACACTCTGTTTTCTAGTATCATCACAGTGCCCTTAGCATCACCATTTCACTGATTTATTATTCCCCACCCCGAGTTTAAAAGCAATTGCACTAAAACTCATTGTCCCTAAACAATGTGGAGTGAAGAGACTGTATAGGAGTAGCCCCTATGGAACTCAAGTCCTGTCAGCCCCTTCTTTGCCTCAGGAGGCTCTCTGTGAAATCACTCTGGAGACTATAAATAACCCACAGAAGTTGCACTATAGAAGTTATTATTTCTACATCAATTACCAAAATCATTCAGCAGTAGTTGTTTCCAGCCCTAATGAGTAAAAACAACCAGCCAAAAAACAACAAAAAAACCCAACGACTTTTAGCCTAGCTGCTTGAGATACGTAATGGAAAGAGTTGCTGCAAGACATTTCAAATGTGACACACTACTGATGTGCTTCAAACTCCGCCAGCAAAACTCTCCACCCCCCTCTACAATAGAGATTAAAAGCTTCCGTTACAGACAGTGACTTAAAATGTTTGGGTTTTTTTAATGAACACTAAAAAACAGCAAAAAAAAAGAACTTTAGCATGTATATTGCTGTGAGTGTAAGCATTATTTTTGAGCTCAACAATAGCATGGCTTAATTTCCCCAAAAGGGGAACTGGCACACATGATGCACGTGTTGCAAGGAAAGGAGAACCAAACTCATGCAGTACCAAGCACTTTGCTAGCCTAGTGAGAATGGGCATTTGTAAAACACAAAAACGAACACGCCAGAGCATCACAAAACTTGCGTACGTGGCTACTGACAGCATGTCTTGCAGCGCGCAAGTACAGTGCTCTGCTTAAGCAAATACGGCACATAACGTCACAGGGCTGTGGCTGAGCTAACGCAACTAACGCAGCCTAGCAGCTCCGGCTGACTTGAATCCGAAAAACCTGAAACACAGGCAAGGCAAGGTGGGTCCCCCGGCCACCAGTCACCCCCCAGAAAGCAACCTGGCCTGATGCGGAGGGGAGGTCAGCCACAGCTAAAGGTTACTTCGACAGGGACACTGGTCTGTGTCGTGTCACGTGTACCCCTCCAAGTACTAAGCTGCCAGTTTTCATAAAACCTGCATGTGGGATTAGTGTGTTCAAGACCTTGATACCTTTGTGAAATTTGATTAAAATAATCCAAGAGATTCAGAAGTTATCGCAGGACAAACTAGGGGGGCCTTATTTCCTTAGGAAACCAGGCAACCGCCTGCCCCCCCCACCCCCCCGATTTACGTGCATCAACCTAATTTGTGTTTCTTATCACCAAACTTCAAAACTTAACACTCTCCAGTTAAAATTTTATATATGTGTGTGACTGAGTATTAATGCATGTATTACTGCTGGCATACAACGTCAGGAAAACAGAAAAATGTGGGAGCATAACCATATAATTTCAGTAACATTCCACCTATACATAAGAAAACACTTTTTTACTGTTAGAAGAGACCCGACACTGGCACAGTTGCCCAGGGAAGTTGTGGAGGCTCCATCCTCAGAGGTGCTCAAAACCTGATGGGACATGGCCCCCAGCCTGCTCTAGGTGACCCTGCTCTGAGCAAGGAGGTTGGACCAGACGGTCTCCAGGGGCCCCTTCCACCCTCAGCCATTCTGTAATTCTGAGTTTTGAGAGGGGGGGAAATATACTAATTCTTTCCTACCTCTCACAGTTTTTGTTTTCCTCTGAACCTGTATTGTTGATACCATCATCCTTTAAAAAGGAAGTATACTGTACTGCAGTGTAACTTAATGAGGCTATTAACTACCATCTCTAATGAAATGGAAGAGACTAATCTAGTGCCAGTAACCTAGATGAAATGCACATTGAAAACTGTATGACGAATAGTGAGCTACACAGGCTACTGCATGCACTTTAGCTAAGTTAGAATTAGAAAAAGTGTGAAAATGCTTATTATCCTTTCTTGTCCATAAATTCCATAATTGCTAAATTAAGTGAAAAGGTAATTAGTTTTCATCTCATATTTAGGCTCCTGTACTACATCTGTTTCATAGTTCAATTCTTGCATTACTCCCCCCTATACTCTCTGATGTCAGTGTGTCTTCAGTTAATGGAAATGTTCATTTATTTCTCAACCATTTTTACTTATATACTCAATTGATTCAAACAAGTACATATTTAAATGTATTCAGGCACCTGTACTGTACAGTTCCTTTGATGGATTAGCAGGGCATTTCGGTTAGTTGAAACATTTCCTACGGCAATGGCCACCTCTATCGCTGCTGACTGACAGAAAGACCTTGTTTATTTAGAAGACTAGGTGAATGGGGCTCCTTTCCTGACTTACACCAACGGGCCAAGTCTGTAAACCTCCGGAGCCCACAACTACGGATGAGTCTGGGGAGAAAGAGCAGGCTGGACAGTCCTGCTGAGCACTGAGCCTGGTGCTCACTGCCCATCCCTTGCTACAAGGGGAAACAGCTGAAGAACCTGTTTAGAAATATCTGCTGACAGCAAACTCATACACAGGTAGTGACCACTAGTCTATGCAGGCATGAGACTGAATTCCCGTTGTCTTGATTACTGGGGGCAATTTATGCAGTGTAGAAGCTTGACACTATTCTAAGGATGTTAAAGGAAGCTGGTTTAGGTTGGGTTTTTTTAATAACTGACAAATAGCATCTCAAGACCTTCATATATTCAGACTATTATAAAGAACAAATCTTGAAAAGGCCAGAAAAGAAAAAAGGCCACAACGCTAAACTCACTAGTTTTCAAAAATATATTTTACAGGTGTCAATTTGAACTAATTTTCTCACTATTAAATTCTGTATTTTAGCAGCATAGGGTTAGGGTTGGGAGAGGGACAAAGGCAGATTCTAGTGATAGTTAAAGTGGAGAACAAATGATATCATAAGTGGACTGAATAATCAGAACAGGATTAACAAGTGAAGGAATAATGCACCAATACAGATAGCTAAATGGAAGAAAAGAAACACAAGAAGGAAGAAAAAAGCTGTAACACAGGAATATACATGATGAAAAAGATATGAAGGCAAATCATGAACATCCTGGCCATTCCACAGCACCTGAAGACTACTTACGAGTATTCAAATGTGTATATTTACATATATGAATATGTATATATAAACACACACAAATAAGCTTACACTCGTTCTGATAAAATGGGAAATTCAAAAGCATTAAGCAATATCATAGTTTTGTTGTTGCCAACTTTAATGAGAGCCCTCTTATGCTTTGTGAAATTCTCCAATATTGGATTAACAAGAATAGATAATGCTATAAATATTGCCTACTCTAGTCAGCTCAAGAGTGCATAAATAAGCAGTGCTGCTCTGCTTCAAAATCCTAGTAGTATACTCCAGCTATGTCCTCATCAATCAGATGGTATACAGTATTCAGGAAGGTAATTCTTCAAACTAATAGCCTAAAACCAGTTCTATATAGGAACTACTTGCTCTGTTATTTTTCATTCAGACACCGACTTTTTCTTAGTACATCCTTCCCCCCATTGGTGTAATGAGGGTTTTCCAAGGCTAAGACACAGATTCAGAAGAGGAATTGTGAAGAACTCTCGCCTGCTAGCAGTGGAAAAAATACATATTTTCAATATTTATCTTTCAATAAACTTATTTGTCATTAACTGCAGAACCTCAGTGATGCCATTAGCAACAGAAATCTTGCAATGAAAGACTATAATTCCAAGGACTGTAACTGATTAATATTAAGGAAAAAACCTAAGAGCTCTTCTATTTTGATATAAATTTTACTGCAGGCATTAAGAGTAGGTTCTGAAACGTACAGCTACTCTATCTTCCAAAACCACTTTGTTTTGATTCAGTTATTTTAAATAAAGCTTAAAAATCAGTTTATATTTTGATTGTGTTACTTTTTCTAGCAATTTTTGTGGGGAAAAAACAACCATCCCTGGCATAGAAGACAATTTCTGTACACCTCATTGCTGTCTACAATACATCAGAAGTCAGGCTGGTTTACTGGGCAGTTCTTACTGTTTTGAAAGAAGATATT
The DNA here is from genome assembly GCF_013368605.1 of Nyctibius grandis. Taxonomy (NCBI): domain Eukaryota; kingdom Metazoa; phylum Chordata; class Aves; order Nyctibiiformes; family Nyctibiidae; genus Nyctibius; species Nyctibius grandis. Next base: position 34,567,306 of record NC_090658.1, read on the forward strand.
TGCGAAGCATCTATACTAACCTGAACCAAAGACGAGGTCTACATAAAGGGAGAGGTAGAAACTCAGAGGATGCAACAGTATATGCACTATCTTGTATCTTACATCCAGCTCTGTTTCAACCCTCCTCTGCCCCAAGATGTTGGTCTCATTAGTTACTCCCTGACCTTTATGTTATGGAAAATAATTTGGGACAGGAATAGGAAAAAGAGGTAACTTGTTTGCATGACGATTCAGTGAACATACAAATATTTATAAAACCCTCACTTTGTAGGAAGACACACTTTCCCCTGTGTATGCTGAACAGACTTCAGCATACTTCCAAGAGACTCTAAAACTACTTCCATATATTTTTAATGTTGTTACAAAAATTAATATCTAAATGGAAAATAGTGAAATTTGTACTTAAAAGCTGCCTGATGCTCACTGAAATCATTAGTCAGAATAGAGGCCTTCACCAAGAGTCAGATAAAACCTTTTGTGCACTGCCCTCACATCAAAAAGTACAGCAGTAACAGAACTATGGATTAGCTCCCTGCATGTTACATGTGTTTTAATTTAAGATAGTAAAAAAAAAAAAATTAAAAAGCAAAGGTAAGTGGCTCTGTGTTTTTTAATATATTTCAGGCCAGTTATTGAATGCTGAACTTGTTAAAAAAAACTCCAGTGCAATAAAATAACAAATTAACAAATTTAAAATGATAAAAAGCTGTGTCTCATTTGCTAAAGCATGCCAGTAAGAAAGCTGTCTGATCTGTACAGATCAGATCAAGGTGCTGACTGCAACACACTGAGGTAAAAATCAATTAAATTCCTCAGGCTGACAGGAGCACAGTTCTTCACAGATTTTGAAGTTAATGATCTCAACTATTCTTTGCAACATTCTCCATATTGTCTTGCTATTGGGCAAGCCCAATCAAATTAAAGCAAACCCTAAACTCCCCTAATCCTGTTCCAATATATATTTTTATTAAGTTTTAGGAAGGGGTTGTAGGTGGGAAAGGTAAGACATGTAACCCTCATTTCTTTGCCCTTGAAATTAATGGAGATGCAGTTTATTTAAAGTTATGAGCTGCTATTTTGTTATTTGGGAATGACTTTCCAGCAGTCTGTGGGTGGATGGTGGTAATGAAACAAGGAATTCAGAGCTGTTGGGAGCATAATGCCAAGTAAGCTTAGTAGATGTATATTCTCTAATAATAACTATGTACCTACTGCCAAAGGTCAGTTAACTGATCAAAGAGATCCCAATAGTTCTGAAAACTAAACATGGCATGAAACTACTAAAAAAAAATATTCAAGGTAAAGTTGTTTCATTTTAATCAAAATATACACGAAAATAAAATATTTACTCTTCTGTTTCAATGAATTCGAGGACAAATCCTTTGTCATAATTTCCTAAGACTTTAATACAATGATGTGGTCATATCTGAATTTTGAAAGATAGTGATCTTAAAAACAATCTTGCCTTTGGCAAGAATTTCACCAACCAGACTGAAAACCAGCTATCAGACCACAGAGAAAAAGTGGTGAGCAAGTGTTAAAAGCAGCAGCACACATTTTTTCCAGGACAGGAGAGTACCTTGTATTCCGAAGTGCATTTCGCTTATCCTGCTCATGGCCTGCCGCAAAGACCGTTCTCCCAGCTCTTTGCTTTGCACTGACCATCCCAACTCTCCTACCTTTCCAAGAGTCTCTCTCCTGGCTCTTCTCTGCAATGCCTGAGGCACGAAACGCTCGCCTGTACTTCTAGAGCCTATGTGCCTCAGCTGTCATTAAGTGCTATGAATGCTATGGAGGTTAAAATACCTTTAATCACTCAGAGCATATTTGTTTTCTCTTAGTGTCATTGAAAACATTAGGTTGGAAGGGATTTCTGGGGGTCACCTAGTCCAGCCTCTCGCTTGATGCAGAGTAAACATCAAAGCTGGATCAGGTTGCTCAGGGCCTGGTCCAGTCCATGTTCAAAAATTGTCAAGAACTAAGATTTCACAGCTTCTGTGGGTACCTGTTCCAGTGCCAACTAGAGGGGAAAATTCTCTTCCCTTGATCTGACGGCTATACTCTTCCTAACACAGCTAATCCAGAGACAGTGTTTACTATTCTCCGATCATCTGGTACTACCTTTAATTTGACAGTTGAAATAATTTTCCTACTGGCTTACAATTCAATATGAACTCCTCTCAAGAGATCATCCTGTCCTCTTGACTTAAGCACATTTTCCTCAAAGTTGCTCTACTTCAAACGTGGTCTTTTTCATAATGGATTCAGGATATGGAAATGAAAATATGAAAAATTTGAATCGAGCAGCAAGAAGAGATAAAGAAAAGTGAAAGCTGAGGAATGGACTTAAAAGTAATCAAAAAAGCCTTAAACAGGTTATTTGGTGAAGCAAGAACGAAAAAGGAAGGTTCAAAGGCATATCTGGACAGCACAAGGGATAAAAGAAGATGAATTTGGGTGATTTAAGAGGATAAATAAAGGCAGTGGGAGTAACAGTTTTAAGTACCTGGAGGACATTCTCTATGAGGATGCTGGACTTGAAAACTTAAAGACTCTGAATGAACAGACAACACAGTACTGATCTCAGATAGTTGGGAGTATTATGAGTCACACAGAGGTACGTGCCTCAGCACCTGCTGGGAGGTTATACAGGCCAGGAGACCCTTATTATTCCCCATCCACATTTTGATTATTATTTTTTTATTCTATCGACTAGGGTTTTTTCCCTCCTCACAAGGGAGGAAAAGCTTGTTTCTCATAACCTATGCACCCCCGCATAACCAAAATCTACTTAAACTGGTACACGTTTCCTCCACTCACACTAGCATACACCAAATCCCACTTTCTGCACGATGTAGCTAACTACAAAGATACACTGATATACCACGTAAGGGGAAAGCACCAATCCTCTGTTTCTGAGGTCTTCCTGTTGTCTTTAGGAAGGGTGCATTAGTAACATGGAGATAATATGTGACTGCCTTACATGCTCTTAAGAGAATTAATCGGAGTTAGTACAATTTCGGGGAATACGATGTTATAAAATGAGAAACAATAATAAGCATATAAATTATCATATTCATCTCCTTATCCTATTCCATAACAGTAATTTTATTTCTTAAGGCCAGAAATCCTTTCATGAATGGCTTCAACAGATTGATTAGAAAAAGGAGTTATTCCTAAATAGGAATTACTAGCACATTTTATAAACATCTTCAAAACACTGTAGGTATTTCTAGTTCATCTATACAGCATGTGAAATAGGGCTTCCACAGCTACATTACGGTTTTTGTCCCTTTGGCCACTTCAACTGTCTAGCTTCCTCACTTTATGAACGATGCAAAGGAAAGGAACACCTGGGAACCAGTAAGTTAATTTCAAAGAAATAACGACTATGAAAAGGGTGAGTTTCCATCCATCTCAGTTTAGTGTACTTTAACACAGGCAGATGTAAGTATTCCTGTCCTAATATAATAAGACGACAGAAAAATAATCTATTTATTTTATCCTGCCTGTACTGAATAGCCAAGGATAGGAGTCACTGTTTTCACATGCTGTCATGCTGCTGCACACCTTTTAATTTCTGAATGTTGCCTTTTTTCCACTACTCAGAAGAAAATTCTCTTCAGAAGTAAACAGCATGAGTGATTAATGTATGAACTATGAAGATACTTGCAAAACTTCTTTAGATTAAAGCGAGTACAGGCTAAATTTCAAGGTTTTTTTTTTCCACTATGGTTTAGTAAAGAGATGATTTAGATGTCTAGCACAAAAATGTGCTAGACTGTGATAGATAAAAGATCAAGAAAGACTTTTTTGCGAATATTACCAATTACTGTGTGCTAACAAGCTCTTAAAAACCTTCCCAGGAACAGCTGAACTTTTTATAACTCAGAGGCAAGGATCATCACAGCTATTGCTGACTTTTAACAAACTTTTTGATATATTGACCTCAAGCCCATCTCTTTGGATTCTCCAACCACACTGGTTATAACACATTTAGTCTAAAACGCATGGGATGCATTTAGTGTAAAAGATAGTTCAGGTGACTATATCCACTATTTTTAATGAATGAGAGTGATTTTGTAAAGTTGAACAAGGTCAGAGTGAAAATAAACCCTACAATTGCAGCAAGTCCTTAAATTTGTTTACAGATACGACTATTATGATCCTTACCATTAGCAGGATTTTAATCTACAATAATCGTAACACTTTGTGAAGGCTCTTAGATAACCAATACTGGCAAGTAATGCAAAGTATATGTGCAAAAAAGCAAGCTTAAGTATGTGTGCTCAAGCTCCTTTGAGCAGGAGAGTAAACCAATCTGTCCATCCAGATAGATATGGAAGCACAGAACAGATAATACAACACATCACAGAAATAGGCAATAAGATGAGACAGTAAAAACCTGTCAACATACATCACCTGATCATGGTACGGTGCCATCTCACAGCCTCTATTAGCTGTTGCTGCATCAGTGCAAGTCCCAGACACTTTATCCTGTTTATAATTGCTGATGAGCAGTAATAAGGCCTCCATGCCTCAGTTCCTGTCCGTTCCACTTCAGCGCCCACCTATTAGGTTATAACTTTTATTTACAGCCTTGCTTGATGCGCTGTTCTATTAGTACAGCTGGAAACTGAGCAGGGGGAGAAGGAAAAAAAGCGTGTCCCTAATGGGCACTATTATTGCCAGGGCTGGGTGATTTACTGTGCTGCTCGAGGGCTGTTCTATCATCACTTTCCTGGCAGTGAGAGAGCTCCAAGAAGGTTGGATTTCTAACACAATGCCCTCCACAAGTCAAACACTAAAGAACACCTTAAAAGGCCCTTGGAACACCAATGAAAAACATACATAAAGTTGTTTTAATGTTATAAACCCCCTTCAATAATCTTTGTCTATTTTTTGCTCAGGAGCTTAACACTTCAGAGCAATTAAAAAAAAAAAATATGATTAGTAGTATACCAGGTCTTTTTGTTGTTAGTCAACACATGAAGATTGATAAAAAATAACCATAAAAAAGTAATGGTTTCTTGGTTTTTGCTCTGGCTGAAAATTTGTGTACCTCTATTTCCACAACCTGCCCTTTCTATAACTCCTAAGAGGCTGTCCTCTCAATTGTACAGGTTCAGCCTCAAAGTGTTTAGATTTCTGGCACTGCTACAATCAAGCACATGACTCCGTATAAGAACATCAATAAACCCAAATTCGAAAAGGACCATACACCTGCTTAACTGCTTTGCTCAAGCAGTGGAAGAGCTATTTGCATCTCCTATACTCAAATTTTAAACTAGAAAAAGGATAGAGCAATGAGACAGATACTGTAATCTCACACAACATAAATACCACCACACCCATCTAGGACAGATATCCTCATAAAATGTGAGCTATCTGCACATATAACTATAGAGAATATTAAAGATGCACATTTCTCATGAACGGCCACTGAGAAATAAAGTACTTAAAAACTCACTGACTTTATGGATATAATGTATGAATTGATTGTATCATTACTACATTTTATCTGCCTGTTTCTACCACCCCCTCCACCACACAAAAAATTAACTGACCACACTCACACAGTTCCACCGATTTTTTCCAGGTTTCTTTAAGCTGCATGAAAATGTTTTAAAATCTGGCTGGTTAGAATTGCGTACTAAATCATCTTTAAGTTGTACAGCAGAAAAAGAAGAATAATATGCCACTTCATACTGCACTTTCACGACACGGGCACCCAATATAAATGGGACCTGGATGCCCTACTGACTAGAGTAAGCCTCAAAGCATCCGCCATCAACCATAACATTACCTAACCATTAAGAAACAAATCACAATACACAAGAAGCTATACACCAGGCCACACAGTCCCATCTTTTTTCCTACAAAATCTTCAGACCGCTAGCTCTCAAAAACCTTTGAGGCATCATCCAAACTAATGATTGCAAGGCTTTATTCATTCTTTTCATTATAATCCTTGTCCTATGGGCACACTTTGGAACAGAAATACTTTTTACCACAGTGATGATTCTGGCGAACAGGAAGAAAAAACCCACTATTTGGTGTCATAATACAATTTTTTAACTGAACAGCTCCTCCAGCGTGCAAGTCACAAGTGCACAAGGTAAGAACTCTTTTTTTTGTAAGAGAACTTTTCCTACGTCTTGGCAGACTTATTGTTTTGATCTTTCTTCAATGGTTACATTAATGCTAATAAAATATGAAAGGTTTATGTCTTTCTTAATATCCTCCTGATGGGAACCTGCATACAAGATAAGTAGGTCAAACTTCTAATTTTCTGTCTCAAATGCTGATAACACGGCAGACTTTAGGGAAAAACTATGCTTGAAGGGGGAAAAAAATTACATGGATGAATTCCACCAAAACATTCTTCCTTCAAAGCTCTTCCAAGGAGAAGAAATGTAGAATACTTACAGAAAAGAGGCTTATACACAATGTGTAGTATTGACAAATACTGCTTGTATCACTTAAATAGCTTCCTAGGAAGGGACACTAAGCTGAAGTGAATGTAGTGTGAAACATTCACCTACATAGACTGCTGCTTATGCCTGAAGATGTCACACCATTTCTGGGTAATATTTTGCAGCCAGTGTTTTCTTGTCAATTCCCATATTTATCTGGATTCCCAAAAGCAAACTTTGAAACATGGTAATTCATTTTAAAAATGAAAGTTCGCTGAAAATTCAAGCCCTGGAGAAGAAAACTGTAACTCCTGGTAACAGGTTTATTAGTGTAAGGGACTACAAACAAAATATGCAGATCACTGACCGAATAATGTAAAAAACATTGGGGGAAAATGAGGTAATATAAAATCATTAGGTTTAGTTGACTGAAGAAACTTGTGGCATCAAATTAAGAAGATCTCCTTATTTTCTTGCTAAAGACACCAAATGATTAACATACAAGCATGTAGGGACCAAACATTAGCATAAACTGAAAATAAGAGAACTACTGAGCAAAGTTAGCCAACCATTTAATGGATATTTTTCAACATGTCTAGTAGCTTCATCTGCTTTATTCTAAGGAGCTTTTACTGTTGCCATTTGACACTCCAAACAGCAGACTTACTTGTCTTTTTGCTAATCACAAGCACTTTTTAGAAAATATTCATATAGTACTCTCAGTTTTCAGTATCTACAGCATCACAAAAAGCTTTTAAGTTACCCTGCAATAAAAACCAGAGTTAAACATAAAAACAGCTAATGTATAAAGAAAATACAATTTAGTAATACCATGAGCAAAGCAGATTAGTTTGCAAGGGACGCAGTGGCAACCATTCCGTCTTGTTTAGGATCACCTCCATGGCTATGTAGAGAAGAAAATCCAGTCTTCCTGTTCTGGAGGAATTGGATTCAGTATCTTCCAGTGCCCAACTGGCAAACAATGCTCACAGCATTGTCACAGATTATCATGTGTTATTTGAGAGGTCTGCACCGCACCAAGTGCAAGGTAATGTAGCTTCTCTTTAACCTTCCTTCACTGCAGACCAAGCCAACTTGCATCATCTCACATTCGCTGCAAGCTAACAAAATGCATATATGGAATAACTACAGTTCAGCTAAACATACAGTAACTTGAGGCACTTTTTGAAAGAATGACTTCAGAGGAAGTTTACCTTGAACTCCTGAAAGAATAAAAGCCCTTAATCAAACAGGAATACCCTTCCTTTCTGCACACTCAATACAGCTCAATTAGCACATAAATGCAAATATAGGCAAAAATTTTGGAAACACAGACTGCTAGAACATTACCACTACCTAGACGCCTGCCACTGCCACTCCACAGGAGGTTATGGCTTCCCACAGTGGTGCTGGTAGAAAGGACCACATCAGCTCTCCTTAATCCATGCAAAACCAAAGTCTGAAAAAGATCTGAGCCAATGTCGGTAATTTGGCTGCCTGCCTGAATGAGTGCTCACACAATTCTTCGTGACAGATCTGCTGCAGAAGCAGTAACGTCAGCCTGGCAATGACCTAACATGTCACTACTAACACTAGCTCTGTGAGACATTATCCATCTATATCCTCCATGTAGAATAAAGTCAGCCAAAAGACCCAAAGCAGGACTCAATACTTTGCATTTAAAGGGGGGATTTCCAGAACACTACCACAATCATTAGACTTAAATCAAATTGATTACTCCTGTATGTATTATGTTGACAAAGATTAACTGAAAAGATAGTATATTTATGGAATTATGTTTAATGGGACTCTGAGATGAACTATCTGCCATACAAATCGTTTTATATATACATTTCTGACAGCAAAGCAACAAAATTTACTTTCATTTGGCATTCACCAGATATAGTTACTACCCTTGACTATTAAACTATAACCATAGAGCTATAAATCATGCAAAATCTAATTCCTCGACCCCCCACAAAACACATACCTGAGTCGCAAGACCTTTTGGTTGGTGTGGTTAACGAGGCATGAGCTGTACCTGTGCATGGCCCACCTGAAAACAGAGAAGATCATATGTCTCAAAATACCACCTATATTTAACATGTACAACCACATCAAGATTATACTTAGGAATATAAAACACTGAGGAGCACTTGTCTTTGGAAAGCATGCATGGAAGTAGTCTACTATTCTCAGTATTTCTTTCCCAGTCAAATCCAAATATATCTTGCACTGAAAAAACAGATGAGAAGTTGGGACAAAAAGACAAGTTATGTTATACTTTATAAATATTTCAAGAGGCAGTTTTAAGAAAATATACACCGTAATTGCAATTTTTCCAGTGTTGACAAAGTTACTGTTTATGTTGGAACAAAGCTAGAAATTTATCTAACTAACCCATAAGTAATCACAGAATCACAGAATGTCAGGGATTGGAAGGGACCTTGAAAGATCATCTAGTCCAATCCCCCTGCCGGGGCAGGATTACCTAGATCATGTCACACAGGAACGCGCCCAGGCGGGTTTTGAATGTCTCCAGAGAAGGAGACTCCACAACCTCTCTGGGCAGCCTGTTCCAGTGTTCAGTCACCCTCACTGTAAAAAAGTTTTTCCTCATATTTAAGTCGAACCTCCTGTGTTCCAGCTTGCACCCATTGCCCCTTGTCCTGTCAAGGGATGTCAATGGATGTCACTGAGGAGAGCCTGGCTCCATCCTCATGACACTTGCCCTTTACATATTTATAAACATTAATGAGGTCACCCCTCAGTCTCCTCTTCTCTAAGCTAAAGAGACCCAGCTCCCTCAGCCTCTCCTCATAAGGGAGATGTTCCACCCCCTTAATCATCTTCGTGGCTCTGCACTGGACTTTCTCTAGCAGTTCCCTGTCCTTCTTGAACTGAGGGGCCCAGAACTGGACACAATATTCCAGATGCGGCCTCACCAGGGCAGAGTAGAGGGGGAGGAGAACCTCTCTTGACCTGCTAACCACACCCCTTCTAATACACCCCAGGATGCCATTGGCCTTCTTGGCCACAAGGGCACATTGCTGGCTCATGGTCATCCTGCTGTCCACTAGGACCCCCAGGTCCCTTTCCCCTACGCTGGTCTCCAACAGGTCTGCCCCCAACTTGTACTCATACATGGGGTTCCTCTTACCCGGGTGCAGGACTCTACACTTGCCCTTGTTATATTTCATTAAATTTCTCCCCTCCCAACTCTCCAGCCTGTCCAGGTCTCTCTGAATGGCTGCGCAGCCTTCCGTTGTGTCAGCCACTCCTCCCAGTTTAGTGTCATCAGCGAACTTGCTGACAGTGCACTCTATTCCCTCATCCAAGTCATTAATGAATATATTGAATAGCACTGGTCCCAGTACCGACCCTTGAGGGACTCCGCTAGACACAGGCCTCCAACTGGACTCTGTCCCATTGACCACCACTCTCTGGCTTCTTTCCTTCAGCCAGTTCACAATCCACCTCACTACCCGATCATCCAGACCACACTTCCTCAGTTTAGCTGCGAGGATGCTGTGGGAGACCGTGTCAAACGCTTTACTGAAATCGAGATAGACCACATCCGCAGCTTTACCATCATCTATCTACTGGTTGGTTAAGCATGACTTCCCCTTGGTGAAGCCATGTTGACTGCCCCTAATGATCCCCCTATCCTTGATGTGCCTAGACACAGCCCCAAGGACAAGTTGTTCCATCACCTTTCCGGGGATGGAGGTGAGGCTGACCGGTCTATAGTTACCCGGGTCCTCCTTCTTGCCCTTTTTGAAGACTGGAGTGACATTCGCTTTCCTCCAGTCCTCAGGCATCTCTCCCGTTGCCCACGACTTAGCAAAGATGATGGAGAGTGGCCTAGCAATGACTTCCGCCAGCTCCCTCAGCACCCGCGGGTGCATCCCATCAGGGCCCATGGATTTATGGATGTCCAGGTTGCTTAATTGGTCCCTGACCCAGCCCTCATGAACCAAGACAGATTCCTCCTCTATCCTGACTTCTTCTGGGGCCTCAGGGGTCCGGGGCTCCTCAGTACAGCCTCCAACAGTATAGACAGAGGCAAAGAAGGCATTCAGTAACTCTGCCTTCTTTTTATCCTCTGTCTCCAGGGCCCCCACCTCATTCATCAGTGGGCCTACATTGCAGGTAAAACCAACACTAGAGGCAATGTATTTGAAGAAGCCCTTTCTGTTGTCCTTGTATGTATGTCCTTGTAACGTAAGGGATGAAGTGATCACTTCCCTGATGTCAACAGAAACCTTGTCCCTGACTCCAGTGAGAGAACAACTTTGCCTCTTCTCTTGTTCTCATTATTTTTCCAAAGTGTGGCACAAGCATATGCTAACAAACTCTTGCCATGTTTAATTTGTTTTTTGTTGAACTCTAAACTCTTGCCCACTCATGTGGTATCTGCTTGGCTGTAAATTGCTTTCTGGCTTTTTTCTTAACATGCATCATTGTTGAAGAGTTCTCCAGAGATCTTGTTAAAAGAGCAACCAATTAAGTGTACTCAGCAACTTGCAGTAAAAATAAATAAATTTTAAAAAAAATAAACCCATATAGTGTATCCAATACAAAATGACAATAGCATTTCCAGTGGTAATAACACAACATAGCTTTGATAATTGGATATTATAAATTGGATGATGCTAGACAGCCTGAAATTAAGTTAGATCTAGTAGAGTTTGGCTATCAAAATACCGATAATCAAGTTTGCACTGGACTGCTGGTGATACAGTAGTACTATGCTGGCAATACAACAGAGCTTAGTATGACAGAATAACCTTTAATATAAGTCTTCACGCCCTGAAAAATACTTTTCCCCTTTTTTTTTTCAGTCTTTGCATATCTGGAAAGCAGCACTGTGGCTTTGGCAACGTTTTTCTCTTTTGAAGTATTTTCAAGTCTGGCCTGGTAGTAAACTGTTTCTCTCCGAGATGCTCCCCCTTCAAGTTTTTCTTTCATTTCTATTTTCCAGTAAGTATCAGGTACTGGGTAACTTTGTCTGCCCTGTAAAACACATAACATTATAATACTACAGAAAAAAAAGAAGAGAAACTTCTGCAATCGAGAGGGAAAGATGTGAGAAAATTATTTTGGTGCACTTGATTTCAATGAAAAGCACTTGGGAGCAAAGATCTCACAAGTTTCACACCTCCAGTTTCCCAGAGAAGTACTGATAAAAGTTTTCTGTTCTCCCAAAAAGTCCCTCCAGCAACATACACCATTTTGTAACAGTGCAACAGGTGATCTTTAAAGAAGTGGTTACAAAGGCCAACGAGCCTTTGTCCTGCAGGCAAACACTGAGGCCACTCATGAGCGCCTGGCCTGAGGATAAGCTACATGAACAGGACACGGGAAACTACCAAACACAACCTAGGAAATGGCTGCGTGGGACAAGCAGCAGCATAAGGAGCTGGCAGAAGTTACAGACAGTGCTGTGAGGGACGGTTGGCTTTTACGGGCTGGTAAGCAGGGAGTTGGTGAGAAATGGCTGAACTCCACAGGTAAGTGGAGGGGAGCGGTGGGGACCTCTCCGCAGAGTCAAGTCTGCATGTGAGAAGAGCCAAGCTTGCTTTTGCAGCGAGGAGGATGGGGAGGCATGGGCTCGGTGCCTTCCCTGGCCAACAGGAACATGTCCCAGATGGACGGATCAAGCATCCTGGTATCACTGTGTTGGTGCCCGAGCCAGGCCTGACAGCATTGGCAAGCAACAAGCTCTTTGCAACAACCAGAAATGGTCAAGTAAGCTCAAATCATTTTTTACAAAATATCTTTTTCTAGGCTAGAATATAAAAAAAAATGAAATCATCAGCTCGATCTATGTTAGTAATACTAGTGTAAAAGGCTCAAAAAAATGCCTAGTCTAGGGTTTGGTGCGTTTGGTAAGAAAATCAATACTGCAACAGAACCCTTACCAAGTTTTCCATTGAAACCTTTTGGATATTCAAAAAAATTACACAGCAGGTCTGTTAAGTCAGTCTCAACTTTCAAAGACCAAGTATATAGTATTTGGTTTCAATACAGAGTTTGAGTAAACAATATATACAACAGCATGTGGAATATATAAAAATATATACAATAGGGTATGGAATTTCAGTGAACCGACTTTAGACCACTTTAAATAAATTTAGTTACATTCTCCCAGTTTTCACTGAACAGACACTGACAGGCATCATCACTGTGGACTATCAAATAAGACTAATCCTTGCAATTATTGTACAGTAAATATTTACACTAATTGATACTTTCAGCATCCAACTAAATATAAGATCTCTATTTCTCACTCTCTAAAGTACAATAAGTTGGTATGTATTCTGCACTTCCCTGTGTCAGAGTTTTTCTTTTATTTAACCCTCCCTCATTAGGTATTACTTTCATATAGCTTTGATTTGTATAGCACAGCACCAGAGTTTCAACAAAGAATATCTTGGGATTTGCATGCACGTACACCAGTGCCTAACAAGAAGCGAAGGCTGCACGTCCTTTGCAGCATTTCCTTCTGCTACTGTTTTTGTTCCACCATTAAAAATGTCATGCATAATTCAATACTATGTAGTATGGGCTTGACTGTGCAATTCTACGTGGAAGTCATTATGTTGAATCTTTTGGTATACATAACAGCTAATACAGGCATCTTTGTATTATTTGAAACAGGGCAGTATATTTCGCACAGCTTTGATAAAAATTCTACATGAAAGAAAAGGGAAGTCAGATAACAGCAGAACACCAGTCCTTCTTGGCTATACACAAAGGTAGGCTTATTACTTAGCATGATTCAGGATCTGTCTGCACCTTCATTCCCCCAAAAAATAAGCATTTCAAGGGAATTTAACTGTGGTACATAAAGCCCTTCAGCGCAGGTTGAAAGACCACACGTCTCGCTTCTAACATAACCCACAGGGCTGTAGACTGCTATTTTTTCTCAGCACAAACAAGAGATTAAAATGGAAGAATAAAAATATCTTTCTACTCTATATCCAATTAACAGATCAAACAATAGCTTCTGCTCCTTTTTTTTTTTCCAGTGTATGGTTTCTGGCATTTGCAACTCCTCTACCAAACAAAAGCAGTCACTACCCAGCAATAATGTAATAATGTAATCCCAAGAGAAGATGATTAAAAATGCAAGAATACTAAAAGCTACTGAAGTAATTAGGAGAATTGTGAGAATCACCGAGTTCGCAAATTCAAACACAGAATTAATAAAGGACAAAACAACATCCTTTAACTCGAACATTATCATATATTAAAACAAAAGATCTTGTTAATGTAGCTGCTGTTTTTGGCTTCTGATATCCCTAGCTTTCTGTAACTAACTGTTAATTGTATTCTAAATATATCAATTTGGAAAAACAGGTTCAAAACCAGTTTCTCTGCGAACTCTCTAAAGTAGTAAAATTTTATGTATTACTTATATTTTTATATATATATATAGATATAAAAAAAATATATATATGTTATATATATATAACATATATATATATATGTTAATATTGTTATTCTTTACTATTAGAGACTATTATAATTTGAAGTAGCCTGAAGTTCAGTAACACTTGATCAGAGTGACACTAGCATGTCCGAACGCTGCTTTGAGCTTTCGGTACTGTGATGCTCCCTTCCCAGAAAAAGCACAGCGACACCCTGCATGCAACGGGCTGGAAGAGGGTAAAATAAGTAAGAGCTGAATTTCCTTGGACAACAGTGTTATAGGCAGGATGGGGAGAATTTCACGGCTATTTGCAATACAGGAAAGAACTCACCTTTGGAAACCTGTCCAAACCAGTAATCTAGTTGTGAGTTTCCTGAATTGGTACAGACGTAACCCAATTAATCCACACAATTGAGTCTGAAAACAGTCATTGATTACAAACACCAATACATAAATAAATGGGAACATAAATCTCTAAATTCAGTCTGCACAGACAGAAAACACTCTCTTTAAGGAAAAAAAGCAAAATTACTTTACAGCACTTAAGAACTGCTTGCTTGCTGCAGAATGGGTAAACTGCATGATAATTTATGTCGTTACTAAACAGGTAAGAGGATTATATCACATACAAACACATACTTTTTAAATTCTAGTTTTACAAATCTGCCATTATTTATTCTTGTGGATTTTTATCTACATGTGGCTTCTGGAGAAGGAAGTGAAACCTGGACTGCTTTGCTGCTGCTGAATGGCTGGTAAATTTAATAGCTATAATGAAGTAAACTGCGACAGGAGTCAGATTCCACTTTTTCCCTGCTATTGTCTCACTCTATTACCTCCTTTTCCTCAGTTTCCTCATTTGTAAAATACACATTATACTTTCCTATTTTATAGGTGTAAGCTGAAGTGTAAAAATATGCTTTTGAAACCAGCAGTTAAATTAGATTTTTATAAATAATTTTTATGTAACCTTGATAGCTCTGCAGCTATAGCCCACATTTTTCTTACATGACTGTGTTTCTGTTTCATGTTCCATGGGGTCCTTTCACTTTAATAAATGGGATCTTAGGATACGCTGTCTACTCTGCAGTGTGAAGTGACTATAAATCAGAGGGAACAATTAACAGTGGTACTACTCCACTGGTCTTCATTATGTTTCAAAATTGTCATGCCATAGATGTGGAAAGAAGTGTTCATTCCATAAATTTATGTGCCAGATCTTTGCTTAAGATGTTAGAAGAGCCAAAAATGTTCTTTAAATGATACTGGGACTGTAGGGATTAGATTGAAACTTAAGAGAAAGATCCTCATGCCATGAAACGACGATGAAGGTGGCACTTCTACTAGACGTTTTGTTCAAATTTCTGACTGCCTATATGTTCTGCACTGGCACCTAATACTAGTAGCATTTCCCAAAAGACGATTTCTCAAATAGCCCACAACTCAATCTGGTTTTATATTTGAAAGCATTCTTGCAAATTTCCAGAGAAAAAGTGTTTGCATCGATACTTAAAAAAAGTATTTTGTGATGAATATTCAAGAAAATCCAGGTTTGATGATAATCCAAATGAAAAACTTAATTACTGTTAATTTTAACATTAAGAACAGTACCAAAAGTCTATTTGTACAGAGCATCTAATGAAAACAAGGCTAAAAAAAAAAATCCCTTAAAATGTAAAACATCTTTTATTATTATCTGACTTGATAAAAGAAAAAGCCTGAGGAAACAGATAGTTCTTATTCTGTGGCACAGAAATCCAAAGATGACTGCAATATAGAATATGGACCTGGCTGTTTTCTGATATTAGAGGTGTGTCCCCTCTTGCTCTGATACAAAACACACAAAATTGAGTACAAAAAGAACACCTGACAGTCTTGTGAGTTGATAAGGAAAATTAGAATTATTCATCATCACCATCACCTAGCTGCAGCTTTCTCAGTTATGTTTGGGTACAAGTTTAATTGCAGTATTAAATCATGTGGGTCAGGTAGGCTAGTTTTGTAGTTCAGCATAATTTTAAGAGTTACTGCATTCTTTTGGATCAGAGAAAAACATACAATCTGTATCAGAATAAATACGGTTAGCAACAAAACAACCACCATTTGTGACAAGCAAGACAAAAACAGGCAGCTAGCTTGGTCAGTTTATACATTTAATACTTCATAGAAGTGGGTAAGCGTGTAGCTTTCTGTCAGAAATGAGCCAGAAAACAAAGTTCCCCATAGCCAAAATTAGAAAAAAACCAGGGTGTACAACTGTCTCCTACTGCAATGAGCAACTGAATTCTTAAAGCCAGGGCATTTAGAAATTTATACAATGGATAGCATCCAAGAGCAACTGTCATTTTAAAAATCACTGTCCTTACTTAAAAGGCACAAAACGCAATTAAGGATATCACAATAATAACTCAAAATATGGAGTATTTTCAGAGCATACATAGGAAAGCTGTCATCTCTGACTCTGCTGACGAACCCAGGCAAAATGCAAAAACTGTGAAGTCATAAATGGGTAGCAACCTTTTGCACAGTGTTAGAAACTTTTTCATAGTTTCTGAAAAAAGAAAGAAAGAAGGATGCACTTGTTTATCCATTTTTCATAAGGTTATGTTGAAAAAACTGACATAAGATTTTTTTTTTTTTATTCCAAAGACAGAAAAAATATTACTTTACTAGTACTATAGCCTGTGTGGCTTTTTACACAGTCATGCTTCAACAAGCCATGAAATTCTCTCACCTTCCTGCCAGAGATCTTTTACAGAAGCTTGGTGCATTTCTGTCTCAGATGTAGTACACTTTATGTACATGAAGCAACTTCACCAAAATAACTTCATAATTGGGGGTATTTCAGTGCTTGCAGCACACGCAAATGCTTAATAAAATAAACAATGTTTTAAAGCATTCTTCAAACTTGTCCTGCAAACTTAAGTTTTTGAGATAAACTAATGATGTTTTAACCACTTAGCTTGACATGTAACAGTTCAAATTCTGGAGGGTATACAATAACTAGCCAAAATTTACAGATGTTCAGTCCTGAAAATTCACATTTAGGCATCTAAAATTCAGCACACACAGAGGTATGGTGTGGTCAGAGATCATCACCTTCTTTCTGGGCTGAAATCTCCAGTGTATTTTTTGACTATCTACAGCAATATCTCATATCTTTGTGTATCTTCTTATAAAGTCTTCAATGTAGAAATGTAGAGCATCTAACTGTTCTAGAAACATCAGATATTCCTTTTGTCCTTTTAAAATTGTAGTTATTGCTAATTCAAGGAGGCCAGGAAGAGTTAAGCACATAATCAAAATAAAATCATGTCAACTGAAGCTAAGAACTACTAAAATATCAAATCTGATTCAGCTGCCAGAGTCAGAGTTGTTCACATTGACATTTCTCCTGTCACGTAACAACACAGTTAGTTTTAAACCTGCACAGCGTTAGCTTTAGGTCTACTCATATAGTGACAGGAAAATAATGTGACAGCCCTAAAGAAAGCAATGAAGGCCTGAAACTAAGCAAAATTATTCCACATGCAGTGTGACCTTTTCTTTACCAAAATACATAGGACTTTCTTTAATAAGCTGAATTTTTTTTAAAGAATGCTGGTGGCTGAAGCTAGGGAGAAAAGCAAGGGCCATTGTCAAATCCCTTTTTTCCTGTCCATTAAAAATAAACAAAAACCCTGCCCACCCAATAAGAAAAGGAAATCTTTGACAGAGCAACTGACTCATACCGTGACTGACACGGAAATAACTACCATTAGGACCTCCTAAATGAAGGGAGGAGATGGAAGGGAAAATAAGAATAGATGAAAACTATACAAGAACTTGAACAGAGAAACTTCTCTGCACATAAAGTAGCAGAAGAACAAAAGTTAGACTGATTTAACCATCTGTTAAGAAACAGATCATTAAAATCCATACAAATCTAGACTTAGTAAAGCTATACCAATATCAACATACTCCTTGTCTGCAAAAGTTTATTTAAGAAAACTTAATGCAACTGATGACACCTGAAGGTTCTGGATAGAAAAAGGCAACTCAAGAAGCATGGGGGCAGGGGTAAAAAAATTCTTAGAACATTCCCCCGTCCCCTAAATTGCAACAGCATTTTTTGAAATTGGTGATAAGTAATATTTCATAAAAATAAAACACACGTGAATGAGGAAGAAAGTCCTAAAGCTTGCGTCACTGTCTCTGGGCATAAATCTTCAATACGTTTTTGTTGACTGTACCTTTGAGTAGATGAACTACCTTTCGTCTACTAGGGGAGAGACATCAATCAGCAAAGCAGCCACTGGGGTACGTGATTGTTCAGAACTGAGGGTGGCAGGAGATGGAAAGTCACTACAACCTGTTTGTTTATATAAGACACTTAGGAATGCAAACGTAACTGTCTCAGAAAATCAAAGCAGCAACAAAAAAAAGGCAGAAATACTTGCATATTGTCAAACTGAATGCCTGTAAAATCCAGTCCAAGGAACTTTCCTATATTGTTCATTGTGTTAAAAAGGAAATGGCTACTTAAAAAAAAAGTATAAAAACCCCCCTCCTTTTCTCTGACACAGAATATCAATCTTACCACATGAGATTTCCATGGTTCTCTTCAGTTGTCGTAATATGAATGGAATCTGTTAATTGCCTAAATGACTTGCTGCTATTCTGTCCAATCTGTTTACCCTATGGACTCAAGTACTATGGCAAATGCCTTCATGTGAGACTCTTCTCAAAAGCTTGAAAGGGAAGGGAGGGGATTGGAATGCACCATGAGAATCCTTCCCGAATACTCCAAGCTTTCCACACTTTGATAGGGATTACCATAATGATCCCATACATTGATTTTTGGTGAATTACCGCAATTCTATTCAGAACAGCACGTAGCTGTACATCATCACGTGGCACTGCAAAATATCAATCTTTGAAGAACACATCTGTAATGAGAGCAATGCATGCTTTATAGAACTTGCTGAAAAATAAATAAATATCACACGGAAAAAGACACTCTCAAATTAAAATCAAAAAGACATTTAAAGTTTGGGCATTCTTCATTACGGGAAAGAATCTTCCATGCAGAGTCCATTATCCATCAGAAAAGCTCCATCTGTGTATAATTATTTCTGATAAATTATATTAAGCTTTATTAAAGAGGTAGTGGGGATGTGAGAGAAGACAGAGAGAGCTCAAGCTGTAAATAAATCTCTACACTGTATTTCACTTAAAATCACCCCAGCAGGAAGTAATAAAGAATTTTTTTTATAGGTACTATTTTCAAATGCTCTGCAGCCTGTGCTGCCTAATATCCATCACCTTCAGTGTATGTACACAAGCTTACAGCAATTCAAGATGAAGGACACTATTTGATTTCCTTCCCTCTTTCACAGAATCATAGAATGGTTTCAGTTGGAAGTTCATCTACTTCCAACCCCCCTGCCACAGGCAGGGGACACCTTTCC
The DNA here is from genome assembly GCF_013368605.1 of Nyctibius grandis. Taxonomy (NCBI): domain Eukaryota; kingdom Metazoa; phylum Chordata; class Aves; order Nyctibiiformes; family Nyctibiidae; genus Nyctibius; species Nyctibius grandis. The sequence continues at coordinate 34,586,610 of NC_090658.1, forward strand.
ACTAGACCAGGTTGCTCAGAGCCCCACCCAATCTGGCCTTGAACACTGCCAGGGAGGGGCATCCACAACTTCTCTGGGCAAGCTGTGCCAGTGTCTCACCACCCTCACAGTAAAGAATTTCTTCCTAATATCTAATCTATCCTCTTTCAGTTTAAAACCATTGCCCCTCATCCCATCACTACATGCACTTTCCCATCCCTGTAATCACCTTCCCACTTACCCCCAAGACCTTCTCAGCCACAACAGAAACACTTTGTTGTAACACTATCTAATTCCTAACTGAACAAATTTTCAGAAAACCTGACACAGTAAGCACTGGAGAAGCACCCTGTAACACCAAATAGTAGATCCTGGCTAACAAGACAGCAGAGATGTTGAAGCCCCCTGCCCTGTGAAGGCCCAAATGTGCTGCTGAAGCATAATGTTTTGCTGAATTCTCTAGGAAGGCTGTTTTAAGGCCTTGTTTTTATAGGAGACTACAGGTTTCCCTTGAAGAAGCACTGGACAGAAGGAAGAGATGAGGGGTGGTCAGCAGCCACTGTGTATGCGAAGGAGAGACAAGAGTTACACGGCAAGTTTACTCTTCTTACAAGAACTGGTATCAGGATGTTCACATTTGAACCCTGCTATATTTCTGACAATATTCTCACATACAGCTAGAAAGCAATAATTAAATTTTAAAATTTTATTTTAGTTAGTCTAATAAACTACCACAATCCCAAAATGACACTTTGTCCACAGCCAATCTGCAGAAGCAAAAAGTATATGCAAAGTCTACATATCTGTAAACAGAATAAATACTTCAGCAACTCAGCAAAACCATCCTATGCAAATAGTTAACACAACTGAAAACAAGTGTAGCATATCAAAGATTTTTTTTTTTAGTTCTAGTGCTTTGTCAGCATTATTACCAGCAGTTGCCTCAATGTTCAAGAACCAGAGCAGTGCTAGCAGATGCCCTACTAAAAAATGAGCATGTTTTTCTTGCAATGTGTACGCCTGTTTACCAGCCAAGAGGCACAAGCAAACTCAGCTCAAGAAGTATTCTCTCCATAAAGCATCTTCCAAAATAAAGCTACAGTTGGAAGAAAATGAAGCTACAAATTACACAGCTGAGCTTCAGTTGTAGAATGAGGATTTTAAAACTCCATATATTAGACATGGAATATATACAGAGGTTTAGAATAACTTATCTCACTGGTCTGCTGATCTTTAACAGCTTAGCTTACCTTCAGGGAGAAGTTTTGCCTTACCAAGTTCAATAAAGAAGAAATATGGGTCATGAAAGAAGAGATTGATTACCACATGAAACAAGTTTTATGCAAGTAACCTAGCAGCAGTCTAGACAAACATGCATTAGTCAGTGCTATGTGCAATTGCAACTACTAAAAACAAAAGGTCTTAAAGTAAAAATTTACAAGACAACGGTGGTTATCCTAGATTATATATATATTAATTTACCAGCAATGCAAGAAAAAGTTTCTCAAAATGAGAGTGCCTCAAAATTGTAATTAAATTGTATACTGCAGTTCAAACAGCTGTAAAGTTAGTTAGAAGTTCTTGTGACCCCTTTTAACTTGTTCTTCGGTTAAAGCCATCAATGTCTATTTTGTGAGTAAGTTCTAGCCTTTCCCTTTGCCCCAAAAGACAGGCCATTTACATCCAAAGGGAGTCAGTAAAACATAAGCCTGAGAACAAAACAAAATGTTTATGCCTCAATTTCTGTCACTTAGGAGTTGCGTCACTTACATTCCTCTTTGCTCGGTGAAGTTACATTCAGTTCTGTCAAAAGTTGCTGGTTGGAATTAGCAGCCTGCGTGGTTAGAGAGGTATTGCTGTTGTCACTGTTCGTTTCTCCAGAGAACAAATCTGACTGGCTGTTGCTTGTGCTGGGAGTAGAGTCATCGTCTGTCTGCTTCTTCTGGAAATCTATCAAAACCAAGATTTCATATGTCATCCCACTTGCTCAATCTAATCATCCAATGTTATGCAAAAAACCTGAGCATAACAAAAATAACCCCAAAACACTGCCAGAGGTATCATCATTCTGATCATTTATATATCTCACACAACACAAAGTTAGAGTAGCCTTCAAGTTTTTATTTCAGATTTAAAATATCTTAAAAGTTATTTGTTGTTGAAGAACAACAAACAATTTCAGAACTACACAAAGTTCTTGTTTCCACAGCTGTTCAAGAGCATCCAAAGCTTACCAACTGTGTCTATCTGCATATAACACATCGCATCATTTTAAAAATAGTTCACACAAAGCTCACACAAAAGCATAAAGGAGCAAACATACGATGAGGAAAGAACTAAGGTGTGTAATACACGTATAAAGAAATCTTATATCTAAAAACAATACTTCTCACTCCTGTTTTATAAAATCCCACCTCGAACAGTTTTGGTGAAGCTAGCGTAGACAGCTATGGTTCCAGGTTAGCATGGAGGAGCTGGTGAGGCATTTGCATCACTTGTTCGATGGGGCTTGGCTGTGTGTGGGGAGTGTGTGTGTGTGGTTGTTTTTTTTTCCTTCCCTCACTTACTCCAACATTGGTGTTAAAAGTTGCTCATTGATCTACATAGCTCATACAGTTAGCTATGGGAAGTAAATCACTAGAATACATTAAAGCTATGGACAAATTGTTTGGCTTCAAAGTTTTCCTTTTGTTTTCTTTTCGGTCAGCAAGTGCCAAGTCATGCTAAATCTCCAAACTGCCCCCAGAGTCCAAACTCTCTTTGATAAATGCCATCCTCAGGCTTACCTTGCCTCCAAGCCAGATTCAGGTTTGGGGGGAAATACTCTCTTCCTTTTTAAGTGCAAATCCTCCCTCCAGGGCTTTCCCAAACCCACAGTCCCGATACCTGATTAATTACAGCATTAGCCTCAGTTCCTTCCAGCTATGCTACTGGATTTCAGTCCAGCACAGCTCTGCCACTAGATGCCCCAGAAGAACACCCCTCCCAGCCAAGCGGATTTTGGTTTGCTTAACATCAAGTTACTCTCACAATGCAAAGGCACCTCTTTGTTGTAAAGAGGCAGCTGAAGATGAAAAGCACCACCTCACACATAATTTTTAAAAATGACATACAAAGGCAGAATTTATTCATTACACAAACACAAACATAAATCAGTATCGGTTGCTCATTATTATGTCATGACAGAGAGGAAAACAGAGCAGTCCATAAATATTTGCAGATGATGAAGTGTTAGAAACATGGGGCGTCAATGTGACTCACTGGCATTAGGAAGCACTACAGGCAAACAGTCCCTAAATGCTAATTTAGGATTTAAGTGATCTGCCAGAGAAATTAAGCTGTAACTTCTTCTGTGGAAGACTCAGCCAGAAGTCCAGCTTGGAGAGAAACAAGCTCAAAGACAGAGAGAAGGAAGAAAGGAGGCAGCAAACAGGAAATCATCCACCTCCACAACACAGCTCTGAAAAATCACAGAATCACAGAATCAATCAGGTTGGAAGAGACCTCAGGGATCATCGAGTCCAACCGTTGCCCTGACACACTCTGTCAACTAGGCCATGGCACTAAGTGCCATGTCCAGTCTTTTCTTAAACACATCCAGAGATGGTGACTCCACCACCTCCCTGGGCAGCCCATTCCAATGTCTAATAACCCTTTCTGAAAAGAAATTCTTCCTGATGTCCAACCTGAACCTCCCCTGGCGAAGCTTGAGGCTGTGCCCTCTTGTCCTATCGCTAGTTGCCCGGGAGAAGAGGCCAACTCCCACTTCACTACAACCTCCCTTCAGGTAGTTGTAGACTGCAATAAGGTCACCTCGGAGCCTCCTCTTCTCCAGGCTAAACAACCCCAGCTCCCTCAGCCGTTCCTCATAGGTCAGACCCGCCAGACCCTTCACCAGCTTGGTCGCCCTCCTCTGCACTCGCTCCAACACCTCAACATCTTTCTTGAAGTGCGGGGCCCAGAACTGGACACAGTACTCAAGATGCGGCCTCACCAGTGCCGAGTAGAGAGGGACGATCACTTCCCTAGACCGGCTGGCTACACTATTCCTAATAGAGGCCAGGATGCCATTGGCCTTCTTGGCCACCTGGGCACACTGCTGGCTCATGTTTAGCCGGCTGTCAATCAGCACCCCCAGGTCTCTTTCAGACGGGCCGCTTTCTAACCACTCTTCCCACAGCCTGTAGCACTGCATGGGGTTGTTGTGGCCGAAGTGTAAGACCCGGCACTTGTTCTTGTTGAACCTCATGCCGTTGGTCTCGGCCCATCTATCTAACCTGTCCAGATCCCTCTGTAGGGCCTTCCTACCCTCCAGCAGATCGACACTGCCACCCAGCTTGGTGTCATCTGCAAATTTGCTGAGGGTGCACTCAATCCCTACGTCTAGATCATCTATAAAGATATTGAACAGCACCGGCCCCAGAACTGAGCCCTGGGGAACACCGCTAGTGACCGGCCGCCAGTTGGACTTTGCCCCATTCACCACCACTCTCTGGGCTCGGCCATCCAGCCAGTTTTTAACCCATTGAAGAGTCCACCCATCCAAGCCCCGTGCAGCCAGTTTGTCCAGGAGGATGCTGTGGGAGACAGTGTCGAATGCCTTACTGAAGTCTAGATAGACTACATCCACAGCCCTGCCCTCCTCTACTAAGCGGGTCACTTGGTCATAGAAGGAGACCAGGTTGGTCAAGCAGGACCTGCCTTTCATGAATCCATGTTAGCTGGCCCTGATTGCCCCCAATGCAATCATCAGGGATGAGCTACTGGAACCCAGGCAGACGTCCTACTCAGGCCTCACTAGTTATCAAGAAAGTTTCACCCAAGTGGGGCTCCTGGATATTACTAGTGCAATCAAGAAAGCTTCAAGCACTTGGGATTCTGCACCAGCCACAACCAGGCAGCTGCAGCTATTAGAACTGAAGCCACCACCCCAGAAGATACCCAACTCTTCACACCTCTACTGAGGCCACAGTCCTGACAGAAGGGGAGCTCACAGATGGAGATGTTGTGGGAATATCTATAGATAACCAGTACGGAAAAGAAATTAAAATTTCATATGTTGCCTGCAAATATAAGGTGGCTACAAAGATTGTGTTTTATGTAAGGTTGCATCCAAGGCAGCGCACATAAGTAAAGCTGTGTTGTGTACACGTAGCAGAAATGCGAGCAACTCCATCTTCAGGGAGCAGAGCAAAAATAATGGTTACACTCAATATTATACACCATGAGCAATCTATAAAATGCATTATAAAAGAAGGTGTAGAGTTACAGAACAGCAATAGATACTATAAAATATATTAAAATTCAGCAAGTTAAAAGTTCTCAGCCAGTGTATTTTTTTTTTGCTAGATAGCTGCAAATACTTTACTCAGGCTGCACTAGCTCAGTGTCATCCACAAAAGACATTTACAGAGATGCATAAAACATTTTTACAAAATGCTCTATATAATAACAGTCCTGACAGTCCTTTAATCATAGTATGGTAAGTACTAGTGCTACACTGTGTCTCCCAAAGCTGCAAGTTTAGGAGCATATTGACCAAGGTGGGATGTTGGTTTGGTTTTTTTTTCCCCCTGAAAAACTACTCGCCTTTGCTACCTATTGATAAATTCTACAACTTCAAAGAAAGCATGAAAGGCTGTCAGAAATGGTCATTCAGTGACAGTATTTCCCAGCAAGCTTACTAGTGAAACAGTTCAGAGCTGTCATGCAGCAGCAAAATCCACTGTGCCAGTTAAATGCTCTTTGCCTTCATGAATCCAGGATCTCGTGTTCAAAACTAACTTTTACTCAGCCTGCAAATCAATTAGCTTTCGAAGAAGTCTCAGCCTGCTCAGTTGTGTGGAACTTGAGAACATCTCCCGTCCCCTCTTTTTAACCGTTTTTTCCCTGCAGACAAGAGTACTTGAGGAAAGTGTTGAGACTGCTGATCTCAAGTGCTCGAGACATACTAACCATAACTGGAGTTGTACTACTTACTTACACTACAACAAATTATTAACAGTTCCCTTAGTAATGTGGTGTCAGCAGCAATACAGGACCTATTCAGTAACCAGTTTATACAACAAATTTGACCTAAATTATCAGCAGATTTCTGAAATATTGCTTTATGATTTGTGGTCCAGTATTCACCTGGTACAAATACATATCTAACGACGTACTGGATGAGCTGTATTATAGTTCTTCTGTGTATTGGTGGACAGCATTTAGTTTCTGTTAACAAGGACTCTCATTAACACAAATAACTTGCAGATCACCTTGATCTCCCCCCAAGCACAATAAAAGCTGGCAACAATTACAGGAGAACTGTGCCTGAATAAATCCAGTTAAGCCTTATCTGTTTAACAAATAAAACAAAACAAAAATACACACACAATACAGGCAAGACCCTGGCAAGTTTTGAAGGGGAGGCTTCATTCTGATTAAAATCATAATTCTGTTGACAGAACAATGACCTCTCCTAACAGTCTCAACAAGGAAAAAACAGAACAAGAGTTGGCAAGACATTAATCATTGTTTCCAGAAGTTTCTATGTAACTAGAGATGCATGCAAAACACTCTCATTTAAATTAATTTTTTCCTTAATTTTTACCGAGACTTTCACTATTCTAGCAAAATCCGTGCCAAAATGCACAATGACTGACCAAAAATCCACCAAATCCATGTTGCCCTTTCCTAGAGTTAATGAAATGCAACTTTGGAGCTTTTTACAGAAACTTCAAACTGGTACACAGGTTTAATGGAAACAAACTTTCTCAATTTGTCAGAAAATACGTTTTCTTTTATTCTCAACATCGTTCCCTTTTCTACACTGAGTTCAGGTTTGGCTTTTTTTTCATGGTGGTGTGTTTTTGTTTTTTTTTTTTTTAAAGTGCAAGATATCCCGCGTGTTAGTTACCAGGTGGAGCCAGAACCAGAGAGATGTGAAAATTAGCCATTTCCTGCATGGGGGAATAACAGAAGGAGATCTCTATCAATAAAATGCATGAAATACATCCAATAAACTATTACTGCATGGTAGAGAAGCTGCTAGTAGTAAGCCACAACACTGCCAGTCTTTTAGCTCCAAAGTCCTTTTGCTTTGCTGAGTCCAAGGGTTGCACCCAGCATCTCAACTAGCTGAGAAGGAGCAGAAAATCTCAGGCAGGGCTCTCATCCACTAGATGTTAACAGTTAGGAGTGTTATTTTTGTTTTGTTACTTAGGATTTCTTCGTAAACAAAACAATGACTATGTGCATATATAGACATGATACAAACATTTTGTATTCTATATAAACAATGAATTCAAATAGTTTAGACTAAAAGAAAGGCAAGAAGCCAGATTTGCTTCCAGGCTTCAGAAGACAAGTTCTTTTGCAGGACAATCTTTTGCCCATTTGTATTCATAAAATAACATGGATACTGAAAGCCATTACCTTTACAGCTTCCGATTCTAACCCATAAAACCAGAGGCGTCACACGAAATCATGTCTTCACAGGACTAAAACTCCCTTGTACATTTGTCCAGTTACTGTTACCAGGTTAGGGTGAGCAACCAGAAAGGGCTCGTCTTCCCAGTATGTTCATTTCACCCATTACCTCAAGATCAAACTAGAAAGTATTTAGAACATCCAACCTCTTCCATCACCAAAAATACTCTCGATTCTGTGACACAAAAAATCAAGACAGTCCCAATTCCAGTATTTAGTTTACTTTAGCCATCAATATCCACCAAAATACCTAAGGAAATACTGAGTTCTCAACTTTTGCTTAACTGTAAGGGGTCTGTAACTCAGCAGGGAACAACCCCTCAGCTTCTGGTAAGTAACTTCTGTGATTACAATTAGTTGAAACTTGAGGCAAAGGCAAATACAAGCAATATCAGCATATCATAAAGCATTTTATTCTGAGAAAGACAGACATGTCAAAATGTTACATGAAATGACTTAATACTAAGCCAGAGCTGCTTCTCATTTGCACTCATGCTACGGTATAAGAAATCATAAAATTTATGAAACTCCCAAAGGGTCTTAAACTTAAGCTCTCCTTTTGGCTTATTTTAAGGGTCAAACTTACAAATACTTCCTATTCTCTGGTCTGTAACAGATGTTCTCATTAATAAAAAATGGGTTCATTCAACTGAATTATGGATGTTGCAAGAAGTAACAGCATGCTAAGAGGAGAAAATTAGAGTCCTTAAAGTAATTATTTTTGTTGATAGGCAATATTATACCACTCCTTTATTCTTCAGTCCTACAGCTCCCATAACTTAGTAGTGTGAACTAGCAAAAAAGTTATTTGGAGAATGTTTGCTTCTTACACTGCATTAAATGGGCAATCTGCACATTTTTTATTACCAGAGCATCTTGTTTATTTTTAGAGCATAAATTTATAGAGCATAAATTAATGTTAGTGTCACATCAAATGTCTACTAGTTCATTAGTATCCCAACATACAAAAGAGACTTTTACCTTACTCTAGTCTAATTGGAAAACAGTTCCACGCTTAAAAGAAAATGCATTTTGAAAGTGCTGTATGGGAAGTAACACAAATATTATGACATTGAAACTGCTACAGTGAAATGTTTATTTTAAGTTATTGCATCATTTTATTTTTCTTTCTTCACACGCCTGGAAAAATTGTTAATATATGACCACAGAATAGTACTGGAAATCCTAAAGATTTTATTTATTTATTTATTGAGAACTCCTCACTGGACTTTTCTGGTTCATAGCTTACTGAAGGCATTTCGAGTGTCATTCATATACAACTATATTTTGCATAATAAATTAGTGTGAAATGGATAAAACCTTTCCTTTAAGCAGGTATCTGAACGCAATCTAAAGCTCCAATAATGGACTGGCAATAAAACCCCACGTGGGAGGATACGTTTTTTTTTTTCCCCCCTTTGTAAATAACACACAGACAGAAAAATGCACTACACCGCTTGCAGAATAAATACAGATATCCTGCTTTCAGGGGAATGCACTGTAATATTTGCACAAGCATTTGTTTTAGGAGAAGACAACCAAAGTCATAAAACGGAATCAGAGGTAAGTACTGTACAAAATTATATTTATAAATATGTAAACAATATATAACATATACACATATATAAAAAGATATTTCTTAATACATTCACAATAATAATAGCAACAATAGGTGGATGAATGGAAAATTAGACTGAAGAGTACAAAATAACTATTGCAGTATATTCTTGTATAAGCTATCAGCAGAGCTCATCACTTTCACAGCTAAACACAAAGTACAGGGAGAATTTACAAACCAGCAAAAATATTAGAAAGATGATTTTCTATACAATTGAACTTTATATAGAATTGTGAGCACATGTGGTACAGGAAAGCCATTCAGCTCTTAGGGGTTTTATTCATAAATACAACTTTTTCATTTTTTTCAGTTTCTCTTCCTATCTATGAAGAAAAACTGAAATGAGTTCTTTATGCTCAGTTATCCTTCATGATTGCTATACTTTTTAAAATGGCAACACATTATTAATGAGAGTTTCAAATAATATCATGATTTGCATGTTGCAATTATTGAGCTTCTCATATACATTTCATTTTCTTTTCAAGTAAGCAAAAAAAATATTAGAAAAAGGGCACAATAAAAAAATAAAAAGATGGTTCTTCAAGGGTGGTAAATAGTGAGAACATGGCTACAATTACATGTATTTATCATTCAGGAATTAGGATCAAGTTATATAGTAAGACTGCCATATTTGTAAAATTACTGGGGTGTTTAACATGATCAAGTTTTTGGGGATTTGTTTGTTTTTCAGGAAGTCTGATGACATTGTTTTGAGGTGTTTTTCTCTCAAAAAGAGACACTCCTTGCTTAAGAGTGACATTCCGTAACAGGCCTTCTTTCTTCTGGCTCTACAAAATTATTCTCCCCCAAAGGTACACAGGAAACTCCAGATTTGACTACCAGATCTTGCCTATTATTTAGCAAGACAACCATAGCATTATTACATACGACCTTCAACTTAAGATCCAGGTCACGAATAAATACATATGCAGACGTCTTTTTAAGGAAGAGAAATGCAGCTTTGTATAAAAGTGAGTAGAGGAATCTACAGTAACTGTATTAACGAGGCTTACAACACCTTACATGACCGCCATGAAAAAAATTGCCATTTTTACAGCACGTGATCCCACCATCTCCAAAGTAGTTGCAAAATCCTGAACTGATGAAAAAGGAATTTCATTATCATCTAAAAAAGTATCCTCTGAGAGCACCCCCCCCCACAGAACAAACACTCCTTGCTCTGCCTGATAATAACCATTTGCTTACTGTAGCTATTTCTGTACTGACCAGGAACAAAGTCAGTGAAAACCCCTGTAAATAACATTTTAAAAACCCTTGTGACACATTTCCTATTGTTACGTAAAGTAGCAAGCTTATATTATTTCAACCAAAATTTCATTATTCTATAAAACTCATCAACATAATGAAGAATAAATATTATTGCTTGTCCTTACAGGATCCAAAGTATTGAAGCTATGAAAAGTAAACTACTACTTTAACAATCCACTTTAAATTTCCTGTTACAGAATCCCTCAGGTTCGCTGTTAACATTAATACATTAATTCTTTACAGAGCATGTACGGTGAGAAAGTACTATTACATTGCAAAACCTAAAACCAATGAGGGGCTATCTATATAGCACCTGCATCTGACAGCAGAACTAGGAAATTAAGACAATTTATTACCCAACTAATTGAGACTGTATGAATTCTTGAATCTGTATCAAAGAATATTGGCAATAATCCAATCCAAGGGGGAAAGCACAAACTTTAAACAAACTGTAAACAGTGGAATACAAAGCGACCACTCCTTGATCATGACTGCAAGAAATATTTTATTTTTCAATGATATGTAGAGTGGGAATTCATTAGGAAGAACATCTATCAAAACGGACCACTAGTGAAACAGCAACTGAGTGGGTAGCTTGCCACGGACTCTCACATGCTGCCACTGCAAAAGATGGCAATGACAGTAATTTGACCAACTCTAGCAAGAAACAAGAAAAGAAACTCTGGTACTCAGCAGCCAGGAAAAGTAAGCTGAAACAAGGTTATGGAATTAGTTTATAAATCTAACTGGCTGCAGCTATTTGAAGGATCCATTTGGCACTTAAAGTGAACAATCATTTAACATGATCCGAGGGTAATACAACAGTGTAGATATAACAGAATTAAATACAGGAAAGTTTTTTAAAAAGTACATGGGGAAAACATACAAGCAGCTGTGATCTACAGAATTTATTCTCAAAGACAATTTGGAAAATGTGTAACATGAGCATTTAAAAACAGACAAGACAAAATTCTAGAAAACACTCAAAAGTGTAAGTTTAGAATTGACTAAGAGCAGCACATGACCTACAGAAAACCGCAGCTCCATCACTCCCCTAAACTCTAGAATTCTTTTAGAAATTTTTCTTTATGAAACTAAACAAATTAATAAGAAATGTCCCATTTCAGATTAAATTCATAGAGTGATGATACATCAAAATCTTTGCTCCTGAAGGGGGAGAAATATTAATTTTGATTAGAAGACTGATCCATAAATCAAGCATTTTGCAACACCAGCGAGTCATACGAAGTAAACTAATGAAGTGAACTTCTCAAGGTGCTTTTTTAATAATGAGACATCTTGAAAACAGGACTGTTAACTGATAGAAATAGAATTTAATTACCATTCACATTTATTCTGGACACTTCATTCACCAGGCACATAGGAACTAATATTGTTTTAATAAAAGAAATGTTTCAATTAGCTTTTCTGGTACTGGAGGTATCTTTAAAATGACTTTATCACACCCTTTCCAATACCTAGAGAGACCCCTCCAATTTCAAAATGAACGTCTGTTACTTTTTAATTAATTCCTCCAGTCTAATTTATGTGGTTCCAATTAAAGTGAACGTTTGCCTCATTTTCTGTCAATATTAGTCACATTTATACTTCAAGCACTCCCAAATATTTGACTATACTATTAATCGTCTGGATTTTCACAAGGGACAAAAGGCCTCTACAGTAAATTAAACCTTTCTAGTACTAACCCACAAACTCCTCATCAGTTCCCTCTCCCTCATCTCCAGTTAAGGCACCTTAATAACTACCATTACCGAAACTCTCAAACCATCCCTCCATTACTCATTTATCAGACTCTTTTCCCCAATCTCCTTTGAACAGCTGAGAGGCAGAGCTAAAGACTGTTCTGGAAGAAAAGGGAGAGCAGGCACTCCTATTTCCCAGCCTCACTTCCCCACAGCCAATCCAACCCTTTGAAATGTGTGTCTGTGAGGAAGATTTGGTACTTTATCACTATTTAGCATCAGGGGTGAGCTGCTTCCAGCTCACAGAATCACAGAATCACAGAATCACAGAATCACAGAATCAGCCAGGTTGGAAGAGACCTCAGGGATCTTCCCAACCTTACTGGAATCTGATGTTTCTTGTTGTAAAAATATCTGCCTTTCATATGCAATAGCTAGAGAAAAGTGTGGAGAGGAAACTCCTCAAAGTCTAACAGTCCTCAGCTGCAGAAACTTTGCAGTGGTTGGACTTTATATGAGCAATTTGTGACTGCTATAATCTACAATAATATGAAAAAGACCAGGTCATGTTTTAATCACACAGGTGAGAAAGCTCACTGGAAACTCACCTGACACCTTTGTGCCTTATCTTCAAGCTCCACATTTTACTAACTTCCCAAAGGAGTCCAGGAGCTCAACGGAATAGCTGTAGTCTCCCACTTACTACCCTCTCCATCCTATTTTGTAATCCCACAGAAACACATGAGAACAGAGAACAAACTCTTACCAGATGCAGCTGCTGCAAACCACTGCGTTACATTAAATTCTGACTATGGTAGACTGGCTCAGAAACCCAACCCCAACCTAAGCACCCCTTGCTTATTTTCAGCAAACTTAAAATATACATATTCCGTTTCCAGTCTTTTAGGAACAAAAATACGAATATGAGCAGATATCAAAGAATTGACTACATAAAATAAGCATTGCTTAGGCCTCTCTGTGAGCAACAAAACATGCTGAAGCTTTGAGTTAATAAAAACAATTTTATTATTCCTACTTATTAAAATTGTCTTCTAGAAGAAGATAGAAATGTTGAATTCAAGTCAATGACAAGAGGCATTTTCATTATTAGCCAATTAATCCCAAAGAAAATAGCTGGAGTACATCTCAAAATTTGAAATCAGTATCAAGTGGCTGCAAAATAAGTCATCTAGTGAGTTCATATCTAAAGCTTACGGATTTTTCTTATGTTTTTTTTCTTACAAATGTTGAATATTTCAAGATTTACATGCTTCTCTGGTTTCTTTACATTAAAAGAAGGGTAGAAAAGGAAAATGAATGGAAAAACTACTCTCCTCAAAATGATGCATTCCTGTCCCCCCAGTGGAAAAGACAGATAAATACACTTCTCCTCAATTCACTTATTTTTATATAGCAAATACACGTGAACTTAAAGCATCTCTTGTGATGAAGTGATCCTTCTGCCTGTCTGTGCTGGAGGATCACTGCTGAAACTGGCTAACACACACACTCTTGTCGATGTCTTAACGTGGAAACAAAGAAAAAGTGAAATAAACAAAAAAAAGCATGAGAAGAAAATTATCCTTTTGCTTCTCACATCCATGATTTGTGATTTAATATGATCTGACTTTTTGTGCTATCACTTGCAAGTTACTCGAGATGAGAAAATTAGCCTTCCACCAGTGCTTTTTCCAGAGCTCTGGATTGTAAATGGTTGTTATTGGGCATAATAGATCTGGAATCCCTTAAGTGGGAGTCTTCACTAGCAAAGCATGAATCTAAATCAAAGCAGCGATGTGCCAATCTTGAACAATACATGAATGAAATACTGGTATCGTTGGGATCCTGCACATGGAAATAGATTCTGTGGCCAGTCCTCCATGTTCCAAGTTTTGTTTCTATGAGTTTAACAGTGTCACAGCCACAGAATTAGCACTCCTACTCACGGAAAGGCTCCAGCTGTTTCGCTTTTCATCTAGAGCCTTAGAGAAGATTTACAAGGGTTCATAGGTTCTTCTATTAATGACACAAAAAACCCCAAAAATTATTCTGAGTGTTCAACCTAGGCAGAGGAGCAGGGGGGCGAGAGGGCAGTTTTTGTTATGCTCTGAAAGAACAACCAGAAAAATCGTCCTACAATGCTTACTAAACCAAAAGGAAAACAAGGAAGAAAAAAATGTTATTCTCACACATTCAGCTTACCTGTTACACTTTCCAAAGTGCAAAAGCCATGAAAAGCAAGGAACTAAAATATGCTTTCAAGAAGCGTTTGAAAGCATTCTTTCAAGCATTCTTGGTTATGCCTAAACAGAGCTAGAAATAACAATTGTATGGCCTCTTCAGGGGCTCACATTCTATAGATTGATAGATTGAACACATCCCTGAAAAGCTGATAAGAGAAAATCTCAGAAATTATCTGTTTCTTGGCATTAATAAACTACAAGACAAACAGTTAACAACAACCTTTCTGCTCCAGTTAGGGTGGCTAATTGTGTTTCAAGTACAAGTAATTACAGGCATTACTTTGGAAATAAATGGAGGACCGGCATGATCAATCCAGATCAAACAGCTAAATACGAATAAACTAAAGGATAAATTTTCAGAAAGAGATGAATGATTGCTAGAAGCTATTAGCTTTTTTCTTTCTGCTGTTCTGATTACCTGCTTAAAGCACAAACATCCACAGAGCCTATCCTTACAGCCCAGCAAAAACGGCAAAATGCAACCGAGCCCAGCAGCAAGAGGGGAGGGTAGCAGAAAAATTTGATTAACTGACAAACTCAGAATAAGCTGGGTCAAGCAGCTCAACCGTTCTCCATCATACTCAAAGAGCTAGAGTGGCAGGAAACCCTATATGCAATTCATTTATCTTTAAAAACGTTCTTCTCGTTCTTCAGGAGCAGGCTAAGAGGCATCCCCCACCACGAAGTTTCCAGTGTGGGATGCAGCAGATCAAACCGTACTGCCTACCACCAGAGGGAGGTGTTCCATTACATTGCAGTTGCCAAAGGCTTCCTTCCCTGCACATTGATTTCTATTCTATTTAATCATCACTTGGGAACAAGCTTCCTTCTTTCTGTAAAGACACTTTGAAGAGTCTCTTGTTATGTATATCCACTTTAGACTAATTATTGCTATAGCAAATTTGATTTTCTATTTAACAGAAGCAACTTGGTAACTAATCCATCATTTCCATCTCAAACAATCAACAAAAACCCTGCCCTTTATCCTCCCTTTCTGACCCATAACACAAAGACAACAGAAATGCTCATCTTTCATATGACCAGGGACCACTACAGAATTTTTTCCAAAACAGAAACTACTCCTTTCTTCATTAGGGAGGAAAACCAAAAAGGCGTGAAGTGGCATCACCTTGCCATCTTGCATAAATCAGTTCAGCAAATCATCAAACTTGAAAGACAGATAAATTAAATAGGAAAAAAAGAGAGTTGCAGAAGGAAGACTGATGTCATTTCATCTTTGGTAAATTGTGCTGCACAAATTTGTGGGAATAACCAGTAGTACAGTTTCCTAAAAGACAAGTCAATGTCTAACTGCAAGCGTCTAATTTGTGCACAAGTGTGAGTGGACAGAGGCAGACACCTCTGGAAAAAGATTCAAAGTGCCTACGTGAGGAGAAAAACTACTGCAATATAAAGTGCCTAAATCACTCTCTTTAAATACTTGCTCTTGCCTCTATTGACTGCAGTGGGCAACTCAGTTATGCATGGATTAAAAAAAAAAAATTATCCCACAAGCCAGTCATCTTGCTTTACAACGGTTCCACCTATTCTGCACAAGTAAGGAATAAAAATAAACCCCTAGCGTTTGAAAAAAAAGTTATATGCTTCCTACAGAGCTGAACAGCTAATACCTGCAAGACTCAAACCAACAGCAAATAGAACTACAGCTGAAAGAGAGCATTAGGTGTTCCTGTGTGTGTCACTTCAAATAGACAGTACACCAACTCCAGTCTTCAGGAAAGCACACCTGTCACCCATTCCATTGGCTATTTCTAATTAAAGTCTTCAATATATGAACCTTAGATGGTGGCTTTTATCAGGAGACTCTCCAATGTTAAATCTGATCTTGCTGGAGAAGTAGAAATATATATAATAAAAAAAGGGGGAGTAAAGTTTTCCCTATTAAATGGGTTTTGCTTGGAAACAGTGACAGTAAATCTAACAGGTAGTACTCTGTGGCTGATGAAACTTCCACTGTTCTTCCTCATCTAAAATGCTGTAAGGTAACATTTTAATGCTGCCTAATTTTCTGTACATTAAAACATCTCAGGCAAACAATTTCAGAAGTTGTTCTTCTGAAGGATGGATTTTATTCTCATAATCATATAGTAGGACCACAGTGACTGATATGACACCAGATACATTTTTATGCCTATATAAAAAATAAACTTCAGTAAAAGAATATATTTAGTGCAGGTCAAAATGGAAGAAAAAGGAAATTTTTTTCTATACGGGAAAGAACACTAGAACCATTACTTTTATTCATACTATGGGCTTGGATTATGTCTACTTCCACACAAAGACATTTTATACGTTTAAATAAAAAATGGGATGCACTAGATATTCAAAAAGTCAACTTTAGGGAATATTTCTCTTTCTCTTACTTGTCCAAGGTTTCTGTAAGCATTAATACATTAAGATTCCCAGCAAATAATAGCAGCAGCTCAACTGAAAACAGGAGTAAAACGAAGGAATTTCAGGTGATTACACCGATCCATAGGCTAATGTTTGAGGTTTTTTCCCTAGAACTAAATTCCAGTTTGGTGCACGTTTTCTCCAAGTTTTTAACGAAGAAATTAGTTTGTAGACTCGCATGCTAACTGCACCGATACTCCACAGGAACTCAAAAAAATTTTAATCTTAAATCTTGTTTTATAAAGGCAAGTCTTCTGCAAGTCTCCTGCGCCTGATTTCACAAAGACCCAAGAGCATTCCTGGTTTTGCCCTATCTTCTTCTTGCCAAATTCAGCAATGACTAAGAACACATTAGCACTACACTCCGATATGAAACCCATGTATTCAATATCACCAGCATACTCCCGTGCTAATTAATTTGTGACCTCAGCAACACACTTGGGGACTTCAATCTACAATCTCCTCCAGCTCCCAGTTCAGAACATAATTCAATCTTCACTGCAATACTGGTCTGCCTTCCTGCTTATTCCTTCATTTCCAAGTTCCCTAGGCTATGTTAGGATGTGTCAGCGGCATCCGAGATAAACAGTGTGGTTACAGAAGCTCAACTTTCAATTACAAGATTTCACTGCCTCATATTTAATTTTAGGAAGAACACTCATTTTTATATTTTGCAGACACATTAGCAGCTGTGCTACTTCTGCTTCGCCTAGTCTGTCCTGAGTTGAATTCTGCTTTATTGAATCACCACCAAACCTAGTCCTGGTTGTCATGCTGCATGAAATAGCAGATTTAAATTTGCATATTTAAAAGAATTTCTGAAAAGTAAAGACAAATAAATCAGTGCCTCAAAAGAGACCAAGGTGGCAGAGGTCACAGATTAAATCCAAGCTTCTATAGTACGTTCAACTGTAATATTTCAAGCTGCTTTATATTGAACTGTACACCATTTAGACTGAAAAATGCCCCGTATTACTTGTCTGCAGCTAAAGTTTGTGTTTATTGTTGAGTGATCTTTTCAGTGTTTACAAATACGCTTTGAATGCTGTTAGCTACTTTTTCACAATCATTTTGTAAGGGTATCCAACTGCCTTTAGAGATAGGGAAAAGCTGTGTATGAAAAAAATTAAGCTACTTGCCCAATTTCATGCTGGAGATGCACAACAAAGTCAGGAAGCCTACATTCATTTTAAATTTGGAAAGGGGTTGGTTTTTTTTTTTTTGAGTATTTTTAGAAGTTTTGAGAACAGTTTGCCCTGTTTTCTTATAGTCTGGCACCCTTGGCTACTACTGGTGACAAGTGGCTAGTCATAGCTTTGGCTGGCCCTGTTCATTCAATTTCATGGATTATTTAGAAATTGTTCACTTGTGCACAGGAACAGTTTGAAGAGAGCAAGCAACACTGTAGAGAATGGAGCTAAGGAAAGCAAACAGAAATCAGCAAAGAAAGAATAGGGTTAGGAGTATACTGTGCAAAGAACTCAATGCCACAAATCAATTAATACAAATATGCTGCTATTAGACATTTTGCTTGTAAATTGTAAGGTTTGCCATTTATATCTTGCTTAATCATACTGACCCTTCTAGACAAACAAAACCTGGTTTTAAAACTATCTCTGAAAAAGAGTTTGCCCAATCCTCCTGAAAAAAACCAGCACTTATAAAGTCCTTATAGACATCACACAATACCCAAGTAGCTTGCTATTTTGCAAACAGTAAAGTGACTAGCGTAATTTCAAATAAAGTAATGCCACAGCTGACATCAAGAGCTTTTCAGTCCCTGACTTTTGCTCTCCTTTTCCAGAGGACCCTGAAGTAGATCATCATGATATGTGGTAAAACCACCACTTTCTGGTTCTAGAGCTTCTTTCTATTATTGTTGCTCATCAAACCTGAAATCTCTTCCCTTCTCCATGCTCCCTCAAAAAAGTAATTTTAGAAACATGAAACTTCTGTTCTCTGGTCAATTTAAAGATGATTTACACAGTTTGTATTTCCCATCAAACGTGCTTTACAAGAAAACTGCACAATGATATTGATTTACAATACCATGACAGTAACTGCATCAGTCTGTAAATCTGCAGCAGTCCTTCATGTTAAAGTCACGGCATTACTCTTAAGAATTTTCAGAGTAGTTTTCACATTCAAATTAAGTAGCAGAAAAGTAATTATTTTTTTAAAGAGCATTACAGTCACAAAGACAGTGCTAGGAACAGGCTTGTCTGTCAAATTCATTGCAATGCTAGATTCTCAAGCTTTCTGTTTAATTCATGCTAAAGATTGAAGCAGGCATTGGTCAGTGGAGAGTGGTAATTATACACGCCCATGAATGATATGTCATCAGCTTCTAGATTCAAGCTCGTGTTTGTGATTTTCTGCATTACCTTCCTGCCAGACTTCTTTCAGTGCTGTAAAAGGTATTTTATCTTAACGATACATGTCTTCTTCTCATCAGTTATTTTTAGAGAGCCACTATCAGATCTTACATTGCTGGACACTTCCTGCAACTATCTTTTTTCTCCTTTTTAATAACATCCCCAAGCAAATGGTGTCTTAAAGATATTCTACAAAAAGGAAGTTAAGACTATTGTTGGTCATATTTGTATTGTCTTCTCACTTGAGCATAATTCTACTTTCTTTTTCTTTATTAATTCTCTTACTTCTGCTGTCAAGGACAAGGAAAAAACAAGGCTAGAAGCAAGCAAGAGCGACTTTATTCTTAACATTCTGTGGTAGCAAAACGTGCTAACACTAGGCAAAGGCAAAGCAGTCCCAAAGCACCTGAACCCTGTCAAATGCAGAGCATGCTGACAGGATCACGTTTAGGAAGATCTGGAAGTTCAGTAAAGGTACAGAGCTATCCCTCTGTTATTCTGAAGTCATTTTCCTAGTTTCTTTAAGGAAACAAATCTTAGCCTGCAATTCTGATGCTGAGAAAGTAGTTTCTATTATCTTCATTACCTGTTCAATGACAGCAGACTGAACAGCTTTCATCATATCTCATGTGGTGAAGAAGAGAAAGCTGTAGCTTTCCACCTGGATTCCTGATTAGCACTAAAATATCTTCAAAAACATCTGCTTTTAAAAATAGAAGCTGGAAGCACAGCTCTCTGCATTAATACAAAATGACTGTCTGATTGAAGTTCAAATGAAACTGATCCAAAACGGCCAACTTTGCAGATTTTTGTCTTACTGACAAAGTTACAAATTCTTTTTACATCACAATTTTTTACAAGGGAAGAATAATTGTCTATAGCAGGTTATGTCATGGACCTATCACTGATGCCTGGAAGTTCCTCCAAGATCCTGTGCTCAGCACCTACACTCGATCAGTTTTCCAGCAGGAGTCGGAAGTAGGAAGTGAACAACTGGGAATATCTGCAATTTTTAAACAGAGACCTTTTGTTTAGGCAAAAGACAACATATATTCTGTATGCAGCTGCAAACAACAGATTTTAGGAAAAACTATCTAAGCTAAAGAACTAGAAGTCACATCAGAAAAATAAAGAACACTAGAATATATATGTATCCACTTAAGAATAGTCACTATTTCATGAAAATGTCCAGAGTATGTACCAATACTTTATGCAGTTTCTTTAAAAAAACCCCACCAGATTACTCCATAATTCAATTATTCATCTATTAGAAATCTGTAGATGCAAATGGAAGCAGCCATATGACAGCAACTTCAAGTATTTTTTCCAACTAAAACTGTAAGTGCAACCTAAATATTACATTTATTTAAAATGCCATTCAGCAACTAAATATAATGAGAGCAGAGAGAATAAACAAAGAGTAATTAGCTATACCAAGAGAAAAAAGATGCTCTTGAAGTATCATGCACCTGAAAGCAATTTTATCAGAAAATGAAAATCAGAATGGGCCTCACAATGAGATGCTGCAATAACAGCATGCAATTTACATACTGCTTTTATTTTTAAAATAATCATTTGTCATCTTTAAGAAAGCACTAAATAGTCCTAGGTTTAATTAAGATCCAAAATTATTAGAGAAGTCTATATATACACCAAGCACTCACTAAACTACCCAAAAGAAGCCATTTAGTTTGGTTAGTTCACTTTAAAGCAAAATGCATCAATAAATCTCACTTAAATTTAATGAAGTTTATGCATATCTGCTGCTATCCTAAAAATGATTTGGCAAGCAAGATTTTTGTGAGGAAATCCAGTAGGTCCATTCTCATCTTTGTCGTCCCTCCAGAGTCTTTGAGCAGGCTGGGACATGTCTCGTCTAAACTCTACCATAGTCGTCCTTTTCAAAATGTAAATGGTGCATGACAGCAGAACTATTTAATTCACCCATTTAATCCTCTTAATACTTTTAACTATGCCAGAATTTGGTCACAATGAAGAAACCTTTTCTCTTGTGGCACAGTATTACCTTTATCTACTGTATTTCAGTATCTATTTTCCATGCTCATTTACCCTAATTAGGGCTTTACTGAGCAAGAAGGTAACAATTATCAGGGTCTCTAGCCAGTATAACATTGCTTCTTCTAATCAACATGTTGTAAAAAGACAGGGGGAAAAAAAAAACCAACACAAAAAACCCTCAAAACCAAAAAACATCGTTATTTAACCCAGTACCATGACAGGCAGTTATTATCAGAGACTGTGACACACAGTATACTGTTAAACCATATTCTTAGTAAATACATGAGCTAGAATTACAAGAGATGCTACTCTGCCCTTTTTAAAAGCCAAGTCCATACTCAAATGCAAAACTTGAATTTTCTCACAGAAGTGAAAAGAAGTCAGAACAAGAAGTACAAAAGAGTGGCAACTTACATGTGGCTTCAGAAACTTCAACTGCTTGAATTGTTTTTGCTGACTTCATGACATCTTACTTTTACTCATTAAGAACCTTTCCCCTCCGGTATCCATACTGGTTGTATAGTCTCCACCAAGAAGAGGAGTCTTTTGTATAAATATTGATGTCTTACACCTACAAAGGCAGCCAGCTGTGAAGAACGTTTTTTGTTCAAAACTTTATTTTGATTTTCTGTGGCTCCACCCCCTATTTCATAAATTGAGTTAGGATTCCACTCGGATTTTAATCTTTTGTATGTTCATTGATATTTTATATACTTAACTATAAGGATTAAAAAAATATGCTTTCAAAGTATTTCCATATACAAAAACTGCGCTTTAGGAGATATTGTGTGGCAAAGAACACTGCAATGACACTTTCAGGTGTTGAGGAAAAACATGTCTCCAAAGTAAATTTTATTTTTTTCCCCTTTACTGCACCAGACTCAAAAGAAAGAAGTAACTTCTTGGTTGCCACTCACTGTTTCACAACTTGCGCTGTTCACTTGCAGATTTCTGGAATTTGAGAGCAACTTAACTATGCAGAACATCTTCTGACATTTACATTCAACATAGCCATAACATGTTCACACCACTTGGTGAGTTATGGTCTGATGAAAAAGGAAGAAAGGGAAAGAAAAGCAATTTGGAAAACACGCAAGTATTGTGATTATACTGATAAAAACCTCAGAACTGACAAGTTACTAAACGTGTCTGACATTTGGAGTCAATACTCTGCTTTAAGATCTGACCATCAGCTTCCAAGTTACAATCAGTAAATATATGGATCTGTGTCAGACATCAGTTTATCAGTTTATCAGATTTCAGTTACAAGTGCCTAAACAAAGACAGGTTTAACTCTAACTAGTACCTTTCAACTTTGCAACAAGTCCTTGTACTTGTGAAGTATCTTGTTTCTCTGTGCTAGAGTCTCAAAGAGCTTTGATTATCATATTTGTAATTTGATGGTTTGCTATTTACACATAAGTGCTAGAAAGTCTTAACCCCTCTTGCTTAAAGCTTCCAGAGTTCAAAATCTTCCTCAAGCCCCAGTGACATTCTGAACACATGATGTGATCTCCACATAGCTGCATATATATATATATATATATGTGTGTGTATATATATATCTCTCTCTATATATATATCTCAGCCTTCAGTGTACAGGGCCAGGAGTACAGGTTTGGAATATAGGAAAATATCAAAACTATTTTTTCCTGTTTGTTGAGATGGTATACTGATCAGTGCAAGGACCACTCTATTTTAGCTTACATGGTACTCAGACCTGAATTTCTATCTCAGGTATTTAAATGGCACTGATTCCTCATAATACACATTTTACAAATGAGACATAAGTAGAAAGATTAAATAATTTTGTTCAGAGTAGTAAAGTCATTTGTGGGAAATTCCAAACTAATCCCACATCTCGGATCCTTTTCTTTTCCTGCTTGTATTTCTTTCTTCTACTATATTGAGTTTAACATCACTTTATAGACTTAGGTGCCTAGATAATACCCTAATTAGTGAGTGCACATATCTATATATCTATCTATATATCTCCACATTAAAAGTAAAAAAATATCAGACACCCTAAACGACTACAAACCTGTGCGTCCTACCATCTTTAATGTAAAGAAGTCTAAAAGTCACTTTTGAAAATGTGACTTTTCTATTCCTAATGGACAATTTGATTGCATTTAAGAGGGCTCTGCTTGCACCTCCAAGGGACTTCATCAATGGGAAATAACAGTTACTATGGCTGTCATTTTCTACTGGCTAGAAGACTTTTTCCCATCTCAGTGGAAAACAGTCCTGGTTTTGATTGTGTGTACATTTTCTATGCATACACTGAAACACAGATGTGGATACACACAGGCACATCTGCTCAAAAAGCGGAGGGTGTTGTGGGATTAAATCAGTCTTTATTCTTCATATAGCTGCCAAAAATTGTTGGGATCATATTCAAAATGCCCAGTTTTAAAGGCATTCTGCGAGAGATGGCACTGACATTGCAGCTGACAGATCTCTGGAGTAACAGAATACGTTTTTATAATAAAAATCAGACAGGTGAAATGGAGGAGGCAAAATGTTCACCAAAATCTGCAATGAACTCCCTCAGGAACAATGAACCACTACCAGCTCACTTCATTCCGCTATGTAAACGAAGTGTGGTTTTTTTATCCCTTCTAAGGTGTAACATACATATACACCCTTTCACCTGCCCAGTCCCATCCCTTCCCCAAAACCTTTCAAACAAAAACCACTTACATTGCCTGCACATGATTTTACCCCAGGCAAAAGGATAAGTGAATCGTCAGCATGAAAATATCATACTTGTTCAGCATTGTTGGAAAATGCTCAAAATACAGAGTGATACGTGATAAAGAAGCCTGTATAAAATAAAATGTCATACAAATGTGCCTTAGAGCTGATTTAATTCTAACTAATGCTGGACAAGATGGAGTAGTAGGCACCTCAAAGATTTTGAGAAGCAATATAAGCCATGAAAATTAAGTGCAATATCAGTTTACAGGAAAATTGAAAACAGAAAATGGGAAAGTTGAAAGTTAGCGTTTTTAAAGGGTTTTTTTTGGTGTTTTTTGGTTGGGTTTTTGTTTGGCTTTTTAAATTATGTGGGAGTAGAGCACAACTGAATTTTTAAGCATGTCCAACAAAATGTAGAAACTTGAGTGGATCTTTTTTGCTATTATCAAAATCTGAGTACATAACATTCATAAGATTCATTTGTCAAAACTGGTGCATGCAGCAAAACATTTTTCTTCATTACCTCTCATATTTCACCCATTAAACTGTGAGCTTCCTCAGAGACTAGAAACAAATCACCAGCCATGTTTAATGGGCAAAAGTACCAAGAATAATTATGAAAAACTACAGAAAACCCAAGAGACAGTTTTTATTTTCTGTTAAGAGAGCAAGTCCCACTAAAATGAGAGGAGTAGATGGAAAAAGGAGACACCAGATTTTTTTTTTTTTTTACGAGCAATTATATGTTTAAAACGTAGGGTTGTTTTTTTCTTTTTCTCTGTGAAAGTGACAATGACTCTGGAAATTAAATGCATCTTACAACATAATGAGGGCAACTGCGTTAATTTTCATCAAAACTTTTTATGGGCAACAATGCAATGATTACTAAAGAGCAGAAAGGAACTCAAAATATTTAAGTCAGATGATGAACATGGTTTTATACTGGTATCTTCAAGAAGCCTAAAACGATTAAGAATAGAACATGCCTGGTGACAAAGCTGATTTTAGTCCTACACCATGATTAGGTTTATGTATCTGTATTTGTACGCAGCATAGAGATGCTGGGTAGAAAGAAATACTGCATAGGCATAAAACACAGAACACACAAATTACTATGAGAGAAGGTATTAAAGATCTTAATAATCTTTAAAAATTGATTTTTTTCACCAATATGCTGTGACCAGTTGAAGTAGAAAGCTTACCCCAAGCAGCTTTGGCAGCAGAGGTAAGTATCTGGTAATTCAATACTACCCTTATCTGGCTGCTTGAAAAGTAACACTGCACAGCCCGCAAAAGACCAATTCGATGATACTCGGCAATGAGTATATAGAACACAGATTCTGAAGAGAACATCACTGGGTGAAAAATTCATGGTCCTGCACAATGTGAGAAGACAGAAAAAGTGGAGTGAATAGACGAATGAATAGAAGAATATTTATTGCAGTAATTTTTAGAAGGCTGCATTGTCCAGAGTAGAAGATACCACATATTTGTATCAAGGCATCTAGGAGCTATGCTGCTCTCCAACACTGACTTTCTCGGTGATGTTGCACAAGTCACTTCAGCTGAGTCTCTTTTCACATTTTCCATATGCTGATCTTGTCAAACTAGCTTGCAATCTCATCAGCAAAATGATTTGCTCTCAGAATTCACCTACAAAAGATGCTCAGGAAAGTTAACTCAAATTAAAATGAATTAGAAGTCTGAAGTCACTGAGCATAAGGCTAAGTATAGTAAAGCCTCCCATAAATTTCTCAGAGATACCAAATCTTTCGATTCAACTTCACACCTCCTGTCAATACACTTAAGTTTTCCCATGTCTTGTGTTGGCCTTCTATGCATGTTCACCAGCAGATCTCCACACTGAATGGTTTAATACAAGCCTGGATGTACAAAGTTACTACTTTGTTACTTAAATATTTATTATTGCTTTTACTGCTTCAAGTAGCACTACAGAAATTTTCATTCAAAAAAAGCTTCTCTGTCTTAAGAACTAGACTCAGAATTTCATATTATGCAAAAATACACCATATTAATATGCAGCGAACTACCTGCAGCCCACCAAATTAACTAGCACTCCTCCATTTCAGTGCGCCTCTTGGAAAGCCTTACACCAATAACCCTACTATATACTTGACTTTGATGGACGAATCATTAATCTTCCCCACACTGCTGATCTCAGCTAGGATAATGTTTGATCTAATCCTAACAGATTTTCATTTCAGAAGCAATTTTAAATCTGAGCATGGGATTATATACAGTGAGTCTCATCCAAGAATCTGCCAACATGCACTTGTTTAGATTTGCGGTATTTTCTTATGGGGGTGGGTGCTCAAGCAGAAAACGTTAGTTGAAAAAAAGAAAACTTTAAAAGAATGACACTTCTTTCCTGCTAATCATATTGATATGACTATATATGAAATCTGACTTAACTGCTTATGGCATTTCTATTTAACTTTAGAAATTTCAAGGCAAGCTCTGTGTTCTCTTTATAGGTGCTTTTCACTGCATCTAGTGAGCTGCAGCAATTAATGCAAAGCAAGAAAGCAGCTCTGTAAACCTGCTGACAGTCATTTAATGGGAGAGGTGGCAAGTGGTGGACATGTCCTGGCAGTGTGCTTAATGGATACACAAACACCCACAGTCATCAGCCTAAAGTGATGCTGGCAGAAAATTAACTGAGAGATACAAAGCTCATTTAACAAAGAGACCCACAGCAATCTGGACAATATAAGGCTGTGTAAAGTTTGGGAGAGGGAAAACGAGAAGACGCATTTCTTCAAGGAGATGGCAGTCTTTAATTTCACAAGTCATTTTATTTAGCCTTGTTGCTTCAGTGCACAAACCATCGCCTCTGCTTTGCAAAGCAAATGCTTTTGTACAGATCTGTAAGCTCCCTGGATAGAGCATATCACAGACTTGCTTGAGTTAAAGGAGATTTTCATGTTAATAACACTGCCACCATATCATGTTTTCTTCAGACACTTCAGAACGTGGCTATAATAGAAATGATAGTCTCTCTCTCACGTTATGACTGTTTCAAAACTCAAACCTCAACCACTGTCAGACCTGTTGCAATTACTGACAGAAAAACAAACCAGTATATTGACTTATGCCAACTAATGGCATTGCGAAATACAGAGAAAGACCTACCAACAATGATTAAAAAAAAAAAAAACAACAAAACAAAAAAACGTACTACATGCTTCAATGAGAAAAAAACAATTCTTTATCTATTCATGCTGCAGTAATAACCAGCGGCCCAAGCAGGGCAGCACTGCTGTTCTGCCATACAAGGTACGATGTAAACAACAGAGAACATACAGAGGGCAAGACTGCAGAAAGCATATTTGGGATATTCCAGTGTACTTCAAATATTGCAATGAAATCACAAGTTCAAAGTCTTCTGTAACACTTCTGTGCGATTCCATCTTTGTGGTGACAAAGATAAAAGATCAAACTACACCAGTTTATGATCTAGTATAAAGGGCAATCATCCTGTTAATCAGCATTTTTTAAGCAACTTTCTGTGGCACTGAGAGCAGAGCTTCTTATTGAAGAGTAATAAAATTTCAAGTCCATGAATCCTCTGCAATAATTAAAATGAGGAAAATGTCAGGCTGTTTTCTGGGATCCAACATTTCCCAACACAGAACACACGTTACTGAAGTGACCGGTAAATCCACTACTTGCTCTCTTCCTCCAGACCTTCTCTTTGAACTACCTGTATATCAAGAGCTAGGAAAAAAGTCTATAAACCCCCCAAATTTTATAATGGTACAAATAGCCAGCATTCCTTGAAGTTTTAGAAATATGCAGCTAATGGTAAGCCTTGCCCATCCTCCCTTCTTACGTAACATTAAGAAAAAGAGAAATGTTTTACATGTTGCAATAAAACAGATTTTTACCCCTAGTAAAAATAAACCTCCTGTCACTTTTAAAAAGTCGTTTTTCAAATACAGTTCATCTAATCTCTAATTGAGAATGATTTTATTCCTCAAACTGGAAAAAAAAACCCCAACACCCTAAACCTATCCCACACAATTATCTACATGAGCCAAAAGTCTGAAATTTTGGCCAATGCAAAAATACCCTAAGCACTTTCCAACCAAAATGTATCCGAAACAAGATGACTGCATCATTTAAAAATCTCATCTTGAAGACAGAAACACGCCATGGTTCAGAAAACATTTCTTCTAACAGCTGTGGCAGTTTAAGCAGCCTTTCCCTGCATGTTCCACAACCATCCTACACTGCGCCTGCAGCTGTACTGATATCACAGTGTGATGAAATGCACCAGAAAACTGATCTGAATTTGGAAACAATACAACACCTCCCCTCATCCCAAAGAACCTCACACATCAGAACAAACACATTTTTGTTGACAATTTTTTTTCCTCTGGTCAGCATCATGTAGTTCCCAGCCCAGTTACACAAAAGAACTGGGGGAGCAACACTGAGGAGGGAACAACCAACAGGGAGTCCTTGAAACTGTATCAATCGCAGAAGAAATGTACTTGTAACCCTGGCTTTAGTTTCATATATCTGTAGAGTAACCAGTGACACAATTTTCAGAGCAGACACGTTCTAAGTGTTTGAAGCTGTTTGCAAAATCCAGTAACTTAGTCATCTTTGCTTCAGTAGCTTTATGGGAAAGTTTTCTTAAATTACACCTTCTTCCTATAGAGACATACGTGTTTTAATATCCATGAACGGTGCTGTAACTTGGAGACAGTATATCAACACCTTTCCCCCTCTCCCTCCATGCAGCTCAATCAACTTTCTAATAGCAAAACTTTAGAATGCCTTTCTTTACCCTTTGGTATGGCAGTCTTAAATAAGACTTCCAATATACTTTTCATTTAGAAGTAACTCTACGACCCATAAGCAAGTATTACTGTCTCTCTGACACAGTTAATTTGTAACAAACATTCTCAAATCAACCACACATCTCCCACAAATATTCCTTCTTCCATTTTTTAGCTAAAGGACAAAATTCCTTTCTTTGTAGCCATGCATGCCTTTGCCAGAGGTATCATGGGAGCCAGCATTTTAGAAAGATTTAAAAGAGGCAACACTGACAATGCTTCTATCTAAAAGAATAAATAAATTATAAATTAAACCCTCCTGCTCCAGAGGGAAATCAGTTGCCAACAATGGTCAAAAACAAGACTCCCTTTGCTATCAGCTACTAGATAGTTGTGCATTTCGCGCTCTAGATAAATTTTTTGTTCCTTTTCTTAGTAGAAGTCCTGGGTACCTCCCGCTCCAGACAAGGTTCTGAATGCAATCCAACTCAGTGTAGCAATTTCCACGATATTTCTGAATTTCTCTCAGCAATAATGAAGGGAATTCATAAATTTATTTTTATCTTCTGGCTTTCACTATTGTATTACTTTGGTCAGAAGGCATCTCTAAGCATTGCCCTGCCCAAAACATGTCAGAAACACGTCATTAGTGTTGATTCCTTTTTTCTAGGATGCAGATGACAAAATCAAGACCTCTCTAGTTACTCCTAAACTGACTTTCAGACAATTTGACATATAGCCTTAGTTTGTAATTAGTTTATTAATTCCCACTACCGATCTGTTCTGACCCATGTGTAATTGCTCCCTCCCTTGTGTTCTCAAAGCTATTTGTGAGGTGGTAGAATATACTGAAATATAGAACTCATCCAGGTGTTTGCATTTTGATGGGTTATTTTTCCCCCAGCTCAGTCCGCTGTATGGCCAAAACCACCATACCAGCAGAGGGAAACAGCAAGTCTAATTCAGTTTACCTATACCAGTTTGTATTGCTGGTGGAACTCTATACAGTGTAACTTAAATTTTGAGTTAAATTTGAGCTGGCTTGACTTCATTCATCTAAACATAGAAAGCTTAATCGTATACAGCTTCAGATGAAACTTCCCAACACTGAGCCTGGAAGCAGCTGCTGGCCGGGGTGGCGGGGGGGAAGCAAGATCGGTCCAAATATCAACAAACTCAAGAAAATAAAAACAAGGCTGACAAATCTAAAGAACAAACTAGATAACTCGACAGCTTAAGCACTTCTTTGAGGGACAGTTACTGTTTGGCAAGTAAGAATGGGAAAGAGCCATGAAATACGTCAAGTCTAACAAAGCAATCTATACCACCATTTGTCTAATTCTACATGACCTGTAAGATGATGTCCAAAATCAAAACAAAATCAGAATTATTAAGTTTAGAGTGGAAAGTTACTAGATAAAAGCAGCTATTAAATCAGTGGACAGTATAGGCCTTCTAAAAGTGATTTACAGAAAAAGTAGTAACCTGAAACATAACATTTTGTCTCTAGGGGATGGTTTCATCTTTGAGATAAAAAAATTGAACACATCATAGTGTCACTTTCTGTCTGATGAGAAATCTGTATCCCATCATCTGTCCAACTCAAAGGATAACACTAGGAGAAATATGAGCAGTGAGCTTCCCAGCTTCTGAGAGGTTATGTGATTTTCTGTTCTTCCCTTCAGGTTAGGTGAGAGCTACAAAGATGTGGAATTTCATTTTCCTCCTATTGCTTCCACATTGTCACGAGACAATAGAAAAAGCTGTAAGAATAAACATACATTTCAGAATTTATCTTTAATCCCTGTATGCACAAAGTGAAGAGAGGCAGTTCAGGTGTTTTCAAAAACAGGAACATTGATATAGTGGAACTAAGCAGATCAAGCTTTCAGACTGTATTTTAAGAGCACTGAATACATGGCTGGCCAGGCACACTAATAACCAACTTCAAATACCAGCTGAAATAGCTGCATAATGGAAAGACAGCCTAACTAAATGAATGCCAAGCAGGAAAACCAGCTTATTTTTCCATTACTCCTATTTGTTTGTCCACAAAACTCACAACAGAAGTCTCTACTATAACTCACAACAGAAGTCTCTACTATACGTCCTCTAACTTATCATATTGAAAACTAATATACACAACTTGTGTAAGTGGAACTTTGCTAACGACTTGGGTTATGTTTCTCAAAATTATCCTATTGTTTTCATTGTTTTGGGAAGTGTTACCCCCTGTTCTAAAAATAAAGTCACAATTATTGAACTATTCTGAATCCGGATAAAACATGTTCCTTTAGATTTAGGAGCACTATAGTAAACATTAGCTTTTTATTTTCCTTATATCCAGAACAGTGAGAATGACCTCCTTCTGCTTTTTCCCATGTCCACATTAGTTATAAACCACAGCTGCAGTCCTCATTTAACTGTCTGAAGAACAACCTGGGACACCCAAGCGTGTTCTCACCAGGCACGGTGCGCTACTTCTGTTATTACAACTATTTTTTTTATCCAAGCTCGATACGCAATTCTGACTATGTTACATGATAGAAGTCAGTATGGAAAAAATAAAACCACGTGCCCCAGGTATCAATGCAAAGTCTAACAGATACGGTCAACAAAAAGCATTTTTAAACAATTATGGCAGACTAGTGGGAATTAAGAGATGTAACTATGTAGAGATTACAGTAGAACCCAAGATAGACGCCTCAGCTCCTTAACTGCAAAGTCATTCCCGCTCTCAAAAAACTCCCATACTGACCAAGTGCAAGCAAAACACATGAGAAGACACATGAGAAGCAAGACAATTAGCAGCTAGCAATGAAAACAACAAGATGATCTCTTGATCATATACATATTAATTAGCATACTAGAACAAAGCCTAGTGCTGGCTGTCACTCAAGTTATAAACCATGTTTTCTAGGAGAAAACTTTGGGATCGAAAGTATACAGGACACATGTTCTTTAGCAGTGACAGCAATTTTAGGATTTGTTATTATTCATAGTTGGTGAAATGTACTGGCATCCAGCATAATGTGAAATTAAAATTCGAGTAAGGAAAGCAGCGTGGCTTACAAGCTTTTGGTAACCATCCAAATATTTATCACATTAGTAGTAGGAAGCATGGTGACAGATGACAAATCTGGGGTTTCCTAAATGGAATTACGAGTTTACAGGACCATGACAGAGGTCTCAAAGCACAGAAACCTGCTTTGGCAGGTTGCTGCAAAAACAACAAATGCAAAATAGAGATTTTTAAAATGTTATGTTGTTTCACCTGTTATTACAAATTGTGGTGTATTTGAGTTGTATTTGGTGAGCTGGGAGATAAATACTGTTCTTAACAGATATAAGGCTGTGTTTTGGAAAGGATACCACTCCACAGAGATGGACTGTGAAATCTATAACTAACAAATAGTAGTGTGTGCAGCTGAGATTATATAGGGCACTGCTTTTGTCATTTGCACACTGGACATCAGCAAATACTGTCCCCTTGGCGTTACATAAAAAACATTCAAATAAACAGTAAGAACTGTCACACCAATGACAGCTGTTCATTGTTTAGGAAGGCACAGATGCAGCTACTTTCCACTCATTTCTGTTAGTATGACATTTATGTACAGTAAAGGAAACTTTCAATAACAAGTGTGAAACAATCAACAGCAATTTACCTTAAGGGGTTGGTAAGCTTTGCTCTAGTAAATCAAGCAGTATAAGCAATGCTTCATTCTTAACGAAACCCCTAAAAGGCAGCCCTTGGAGCACATAAATGTCTTCTATAAGGGAAAAAAAAATATGCAGGCCCATCTGAGAATTTCTTCCTATCACTTTCCACAAAAAGATAATTCAAAATAAAGGACTGACAGATGTTATCTGAACTTCTTAATAAGTATTTCTGTTCTTTAACACCATAATACTGCTCAGTCAGAAGACAAAATAGGTAGCTGAAGGAATACACCATCAAGGTCCAGCTTAAGAAATGTAGTATGGACTTCCCCGCTCACAGAACTTGGCACATGCTTTGAACCAGCAGAAACACTTCCTATTCCTCCTTCAGGAAGAAGGTGATTTTATTATGCCTGATACAATCATCAGCTTCTCTGGAAAACAGCCAGTGCCGTGTCAGCTTTCCATTAGAATCAGACAAGGCTAACACGTCACATCACCCTTGATCAGTGGTTATTCAGTGGCACAGCCACCCTGCACTGCTTGGAGTACCTTCCAGTGTGTAATGCACAGTAGCCAGAAGTTAGTATTTTTAAAGCTACGTATCAAGGTAGCAAAAGATTATGACTTCTGCCACTCATCACGTGGATAAGCTGTTGTGGTGGGGGTCAGGGAAAGGGTGACAGCAATAAAATTATGTTTATATAAACACATGTACTAATTGACATCCTTAAATGAAGGCTACCTTTATTTTGCTCACCCAAAACCAAGAACATGCTTTAAAAATATTTCCTTCTGACAATTACAGTGTTTCTGAAACAAATATCGATGACATTTAATTGATTTGGGAGCAGTTTTCTATATCACAGAGCAAGTTCACTCATTATCTGATCAATTTAACACTAGGTTAAAACAGTTCATTAAAATTATTTAATACTTCAACCAAGAATGTGGGATTTGGTTTTTTTTGTTGTTTTCCCCTCTCCCAATTCCTTCATACAGGAAAACAGAAAATGCATGCTTAGTTCCTAATAAATCATTATTTTCGCAGTCACAAAACACTTAAAACCACGTAGACAGTTAATAAAAAAGAAACGTTACTGAAAACTCAATTCACGTTTATGCCAAAACTACCTTCTGTACATACCAATCCCTTATACAGTTCACTTGAACATGTTTAAACCATTAATAGCTCAGGTTCAACACTGGATAAGATAAACTATGCTCACAGCATATATATACATGGGCAGGTTTCCATTTAACTCTAGGTACACTGAAGAAATTAACACTATTTTGATTGTAACTCTTCCAAAGACACCTTGTAGCTAAAACATTGATTTCCCCTGCAATATATGTCAGCTTGAGGGCACTTTCCAACTCACATGCTGATCCCTGAAGTAACTTTGATTTTTAAAAAGTGTTCTCGTATTACAGTTAACAATCACCTTCTCAAGAGGGCTCTCATTTATGGTGCATGACTTCATTCTGGACATTTTTCAAATTAGCTGACATTGAGATGCTACAGCTTCTCATAATGAGGAAGTGCTACTTTCTCCGTTAGCATATGGTGCAACCTTTCTGCTGTCCATCAAGAAATACAAGAGTTACCAAGGGATGGTACCACTTTCTAATTATTTAGAGTCTCTGAAATTAACACCTTCATCACCGTATTTTGTATATAGAGAAAATTTTTCTGAATTCCATTTCCTGTTGATTTCTTCCTGAGAATCTCTAGTCAGCCCTGTGATCTCAAACACAGGACCCAAAAAAAAAAAAAAAAAAAAAAAAAAATCACATTTAAAGCCAAATTACCAGGATTTTGAAAAACTGTGCAAGGTATTACGCAACTATCCAAAGTAAAACAATCCAGGACAAACTGCAATCTGCTAACCAATGCAAATCAGTCAAGGAACGAGAGAGCGGCAACTCAGGAGGCACCTCAGAGGCACCATTTGCAATGAAGGCATATCACTGAAGAGGAGTGAATGTACTTTGGAAATTAGTTCAATTAAATATCTGGGTTTACATTTAATTTAGAGAGGGCATTCTCCTAATTGCAAGAGCCTTTTCATGCTTTGCATGAAAAAGGAACAATTAGAACAATCTGAAACAAAAGGAGTGTGAAATTTCTCCACCATCTCACCTGCCGTTGCAGCAAGTGCAGAGACATGTAACAGATGGTCAATTAAACTTACATTCTCAGTTATTAAACATTACCTGCAGGTCCATTAAACTGCTTTTCTACTGGAAACACTATATAAATTACTCAGTACCCACAATGCAGAGGATTAACTTGACCTTTCTCTAGGGCATGACACATTCCTACTCAAAGCTATTCAAATACAAAGCTAAAGTGACATTAGCTGTTCTTCTACTGTCAAATGTTACAGTTACATCTTTAGCAGGTGAGCTGCAGAGTGTCAGTCATCCACCTTATTGTTTCTTTATGACGAACACCATGGAGTTAATGGGTACTAGAAAAAAGCACAGTGACAGATTAAGGTACTATAAAACAGTTGTGTGAACCCAGGAATTGAAAATCCTGGTCAGCACAAGAAGGAGAGAAAAAGGCTGAAATACTGTTTTACACTGTTGCTGTCTGTGCCTGTTGGATGCAATTTACACAACAACTTCTGCCTCTTCTTACAAACATGCTTCAATAGCTCTTGGAAATGACAATACACAATACTGGGCCACTGTTTTTAATCCTCTGCCTGGCAAAATTGAAATACTGAAAACTTGATCAAATACTGATTTTACCCAAAGTAATTGCTTGCCTTAAGTCAAGTTACAACTTATTAACCATGTATATCACAATAATTGCATATAAATTAAGATGACTTCTGAAATCCATCATAACAGCTAGCCTAATTATTTGATTTAATGTATTCAGATCCCTGTAAACAGCATAGAGCAAGTAAAACTACTCCTGCTTCAAATGACTGCATTTTGGGAGGTATAAAGACAAACTCTCCTGTGCTTCCTATCATGTGGCCTTTAACACCTGAACTCTCAAGAAATGACAAACTTTTCATCAACCAGGGACTACAATTTAGCTTGACTGAGCTCTAAGACACACAACGTTAGGTGAAAAGTAATACTGCTATGCAGCATAGAAAGAAGATTCAGTGATATATTTGGTTGGTATACCATTATGCATTTAGATATATGTCCACGTCAAAGCAAACAGAACTTTGAAAACACTGTTCCTTCCATGTAATGGCTTCAACACACAACTGCCTAAGGAAGCAATAAATATTCCTTCAAGCAACATGAACGATTAAAAATCTAACTATACTTTTCCTCCTCCTTCTTCACAAGTATTTATTTTGGAATAGCAAGTGTACTTATTTAGACCACTTGCTCATCCTGCTCCTTCTCTGACAACAACATTCCTTCAAATATGGGCAATGGGCACAAACTGAAACACAGCAGGCTCCACCTGAATAACAGGAAACACTTTTTCACTGTGATGGTGACTGAGCACTGGCACAGGTTGCCCAGGCAGGTTGCAAAGTCTCCATCCTTGGAGATATTCAAAAGCCATCTGGATGTGGTCCTGGGCAACTGGCTCTAGGTAGCCCTGCTTGACCAGTAGACCTCCAGAGGTGCCTTCCAACCTCAGCCCTTATGTGACTCTGGGAAATATGCAGCAGTCTCACCAATGAAGAAGAATCCCTCTCTGTGAAAACCAGTTCTCATTAGTTGCGGAAAGAGCTATCTGGCAGTACTAAGACTATATTCTTGATGCTACTGTTTGAGAATAGAAACAAACAAAATATTTGGACAGCATGTAGAACATCAATTAAACAGCATCCGTTAAAATCATGGATGATCTCTTATTGTCAACTTGCAGGAGACAATGATCTATCTACCAACACCTAGAAGTAGATATGATCTCTAAGAAATGGCTGCACTAGGGGAAGCTGCATCCCATCTGATGGTGATGATCTGGCCTCAACAACATTCAGCTTTGTCATACCCTGGATGCTCTACAGCAATGCTGATAGCCCAGACCCTCAGGGAACTACAACTAGTGCTGAAAATAGTAGTCACCATCATACTGCGAGTAGCACATGAAACATGCCCATACCTCTATCCTGGCTTATCAGAGAGGAAATTCAGGCGAGATCTCAGATCTTATCTTTGTGAAACCCAGTTATCCGCCAACATGGTATTAGAAGGCATTTGAAGAGAACCATTCAGTGAACTGACACACCACAAATTGCCTAAATCAAGGGTGAAGCTCACCTGCACAGCACAGACTCTTCCCCACAGTCAATTCAAGTCTGTGTAATGAATTCCTACAGAAACTAAAACCACTGCAAATACTATCAGTATCTTCTCTAAAGGCAAGGTATACTTTGGTGATCTGGCTTTCACTAACATAAATATAGAACAGAGAATTACAAAAAAAAGCCCCATATTTAATAACAGCCATGCAGGATTTACCTTGGGGAAAAGAAAAAACAAACCACCCTTAACAGATGTTAATCACATTGCTTAATTAATTTCAGGCATTACAATAAGGAGAACTACATATGAAACAAAAACCCATACCAAGGAGGTAAATTCATTAGGAGATGCCATGTTTGAGCCAACACAATTAGCAGTCCAGGACACTATGAAAACACTATGCTTGAGGCAGATAAGCAGCTATGCTGGAACACAATATCCTCTAGAAGATCATGCAATGCCACAGAGAATTAAGGGAGCACCTGTGCTCTTGCTGCATAGAACATTAACATGAAGGGCTGCCAATGGCTTGGAAGCATTATTCTGTAGATATTTAAATTCAGATAGACACACTTTAAACACTTCAGGCAAGAGTATTTGTAATTCTTACAATATTCCATAATAAAAGATGATCATACCAAAAAAAAAAAAAATCCCATACTTGAGTATTGACAAAGAGTTCATTTTAAAGAATGTCTCTGGATTTTTCTCAAAGACACCATGAAATATTGTTTAATTTCTTTCATAAATTTTAACTTGTTCCCCTTTTGTTTACAAATACTCTCCTGTTAAAACAGAATTCTATGGGGGTTTTTTGTTTCACATCCATTACACTGGAAACTAACTCTCATTTTTGTCATGTAATATTGACAAGCAGTATAAGTATATGTAGTATAAGTGTAAGATTTGAAGTCTTTCACCAAAGCAAATTATTTGCATGCTTATACTTCATGACAAAAGGTATTCTATCCCATATTCTACATTCAATACTAGGGTATGGCAACTGATAAATTAAAGTGAACGTATTTATAAGAATCTCTGTTCTTCAAAATGGGCAAACACATTTGTTTTCTTCTCTTCAGATAGAAAATATTTTATAGATATACTTATTATTAACCATATATTCATTTTGTTTAGCACAGTTAAGAGCAAGACTCAACTCCATTATTACTCTTTGGAGCTACTGTCTTGCTTTGGGATTTATTGCATCTGTGGTGACAATGACTGATGTCATCTTCTCCACCACTATTCTCATCTTTCAGCTAATGAAAATTTCACTTTCAGAATAACACTTTATAACCGTACAGTTTTAGCAATTCTTAGCTTCTTTTAGCAATTCTTATCTGTTAAAATTTTTGTATTGTGCAATCAGTATAGCAAAGACAAGTGCCATATATAAACTAAATAAAAAATGATAGATGATTTAACAAGAAATTCACAGCAGAGTAAAAGGAGGATGCAAAAAACAGACACTGTGTATATGAGAATATTTAAGCACTATGAAATATATTTAAATGCTATAGAAGTAGTGTAAGTATCTTTTAATCTGCTGCTCAAAAACAAAAAGTAAAATGTACAGTTTTAATTATAATATTATCGTCATCTGTGGGAAAACTGCTTTGAACTATGCCTATTTATGTTTGCAGATAGGAGATTTTCATAAAGGAGAATGAGAGACCAACTTAATATTGTATGTTGAGGTTCTTATGCAAATAGGAATTGGTTTTTCTTCTCTTTAGTGTTTCACTGAACAATTCCGTAAGGTTAATTTTCTACATTCCACATCTGAGTTGTACCTTCCAGAAGAGAGAATCTGTTAGCAGCTAGGATGTACATTCACACACAGTAGAATAAACTTGTGCTAGAGACAGCACCAAACAGAACTCACTGCAGAAATTTTTAGTTTGATTTGCATGAAGCAACTGAAATAGAGATTTATTTCCAAGAACTTGAACTAAAACTCTGAATAAAGCATCTGATACAAATTAATCTCCTTACACCAATTCAACAGAGGTAAAGGGAAAGGTCTGTGTCAGGTTAACAAACTAAATTTCTACTAAGAAGCTTCCTAAATTGAGAAAAATTGCGTTAATGGAATCTGTGCAAGAGTCAATAGCTTCCACTATGGTCCTGACATAGGACAGTGCATCAATAGACGTAATACTCTTTTACAAATGTCTCCAGCATTATGATGCTGTCACCTTCCCTTTTTTGTTTTCACCTCTCACTCTCCCATTCATTCACTGTCACATCCAATGTAGCTGATCAATTCTTATTTCACTAGCAGCAAGAGAGAGATTTTCTACTTAGAACTGCTGAAGCAGTAGAGGACACATTTCAGGCCTTGAGTTTTTTGCCAGGGGAAAAATAAAATATGTATTTATGTATGGCACAGAATATGCACAGAGAACGTCCTCTTGCAAAAGTCCATCCAGAATTCCAGTAAGAGTTGAACTACAAACACATTCTGTTCTGTCAAGTGTTTCATATACGTTGTTAGAAATAAGTTAGAAAGCAAATGAAAAGGTATTTTACTGGTAAAACATTCTCGTTACTGCAAAGCACAATGATAGGCAACAAGAAAATGTTCCAGTACTTACTCCTAGAAAGGAGAGTATCTTCAATCAAGGAATGAAACTTGAAATGAGGAATATTTCCTCTTTCTACTGAAATTGGGATAATTGTTACTTATTTCTACGGACATATAGTCAAAATAGAGAGTAAAAAAGGGTCTGAGAAACACCTCTATATAACTGTGAGGGAAACAAATGTAAATAAATGTGTGTACACACATGCACACGCTCTTCCTTATCTCTCCTAAGGCAGCCACAACAGTCTAGTATCATATGAAAACCAGAAAGAAATCTATTTTATCAAATCATGCCAAATGAACAGTCTTTGGAAAGAAGTTGCTCTCAGAGTTAAAAAACAACACGTTATGCCCTAAGAAGAACAAAAAAAGGCAACAGTTTCAACAGTTTGCTGCCTTCAGTGTTTTCAGAAGCTACTACAACCTACATGGTTTCAGAGGACAAGCACGGCTTTTACAGCCTCAGGCAGAGCACTCTTCCCCAATGCCAACTATACCGAGTCCTGCACTTCCATTTCTCTGACAATTCCTTGCTTTGGTGAATGCAAGAAAATTCAAACACTTACTGAAGGACCTACTGTTCAGAAAGCAAGCAAAGGAACATTTCTTTTTAAAGCAGCTTACTTTAACGAACACAAAATACGCTATACATGGGCCATCTGATCAAGAAAAAAAAATCTGACGTGTATACGCCTACATATCTCAGGAACATTAGCTGACTGCTTTTCCAGGTTTTACCTCATGAGTAAAAATCCTGTGTCCATTACAGAGTCTTCAATAAGTTTGGTGCCTTGCTTATTTTTCATAAATCGTTCCTCTGTATGACAGCAGAAGTTAAAAAGAGAGAAAATGCTATCTCCATTTATAAAAGGCAGTTCTTTGTAAGGTGGTATTCCAAACCAAGCATACACTTGTGATCAAAACTCATCTTGCTCTCCTGCACCATGCAGGAAATTCCCCTTAAAAACCCACGTGAGCTCCACCTTGAGAGGAGGAAACAGAACTCATCCTTGTAAAAAGAAATCTTCTTTTTCCATGCAGTCTATTCAGTTATGTACTTCCCTTCTCCATGCTACTTGTTCAGGATCACAATGGTCAATAAAGATCAATGGTCATTGAACTATGCCAATGAAAAGAACAGTCTGTAAGCAAGGTGACTCCACAGACTGAGCTCTGCAGAGGCACGTGGAGCTCCCCTCTACTCCTTTCAACGTTAAGGAAATCTACTCTGCCTCTGAACCCCAAAAGTAAACATAATCAAGTTATTTATGTTCCACAGCAGACAAGAGCTAGCCAACATTTCTTAAATTAATGTTTTCCATTAAAAATGCAAATATAGTTTTGATTCATCAGTTACTTAAATACACTATTTTTTAAAATATAAAATATAAAAATACTTTTAAACTTCAACTCAAAATCCAACATTCACAATTTTATTATGCATGAAAGTTTTTTCCACTGACATGGAACGAAGAATTTCAAGTAGTTCAGGGCTTTTCTCGCTGCAAGAACCCTGCCTGAATGTTCCTCCTACCAGCGGCCTCTGTCTCCCCAGTGCACTGCCAATCTCCTAGCACTCAAGTCACACTTGAGCTCAGACTGTGAATCATCACTTTTATATGTACAATACACAGCTCTATTTTTGACTGAAGCATATGGATATTACAAAGTCAATTGTCTAAATAGTAGAAAATCCACACAACAAATTTCCATAAATGCTATTGTTATTGTAAAAGGAAATTGAAATTAGCATCCAGTTTTTATTGTTGTTTTTACTAAAGATGATCTAGAACATTTATTACAGTGACTAGAGCACTAGGGAGTAAAGAATTTTTTTCAGGCTTGCTGATAACTTTTCATCACCAGTGGTATCACATGGTACCACCAACTCACGGAGACTCAATTATTTTTAAATTTCCTAATTACTGAATAGCCTTGAAAGGTTCCGAAAGAGTAGTGTAATTTTCCAACCCAGCTGTCAACCCTATGTAAGGGAGCGCAGTACTATTGTTTAGTGCTTTCAAGAAATTTGACAGGAGTGCCATGACATACTGGCATGCTGTAAATAAACAGCAACTCAGATTTTTGTTAAGAGGTTTAGGCTGAATCCTAAGATTCAATATGAATTCTCAAACTTTCCTCTATTTTACACACTTTTCTCATCTCTTCTGCCCTATGGATGGAGCTCTGCATATCCACTTCACTAGCTGCAGGCAGAAGAGAAGCTACAGCCATGATTCCCCAAGCTGTACTGGGGAGCCAGATACAAACTACTGAACAAAAAGAAAAATTAAATATTGAAAACTTTCAAAAGTGAGTATAGTTTCCCCTACAGATTGTTTTCCAGTTAGCTACTACACCTTTCACAATTTGTCTGTCAGTATCCAGTAACTTAACCTTATCCTAAATTTTTAATCACGGAAGAGTCCAATATCACACACATACAATATTGCCGGGTCAGAGTTAAGATTAATTTTCAGTTCCTTTGGAAAACTAATAAGCACACATATTGAAAAAAATATTTACTCTACTCATAGCCCAGTACATTTCAAGTGTGAACATATCTGAAAGCCTTGATCAGAAACTAAAACAGTTTTGAAACCTCATTATAAGAGTTAAAAGAAAAGGCACAATCAATTTAAACACCAGACAGCACAGATGCAGAAAACTCCTTCGAAAATGCAGCTCACATTTACCATTTATGCCTACATGGAAGAAGATGACAGGGGGAAGGGAGAAGCATTATCACAAATGACTTATGTTAACAAAGAATAAAAACTCTTAATGTTTCGCTCATTTCCTCTCACTGAAAAACCCTAGGAGCATGCCGTTTAATGTTTTAATGCACATCTGCTTCTTAGAGAAGCTTCATAATACTGGCTTTACAATTCTTGAACACTGTAGGTTTGATTTCAGGAATTTAAAGAGGTTGCCACAGAATGCCTGATTTGTAAGGAACACTTACCACTGATCATACAAGACAGGCAATGTTTTACACCGGGGATTAAAACTGCTTCTCAGCAAGCTATCAGAGATACAGATGCTTTCCTTTAGCCTTCTTGTGCTGCATTCTGTAAGGTATTACCACACTGATGGATGTGTATCTACCACTCATCTTCTGAATCAAACCAGGAAACAAAAAAAAGTGGGGGGACAGAGACACGACAAAGAACTGCCTAGTATAAGGGAGCTGTTTCCAGCAGACACGTGTAGACCTGGTAGGTGGCAGCACAAACCATTGCCACCCGGAACACAGCAATCCCGAAATCGGTCCCTCATTTAGTAAAGTGTTTTCTGTTCAAACAGATCGCCCATTTTCTTCTGTGCATTTCTGCAGAGCAAATTGAATAATTTGAACTTTCATAAAAATCTTAAAGAAAAAAAATTAAAACAATAATGATCCATTCTGAGTTGGGACCAATAATGAGTACACTCTGCCTAAGGCAGGAGCTGTAGCCTATGAGGCCAAGTTAGAAAAAGCCAAGTTAGACTGACAGCATTGTAAGAATACTTGAAAAAAGGCAGCTCCAAAGTAAGGTAGGCCTCATTCTTTATGTCTATTGGGAGCCAAGCTATACCCGACATACTGTGAAGGAGTCGCTTCTCAGAAGGAAGGATAAATATTAAAAAAAAAAAAAAAAAAAAGAAAAAACCCACAGTGTTACTCTCATTTATTTAACCATAGAAAGCTCACACTCATGTCTTTGCACTTTTTTCAGTAAGCTAACATATGGACAAACCTAAAGCTTTTATTTTACAAACTCCCTAAAAGCCTCTAGGACCAAATCTAGCTCAAGTGCAAAAATACCATGGTGTGACACAAAAATAGAGGGGAAAAATGCTATTTTCTTGCGGAGCAATACTCAGATTTTAAGCATATGTATTTCAGTTCCTCTTGGTATCTCATTTGGTAGACACTGGGGAAATAAGCATTTTTCCTTTGTTCTTTGTAAGATGATCTTTGTAAAGATGAAGCAATTCCATTAACTTATTTCCCTTTTATCCTCAAAGCAATTTCTGTAGCCCACATCACATGCCAAAAGTAGATCAGAAATCCTGTAACGTCTGCAGATGGACTAGGTGATCAAACTGGTTTTACTTCACTAGTTTATGGCTTCCGACACACCAAAGCTTTCTTCTTCATAAGTGTCATTACAGCAAGAGTCAGACCCAAGAGATGAGACACACAATTCAGACTTTTGGCAGAAAAGTTTCCAAATATCCCTTTCATGATCTAAATTTCAGCAACAGGAATCAGAAGAAAGAAGCTAACTCTAACCCTAACTTCCATACTTCAACCTACCTCTCCAGCCAGTGCATGACTCCAGTTTAATCAGCAGGTCACAGCAATTTAAAATGTTTTAGGCTCAAAACTATTGAAATTTACTTTACATTGGTTTTATTTTTATACCTGAGCCACAAGAACATAATTTGAAGATATTAACTTTAACTGAATGAGTTAAAAATATATGCCTTATGTGATTCTGCTGCCACTCTACAAAGAGCAAGTAGAAGACAAGATACTAGAACTACTCCTGGAAAGCCACAATTGTCCCCCAGAACAAACAGAAGATAATTTTCTTCTTCCTCAGCTATCACGTGTTGCTGGCCAGGAGAAAAACAAAACAAATACAAAACAGTGAAAGCAAATCATCACTTGCCTAATGAATATAATAGGTTCTGAAATGACCAATTTAAAAACTCTCAGAAAACTGAGTGCTTCTGTCTAGGGCTGTTAATTAGTGAATTATTTGCCATTCATCTTTTTTTTGTGAAAGTGTTGAGTGTTTTCCTTCCACATAATCATCCCTCTTGGCAGAAGTCTGTGCTCCACTACTTCTGTCAAATACCAGGTCACTCACATTTATGCCTAAGCTTTGTCTGAAGGACTCTAAGTCTCCAAGTAGAGTGGTGAAATTATCTTAAAAGCAAAACAAAGAATTTCCGTCCACTTCCCCAATCTCTTACCGGTTATGCTGAGTACTCTAGCTCTATCTCTATGGATCTACCTCTTTCCTAAAGTTAAAAGCAAATGCTTCATCTGGAGTATTCTGAAATTTTGATAGAAGTATTAAACAGAAACTGGATTATAAAGCCAATTTGTCTTCCATAGGCAAACAGAAATGCCTTAGCAATAATTTCCAGTGGGGGTTGACCCAAGCTGAATCAGAGCGAAAATC
Source organism: Nyctibius grandis (assembly GCF_013368605.1). Classification (NCBI taxonomy): domain Eukaryota; kingdom Metazoa; phylum Chordata; class Aves; order Nyctibiiformes; family Nyctibiidae; genus Nyctibius; species Nyctibius grandis. Next base: position 34,630,878 of record NC_090658.1, read on the forward strand.
TATAGTGAAAGCATTTGTAAATGCCAGCTGCAAACCTGCCCGCTCCAAACCTGCACCCAGTTTTGCAAAAAGGCTCTTTTCAAAGGAAACAAAAAAAGCCCAGCCACCAGGACTAACATTTCATTTCGGTTTTCCCGCCTCTCTGTACATCGCATGAAATTCACATCACCAAATAGCAAACAGTGTCACGAGGCAGTTATTGAAAAGGCATTATAATGCCCACTAAAGGCAGAACTCTCTGAAGAGGTACTACCCCTTGCAATACCGGCATGGATGGGCACGGGTATCTCTTATTCTGCAGTCTGCTCTTTCTCACTGTGACTTCAACTCATCCTTACTTCCTGCATTCTCCTGATTCCCTGAATGCTCCAAAAGCAGTTTTTCATACACGAAAGCAAATCTAAAGCAAAGATTGATCTTACATTATAATCTTTCTAGAAGAATTCTACTTCAAGCAAGGTACTGCTTATCAAACAATTAATTTTAGTATTCCAGCAATAAGATTTTTTTCCTTTATGTTCCAATCTGAAGACAAGAACAAATCCAGTAACAGAACATCAATGTTAATTTAAGAGGAGATGAAAAATGACTTAATAATACTGTGGCAGGATAACAGTCTACAATAGGTCATGGAGGCATAAAATTTTCAACAAATTCATTCTTGTACCACTGTATATTCCTGCTAATAGACCAGGGCACAACTGAAAGATTGTTAATACCTTGCGGCACAAACTTATATAGCAGAAAAAAAGCCAACTTTTATAGTCTCAGTTTCCCTAATCAGCAGTAAAACTGGGAAAAGAGGCAGGAAGCCTCCCTACTTGCTTCCCCTTGAGCAAAGGGCAGAGAATGAGTTGCAGTTAATCACAAAATTCAACTACATATTAAGCCTCTATTTAATAAATGATACTACGTAGTACCACAGAAAGGTTTTAGTGAAGAAAATTGTAACTAGAGAGCCAGAACAGCACAGGCCAAAAAAGCCATAACAATAATTTGCTACTGGTTTCACTCAACCACCCTCCTCCAACTGGAAGCTGTGGTACACTCAAAACTCAGGAAACTTTCCCTTTATTAACAGTTATGCATGAATTAGCATTTTGTAAAGGTGCCTACATCGTTATTAGAGTACAGCCTTTTGCTGTACGCAATAGAAGACACAATATAAAAGGGAAGAAGAGTTTTCTAATACAAGGCAGAAAAAAAAAAGTCAACATTTTGGACACAGTAAATGCCATGTCACTGTGACTGCTCCTCCCAACCAATCCTTAGCCTTTCAGAGAATGGGGAACCAAAGAAGGCAGCTGGGTAGAAACCAGCAAACATCTCAACCCTTGCTTGTACATGCTTACACAGGTTCTACAACTACTCAGCCTCAGACTTGGTAGAGAATGCAGAAGAGGAAATTTCTTTACCTGCTCAGTAACACAATCTCTCACTGGTTTATGCTTTTCTTCAATTTTCAGGTCCTGAATTCCTTAGAATTTCACTAGGAAAGGAGATATGGAAGCGATTCTCCCCCCTCTACTCTGCTCTCATGAGACCCGACCTGGAATACTGCGTCCAGCTCTGGGGCCTCCAACATAAGGAGGACATGGATCAGTTGAAGCGAGTCCACAGGAGGGCCACGAAGATCATCAGAGGGCTGGAGCACCTCTCCTATGAAGACAGGCTGAGAGAGTTGGGGCTCTTCAGCCTGGAGAAGAGAAGGCTCCAGAGAGACCTTATAGCAGCCTTCCAGTACATGAAGGGGGCCTACAGGAAAGTGGGAGAGGGACTCTTTACAAGGGCATGGAGTGATAGGACGAGGGGGAACGGTTTTAAACTGAAAGAGGGTAGATTTAGATTAGACATTAGGAAGAAATTCTTTACTGTGAGGGTGGTGAGACACTGGAACAGGTTGCCCAGAGAAGTTGTGGATACCCCCTCCCTGGAAGTGTCCAAGGCCAGGCTGGATGGGGCTTTGAGCAACATGGTCTAGTGGACGGTGTCCCTGCCCATGGCAGGGGGGTTGGAACTAGATGATCTTTAAGGTCCCTTCCAACCCAAACCACTCTATGATTCTATGGCATTGGTTCTAACCTGGCAGCTCTAGGAAGAACTGACAGATTTTAAACTTAGTAAATGTTATTCTAATCCTGTTTCACAAAAACTGATTGAAGCCAAAACGTGTTATAAATTGGTGATCAAGAGTTAAAGACTGATTCTCAGTCACTGTTCATATGTAAACATACCAAATTGCAATAAAAGATGGTTTTACATGAAATTTAGCCCTTCTTTCTGTTAAATAAAAAAAAAATAAAGTATATCTACATGCATTTACAAAATAGTTAAGCTTAGTATTTGTCCTGTTTTGTTGGAAATTTCTTGTTTGCTAGCTTGTCTATTCATAGTTTAGGTATACATCTGAATGCAAACTGGAATTTAATAGTAAGTTTACAAATACAGGACTTTAAAATTGATTACTTGCTTAAATATTAAGTTACCTCAAATGCTTTGGATTTTTTTTTAACATTTAAGACATGCTTTGTATTTATTTAGAGGAACTGCTTCTGTTAGTAGAAATGACTGCTTCAGACCGTCACATCCTGCATTATATCCCTTCCCAACACCCCTGTTTACAGATTATAGCAAAGAGGCCAGGAAGCTAATTTTCATTCTTATTGTTTCACAATTTCATGTTAAACATTAAAATAATTACAAGAAAACAAAATTAATATTTTCTCTGCACTTCCAGAAGAGGTTACTGTAACAAGAGGTAGGTTAATATTTTCATACAAGTGCTTAGCCAGTGACTTCTATAACTTCATGCCTCATCTGCTCCTTTGTAGCATCTAGCAGGTAAAAGCTAGTTGATTCAAAAAAACGTGTGGGGTTTGGCACATCACTGTGCTCTTTCATTTTCTGAAGGATTATTTTGATTAGGAATGTGACAAGTTAACATAAAGTTCTAAAAGGTGAAGTAACTTCATAATGGGAAATATTTAACATACGATTCAGAGTAAAAAGTCACTTGAGAGCATTTACATAAAATACAGAGCACACATCTAGAGAGAGCATATATACTTACAAAAATACAAAATGTGTATGTACATGTTCATACAAACACAAACCAACATTTTTGCTTATTTCCCCACTAAATATGTAGACATACACAAAAAAAAAAACCAAAACGGTCCAGATTAAGAGATCTTTACTTTATACCTGACTGTCAGGGAACATCGTAGGGAAGACAAATTGGTAAAGAATGTCAGTATTTTTCTAGGCACTGAAGAAGAATATTTAAAAACCTATGTAGACAACAGCATTTAATCTGGCGTTACTCAAGCATAGTCTAAGAAGGTGTACGACTTCTGTTTGATAACACAAGCCTTGAAATGCCACCCTCACACACATTTACATTGGTAAATAAATTAAAAATCTGTTTCAAATTTTGAAACCTCTAGACTGGTTTCAAAGTCTTAACTAAACTCTTAGAAAATCCATGAAATGGATTCTGATCAATTTTACTAGAGTGCAGAAAGGGTTACGAACTGGTTTTGTTCTTCACAGAAATAATCTTCGACTTGATTTATATAAATTATGTGTCATCACACCAATAAGATTATCTACTTAACATTTTTTTTTTAAAGCAGCTAGACTCTCATTTGAATACCTTGGGTAAGCCTAGCTATAGAACAAGCCACCATAATAGTACACAAGTTTTAGTACTTTGATTATTTTCTGAAGTCTCCTAAAAGGAGATACATTCTCAAGTCCTACTGACAACATCTTCAGAAGTCAATAGTGAGCTAGCTATAAGTGCTCCTCTCCCGTAGGTTAAAGCATGATTTAATTTCTCAGGCTCAGGTGTGTGTATGGAAACAGTCACAACTGACTATTCATTCTCTCTCTACAGGGAGTTACTTACTGCAGCTTGCTGTGTGGAAGAGAAAACGGTTTCAAGTTAAAAACAAAACAATTACTTCTGCTCACCTGTAAACAGACATTCTGTACTTTGCTACAGTACCTACAGAAAAATGCCTGAATAAATATCTTAAAATTCCTTTCACCATTTACTAGGACATGGTCAGCAGAACACAGAGCTGCTCACAATGTCAGATGTTTATGCAGTACTAAGTCACAGTAAATATCTTATAGATCAAGAGCAAAATAGCTTTCATTCTGTCAAAAAGAGCTCAAGTGGGGACAAATACATGAAATCTGACCTTTACATCAAAAAGCTCTTTTGGTTACCACCAAGAAAAACATTCTGTTATAAAAGCTTCCAGCACTCTGCATTTCTAAACCTGTTTGATGAATATTCCTACATATTTTCCCCCAACTGATGCACATCAAGACCCTTTCAAAGAAAGAAAGGCGGGGGGGGGAAGATGGACTGAAATGCACTGGAGATCTATGGGTATCCACAGCTACCAGATGCACCGGAGACCTACTGTTATCTACAGCTACCACATACATTGATTTGGAGAATATTGCCAGCCATCTTGATTTTGGATTCAGAGACACTCTTTTATTCAGTTCAGCTGTTCATAGATCCAAGAGCCCAATTACAAAAAAAAAAAAAAAGATATTCATATTGGAACCCATCCAGTTACCTCTAACTAGCAGCAGTCATGCATCAGCTACAATTTTCATGTGCTGAAACACAAAGTGACTGCTATGTCTATCTTAAATTAAACCCTTATAGTTAAAAGTTTCCCGTTATACAACAATTTTAACTCTTTTGAAATAATAATTACAGACACTAACAGAAATGGTGCAGAATAAAGACTAATATTTGAGGTATTTCTAAACATTAACTTACCTTTGTCAGCTGGGTAGATGTCAACACCCATTATAGGCTTCTGCATTTCTAGGATTATTTATATTTACCAGAGTTTTCGCTAGATATCAGTGAGCCTCATTTTTTTTTTAAAAAAAAAAAAGAAAAAAGACCCAGCATTGTCAAAATCTAGCTTTTATATTGCTGCTCAAAGCTCTTCAGCAGATGGCAGTTCCCGCTGAAGACTTGAAGAAATGCACAGACTTTCCTGAGGCACAGAAAATGTCATAGTGAAAGAGTGCAGTCACCTACACTGGGATCGGCTTTCTATTTCTGCACATATTGCAGGGCAGGACATGTCAACAGAGGTGAACGAAAGCTTCTCTATTAAGAGCAGTAACACTACACTAAACATCACTAAAGTACAATGGTAGATAGCACAATATATTTAATTTTCAGCCTAGAAATGAGCTATACTCTGGCATTTACTTCCACAGACACTGTCTAAAGTGTTGGAGGTTTTTTTTCCTCTCTGAAGAAAAAAAAAAAAGACAAAAGGCAAAAAAAACCACGATCTTTGGTTAAGACAGCAAAGCCTGTAACTTATATAATTACCAATGAAGAAATGTGTCTTTTATTGCTGATTTAGCTCACTGCAAACAACTTTCACCTCAGATAAATAGAATTTAACTGGAAGCAAGTGAATACCAAGTCCACTTTGAGCAATTCTAAAGCGTTTGAGACGCACAAGTTTACTTTTGGTTATTTCTAATGCTTACAACCCTCCAATACCTCTATTGGCTGTTTGTAATTTGCTCTCCATTTATATGGGACCTTGCCCACAGAGCTGGGTAGAAATGCCCCAATCCCAAAATATAAAAGCTCCTGTTATTTAGGAACTCAGATCAAATAAAAATGCTACCTATTTTGCTGAACTGCTAATGTATATAAATGTACATAAATCAAAACAAAGTTTAGAAAGCTCCAAGGTTTCCTCCTTGAACATCAAGCTCATTCACCTTGTTTAACATGAAAGTTATATGTTCACTTATTCAAGTAAGAAACATCTCTGCTGTGGGTAACATTAGGAGTTAAAAATATACAAACCAGAGCCTCCCTCCAAATTTGTCCCATTACAACTCCTAATACAAAGGCGAGAGAAAATTTTGCATTACGCTCCAAAGACCATTACTAGAGTTACTTCTACGATCTCAGAAGGCTGACTCTATAGAAGACTACCACTAGACTGCTCGTTCAGTTTCAGCACTTCTGGTCACAAATGAGACAAAAGTATTTGGGTCCAACTTGTGACCTGATTGCAGCCCAACAGCTCAGAATCAACACTCCTGACTCACAGTTTCCAAATGCTTTGGCCCAGTAACAGTCACAGTTCCACATAAGTGAATTTATTTTTACCAGAAGGATAGGGGATGGCACTACATGATGGCAAAATCCTACACTAAGCTTGAAAAGTCAAGCAGTCTGAAATTGGGAAGTATCTGAACTAATCATTTTTGTACAGTTGTGATCTGACCTCTTTAATTTTAAATTATTTTTATAATGCATGCAAACAATCACAGAACTGCTCTTATAGAGGACCCTTAACTTGCTTACTGGATAGAATGAAAGAAGTTCAAAACACACAATCAGAATTTTATAGAAAGCAAAGCTCCTTTCTGCTAGACTCTTGACTTCGTTTTAGCCTCCAGGAAAATTCTGAAGAGAAATCAGAGAGAACTAAATTCTACCCACTGCTTCTGCCACAGAATTCCTACACGACTTCTGTAAGTTCCTCCTACTAATATTTATTTTCAGGATGTAGGTATTCTTGGGTCCCCACTAGCAGAAGCATTCAGTACTCTCGCAGTTCCATAAAGGTAGGGAGATCTGTACGATCAATGTTTAAAGCATCATAAAATTATACACTTTGTGGAAGGGAGATTAAGAAAGGACTACAGTCCCAAGGCTTCTCAAAGTTGATATCCAATATCTGTGGATGTTTAACATTTGTGCTTTAGATTCTTATCTATGTGTATTGAAGAAGAATAACACCACCTCGACTCACAGAAATGTCAAGATAGTAAATTACTTATTTTCTTGAAGCACTAGAGGGCTAATTACTTCTCTAAAGAAATTCTATTAAAAAAATAATTATTCTCCATTCAGGTCAATGTGCAAATGCCATAGTAAGAGACATAGAGCATGACAGACCATCTTATATTGCTTCCTATTCAGTACAATGAACAAGAGTACAATTCTGTGGAAACACCCCTATAGTGTTGCAATGAAAAATGCGTACCTTATTTCTTACTTAATAGTGAGGGACGCTATTCATTAGAAATACTAATGCCCATGGTGCCTGCAGAACCCCTCAGTGTCTTCACACCAGGACAGGGCATCTGTTTAAAGGAGACATTTTCAGCAAACAGAGCTCACCTAGATGATATTTAATGACCTGTGATTTAAATCAGGAGATTAGGCAAGTAATCTTACGCTTTCTTGTACTCTTTGATCCTTTTAGCATAATTAAAAGACAGTTATAATGCATACACACAGATTGGATTAATGATTATGACACCATAACCTGTCTTCTCATTTCCTAAATCTTCAATGCCAGATTCAGTCAACATTCTACGCTTTCTGCAAAGGAAAGGAACAAAATCTTACACATTCAGTTACTAGAGATGCAGTTATTTCGGATATCTTTTCAAGAAAGGCATTATCTACAATCCTACAGGCTTAGAGATCTCCAGCATAAGATTCCCCCCACCCCTGTTATGGAGATTCATCTACTCACAATTAAGGCTAAAGCCAGATTCCTGCTGGAAACTACTTTAACGTACTATTTTTCTCCCTGAGTAATAATTATCTTTCCCTGAGTAATAATGATCTTTCGAGGTCCCTTCCAATCCCTAACATTCTGTAATTAGGTGATATTTTGATGTGATCACAAGAAAAAAAATTTATATAAAGGGCAATTTTTTTCCCCAGAGTTTGCAAATTAGTCCAACGGTTTGAATGTTAACTTCTAAAAATTCCCTCTCATTCAACGTAAAATACTAACTTCTATATCTCCAAAGAAGATAGTTGACATACTTTTCACTTCCCATCTAATCAATACTACATTTAAACTCATTCATACACAATTTTTTTTTTAAAAAAAAAAAAGCAAAGTTATAGTTGTTTTGACTAAATCTGCATGAGCAGCTTGCCCTCTGGTGACTAACTTTGTGAGAACATATAAGATTTGTAATAGATGTATGAAGACTGGTATGAACAAAGAATGACTGGAATGTCTGCAGGCTCCACAAGAAACAGCATTAAAAGGGTTAAAAGAAATGGTATGCATTAATTGGTTATTTCATTCAAATTAAGAATAGAAACAAACTGAGGTAAAGATAAAGTGTAAAGAAGATTAAGAAAAGAACTGCAACGGTGGAATAACCACATACAGGAAAGAAGAGAACTGGGATTACAGAATTTTGCCTATGACTTATGAGGGCTAAGACAAAATGAAGAAGCAAAAGGTCCCTCATAGCATCCATTCCTCAAGGGTCCAAAAGGCAAGTCCAAAGTCAGCTTGTCATCATAGTGAGGGCTCCACAGCCAGTACTCCTTGCTCTCTGTCGCACACAGGTGATGTTAGCCAGACTACTTGGACATGCATCTTGGGGCTTGTGAATATATGGGTGTGAAAGGATAAACAGACAAAATCAACTTAATTACAGATTTTGTGAAAGAAAATTGCCTTCCTCCTCCATAAGATCTGACACTAATTTGTTAGACTAATTTCCCACACTATCTCTCACACTATGGTAGAGTTGGGTGGTGTGGAGGGCGTGAATCTGAACGATACACAACCAAAGGATCAAGCCTCTGTCCCAGACTTTAGGCAATTTACTCAGCCTGAGGGCCTTGACTGACTTTGAAGACAACCAATTTGCATTTTAATCTAATATGTTCTAGTGGTATGCTTGCATCAAGCTGATTTGGAAGAGGAAAATACAGATATTGTTCCTCAAAATGACCTTTTGTTTCCCAAGACAGGGCTCTAGATTTATCTCAGCTCCTTAGATGACCACTGTTACTGTACTGAACATCATATATGTTTTATCTTCACAAACATCCAGTGAAGCAGGGAAATAATATCATCTCTCAGTAACTAATGAGGAACAGAAGTGGAAGACAAAAAAAAGCGACTTGTCTAGTATCACAAAGAAATGCCCATTGACTGTGAAAAGGAAATCGGGTCTCAAGTCCCTAGCTAGCTGTCTAGCTGCTAGATCACATTCCTTTCATATAAAATGGATAGACAATTGAAAAGTCATCAGTTACATTTAGTTCTATGATGCAGATCATGTTTGTCCTGTACACAGGCTTACCTAACAGCTTAAACCACCTTAGCAAACAGCTACAGTTCCCTTACACCTAGCTGCTGAGCTAAAAGGTTTTCACAAGGGAGGTTTTTCTTGGTCTTGCCTTGCTTGTGTATGCAAGGACTTGAAATGTTGTCTGAGTCAACTGCCATGACTGTTCACCTAAATTCCTTCTCAATGTCCTTAGCTGAAGGTTGTTGGTGGACAGTAACTTCTTCCCTTTGAAGATGCACGAGCATGTAGAATGTGCAAGTTAGACTGAAGAACAAGGAAAGGAAATGTTGGGGCTGGAATGCAAGAAAGAATTGCGAAGTAGAGTTAACTTCTAAAATCATTGTTGTGTCTTGCTTGAATTACCAGGAAGTTCAGTTAGTGTAAAGACCAGTAGAATGTTGGGTATTTTCTGCAACAATCACAAATATTGATAGTCATAGAGGTACCCTGTCCCAGTTACCTCGAAATGGCAGAATAACAATGAGCCCTTCCTCATGGTCACCTAGCACATAACCTTAGTACTCTTATTAAGTAAGTGCTGCTTCTAGATTCCTTCCCTTGTAAAATATATTTTGAAACTAGCTCTTTTACCACCTGGCACTCTTCCTGTCCTCCCTCAGCCTCTTGGGTAGCAGTACAACGGGAAAGAGAAAGGTTAGCTGCTAGTCCTGTACAATTTTCATGTGGTGCTAGTGATTAGGATCCTAGAAAACATGCAGTCAACTCGACAGCTATCCTTGTGCATTCCCAAATACACTGCATGCAGTACTGTATAACATGCCTCCAATGACAAACTAAATTTCATTTGCAAGATGAAACACGAATCTGCATCATACTTCTCAAAGGAATGAGTTGAATGTTTCTAAAATGTGCTCACTGAGACTGACCTCTCTTCTCAGAGGGAAAGAGTTAAATACCCTCTTTTATTCCCCGAAGGCTGCTGGTCCGTTGCAGAGGTGCCATGTTTTATTTAAAACATGCTCTCTCTCAGTAACCACTTGTTCTAATTGGCAAGGCAAGGCTGGGTCCCCAAAGCACATAGCTCGTTACATTCAGTTTGGATTACAAAAACAGGATGAAACAAACTGCATCGAAATGTACAAATTAACAGCTCAGGAGTGCACGACACAGACATGGAATTAGATTGTAATATGGAACAAACTCCACAGGGAGGCTAAGGAACAAATCACTAGTGTCTCTATAAACTATAGGAGGTTTCTAAACGAGCAAATACACAAAACAGAGCACAGACTTCTCTATAACTCAAGCAAATTGCTAAATGGGAAAAAAAGAAAAACATTCCCTCTCCTATCTTATGCACGCATTTATAGGAGAACAGAGTTACAAGAAATTTTAATAAATTAAACCTCTGGGTTGCACATTCTAAATAGGTAACTCTGCTTTCATGCTGGCAATGTGCAAACATCATGCTAATTAAGTCATATTTCTAAACACTTTTTTTACATCATCAGAGAACCTATACACAAGAGACTAAATTACAGCTGGTGTTTCAACGAGTCATTTGGAAAGGTTACCAGTTAGAAGGTGAACAAGATATTAACAAAACAGAAAGAAACTGGCTTTACCATAAAGAAGAAAACATACTAGAAAATAGAGCTATGAAAAACTAAAAATAATGCAAGTCTGAGATGAAAAAGGGCTGAGCTCTTTTCTTTGATTTTAGATCAATCTGTACAATGGGACTGGCAATCCCCTGAGATAAGAAAAAGAAAACACATGGAATACATCAGTGACATCTTGCCAAGATAGAGGAAAAAATTAAGACTATTTGGCAGTCTTTTCAGTAGCCAGTATTGAGAAGAGTCCATATTTTTGAGTGTAATTTATATTTTTAACAAATGAGCCACAGACTGCTAGACTGTGAATTTAGCAAGATGCAATCCAATGAGACAGCCAATAATGTCCTACAGCATAGTTTGCTGATAGGATTGATTGACTGTAAAATGTTAAAGTTCTTAATTAAAAGGCATTCAATTTTCCTAGACTGTGTTGGTGAAAAGATACTTTCAAATGTGACTGCAAAAAGCCAGAAAGAAGAGAAAAAGAAAAAAACTGTCCTACCTCAATATACAACATTTGACTGCCAGCTGTGAAATAAATTCTCTTTCTTCCACTAACGACTGTACAGAAATAGAAATACTTCATGGGTCTGTCCTCCATCGGTGCTTGCCCCTTCCCACTATTTTATATGGGGGAAGATGGAGGAGGAGGAAAAAGGAGAAAATAATTGAGCAAATCAAACCAGCAGCTGAGCCACTGGCCCTACTGACAACCTACGTTGCACTGCTGCGCACACAACACCTTCATACAGCCAGGTCCCAGGCAGATGAAGGTCATGTCTTCCATACAGCATCTTTAACACCTTTCTATATAACGCATAGGAAAAATCATATCAGTATTGTCACAAATCAAAATAGGAGCCCTGTGGTCCACAACTTCCATGCCATGATAGTATAGACAGAGAAAAAAAGTGGACCTCTCAAGTAACAGTATACTAACTTCACTCAAAATGTGATCTCTATTTAACTCTTAAAACTCCAGCAAGCCTAGAAAGGTTCAGGTATCCTTCTCTCCCATATTTCCAATTCTCCTGTATATATTGAGTACTAGGAACACGTACCTTAAATATGCTGGATAATTTGGTTGATAGTACTATTTTTGACAGAAATAAAACAATTAATCCTAAGCTTAGATAACACAACTATACTTGAATAAACTCTATTTCTATTAATTTGTATTTTCTCTCCAAAACTTCAAGACAGGTTAGGGGAAAAGGAGTAAACTAAAAACATATAAATCCTTTCCCAATCCTTCCACAAAACATTGCCTTGTTCTAACAACCCAAACAGAGCTACTAGTCAGATATTTACATTTTTTAAAGCCACAGAATAATGCATACTTAACAGTGTAAAAAAAACTTTGGGGTCAGCAGTGCAAACCAAGCTTATCAATAAGTGAAGCCCAGCTAAAGTAATTTATCCATTTTTTTTCCTAATTCCATTTCATGGTGATTATCTTTCTCAAGCTTAGCATACATCTCAACTTTTCAAGTTTACTAATTATGCTAAGATATCTTTTCCTTACCAGCCTTCCCCTTTTAAAAATTCTTTGGGCACAGAGAAAAAAAAAATTAAATGTATGACAATATCTATTTTTATATCTGGAATGTTATAATTCTTTATTAGTAGGTGCTCTAAAATTAGAAGTATCTTTGTTGCCACTGTAACCAGCTATACAATTTTCCAAAGAATTATTTCGCTTCCAGCCTGAATGTGTAATGAAAGGTGAAGATGAAACTTGACTACTCTCAAGTGCCAGCCAGTGAGCGCTGTTTTTTTGTAGCGAGCAGTCCATGTACTTCAAAATACAAATACAGACATGAATACAGCAACAAATTCTAGCCTAATGAAGCAACAAATTGAAGGACCAGTTTCCATTAGAAGCGAACAAAGGGAATACCATACTGAAAAAGAAACATTCTGTGTACAAATAAAGAAAACTAGTACTTAGTGCTGTTTTCAAAGCTTGCTGCTTTTCCAGTAAAGTACTAAAACATGTGGATTCACATCAGAAATCACAAGGATATGGAAAATGCAAACATAGCAGGTTTTTAATCATTCATTTAGGAATGAAAACTTTATGAAGAAGGGCTGAATAAAGTATAATTTATCATTTATCATACAACAGGATACAGCAAAGATAACAAAATTTGAACTCGGAACATGCAAGATGCACCTGTTGAAAAGGTTTCCAGGGAGCAAGTTGAAAGCTTGACTGAGGATCAAGTTAGCAGTTGATTAACAGAAAGATCTGTTTAGGCAGGAACACTGGCTTTTGCCAGCTCATGCTTACAGCAGGTGTTATTACTGCCAGACAAGGCAGCATTCTCAATAGCTCCCAGGATTTACAAAGACTGAGCGAACAGGAAACTGTGTTATTCAAGTGACTCTGAGTCACACAAAAACCCCAATTTTGTAAGCTCCAAAAACCGTGTGTGACTTAGGCATGACAAAATAAAGGTCTGCTCAACAAAGCAGAAGGGTTAAGATGCACAAAAGCATGAAATAGGTCTACAGTCAGACATCTAAGTGAGTTCAGGAAATAGAAAGAATAGTAAATAATCTGATACTTCTAGAATCAGATGATATGTAGAAGATATTAGTGTCTATTTTCATTTCTTTTTCCCCTTATCAGATTTTTCAAATTCAGGAGAATAAAAGATACTATTGAAGTTACAAAATTTCATAATCTGGCACAGAACCAAGCATATGTATTGACAATACCTATGTAGTTCCAGCAATACTGATTTCCTACTTGATAGATTGAGATTAAAAATCTGTAATTTTTACTCATCAAGATACCAGTATGTAAAAAAAATGTGTTTGACTTCAAACTGAAAATAAAACTTAACTAACAGTGGAGCCCCTTAAAACTCAGAGAACTCTTGGGTTATATGGTTGAAGTATTTTCTCAAATTCAGTGACACTGATCTAGCACTTCATAGAACATGAACATAAACACTGCACAGCTGGATTAAGAAAAGAGATAGACACCCACCTCTAGAAGTTTCAATTACACCTTCAGACAGAAGGGCTATGAAATTGATTCACAAATCCATGACTACTCTAATCATCAGCTCATCTTCTTCCAGTTTTCCAAGAGCGTCTCTCCATCAAACCATCCAGTGCTGCACTTACCTTCAGCTTCACATACTATTGAACAAGCTGAAATCCATTACCTCCACCCCTCTTTCTAATGCTGATTGCACCATAACACCAATTAAACTTTCCAGACTCACAACCAAATGGATTAAAGGCAGACTGCATTTTTTTGGGTGATATAAGTAGAAAGTCTAGTTTTACATTTTTCTGTATTTAAATATTTGTTCTTACTCTGTAATAGTTTATTCTGTGACTGTTCCCAGAGGTTCCAATTAAACTTGAGTTCTTGAGGTGCCAGGTATTGTTTTCATGAATGTTTGCAGAATTCCTGCCTGAAAGAGCCTACTTTGTAAAAGTAGCTTTTCAAAAGTATTCAAATAATGTCCCTACCTGAAGCTGATATTAAAACTTCCATAAACCTAATGGGAGCAAAGATACATTAATAAAGAGTACTTTTGAAAAATTTCACTCATTACTGTTCTGATTTTAATAATTCAGATTTCACAGTTTACCATATTGAAAGAAGAGAGGTTGCAGTATTAGTGAAAGATGTGGTGTCACTAAGGGAGATAAGTCTGGACGTAATTTGCATTTTTTCACTTACCAGCCTATATTCTGATGAAAATCCCCACACACACTTCATTGCATTTGTATTCTGGATGTGCAAAAAGTCTGAAGCAACTATGTCTTAACCATCTGAAGAGCAAATTTATTTGAAGCAATTTAACATGTAGGATTACACTTGTACTGTATCTGGAGACTTTGAGGCATTGATAGCATGTGGCCAGCACTGAATTGGAGACAGAATGTTGTAAAGTACTTTGCAGAAGTACAATTAACTTGAAATTATTTCAGAGAGGCTCTTGAACATTTCAGAGTCTGCTGCTCCTACGGGGCTTGAATAAAACAAGTCAGGTATTCCTTCTTGGAACAGGCAGATGGGGTGAAAATGAGGCAAAGAGCTGAAGAGGATAGCTAACTTCAAGCTCTTCGCCAGTATTTATCAATCTTTATGTGCAAGCCAAGAACTAGTTTGTGGCAAATGAACGGCAGATTTGTGGTTTTACATAAGAGCTTAGTGAATCTCCTAGATTTAGGTCAACATATTGGGCTCTTCTAAGCAAAGGGTTGCATATATCTGTGCAGTACCCAGCTGACTCTTGCCATAGACAGCTAACCAACCTAATCTCTATAATAACCTGTGAAAAGTATTCCTGTGTTGAATATAAAAAAAAAAAAAATGTACAAAGATAGACAAAATAAGGAATTCCACTCTCCTTGCTACATAATCTTGCTGTTTTGATCTTTGTTTAATCTGGGGAAAAATGGGAGCAAAAATTCAGTGAATTTATCTTAATAATAAATTTAGAAACCACAAGTATTTGGTCAAACAAGAAGGCAAACTGACAGCCCCCAACCATTGCCCTTTGCTCCATTTCTGTGCTACTTAACCATCACAGACATCGAACTATGACCGGGGACAGGGAAGAGAGGAAGGGCAGAAGCAAAGAGCTCATTATCATGTACTTACAAACTTGTACATAGTTGAGAATGTCTGAAAAACCAGTGAAGATAGGAAGGTTCCACATAATAACTCATACAGCAATGTAAACCCAACATTTTCATCTCTTGATGACTTGTTGCCCTTCTCCCCTAATTTATATGAAGAGATAATGCTTACACAAATGCAAGGGGATTTGTTGCTTTGTGTGTCTGAAATTATTTTAAAAAACAGGAAGACTGGACTCCCTCTGAAAAAAAACCCAAACATTTAACAGTTACTAACCTTTTTCGTTGTGTGGATTTCTTTTTTCTAAAATAAAAGAGAAAGGAAACAACAGTCAAGAGAAATAATAATTCCCAATTTTCCCTTGCATATAAATCTGCTTCAATACATTTGAATGAATAACTTGCCATATTAAAACAGAAACAAGAGAAACTTTTTTCACATCGTATCTTTGGAGTGCCTGGAATAGCGAAAAACGTCTTTCAACAGCTTACTTGCCTAAAATCTTGCTATCTGTGGTGGTTAAATTTACAGAAACAAAAGTATACATCTTTCTAGTTCAATACTGTGGCTGGAAACCCAGTATAAAAAAATATGCTAAAAATATTTCAGTAACAAAAAAAAATTAAAAAAGACTTATGTGGGACTGATGACATTGAGAGGTTTTGAGTTACTACTCAAACAGGACTGCTTATTTCAAGGCTACTTGTTGAAGGAATCATAGTGAAAAATCTAAAAAGAGTAAATTTGCCTTTTTCCACAATACTTGGTTTTGTTGCAACTAGCAGTGGCCTTTTAAGTTACGCAAACTCTTCAGATCTTATTTCATTAAAATAAACAGGCTGTAAAGAAAGTCTTGAAAATTTTAAAAGGTAAGCTTTCCTCCCCCACTCCCCCTAAATCACACAAACATTTAGATATAGAAAGATGAACTTGATGAGAGGTAATGGCTTTTCAGGAGAATTACAGAATAGAAGCCAAGAATTTGCCTTCTTGTTAAAAGAAAACCAAAACAAACAAAAAAAAAAACCCAACAAAAAATCACACCACAAACACCACCAGTAAAACCAAAATAAAAGATGCTTTGCTTAATGCCTGGACTGCTGGCTGTGAAGTTTTGGGCACTCTGTTAAACCCAGAATATGAGGGATGGGCCATTTTGATATGTCAGAATCAGAAAATCCACATTTCTGAGGTACACAAACAGAAGTTGTATACAGTGCTACTATGAACATAACAGTTTGTACAGACTCAAATCAAAGACCTAGTAGCTAGTTTCTGACGGTGGTCAGTAGGGAAAGAGTACAAGGATGGACTTGCACTTTATACCCTTCCCAGTGATCCATGGCTTTGGAAAACAGCCAAAGAAATACATGCATCATTTTGCTGAACAGCCTTTGCCAATCTTTATTTCCCATGTGTTTGTTTAGTGAAGTGATGCTGAAGCCAAGATCTGAAATCTACAAGTCAAAATTTATTTTTTTGTAAAAAAAAAACTCAGGAAAAGCTTTAAAATCTTTTTTTTTTTGGTACACTGTACCTTAATTTTCAAAGATTCAATGACTTTGCCTTGGAAACCAATGACCTTATAAAAAATTTCTGCCATCTTAATATTAATGTTTCAAATATAAGCCAATAACTGAAAGTTTAAAAAATACTTCTGAACTTTTTGATATTGTATCTATTCCCCCAAGAGAAATTAAAAATCATGAACTATGACAGCACTTTTATTACAATTAAAAATAAGTTTACAATACTAAATACCACCAAAAAAAAAACTCAGGAAGGCAAAGCTAGAAAATGCTAACAGGAAAAAGTCAATAGCAATTCCTAACATTTTACACAGTAGAAATGACCTTGCAATAAGAAAATAGTATGTAACAATTAGAATTAGCCTACTGATGAGCTATTGATGATTTAATGTTCAAGGGCTGCAAGTTAAAACGAAATAGAGCAAAAGGTTTTCTATACCAACTTTTCCATTTTTTTATCCACACCATATTTCAGAGGTTATTACAAAATAAATCCTACAAAATTCCAAATTACAATTCAGACTCATGCATTTTGAAAGCCACATCACAGCATCACAGGAGCTGTGCTGACAGCAGAGCTCTGTAGTTCAAGGGTGTTCCAGAACTCCATAAACTTCAAGAACAAGGTTTGATTGGTAAATTTACACAAGAGGGTCTTGATTAGTAAATAAATGGAGCACCAAAGAGAGGAAAATATGATTACATATACATACTGAAGGAAGAAAAACCCATGCACAAATCCTGAAGGAGATGCCAACAATGTGGTTTCGATAATCTAACAAAAACACAAAACCTTTTACTGAACTTACCAGCAAAGCATTTGGAACAGAGATTCATAGTCTTGCTGGACCTGGGGCAAAAATAAAAAAAAAAAAAAATAGAGCTAAAAAATTCATTATAATTCTAATCAATATGGGGAAGTTTTTTGGGGAATGAAGCAAGGGTACAGAGAGGGTAAGAACTTAAATGTCTAGGAATCAAAGATAAGTGGCTAGAAGAGGCTGAACTAGGAACAAGGACAGCGGGAAGAGACTTCATATGGCAATCTCTTTCAATTTAAAGAGCTTCCAAAACATGACTTCCACACATTTACCTCATATTTGAAAATAAGCTTACTTTACCATTCAATGTATATGTTACACACTCGTCATTCGTATCCTTCTATTGCAATATGACAATAACGATAGACAGGAAGAGCCAATACATTCCACTTTAAGTAGACTCCCCTTGGCAACAGCTTTGCAGTCCTGACAAATCCTGAATACAGTACAGCGATAGAGAGATTAAAGTATTGCACTTATAAGGACACAGACAGATGTGCTCTTGGAAGTCTAGCTGGAATGGCTTAAGAAGTTATTACCTCAAGCTGTTCATTACTACCCTCAGCTGCATCCAGCAGTAATTTAAAATACCCTGGCTGACTTTGCACAGACATGAACTAGGGTAGTTCATATGATCCATTAGTGTGGCTCAACTTTGAGGGCAGTAACCTTCAGCTGAGAGAGAAACAGCTGGAGAATGACAGCAATATCTTAAACCTCCCAGATGTCTCCAAAGTGTTTGTGCAATTATGCGACAAGTGTTCACCCTCATAAAGTCAGTAGACCCGCAAAAAAAAAAAAATTGAGGCTATAGACCTCTTGAGGGCTACCATGAAACTACCCAAAGCAATATACTATGGGAGAACAAGTTTCTCTCAGTTTATGAAAAGTTCTAACATCACACCATCTCTTTTACAAAGTCAGCTGGAGAATACTCTCAAAAGCTCTCCACATGTTGAAAAGCCGTTAGGTAAGAGCAACCCAGTTTCTGCGCATACTGCCCAATATTTGATTTGTTCAGCGTTCCTGAATCAGCTCCACCATTACATATAAGCATTAACACTATCCTGAGCAGGTCTGAAAGTGCATACTGACAGGCAAGGTTGTACCAAAACTGTCCATGCCCACAAAACTTTTTTGCCTCCTCAGGGCAGCCTCTAGCTGGCATATATCATTTAGCCAAATTAATTGCATCTTTATCTTTAGAAATATGCATACACAAAAACAATTGAGACTACCAAAACAGTTGTTCCCTAGTTCCAGCCAAACATGGATGGAATTTTGAGTTGAGATCTGAATCTTACAATATACAAATTATAAAATCAAAACTGATTATCTCGGCACAAAAATTTTGACAATTTTTTCAAAGCAATTATATCACAAATGAACACAACTATCAGAATTACAGAATTTTTTTTTCCTCACAGAGTTTGCAAATGGATATTTTGAATGACTTTCCAGTAACAAAGTAAATCCAGACTTGGTCAATCATATCTTGGTATTAGTCACATCAAAACATTACAGATGCTTTTCAATTCATGCACATTTGAAAGCTGGTTTACATCAGGCTCAAGAACTCTAGAAGAACACAGTTCACTGCAGATATGAGACATAAGCGTTTGCCAGCTATAGCAAGAGCCACAGACACATGAAAGCTCATTTTAAATGCAAACAGTATGTGCACAGAAGAAAAGTTAATTCCCAGGAAAAGAAAAGCAGAACAGCATTTGTAGCCATACAAATACATCATCAAATTGGTATATACCCAAAGATTCAATATCTATGTTGACAGTCTGCACAGATTATCTACCTTCAAAAGAACTGCAATTAAAAACAGCATGGTGAGTCAACACCTACAGCATTAGTGTGCTGCAGTTCAGTACTCACTGCTTATGGGTTAGACCTTCTGGAGCAGCTCAATATGCCAGGCAGGAGCTTCTCTGCAAAGCCATTAAACCCCAGGGGCAGCAAAGAAAAAGAAAGGCAGAGTTCAGATGGTTCATATTGATGACATTGGAATGGGCAATGACAAATGTTTTCAGTGGTATAATCAACCATCTCAGCTTTTAAATATCACTCCAAAGCCTCATAATATTTACTTATCAGCACACCAACAATGGAAAACATACACACACACACACCATACAGCTATGTGAAAAAAAAAAAGGCTGCCATTTACTTATAGCACAAAAAAACCGCAGGTTTTCTGAAAGGACAGTGCTATTGGACAAGTGACCTTGTGAGCTATATAACTTCAGTTCACTGATATGGTTTCAGGGATCACTTTGTCTCTGATCCTTTTATATGCTTTTTTAAGGCATCCAAGTCAGTCTGAGGCTGCTATGTAAGATGAGAATCTAAACTTCGAGTGGGTTTTTTCTGTCTTTTAGTTTCTTTTACACAGTCACTTATGTCATTGCAGATCCATCAACATGAAAGTAGAACTAAGAAAATGGTATTTTTTTATTTGAGACAGAGTAACAGTGTTGATCAACAATCAGTCCCTTTTTGAAAGTGCAATATTTAATTAGAGCAAAAGCTTTAGAAAGAAAATGCATTAAGCAGTTTATATACATCAAACTTAGTAGGTATTATCTGAGAGTCAGGTCAATGTCTGTCAAGTAAAATATACGTTTGACAGCTTTTTGATACACTGCAAATCCCTCCTCTCATTGTTAGGATGTCCTCTTTACAGCAGGCAAGGACTCTCTCACCAGACTCTTAAAATTGAGCAAACCTGCATATTGCTGTTTTCTTACGAAGTAAATCTCGCTAACCACATCACTGGTTTACATTAAATACTTCCCAGTGACTCCAGCATTCACCAGGAACTCATACTGCCAGTCAGGAACACAAAAATACAGAATTTTTTTGCTCCCAATAGCTTTCTCAAATATATCGTACTTCTGTAATATCTGTTATTTCTTGAGGTAATTTTATTTGAAACACTCAAAGCTCTAAAGCATCAAACAGTTCTTATCATGACACAGCCTCCTTTCCTTCCACTTCAGAGGAAACAGATGGTCACAGCAGCCAACTCTAACAGAGCAGGTGACTTCCAGGGAAAGCAATACATTTCAGATTTCTAGGAACGTACAGTAAAATGATGAGCATAAAGGTCAATAAGGCACAACGAAGCTAAAATTCAAAGTCAGTCCTGGCAATGAGAATTGCATGTTTTAGACTACAAGTCTTTAGGCTGACACCCTTCTGTGGCAGTCAGGTCAGGGATATTCAACATGCTTGTGAATCAGTTATCAAATCACCACAGTTTTTAACCGGACATATTAAGATAATTTCCAGATTTCCCTCACAGAAATCAGCTTCACGCTTAACAGCGCCTAATCCAGAATTACTACAGTATACATTTTACATATACAATATCATAGAATCACAGAATCACAGAAAACCATCCCTAGAAAACCAGTTTTATACTGGTAATTTAAAATCTCCACTTGTACATAATTTAAGCTGGTATTCAGAAAGACATTCATATTTATAAATAAATCAAGTCAAATAGAATGGTACTATCTCTGAGGCAGAATACAGAGTTAAACCCTACTTGAAGGTACTTCCATCTGTCATAAAGAAACCATTTAACTAAAGGGTGTCACAAAATTATTATGTAGATTGAAAACCACAAGGTGAAGAAAGCTCAGAAGGTCCAATGGCAGAGTAAGTTAAAGGCAGAGGACACTTCAAGCCAGCTGGAAAACCCCAGAGGCTACAGAATGATTGCATGCAGCAACTCCCCAGGACTTGGTCTGAAACAAGTGTAGGTATTAAAAGTGCTTCCACTGCCAAAGAAAAAAAACCACTCTCTTAACAACACGGCCATGAAAGTAGTAACAATGACATAGGGACTTTGAAAGAGGAAGAAATTTACACAAATGGTAAATTCTGGAAGTTATAACGTATTTGTACTTTAAGCAATAAATAAATCACGTGTAAGGATAAAAACAAACAACGCATTTGAGGTGATTCAAACCTTCGTCCCTTACTTGCACTGTTGCACCCACAAATCTCCATAGCTAAAGAAACTCTTTGAGCCTTCAGACAGATGCACATGCAGACCACTGTCAACTTCAGCAAGACCAGCAGCCGCATCTCCAGTTAAAGATGAATAACGCAAAGTGAGAGCCACTAAGTATCAAACCCAGCGTATTTCAAATCCTGTGTATTGATATGTAACTAATTAATAAAACTAAAGAACTAAGATTCTTATTCAGCCCCTCTGCTTGCTTCCCTGATGCCATTTTCATCTGTTACTTCCAGTACATTCTTCTGAAGGTGTGGCCTTATCTACTCCACTAAAAGCACTGAAAATCATTTACTCAACTTTATACACTGTTCTACTAATTATTCCTTTTCTTTCTTGCCATTTGGCAGTACACCATTGCAAGGTACCATTCAAATCAAAGCACATTTCTACTCTGTCTTCACTGGAAGTTTGCTCTTCCTTCCCCCTCTCCCAGTAAATGATTTTATCAATGTGAAACCACATCTAAGAGAATGAAGTTGATATTCTAGCCGTAAATCTCAAAGACAAGACTGTTAGATGTACAGTAGTTGATCAGAATAGCCAGAACCTAAAAAAGACAAATCTCAGTCTGGAGGTTCAAGAACAAATTACATGTGGAAATTTTGCGCATTCGAAGAGAGTTAAAAAGAAGTATACAGAAGTTTGCCTGATCTGAGCTTCCCTAAAGAAAACAATTTCCTTACAAGAAATTTATATAGGCACACCTAATAAATACTGAAGGTTTTGTAACAAAAGCCTATATTTTCCAGCAGATTTTCAGGCACTTCCTAGCTTCCCCATTCCCATCTTTTAGAGGAAAGAAAAAAAAATTAAAGAAAGAAAAAAAAACCCAGAAATGCTAAAAACCGATACTAACTCAAATCCAAGTGCCAAAGGGCAATACAAAATGCTCAGTTTCATCTGTATTAGGTCTGCTACACTTTTTAAGGTAATAGTGAACTAGTATTATTAATGTAAATGCCCACCAATAGCAAGAATCATGCAGCTGCGCCAGAGTAAAAATAAGTAATGATTCTAGCATAGTTGTATATTCTGAGTAACACCAGAATAACAGTCATTCTTGAAAATAATTTTTGCTCAGTTGACTTTTGAGCATGGAAGAATAAGGGATTTGGAGAAAAAAGAGTTTTCATATAGCATGCATGCATTAGATATTTAATTTTAAACACATTTAAGCCACAGATGCTAATTAAGTATGATTGCAAAATCCCAGATTCTGCATTTTTATAGGGAACAAGGTTTTCCAGCATATCTAGTAAAGATTCTTTATGATTCAGAAGTTCCTATGACTTGGTAATAGGAAAACATATCTGCTTCAGTGGCACTATAATTGCATTGGTGATTGAACACATCATGTTAAATGCTTCTTGGTCCCCTTCCAGTACAGTACTTAGAGCGGGATTGCAATGTCACTGCAGTACAAATATATCTTAGCCCCTGAATGATATCTGTCCAATACTGCCAGGGGCCATATCTTTGAGAAACGTTAACGTAATATGAATCATGTCATTAATTAGTTAAAACTACAATTGAGCCTCCTCCCTATACATTCAGCACATATTGTTTCATGTATTTGGCAACTTAGGACAACTATACATACGTTAAATCAATGCATTTATATTACTGTAGTTAATGGCCTGTCACCATTTTCATTACAAAGCAATTTTCAAAGGTTTATAACTCTGCTGAAGAACTCACTCTGAGCTGAATCCTGGCACACGACAAAAGCAGAACCATAGCCCACATATGTTTATTTTCATCCAACCAGACTAGAAGGATTATTTATCATTAAAAGAAAAATCGATCCAGTTCTGTATTTCCCTTACACTTTTCATCATTCGCTTAGAGCATATAACACTTCACCTTGTACAGGAAGGAGGTTAATTAGATTGTGTTAATAAGACCCTCAATCGTCCTTTGAAAGTTCTGTATACTCTGGTACACTAGTTTCTGAAGAAAGACATTTGACTTTTCTAAATCAGAAGTCAGCTCATTGATTTCATATATGCTGTACATTTGATGTTTATAGTCCCTCCTTAATTTATGATCTTGCTAATGGAATACAGGCAAAGGTTTTTGGACAGTTTATAAACAATTATTCATATTTTCAGACTGAGGCAGCTCAGTTATTCTTCAAGAATTATGTATGCCAAATTCTTTTCAAATAAAAGAGCACGTCAAGTGCAGGTGGACCTATAGAGAACTTGGCAACCAGAAACATTCACATACACCCAGAAACAGATTTTTAAGTGAAATTAAATCTGAAATTAAATATCCCACAAATGCAGTCAATGTCCTCTACTTCATCAGCTGTTCTATACCCATATGCTCAGTGATAAGAATTCTAGTTCAATTAGAAAAGTGTTAGCAGCAAGATTTTATTATTATTATTACTACTACTACAGGGTTTTTTGCCTGGAAAACACGAATATCCTGGTTTTGGACTCCTCATCTTTGCCACGAACAATTTAAGTGTTGCTTATGATTTCAAGATTTTTGGTAAACTGCTGAAAATGATGCTTCAGTTAGTGAGTCACAGCTCGTAAGGACCTCATCATTCTGACCTCGATTTGAAATGAAATGGAGGGTAAACTTTATGCACAGCACCGTGTACTAGTGCAGTGCCCTTCTGGCAGCTTTCCCCACTCAAAAGTACGCTGATAATCCCAATGAAGAAGTTGTATCCTGATTTATTTCTTTTTTTCAATGGCTACACTAAAGCATTCTTTTAAAACGCTATGGCTGAAGTACTATTGTTTTAAATATACAACGACACCGAAGTGCTTTGTTGACAATAAGGCCAGAGAAGAGCACAAATCCACAAGAGGGAAAATCCCCACAAATCCCCACAAAATGGGGAAAACACAGCAACAAAGCAGCTCCTTACTCTTACAAAACATAAGTATCATAGGCTCTGACTCAAAAGCACTGTTAGTTTCAATTGAAAGCCGCCTCCAACAATTCATACAATAAATTGCAAAGAATCCAATGCATCTAAACTAGGTAAGGCAGGTTGTAAGAACTTAGGTCAGATTCAGTTGGGTTTCTAGCTGAGCTTAACAAAGTTGTCCTCCAGTCAGAGCTAAATGCTTCGTAGTCCCATAAATAAACGTCTCTACAGTTTCTTAAAAAAAAAAAAAAAAAATCTCAGCAGCAAAATCCCATAGCAAACATTCCTCTGCAAGTCTTCAAGATCTTTTCCACAAAGATGTGTAGCCTACTGTTTAAAGAACAGTAAAAAAGTTGAAATACTAAGTATTAATAGAGTCCAAGAGGCCTTTAATAGAAAAGTAGGAATAAAATTTGAAAGTTCTGGTCTCCCCACCTTCCACCAATTCATCAAAGATATCATTATTTATGTGCATTGCAGGTAACAACTAACACTGCCCTATGACAACACAATCATCTTCTTCACATTTACACTATGAAATCATATAAACTTTATCTTTTTCTTCAGATCAGACACTCCAATGCTCCGCTGATAAGAAGCATTCAAAAGCCTATTGCATTTGTGTTATTCCTTTTACCACAGGGTCAGTAATATACACTAAACAGCAGAACATTCTTAGAAAAACGAAGCCAGAAGAAACCTCAAGAAAGTATTCATTTTGTCCCCTGACTTAAAGGCATGGCTAATTATATATCAAACTTCCCCAGGAAATCTATTCAAATACTTTCTGACCTTAACACCAGATTTAGCTTAGAAAATAGGAAAACTTTTAATTCTTGCTCAATTTAAGCCCAGCTTGTCTCTTCTCTACACAAAAGCATGAGAAGCATTTTTCTTTTCTTTTAATCAAAGTTATTTTTCTCTGGCAAAAACATACTTAAAAATGCCTGGCATTATAACGGCCTGGAATGGTTAGAACTTTTTTTTTTTTTTTTTTTTGTATCATGCAAAAGAAAGAAGGAAAGCAAGCCTTGCAAAGTATTTCAAAGACCTTGTCTGTTGCATACATGTTAAATAACATTTACAAGGGCAACTTATGTAAACCGGTTAAAAAAAATGCTGTCACGTAGTATTAACAAAACACGCTAACAAAGTCTGGTTTAAGTACTGTGCCATAGGTGTTCTCTCAAAAGCTAGCAGAGTACCAGAATTATAAGATAAACTCTTCTGTTGCAGAGATCTGCTTTTAATGTCTAACAAGTCAAACATAACACAAGCAAAAAAAGAGTTTAAAATGTTGACCATCCCAAATAGGGAGAGAGAAAGCACTTGAAGGTGAACTATATGCAGAAGATGTGACAGGAAGAGTCAGAACCCCAAGATTTATTTTGACTATTCATTTCGATAAGTTAAAGCACAGGAAGCTAGGTTCAGAAATAAAGCAGCCAGAAAGAAGAGGAAAGAGAATTCCTTGGACAAAGCAAGAAACCATTGCTGTCCCAGGACTGGTAAGGCGCTATGTCCTATTCAGTAACGAGCAGGTTGTCCAGCAAGATACACCTCACTTGCCTAGACCTCCCTAAGCCACCCCAAAAAGCAGCGATATAACAGCGTATTTTCATGAATGAGTGACCATCTCACTTTTACAGTTCTTTGCACTTCTTGCTTATCAAACCATTCTGGATCTGCATGCTACGGTAGAATCGTAGCACGTCTTGAAGAGCGGTTGAAGAATTTTGACAAGGTACCTGCAATCCTATCTTATTACACTGTTCATAAACACGCATGTCTAAAGAAGCTACCAGTATGTAAGTTAGCAGGCATTTTTCCTCCTCCCCATTTAAACCAGGTTTCAGTAAAGTCTTCAAAAGGTTAGCTGGAGGTTCACTGCGGGAAATTCACTGTCTTCCCAGCCTTGTACCCAATTGTACAGTCAGGAAGCAAACAAGCTCTTCCTTCAGTCAGTGCTGCCTCTACACCTGACTACACACCGTCATTTTCAGTTCTCAGGTGGGAAATTGTAGCCACATCTCATGATACTGTTCTAGAGAATAAGAGTACTTCAGCTCTTCCTTCAGGAATTTGAAATGAATCGTATCAAGGATATGTCTACACTAGAAGCAATCTGCCAGTTAACTATTTAAAGAAAACACCCCTAAAAGCAGATCCTCCTATACTGGCATAAAGCATTTCAGCCCTGCTGGTACAATGAAAAAAAAAAAAAAAGTAAGAGAGAAAGACAAATAGGAAAAAAAAAATACAGGAAAAGTCACTTTTAGAAGTGAAATAAACCATGGTTAATTCATCATAATCAGTGCAAAAAACACTAAGGTCCTTTCTGGCAGAATTCTGTCAGTTGTATTTCAGTGATCCAGAGCTATGCTGCTTGTAGCACAAGCAGGTTTAAATGCTTATCTCAGTCACCCAGAAATTTTGGTCAACTTCCTAATAGCTGTCAGGCAGAGGTCTGTACCAGAGTTTGCATCTCGCAGGCAACAAGCAGTGACTCCCAGCCTCAAAAAACACCCTAGACTAAAGAAACAAAGTGCCACTCGCTTGCTACACTTCAGCAATGTTATAAAACAATATTTGCACTAAGGTCTTACACAAAATTTTGGCCCAGAAGAACACTTTGGATACTTAAACCTGATATGTCCTCTCATATGTAACTTCTGTTTTTTCTACCACAAAGCCAGAGTTCAGCATAATTCCAAGGAACACAGCATTTCCAACCAGCATGAAACTGCTTATAAACAATTCCCTCAAGATGTTTGTGTTAAACATTCAACTTCTGAAGTGTCTGAAAAAACCTAAATAAATCAGGTAAAACTTACAACAAAGAGCTCAAGGAACAAACCAATACAAACATAAATGTTTGGCAACACCGCTTAAAAAAGCAAACAAGCCCTTAAAAAAAAAGTAAACATTATAAGCAACAGTTAGGCTGATAATGACAAACAGACTTACCCAAAGCCAGATATTAATCTGGACATAGAAGAAAGTAGGATTTTTTTTTTCCTTAAATGTGCACCCAAGCACAAACACATGTAAAGAAATACAAAAGAAGCCATACACTAAGCATCATTAGTTCAGTGAAAGATGACATATGATAAGTTGTTATCTACAGCTCCATTGACAGTTTATATAAAAGCAGCATCTTCTTTTCAGAGAAAGTGTTCAGTGTAAAGTTGCCTTCTCAGGAGCTTCTAAGACTCAGTGGATGCTGGTGATGAAAACTGCCTTCAGCCCTGACCCTTCACTTGTTATGAATGACGTACGCTCTATAAACTGTCGTCTCAAATCATCCCATTAAAAGATAAACCCCAAAGTGGAGGGAAAAAGAATCCGCACAGTTAAATCAGGAAATCCAGAACGAAATGTAAGGGCTTGAAAGATTGAGTAACAGAGGGAACACTGCAAAACAGGTAAGTTTTGAACCCTTTACACAAGAGAGCATGCAGTACATCATTATGCTTGTTTCTCTTCCTGCTGCCCCTGAAAAGAATCACTGCCTCCCCTCCCACTTGTGATCCATACACTCAACATATTCTTCATGACACCTAAAGGATATTTTTCATTAGGGCTGTTTTGGTTTGGTGGGGTTTTTTGGGGTGGGACATGGATGGACAGGGGACAGTGCTGGTTGTTTTGGGTTTGTTTGTTTCTTTTGGGGTTTGTTTTTGTTTGTTTGTTTGTTTTAAAGTCGTGATTACAACATTAAGCATACGAAGGATATTTTAATGTCTGAAAACCTCAGCTGCCCCCTACATTTTTAACATGATTTCTGAGACCTGAGCTTGACCCAGGGCACACTGGTCAACTCCATTCTTTTTCCAAGTAAAGGATGCTGGAAAGTTAATGACTCAACGATGTGGTAGAGTTCAGCAACTGGACTGCAAGTAAACATGCTGCTTCCTCAAATCCCATGACTCGTGCCCAGGAGGAACAGCTGCCTCAACTTTGCACTTTATCCAGATACGTTATTTCAAAACTCTTCTCAGTTTTACTTGGAATAGAAAAATGCTTCAAATACATTTAACTGGGCTAAAGAACTACACATTACAGGACCACTGTAATAAACATCCTGAGCCCAAATCACTTCAGCCACAGTCTCCAGAATTTGTGGCATAAAACAGGAAACACCTTTAAAATAATGTAATGCTCCACCGTGTCAATGTCTTGCTTCTTTAAGCATTCTGAATGCAAATGCCTGATCTCCAAGAGCAAATACAATATAAGTAGTAGTACTCAAGTGTTTTCAGGAAGAAAAAGCACCTTAAACACTCAACCCCAAGATTTAAAACCTGCCCATCTCTGATCTAACAGCAAATACTAAATTACCTTCAATCCTCCTGTTAACTACAGTTAGCTCATAGGTCTAGCTACTTGTCTTTCTGTAATTGTAACAATACAATTTGGTTCAAACACAGAACAACTAAGGAGTAGTAAAGCTGCTTCAAGAACAGGATGAAGAGCTTCCTATGCATTTTTTTCGTGGACGGTATTCTGGTCTTCGGCATCTTCTTTTATCATATGTTAATCCGAGATAACAGGCACCTGACTCACTGTATAAAACTGGCACATTACAAGTCTATGTTTATTAATTTCTTCCACAGAGAAAACTGAAACTCTTGAAAATAAACAACTGATGAAAGAATAACTTTCTGTACTGGGAAACTTGACTGTAGGTATGTCTGCATATTTAACTTTTTATGTTAATAATGTAAATAACGTAAATATGTAAATATTTTATGTAAATAACAAAACAATCAAAATAAAAGGATACAATTAAACAAAAGTATTTTGAGTCATAACATGTAAATTTTTTAATAACTATACAGATGCTTTTCCTTATTTCTTTTAAATAGGCAAATAAAATCTTTCCCTTCTCTTTCACAGCTATATGGTCACTTCTACAGTCAGTGCATTGAACAAGAAGTCAACAGCATGAGGTATCTTCCATAAGCACTGAAACAGAATGAGCACGGTACACAAAAACCAACCCAGACGAACAGCACCAGTGCCAAATTGGATCTAACAGACAAGAGTTTGCTCCTTCCGGAGCTGCACTGGCATTTTTACACTAGATTATTCTGAGTTTATCTTATTTTTTCCATCTTTTACCTCTCTATACCTCTTCAAAATATATATTAAAAACTATATTTCTCAAGATTCTAAAAGAAAACAACAGTAATTCATTCCCAAATATTCAAGATTGGGTAATTAATATGTCTAGCTATCCCAATAAAACCTTCTTAGTTAAAATATCCAAAGTGCTGGGGACCTTGTCAGAGGCCTCACTTGTTTTGTTTCTGACTGTGATCAAGAACTGTTCTCTCTTCTGCATGTTCAACTGCAGCATGCCTGAAAATTAATCTCTTACATTCCAGTATGAGCATCTGTACCCAGGCAAGAGCAGAAAGGATCAGGGGAAAAGAACAGATCCACAGATACATTTCAGATACCTTTCCCAATACAGCCTGTCTTTTGCATAGTAAGGTGGGGGGCGGGGGGGAAAGAAAGAAAAAATAATCAAGAAAGTTCTCGTTCTCCAGTGTTCTTCACTCATTACTCCCACCCTCCCAAACCTTCTCATTATCAGAGAACATGATAAACAAGGCAAAATACTGAACTGGATACAGAAGAAAAACATTAGCAAACATAATCTAACCCAGTGCACCAGTTTGGGACAATTACCAAAATAAATGACACTGGGGAGGAAATAAATTAAAACAAAATCTTAAAAGTCAAAATGAAACACAGACCATTATAGGTAAACACTCTGATTTTGCTTTTAATGCCCTCGTCACAACTATAGGAAGGATTTTGTCCTCAGTCCAAACTTGATTCCCTTATTAAACCTAAAATGTAACTACTCAGACACATGAAACTGTTCAAAAAAGTACCCTCACCTATGGAACCTGCCTGCATAGGTGGAAGATGTAAATTGACACAAGGCAAACTCCATTCTACCAGCTGAAGTATAAGGGACAGAAAAATAAGCAGTCACAAGAATACTCAGTCTGCTACCATGCCAGATGGAATAGCTCTCAAGTTATTTACTAACATAGGAGATCATACAAACTAAAGCATGTACTAGGTCATGACTAATACCAGGATACGCACTTTTGCATTCAAGTTTTAGGTGTTACCTTCTAAACAGAGCATAGGAAATCAAAGTTATAAAGCACTGCCATTAAAAACAAGAAGACTGAAGATCTGACATTTTAGCGTGCATTTATCTCATAGGCTTAAAGGACTCACTATTCGAAAATAATTTTAACTCAACACTCATCACTGTAAAAGTTTCTGTGCTGCTACTATTATCCCTGACAAGGAACAAAACACTGTATATAATTCCTTATGCTGTTAATCAGTACTGCTCCCAATCTACTACAACCACATTCAAATCACCCACAGGCGTACTTCCAGCTACCACCTATCGAACCTGGAGACCCCCAGAATTTGTTAAATTAGAACCAGAGGCATGAACATCAAACCTTATTGCTTATTTACTTGATTATCAGCCAAAAACGCAGTCAGATCTACAACAACAATATTCTCTAATCAGAACTCAAATCTTCGTTTTCTTAAAGGTATTAGGGTGATTGAGAGCAAAAGAAATAATGCAGGTGTATGCAACTATAGCCAACTTTTAAACTATCTTTTAAAAATAATTCTTAAGCATTCTTAAAACCACTTATTTTCCTGGGAGAAGTTTCTGGTATGAACTAGGTATGGGTTAAACTGAAAAAGTTTGTAAGAAAGAACAGCTTCATCCCACAGCCTTCACCACTAATATAGGAGGTTATTTAATAGTAAATATTCCACCTGTCTTTTCTTGAGTAGATCCTATGAAGAACTGGCAAATTGTTCCAGTGTCTAATTGACCTTCTCAGAGAAAGTGGCCTGGACTCTAAATCTCAGTTTACCTCTTGGCTTAAAAAGTCTGTAGAATTCTTAAAAAAAAAAAAAAACAAAAAAAAACAACCAAACTGGAGAGACTGCTCCTCTTATATTAGGTGGTGCTCACTTCTCCTTCGCCTTCACACGTAACCAAAGTCAGAAAATTAAATTGACTGTTTATTCCATAAAAACTCTGCTGACCTTATATACTTGCAAATAAACCATACGTATAACCCCCTAACGGGTTGTACCCCCAACCCCTGAGATAACAAGGCATCACAGAAAAGCACCCACACAGGACAGAAGTCAGCATACTGCCTTTCTGCTGTGTTACAAAAACTGCACTCCGTGGGTCTCTGCCGGTGTGCACGAAACATTTACAATTCTCTACGTACTACAGTATCTGTGAAACATTTTATAACTCAAACTATCAGCACACAAGGGTTCCTGCTGTTGTAAACACTGAATCAGCTGAACTACTAGCAACACTAATGAGAATTTACAGCATAAAGGAAATGTATTACAGAAACAGGTTACCACATTTCAGTACCAACAGATGAGTCACAGTAGGACTTGCACCAAGTTCAGGAGATCATCCCCCAGCTCTACAAAATCCAAGTTAAATCACAGCCTGCTTATATTTGTATTGCGAGGCTGCAGTGAATGCCATTTGCAGTGGGCACCACTATACAATAATCCAGCCTGCAATGTCTGCAAATAAATCTATAGGGAACAAATAGCACTCCCAAAAATTGGACTACTATTAAGAGCCTGTCAGTAGTACATAGCAACCAAATACATTTATTGATGTGGTGGTCTTGTACATTATTCATAGAAGGGGAAATGTTGAATACTATATTAAGAGGAACAGGATAAATCTTGTAATTTATCTTATTACAGGATTCAGTATAATGTATGCAAAATAATCCAGAATATTTCTCCACAAAATAAAGTATGAGTAATCAACACAAAAATGTATTCGTTTGCCTCTTTTTTACACTATGAGAGTTCTAGGCTATTATTTCCTGTTCCTCTTCTCAGCATAAGAACTAGCAATTCAGAAGGTAGGAGAATAAATGCATTGGGAGGTATTATCACCAAAAAAAATATACCCAGGAAACCAAACATGAATATTTAATCTATTTAAATAGAATGAGAGTCATTCACAAAATGCTTGAGCAATGCTAAAGTGAACAATACCGTATATTTCAGCTCACTTCCTGCTCTCTCAGTAAAGGTTTGCAAGAGCTCCCACTTCTGCTCTTGAGACTTTATTAAATTCAACGTTAGCCAAGAAGTGGTTTGACAGTCCCAATAGCTCTGTTGATAAAACAAATCTCAAAGCCTTTAAGTGTCTCTATAAAGGTTAAAACAATAACAGGGGAAAAAAGCAAGAGAGACTTACATTTAGCAGTCCCTTTTGAAAAACTTACGTGTAAAGACCTCAGGCTTTTCAACTGGCTGAAGCTTCAGACTTCAGAATTAAGCTTCATTCAAAATTTAGCCTGTGGGTCATCTGAGAACTAGAACTATCAAAATTTCTAAACACAGATAAAACTTTTCATTTTCATTGCATCGCACAAGAAATGACCAAATTTTGTTCCTCTGTGTCCTAAAGTTTAAAAAAGATAACATGGCTTCTTTGCTAAAGACAGCTATACAAATTAAATGTATGAGTTAATAAGAAAGTTTTAAGGCCCATGGCTTCAATATAAGTAAGAGATATAAATAAATATTACATAAGAATACTTCATATCCTCAATTTATGGCTTCTGAAACATGCAGTCTGGAAACCCTAAACTGACTAGAAATGGTACAAGAGATGTAACACACTAACTGTCAAATTCATGCAGTCAGCTCTTGTTTTTAGTAATATCAGAGGACAAAATTTTTTAGTAATATTAATTATTACTTTGTAGTAATATTTTAGTAATATAAGAGTACAAAATAATACAAAGATATGCTGCTTGACAGTCATTTTTTCTATTTAAAGAACCGTTTTCCACATGGTCCTTTAAACTGTCGTATTTGAAATTAAATGCCTCAACATTATAAAATAAGTTCTTCCCTGTTACAAGGCTCATTTGGGGGGGGGGAGGAACCACACAAATCCTCTCATCTTCCCAACAATCTCACACTATTTTTGCTATTAAAACTAAATTTTCTTACTAGCTGCAAATCAGTGACCAACACTTTCCTAAAGCTTCAAGACACAAATACAGTTCTAGCTGGCACTTAACTAATTCACTTGATGTAGTTTACCCATCAGCTACAGCCATACAACCATCGCTGTGTTAGCAGTTTCAGAGGAACAGAAATTCCTCATATTTATACTCATATTTATATTTTTGCTACTGTGCAAGAGAACCATAACTACGCTGCAATAGCTCTCATTTCTCCTTTGTAACACCTATACTAAAACCAGTCACACAATGCAGGCAGGGTTTGTTTCTGTACTACGCCACGAACATTTCATCCCAGAGCACCAAGAAGGTCCAGAAGCCTTCTCAGTAACAGTGACAGAATGGTCCAAAGGAAAAGAAGAATTTTTGAACTAACTGCCTCTTCCCTCTCAGCTGACAACGGGACAGACTGTCATGTCTGGTTTTCCTTGTACTGCTTTTTAGTCCTCAAAGGTGAATATCTTGAGTCACCGCTTTTAGTTGGAACAAAAGTAATACCTTTTTTGTTCTTAAAAAAAAAAAAAAAAAAAAAGGAAAAAAGCCTATGAATTGGACTAACCAGATGAATACTCTGGTCTTCATTCTTGAGTGAAGCTTCCTTGATGTACAAAGCAATGCCCTTTATATATCAGGCCTAAAGGATTTGAAAATTTTTATCTTACCATTATACAGCTGAAGGTCAGTGATTGTAGCTGTATTTCTGGCATTTATAGTATAGAATATGACAAAAAGCTGTATGATTTTATAGAAGTGTCTCAAATAATTCAAAGATTGGTTAGGGGAAAGCAGAACACCTCTAAAAACATTAGCCGTCTCTATAAAAGCTATGTTGTATGAAAGCTTTAGATTCTATTGATATTGTATGTAATTACGAAAGCAGAATTTGTGTGGATGGAATAATGCATTTTCTTCATTACTGGCTCATCTTCAAAGTTACTGAGGCTTCTGAAACTGCACTGTATCAAACATCACACCCTGGATGCTGGAGCTCACAACCTGTCTGCACTTAGGGACTATTTCTTACCCAGTGCAGGCATCCACATCTCGCTGAAACTAAAGGGGCTTTTTTGGGTGCATGTATCAACTGTTTACCATGGCAAACAATGGTGGTAAAAGTAAAAATATTCCAAACTACTTTTAAGTTCATAGCATTGAATGTTAAACATCCATACTAATGGCAGCTATTGCCCTTCCCCCTTTGTCCTTCCCCCCTCTCCTCCAAATTTAACAGGAAAGTATGTGAATTTTGAAAACCTGTTGATTCAGGATACCCGACTTGAGTTGTATTTTGAACACCTTTTTTCCCCCATTACCATCCTCTAAACTGTTCCCCCTACACTAGTCAATGTGTTCAGTAATCCTGTTTTGTTCCCTACTTCAAGCAACTTACTTGATTGCCCTATTCAGGAAAAATCCTATTGCTACCAGGGCTCCCCACACGCTGTTCCAGTGCTCACTCTAAGGCACAAGGAAAGGGGTTAAGAATAGGAGAAAGTTTCCATTGCACAGTGAGGCTGCCGATAAAGTTTTATAGGAGTTAACACAAACGGGAGAACAGATCTAGTAAATTTAGGACTTCCAAATGTTTCCCTCAAACTTGTAGACCATTTTGTGGGCTCTAAACATACTCATGCAACAAATCTGCATCTTTTAGAGAGAAAAATTACTATACCTTTTGAAGCACAACAAATACCTGAAGTCATTTCCCACTCAAAACTGTTTGGAAATAGGTCAAATGACACAAAAATTACATATACTGCTATAGAGTCTGTCAAAGAAATATCTATAAATAGAATGTGAACATAATGCTGAGAACATACTTCTCCCAAAACAGTTTGTGAGCAGAAACAACAATAAATTACTATGGAGTGATGCATCTTACTAATGGGGAAAACATATGTTTTTTAAATACACAAGATGATTTCTGTCAGTAATTAAACACACAAAAGAGTAATCAGTAAGTCAAAAAAAATACTGCCTTATGATATAAAATAATTATTGTACATCTATGATGAAATAATACATTTCTGTCCACAGCCGTAGAAAAACATTTCATATTGATATTTAAAATACTAATAAGTCATCATGTATTTATGACTCATTTTCACATGGGCAAACCATGGACAAAGCTATGGTAGTTACCCTGTTTTATGGCATTCTTTCATTTTAATGTTCTGAAATTTTACTACAAGACTGAATGCGAACTACAGATAGATATACAATGGTTTTTAATCGGTTATCCTGCCAGCTGGGGAAAACATTAGAACGTAAAATTATATTATTTATTCCAACATGCAACTCATTTCAAAGTTGTTAAAAACTGGTGAAATATTAAACGAATACATGCTTTATAAAAGAAAAGGACTACACAACTACATTTTAAATGCACTTCAGGGAAGTCATACACAAGCCTATCAAATGCTGACTGCTACTGAACTAAATCACCTCACTAAGATTCACCAATCTTTGGCTTTGGATTCAGTCCTACAAGCCTACAATCACTGTTTGACCACATTACATAGGTAGGGATGGTAACATAACATTTTCAAAGGCTCCTGAGTGTCAATGGGATTTGACACAAAAGTCATTTAAAGGCTTTGAAATCATTTATTATACTTGGACTGTCAGTGAAGGACACTCAGTTACAAGAACTATGTTTGCCTTGTTACCCGTGAAAGATAAAGAGTTCTTTTTGGTTTTAACCCGATCATGTTACTTTCAGGGCTTCTCTAACTAGGCCCTCCCAGTAAATAAATCAAAACTCAACCTTCACAAGGAAAAAAATACATTAGACCCTATGTTACATGATGAGAATTCAGGTGGGTTTAATTCCATCTTAAGCTTTTCAATAGCTGAAAGCATACAAAAAGGCTAAACAATCTCAGCGAGAGAAACCCAGGAAGCTGAGACGGTAATATTCCCTAGGCTGAAAATGTCATTGATTCATGATCTCTGTCAATGTAACTTAATTTTTTTTCATTTTCATGCTCCAAGGTGTAGGAACAAGTTTTCGCCATTTTACTCCCAAGTCTCTTTCACCCTTGTGCACTCCAGTATCATCCTCACTCCTCTTAATGACAACCAAGAGGCAAAATAAAGTCTGAGTCCTTTCTTACTGTTTGCCCCAACAAAGCTGGAGTTTGACAGTACCCTTCCACTGCAACAAAAAGCAGTTCTGCGCTTCCTCTGGCTTAGTTCAAATGACTACCCACGGGTTGTACAGTGTATGAGCAACCCTGCCCTCTGCTCTCACCTAGTCACCATTCAAATTTTGCTCCTGTAAGTAGCAAGTGACATACCCAGTGGAGAGCATTCAGCATTCCCCTTACGCACCTTCCATTCATAAATCTCCCTTGATGTTTGCAGTGAGATAATGACTTGGTTTTCAACCTCCTATGCATTTTCCCCAACTTTATAGCTACACTTCTGCAGCTGAACTCATCTGTACCTCTACTAACCGCAGATATTTCTTGGTCTATGTTGCATCCCACTTTTCCTCTTTTACCCACTTATTTTGGAAAGCAATTTCATTTTAGGATTCTGAACTATTCTAGTGCAGAACACTGATTTATTAAGAGTTGACAATATTGCATAACGTCAACTTGGTAAGTTATTTTTCCAGTTTAGGGAGCTCTTTGTGTCTCTAAAGTACAAATAAATACTTTCATATGATTGCTGTTCCAAATTTAGGTTTAGTACAATCAAAGTTTTAATGAGAAATGTATTTATCTTGTATTTCAGTCTCTCTGTGGCAGCTCTGCAAAGCAGGATGTACATGGCTAGTACTCAGAAATAATAACAAATCATTTAAAGCTCAAAGAAACAAGTAGAAGGCTTTTTTTTAAAAGAAAAAAAACCATTTCCTATTCATTTTATAATCTTAACAGTGCAGCAATCCAAAAAGGTGTTATACAATAATCTGCCAAAACATAAATAAAATCTGCTAATCTCAACTCCTCTCAGCATCTAACTAATGAGAAATGTAACTAAGTAAACACTATGCATGCTAAATCACAGCAGGGTTAGTTAAGTGTTTAGCTTAATAATCAAACGTGCTATCAACAGCAATAAGTTATTTGGAAACAACTTGGACATAACCAATCTGTTGAGTTAATCAGTGACCCACAAATCTAAGCTCCCAAATTTAACTAGCTTGATCTATATCAGCCCACTTTTGCATTTTAAACATGCAAGTTCTGTTAATTCACACAATTAATTCAAGACAAGCACTAGCTTACTCTTCTGAACTATATAAAGTCCATTAGCAGCCTGTTTTAAGTAAATAAATTATCAGGATCTCTCAAACATTACCCTCCCATATGCTATCTACTCCCTCAACATCTAAAGTAAAACTGTAGAAAGTACTGGTATTACCATTCGATACTGTGTACCTTGCTTTGGCATAATACAATTGCACATATGCAGTATTTTTTCTGAAGAGTTTTAAGCAGTATGTGGAGAAGTTTGCAGTGTCTACATAATTAACAAGATAGATCAAATTTTGTGCCTAGCCACTTGACATTTTCCTTATAAATTTATAACTAAAGCCTTTATGCAAGTACAGCAGATCTAAAATTTAATGGCTGGAAGACAGAGAACAAGGTCACCCAAAACTGTTAAGTTCTATTCTCTGACAAAAATAAAAATACCCAGTTTTTCTTTTCTATTTGTGAGGACTTAGAAGAAAAGGTAACAAGGAAACTGAAGGAATAATTAAAATGTGAACGTGCTTTACCCTGCCCCCTTCCCATCTCCTTCAAAGTTTTGCCACAGTCTAAATTAATTCCCAAGTGTAGACGTTTGTGACAGCCTTTCTCATGTTGTCCCTTGAAAGCTCACTGTCAGGAGCTCTTCTTCCACCGCTGTTCAGGTGAAAGACCTCTAAGGAAGCCTGTAACTACTGCAGAGGGCAGTGTGGATCAGCTGTACAGACAGCTCACTTTTCTCCACTAAGTTAGTACTGGTCATCTAGCCATGAGAAACGAGCTACTGCATCTGCTGCTCAGCAGATGACAGAGCAGAGAATTGCACTTTCCAGAAAGGGTGCCAGATGTAAAGCTGGGATGAGACCCCCTACTTAATGCATTGTGCCTTTCTCCTATTTCACACAGCACATTTCCCAGGTCTCAGGCAATTGTATTCCAATTACCAGGGCAGAAAGAATTCAGCATGCACATTTTGCTTTAAAGTTCAAGGGTTTTAAACATCTAGTGAAAAAAACAATCCTTCATCCCATGACAGGAGAAGGAAACCTTTACAGAGACTGGTATTTTGGCTTTTCTGTCTTCGGTGATCCAGATTAATGCAAACACAAACCGTAATCTTCACGGTTGTCATTTTCACAAGGTAGCTTCTGCTATTTTGTAAGTGTTTAAAGTAGACCACTGAGATTTATTTACAAGAACAAAAACAAGGGTATCACAGCACTTACAGAAACCATTATGTTATCCTCATAATTTTCCTATTTTGAAATAACATGGAGAAAGCGTGGGAACAAGCCTCAACTTCTTATTTTCCTCTCCTAATCAAGACCAAAGAGATCAATCACAACCAGTACACTTATTTCATCTAATTCAGACAGTAGGAAATCGGGGCCAAGTTAAACATTTCATTCGCATGCACGCAGAGCAAACAGCAAAGGCTCTTTCGTTACATCAGCTTTTTATGCATTTCTGAAGGTAATCTTAGGCAAAGGCAAGGTAACAGAGCACAGAGTGATCATTAACAGTAGGTAATAAAAATGAGCCCCGTAACATTACCTCATCCTGAACTCTCATCCAAGCTATGTGTAACCTTCTCAGTACACAAGAACAAGCAAGTTTTAACTACCCAACCACTGCGACAGGCTGCTGCTGTCAACTGCAACTCTACTGCTTCATTAACTGTCAAATTAACATTGAATCCTAAATATAAGCAGGAGTTAAAAGGAGTTGTAAAAATTAAGAAAGTAAGCAGCAGTATCAGCCCAAAAGTCTTCAGTCATCTCTAGCCTCCAAGAAAAACAAAATAAAAGAAAAAAAATAGTTTCGTGATTCTGC
The DNA here is from genome assembly GCF_013368605.1 of Nyctibius grandis. NCBI lineage: Eukaryota > Metazoa > Chordata > Aves > Nyctibiiformes > Nyctibiidae > Nyctibius > Nyctibius grandis. Next base: position 34,670,614 of record NC_090658.1, read on the forward strand.
TTGACTTTAAACTTTTAATCATACATCTCTGTACCTTCTTCAGCCACATCCTTTACCCATGGAAGGCCTCTTCTGAAAGGAGACCACACAATCTTCTCTTACTCTCCACTTTCACCAACGCATCACAGCAGTCTGGGAAATTAAGTGGCAGGTACAAGAAAAAAAAAAGGTATCTCCAACTACAAAACTAATGAATAGCAGATATGTAAACTATGAACTGCGCATACATTGTTTTCTTGCCCCCTTACTTCCCAATACTTTTACTTAATACCCTACCCTCTGCAAACAGTAGACTGGCAGATGAAAGCATTGGTTCTTTAGCTACCCAAGCATCATTTTTCTCAAGTCAATTTATGTACATGTTTTCATTCTGTTACAGGAAGGTAAAATGCTATCTAAACCCTTTCAAAGAAAATGTTTACACTTGCCTAATTCAACTAGAATCAAAGCAAATTAAACACATCTGTACCCATCTTTAGACAGTACAAATTGAACTAGCAGCTTCTATCTTTTGTGGTAAGGATAATATCACATTCAGTGTTTGCTACATATCATGCTACATGATTTTAGCAGAAACAGTAGTTTTTGAACAATACCCACAAATAAACAGCTGAAAACAAACATACAGAAACATTAACCCAGCTCATCTGTCCAACTAGCTGGTAGAAGACATATCTTTCATGTCTTAGTAGTAGCTTTCTTGCAGCCATGATGACCTAAGGATACAGGCAAAACTGATTATGAAGACAGAGGTAATATCTAGGTATACACTTAGAAAAAGTAGACCAGCTTCCCCACATGCTGAAGAAAAGCCTGTGTCTCCACAAGCTGGTCTACTTTTTCCAAACTAGGTACTCAATTGTGCTACTAAAAATGTAACATCTACCTTCAGAATTTGTCCTGCATAGATGATGAGGGACAAGAAGGCTGAGCAGAAGAAAGGAAAACATGGTTGATTAACCAGCTAATAATAAATCCCAAGGTAAGGATCACGGACACCATTTCCCTTATCCCCTTCTCCTACTGCCTTCACAGACACCCAAAGCATACAAGTCTTTGGAGCTTCCTTTTGTGTCACAATCTTACTACATAACCTTAAAAAAAAAAAAAAAAAAAAAAGAGTACAAATCCATTTGGGCTATAAATTGACTGAAGTATTTCTTGGTTGAGTGGCCTTAAGTAGTTCTCAAAAATAATTGGGAAAAAAAAAGAAAAATCAAGATCTTCTCTAAATTCATACAGAATTTAGAGGAAAATACTATTAGAATAGTTAATCAAAGTCGTGTTCAAACAGAAGACATTTCTTTTATAGCTGTTTTCATCCTGAAAATTGATAAACACTCATAAGCATTCTTCTGTGCTACAGTAAGTCATTAGCTACACAATCCATCTATACGAGTGCTTCCGAAGAAGCCATTTCAGTTTTTATAATTCTCTATCAAAAGCTGCAAAGAAATTAAAGTTCCGTGTCTCTGTGTGTGCATACATACATATAAAAATAAAAATAAAACAAACACACCCACTTTCAACATTTCCAACCACAACATAAAGACTACTTAAAAGCACTTGTGTATTAAAGTTTGCACCGAACGTTGCTAACGGAAGTCAGGAACCCACTACTACATCAGCAAACTGAAATAATAAGGACAGAAAGAATGTTAATAAGCAAGCAGCTAAATCACTTCCCGTCTCAATGGCATCTAGCAATGTGCTGGGAACCTGATCTGAAGACACACAAAACAAAAAGAAACTGAAATTATAGCAACCTCTGAAAGCTGTAGGTTTAAGTTTCTCAAAGCCCCAGTCTAGGTCTGTTTAGTTTGGGTTTCCAATTACAGCTGTTTGAAAAGCAACCAGTAATTTCAGTTATCTGAATTTCAGATGCACTTCAGAAGACATGTCAGCTCAGGCAACTGAATTCTAACCTGTAATGCAGGAGTTCTCATTATGCCAGTCAGTAATGGAATTTCCAGTATTTTAGTTTCTTTTGAAAGAATGATATAACACATCAGTTTAGTTTACTATATAACGATATACATGACTACGTTTTTCTTCTACCTTTTGAATCCATTTTCACAAGCCACTTCAGCAGGACAGGAAACATTAATTATCCACCAGAAAGATTTCTGGTCTTTCCTGAATTAGTCACATGAGAACATTAATAGTCAAAGGAGAGACTGCAACATAGAATAATGGATAATAATGGGGTCCTATCTTCATCAACAGAGTACTGCAAAACCTCCTGAGACTTGCAGATGCGTAATGCAGGTGGTTCTTGCTCTTCTAATTGCATAGCAACTCTTCTGATTGAAAGAGACTTCCTCCACCCACCACAAACACTTCCTTCTACATGAACATCCTTGGAAACAACATGTCAATGGGTCAATATTGTCCTAGGGCCAGTTCTGATTTAAAACAAACAGTTCTCTCTAAAGGACAGAGCTGGAGCAGCTGTAAAGACTTCTTGCTACCAAGTCTTCCATTCAAGGCTCCTAAAGCACTGTGGAATTAAATGAAGAGTGATATATGATTCACTAATGAAGGAAAACTTGCAAAGAGAAAAGCACAGACCAACTGTCACACAGTGCATCAGTGGCAGAAGTAATAATAAATCCTTTCCAATATTAAATGCCAAGAAGGACACTTTCATTTAAAAAAAAGAAACATTCTACTATCCTTTATGGGTCTATAGACTCTAAACTCCTGTAATAAATGTAAGATGTATCAAAAAAAAAAAAAAAAATCAGCATTAGAGGAACAATGTCTATATATTTGGAATCGCAGTGCCAAGCAGAATGTTAAAACAGGAACATGCCCACTGTCCAAAATAAAACCAACTGCTAACTACAGACAAAAGAAGAGAAGAATATACAGTGACATTCAACTCTTCCATTTCTAACATCTAACTAATTCTGGAAAAGAAATATACTCTAAAATAAGCGTGTTAGAAGTATCATAAACACTCCATGCATTTGACAACACCAGGAGGTACAAGCAGCAGAGTCAGTCCACTTCCTCATGTCAAATGAGGACTCAATTTGGCCTATCTTAAGTTAATTATTATTTCCAAGGCAAGTTTAATTTCAATTACTTTGCAACAAAGTATTAATCACAAAGCCCCAATGCCAAGAAAAGATATTTGAAATGTTCAAGTACTATTGTTAACTGCTTTCTTTTGAAAGCTCTAAAATGTGTTAATACCTAGAGAAGTTACTGAGTATATATGGATTAATCCTAAAAGCCCTTTATCAGTTATAGCCCAGCTGACTGTTCATCCACACATCTGTGTAAAAATAAAATAAAAAGACCCCAAGATTTCAGCTGCCTCACTGTATTTTAAATCTGCTAAAATTTTGAGCATTTTTAAAAATCAAATCGAAATGCTTTCTATATCATTTTTTTCCTATTAAAAACTGAATAATTACACTAACATGCTTGCAAAATAAAACTGGAGAGAACCTTTATTATGGAAACATACAATGTTAAAAACGCTTTCACTCACCCCGTACTTCACTGTACAGAAGTACACAGTCAAAAGTTTATTCTAAAAATAGAAATTATCAGATTTTAAATTGATTAACATGTTAACAGTTCAGGGGAACACTTGAAACCTGTCTGTGTGAATGAGCAAACATTTGTTAACACATGGACAATTTTAGAAACCATTATTGTCCATTAGTTCACTGAAGGAGATTACTAAAAAAAGGAACACTAGGACATGAAACAATGAACAAGCATTACTGCATCCGACACTAATGCCTCTTCTTGAAAGCTGGTGTCAGCAATACCTGACCTAAGATTCACCTTTCTTCAGCTAAAAATGCATTTCATTAAGCAATATTGGATATTTGTTAAAGTTTCAAAGACAAATAATTGATTTACCAAAACACTAGACTCCTTAATATTGACAGTACCTTGGACCAAAATAGCATCTAATCAACAGTCAGAACAACACAATTTCCAATACTGAGGGACTCTTGCTAAATGACAGCATTTTGCCTGTTTTATACATGCAACTTCCTCTGAGACACCCCTAACAACATATAATTAGAGATCAAAATTATCAAAATGCTGCTGTTATGGTGACAGGGCAGATCTAAGTAACAAGTCATATTGTGAAGGCCAGTTGTGTTTTAGCAATTAAGTCAATGAGGACATGACTGGATTCTGCTTTTCTAAGTGCACAATTAGGGGGTTATCATGGAACCAGCATGCCTTTTTTTTTTTTTAAAACACTGCTTTTAATCTAGTATTGCACTCCCTTCTTTTCCCCCTTCCTTAGGTGCTTAGGAATTAAATAGGGCTTCTACATTCAAACAAGCAGAAGTTAACAGGCCCTCAAATTAAATAACTCACCCAGAATCAGATACTACATAGACTAAAGAGCTAGAAACGAAAGAGGGTAATCATCAAACAATCTTCTTCTCTCAGTCTGTCTGACTGCTTATTAAAATTATTTTAGGACAACCAATTTTTATCTTCATTCAAAATGTTTCATTACTTCCTGTTACTGTCTTTAATTTACACCAATAAACACTGGAAATCCAGCACTAGCCAAAGTATATTTATTAAAGTATATAACACCAATGAAAGTAATTTTAAAAATAAATTCCCTTAAACCACTAATAAAAACGCTACAACATTTAGAAACTGAAATTTATCTTCCTCCCATTGACCTACATTGTTCAAGTTCAGAGCGTGCATATGGTGGCCAGATTAAACAGCAGGAAGTGAACAGGATACCTACAATTCTTTCATAAATAACGTAGGGCAGCAGCCCCTGCTGCAGGGAAGACCCCAGAGAACAGACTGAAAGTAAAAATCCGTCAACAATTCCCTAATACAACTTCTGTGTACAGGCAAGTAATGCACTTACCACAATGCTACTACTCAGATGCTACTAACAGAGAAATTGAATACACAACTGCAAATGTCTTCCTTCTCCAACTCATAGAATACTGTAATTCTTCAATGAATACATTTTCCTGAGTACAGGTAAAGAATAATTTACAGTGAATGAAGCTCTCTATTACAATACGCTGTTTGACTTGAGAGTTACAAGATTTCAAAAAACATGTTAAAAAATATGAAAATTAAGTTTAAACACTACACTCCTTAAGCGTATAAAATTCTCACAAATTCAAACAAAAGACCCATCCCTATTATTAAAAAAAAAAAAAGTGTTACATCAAAATCTTAAAGTAGAAGATAATGGTTAGGCATTTTTGTAGAACCTAAAAATGTTAACTTCTACTGTATGTTAACATCATCTCTATGATCTGAAACCATTGATCATGGTCATCCACACAAAGGTTTCATTTTCAGAAAGTATTTTTCAGAATCTTTTTGCATTCGCTGCATATAGTATCCTCAATAGTATTTTCTTATGTGGCCTTCTCAGTGTCCTGAGAAGATACCTTTCTAATATCTGCAACTACTCTGACTAATCTGTGAAGTTCCTTCACAAATCTGACGTCTAGAGGAATCAAATCACGCTGCAGCTATTGCCTGATTTTTAATTCTTCTTCCAAAAGCAGGGAAAGGGCTCCATGCTAGTGAGCCCTGCCTATACTGAATAGATAGGAAGGATTTTTGCCATTTGAGCAAAAGAGGAGAGGAAAAAAGGGAGAACAGATCAATGTAATTTACTTGCCTAAACTGAATATGAAGTTTACCTCTGAGATCCAAATAAGAGTTTCAACATAATCAAGATCAAATACTGTCCAAAAACATTCACAAGACATTTATGATAACACTTCAAGATACAAAGCTAGTCAGTCAAGGTTGTATATTTGAGGAGATACCAGAGCACAGTGACATTTTAAACTTCAAAGAATATAAGCAATATTTTGATGAGAAAATATATCACATTCATCATTCCTACTGCCTCTAAAAAAGCCTGTGTATTTTTATGCACAAACTTCTAATTTAAAATAATTTTAAAATCCAGTAATAATTGGCATAGCACGTTAGTGAAAATATTCAAGTCAAAACCATGATGAATATATCCATCAAGGATCATTCTCTCAAGTTAATGCTTTGCATCACTGATTTAAACACCTTAAAGGAAATACTGGGTCACAATGCTTCCATCAGTTTGAGGCTTCAACAGCTCTCCAAACTCAACATGCAGCAACAACATTACCACTTCTGCGGAATTTTGATGTTGAAGTGGTTAAAACTTGTGCAATTAAAAACAGCAGCAGTATTTCCTTAAAACTCATACCTATATGATAACCCTCTAACAGACTGGACTTGCCATTAGAAACCTTTGAGAACACAAAGCACGTTCAATAAAATGAAGCAATATACAAAACACAACACATCTATGCGACCATACAACAGTTGAACATTTTACTAATTAGCATTAAGACACATATTTCGTAGCACTGTGGAATAATCATTAGCACTGCCCAAATCACAATACCTTCAACTAATCACAGTTTACAAAAGACATGAAGAAGGTACTGACTGACAGACAGATAGAAAGAAACCTGGGAGGCGACCTAGACACAGTAACTTTTAACTCCTCCAAGCTTCAAAAAGCAGCACACAATCTACTTCTTTCTTGTTTGCTCCACTTGTAGGAGCAGCAGCTACGACACTGAACTTGATTGTGACTGAGGAGGAAGTTACAGTTAGATTAAAAGGCGCTGGATACATCTGTCTATAATTACCACTGCATCCATCTACAATGAAAAAATATTTCTAAAACATTTTATATAAAAATTTTGAGTAAATTTATGGTTTAAGCAAGTGTTTTTTTCAAATTCTGGCTTCACTGAAGAAGTGAACAGACATTTTTAATCAAGCAGGCCTATTTTTGGATCTTCTTAAACGAAACACCCTCATACACCAGCTGTTTGAATTCACTCACTCCTTAGAATTATCACACAGCAAGATTAAAGGAAACAAAATCAATTTTCTTTTTTTTTTCATAAAGAGAATGGTTAAACTATGGAACTACTTGCTGCAGGATGTTGTGAGGGTCAAGAGTACATATGGATTTACCGAGTCATTATGCAAATTCTTAAAAAAATAGGTAAGACTTACTAAGCCATAAATCTATAAAACAGGGGACAACCTTATGTCAGACTGCCAGAAGCAAAGGAGGTGTACTGTGATAAGCATCACTGCATGCTTGCTCTGTCCTTACGCTTATTCCCTCAGCATCACTTATCACCCAAATCAGAAACAGGGCTGGATGCATCTTTGGTCTGATCCAGAACAGCTGTTTTTCATTAAATAATAAAATCTCTTTTCTGTTTTGTCTATTCTATTAAGTACTGCAAAAGAAAGCATTGTTTTCACATTCCTAGAAAAGAGCTTATTATAGTTAAAGTACTAAAGCCAGTTCATCTGCCTTTACTTCGAGTGCCAGTAACTCCTGTCCCTAAAGGATAGGAGCTTACTTCCCAAGCTTCTACAGCAAATAGAAAACTTAGCCCTGATCCAAAACATGGTACTTCACAACTGTGGTTGTGAGAGGCACTTGCTCACTGTATAAAAAAGTGAAAAAAAAGTCTATCTTTTTACTTCAGTTGAGATGCTCTTCTAGTTGTATTATGACTGAGGGAAATCACAAGAACAATTTATCATTCTTTGTTCTGCATATTCTTATTTAAGCAGGGAACGTGACAAAGTTCAATTCCCCCCCCACCACCACTCTCTCCTCAGATAGAAACTTCTCCATGTCTCATAATTCTCAATATCTCCTAAACTTAAGACCCAAGCAACTAATTTCAGTGTCTCTCCAATGCCTGTTATCATCCTCTGTAGCACTTCCTAGGAAAACTTGTAAATAAATGAATTCCTCATCAGACTGTTTCTGTGAGTTAAATAACTTGTCACTTCTATTTGTGCAACACACCAGTAAATGTGTTACAGCAGTTAACGATGACTTTAACTACAAACTGCTTCAAATTCTTTTACCCAAGGATTTGACAGCGTATTAAACAACTTCATGCATAACATAAAAAATACAATATTCAAGTATTTTCAGTCTTAACCTAAGACCAGAACAGAGTACAAGGACCACAGCAGGCAAATTAATTACTTCATTCCCACCAACTAGTTTCCCGTGACAGCCTATGAACATTTGTAATAAATAAAAGCAAACAAGCTTTTATCTTACTCACAAAAAAATGGTTTAGATCTTGTACAAGGTAGTAAGAAGTAGCCTTCCTAAAACAGAAATGTCATTAATTTATTGATTTAAATCACTTTAGAGGGAAGAACTGACTTTTCTGATCATCAATAACTGCAGAGAAACCTTGCCCCTCACACAGCACTACCCACACAGAGCTATCCCAAAGCACCTTATTTGGTCCTCACTGCTCATTATTCACTCAAAGACCTCAGTTAATACTGAGGTCTAATAAAGAATTACCTATTTGGTAGTGCATACGTTGTCTTGCATCAACTGACAAATTCATTGCTTATTCTAGCACCTGATCCAAAGCTCCAGTAAGAGAAAGCCTGGCTAAGGAACTGCATGATACAAGCCTAGTGAAAACTAATTCTCAGATGGAAAGGTACATATTTCAACAGTTTACTCAAGCCTTATTTTGGAACACCTATGTGAGGTTTCAACAGTGACTAAAGCAAAATTAGGTTTAAGAAGGCATTATGCATTCACAATGACCTATGTAACCTATGATATTAGAAAGTATTTATTAAAAGGACAGTCACTGAGAGTGCATATGGAATGAGCAGCCGTAATCACCAAAAAAAAAAGAAGGAAAAGACTAGCCAGAGAAGAGGCTCCTTAATGGCACACATATATACAGTCATTATTTGTTTAGAAGCTAAAAGCAAGCTTTGGTGATATACAGTCACAGACTAATCATGCTTATGTTAAATGATTCACCATTTGATCAAATGTTTAATTTTAGTAAACAAAATCGAGAAAAGAGCCAGATTGGCATGGCAGGGACCTGATGATACATAAGTGACTGGAAAATCCAGACTCAGAAATAAACTCTGGATTGGGCCTGCACAGAATGCTCGGGGCACAATGTCTCATCACACACATGATGCTCGCAGTGTCAGAGAAAGGCAGAACAAATGGTAACATCCTGCAAAACCCCTGCTGGCATGTTCTCAAACGATATTGCCATCAGTTTTAGCTGACTACAGTACCTTATAGTTGCCAGAACTAAGATGAGATGAAACTAATCATACTGTGTTTTCAATCAACTTCCTGCTGGCTGCCACCATTTCAAGAATGGAATTCATTTGTTTTACATCCATTAACATACTTCCTTCTTTCTGGTTCTAAGGCACTGAATGCAATGGTATGGTATCAGTCTGGACCAGAAGAAAAATAAGCAGCAGTCACTACAGTACAAAAAGAATTGTGAAAGTATTACCCTCTCTGACATACTCCTTCACAGTATATGCTTCTACCAGCCAAGGAGTATTTTAACTTACAAGTCTCACCTATGCATGTAACCATTTAATAGTAAAAGCCCCAGCCCTTTGATGAGCTATACACAAGTGAAACCTTTGTGGAGTCCTTTAAAAGCCAATGGGGAACTGCCAACATGTAGTTCATTAAAGGATCATGTCCCATCTCTAATATAAGCAAAATGGCTTAACTGGCATATATACGTAGTAACTTATTACATAGAAAACAGTAATATTTTCATGTATTTATTAATTTAGACTTGAAGATGTTGCATATGCCATAAAGTGAAACAGGTTTCTGAAATCCACCAATCTAAGAAAAAAAAAAAAACAACATTACATGGTCTGTTAATCAGGAAGAGAAGAATTTTTCCAGATCATAATGAGACATTAACCACAGCATAAACTCTAGATGAAGTAACCTAAAATAACGACTTGCATACTGCACCCTTTCCAACCTTTGTACACTAAGACTATTCCAATAAAAAGCAAGATAGTTGCAACTGACCAAAGTTTAAGATATAAAAATAGGAAGGGGAGCAAAATTTTTCCAAACAATAAGTTGTGTGAATTTTTCATAAATAACATGGATACAGGTGAGGTTTCACAACTGAGATTATCTGGGTAACTGAAATTATTTTGTAAAACACAAAGATCACCTCAGTGTTCCATCTGAACTTTACTTAAGCAGAAATGACAGACTGGACATTCTAAAAAGAAGGGCAAGTCTGCAGAAGATTTACAGATGGATTCCGTGATATTCAACAAAAGGTAAGTAAACGTTAGCCATTGACCTTAAGCAGATGTTTCAGAAGTCCTGAACAGTCTCACTCAAGTCCCTTCTTTCAGCTGTTCATTTTTCAGTCTCTTAGATCTTGAAACATCAAGAGTTAGTAGTTTTCCAGCCACTAGAGATTCTTGAAACCTACAGGAGCTGAATTTCTAATATAAAACCAAGCATTTTAAAAGAAGAACCCCTCCAACTTTAATGCAATAGTATATACTAGTCTTTTCCTGTAATCTCTTTGCATGCCACCACTATCAACGTGCACCTCAGGAGCTACTTCTATCACTGTTCATCAATATGCAAGTTTTAGCCCAGAGACCCACAGCTTACTTCAATTTTAATGCTTCTTTCCATATTTTTCTTAATATTTCCTGTCTTTGTGGATTACTGCAGAAATCATGCATCTTACTGCAAACAGTCCTGGCTAAGCATTACAGAAAATCAATCAAAAAAAAATCACCATCTTTTATACTTGGCAAAATCTAGACCCTATTGTCTGACCTACTGACACTGAATTCTTCTGCTGCCTACATGGTTCAGGCTCAGTTAAGAACAATCATGAAAAGATTCTCAACCACTGGACTGATGGGGACCAGGAAACATAAAGCAATGCTATTCCTCTACATTACTTTATTTACAAATTTCATGGAAACTACTACATTAAATTACAAGTTTCAGAACTTCTCATAGCCTTGAATGTCCTGCAGATAAAGAGCAAATATGGCCCTGTTATTCCAAAATGTGACTTAACAGACATATAAAAGTGACATGCAAGTCACAGATAAGACTCTGTCTTAAGACATGTTGCTGGTAATAACCCCAGCTGACATCTAGAGCAGCAGAATTCCAACTTCAGATGCATGGAGGTCTTTTTGCTATCATGATTTACTTTCTTCAGAAAGCTGGTATAAAACTGTGACCACTTAAGTACTCCTGCCAATGCAACTTCACTAGAAGGGCAGGTCTACATAGACATAGATTTACCAGCCAACCTTTTCAAGCACTAGGAAGGTCTAGGTAAATAAGGACAAGAAGACACTTAAGTTTCTTCAGGACTGAGAAGTACAACAAACCATCAAACTCTGGAAGCTGACAGCACAGTTTTGGTTTTTGCTGGGTTTTGTTTGGTTTTTTAAAGTGAAAAAATAGACAGGTAGCTTGCCACTGTGTATTGAAATGTACCTGACAGACACTTAAAAGAAAAACAGATCAATTTCTTCACTGTATTGGTGGAGAAAGTGAGCTTTTTCCCACAATGCTGTCTTTCAAAAATATCTTACAAGAAACACTACTGCATGGATGACACCCTGAATGGGGGCGGGGGGCAAAAAAATACCAGTTGGATAGCTGCTTGTGCAAGGGAGACCTACGTTAAGAAAAAAAGAAGTAGCAGCTTTAAAGACAATGGGGTTTTTTGAGAGCCTCCTGTAACCATTGAGCAGATCCTTGAACACAAAGCACCAGATTTTCTTCTCGTTATCGCAACACGCTGAACTAGCCAAGTTCAGTCCAATGAAAAAAGTTCACTTCCAACTTTCTGCAACTCTCCTTTCACATCAGTATCACGTTACAGAAATCAGTATGCTACATTAGAGATAGCAGCAGCTTGCTTTCCGCTACACTACAGAAGCATCAGACTCAAATATGGGAGCCTAACATAACAAAAATAAACAAAATTATTTACTGTATATTTATAATCTGTCTTGTAAGATCACTCCCAGCAGGGCCATGGCATTTGTCGCAGCTCAGGCCTCTGTCTTAACTCAAAAATAGGATTTCATTTAAAATCTTGCCACTCCAATAAACCAACCAAATGTACAGTGACATCACTAAATCACTCTTATTGCATCTCTTTCCTCTCAGCCTCCACTCCCCCAGAGCACCTTAAATTGTATGACATAAATCCCAAGAAGGTACAATCACAGACAAGCGTAAATCTCTGGTGGGCCCTCAAAAGTCTATTTAGTCACATATTCTTTGAACTTTCCATAAATAAGAACATTAGGGACTAACGTTTCTGTGATACTCATTAAAGGTGCTTTGTGATCACATGTACCTGCCAGTATACCATCTGCCACGATACATCTGATTTTAAAAAAAAAAAAAAAAAAAAAAATCAATAATGGAAACACCTTCCGTAGACATGGCCCTAGAGGTGAGTTTAGCAAGGAAGAGGCTGACTTTTTTTTCACCTTTGGCAAACAGGAACGACCTTACTCCCTCCATTCTAACAGGGCATCAGCCAACAGCTAACAAGGACCTTATCTATACGAACCTCTCTGCCTTCGTATGGTGGAGAATTAAGGACATTAGCCTTTTCCCTTCGTTAGTTACCCTGCGCTGATCTACGTGAAGGGCCGCGAGAGCTCCCAGTTCCCGGGCGCAGGGCAGGGATGTGTCAGGCACCGCGCTCCAGGACACCAGGGGTCCGCACTACTCCTCTGCGCCTGTGAGGAGCTACAGGCAGGCCCCGGAGCGCAGCGGCAGCCCCAAAGGAGAGGCACCCGCTCCAGGAAACCCGAGTGTCTGGGGAAGCGCGCAGGCCTCCCCGCGCCGAGCTGCCAGGAAGGTCGCCGCCGAGGTGCCCGAGCGGCGGGGGAGGACGCGGGGCCACCGCCGGCGGCCAGTCCGGCCCCCCCCCCCCCCCCGCCCCCGGGGGCAACGCAGCCACCTCCCCCCGGGGTCACCCGCTGCCTCTAAACCAGGAGCCGCCGCCACCCCCACCCGGGCCCCCCGGGACCGCGGCACACCCCGCCACAAGCCGGGAGGCGGGGGACACCCCTCTCCCCCAGAGGGCAACCCCTGCAGCCCGCCCGGCAGGGGCCAGCGGCCACCCCCGCCCCCGGGGCGAGCTGCGGGCTCGGCCCCCATGACAGGCCCGAGCCCAGGGCTACAACCTGGCCCGGCGCCCCGGCCGGCCGGCCCGCCCGCCAGGCCAGGCCCGCGCCCTGCCCCCGCCCAGCCGCAGCCCCCCGCCGCCTGCCCCCCTCCCCGCGCCGGGCCAGGCCAGGCCGGCTCCAGCCCAGCCCCCTCTTCGCCCTCGGGCCCTGCTTACCCCCAGAAGCCGCAGGGGCAGCGCGGTGGCAGGCTGGGCGCCTTGCTGCGCTCGCTGCCGGCGTCTCCCATGGCGGGGCCGGTGCGCGGGGCGGCGGCAGCGGCGAGGAGGGGGGGCGCGGGGCTCCCAGCCGGGATTCCAGGCCGGTCAGCTGGAGCCGGGCGCGACCACTGGGGAGGCGGTGGAGGGGAGGGCGCGGGAGGGGGGCGGCCGCGCCCTACCGGCCAGGCCCCCAGGGGAGCGGGGACGCGGCGCGGAGCGCTCTGCGGCGGCCCCTCCCGCCCGCCGGTCCCTGTGACGACCCCGCTGTCGCAGCGGGGCGCGCCCTCCCTCCCCCGCCGCTCAGCCCCTGACTCAACAATGCGTGTCCCCCCGCCTCCGGCGTCTTGCCTCCCCCTGTCCTGAGCAGGATGGTTTCGCCAAGCCACCGGATCAGCTGGGAGTGGCCTATACCATAGCCCATCCCTGGGGGGAGTTAGGTTAGATCAGGGGAGGGAACTAGGAGAGAAGCAGGTTTGGAAGGCACCTATAGACTCGATAAGGGATGAACTGCTCTGTGAGGAGGCTTAGGGCGGCCCGAGGCCTGCGCAGCTACCTAGAGCTGCCGCCCTCTTTTGCCTCTACCCTCATAGTGGTACAGCCAGGGGAGACCGAGGGGGTGTGGGGGTGCCGGCGTTGGCCGCGCATGCGCGGAGGGCCTTCGACGCGGAAGTTGGTCGGTGGCGAGCGGGTCCCCGGGGGCCTCCCCCGCGCTGCCCGGGGCCGGGGGGGACCGGGTGGGCCCGCACCCCCCACCCTCCTGGGCCGGGACTTGTTCGAGCCGCCGCGGCCGCCTCTGAGGGACCCCGGTGCGGCGGGGCGTGGACCAGGCCTTTCTCACTGCGGGCTCCGTTTGCTTCCGTGCCAGGCCTCTCCGCTGCGAGCTGGGAGGGAGGCCTGGAGGCCGGGGAGGGCCCAGAGGACGATGCTCCGTTTTCTTTTTCTTGCTTATTCTGTAGGTGTTCGTCCTCGGTTTCCCTCAGCACGAAATAAACTCGGTTAGGTGTTTAAAGTACGTGGGGTTTTCTTTGCCTGTGGTAAACAACAGTCAGTGCCTGAGGACAGTAAGCTGAGGGCTGGCTGAAGCCGGGAGAAGGGGGCCACCTTGGCCCTCGTGTGTTGGCCCCAGAGAAAGGGACCTGCAAGCGGTAAGGAATGTCAAGTAGGGAAGCGTACAGCGGGCACGGTGCATAGGCGATTACCGGCTGCCGCCCCTTGACGGACAGGAAAGGAGAGGGGAGTTTCCAGCAGCTGGACTTGAGAGCTGAGTAATGGGGATTGTATTTCTGGTAAGGGTTTAGTAAACGGCCTTGAGCAAGTTACAGTCTTGCACTCGCTGTACCTTGGTTTTGTCTGTGAAGTGGAAATACTGCTGACCCCCTGCTAGAAATGGCTTTTTGATCTGAGTGAAAAACGCTATGTGGAAAAATACTGGTGTGGCAATAACAAAGGTGGAATTTTGATGTACTCCTGAGGTGCTGTTACCCATCTTACACTTTGAATCCTGCTTTGCACTTAAAACCAAGGTTATTTAACGTTGAAAATAATAAACATCCTTAACAAAGTCCAGAGTATGTAGGTCTGTGTGAACAACTAATTAAATCTGCCAATGACCTTTTGACTTGAATATTCACCTTCTTAAATAATCTTATATCAAATTAATTGATGACAGTGAAAAAAGTAGCAATGAAATACGTATACACACATGCTTAAAGCTTTTTAGTAAAAAGTTGGAATTTAGTTGAAATCATGTAAACAGACTTCTTTTGAAGAGACTGGTTTGTGACAGAGTTTACTAATAAGGGTTGTTTTATCTAACCCTTGACTCTGTTGATGCATCAAGTGGGCCATTAATGCTTCAGTAGCTCAACCAGTCACTGCTCTTTCTCAGCAGCAACTTTGAATGCAATAATGTTATTGAGTGTAAGAAAGACCGACGTGGTATGATGGAGACAGGACACATGTTGAGAGTCTTCATTGACACATTAACTGGTCCAACTGCCAGCCCTCTTTAAAGTGTCTGTGGCTGCATACCACCCCGTGCACCGAAGCATGAGAGCTTCCTCTTGGCACAACTTTCTGAAGAGCCTAGCTGCTGAGGCAGCACTGCTGGGTGCACCAAGAGAAGAGAGTACTAGAACAAAATAGCCCTGGCCTCATTAACTCAGCCCTTTAAGCCAATAAGTCAACTGAAAATTAAAATTCTCTCTTATGTGCTGGCTACCTGCACTGCTGCCAGAGGCTGTAAATCCCCCTCAGATAAGGAGTACATAGTGGCTTTTTAAAGATGATTTCATAGTTAGTTTGTATGTCCTTATTTGCTATTAAAGTGAGCTCGTGTTGAGTTAGCTTTCAAGTATTACAAATGTTGTGGAGAGGCATTCTCTCTCTGCTCGGTAGTCTTGTGTCATTTCAAATACACCTTGATTTTGTAAAGTTACAGTTGGATAATGTCAAAATTCTAGTTTTCCGAGCAATTCATATTTTTAAAAACCCTACAGTGGTGTGGTAATTCACTCCAAAGTTAAACACAAGAAAAACATGAGTTTAGGGATAATGTTATTACATGAAGCAAACATTTTAAGCATGATGACAATGAAGACACCTGAACAACTCTAACTCTGCCTCCTACTAATGCCCTAAGGAGGAATGATCTTTGGGGGAAAAAAAAATTTAGGATTATAGTACAGTTGCATACTATGGGACGGAGCAGAGGAAGCATGCATGCTTTGATGCTGTGATGCCATATATTTATAATAATATATTTAGTCCTTTTTTTTTTAAAGTACAACTTTTGCAACACTGGTTTTGTATAACTGTGGCATTTCCTACTGTGTTTAACCAACACAAAATTTAAATTACTGATGTATCCATTCAGTATTGTTTCCTGAAAATTCAGTGTATTAATCTATACCTGCTTTTCTAAACCCTTTAATGTTTTGATTTGTGTCACGTTTCTTCTAATCATATCCATCCATTTGCAGCCACCAGAAAGTGTGTTTTTGTGGTGCAACGTGACAGCAAGGGGAAGTACCACTCTGCGATGCTGCTTCAGAGGCTGGCAGGGAAAAAACTGGTTCAGCTGATCTAAAATGAACACAGTCATGAGCAGGGCATCGCAACCTCCATTCAGTGTGTGGGCTCTTCCTCCAACAGATCTCCTGTTGAGCCAAGCCTCTGGCTCCCTGAGGAATTTCAGTGCTAACTGACATTTTCTCTAGCTTTTTTTCATCCAAAGAGTCCAAGTCTTGGATGCTTTCTCAACTAACATATAAGCACCCAAAGACAAATGAATAAACAGCACTTAGGAAGCATATGCAGGGATGTGCAGGATATTAGTTGGATAGGGCTGGGAATATTCGTACACAGAAAGTCATCATAAGGTCCAGATATAGCAAACCATGTCTGAACATTGGGAAGCAAATATGCATTGTAAACATGCATTAGGTGAGGGGGAAACCTACTTAGTGATAGGAAAGTAACTCGAAAAACAGTAATGCCAGAAAAGGACCAGTGAGCAACAGTTTAAGTATATGACAACAGAAACAGCTGATGTAATTTTAATTCTGCATATCCAAATGCATGAAATAGATGGGAAAAGGTGGTAATCCTTCTAATGGGACTCTAGTGGCCCTGCAGCTCTTCTCCAGGCATCTTTTTGCAGGCAAATCAGAGAGAATGCAGAGGAGAGCAACCAAAATACAGCCTGCAGACACTGAAATACTTAAAAAATCTAATGTTTACAGTTTGGCAAGGGAACGGTTTCATTTGGGGAGAGATCATAACCACACATTCATATTTAAAATTACAAACAAAAATGGAAGGTACTTGCCAGCAGGACACACGGAGTTTAGTAAAAGATGTAAAAGAGATGTCTCTAAGGGGAGAAACACTTAGGACATACACGGAAAATGTTCTCATGGTGAAGTCTGATTTTTACCTCACTGAGGTGCTTCTGGCTTGTTCTCAGTGGGGCCCCGTTGCGGGATCAGATGAGGTAACAGGCCTCACAGGATCAGGAGGCAAAACTCCACCAGATTTAGAAGCCACAATTAAATACCATTGTTTCTCAAGTGCTCCCTTTTTTTATAGACAGACTAGACAAGGTTGTACCTGTATATAATCAGAACATTTAGGGGTTGTTTATTTTAGTGTAAACATGATTGCCTGATTGAGATACACATGCACACCTGTAAAGTGGAGCAGGTGGAGAACGCCACAAGTATTGTACCTCTTCCTTCTCATCTTGTGATCTAAATTACCATAAAATGATAAAAGTGACTCATGTGGTGCCAATCTGTTAGAGAGACTCTTGAACTGATTGAAATAATCATCACTTTTTATTCCTCTCCAGTAGGCACATAGTCTTAGTGAAATCTTTTCTTTTGGAAGGTCATTCTTGTTAAAGCCTGTATTGAGGCTGAAAAATAAAGTGAGCATGTGGGAGAGGGCAGTGGAGAGGACATGTCTGAGCTATAGTGATAGCTAAATGATTCTATATGATTCTGTGATTCTAATGATAAAGGTGAACAGTTACGACGATTCGCCAGAGCCTGGGGCCTAGGCTACAGACCATGAAGACATTAACCTGCAGCAAGTCAGCAACACAGGTGCGACACCGGAAAAGGCAACTGAACCCCACCCAAGACCAGCTGAATCGAGACCAAGGCTGCCAGGCTTTCAAGTGCCTGCTCTTCGATGCATAGCTCATCTCATTTTCTACATTTGACAAGCATATATTGGGTTTTGTATGCAATTGGCATAGCAGGGTGTGATCCAGCTGAATGCCTCAAGATTTGCTTATTCATTTAGTTTGTTAGGTGTCAGTGCAAGCAGCCTGAAGAGAGAAGTGCCCACACCTTAGCCTCTGGCTTGGGCCTCAATAAATCCAACTCTAGTTTTCTGTGCTGCTTGAAGGAAGTCTCCAGAATAAAGGTGGCAAGCTGAGTTCATCTTGGCTCTCAACATTGCTTGTGTTGACAACGCAAAAAAAAAAAAAATTAGCCAGCCGTGAATTATCAACTTATGAGTCATGTAGATTAGAAGGTTTTCATAGCTATGTCTTTTTAAAACATAAAACATATGTTTGAACACTAAAGGACAAGTTTAAATAATTACAGCACAGAATTTGGAGTCAGGACTTTGACACTCTTCTCTTGGTTATTTTAAGTCTCTCTGTGCCTCAGTTTAGTTTTCTGAAATGGAAACGACAATAATCTCCTGAGCAGTCTGGTAAATGAACCTTTATTGGATGGCATTTTTAGAAATGAGGAATTGCTGTTGTCATTATTACTGTGACTAAGAGAGTGCCATTTCTTTGCAGTTAATGGCTGGATGGAGGGTCCAAGGTGAAAGAGAAAACTCTTAACACAGCCAGTTGCAATTTGCATGGATATGACTAACCCAGAGGCAACTATTATTAATAATACTTTTGTTTATTTCACACATGTATTACTTCCCCTTCCTGCCCCTAATGTAATCCAGGGCTCTTTGAGAAAAGCACAAATGCAAAAAATGGAGTGCAACTAAACAAACATCCTAGGCTAGTCTAAAATTGCCAGATAAGATACTTAACATTTAAAAAAAATCAAAACATTAGGCATGATTTAATAAAAGGAGAGAGGATGCCTAGAAAACAAAAGTGGGTAGTGACCCCACACAGATGTGGCAGTGACTGATACTGAAATCACTCAGAAAAATAAACGTGCAGATGTTCTATATAGGCCGAGACTTTTTTTGTTGTTTTAAACCATGAGACTTATGAATGTGTAATGATGATGACATTGTTAGGCATTTCCTGACGATGGATAGCAGACTCAACAAAGACCATTCTTAGCCTTTGAAAGCTCTTTTTAGCAAATGATCTCCAAGCACTTTTTTTCAAAAAGGTAAGTACTGTTACAGCATTTTTACCAGGAGGAAAGCAGCCTTGGAAAGTGAAACAAGCTGCCCAGGGTCACACAAGAAGGCACCTGCAGGTCTAGTAATAGCCTTCACATCGCTCAACTCCCAATATAGCAACCAGTGCAGAGTCTGTGGTCACTTCCAGACCTCGTGCCTTGGGCGCTCCTTTAGCAACCCCCAAGACCTGCCTCTTCCGCCCCAGGGTCCAGGGTCACTTAACAGTGGCGTCCCAAATCATCTTTGATGCGACTACTTGGTTTATAACTTAAAGTGTTAAAAATAAATAAAGCACTATATGTGTCCTTCCATTTAAAAAAGGAGCCTAGGCCAAAAGAATATGGTTAAACGGAAAGGTAAAAGAGCAATGATATTTGATCCTGCTGTGGGTCGGGGCAATCCCAAGCACGAATACAGGCTGGGCAGAGAACGGATTGAGAGCAGCCCTGAGGAGAAGGACTTTGGGGTGATGGTTGACGAGAAGCTCAACATGAGCCAGCAGTGTGCGCTTGCAGCCCAGAAAGCCAATCTTATCCTGGGCTGCATCAAAAGCCCATGGCCAGCAGGTCGAGGGAGGTGATTCTGCCCCTTTACTACACTCTCGTGAGACCCCACCTGGAGCACTGCGTCCAGCTCTGGGGCCTTCAACATAAGAAGGACATGGAGCTGTTGGAGCGACTCCAGAGGAGGGCCGCAAAGATCATCAGAGGGCTGGAGCACCTCTCCTATGAAGACAGGCTGAGAGAGTTGGGGCTCTTCAGCCTGGAGAAGAGAAGGCTCCGGGGAGACCTTATAGCAGCCTTCCAGTACCTGAAGGGGGCCTACAGGAAAGTGGGAGAGGGACTCTTTACAAGGGCGTGTAGTGATAGGACGAGGGGGAATGATTTTAAACTGAAAGAGGGGAGATTTAGATTAGATGTTAGGAAGAAATTCTTCCCTGTGAGGGTGGTGAGGCACTGGCACAGGTTGCCCAGAGGAGTTGTGGTTGCCCCCTCCCTGACAGTGTTTAAGGCCAGGTTGGATGGGGCTTTGAGCAACCTGGTCTAGTGGACGGTGTCCCTGCCCATGGCAGGGGAGTTGGAACTAGATGATCTTTAAGGTCCCTTCCAACCCAAACCATTCTATGATTCTATGATTCTATAATTTATATATTTCCTCTGGTTGCTTTACCTGACTTCTCTTCAGTATTTTCCTAATGCCCAGTGCAAAGAGATCTTGTCTGCACCTAAGTCTTCTGGGTCCTACTGCAGCACAGATAAACAAGCATAATAAAACCCTCATCTTGTATAAATATAAAACAGTCCAGCCTTCATTAGACTGGAAAATGTCTGTCCCAGCAATCTGTTTGAATATAAGCTATTTGTCCTCTTTCCTCCGCTGCTCTGACAATGTCAGACCGGGGACTCGCCAGCTGAGTGTATTTCCAGGCACCTCAATAGGTTTATCAGTTCTCTGACTTCTGACCTGGTGTTTCTGAGCATGGCTGAGATGAGCGGTAATTCCCTCATAAACACTTCAGTGTCAGGGAGGCTTAATTGATCGGCGGCATGAGAAAGTGTTCAGTAGTTCAATGACAAAAGGTCTTAAGAGAATGTGAAATGGGAGCCTTCAGCTCTCCCTTGCTGTCCCTGCGTGCTCCCCTCCATAATATATCCAACATTTAGCTTTTTCAGGGCTGTGGCACCAACGTTAGCTGAGAAACCCCTGATCTTATGGTATCCCTGTGATCACAGCAAGATCAGAAGTTAGAAGTCATAAGTGCAGCTTGGGTAATTTTGTAAACAGCAGCAGCACCATTTTCTTTTATAGCAAGTGGAAAAAAAAAAAGACATTGCCGCTGGAAATGAAGAGCATACAGAGCAGCTGTTTCAAATTTGTCTGACGCTGTTATAAAACAAGTTTAAAGTGTTAACAGTTGTACCCATGGCACAGTTTCCCCTGCTGCGTGCACACTGGCGGCTTTCCTTTACGCTGTACGACTGAGCTGCCACATTTGTGCTCAGTTGCCTTGCCTTTCAGGTCAACTCCTCTGAGAAACATTTCCCCAGCTGTTGGCTACAAAAGGCTGGGCAGACTCAGGGTGGACTTGCAGGCTGGTGAGCAGGGATGCTGTGCAGTCAACTGCAACTGTCACGCCATGCAGGAGCATCTGCTGGGCTGCCCAGTGCTTGCCATGGTGCTCAGACCTGCTGCACCACCCCGTTACATCTGTGCTGCCTTCTGACCCTGGGCTGGGAGCCACCCCTCCAGCTTGCCAGAGAGCCCCAGTGTTTCCCACTCTTCCTGTTTCATCAAGGTGATGGCAGAATACAAGCAGAAAAAGCTGGAGGAGGTAGTGGCCCTGAGCAGCTTGGTCCTCCCCAGGCCAGGGCAGCAGCCACTGTCCTTGGACAGAGGCTGAAGAGGGAGGAAGAGGAGATGAGTTGGTGAGGGGCTGCTTAAGAGTCCTGTCCTGCCTCCTGCAGTAACACACCCACTGCAGCATGCTCTGCTCTCCTCTCCCAGGGCTGGAAACGCTGAGATCTGAAGGAGTCTTTCACCTTGAGGGGAGAGCTGCAACTCCAGTTTGGAGGAGCTGGGGTACATGCCAGAGGGTGAGGAGATGGTGCTCTTTGAAGGTGAGTAAGGAGAATGCTGAGGTTTTGAATATTCCTTAAAAATACAGTAGGGGATCTCTGTATGTCCCTCTGTCAAGCTGCAAAGCTTTTCACTTTAACAGGCTATCGCTGAAGTCAGGATACTCCATGTTGTTTCAGAGTCAGGCCAAGAAACTTGAGGAGAACCTAGAGAGCAAAGCAGCAGATAAGAAACCAGAGCAGCAAGCTGTGAAAGAACAGTTTCCAGGGAACTGAGAGTTAGGACCGGGAATCTGGAAGTGAAGCAGTGGTTAGGGAGAAGCTTCTGACAAGATACCAGCCGTGGGGAGAAACCTCAGCTCAGTTGTAAGAGAAAGAAATTGAGTTGCGCAACAACATTGGAGTTGTAGATGAGACAAAAAGTGGAGAGCAGACTGGATGGCAAAGAAGCTGCAGTGCCTGAGCTACGTGACCACCGCGTGAGCAGCCGTGAGACTCCAGCTGCTGGTCCTTATTTTGTTCCTGCACAGCTCTGTTAATGCCACAACTGGTGCTGAAAGAGGGATGGACTGTATGGTGTGGGGCTGCTACTGGGGGGGCTGATGTCTCCCCACAGCACAAGCAGCAGCCCGCCTTCTCCTTCCCACAGCAGCAGTCGTGGCAAGCCTTGTCTCAAAGACTTTGGGGCTCTCCATCCCAGATTGCATAGTATATGACACACACCCCAAGTACGTAGACGGTCCCGATGTCACAGTCAGCTCCTGCAAGAGGGAGGACTTCTTATGAGCGGGTGGAAGGGAAAGTGGCTGCAAGTGTTTGTGTACGGGTGGGGGATGTAAGGGTCCTGGAACGGGGAGAGGATATGGAAACAGACTCATTGCAGCTTCTCAACTTCAGTTTCTGAAGGTGCACTCCCCCCTCCAGCTTCCCAAACCCATCTTTGACTTCAGCAGTGAGTCTGGCCTGTATGGGCTACAAATGTGTGGATTCGTAAGACAAATGAGAATGTGAGTGGAGTGAGAGTCTGACCAGAAGACCAGTGCAAATACCCATGCTCGGGTTTGGAGCTGAGTGCTGGCACAGGAATGAAACACTGGGTGATCATGTATGTCTAACCACCCCTATCCCATGTCAGCGAGAGAGAGTGAGTCACTGTTTGGGTTTACAAATGGGTTGCAGGAGGATTATTACATTTTACAGACAACTTTTCAATAGAGGGACAGATTACAGGGTACGTCTTGAAGGCTGCTGACAGGAGAAAGGAGGAGGTGGAACATGGGGAAAGGTCAATGGTTAACAAGCTGAAAATAATTCGGTGAAATACCACAGGCAGAAACCATAGCAATGGAGAAAAGAGTAACAGGAGGATAGGAAAAGGGAAGGTAATGGCGAGCTCTTGGGAAGCGATACAAAAACTGAGAGACTTCTGAGCAGGGATCCTCAAGCCCTTACTGTGCAATTAGCCTGTGCAATTAGCCTCCTGAAGCTGGTCGGTGTTGCTGGGACTGTCTGCTGAGTTTACTCGTTCCTTTATTAACCCCCCCAGCAGTGGTTAACAGGGACATGAGAGGTTTAAGGAGGCCAAGGGAAAAGCTGGCACAATGTCTTTGTAATAGCATCTATTTCTGAAGTGATATAACAGTTTCTCTTCAATACCTTCGAATGGGATCTGGGACAAACTGCTTTGTTTTCCTATTCTGTTATTCATAGTCAAGGCTGGATTAAGACCATGTCACTTTAGGCCTATTTCTAATCAGTTCTCCAGGGAAGAAAGCTTTCTGCTTCCCTGGTTTCAAAGAAAAGCTTGAAAAACCCTATCCAGGATTTTCTACCAGCTTTTGAGGGCAATTTCTAGACATCAGCTCTGAGGTGTGAACTGACTGTGCTTATTGGTGAAGTACTGTTGTTATCTGCAATTAGTAGGAGAGTCTCCTTAAAGTGAGCTCATTCACATGTGTGATCAGGACTTGTGACACAAGTCCTCCAGACAGCATGACTGGGAGTAGGTGTTGATAGCCATTACTCATTCTCAGCGGTGGCTTCCTGCATTTCTGGGATGGGCACATCATCTCCCTACTTTGGGCCCCGAGGGAAGGCCACACACTGTGACCCTCTCGCTTCTACCCCAGCTCTTCCTGGCCATGCTGATTTATTGCCCAGAGGGAGATAGCTGCTCTCACATCCAGGGTCTTTCACCTGGCCCTTGGCTGCACCGGGAAAAAGGGCTACAGCAAGGAGGCAAGCTGAGTATCCCTTTTTAAAGAAAAGCAGACTGCACTGCTTTGGTTCAAGAAGTTAAATGCTGAAATCAAAGCACCTGGGAGCAGGGGGTTTATACACGCAGAGCCGGGGCTAGCACATCCATCTGGTGCACTGAAGGCACAGCCATGCTGCCTGCAAAGCCTACGGGATGCAGCTCGTATTTACTGCAGCACAGTGCATCTGCACAACATCTGTGAGAAGATCGGAAGAGATGTCCAGCAAGGGGTTCAAAGCCTTGTTAGTTTGCATGCATGCATGGGCAGCCAGCAAAGGCACTCATCCGTGCTGTGGCTGTACCAAAGTGACAAAGGGGTGACCTGTGTTCTCATGATGGACATCACAGGGTGGCCTCTGTGATGCTGTGATGGGGGGATGCGATGATGCATACAGCTGTCAAGGGCAGAGGAAGACATTACCCATATTTATATACTTATAATAGAGTGATGTTTCATTACAAGCTTTGGATACTTCCTTGTTTTTGCTTCTTTCTCCCGCGTATATGTACAGATCTACTGTCCGATCTGACCAATTTACATAGGCATAACAAAGCTTTAAAATAACAAATGTGATACTGAAAATCTTCACAGCTGCCAGTAAGCAGTATGCATCGCCAAGAACAAAGCAGAAGAGTGTATCTGGTGTGGAAGGACCTGTGACACCAAGTGGTATTTCACTGGTCTTGCACAATGCCTGGTCTGCTCCTGTGGTGACAGGGCGTGACAGGGCAGTGAATAGGGACTTTTGCTTATGTGAGGGGAATTCACTACCAGCATTGCCCACTCAGGTGCTTCACAGGACGTGGAGATTGATTGGTTGCTACAGCGGGAGGTGGTACTGTCACAAGCGCTATAGCTGGGGTTTTTACTTGGTGGCCATTTAGATGATGAACCATTCAAGCTTCTGCTGCTGCTGTTTGTCCTGTTCCCTCTCTTCAAACCCTGTGTACTGTGTACCTCCCTGTCCCCACTCCCCCTGCTCCTGTCTCCTCTCTCCCTCTCCCCCTGTCCCTCCTGCTACTCAGGCACATGTACAAAGCCACTGGACTTTCCTTGCACTGTACTCCCTCTTAGATCTTTTGCATCTCTCTTCCTGCATCACAAATCTCTTGCTGAAAGGTCAGAACAGCTGCCTTAGCCATGCTGAAGTGGCAAGTCCTATAAAAACAATGGAAGGGCATATTATTTTTTGTCCAGTGAAAGAAAATCCTATATTAAGCCTTACAGCATGGCATGGCCACAAGTTAGTATTTCTGCTTACTAGGCATGTCTTTATTTAACTGCTTAGCCTGTTCAAAAGATGTTAGTAGCCTGGTTGCCAGCAGCGGTCACACCTAGGCTATTGTCATGGTTTCAAATGGTTTAATTAAATGAATTTTGGAAAAAAAAGGCCAGGGGAATAGCTTGAAATGTTAAGGCAATCAGATGTAGGGCCCATTTCCACTGCTGTTCTACTGCTTCTCCAGCCCAGGGAAACCCTGTGAGGATGGCATTTTCCTGTAGACCCCTAAACAAGAGAGTGGATAACTTTTCTTGGGCTTTTGATAGAAAAGCATCTACTTATTCAGAGGGGAGATTTCAGCACCTGTTGACTAATCATCATATGAATGAATGGGGAGAGCTAGCTGGCAGCTGTTGGACCTGCGTCCTGCTTATGAATGTCACAGCTTGCAGCAAGTCTTTCCTCTGTAAAAAAATGGGAAGCATCCAGTCAAGAACAAGGAATAACTGGGATGAACATCCAGGTGGTGCTGAACTGAGATATCAGAAGATGGTTTAAAAATTACCTCTTCTCCAGCTTTCTTCATTATTCCCAAATAGCAGGCTGTGAACAAATAACCTCTGGAGACTAGTATTCCTGTCAACAGTTTCATTTAGTATAGCCTGGGGACTTATAACAGCCTGTGTGGGACAGTAATGGTACACCACTAGCACTGGCACATCTGTCTAACAGTGCACTGACCTGCTAAAAAGAAATTTACCCATATAGACCATGGTTCTCCGTTTCCTTCTCCATGCTAACAAATGCAGCAGTAGCTGTCTACGTAGCTACAGATCCAGTCCTGCTGCTGCTTCTATTCTGAGCACGTTCCCCAGGGGATCTTTAAAATACAATTACCTCCAGCTCCATTTAATCACACAATCTGTCCCAAGGTCTGTTCCTGCTTTTTTGATCCTCCTGCTGCTGAGGTCTCTCCCAAGGTACTCTATTGTCTCTTCTCTTTGACCCTGTATCAACACTTGACCGTGTGCCTTATCAGCCACCTTGCTATGGGACTCATGGCCGCTCTTGCTGTTGTAGAACTTTGCCTTGTAAAGCAGACAGTGAGATGGTCTAATTGTATTTAATGTGCCCCGATGCAGGACATCCATCTGCTGGAGCCTTTCGCTTCCCAGCCTCCCATGACTGTTTTCATGCAGGTGTCAGTGGGTCTCCCCAAACCATGTTCTTTCCCCTTCTCTCACCAGTGAGCACCCAGGGCTGAGCACTCAGTCCAGCAAGCAGCCCATTCAGGTAGCTTCTCTTTAGGCTGTTGAAGAGAGCTGAGCGGTGAAGGAATGGAGCGTGTTGTGATATTTTGAGTTTCAGCTTTTCTAGAAACAAGCAGGTGGCTTCTAGTAAGCTGGAAAAAAAGGAGGGGCAATAGTGAGGCTGGAAAATACAGGCTTAGGAGACTGCAGTGGCATTGAAGAACTACTAAAATTAAACTCTGCTCTCTAGGTTTCAGCTGTGTCCAGTTTGGGTTCAGCTTACACTGAAACATAGGCTCTAATTTATACCCCTGCAAGATGTCTATGGCTAGCTCTTTTTCAGGAGGATGAACATAAAGTTTGAAGTTTGAATGCATGAAGACTGCAGGAATAGGTGAGGCAGTACAAAAATGCATGAGACAAACTATCAGTAGTTAGCTGTAGCTTAATCCATAATTATTTACTGCAGAATGTCTTACACCCATATTTGTCTCATGTAGTCTATTTCTGGAGACAGGCTGTTAGACATTGGTTAAGCAGGTGGTTTGCCAATGACACCCACATTATATATTGATCTGTTCTGTGCTCCCTGATCCTGGCTGGTAACTTTATCAAGGCAGAACTGCCTTGGTGGTTTATGTTTTGACCGTGCCCAGCAGTACTGGGCTCCTGAATGAAACACATAAAATCCTCTACATGTACAAAACCACTAAAAAAACAGGCTAAAGTACCCACTTATTAAACTCCCTCTCCTGCCCTCCCATGCCATGCCAGCCCTGGATAAAACCTGACAAAAAGCTCAGCTCTTCCCCAGAGAATCTGTGAGCATCCGTTCTCCTCCCTCAAGCTGCAAAGTGCTAAGGCTGCTTCTCAGTCCCCCACCAAACCCCCTGCTCAGGTGGCAGCATGTCTCAGGAAGGGCCACCCGATTAGACATGCCAGTCCTATAAAATACCTGAGAGTTTTCTTTGTCCCTTCTGCTGTCTGATCCTTTTGGCTGTCCATGACCCATCCTAGACTGCTTTCCTCCCTTACCAAGTACCAGCATCAGCTTGTTCTTGATGACTATTTGCCCCAGCTTTGGATGTGATGACAGAAAAGGTAGCATACAACTTTTTTTACTGCCTGTTTCCCGACTCATGCAGGCTGATGCCTGAGCCAAGGGGAGCTGTGCCATGCAGCGTGCCTCGTGTTTTATGCTGTGCCTCTGTGGTGCTTAGGCATTTAGAATAACGCATCTGTTCATCATTTTCCCATCTGAATTCTGGAAGAAACTAGCACTAATACTTCATATTTTGGGTCTGTTTAACCCAAACAAGTACCTTCTTCATTGGATATCACTGACAGTGGTCCTATATTTTCTTGAAGTGACAGAACTGGGCCTTTGATATCTGTTAACTGATTTACTCAGCTGGATTCTCCTGACACCAGACTACTGTAGAAGAGCCCATGGGCACTGGCATTTTGGTTTCCAGAGTCAGATGCTCTGTCCGTAGGTGAAAAGAAGTCATGCTGCAAATTTGTGGATTAGGTGCAGGGCACTAATTGGTTTCTAGCCAGACAGAGCTCAGTCAGAGCTATGTCCCTCCTCATACCTTCAAAAGTCACTCAAAAAAAGGATTGTAAATGGGCTTCATAGGAGGCAGAAGGAGAGAATGACCTTGGGGAAGGGTGGAGTTCATATATTGGATGATAAGAATAGTTTGAATCTCAAGACCATTTTTTTTCCACTGTTTGAGTTTGGTTATAAACTTTCTCTTTCAGAGAAAAGCTCTTTTTGCTCAGTCATACCCTTTCCTACCAACAGCTTATTTTACATGTCACCTTTTGCCTGGCAGCAAAATGTCTGAGAATGGTTTGAAAATCAAGGAGGGCAATCTTACAGCAGAGAAATAAAAATGCCTTATTTCCAAGCTCAGTTCTGCATAATATCTATAAGCTGCAGTTACTTATGCTGTCTGAATCAAAATAATTTATTGCCATTATAAAAAATATATTTTAGGAGTTTCAAATGGGAACTTGTAGCTTGATGCACTGATTGGTGCTCGCAGATTTATTAGACAGGTGATAAGTAACTTGAGAATAAGAAGATAGCTGTAATCATTTGAAGATGCATTTAACTTTTAAAGATATGGAACCAAAGAGTATATATTGGTTGTAATGCTCAGAAAGCATGTGCTCTTTTTCCTATTGGAAAGTGTGACCTGTCTTGAACTTTGCAGCCACAGTGCAGAAGCAGCTTTCATCAGCTCACGTGGATAGCTAAGTAAAAGGTTTCCTATTCCATGAAAAGAGGTCAAAACTCTTACCAAATCTGTTAAACTGTGTTCATAAATGTTCTAAACATTTCAGCATCTCCTTGTATTCTTGTTTCAGGTGGTCTGCAAGATGTTTCCGACTTGTTTCATTTATTTCTGAAAGACTGGACAGCTCAGGAAATGCAACGTTTGGTTCGTTCTTCTCCTGCTTCGTTGGCTTTAAAAGCATGACATCCTTTTGATGAAAGGAAATGACACTTGCTTTACACCAGTTAAAGGATATGATTATTAACATTATAGTAGCCTTAATAGCACATATATAACCATTCTTAGGATTAGGACCAAAGTGAAAGAGAAGTCATGCATGTGACACATTGGCCTCTTGGAGGTTCAGAAAGCTTTATTGTCTAAGCGGTAGATGAGGAATCTGAGAACCAGAGCTCCTGGGTTTCTGCTATTAGTACTACTATGAATTCATTTGCACAGATCATTTGATCTTTATGTGTCTTGGTTTGCGAAAGCTATAACGCTTTTGCTACCAGGGAGGCGTAACCCGTTAATAGTTGTAGAATGCTTTGAGACCGTTGTATAGAAGATACTGCATGAAAGCTCAAAATTGCATACAGCAAGCCTGACTTCAGACTTCCTGTTGGTTTTCTGGATGACTTATTTTAATTACAGTGGGTTAAGCAGCTGTAAAGATTGCACGTTGAACAAAGGTTTTCGTTCCTGGGTTCCCATCCAGGTGTGTGGTTGTAAGTTGATCAGTGCTATCTCTGCTGATCCTCCCCTGGTTTCTTCCCTGCAATCCATTCCAGCAGTGATGAGTTCACCTCTTGAAATTAATAATGTCAAGCGTGTCAATATTTTAAAACCCAAACTTAATTTTGCTCTCTTGAGCCTTGCCTTTGGCTCGTGAAAGCAGAAGCTTTAAACTCTATTATTTGGGAAGTCTACTGGGATGCCTTGGTGTGGCAGATGCTATATAATTTTAGTGCTGCATTGCTATTAAAGTCCATTAAGAAGGATCTTTCTGGGGCTGTCATCACACTGCAGATTAAAATCAGAAAAATAAAGGCACACTCAACAAATGCTGCTGTAATGGTGCAGATAGCTACAGAGAGAGGACTCATCTTTGGCTTGTGATCAGTTTACTTCTGGATTCAATGGAAAGGTTGTTTGGCTTCCTGTATAAGCTCTGAAAAAAATCAATATGGAGAAGCTTGGATAAGAGCCAGAAGAAATGCTGTACTGAATCCAGAATATAGAAATCCTTCACAATTTCTATATTCTGCTCCATACAGGCTCTTTATATTCTAGCAAGAACTAAGCTTTATTATCATGACTCCAGTACCACTGCAGGGTTGTATAAGATGTGAACAAATTGTCAAATTTTATTTGGCCGTTTAAAAAGAAATATCAAAAACCCCTACCAAGATACTGTTAAAAAGGCAAGGTGGGTAAAAGGTGAGAGGAGGAGCCAACAAACACCCGCAAAAGGGCTGGAAACAAAACACAGGAATAAGCGATCACTTTTAAAGTTGATAAAGATTGGCAGCAAGATGCCTCCTTAATCCCTGCTATGGTCGCTGTTTAACTGTTTGGAAAAGGGAGGGGAAAGTGAGGTGTAAGAGGTGGATCTGACACTGCCACGGAGTCTCCCCACGTCTAGAGGAGATGGAGCAATGACAGAGGCAACCCGCAGGAGCAGGTGGCGGCAGTGGGCCCGTTCCCATGTTGGCAGGGACAGGGCAGTGCCTCCAGAAGGGGTGATGGAGAGCACCCAGGCACCTCGCTGGGTTTTGCTGGAGATGTAACACCTCGGGAAGGGAACTGGGGTGCCTCAAGGGAGAGCGCAGCGGATTCTCTCACTCAAGGAGTAATGGGGTGATCAAATATGCAAATAACGTCAATCTACCTGGAGTATGGGGCAAACCAGTCTGCAATCATGGTAATGCCCTTGCTTAAGTCAGTGGCACAATCTTCTTGCCCTGCTCTGGTTTCCTGTTTTGATAAGGATACTGAATAAGGCTCTCAGATACAAGTGGCAGAAATCGCATAACGATGTGAATATGGTGTTCAAATGGGGAAGGTCTGGAAACACTGAAAGTTGTACGTAAGAGAGGAGGTCCCTGACTGGGATGTGGAAAATGTGGGTGGTAGAAAGAAGGAAAAATAGGTGCTCCTATTCATCCTCCGAGAATACAAGGACAAGGGGACATTCAATGGAAATAAAAGGCAGCAAATATAAAACTGTTAAAAGGAAATACATTTTATACAATGCCTAATTAGCTCATTCCCATAAATAACATTAAGCCTAAGAGATTAGTAGGATTTAAAAGAAGGATTAGACATTTATACAGATAATGTAATTGGGGATGTTCTCATTAAATAGAATACATATTTTCTTTTGTTATGAAAGGATATAAACCTCTTGCTTCAGGGCCTAGGCTAGTTGCTAACTGATAAGAATTAAAAAGAAACTTTCCCTGTTGGCATGTCATTTCCTACTTGTCTTCTGCTAGTTTCCCTGTACTTAATCTGAAGTGCTTCACCAGGCACTATCACAGCAGGATTATTAAACTATATGGTCCATTTGTTTGGTACGGCACAGCAATTCCATTTCTTCATAATCAGACACCTCACTGTGACAGATCACAAAAATCTCAGTGGTCTGAAACAGAATCCCTTTTTTTCTTCTGCTAGCTCCATAATGGGGTTGACCTGGAGTGCCCACCTATTAGGCACCACTAAATCAGCACTAACAAATCTCACTTACCTGTCCTAACAGTGACACCTTCAAACTGTCCTTCAGGGCTGTCCTGGTTTGGCCTAAACCAGGCCAATTTTCCTTTCAGTGATTTTTACTTTCAGCTAAGTCTGCTCTAAGTAACTGCACTTTCTGAAACTAACTGCATGTTTTGCAGACAGTGTCTGCTTCCAGGACTGATAACGCTCGAAGTCTGTAGTTATCACTGAGGCACCGGTAGGGATGTTGTGCAGAAAGGCTCTTGCTGTACTTGTTCTTAGAGAAACCAAGGTCACTGCTGAATTCCTCACTGCTTACAAGTGAAGAGTCGAAGGGGGGTCGCACCTGCAGGGAGGAGCGGACAGGGCAGGTGACCCAAAATTGACCAACGAAGGTATTCCATCCCATACACATCATTCTCGGTATAAAGCAGGGGGATCACGAGGGTCTCGCTCTCTTTCTGCTATGGCCGGTGTCCAAGGAGGACTCTGTCTGTTTTCCTGCTGCCCCCGATCCCGATCCGTGCATCCCTGAATCCAGCTCTCGACTGTCGCTAGGCCCAGCCTGGGCTTTCCCGGAGCCTGCCCTGCAGTGCCGGTGGTGACGTAGCTGACTTCAGGGGAGCTCAATCTTGGTTTTGTATATATATTTGTATATATTTGATTATTTCTATTATTGTTATTATACTCTTTTTCATTATTATAGTTTATTAAAACTGTTTTAACTTTCCAACCCGGAAGTCTCTCTCCCTTTTCCCTTTCCCTTTCCCTTTGGGGGCAGGGGGAGGGTTAACAGAGAGCATCTGCCACAGGTTTAATAGCCGGCCCAGCTTTAAACCGTGACAAGGGCTTACACGAGATCAGTTAGAGAGGTGGCAGGACACCAAAGACCCCACAACCTACACCTTTTGAGAGCATGTCCTTCTCCCATACATGAGAATGGGATTGTCTCATGGGTGCTGCAGGCTGTCAGAAGTTGGAAAAAAACACATTCAGGTAAAAATGAAACAATCGTAATCAGAATGAAAAAATACTTCAAAACTCTTCCTTTCACTTCCAGGCAAGACAGGAAAGATGCTGACAGTAGCCTAGCCTTCCCATTTAAAAGCATCAGAAGGCCTTATCTAACCTGGCTAAAACTCAATTGTCTTGCATTTTGATAACTGAAACACCCCTCTCTTTGGTCTTGCCAAGTGTAATTTCAGTCTGTGCACATCCCTGCAAAATACTGCTGTAAAGATCATCCTCCTAATCCATCAGCTTGAGGATTTTACACATTCTTTGCTCCTCTCTACTACATTCCTCTTCTTTACTTCATCAAACACAAGCTATTTATCTTTCCTGTCAAGGCCCTTCCCACCCTGCCAAAGAGCTCTTCTTTGCTATGACAATGTCATTTCCCTTCTCATCATTCTGTCAGTCTCTATTTCTCACTTGTTAACATTTTTATAGAAACATTTCTGTGCTTTTTTCCTTGCTGCTATTGGGAGGAATCTTGGTAAAGAGCACTGAAATACCCTCATTAGCTTTCCAAATCTCTGTTGAAAACCCTCCTTTACTACGTTGCCTATGAAGAGCTTGAGAGTGGTTTGACCACTCCCCGTCATACTGACAAACAGGAGTCCATTCATCCTATCGACTGCCCTGTCTGCCCAGATACATCCACTGCCTTTTAGATACTCATATCTGGAAGGTAGGGATGGTCTCTTTGTTCTGCAAAGTGCCTTTTCAACAGCTTCTCCATCATTGACTAGGATTTCTAAGGGCCACTGCAAAACGAACATTGATATTCCTCATTCCTTTTCTATGAAGGTTCACTTGAACAGTTTACATGAGTCCTGATGCTTTTGTGCTAGTCAAACGCCCAACTTAGCAACTGCTTTCTGTAGGAGCTAGACATGGAAGATCATCATGCTCTGCAGCCGAGGTCTCTTCTGAAGATGAAAAGTGGGCTCCAGAGCAGAAGTGTTCAGTTTAGCTCTGTTCTTGGCAATGTTGCTTTTCCCTCATCTGCTAATGACTCCTGCAAATCCTCCAGTCCAAGAGGGTGTCTTTTGTGTATGAAATGCTGCCATTATTTATAAAGCACTCTTTGTTGAATGTGCTTAAATTCAGTCCTGCAGGACAGTTTCAGTCAAATTGTGTTCAATTTATTCCAGCTGAATAACTCTGAAATGTAAATAAAATTAAATTAATGGTGCTGTGTTTGTATCCTGTTACAAATGTAATAAGCTTGAAGTAATGCTGACTGTAAAATCAGATGAAGACTGTAGAGTAAAAATCAACCTCTAGAAAACAGTACAAAATTTGATATCTGACTTGCAAGAGCAATCAGGGGTACATGTAATCCAGAGGGTCTTTTTAACCATATTTGCTCATACTGCTTCTCTGCTTCATTCTAATAAAAGGCAAGAATAACTCAGTCTCCTGTAGTGGCTATGTTTGGTTTAACAAACATGCAGAATACCCTGTATCATCTGTTCCTATGTCACTGTTTTGGGACTTGCAATGATATAGTTATTAGTAATAATCTTACATTTATAGGACACATTTAATCCCAAAGCACGTTATAAATTGGAGTCAAGGCCCAAAGTGCTTACTTAGCACTGTCAAAATATGTGTGAGTTCTTCCAATTATTCAGTAAGAGACTCCAGATTTGGTCCTAGAAATTGTAAATATTGATATATACGTGGCAGAATATCTTATCTATTGAATACCTCCCCAGGAAATATCCTTCACAGAAGGTCTAGGATTCCTGCCAGTTAGATATTTGGATCATTCCTGGTGCAAACATTACCCAAAACCACTGAGGAAAACCCAGATTTCCCCAGGAGGGCTACAAAACGTATGGAAGGCATACTAACCAGGCACAGCCTCAGGATGTGAAGGTCTTATCTAGAGCATCAGAGACAGGAAGATGTGTGGACTGCAGTTAAGCAACTGGGAATAGCTAGCTGAATTGGCCCTGCTGGGACTCAAGCCCCTGGCTCTGGGGAGCCCAGGTATTTTGAACACTGCCATCTCTTCAGCTGCAAGCTGCTCTGCTTTGAGCTGCCAGCCCAGGGAGTAGTTAGGAGCCCATCCAGTCTCTCACATACTCATTCTGCATATTTTACAGGAACATCAAGGGCTTCATGGTATACAGGCAGAGGATTCGACAGACTCAGGGAAAGGATGCAAAAGTATCTGGGGCAGCAGAGGCAGAAGGAAGGGGAAAGTGGGAAGGAGATGACAGATACTTGCTCCTGTCTCATCACTGAGTCATGCAAGCTGCATGGGGAGTTGTTCCCACAGTAAACAAAGCTCCAAACATCGGTGGATCTCAGGTCTTCACCAGTTAGGGCAATAGCCACCTCTACATCTGAAGAAAATTCTCTTTGGTAAGGTAATCAATATCAGGTTACCACAGATGAAGTGAGGTTGCCAGTGGACAAGAAACTCTTCTGAACTGTTAACAATATTCAGATATTAAGGACATCTGGTTTCCAAGACCTTTGTGACCTCGAAGTTCTCAGCCAGCCTCCTCTGAAAGTCCTGTCAGATTGACTGTGAATCCTGGTGTTTGAAGTGATACAGAAAATATTAAATAAGGGTCAGTGTCGATAAATTTTAAAAAATTGGTGGCATAATATTCCCTCACTTCAAAACTTTGCCTAGAAAGCTTTCCAAGTTCGTTCAGACTGGAGTAAAATTAATGAAGCTGCAGTTATACCTTCCTTTCTCTTTCATTTCTGTTTCGTACATGTCTTTCATAACTGCTAAGCACAGTTATGTGGCCTCAACAAGAGAGGGCAAAATCAGCACTGTGGTAATGTGGTGAATCTTGGTGGAAGGTGCTGGGATTATGCCAAGACCACATTCAGTCCGAAGCATACCAGCCCAAAATGCTGAGTTAAGGTATCCTCAATATATCATCCAAGAACCATGGAGGCCTTTCAGTAATCTTTTATTTTTAATTAAACAAACAAAGGTCAGTGGGTTAAATAAATTCTTAAGAGGAAGAAGCTCTAACATTCCTTCTGATCCTCCTTTCTTTTGTGGCTCTCTCCTATGAGCTGCTCACATGCTTTCCTCAGTTATTCACAGCCACATGACAAACGCTACCTAATGGACGGCTTATTCTATTTGTGCTTTTGTACTACCCTCTTTCTTACAAACTTGAAACACTTTGAATTCACAGTGAACTACAGCAGGTCAATGTTCGCTTTTCATAGACTGGATTCATTTAAAAAATGGCTTATGCGAAAATCCTCGGATGAGCTACAGTATATTAAGTTTTGTGTGGACACATCTATACTTTGAACTTTTCTGCCTGGCCTCTTGCTGATGTCCCATATGATATTGCTTCATGCCAGTGCTGATTGATCTGCTTACCTGTAGGCTCTCACTGAATCAAGGGTCAAGCTAATGGGATTCAGCTAATGGTGTGTGTACCCAAAAGTAGCCTGTGAATATATACTCTCAAAATCTCATATACTTTGTCATGCCTCACAACCTCCTTGCCCAGCATACATGAGGGGTCATCCAGAAGCCATAGGTCATCATATGCCCAGAGAAAGCAAGCTGTTCAGACTTGCCTGGAGTGACCTGGAGATATAGGAGTATATACTAAAATGAATGAATGGAGAAGGATCTACTTAGGATAGAGCTCATTGCAACAAGGAAGGAAGGAAACTCTGGCAAAAATCGGGGGAAAACCCCCAAGGCTGTAAACAAGGTCTCTGGCAATGTTCCATGTACCTATTTCTTCTCCAAGTCTTTGGGTCTGATATTTGGTGTAGAAGGTGGTATGCAGGCTGTGGCCTGTGCTGGTGGCAAAGAGGAGACTTGTCCTAACTTAGCCAGGGCTATGAGGATGGAAAATTCCTGTAAATCCAGGATCTTCTCCCTGTGCAAAAAGCCAGGGCAGACTCATCCAAAGATGGTCTCTAAACACAGCATAAAGTTGCTGTACCACTAAAGTAAGAGGGTTCTCAAGATGGTGGTAGTAGACTTTATGTTCAGGTGTATCTTGGGCTTATAGAGAGACAGATGAGGGAAGGCATACAAATGTGTTCTGCAAGCCCTGCAGTTGTTTCAGGGCAACAAGAGTTAGGCAGTTTCTCCAGTCTGTTTGGATTGTAACTCCCATTTTGATGCTATGTTTTCTGAAAGCAGCATCCATACCAGGGAAATTTTGTTCGGTGATGATTATTCCCCTAAAATTTGCATAGTAATCACACACCATCACTTACTCACCATCCCCATTCTCCCAGCCTTTTGCATTTTCATACTATCCAGGCCAATCACTGCAGCACATGACTCCACCCCAATCAAACTAAAGACAGTTCAGCACTTTCAGATAGATAAATGCTTAAGAGAGGCATCCAAGTCTACCAATACTTCAGTCTGGACAATAAACAAGGCACTTTGCTATTTGATGGACACTATCAGCTTTCAGCTCCCATGGCATTTTATGAGGTACACTTCCCAAAACAAGATGTGTGGAAATGGAAGGAGATTAAATACCCCTTGACTGGTGACAGTCACAGTCACACTCAGCATCATCAGAACATAGGTCTAGTAAGGTTATTGCAGGACCGTGCTTGGCATAGTACTTGCAGAGAATCATAGAATCATTTTGGTTGGAAAGGACCTTTAAGATCGTCGAGTCCAACCGTTAACATAACACTGCCAAGTCCACTACTAAACGAAGTTCCTAAGCACCACATCTACCTGTCTTTTAAATACCTCCAGGGATGGTGACTCAACCACTTCCCTGGGCAGCCTGTTCCAATGCTTGATAACCCTTTCGGTGAAGTTCAACTTTCAGGTAGTTGTAGAGAGAATGTGTCCCCTAGTGAAATAAGGGAGAACAGCAAGCAAAGGCAGTGCTGCAGCTTCTCACCAAGAGTGCAAGACAAAGCAGGTCCAGAAAGGTTGCTGGTGAAGTGATGCTACACATGTGAGAGGACTGTTCTGCCACCTGAGGTGACCACATCTCCCTTGTCTGTCCTCTGCTTTTCAAATAGCTCCCTTCTCTGCCCTTCAGGGCCTTATTCATGCCCGGGTGAACTCCTCCAGCGTAAGGACAGCCTGCCTCAACACACAGGCAGGGCTGACTGTACCCTCTCTTGATCCTTACTCTTCTTCCAGCTCTTTACTACATGGATTTCTCCTGCGTAACCTCCCAATGCTTCTCATCCCCAACACCTTTCCAACATTTTAAGGCTTCCTTGCAAAGGGGAAGCATTGTGGGAAGCATTTTATTGTCGCTAAGCCTTCCCCTGCCTGAGGAAGAGACTTGGGAATGGCATTCCAAAATCATAATTTTGGAAATGTTGTCATGGCTGCTACAGAGTTCCCAGCTGACACAGTAATGATTTAATCTGTTCCTCAGCCTGTCTTGGTACCACATCACAGTCTCCAAGAAGGGGGAGAGTATTGATTGCGGAGTGACAGACTGACTTCCTAAGTACGAAAGAAAAGGGAAGAGATCAAATGTTTCACATTGTCTTGATGGTATTGCAAAGGATGAACAAAGGAAAATAATGAGGAGCAGAAGGAGCTCTCTGAGCAGAAATGTAAGGCAGTTTTTTACTTGAGACTGGGAGGTAAGACAGAAGTGAAGAGCAGACATTAAAAGCAACTACAGCAACAAAGAAAAAAACCTGCAGAAGGGGCTTCTGGAGTGGTGACAGAAGCAGAGAGCTAGTGGAGGATGTGCATGTGGCTTGTTCCTGTGCAGTACGTCAATCCCAGCCAGCCATGCTCTGGAGCCCAGAGGGACAAATGCTTATTATGGACAGCAGTACACTTGCTGGAACACAAGCAAGAAGCTCCTTCCTTCCTACTGCAAAAGCTAGGGCCACAAAACCAGCAGATGCCCTGCAACTCCCACACTTGTAGTGAGGCAAGGACATCAGACAGAATTGCCACATCTGTACCCACGTGGGAGCATTGCAGCCTTACTGCGTGCACCCAGCAGCTATTCCACTGCTTTACAGCACAGGTTTCATTAATGGTATTTCACAGATTGTTCCGTGGATGAGTCTGTGCCTTGCTTGATGGAAAATTTTGCCTGGATTTGCCTGATGGGAGGTTTTACTACTTGCATTATTTGATTTTCAGTAAAGGTTATTTTTGACAAAAATGTTAAAGTTTCATAAATTTATATGCTAGCTCATAAACACCATAAAATGCCTTTTTGAGAAATCTAATAAACATAACAAAATGCCCTTTCAATAAAATCGCTGAAATCTTGCTAGGCTGCATAATAAAGTTGCATTTCAGCATAGTTAGCGCCTAGGTTTAAAGAAGGAATGCAAAACCACCCTCACCTTTGGGCCATGATTTGTTGTAGTTTGCTGACCTAAACATGTTCAAAGACCCTGTGCTTCACCTTTCTACCAGCCAGTGAGGCTCAGGGCTAGGTTTAGCTATGGGGCAAAAAAATACAGTAGGCTCACATTTCACAGAAGCAGATATTGCTCAGTAGCCTCCAGCTTTGTCATACCTTCATCAGCCTTCCAAATATATATTT
Source organism: Nyctibius grandis (assembly GCF_013368605.1). Classification (NCBI taxonomy): domain Eukaryota; kingdom Metazoa; phylum Chordata; class Aves; order Nyctibiiformes; family Nyctibiidae; genus Nyctibius; species Nyctibius grandis. The sequence goes on from NC_090658.1 coordinate 34,709,639, forward strand.
CATATGAATTCCATACGTTAACTCTTGGTAGAATGGAGCAGGTCTCATAGAAGTGCCCAGGAAAAAGTTTCATGAGCCGGGGAAGGTGATGGGCAGATTGTTTTCTTAGAACAGAAATAAGTCACAACACCCTTGCTGTCAAAGTGTTGTTGGAGTGAGAAGAGCTACATTTCTCAGTGTGTGTGTATGTGTGTGTGTGATCCCATACTAGGTAGTTATCAGCTGATAGTGGCTGGGAGATGTAGTGACATCCGTGGCCGCAAGCAGAGAAGAAATAAACCCTCTGGCATACGTGTCCAGAATTACGGAGCTCCTATTTTGCAAGAACTGCTACAGCCTTGCAGTGCTGTGGAGGCACTGAGGAGAAAGCTGGATGAGTGGACATGGTGTTCTTGGAGCAGTTAGTTACACTGGCAAAGAATAAAACGTGAAAAAATATCTGAGCAACCCTACTTCCTAAACCAAAACTATGTGGCTGCAGGGCATCAAAGTGGACTCCTTTCTCCCATTCTCAACATCAAGTCCTTCATAAATACAGGCAATCCTTGTCAGAGAGGACCCACGTATTCAATTTGGCTAAAACCAGGGCAAAACTGTTAGATACGCTGACGCTTTGGTCAGCACCACTGGGCTCCATGTGCAAACAAACCCAAATGCAAGGAACGCATGCCAGGAATAAATGCAGTCCAGGAGAAGATCCAAGCTGGGCCAGTGCTCTGCTCCTCTCCCTGCTCTCATCCCTACTCCCCAGCACCAGAACCAAAATTCAGAGCAGCTACCTAGGGCTGCAGTACATGATCCCAAGTGAAGGCAGCTGCCCAGCTGCTGTGCTTGACCCAGAGCAGGTTGCAGTGCCACGCTGTGGGGAAAGCTGCTGAAGGTTAGTGCTATGCTGCAGGGAAAGCTGCTAGGAGCTTCTTCCAGATGGCTTCAGGAAAAAGAGCCTCTCAGTCACACCTTTCCTTAGATACACTGCTTATATGCACACCTTTCCTGAGGCTGTGTATACACGCCTTTCCTTGTTCGTTTGCCTCTCTGCTGGGAAGGAACTGCAAGACACCTGTACTGACCTCAGTTTCTGCCTCTTGTGTGTGAGTCAGGCATCCTGTTTTCCTAATACACTGTCATCCTGTTCTCCCTTTTATCCAAGAAGTAGAGGAAGGTGATGGAGAGATGGGAAAATGGGGAGAGAGGAACATTGCCAGATAAACAAGGCAGTAGGAGCACAGTCCAAAGGGGCACAGGCAGTGCTTGGGTGAGTGCTACTGCATTTCCCCATGTGGTTCATGTACGAACCTCATGTCCTTATTCTTAAGCTGGAGCATCTTCAGCAACTTTCAGAGCTTCTTAGAGAAACAGAAGACGACTATCACTCTGTCACCTCTACAGAGGCAGGAACCTATGGAGGCTGAAGGATGCCCTCTTAACTTCTCTGTGCGATGCAAACACTTGTCTGGGTCCTATCTCCCCCTGCAGATGCTCTGCCTGCCATGACATGGTTAAGAGAGGTTTGGCAGTGATACCCCAGAGCCATGGGATGCCAGTAGTAGCACTGTGCTGTTCATGGCAAGGAAGTGGTATTTCCATTTTCTTCAACTGACCTGATGAACAAATCAATGGTAAGATGAGTGTCACCCCTGAGCTTGCTGAACTGTGCTCTGTCCTAATGAAACCAATGAGTTCTCCCTAACTTGTGTCTTCCCTAACTTTTATCTTATCGGCATTAGCCTCCTCCCACAAATACTTGTGGAATGTTCATGGAAATAATTTGAAGTTATCTCTTGCTCTGACAGATGAACTGCCAAGTGTGAAATGTCTCTCCACTGGTGGTGTTTATTAAGATCCTTGGGGAAATGACATGCATCTTCCAGTGGGCTTTAGGTTGGCAGCTGATAGCTGAACATAAATGGGAACTCCTGCTTGCAGAGCAAAAGATAAACAGCAGGAAACCACAAAGTACATCTTTGTCCCACGAATGAAGTGACATTCTTCAGCATTCTCTTCTGCTTTCTCCAATTTCATGGAATGTATTTAATTACTTCCCATTATAAATGAGACTTAAATTAGACAAATGTGCTCAGAAATCTTCCCTTCATTGCAGAGCTATATTAACTTTATGATGTCACAAATGTCAAAATAAAACATTTATATTCTTCTGTTTATTGGCTAAAATTTGTCTGTGGTTGTAAATCCGTGGAATTCAATTAGATTACATCAGATAGCAATTTGATCCTGTTTGTCTAGGTTCTGAGGTGAAAAGATTTACTAATGGCTCTAATTCCCTTATTTCCATAGTTAGTTATCAAATTCACTTAAATGATATTCTGCCTTCTGTGTCATGAGAGCTATTACCAGAAGCGGAGGCAGAGGAGAGTCAGGTCCTACATGGAAGATTTTCCTCTCTGTGTTAGATATTCATGGCGTATTCTGAGAATGCAGCATGACGAAAATGCACAGTTTTTGCCTGGCCTCCATCTGACCTAGATTTTCTCTTACGCTGGGTCTCTGTGTATGCTTCTTCCAGTTTCATATTCGATAGCTCAGGCCATTTATTCATTGTTTTGAGATTCACGACCCACCTTATGCCTCGCAGTATAGCGCAGCAGTGAGATTTATCTGATTTTCACCTGCAAAGTGTGGGTCTTCTCCGACAGCCTTTCACTTTCGTTCACAGCTTCAGTTGGAAGTGTTTGCTGGGTGGTCAGTGGGTGATGTTGTTGTCCAGAGCTTCAGACTGAGCTGCATAGGCTCCAGGAAAGGGCTTCGCAGCAGTGGCAAGCAGAACAAGGCTGCAAGTGACTATTTTGAAAATATCTTTAATTAATAAGCTCCCGTGAAGCAAAGGAGAGTCAAAGCATTCCACCGAAACCTCTAAACTGGAACCTTTGCTGGCTCCTTTGTAATGAAAGGTACTGCAGAAACGTAAGATGTTATTGCAATGGACTGCATGGATATGGCTCAGCACCATGTGGGGAGGTATTGTTTAGAATGACAGTGCTCGTTTGTTTAACCTTCACTGGTAAAGTCATGCCTGTTCTGGAGCTTTTACGGGGGATCTGGGGAGGTGATGAGTAATGCTGACTCTAGTTGTCTGTAGTTTCTTCTATCCAAATGAAATGGACACAAGATATATGATTATATCAATGCAAGTCTGCGGTACCACAACTGAATATGTGACAACACTCTATGCTACTGTAAATCTGCCAAAGTTTCAATGAATTCAGTGGATTTATTCCAGATTTACTGTCACTAGCACCAGAATCTGTCCTAATTGTTATTCACTGACTAGTAGGGTCAAAAGTCCCCTTTGTCTGTGGGAGTCTGCGTTTATAGGTATAGCTATGCTACTAAGCTAGCTATAGAAGCGTTAACACTGCATCACTGGTATAACTGTGAGAGATGAGGACCATTAAGCCAGAGTGCTCCAAAACACCAGTTCTGGAAGACGTCATTATAATATACTGCATCCCTTGGCCAATTATGTCTCTTTTGACCTAGATCTCACAGGTCCAGAAAACCACTTCTTCTGACTTCAGCTTGGATCTGCATTCCCCTGCAGCCAGGCTTTAATTGAGCAAAGTTCCCTGAGCTCATTTCAATGAATATTGAGTGGATATGTCAGTGAGTTTCTTTCTGAGCCCTTGGAGATCTCATTTGCTCTGGCATCTGTAGTCTCCATCAATTTTACTTTGTCTAGCCTGGAACATATTTGTACCCATCCTTTCACCTGTTTCTACATAAATGGAGGGTAATGGCTGAAGAATGAACAAAATTCTAGGAGAAATATTTCATACTCTGTTTATCCGCTTCCTATTTTTATGCTCCATATTTAATCACGATTCAGCTCTTTCTCCAGAAGGAGCCTGAGTCAAAACTGAGCTACAACCTCAGAAAACTGGGCAGCACTAAATGCTTTGTTTCTTCCTTTACATATAACACTGTCGTACAGATATAGTGCTGACACCAAGGGAAAATAAAGTGAGAAACTGACATGGAGAGATTGGAGCAATATGTGGCAATCAGGTTCTGCAGTGACTTCTGACACTGTTACGGACTCCAGACCAGTCCCAGAAGACCACCATCTCCTTTATTAGTTTCTAGGTATCTGTCATTTTCTGCTATTTGTGTTACTGCTGATTATTATCGTTAAGTTTTTTCCAGGTAAAATGGAGGCAGAAAAGTAGAATAAACGAATAGCAAGGCAGAATTGTCCACAGTGAGACATAAGCAGTCTCTTTCAGCATCTTCAAACCTCTTCCTAGAATAGCCAGCCTTTCCAGGCTTCTCTCCCAGGCTGCACATTTTCTACACTTCCTCATGCCCAAACGCCCAAGGGAAGTGTTTCACATAAGAAAGGAGTTTCTCAAAATAAGTGAGAAAGCCCCAGGAGGTTGTTTAATTCAAATACCCAAAAGTATAAGTGTGCCCTAAAAGAATGAAACAAACTTTGGAAGTTTCTGAACACTCTCAGTCGCTTTCTCACCAGGTGCCCTGGACTGTGAGAAACTCTGTCTTACGTGTATCCTTTTTCCTTCCATCTGAAGAAGAAATCTACAGGAGACATCACCTGCCTGCAAACCTCTCAGATCACTAACTAGGTGGATCTGTACATTTTCATCCTGGAATAGCTTGCTGCTTTGCTGCTTCCCTGCTTCTTTACTTTTTGCTCATAGGGTGATGTCAAAAATGTCATTCTTTATGAAAGCTAGGAGGAAAGGATAATGTCATTTGTGATGTGTAGGGACTGTGGCAGGGAGAGAGGCCATAGATGTAGGTCTAATGTCACTAATAATACATGAGGCAGCATAATGGGAGGTCTTTGGAGAGAAAGGCAGCACTTAAGGGATTCTGGACAGGTGGAATTCAATCCTCCTTTGAGGGTTAATTACACCAATTGGCCCAATACATCCTGATGTTTCACCTTCTTTGATATATTAGATCATTTCAAACATTTAACCTTGAAATGACAGAGCTGCTATAGCTGTTCTTAAATGGTCCTGCCTAATAAATTGAGACTGGGGTGGGTCAGCTTGGAGTCTTAGGCTCTGAGTCTTGCAGGGGCGCTGTTTTTATTGCCACAGGAACTTCTCCAGCTAAGGCACAGACTAGAGAAGATCAGTAATTACTCTAATACTATAAATTTTAAGCTATTCTCATTCTTAATTTAGTACTACCTTAAGCGCTCATCCTTTCATACACTGATGATTTCATCGGGAGTACCAGTTCTGAGCGCTGTACCTGAGATATACAGCACCCTGCATTTTCATGTAGCAATTAGACGTTTGGGGGTAGGGTGGTGGTGGAAGAGAAGTAATTCCAGTACGACCCCTGCCAGCCAGACCCACTTCCTACCCATCACACAGGGACAGCTGCTGGAGGGAATGCAAAGATGGTAGAACAATGTCTTTTGTCTCCTTTTCTTGAGAGTACACTCTAAGAGCCCAAGCACTCAGTCGTCGTCTAAAAGTGCTGTACAAATATTGATAACTAATTTGTATTCTATGCTATTCTGATAAAGCAAACAAGTAATTTTGTTTGTACACTGAAGGCTCTTTCCCTACCTGGTTATATTAAATTAAAGTTTGGACCAAGATCATCTGATGTTCTTTAAATTAGAGGGAAAATATGGATGTCACATTCATGATTGAATTAACACGTGAAATTCGTGATTGTGTTTATGTCAGTGGGATTATATTAAAGTACTGGGTTTATTTTTACCCTACATCAGGTCTCACACACTGCAGGACTCTGACACACCGTTGTCAAGCCAGTCAGAGAGGCTGCTGTGGGGTCTTTTGCTGCGACGGCACTGGGACTCCTGCAGGACAGACAGCACAATCCGTGGCCTCCTGGTGCCTCCCCGACCAAGCCAATGCTGAACGACTGTTCCACTGCAGTGTTGGTGCTTTCCTGGTTGACTCTTTTTCCCTCTCCAGTACTCTTCCCTCCCACCAGTGTTTCTAGTTCACTGTGCACACCACCAGCAGGGCCCAGCCCTAACCCCAAACTCCTTCTCGAGAGCTACCTGGCATTTTTCCTGGAATACTACAGGAGTCTGTTTGGGAATGAAAAATGCCTATTGCATAGAGCTGAAAAGGCAGAGGGCAGTGTTCAGCCTTCCTTGTGCTACACCAAACTTGGCTCTACCAAGCACAACTTTGCTTAAGGTCTTTCATTTTGTTCAGTGAGAACCAAGCTCCAGCAATTGCATTCCATTGAAATCAAAGTCAGGCACTCAAAGGAAGCCCTAACTTTTGGCATCTGAGCAGGAACTCCCTGATTTACATGGGGAAGGCACGGGGCAGCATCCAGCTTAGAGCTCTGCTTGCCGCACAACAAATAAACATCAGTTTATTTAGCTTTCAGTAGCCTTGGATCTAGACGCTTATCACCAGATGCAACTCCCTTTACATAGCACTAGCCTTGGAGAAGGCTCTCAACAAATCACGAGGCTCTTGTCCGCAAGGCTCCTGCTGGCTTCATATCTCTGTGCTGTGCTCAGAGATACTGCATGGGAGGAATAACAACGGCTCCGACAGCATTTGCTGGGGACCCCTCGGCGGCTGAGCAGGCAAGCTGGGAAGCTGGTGCTCCCAGTGGGCTGACCTGTGTTTCTCTGGGTAAATCTATGGGAAGGTAAGGGCCAGGTGTAGTAAAAGTGGAGGGTGGGGGTGTCTGTTTTGTACCTGGGATGGGACACAGGTAAAAAAAAAACACGTGGGTTTTGCTGTTTGGTGAAGCGACACTCACCTTTGGGGTCACAGGTGTCATTCCCTATCCCTTCACATGGCTCCCACATGGGTTAGCAGGTCACTCCCTCAATCCCCACTAGTAGGTGAGAACAGCACTGATTAAATTTCACATGCCCTGTATTCGGCACAGTGGCTGCCTCCTCTGGGGCAGAGTGACTGTCACACGCTGATACTGCCGGTTGAAAGCCCTTTACAGCACTGATCCTTGCATACCCCGGACTTGCTTCCTTCAAGCTAATTTGACTGTGTGTCAGCGCCAGACACAGCTCAGCTTTTACAGTGAGTCTTTGTCAGAGAGCACTCCAGTGCTAGCAATCCTCCCTGCTGCCTCTTCCCTGCTAAATCCATCTAAACCACAATTTTCTTGCAGTGTGCTTTGAGACAAAACCATTGTAACCACATATTTATTGCATTCTGACATCTCCATTGCTCTGCCTTTCAGGAACTCAGCATGTTTTGTTTGAATTATAAGATGATTTTAATACTGTGTTTGTATTGTGTTCTGAAATGCTTCTATTGTTGTTCTGCAGCGCCCCAAGTGTCCTGGCTGCAAAGTGCTGTAAGTACAACTGGATTATTACTTTGCTTAGGTAAACACTGGAAAATACACCTTTGCTTAGGTAAACACTGGTATTGCCAAATGCATTGAGGCAAGCCCTGAATATACGTATAAACACACATGCCAGAGTTCACATAAATAATCAGCAGGTACATGAACACCCAAACATGCACCACAAAATTGTATTCATGCATTTGAACCTGATGTCAAGGAAACATGCTGAAAAGATCACCTCAAATTTCTTTGCCTTTGAGGAACTGAGGTTAATCCTGAATGCAAGTCTGAGCTCATTCATTGCATCTCCTGATTTCTATAAAGGCTTCTCTTGCTTTTGTGCAGCTGCCTCAAACCAAGAAAATATTTCTAATTTCTGGCTTGCATAGCCTGTACCCATAACAAGAGGCATGTGGAAAATCTTGTTAAACCAAGTGAGTTTTCTGTCCTTGTGAGAGAAAGTCTGGGGAGAAATGCTCATTAGCTTCTGGCAGTAATAATTCAGAAGGCAAACCAAATTGTATTTTGAGGCACCTTGGGCACCCTTTCATTTACTTTCTTCCTTGTGAATATCTATCCCTGTGAGGCAGAAAAGCAAATAACAGCCAAGTCGCAGTGGGCCACGCGTGCGGAAAGTATGGAAAGACACAGAAAGTACGTTCTTTCCAGGCTGGACAAACAGGCAGGCTCGGTGGAGAAAATACAAGACTCCTTTACTACACTGGTGGTTGCTGGTGTAATTACAATGAAGCTGGCACAGAAAAAGGAGGGTGCCTGAAGCTTTTGCCTTTCCCCAAGCAGATGTTGGTAGAAGGTTGTTAGCTCAGTTTGAAAGTGGAAGAGGGGTAAGTGAGGGGGGAAGAAAGCCAGATTTTAATTCAGCTTCATTTCTTTGCTCCTGGTCCATGGCTTTTCAGATGATAGATTTTTTTTTCAGGTATACAGCATTTGGCCTATTTTCTCAGAAATCCTTGAGCTGTTTCTCTCTCCAGTGTTTTGATCAGATTTGACTAGGAACGAAAGCACAGAGTCGAGGTAATCAATAGCAAAAGGAGCACAGTTTATCTTAGGTTGCTAGGCCTTGCTCTTTGCTTTTGTTTCATCTTGTCTTGATTATTGTTATATACGGCTATGCCTGCAGAAGTTCAATAGGAATTAAAGGTACCTTCTAAGGAGCCCAGTGTTGTCCTTTACTGAATTTTCTTGGACCCTGGGCAGCAGGAAAGGAGAAAATCCAGTGCTATCCCCTTGTTCCTTATCTCTAGTGTAAAATGCCAGCCTGACTGAACAGAGACCATGACTGTTTCCCAACAGCACAGCCCTGGCTGCTGACATTTACACTGCAATATCACCTAAAATTGATTTGTGGGGGCCCAAATGATGTGATAACGTGACAGAGGCAACACTGCTGCTCTGTCTGTCCCAGCCCTGCCACTGCTGCTGGCATTGGTAGAGTTGCAGAAGTGGCAGCAGTGAAGGATGGTTTTAACAAACTAAAGGTCGGTGAAGCTTTATGAATATATTGGTCTACATGGACTCCTGTTTATGAAAGACAGAGTTTTTGTTTAAATTTGCAGACTGGATTAGTTGGAAGCAACAATGTGCCTTGAGCTTCCTCTAACTAGGAGAGGCTTACAAGCTTGTTCTCCTGCTTAAAAGCTGAATTTATCATTAACTGCCTTGGCAAGGCAAATTTGAATGAAATTTGAAGCTATCAACTCTTAAAACATAAATTTACTTATTGACCACTTCTATAAAAAGGAACCGAGGAAACAGCCAAAATGCATCAGATCAAAAGTCCATTCAACCCAGCAGTCTGTCTGAGAGTGGCAGTGGTGGATGCTTCAGTGGAAATGTAAGAACAAAACATTTATGCCTTGCCTGGTTCACCTTCTCAACCTCCAGCAATCAGCATTTGAAAAGCTTCCCATTTTGCTAATCTAGGATTTATTTCTAAGACTGAACCTTCCAGAAAAAGTTCCAGAATGAGAAAGTTTTTCAGGGATGTGTAAAGGAGTGAGAGCAAGAGAAAACAGGAACATTTGAGCAATGTCTTGTTCATGTCAGGCAGTGTGGGAAGGCTGCCTGCTGTTGCACTATAAACTGACTGTCCTTGGCCCCTTCTTTTCCTCTGCCTTAGTAAATCAGCTCTTCCAAGCCTCTAGATCCAGGAAATTTCCAGTCCCATCTGTACCTGTGGTTGATCTCCTTAGCTGGTGATGATGGGATATTCATTTACCTTCATGACAATTAGAAAAAACGTATGGGTGGAGAAAGATCTAAAGTTTTATTTTTAAGGTGGAGGAGCAGAAAAATTTTGAAGGTGATCTGCCAGTACTGAAATATTCCTGAAGCTCCAAGCAGAAAGTTGCAAACGTCCCTGTCTGTACTGTGTTCTTGGCATGTGCTCCTGAACCTCCTTCCGCTGTGGTCAGTGAGCCAGCTATTTTGTACCAACACCTTGTGATAAATAAGCCAGAAAAGCAGAGCAAAGACTGGGTGATGGGCAATAAATATAAAGATTTCATTCTTGGCCTTTTGTGTCTTGAATGAGGGTCTCTTGCTTACCAAATTATTAAAATTGGACTGAAAGAACTGTGCAGTATCTTAATTGCTATAAGTAGAAAATAAAGTTGTATTATTATCATCTTCTCACAAGAACCAGATCTCCCTCATCTTTTGGGGCTCTTTGCTAAGCACTTTCAGCATCCTCTTCATTCCCTCACATCTGCAATACACTGTGTCCTGTCTTAGTTGGCACAATCTTTCTCCATTTGCAGGACCCAGCTCTGCTCAGGAACACTTGGATGTATAAGTCCAGCACCTCCCTTTGTTTTTGTAAAACCTGGCCCCACAGCTGGATTTCCCTAACTAGCATCTGGCAGACTACTCTCATCTGGGATGCTTCATCCCACAGCAGAGAATTTTCTTGAGTCCCTCATTAAACACAGTGTTAAACTTACCTAGCTGGTTAATCATGGAGCTTGTGTCTTAATGCTCTTTTTGTGGCCTTGTTTTAGTCACACTTGGCCACATGTTGAGATCTCCCAGGCCTGGGCAATGTGCAATATTGCTCACCAGCACTCCACCTGGGGAGATAAAAAGGGATGAGGGCTGGCTCTCGGGGAGAGCTCTTGTCCAGATTTTGGCTGCTGAAATGGCTTCAACTTTGGATGTCGGCACTGGTAGAGGTTAAGTGAATCAGCATCTCAAATTTTTCACCGTAAGAGCCCTAGAGGCAGCAGCCCAAATCCAATCTGATGATAATTTTCTTTCATAATTTATTTCCTTTGCACATTTTTAGCTCTCATTATCCTCACTAGAAGTCTCTCTGGAGCCATATTTTTCTTTGTCTTTTAACAACGCCTATGTCCATGGCATATACGCACCCCTCTCCAAATGTCCTTTTGTAGATCAACACCTGTAGGCTGGAGCTGAGGATTCATCAGCAAATAGGTAGTGGAGATAAAAATGACCCTAAGAAACATCTGAACTAAATCTTTCAAAGCTTTCGGATCACAGTGCTTTAATTAGCTAATCGACAGCTAAACACTCTGGACCCTTTCAACTTCACCCTGCAACTAGCTGCTTTCCTGGGCCAGGAGTCTTACACTAGCAGAAACTTGGGAGATTGTCATCTCTTATCTCTCTTGCAAAATTTGCCATCGGTTTTGAATGTGACATTTGGCAACGTAGCAACAGCATAAAATAAAAAAAAAGAAAGAAAAAGAGAATAAATCCCTCTCAGATTCCAGAAAAGAATAGCGACTGCCATTTCCCTTTTGTATCCACTGCTGAGGTATTTGAAAAGAGCAGGAGATAAGCAGCCTTATGACTACTACAGATTAACAGGCTGTGAGGTACCGAACGCAGATTGCTGCTGCTGGGAGTATAATGGCTATTGAAATTCACAATTATACAGACATTTCCATGGTGGCACTGCAAAGAGCTGGGTGCATAGAAGGCTACAGACCATAAATGCTGAGGCCATGCAAAATAACACAAGGAGCAAAACCCCTGTCACTGGGAAGCAGCAGGGCACTGACCAGTTCCTGCCGTGTAGGAGATCCTCTCTGACTTCAGATTATGGATCTTCCTCAGAGACAAAAGACACACTAAAGCTTGGAAAATTCCTGCCAGAGGCTTTTGACAGGGAAGGGAACGTGAGTCCCTGCCCTGCAACACTGAGTGACAAACTGCCGTGAGGTGTCTGCTGTCCTGCCAGACTCTCTGAGGGAGGCAGATCATAGGCACTGAGGGACTTCTCCTGCCAGGTGAGCCAGGGAAGCTCTGGAGGACAAAGGTACAATGGAGTTTTTGGGTTCTCTTGCAGCCTTTGTTTTTGCTTATGGTTTGTTTTGCAGAGCTCATTGAAAAGGAATGGGGCTTCATGCAAGAGGTGCTATGGCTTGTCACCGTTGCAGAGGCATGTTGCGCGGTTGTCCTTGACACGTGGGCTGCAACGTGCCATGTCATCATTTTCCAAGGTGTGTATCAGAAAGCGCAGGCAGGGTTTGCTCAAGGCTGGTTAAAGCAAGAATGGCTTTTTCTTTCCTTGCTTTGGCACTGGAATATGAGAGGCTCAGAATCAGCTGTGTTGGGGCTGCACCAGGACGATGACACTGTTAATTCCCAGCCACAATCTGTGATGGAAATCGTGAAGTATTCTGCACATGAGTGAATTCAGCTTTCCTGATCTCCTGAGTTGTAAGGTCAGGGGTACTATTCCCGTATTATGGCTGGGGAAATGGATGTACTGAGAAGAAAAGTGCTTTTTCCAGGGTAACCTAGAAGACCAAGGACAGACTTGGGAAAATAACACAGACATCCTTTCTCCAAGTCTCCTGGTCTAACCCCTACACATGCAATTTCTCAATAAAGACATGAGTCAGTTCTTTTTGCATGTCCTCATAGTGTACAACATCTACACCCACAGCCTCTGAACACCTTCCAAGCATTTGCAGTGTTATCCTTCCAGCATCCCTGTGAAGGAAATACCAGAGTGCCTTTTACACCTAATCAATAGCAATGCGAGGGGTTTAAGGAGTGTCTCATTGCCTTTGGTTTGAAGACATACAAGATTATATAGAAAGCTGAACTGGTAATAAGTAATGGTTGCACAAGTCCTGGAAGAAAGTACTGTAATAGCCTGGTTTGGGATATTTAGTTGCAGAAACCTTAATACTTCCCCTGCCAGGGGAGGAGGGGCAAACTCTCAACCAACTCTCAACTCGTGTGTGCACCTCCCTGGAGAGTAGAATTTGCACATCGTTGTTAGATCTCAGTTATATCCACACATTTCTCTCCAGCTGCTGCTGTTACTCAGCAGAAAGGTGGGATGTTGATTTTCATCTCTTATGTGCTTTTGATTAACTGATCCCCAAGGAAAAGAGTGATTAAAAACCACATCTGCAGGCTCCCAAGGATATGTCCTGGACAGATCTGTTCCTCACCCTCCCTCCTGTCCTGCAGCTTTCCATCCTCTAAGTGCAGGGAGGTTTCAGAGCAACGGCAAACAATTCTAACTTGTGTGATGGTTTTGTGTTATACTTATCCCATCAGAAAAATGTGTTGTCTACGTCACGTGGGGTGCTCGGTGCTATAATTGTAGAGGGTGTAGGTCATGACTGAGCAGCATTGGCAGAGGCGCATGGGGGTGGCACTGGAATACCTATGTGACCTGGAGGTCAGAAGTGAGGGCTGCTGGCAGATTTTGGTGTGTGACAGATTTTTGATACCAAATACCTTCGTCAAAGAAGTATCTCCTTACTGCATTGGACGCATCAACACCCAGGGCAAATTAATTGCATCAGAGGAGCCACAGTTTGTTCTAGAATTGCTAAAATTCACTATCAAACAATTAAAGGTTAAAAATAACTCCATGGCTGTGTCTATTCCTCTCTCTTAAGTAAATGTTTTCTTTCTTTGTTTCTGTGTTAGTGGCACTGGCCAAGTCAGCATTCAGATGCAGCAGAACGGAATGAGTTATTGCTTTAGCCCCCAGGGTCACACAGAGCACATGGACATGATGCAGGAAGAACATAACTTATTTTTACTGGAGGGAGAGTGTGGAAATGATCCCCAGGTCTGCAAGAGGAAGGAGCGAGCCCCATAACAGTTAAGGCCACCAGGCTGTCTTATTAAGGTCAGATCTAGCGTGTCATGTTGAATGTAATTATTTCACTGCTTATAATTTCAGTATATTTGATTCTGAATATAAAATGAGGCAATTTTCTTCCTGGGGATAAGAGAAATATGTGCCTTTGCAGAGCATGAGACATGATCACTCTCTGACTGGCCAGCTTTATTTTTTCCTGATGAGGCACTGACTCCCCAGAGAATAAGCTGAAAACAGTATTTTCAACAGAGAGGGCAAAATATAAAGAAGAAAGTTTTTCTTCTGTTCTCAGGGGTGTTGTGCTTGGATGGTGGCCTGTTGCTAAGTGGCCCCATGGGAATGATTCCCAAAAGAATCATAGTTCTGTGTCCAGGGATTTCATTCCCTTTAGACCTCTTTCATCTCTTCATTCAAATCCTAATGCTGAGATTGACCCTGTAAGCTATTAGTTGCCCTCAGCTACCATTCTTCCTGTTTTAAAAGCAAGGCTGATAGGAACATTTAAAAAAAAAGAACTCTTCAGATCTGGCAAATTTTGTCATTAGGTAAGTGCAAAATACTCTTTTTTTTTTCCTCTTTTGTTTGTGAAGTGAATGGGATTGGATTCTTTGTTGTCTTGCACTTTACACTGAGATGTATGCTCATGCCAAACACTTATGCTGCCAAATCCAGAGAGTAGCATTTTGTATGTTCTTTGTTCAGGCATGAATGCCTGTGCAAGGTGCAAAGCAAGACTAGCTCAGTTGCTACAATAGTCCCAATCACAGAATGTTGCTAGCAAATGCTAAAATACAGTAGCACATTTCCTTAGTTCTTCTGCCTCTTGTCTGAAAACAGGATCACTGAGACTGAGCGCAATCCTCACCCTACAAAACTGGCATAAATTTAGAAAGCTGATAGGTATAAAACACCTCTTCCTGTGGCCTTGTTCACTTGCAACCTGCAAATAAAATTTAATTTTTCAAAATATGAGCCCATATAGGAATTACAACATTGCCAGTTTGTGCCCTCAATAATTTTCAGGTGTCCTATGATCACCTATTACTGCAGCACAGAATGGATGGCAAAGGATTCTGTATGCACTCACAATTGAAACACCTGCTACATCTGATCCATTTCATACCTCAAACGGAATGAAAGGGTTTTTGTTATACAGTGGTCCTGCACATTTGTGATTTTTTTTTTCTTAATGGCTTATAGTCCTGCAAAATGTTCTGGGTGATGGCAGTGCTGACAGCAGTGTGCCCTCCCTTAAGGATCACTTTCAAAGTGAGTGCTCTTTGTTGTAGCCATGTAGAGGTGGCGGCTCAGGCTATTAAGAAGAGAGATTCTTGGGGGAGGAGAGGCCGTAGTAGTTGTGGAAGAATCCCTGAAGTGAGTGTATTTATTTCCTACTTCTGCAGGTGAGGTTGTCACCCTCTGGTGTCCTCAGAAGGATGTGTATTATACTGTTTGCCAGTCCAAATCTGGAGGTCCTGATGGCACAGGTTCTTGAATTGTTTGGTGTTGTGGGCTATTATCCTTAGGAAAACAAGTGTGATCTATGATGTGATCACAGCATTTAAGAAGACCGACCTTACTTGTAAAAAGACATGGCTGGTGCTAACAGTTCCCTGTGCGTTTTTCAGACAAACCCTGTCCATCTGTGGTTAATCCGGGCTGTGCTGGCCATGACTATTGAGGAGGTTACACACTGGTGTTTCTAGTTCTCCTTTCAGCTCTTCAAAGCAGAGGCAGACAGAGACCTGTTCTGTGGGACAGAGAAATAAAGGGAGTTATATTCTGCTCCTTGAAAAACAGAAGCTTTATAATTGAGTATGTCCACACAACAGCAAAGCCTGAATTTGACATCTGCTTCTTAGGTTCCCAACCTGAAAGAGCCCCCATCTTTAGCTCCAAGCTCCTGTGTTAACTTCAGGGCCACTTTTTCACTCGATCCAGAGTGGAGAAAGGGTCTAACTTGGCACTGAAAAGTGGAGAGGCTGGAGTGAGGCAGCTTGCAGACCAACCTCCGGGTATAGAGAAACTCCCCCAGCAAAAAGTGCTGTGCTGGGATCCTGTGATTTGTGTGAAAATATGGTGTTGAATTACTGCTAAACACATGAATAAGTAGTGATGGGATTCACCAAGAGCATCAGTATCTACCACAGGAACTTGCTGTGCTTGCCTCAGTCTGTAGCCTCCCTGGAGATCAGCTGGCATTTAATTTTGATCACTGCAGAAAAGGGAGGCTGAGCTTGCAACAGTGACTGACTTAGCTGATGTGTGTGAAAATGTTATTGAAATGGGAAAATGTCTCTCCAAATGGCTTTTGCTTTGCCGTTTAAAAATCCCATGTAAATGATGCACAAAGGATTTGAAGTGGGGGAACTATCAGAGATAATAATAAACTATTAATACAAACTAGTCAAGTTTCACTCAGCGGGATTAAGACTCAGTCATGTCTCATTTAGGGGTGTAGTGTTAAGCCATCCTTCAGATACGACAAGGTTTATGTTTTCCCTGAGTTGTTTCCAAATGAGGAGGGAAATATCAATTAATTTAAATTTTTGCCTGTTGTCAGTCATACTTCCATGGATTTGGGAGTCCAACCTGATGCCATAACGTACAGCAGAAGCGATGGATGTAGGTTTATCATTGACAAGGGAGCAATAAGTACCAAAAAGAGATGCCAAGCACGGGAAGGATGGTCTGAGGAATGGACACTAAGAGGAGGGGGGAACATGCACCCCCTCCCATTCACTGTGAGTAATAAGTGTTGCCATAGAAAGGGAATTTGAAACGGTAGATTGTTTTACCCTCAGGAAAACACAAGTTTCTTCTTTTTTCTAGCACTGGCTGCTAGAAAACCATAGCTATACATGGAAAAGACCAACTCAGCATACCTCTAGGTGCCTCTGTGCAGAGCAGCTATCAAACTGAATGTCTGTGTCTCAAAAATATATTTCCTACCCCTTCTCTTGCGATTCTGTCCCTTGGCTTGGCAGATCCCATTATTACAAGCTCTTTTTTTCATGATACCTCACATTAGACATCCTCTGTAGGATTTCAGTACTTTATTTTTACAGCTCATGTAAGCAGCTGAAGCAGGGAACTCACCTGCAATGTAGTTAAAATGTATGGCAAGCTTGAGTCCTCACTGTGTCGCAGATGGATTCACCAACTTACTTGGCTTAGCACAATACAGACATATTGTTATATTTAGGTACGATTTACACCATTTTTCAGCTCTGCTATGAATGATCTTCAAATATGTGCAGGAAGTTATTTTGTCCTCCTTAGATGTCACTCAACAAAATTCAATATCAGCAGTGCTGTGGCCACTTGCTACAGTATCTGCATTGATGTCATTATCCCAAATATTGTGGCATTTGGAGATTTACTGCATTAACGGGATGGGATCTGACCATCCTTCTCTTGTACAAGAGAAATGTACTATCTAAACTCAAGATACCTCCAGTCATTAACACCACAGCAAAATCAACCGTTTAAGGGATTCCGTTAATCAACTTGTCATTGACATTTGTAGTTTCAAATGAATTCACTAGGATTGTCTTTGCTGAGGATGTCCCTTCAGCTTATCTAAAACATCTATCTGAAATGTCTCCCATGTTAAGACATGTAAGCTCAAACCGCTCTCTCCCCTCAAGTGTACCCTTAATTTTGATTTCTCTAGTCCTTTGCTGTGACGTTTGCGAGCCCTCCCTTGTTGTGTGACTTGGTTGTCACTGTCCCTGCCATGTTCTCCTGAGGGGAGCTGGAAGCCAGAGCTCCCAGGAGCACACGTGCACACAGAAATTTTGTAAAAAGGGAGAATTTTTTTTGCTTACAGTTTACCAGGAATTTTAGCTGGTGTGTTAATTTTTTTCAGACAGTGAATTTTGAATTTGTAACAGAATCTGCCTTTGAAAACCAGTATTAGCAATTAATGAAAGACAGCAGTTAGGGATAGAAAAGCCTATTAACGCATCTAGAAATTTAGACAAAACCAACACACTTTCAGGTACTGAATTTTTGCAACAAACAGCTTGTGAATGAACTGTAGATCATTTGAATTAATTAACAGGTTTCCAGATACAATTTCAAATGATGAATTATTTTCAGGAAAAAATCTCAAATCAGTGAACAGACACTTTGAAAAGAGGAAACAGACTATAGAATAAACTTCATTCAAGAAGTTATTTATATTAAATAATTTGCTCAACTCCACTGAGGTTTAGCAGTTCACCCTTTTGATTCTAGCCCCAAGTGTGCATGCATGCACACACACACGCTCACTCACTCTGGACAATTTAGCTCTTGCAACATCTTGTCATTAGCCATAATCATTAGTGCTATGGTCATTTTGCTGTTCCAGCTCCTCCTCTCCCACCTTTCCAGGCTCTGCTTGGGCGCTACGGTGATTCCTCTCTGTCTTGTAGAATTAATTTTCAACATGGAGCCTTACATGCTTCAGTCTTTAGATGGCACCAAAACTGAATGCACTAATTAGGGAAGCTTTATGATTTCTATTATTTTCCAGTCACAGATAGACCTGTTTTTTAGAGCTTGTGGATGTTCATGAGTTCTGATTTGGCAAGGCTTTCTGTGAGTTCTACATATATGCTGTCTGTAACACTAGATCTTATGTTGATTAAAGGGCACCATTTAATTAGAAATAATTGCACTAGCAGCTTTGAAGTGCTCTGTGTGTTGGTAAAAACTGTACTGAATTGAACTGCAAGAATTTGACAACAAAATATAATCATACTCTTGAAATATAAAATTAAATGGTGAGCTTGTCTGATGTTGTTAGTGCTCCTTTCAATTCCTTCCTATTCAAGTATATGAAGCAGTCAAATATTTTCTTTTCATCTCAGGGCATTATTATCTTTACGGAGTTTGTGTACCGACTTCAGGCTGTCTAGGTTGTTTTGACTGAAACAAAGCAATGCATGCAATTGCATTTCTAAAGAACTAGTGCAAAATGATATGAAATTAAAATAGATGGAGACATTAAGTGCTCCCTAAGGCAATAACACTGGTACTTAATGGTCAGAGATGCACAAAAGACAAAATTAGGAGTTATTTACTACGTAAATCCTTACAGACAGACTTCTGGTAACTGGAGCTGTGGTGGAGGAGGTCTGAAATTTTTGCTTTCTTTCAGTGCTAATGCTGGGGTGGTCATAGTCCATCCTAACTGATCCTTTCCTGGTCCTCAACTCTTCCCATATCCCAGTGCCTCTTGCTAACTGCTTGTTTCTTTAACAGCAGTTGTTAAAGCACGGTCAGAAGACCAGAGTCCTGGAAAGCTGAATCACTTTAAGAATAACTCTCCAGGTTCATTTTTCTTGACTTGAAATTGAATTACATACATTATCCTTTATTTACTTTATTGCACTTTCAAGCAGAGCACTTTTGTGGCTAATGAGCAAGTGACCTAGAAGATGTGAATTTTAACAAGTGTGAACTTCACTGCTAAATACTGAAACCTTAGGCTTGGTTGGTGCTAGAATTACTCAAACAAGGTAAAAATCCAGCGTGTGCAAGCATGTTGTACTGTCTATTCACTCTGTCTAGATCAATTCATTGTTTCAGTTAGCTCAAAAGAATGAATCACATTCACTTTTTAAAATATTCTAAATGCACATTTAGTAACAACCATCATGTAGAACAGAGGCAACCCATTCAGTCTACTGTAGGATTGGCCTGGGCCATCAGCTAAAATTTGATTTCATTAGAGAAGCAGCAAGCTTTTTGTTCTCTCGGGTGTTACTAATTTGACAAATAAACTACATGTGTATTGCAGCTTCTTAGAAAAATCTCAGCTTTCCCTGTGCATTCAAAGGTCTGCTGCAGCCTGTGCCTCTCTCCTTTCCTTCTGTAGGAAGGGTCCAAGGGACCACCATAGCCACAAGAGCCAACAAAATGGCAGCGAGGTTCATGAAGTGGGGGACTTGCCTTGAGAGTTACCGGGAACCTCTGACCTCTGTTAGCTACACTCAAGACTAGGAGGTGGTAACCTGCCTTCCAGAAAGAGGTGTTTCTTGAAGGGCTCAGTCCCTCTCCTGTGCCTGACTGCTCATACAAACATCAGCATTCATTCCAGTGAGATCTCTTCCAGCAGTGGCTCAGCACTCAGGCCACAGTTTTAACATATCGACTTTGGCACTGAAGCTGGCATAACCTGATATGTTGTCCTCTCACCTGGATTGCTCTTTGTTGCTCGTTTCTGCCTCTGTACCCAAGCTAACTGCCCCCTTGGGTGTATTGTGGACCTGGACGACTCAGTAAGGTCCTGAAAAGAGAATGGTGGTGATGGTAGGAAATCTGCTGCAGCTATGTTTTCTAGCAAAGCGAGTGTGTGTGACACTATAAGACTAATAAAAACATTGGTAGCATCACAGGTGATAAAGGAGTCTTGTTTTTCAAGTGCAGTGTGGCCAGTCGCCTGATGAGGGATGCTCTGGGAAGTGCTGGACTCACAACAGTGGCTCTTCAAGGTGAATTGTGTTACAGATCTTTTTCTCTAAGCACTGCTCACCAAATGGCTGTACAGGCTGACTTACACTTCCCTACGAGCATACACATCCTTGTTGTGTTTTGTAGTTGAACAAATGCTTGAAACACCAAATCACCAGCTCCTCTTGTGGGACGTAGAATTTTATTGGGTAGATGCCGAGTCCCAAGCAAATACTGGCCACACCCAGCCCTACTTTCCATGTTTTGCATTGAAAGGATAGCTCAAGACAGATACCAGCCATAAATTCCTTTACTGGGCTGCTGTATTAGCCTGCAAGTTGAGCAGTGAAGCACTGGAACAAGTCTCCAGAGAGGCTATGGCATTGCCCTCCTTGGGGGTTTTAAAACCTTCTGCGCTAGGCCCTCAGCAGCCTGATGTACTTTTGAATCCAACTTTGAGCTTGTGCTTGCATTAGATGGGCTCCTAAAATCCCTTCCAGCATTAATTATTCCAGATCTTAAAACTCCTTCGTGTAGATTGTTTTGACTCATCAGCTCCTTTCATTTCTTCGCTGTCTGGTCTCCCTTAAAAAATGTACCCCCTTAAATGTTATCTTCTCTGTCCCCAAAAAAAGATAGGATCCACAGAAAAACACAGATGACGAAGTGGAAATTTTAGTGGTACCATTACATCAGAGGAGGGCTTTAATTAGTAGGCCTGAAGTAAAGATAATCAATTCTGCTTGTATGTGTTGCAGACACATGAGAGGGGTGCTAAACAGATGGAGACCGTCATTTGTTAAAGTGAAAGGTGTCTTCTTTAACCTTGCAAAGTTCTCTATTCCAACATGGCTTCATTTCTTGAGCAGCTCAGCAGGACAATAACTGTGAGGGGAAGAAGGAATAGAAGGATTCAGATAAGTCAGATAAGTAGAACTTGAGAAAGTCAGAAACTATCACACCTAAAATGTATTTTTTAACTTTTACCTTGCTGTGGGTTCTTTCTGTGGAACGGCACAGATTTACCATGGTCCCTAAGGAAGAACTTAATTCCTTGTGGATTAAGCCAGGATGAAAGGCACTGTGCCTTGCTCTCGTGTGCAAGGTTGGGCACAGGAGTGAGGGAGCAGGGCTGCACATATACTTGTCATTGGAAAGATGATTCCTTTCTAGCAATGCAATATGGTCACAGGGGCTGCACAATATGTCTTTGGATCTGCGTTGCCTCAAAGAAAGCTGCCATCACAGAAGTGAGAGTGCTGTGGAGCACAGCTTCACCTGTCCTCAGCGTCACCAGCCTCCCTGGGAATAGCCTGTCTTCTTTGCAACAGACTTGCAAAGGAGACTTTGGCCGGGACAAGTGCTCCCATGTTCACAGATGCTCATTGCAAGGAGGAGCAGCCTGAAGCATGAGCAGGAATTCCCGTAGCTGGTTTGGGAAAACAGAAATGGGACAAATAGGGAAAAAGTAATTAGGAGAAACATGGTAGTATTCCCACCTTTCACTGTCTTGGATTATCAGATCTTTATGATCCTCTGCTTCTTTCTAAATACTCCTTACTGTTGGATCTCTTGGAGAATGGAAGCCTCAAAGATACAGAGAAAAATGGGAATGCGGTAAAGGAGAATATGAAAGAGAAAGGCAATGACTGTAAGAGAGAAGGGATCCAATTTTCATAAGTGTTTAAGGGACTTAGGATATCAAACCTCTGGTAGGTTGAACTCACTTAAGGCACTTCCAATGATTTACCCAATTTACCAGGAAAAAACAAGATATAAAAAGCTTGGCACTGATAATGCTGGAGGCAAAACAACCCTTATTCACAAGGTCTCTCACTAGATTCTGTATATACTAACCAGGGTGGTGGATCCCCAGGGAATTCCCCCTCGTACACATCCTTTCTTAGCAGTCAGAGAGCAACTAACATGCGAGAATGCCTGGAAGGAGCAGCTAGTCACTGTTTTTGAGTGACAGCACGTAAACTGTACAGTCTCCAGCAGAAAGGCTATCTGCTGGTATTTCAGTTTTCCGATCGGCATTTGGTTTCCCCTGTAGTCTGGCCTTTCCTCTTCTGTTTGTTTTGTTATCGTTTGTGTGGAGATCATCAGATTCAAGTACATTTGACATATGGAGATAACAGTCAGGAAAGGAAACAACATATGGCAGACAATTCCTATCCATCAAGATCTGTCATAAAACCATTTTTAGCAATAGAAAAAGAAGAGTAGAAAAAGACAGCAGGATTGAATTTGAAATAAGCATGCTACTCTAACAAACACGAGGGCTTAGGCCTCGCTTTCCTAAATGAGACCACTGGGTCACCGAAGCCAGCACCTGTTGGGTACCCAGTGCTCCAACAGTGGGTTAAACTCCTCTGCAGTGCATTGGCCAATTACTTCCTGATCATCATGACTGATTAATAACTGGTATCAAAGCTTTGACTGAAGCCAACCGCACTGACTGTCTAGCTTGTTGAATCACTGCCTTGGGGTACGTCTGCGCTAATCCAGCTGTTCAGCCCAGGGTTATAGGGAGGAGGGAGAAGGGGAACATGGTACTGTACAGGTACTAAAGGGCGAGTGTACCTGGAGACCCCAGTGTGTGATGCATGGCCCTGCTGTCCTCATGTATCTTGTTTACCCTATAGCAACATCACATAACTGATTGGACAGATGAGATGGTCCAAGTCCTTCCTAGCAGGGCACTAATATTGCCTGTTGGAAAGGCAGCAGGATTTGTGTGTAGCATGAGTTCAGGCTGAATTCAAATCATCTAAAAGCGTGCTGTGGATATGTAGCACTGGGTCTTAGGAGCACCCTGGGCTTCATGCTGCTCCTGGGACTGACCACCTAAGGCAAGGTGTGAATGTACACCAGAAACATGCCGTTTGATTTATTTAATTAAAAAAAGCTAGTCCTTCAGTTTGGCTGAATTGAACTGAAAGCCCTTTTGGCTGGAGAGGAGTATTTTGAGGTGCTGTATCTAGTCCAGACACGGCTACATTTGGATTATTTTCATAGAATCATATAATCACAGAATGGTTTCAGTTGGAAGCGACCTTAAAGATCATCTAGTTCCAAGGCCCTGCCACAGGCAGGGACACCTTTCCACTAGACCAGGTTGCTCTATTGGGAAGTTTAAAAGGAAAGAGGATGGTTTCCAGGATAGAAAAATACTATGTATGTCACTAATTTATGTAACTTATTTATTAGTAATAAATGGGATGTCTTCTGTAATCTACTACCATTATTCCCTAGGGGAATCTGACCTTTTACCAAATAAAGTGGCCTTTTGTTTTTGGTTGGTTTCCTTTTTATGAGCCTGTGCAAGAGTCCTGCAGGATTAAGAGGCTGCTTTAAGGATGAGGAAACCTTTGTGAGGGAGTGGTTACACTGCCCAGCCTAACAGAGGTCTCATAGGCTCAGACATGGTATCCCTGATGTGCCAAAAGGAAGGAGCAGCCCCAAGCTCCTTCTCATGAAACCAAAAGCTGAAAAATGGAGGAGGAATAGCCACAGTGCAGAGATATACTTTCAGGGAGGACCTTTTCCAAGTCTTTTTTCCTGATGTTCTTTCACATAACTTCCAATGTGGCCAACCCCCTTCCTCCTCTGCCAATTGTCTTCCTATCTGTTATTTCCTCTGCTGTTGAGCTGTAATGGTGGGGTTTGCTGGTACTACATCTCTGGGAGTAAAAAGATAGCAAATCTTATTGGAGGAAGAAACAAACGGTCTCTGAGATGGATAAAGCCTATTTGATGATCCAGGGCATCTCGCTAGGAATGGAATCAGTCAACCTCATCTATGGGTTAAATGTGCTGAGCTGAGCACCGTTACATGAGAGGAGAGTTTGGCCAAATGTATCATCTCCCACTCCTGTCTGGGTGAACAGGAAGGACTAAAGACTTTGTCTGGTCTAATAAGGGGTCAAAGCCCAGCCCTGCCCAGAGCCTTGCCACAGTGTCAGAATAAGGAGGTGTTGTTGCTGAGTATAACAATCCTTTACAGGTGCCAACTCGGAGGGTTTAAAATGCAAAATGGCATTTCAATGTTTAAGAATAGCAAGTAATTTGATGGCTGTAATAGAAAAGCTTCCAATCCTTTAGCAATGTGTTCCAGAGCTGCATAACACTGCTGATAAAATTGCCTTTGGATTCCTTGTCTAATATTCCAGCCTTTCTCTCACTCAGCAAAACACAATAGCTTGCACTAAGCCTCCCTGGGAGGGCGGCTAACAGCACGTTTACTAGACACTTCAAACATTTGATCATATTTCTCCTGAGTGTATTTAATATCTGTTAATGTCAGCAGCCCCAGCCTGATCGAAATACCTGCATTGCTGGGAAAAATGTTTAATATAAAAGATGACACGGGTAAGCAATCACTTACTGATGTCTTTTGGAAATGGATAGGTGACTACCTAGGCTCCCCCACCCCCCTTCTTCTGCCTTCCCCCTCCCCAGCCAAGCTCTGTTACCACCCTGCTGCTCTGTGCTTCTCTGAATGCATTAGAGTGGTTATTCTGAGTATGCAGGAGATGCCAGGAATAGTTTCAGGTTTCCTGCCTCATCAAACCAAATTCAATCTGTAAAAAATTAATACACCCAGAAGGAACAGTTAAAAGCATCTCCAATCAATTAATGTTAAAATGGGGGCTAGGAGGCTGGTTTGTTAAAGGAAACCCAATCCAGCTCAGAGCTCGAGAGGCTACTGAGACAAGAGTACAGTCAATGAGTCAAGCTGTAGTGTTTCAAGGAGGGTAGCGGATAAGGTATAGGTTGAAGCTATGAATGCATCACTCCCAGCTGTTCATTGCTTCAGGCTCGAGGACCCCAAACACACACCCTGTTTTGGGCAGGCCAAGAAAACTCAGCAGACCAAGTCTTCTTCCCACGAGGCAGCGGATGGCACATGCCTAGCTGTTTCCACTGGCCAGTTTCATCTTCTGTCTTTGCTCGCAGTAGCAGCTGGCGTGAGAAATAAAGGATGGAGCCAACAGCTGTGAGGAATCTGCATGCTTACAACAGCCCCATATCTACTGAGCTGCTCACTCCAGCGATTCAGAAGACAAGCTGGTACACCATCCTTATGAGTTTGCCTTTAAAATTGTAAGTCAAAAAGAGATAGAAGAGGGTTTTTTTTTTCCCCTGATATCTGAACCTTGTTGACATTCAACATTATTTTCACAATCACAAGTGTCAGGCCTCAATTTTATTTGTGATGGAAGCTGATACTCTCGTATCATCTCTTGACTCCAGGGCCTGGAGCTTTAAGCTGTGGTTTAAAAGGCATGTGGACGAGTTTCAAGAACTGGCAACAAAGATCCTCATGGTGAAATTAAACAGAAATCTCAGTAATTTACACACAGGAGGGTTCAATCTGCAACTCTTGACCATCTCTAGTCTGGAGTGCCAGTCCTCGTAAAGGTGAATTCTACTTTTTTTTCCCTCAAATTCTTTCTGATTTCTTCCAAAGTGTAGAAAACTTCCAAATCATGTCTGAGGCCACATTTGAAAGAAATCTTTTGAAGCATGTTTTCTTCCTACCTGGAGTCTTAAAAATAAATAAATAAAAAAATTAGGTACACAGCCAGCTGAAGCCTTTTGTCACTATTTTGCCTCTGATTAATGTAGGTCACACTTTTCTTCCTTCCAGATATTAAGTATTTAGATACATATATACTTTAATCCCTTGTCTTTTTCCTGGTCCTTTGTTGCTGTGTTACATCCTCACAGTCAGAGAGCATTGAGATAAGTGGTAGAAAAATGGGGAGAGAGAGTTAAGGCAGTAATCCAGCTTTGAAATAAAAAATTGGCCTGAGGTTACTGCTTGAATATAAAGAGCTTACTGAAGGCAGAAGTGGAAAAAAAAAAAAGAGTGGCAGGAGAAACTGAGGCAATAGGACCTGAGCCAATATTAGTATTTATCTGGATGGTGTACTTGAATGCAGTCCTTGTGAGAAAGGGTAAATGAAACTGCATTTCCCTGGGTGTTGACTGGGCCAGGGCTAAGAGTGAAGGAGATTTGCTGAAGGCTATGATAGGGTTGCTAGGATGTAGGTAAGAAAGTAGTTCAGCTGGTGCTGGAGCTATGCTACTTGGTGGGCTGCTGTGTTCAGGGAGGGCTTCATGCGGTCAAAAGGAGGAATCAGAGAGGCTCATAGCTGCTGAGATGGGAAGGGTTCTTTTTTTTTTTTTCCACTAGGTTGGAAGAGACCTCTAGGATCATCGAGTCCAACTTTTGACCTAACACCACTGTGTCAATTAGACCATGGCACTAAGTGCCATGTCCAGCCTTTTCTTAAATGCCTCCAGGGGTGGTGATTCCACCACCTCCCTGGGTAGCCCATTCCAATTCCTAATAAGCCTTTCTGTGAAGAAATTTTTCCTAATGTCTAGCCTGATCCTTCCCTCACGCAGTTTGAGGCTATGTCCTCTAGTCCTGTCACTAGTTGCCTGGGAGAAGAGGCTGACCCCCACCCTGTTACAACCTCTGTTGTGCTTCCCACCTTCCCCTCTATCCCTCTGTCCAGGTAGAGGAGCACTGCACTTGAGAAATACATTTACTTTGTTCACAAATATCCGCCTCTGAGGTTTAGAGTGTGTTCTGTGCTTGATCTTTTCTGAAAGCTGTGTTTGTTTTGGAGGTGGGAAGGAAATTTTGTAGACACCAGCAACAGCTCTGCTCATAGTGAGGATCAAGTCTGCCTGTTAATTGACTATCACTTTTTCTATTTTCTTCTTTATCTTAGAAGGTAACAGCAACCTTCCCTCCAGTTAAATTAGAGGAAAATGGCTGGAGAGAGCTCAGGTAAAGCCAGTTGAGATATTCTTATGTTCACTAAAAGAAGTTTACACAGAAATACAGTTATTGGTCTCCTCTGTCAATAACTGGGCACACTGACTCCATAATGCCCTAGGTTACACCTCTGGTTCTTTGCTGTTTGAAAGACAAAATCAATTTCCCTATGAAATTTTGAAAATAAAATACAGACTTAAGGAGACTTGTTGGATCCCATATGTTCTATGTCACAACATATATAAACTGGGTTTCGCAGAAAAGAGAGCATTGTTGCTCCATTTATCCAGGTCTGGGCAAAAGGAATGCTGTTTCTGCAGTCAGGTATAGGAGGCTGCATGGCTCAGCTGTGCCCTGCGCTAAGATACAATAATACACAGTGCGGTGCAGCTTTAATTTTAATTCAAAATAAATATTTCCATAACCTACAAAATTCCTCTAATACATTTATGTGGGAGAACACAAAGATTAAAGCAATCCTGCTAATTCCTTTATCTTTCAGATACAGGGCTGAAAACAAAGACATCCAAACCTTGAGCCATTTAGGAGAGGAAGAAGCCAAAATCTGTGCCAGAGGTTTGACTGCTGGGTGTACTCATGGCTTCAGGTAAGCTTCTTTCCCTGGATTGTTTAGCATTTCAGAGGCCCTCTGTGTTCCTCAAGGAGAGCTGTGGATTACAGACATAAAACCTTGCATAGCTTGCAGTCAAGGCAGAGCAGAGGGAGTACAAACAAGCTAATCCAGGGTGCCTTCCCATCCAGCATCCTGCCTCTGACCCTGGCCAGCACCACATGCTTAAGAGGAAGATGTAAGAACCTCACAGCAGGCAGATGCAGGATAATCAATCCTTTCAACCTTGTTCTCAAGCCCCATTAGATCTCGTCCTGATCCCTAAATAGTTAGAGGTTGGATTAAGCCTTGAGATATGGCATTTAATATACTCTAAAAATTGTTGTTATCATTAACTCCTATGACTCTGGAAACTAATGTTATCCATAGACAAAAACATTTCCATTTTGAATCATCCTGTGTCCTTGGTTTACTAGAGCAACGAGTACCTTGGCTTAAATGCCTGTTTGCAAAAAGTGTTTAATATTTCTTTTTATCTGTGGTGATTTCCCGGTGATTTTTTTCACTGCATGTCTCTTTTCCTAACACTATGAAGTAAGGAGTAGGGATAAAGTGAGTATACGCTAAAGATTACACATTCCTTCATCACATTATTGTAGAAAAGGTCTCAGGGGACGAATTCTTTCAGCAGCTTAAGCATTGGTTTGGCAGCTTGTTTCCAGCCCCACTCAAAAATAGATAAGCTTTGCACCTCTCCCAACACAAACCCTAATCCACACTTTAGTCCAAATCACTGACCTTGGCTGACTTTTGTCCCAGCTTTCCCAGTCACGGCCAGATGCACAAGCTCTCATAGGAGAACTATTTTGGCAAAAAATCTATCCCTTGGCAACCCCTTTCCTGCCCTAATCCAACTGGAGCAGTAGTTTTGTCACCCTCCCAACACTAACCCTAACCCTTTCACTTGCCCTTTTTGTCAGCACAGCCTTACCCAAGACCCTCAGGCATCCTGGAGGTGGAAAAGCTGTCAGTGCAGAATGCATTTGCAGCCTCCTCGTTCCTTTGGCATCCCTTTTTCTGCCCTGCTCCATCTGTAGCTCTTTCATTGTTGTCATTTTTAACCCTAACCCTAGCCATTAGCCTTGTCTAATGCTCTTTCCCTAGGATGTTTCTTAATATCTTGCTTTAACAGGATTTTTTTCCCTCCCTGTGCATCTCATAACCCCATTTAACTTGTGCAGTATCTCTGAGGAAGTTTTTAGAGCCTACGAAGAGATGTTCTACGTAGCATTTCAGCTGGGTCTGTAATGCTTATGTAGAATTGCTCAAACATTTTCCAGCATTTCATTTCTAATTAATTTTGGCTCTCTGCTATCATTTGTGCACATATTGAATCTACATTAATATATCTACAGTGATGCCCTGGACTACTTCATTGTGTCACCTGCATTACACCTTTGTACCACCTGCAATGCAGCATCCTCTCCCGTGCCCGATCTCTTTACCGTTCTTCCTCCCTGCTCTGCCTCTGTCCTTTCTTATCCTCCTCCTTATAAGACTGCAGCCTCTTTCTCTTTCCTGTTGCATCCTCTGTCCTTCTCTGCTCTCCTGGTTGGTGCTCCTCACTGAGACAGAGGCCAAGGGGCACCTGAAGGACCCATGTGTGAATTTGTGTGTGGTGGGCAAGAGAAGGCAGAGGAGGACCTCCCTGTGTGAACTGGCAGAGCCCCATGTTGTGAGCCAGGGGGAAGGAGGTGAGCAGGGGAGGTGTTGTCCTGCTGTGGGACACAGCCTCTCCCATGGTGGGACAGGGGAAATTGCTGCTCAGAGCCACGATGGCATTCTGTGCCAGACGCGCTGGGCACGTGCCTGTTATGGGGATGCGCTGTGCAGCAATGAGGGACCTCAGCACTTTGGGGGCACAGATCATGGGATGAGTGTAAAGAAAAAAAATTTTTCTCGGTAAAGAAAAAATTGCCCACCTTCATTTAGATTCCTGTGCAAGCATTTTTTTCTCCTTTCCAATGTTACATGTCTTTGGTGTTTCAACACTGGAATTTAATTACATGAGCCAGTCATCTGGTTGCCTAAGGTCTTCCTGAATGTCATCGTAATTGTTCCTACTACTGACCCACTTAAAAATTTGTGGCTGCTGCCATTTTTGCTATTTCAGTTCCATCCATTTCTAGATCATTCATATATGCAAGCAAATTAAACAGTGCAGGATCCAGAGTGGAGCCTTGAGGCATATGAGATTTGCCAGGGCGAAAATAGGCCATTTGGTTCTTCACTTCTTTGCTTCTTTTTTCTTTGTTAAAGTTTCATCCAAATAATATTTTGCCCCCCATCCTCTATGCTGTCTTAATTCCTATAGTTTCTCCTTTTTGTGATGTTTGCTCAAAAGCATTTTGGCAATCAGGTAAGTCATGGCTCTCCTTTGACATGGCCAGAGAATTATGAGAGATTAGTGAAACAGTTGTGCTTTCTGTGGGTATAATTTTAAACACCATGTTACTATTTTCTTCCTATTCTTAATGCTATGTTGAAGGAAGAATGGCTAAAATATTCCAACCAGAAGTAGCTCTGCAGACTCCAAAAACCTGTTTCTATTACTGTGCTGATCACAGCACCGCTCAGCGCTACCAGGATTTTAAATGAGGAGATCAGTAGTAATTGGAAGAACATGAGAAAGGGCAGATTTCAAGATCTTAAGGCTTGATTTTCCAAACAGATCAGTACTCATACCTGGGACTAGAGTTTCACAGACCTAATACAGTGGGAACTGAACTGTTTTGGAAACCCGACCCAGGGCTGTGACTTGGTACCTCTTAACAAGCTGGTGAGTCGTCGTGGCACAGTGCAGCTCTGCACAGATAACAGCTCAGCTTCCAGAGATCCAGTAGACCTTCTAGTGCCCAGCAAAGTAACCCTGCTGTAGAGAAAAGCAGCTTCACAGCTATTCTCCTTCCAGTTTGGGAGATAATTAGAATAGAATTAACTTGATAGTCTGTGCACAGTTGCAAGAAGCAGACGAGTTTATGCTTTGTGCCCATCACTGCCATTTGGAAGCTCATAGAAAGTGCTTTGGGGAGCCTATAGGCTCACCCCTGATCTCAAACAATGAGGAGCCTTCTTCCTGAAACCACTTCTGTGTGGAGTGAACTCAAAAACGTATGGAGGCTGCTTCCCTTGTCAGCCAAAGGAGATACTGAGGAGGCGCTGGATGCCGTTGCCTCAGGCACTCATGAAAATCCCCCTCTCACCCTCACAGCTTCTTCAGGACTGTGAGACCTCTAAGACTGGGCTGTTCATCCTGCTTCTCCCAGTGAAGTGTGGCTTGTCCAGTGGGACATATGCTTCATTGCAGCTGGTTCTTCATGCTGTCATGACTAGTCAAGTAGCCCTTGGTTGGCTGCACACACGGATCCCCGGTATTCTGCTACTGCCTAACTCCATTGAGAAGAAAGGGATGCTGCATTTGATGACCTAGCCTACTCAATGGACACAGTTCCTGGAAGAAAAAAACAAACAAACCCCAAAACCCAAACCACTTGGGAAATGCTACTCCATATAATTCCGACTGTCTTGTCCTCCTGCTAAGAGGAGCCATGTGGTTGTTACAGACGCACGCAGGGAAACGATGTTATTAGAGGCATCAGGTATTTGTTCAGGAGCCTGTGGGATGCAGCCATTCCTTGGGCACTGCAGATGTATTTACAGTATTAAAAGGTCAAACAATCTTTCTATTTCCCTGTTTGCTTCAGAGAGTTTTGTTGAACATTCTCATTATTCGTCATGGTATTTCTTTGATTTAAGAGGATTTCCATACACAACCATAGTTATTAGAATGCAGTGTGTGTGCAGTGAGTGTGTTATTACTATAACAAGCTTCTCCTTGTAGTAGATATTTATTCTGAGTGCAAAGCTTTTAGTTCAGCTGTGTGTGTGGCAGTGAAGACAAGATGGGGCAGGTAATTTGGAAAAAAGATGGAGAGGAATAGTAAAGACACAAAATTTATAGTTTAGCGCAGTGACTTCTGTCCCTGTCTTTGTCATGGGCTCTGTGCCAACTATTACCTTACTTTCCTGACCTTTTTTGGATGGAGGGAAGCCTGTACAACAGCTTGGAGACCCTGAGGATGGGAGCACATTTTTCTCCTTGTGCAATTTCCCCCTAATAGCAGGCAGGGCTTTTGGCCCTATTAACCTTTAGGTGAATTGCAGAAAGCCTCCCTAGACAGTTGTTGGGAGTCCTTCCTGATCCTTGTCCTGGACATGCTTGCTGTTCCTTGTCCACGACAACCCCTTCAGTGTCAGAGAGGGGAAAGGGGCAGCAGAAAAGGGGTCGCTGGAGTGGGGGACAGCTAAACACAGCACGTAAACCCTCCACCTTAGTGAGAGAAGGTAGAGGCAATAAGGACTTTCTGTAGGTTTGGGAACAGTCAGAACACTGGCATTATCAGGCAGAGATAATTAAAGATATTATAATGAGGCCAGGGAGTAAAAGGCATTATGTCATGATTTCCACTCTGTATTTTAAAAGCCGCAGCATACGGGCTTAGATGAGGTTGATTACTTCCAAGAAGAAGTAATCGAAGAGTCTGCTAAACATCATCTATTAGGATAACATATACCTAAGAGTCTTAAGAGAGTTGGTTGAGGAAACATCTGGTTTTAATGAACCTGGGAGTGCTGGCAATATTACAGATGACTGCAAAGGTCTTCAGTTTTGCCAGTACTTCAGAGAGGTGTGAGAAGCGGGTAAGATAATTATAAGCTGACCAACCTGAAGTCAATATCTGGCAAAATAATGCACAGGGAAATACGAGATTCAGTTGCTAGCTAGAAATATAATTAATATCAGGCAACATAGCTTTCAAGGAGGTAGAGCCTGCTAAACAGAACCACTTTCATTTTGTATGTGATTGCAGATTTAGTTGTTGACAGTGACTGCAGAGAGATAATATGCTTTTGCAATGTGTTCAGTATGGCCCAGCACAATATTTTGACTTGAGTCAAAAGATGCAGGGAATGCTGACTGATGGGAGTGAGGTTTTTATAAAATAGTCTGTGTCCGGTGTTATTTCAATTTCTCTATCGGTGATATGGAAATAAATATAAAATTGCTGCTGATAAAATCTGGGGATGACACACAAACTGACAGAGTAGCCAATAATGATGGGGACAGAGTGGTTACACAGAGAGATAGGATGGTGCAGTCTGCAGTGCCCGTTTCAATAAAATGCTTTTTAATGTTGCCAAAATGCCAAGTCATTCACCTGGATTGCAGGAACAAGGGAGCCTTCTGATCCAGTCGACTCTTATTCATGGCAGCCCTAACACAGAGTTTTTTTCTTTTTTTCTTTTTTTTTTCCCTTCTTGAAATATCTGTTACATGAGGGTAATACGTTTGGATCTTATCACTGACTGTTTTGCCAATGGTTTTTGCCAGCACAGGCTGTTTTTAGCTGGTTGCGTATGTTAGTGTTAGTCTCTTACAGGTGAGAGTGACAGTGTTGTACTAGCAATGAGTGAATCAGACTCGGTGGGGGTGTAGGTGACTGTTGAGACCTACTCTATGCTCAGCACATGCCACTCTGCTACTGATGATCCTCTTCTCCTTGTGTGCTTTTTCTGCCCAGGGACAAGCTGATTAAAGCAGTTTATATCTTCCAAGAGCTTGGTGCTGTGCTTGTGAATAAAGATTCATGCTTTGGCTGATAAATTACACATAGTCAAATGTGCATTTAAAGTTACTTTAAGTATTTTCTTGGACAACTGCCCTTCCCAGTTCATTATTTGGGCATTCTTGTACCATCTGTCCAAGCCACGAGCCCAGCTTACTGCAGCTAGGTCTTCATTAATAGAGTCTCAGGAGTCAGTCTTAATGCTGTGAGGTTTGAAGGGTGACGAGCATCTCATACTGTCTGGTAAGAGTAGGGAGAGAAAGTTGTAGTAGCAGAATTTATCCAGCTGGTGCTTGCTCTACAGTATCAAAGACTCATATTTCTATAGAACGATGTAAAGACTGCAGAAGGGGAGTCTATTTCCAGTTAAATATTAGGAATATCTTGGTTTCATCCAGGATCTCAAGTGAAAGTCGAAAAACTTAAGGGAGAAGTTGCACATATGAAGATGGATCCATTGATAGATGCTCTATTTTAGTAGCTTTTTTGCCCCTCAAAATCAAACATCACTTACCCTAATGTAAACCCACAAAGTTTTGTGGAATCTTTTATGGTCACAGACTTTGAGTACGTTGTTTCCACATCTCTTCTCACAGATGACTACAGCAGGCAAATGTCAGCCAGAGTGCTGGGCTTAAGTCCTGACTTGCAGGACCAGGCAGCTTTCCTCCATCACTTCAGGGTGATTCTCTACACGCCATGGGCTCCCACTGATCACATTGACAAAGCTCCTGCCACTAAGCTTGTGAGAGTTGATGAGATCACAACCTAGGAAAACAGCTTTATTAAAACAGGGACTTTGGAATTGAACCAATTTCTCAAATTTGTTTCTCTTGTCATTAACCCTGACAGATCAATGGGTTTAAATTCTTTTTCTAATGTATAAATGCTGAGCAGGCTTTGATAAAGACCAAACATATCTGTGAACTATTATCTCTTTCTTTGCAGGAGACTGCTTCATGATACATACCGAGTTACAAATATCAGAGTGGTTGTTAGAAAATTTTTTTCCCCTTGATGGTCTCATATTGAAAGGAATGAGAGACTCTTAATTGTACTGATTATGCATCTTTCAGAACTTATTTGGTGGATTATGTCCTGCCTCCTACTTCTGAGTAATCAATGATATGGGTATACCTACATTTGGATTTTTTTTAACTGTCTGAACCAGCAACCTGAGAAAGACTAAGAGGATCCTCCCTTTGCAGGGTAGGCGTTGCTAAGAGTGAAGGAGGGACTTTGTATTCCCTCCCATGTTTCTACAGAGAGAGCAGTCGGTCAGGACTGTATGGCAGAGATCGTGCCTAAGCCTGGCTGTCCTCTTGCTGCAGTAGAAGTGAAAGCAGTGGTGTAAAATTAATTTATGTGGTGCTAGTGACCAAGAAGTTAAGGTCCCTCTCTCTAAAAGTCCTCAGCCTATGGCTGTTGTGTCAGATGTATTTACAGAAGAACTGATGAGTACAACAAGAACCAGGAGGGAAACATGAGCCTACTTCACATGGTGATGGGGCGAAAAAATAGTTCCCTCTGGAGACCTGGACCTGAACTGCCATCCCAAGGTTAGGGGGGCTCTGCTCTGCTGCTGCCTTCACCCTGTGAGAAAGAAACAGGTACAAGTCTCCTTTAGCAAGAAGGACTTCGCAGGGCAGAAGTCTTTCCAGGCTCTCATTTCTCCTTCCAGTTGTTTGTAGCAGATATCAACAAATCGCATCTGACAGTCAGCAAAGAGCCTGGGGGACTTCTCACACTCTGCCCCTTCCATCTGAAGCAGAACGTCTTGTGGATGACTCCTTCTGTCTTCTCCTGGCCTTGGGGTACAACTGCCTGAGCTGCTGCTTGGGGCTCCTCTGAGGGGTCTCCTGGGCTGGGTCTGTCCAGAATTGCAACCCCCAGTAAACAGCAGTAGAGCAGGAGTCACTGGGTCATTTCATCTTGCTGGGGGTCTTGTGCAGGCTGGGTTGGTGCCAGCATCTGTGCTTCAGGCAAGGGTATGGAGTAGGCAAGGTATTCAGGAAAGTGCATGGCAGGGGGACGTGAGGTTCAGGTCACAGGTACATGAAGAGTAGATTTCAAATTCGCTGTGGCCCCTTCTCTGAATCTGGTTTGGGGCTCACTTTGCTTGTGACCTTCCTGCACTGCTCCAGCACCTGAAACCCAGGCTGGGCACATGGTGACTCTGCACCCTGGGGGACTGTGTGTGCAGACTTGAGGGGGATGAGAAGCAAAGGACAGCTTTGGCTTACCCTCACAGTGTTGGCTTTTAGGTTGCCCCTCCATGTCAGTGAAATCTCAACATCTGTAAATATTTCTGTCCTGCAGAGAAGGTATTGCCCGTGTTGCATTATCTGTGAAAAATCCTTGCCCCAAAACCTTATTTGTGGCTCCATTAACCTAAAGAACTCATCTGAATGCTCCATTTGCCTTTTAAATAAAGAACAAGTGATTGTTGAGCACTTGCATCCCTGTCATTTTGTGTTGCTTTCCTCATTATGAGAGGAACATAAGGGTCCCCGATCATTATTTCTGACTCTGTCATTAGCAAAGGTCTGGAAAGCGTGTTTTCACTCCATTAGTCTTCAGAAATAAAAAAAAATGATTGCGTAAGTTGAGAATAATTATTTCAACCAGCTTTCCTCAATGTTTTGCTGTGAAACAGGCTGAAGCCTAAACATGGGCTGACAAATTAATTTCTATTATTTGTATTTTCTAGAAAAAACACTATGTTCAGGACTCATTTAGCAATACAAATGGCTTTATTTGTGGTTTTATGTGCTTCTTTGGTCACTCATGACAAACATCAGGAAGCTGATAGTTTCCCTCATGATGTCTGCCAAGACTCCTGTGATTTACTGCTGGAGCAGCGTACAAAACAGAGATTCCTAGGTCTGTCATAGTCCTTTTGTTTCTCAGAGGTGTGTGGATACCTGTGTGTCTCTTATGATACCTGTTCTGTAATGATGTTGAAGTTCACAGCTACATGAACGCATGATGGCATGTAAGTCAGGGGGTGGTCCAGATGATCTGAACAGGGCCCTTTCCATGTTTAAAGCAATTTGTTCTTTGCTGTAAAGAAAGGAAGGAATGAGCCTACCTTTCTTCATGTGAGAAAACCAAAATGCAGCCATTTTCTTCTGGATACAGCATTATTACTTGTTAGACCTCTGATGAGATCTGGGTTTACTTAGTGAGGCATGCTATCCACAAAATAGGGTTCATGCAGCAATGGCCTCTTTCGTGGTGTCTTCAAATGAGACAGCATGATTGTGTAGGAACGGGAAGTGAGTCAGGGCCAGTGAGATGGAGTCTGTCTGTCCCACCACTGTTCATTGACAGCAGAGACAAGCTGCTTCACAGCACCTTGAGTCAGCTCTCCCAACAGCAAAAGGAAGGCAACAGGCAGTAGGGTTGTATGATAATTAATTCAGAGATATTAGCAGTCTTGGATAGAAAGTACTATAGAAGAAGTATTATTTCTTATTTTGACTGAAGGTGCTCTTTGATTGCTGGAGCTAGTAAAGATAATTACAATGCAGCTGAGACCTTGGAGTGAAACTGGTTTGAAGGAGACTATTTAGTCCCCTTTTCCAACTGAAATAGTGTTTTAAACCCTTACTTTAAAATGAGTAATGAGCCAGTTGGCATGAAGGAGAGTGTCTCCTACAGATCCATGCAGCTCCTTTTACAGCAAGAAGAGTTGTTCAACTGGAGGTTTCAGAGGAGGTAGGGAAGGTCACATTCTCCTTGTCAGTGAAAAGTTGTGAGTTGTTGGTTTTGTGGTTTTTTTTTAACAGGTGTATGATTGCTGAATGAGATGCGGATTACAGCTTGACAACACAGGTATTCTGTGCACAGAGGGCATGCAATAAGGGACAGAGGTGATGAGCACAGAAAAGAAAACCCAAGTGATACTGTGAATCATGACATTGTGCTGGAATTTTATGTTAATTGCACACCTTGTTTTTCTTGCCTCTGTGTGTGCTAGTTCCTATGAGAGGAAAGAGTTCAAAAGCTTTACTCCAGCAAACCCACCAAAAGCCTGCAGTCATTCACACTTAACTATTAACCCAACCCATAAGTGAAAGACAAAAAAAGATGTCCTCTAACAGCGTTGTAAAATAATGAACATGGTCCCTATCTCCTCTGGACAATCTTCATGGAAGCCCGGCAAGGGCATCTAAGATAGAAGAGGCCTCTGACCAGCAGGGTCAAAGGGACAGCATCAATCCTGAGACAAAAGGATTCATCTTAGCCTTGAGATTGACCTGAACTTTAAAGGATCTGAGCCCAGGCGTGCAAAGAATAAGAATTGGTACATGTCACAGTAGCTTGTAAAAGCAGGCACCGGAGAAGCTGACATGACTGTCACTTTTGCTGGAGGATTCACGGTAGAGGCAAAGGCCTCATCAAAATAGCCCACAGAAGCTATGAGGTATGCCTAGGGAGCTGTGAGATATGGCCCTAACCTACAAACCTACATGAGATAGGGCCTCATCCTGCTCTAGAACTGTATCAGTGACAGATGAGCTGAGGAGGTGTTTTGAAGCATTTGAATGATAAGCACCCAGAGCTCCTGATAGACATCAAGGCTAGAATTATCGCAAAATAAATCAGAGTGGAAGTAAAGGTGCAAGATAAGATAAGAAACAAGTCATGTTAAGGACTTCTACAAGGTCAGACTGCACTATTTAGTGGTCTCTTCTGGCCTGGATTCCATGTGTCTGTGCAGGATAGAGCAGGCTTTTCCACACTTTGTTTGCTCTGCTCCAACAAAATGTTTCAAGCTAAATTTGGAGATGATATTTTGCTATAGCAGTCCACCCACAAGGCCCAGCACCACAAGGAGCTCCTTTGTACTGTGACATGGCCCCGCAGGTTCTCATCTTCAGGTTGCAGGACGCTTCAGTGTGAGCTTCCTTTGCTTGGAGATTCACATCCTGGGTTGCTCAAACAGCCTTGCTGAAATGTGGCCACATTGTAATTAAGAAATACACTAATGGAGTCTTCATTGCATTATTAGGACATTTTGAAATTTACTCTGGGAAACCTTTCAACTCCATTAAATCCACCTTTGTCACAAGATAAAGTGCTGTTCATAATAGGCTCATTAACATTCAGACTGCACTTCAGCCCCATCCATTAACAGCTGGCAGGCAGGAGTTTCCAAAAAGACCCCAAGAAGCATTTTCCTTGACCAGGGGCTGGCTTCCTCAACGTGTCTGTTAGTCCTGCTTTGAATGTCTCATGACAGGGAGCCTTTCTGCTAACTTCCCCATGCCATTTAAATGTACTGCCAAGACCAGCTGTAATCAGTTAGGGATCTGGAAAAATCTGCCAGTTCCCAGACTGCTGCTAGAGTGTTTGTTTGACTCAAAAGCTGCCATGAGCAG
Source organism: Nyctibius grandis (assembly GCF_013368605.1). Classification (NCBI taxonomy): domain Eukaryota; kingdom Metazoa; phylum Chordata; class Aves; order Nyctibiiformes; family Nyctibiidae; genus Nyctibius; species Nyctibius grandis. The sequence goes on from NC_090658.1 coordinate 34,747,950, forward strand.
AAGATGCCAGACCCATGCAACAGCCATGGGCATTTTCCTCCTCTCTCTCCCGCTTGGCTGACTTTCATTTAGAGCCCAAGTATCAGCTGCTCTGATTTAGTAAGTGATGATTAACAGTGAATGATAACAATGGCAGTTCAGTGGTGGCTTAATCTCTCTCACTGAGATAAAGAATAGATAATTCCTCCAGCCACAACAATTACACAGTAAAGTTTGTATTTGCTCTGTGCCGATGAGCTACAAAGCCTGGTTTCACCCAGCGGCTCTTTAGAGGCCCCAGGGCCGGGGTGTTGCCAGCTCAGGATTTTAACGGATCTGTGATGTCTTGCAGGTCTGTCTCCTGGAGCTGGGTGATTACAAGGAATTAATGTCTTTGTTCTTTCCTTCTTTCTAAAAAACCCAAATCTCCAGCCAACTACTTATAGGGAAATACGGACTAAGGCAAATTGAAATTGTCCCTAAGTAATCTATTTGGGCTTACAACTTTTGGACAAAACTCACGACTTTGGTGCACCATTTATTGATTCGAGTACTGAGGATTGTCAGTTCTGGGTCTGGCACATCCACAGGAGGGGAGAGAGCTATAAAGTTGTCAATGGGTATGAGGTTCAGCAGAGAGGCTGGACTGGGCTGTAAGGGTGACTTTCTGAGCACTGAGAGCAGCTTTTCTGAATGTGATGAAAGCCTGTCAGTGACTGGGAAAAATGAAAAGCTTGACCTGAAGATCTGAGACTTCAAGATATTGCATTTTAGCAGCCCAAATGCCAGGACATGGACACTTACCAGTCTGTCTAAGCACAGATTCAGTGAGTAGCTGAGCATCAGTGAAAGGCGCATTAGTCTTCACTGGAAAGGATCCAGGGACCAAAGCAGACTGGGAGCAAAGCTCCCGCTTTGCAGGAGAGATGGAGCAATGGAGCAATGGAGCAAAGCTCCTGCTGAAATTGTAGATGAAATATGGGCAGCCTGCTTTGTTTCAGGACAGTGCTTGCCATGAGAGGAACCCTCATTCCCTCAGGGCTGTCCATCATCCCATAGTGCAGACAGCAGTCACCTGTGGGGAAGGTGCTGCATCACTGGAATCAGTGGGTGTCCCACAGCTGTGTGTTTCAGGAGTTACCCTTTGCTGCTTGAATTGTTACAAAAGAAAAACTGTTCCTTTTTTTACCTCAGCTCAAGTCTTGTCTTTTTGCTCCTGAGCTGCCAGGCAGGAGGTCAGCTCTTTCACAGATGTTTCTCACATCTCTCTTGACCAACCCTAAACAGAAGGTCTAGAACAAGAACTGTACAATGCCAGCGGTGCATTCAGCGAGCAAGCCCTAGTTTTGAGGACAGGCAGGACAGCAAAACAGAGTATACGTCCCACTGTTAGAGCGTGATGTGATTTAGTGAACAAACAGCAAGACATTATAGTTAGGTTTTACAGCTGCTAAATGTGTTAGTTCTTAAACAAACATCTAATGGGATTTTAAGCCTCGATTCTTTTGAAACATCAGGCTTCAGAGGAGAGCACCTAGCATCGTGTCTTCAGGCTGCAGGACATTATTCAAAAAAAAAGTCAAAGCAGAGTTCACCCCTGATGTATTAAGCCTCATTCAGTTTGGATTTTTCCATTTTCTCCTGCACAGAATTCCTGCTCCTTTCCGCTCTGCCTCTGGAATCCCAGCTCTTCACATTTCCTTGGCTCATGCTTTATGAAATGAAGCCAAGCAGCAGATTTCAGTGAAACCAAGAGAATTTGTAATTAGATCCACCTTGTTCAGAGAAAATATAATATCTGTGTCTGGAAGTATGCTTTGTGGTAGCAGCATGGCACAGTTCCTGTAATCATGTCTTATCAGTTTGTTGAGCCCATATCTTTATAGGAACTGTAACCCTACAGATCTCCTACGGAGGAAACAAAAGATGCTCATTATATTCACAGTTGGGCTGTCCCAAACCTCTCTTTGAAAATCAAAGAAGTTCAATTATTCTTTTTGTTCTTCGTTTTTACCCATTTCTGCATTGCTGGTAGTATCTGGAGTATAAGATGGTCACCCAAATATGGGTCAAGGTTGGGATTTACTCAGGGTCTCTTTCTTACAAAATATTGAACCAGTTCAGCAGACTTTGCATCCTGCTATTTCCCTTTGAAGGATTTATTATTTCTTCCAGCTGCGTCTGTCCTCTTCTTTTGTGTGTGTCATACCCTGAGTGGCTTTAACTAAGACAGCTGAAAACCACCCGAGAAAATAGGGTGATATCCTGCCAGGCTAATGATTCACGTAGTTCACTGGAGGGTTCCATGAGCAACAAGAATTGGCTCGAGAGAAAAGACAGGCCCACAGGGCCAGGAGAAGGGGAGAGGTAAAAAAAGACAAAGGGGAGAGGAAGAAGGTCCCTTTTTCAGCAGAGACAGCTGTGTGACCATGTACCAAGGCTTGGTTTCCCCATGGTGGAGCAAGTTCAGTATCACAGAATCAACCAGGTTGGAAGAGACCTCTGGGATCATCTAGTCCAACCATTGCCCTGACACCACCATGTCAACTAGACCATGGCACTAAATGCCATGTCCAGTCTTTTCTTAAACACATCCAGAGATGGTGACTCCACCACCTCCCTGGGCAGCCCCTTCCAATGTCTAATGACCCTTTCTGTAAAGAAATTCTTCCTAATGTCCAACCTGAACCTCCCCTGGCGAAGCTTGAGGCTGTGTCCTCTTGTCCTATCGCTAGTTGCCTGGGAGAAGAGGCTGACTCTCACTCCACTACAACCTCCCTTTAGGTAGTTGTAGACTGCAATAAGGTCACCTCTGAGCCTCCTCTTCTCCAGGCTAAACAACCCCAGCTCCCTCAGCCATTCCTCATAGGTCAGACCCTCCGGACCCTTCACCAGCTTGGTCGCCCTCCTCTGGACTCGCTCCAACACCTCAACATCTTTCTTGAAGTGCGGGGCCCAGAACTGGACACAGTACTCAAGATGCGGCCTCACCAGTGCCGAGTACAGAGGGACGATCACTTCCCTAGACCGACTGGCTACACTATTCCTAACAGAGACCAGGATGCCATTGGCCTTCTTGGCCACCTGGGCACACTGCTGGCTCATGTTTAGCCGGCTGTCGATCAGCACCCCCAGGTCTCTTTCCACCTGGCTGCTTTCTAACCACTCTTCCCCCAGCCTGTAGAGCTGCATGGGGTTGTTGTGGCCGAAGTGTAAGACCCGGCACTTGTTCTTGTTGAACCTCATGCCGTTGGTCTCGGCCCTTCTGGATACATGGTTCGTTTTTTAAGTGGAAAAGCTATTCTTCTTCATTTCTGACATGTTATTAGAGACAAGCAGCAGTCCTCCCTGCAAGCCCCTCTTCTCTCATCCACCCTCCTCCCCTTTGCACAGTCACAGGCTGGTCCTGTTCACAGGTGGCATCTGAGAGAGGCTCTGAGGTCTGCGCTTAGAGTCAGCTTAGCACATCTAACTGGACAGACTTTTCTTCATTTTAATCGACGAGCAATTCTTTTTTTGTATAACTGGGGAAGCAAAACCCCTCTCCCTCAATAAAACTCTGCTGCCAGCATTTTGTCCTCCAAGGTTTAGATTTATCATGTGTACTTTGTTTCTGCTCAGGCTTCTCCTCAACACTCCATGTTGTCTATTACTGCGTATAAAAATGATCTGTGTTGACACAGGACTGAGAGGGCACTTGGTATTATCAGCTCCAGCATTTGCCTGTGTCCTTTATTTCAAGCAACAAAAGCATATTTCACAGCAAGGTGGTTTCTTGAAAGGTTTTCTGCTGACTATTGGAAGAGAAGGCAGAAAGCTGGGTTTCTTCAACACATTCAGCAAAGTTATTGAGGAAATTGCTCAAGGCTTCCCGACTGCTGCCATGGACCTGGCTGCACATTGGACTTGCAGGGCTCCTGGTCCTGTTGGTTAACGAGATGGGGACGACCCCTCTTTCCCAGCTTACTGGGTGTTTATTGCAGCATGAGGGTCCCTGGGAGCTGGGGCAGCAAGCTGCAGTGCTTTGTCCTAGCTTGCTGAGATCACCAACAGCCTCCAGCCTGCCCTGCCCTGCTTGCTGCTGACCTGTGCACACCAGCCTTGCTCGTCCTCACCAGCTCACGTCGGTCCACTGTAGGCAGGGATGTGCTTGCTGAGCACCGTTCTCTCTTCTGCGGCAGCAGGCTCTTTCCACTGGTGCTGGCTGAACTGTTTTTAATTATCCTCTTTGGACTTTAGTGCACAATAATCAACAGTGAATTGCAGTCAATCAGACAAATTGGTGTTCTAGGGAAGAAGAGGAGAGTGACAGAGAGGAGCAGGGACTAAAGCAGGAGCCGACTCTGGTGACAGGCACGGCTGATGGCAAGCAGCTGTTTTGAGCAGAGGGGGCTCGATGGAAGAGGGGCTGCAGCAAAAGCCAAAGCATCTCTTCTTTCCTCTGTCCCTGAAGCAACTTTACTTGGCAACTCGCCTCTGCAACACCACCTCCGTTGTAAGACAGTGCGGCTTGGTTTTGCAGACAATATTGTTAGATCCCACTAGTCTGTGGGGAATACGACTCACTGGAGAAGGGTAAATTAAAAGGATAAAAAAGTAGCGGCAATGCTGCTGCTTTTCCTGGAGTTGCCCAAACGTTCCCAGGTGTCTTGGAGGAGACCTGTCAGGCTGGAGGGGAGCTCCAGGGAGGTGAAGGCCTCAAAGAGGTGGCACAGGCACATGGCACGATCCCTGCTGGAGCAGGGTATTTCCAGAAGGGTCAGACAAGTGCGGGAAAGAACTCATGAGCCTGAGGCTGATGTTTGACTCCCCGTGCACAAGGGCCAGCCCTTTTTGACTTTGTCCCCGCTTATTTGCAGTTTGGCGCTAATATTAGCGATGAAAGGGAATTAAGGGGCTGTGTCTGTTCGGTTTTTATTATTTTCTGGTTGCCATGTTCTTGCGGGGGGTTGGTTAGGGGTTTTTTTGCAATTAGCGAGAGTGCGCTGTCTTTTTCTAAAGTCGTTATTATTTTTTAACGACGCTTGCTCTGTACCCTGGCGGCGCCTGGGGGGGATGGAGCTGTTGCTACACATCTCCACGACCGTCCAGCCCCCACCTCACGTGTACTCGCCGCGGGTCCTGCCGTTACGGCAGCCAGTTCCCGGCCGCGGCGGTACCGGCGGCTGCCCCGGGAAGGGGCCGCGGCGCGGGAGGCGGGCGGGAGCCGCGTCCAGCCGGGCCGGCAGGGGGCAGCGCTGCCCCGGGCAGCCCCGCCGCTCCGCTCCGCGCCTAGCCGTGCCGAGCCGAGCCGGGCCAAGCCGGGCCAAGCCGAGCCTAGACAGGCCGATCCGAGCCAAGCCGTGTCGTGCCGAGCCGTGCCGAGCCGAGCCGTGCCGTGCCGTGCCGAGCCGAGTCGTGCCGTGCCGACCCGTGTCGTTCCGGGCCGGGCCGTGCTGAGCCCTGCTTCCCCGTGCCGTGCCGAGCTGTGCTTCCCCGTGCCGTGCCGCGTCGAGCCCCGCTGCTCCGTGCCATGCCGTGGGGTTCATCCTGGCCCATCACTAGGAACCGATTTTCCAGGCTGTGCTCAAGGCACTCTGTAAATTATAACCCTGCTCCTGCCATGTGCCCTTGTGGTGTTTTTCTGGGGTCTAAAATATTAATTAGGGGGGGGAAAAAAGCCCCTTTACAATGCAGCACTATATTAAACTTATAATGCTATAAATTGGCACCGTAAAACTGTAACTCAAGGCCCGGGTATTAGACAAACCTGACACACTGCTGGGGGAACGGCGGAGATCTTAACACACTGCATCATATACAAGTTTCTGCAGTGTACATAAAACTTACTATTTTGTACCCCTTTTAGTTGGTTTTTACAATATTTCCAGGGACAAAAAAACCCATAAAAATGGCAAGCAATACAAACAAGCGAATCAATTCCGAAAAATAAAAGCTGACGTGAGCTTGCATCCAAGAAGTGAGTGATGGTTCAGGCTTTTTTCTTTATTTGTTTGCTTATTTGAAGTGGTTTGAGAAAGCTGGGTTAATTTAAAAATCTTTTCCTTCCAGTTTTTTTCATTTCTTTGCTTCCCACATGCAGGTCAGGATGGGCACTGCTATATAATGAAGGCACGGTAAAACTGGTTATTCTTTAATATAGTTTCAGTCTGATCTCCAGATTTCTACCCCTCAAATGAAAATAATCCGTTTTGATCCCTACTGATTTTTATGTTCGCAGATGATCTCAAGGGGCTTATTCTCCCCGTCTCCCCCTCCCAGTGGAAAAAATACTCTCTTGGTTTGTCCATTTTGTTTTGACCTTCAAAGCCTTGAGTCCTGCCTTTCTCCTCCTCACTAGAGGAACCCTGGCGAGAACTTTTGCAATCATAAATAGTCATGTCATTATAAAGCAATAACGTGGGCTGTAGCTCTCCCCCCCCCGGGAGGGGTGAGCAAGGGTACGCAGCTTGTTAGTCTCCTTTTCCATGTGAGGGAACAGAGAGCTGCAGTTCATTTTGAAGTTTCATGCGACATCACAAATCAGGTCCTCTGGCAAAGAGGGGAAGCAAATGCCGAATATGCTGAAGTGAGTAACTACCCATAGTGAAGAAAATCCTTTAATGTGAGCACAGTGTAGGTAATGCAGTATTTATTTACCGCAAAGAAACTGTAAAGAGCACAGCATTGATTTCTTGGTTTTTATTTTTCAGGTCGGTTTTGTGGGGCTTGGTCTGCTGGGAGGATTTTCTGAGAAGCGTCTGAATAGCTGATAGCTGGATAGCTTCCGCCCTGACCCCCCGACCTGAGCGAGGTTTGCCGCTCACAGTATTCCTGGAATGACATAGGGGCCATGGCTGGAGTCAGGCCAGGACATTAGGTGAAACTGCTTTTGTGGCACTTCTGCTTTTGATGGCCAGAGGACAGATTTCCTGCTGTATCTGCAGCGTTTGACTCTATGGATCATGAACCCCTGCTGGCCCCTGCTGAGGAGATGGGTTGCAGTCTGGTGGGAATGGTTTGGTGAGATGTACGCAGTTAGTAGAGATGTGAACATAAACTCCTACTGCTAATGCTTGGCTGTGGTGCTGTCCCAAAACGACATACGCTTTTCCCTTTTTTGCTGACCCAATTGAGCACAAACTCATCAGGGTATGGGAGACATTGCTGCAGCCCAGAACACTTCAAGAGCTCAAGCTGGTTGTGCCATCCTCTCCCCTCAAGTTTTAAGAGAATACATAGTCAAGTTCAAAGTCTCAGTCCTTTAAAGCCTTGTTAGCCTGGATCAAAGTATCTAAAAAGTCACCTCATCAGCACCATCTGAATTATACGAGAGTATTGCCATTTCCCACTGCAGCAAAAAGTAAGATGGGGAAGAGGTGGCTCTCTGATATCCTCCTCCGGTTGTTGTAAGCATTGGTCACCGTCTCTCTGAAGTGTGGAAAAAGATCTTCTCACCCGGGACAGTTAGCACTTTCCTTACAGAGATGCCCAGCATCTGCAGATTGCCTTGTGGTTCACACAAGTGGGGAATGTTCACTGCCTCTGGAACACGTGTCCCTCCTGACTAGAGCAAGGTAGTACAGTGTCTTACCAATGGCATCAGGACTGGCCTTCAGGGGTTTCCACCTTCCTGTCCCACACATTGGCCTCAAAGTGATGGCAGGACAGCATGGTTATTGGTGCAGCATATAATCTCTCTCCCCTAGTCTTTTTATGCACACACACACATACCCCACATATGTAATGCTTATCTTTAATTTTGTGTATGTTTAAGCCATACACTTTCTAAAGAGGGTTAAAAATGTCAAGTGCATTCAGAATAAAGAGGTGAAAAGAAGCATTCTGAGATACTCACAGGGCTGGTAGTACTAACAAGAGAGACAACTCCTGGCTCTCTTTGATACTGAAGTTAATTGCAGGCATCCAGGGTTTAAAGACCTTGTGTTATTGATGGGGGTGTGTTAGCAACAGGAGGGATTGACTCTAACATTAAACTGGAATTTAGCATGTACAGTAGGTTGTCAAGAGAAAGAAAGAAAGAACAAAGGAGACCGTTATTATCTTTTATTATTATCTTTTAATTCCCCCCATTTTCCTTCTGCATGCTCTCTCTCTCTCAGCCTTCTCTCTTTCAATAATTACAATAATCAACTTACAATGATAACAGAAATAATCTCCTGCAAGATAGCTAAACAAACCACATGTTATCTGTACTGAACTGTTCTCACTTACAGTAGGTATATCACTTATGGAAAAGCCAATAAAATTTTAATTAAAAAAGCATGTAGGTTGTCAGTTAAGATGCAAAAAAGGTGTGCAAACACATGCAAAGTGGTCCATAAATTGCTTGGTATTTGATAGAACGTGTAGGAGGGCAAACCCACCCCAAACAAAATAAAACAAAACCAAACTAAACCCTCCAGGTTTGAGCAGCTCTATTTATGCTGCTCTATACGGAGCACTAATTGCCTGGGAATTCAAAAGCAGGGGGAGGGGAGAATCCTCCCTTGGGCGACAATCACATCCACCCACCTCCACCAGTGCTGGGAGTAAGCGCGCAGAAGTTAATTAAAGATTTTGCATCTCCCCACCGCAGCACTGGATTGATAGCTCTGGATCCTGAGATAAACGAAAGCTCTCCCACACTGTATGGCTAATATGCCTTCAATCTTGCCCTGGAGGCACCACCTCTAGGGATTAGGTGTTTGGTTTCCCTGGTGTATTCAGGGCTTGGCCCCTCTGCTAGGACTGAAAGTAAAAGGAGTGATGAATGCCAGCCGATGGGTAGGTGCTTGTCTCATAGGAGCAGGGCTGTAGGTAATTACCTAGTCATGAGTCACGGTGGCTTGAGAGGACTTCAGGTTCTCCATGCTGGTTGTTTGTTCTAAGCATATAACGGGTATCACGTAAAGGCTGTTTGGCATAGAAACGACAAAAGAATTTCTGCACAGGTACTGTGAATGGAAAACAGTTCTTCAGCTGACCAAAGCAGAGGGTTTGCTGGAGCCCATTATGACATGAAGAAAGTCCTCAACACCAGTCAGTGCCCTGAGTTTGCCTCACTTTCCATAGTCTTTCTCTCTTCTGGTACTGGTGTGAATCTTCACACTGTCTGCTTATGGCCTTTGCACTCCTGTGGCAGGCCAAGAACGGTGGCCCCAGCTGTCACTTTAAAAACAGCAGTGCATACCCTTCAGCCAGACTTTTCTCGAAGCTCTGTTGCTGCAGGGCATCACTGGGAGGACATTTCAGCAGTGATGGGATGATCAGCATGAGTCAACAGTTGTGCTTTGCACCGTTCTCCCTCAGTGAGTGAGCAACCACCTCCTGGGATTGTATTCTAGTGCAGAGAAGACCTTTTGGATAACAGCATGATAAATGCCTTTGTAGTGTGATGACATCCGGAGACAGCGTCTGAAATTCCTTCCTCTTGGTTCAGCCTTCAGCTTCAGCTGTAATGGGTGGATATCCCCTGCACAGGCGGCCCAAGAGAGCACTGCTATGTGGAGAAAAGCAAGGCTGTGAGGTGGAAGGAACGATTTCCTCAGTGAGCACGTTGCTGTGGTACACCCGCTATCGTAGGACATTGGATTTTGGGGCTCTTATAAATAGGTAATGCTTACATATTGCTCTTTGCATTTACAGTGATCTACAGGCTGTATCCAGTTACAGAACCACAGCAGCCTTGCAAGGCAGGGCAGTTAGGATCAACCTCCTCTTAGACAAGAAAAGGAGGCAAGCATATTAAAATGCAGGACCAGGGTTAGAGACGTGGGGTCAGTGAGAAAGCCAAGGTTAAAACATCAAGACTTACATATTCCCAGTCCTGTGCTCAACATGTGTCTCAGCCAAAGAAATTGATGTTAATGACGTACTAACCCCTTTCATTTGAGGATCTCAAAATGTATTATGTCCTGATTTGCTTTCTCTTTGCAGCTCTGTCATAGGCTGATGGTCTTTTAAAGGGGAAAAGTGCAGGCTGCTCTGTGCTGTACGTGTGTCTGTATTGCCTCTAGCTCCCTGCGGGGAGGAGATGGCTGGGGTTAGTCACCACTCTTGCTGGGGAAGGAGCTGGGTGATTGTGCTAAAGGAACAGCAGATGCCATCGAGGGAAGGAGTAGGAAGAAGGCTGGGTATGGGTGGAGAGGATTTAGTGTAACAAAGGTTCGTGTGACACAGTAGAGTCTCACCTAGGTTAAGGGACATCAGGATGCAAGGGGTATCTGGAGACGCTGCAATGGGACCCATGCAGGGAGGAGACAGCAGAAAGTGAGGCAGATGGGACCTCTTTGGGGAGAGCTGGACAGAGAAGTTGTCCAAGGAGAAATTAAAAGCTTTTCCTTGCTGATTTCCTTTCGAAAGAACATTTTTGCCATCAGAGCTCTGTGCCAGACACTGAAGGAAAGGCGGCGCAGCGCAAGGTTGCACAGGGCAGCCCAGAAGGGTATGTGGGCCGGTGGGCAGCCCGGCATGGTGGCCAGGTGCTGAGTGGGCCGGGCTAAGCGCTCCAGCACCAGAGTGGGTAATGGTCCTGGGAGAACTGCCAAAAGCTGTGTTTTTAAATTTCTTAAATCTCTTGTTTCGGGACTTAAATACCCCAGAGGAGCTAGACCCTTGCAATGACTGAGGGAGAGGATGAAAAATGACACATGAACTCTAACTGCTGTGGCTCCCCAGAGCCTGGAGGGGAAAATGAGGCAGTGACTAGTACCCTAATAAGCCACAACCATGGTCCAGAGGGACTTGGTCTCATTAGTGCTTTCTCTGCTGATGAAACATGGCACCCTCTGGCATCCAGAAAGTCACGGCCATTAGCCACAAGTAGGCAGTTGTAAACTGCTCAGAACAATCTCCCAAAATGAAAACAATGCAGAGGCATTTATGAGGCTGAAGCAATTCCTGCCTGGGAAAGCAGGGAGGAGCATGGCGCTGCCAGCTGCTGCTGTGACCTGCCACGGGCTCGCTCCGAGTCCCACGCGCGGGGTCTCGCTTTGTCCCTTCTCATGGAAACCTCTGCGTCCTGCTGTGACCTTCGTGCAAAGCTCTCGCATGGGGTCCCTGTGTGAAGTGGGGGCAGTTTCCCCTGCAGCTGCCACTGAGTGGCAGATCTGGCTTTTTTTTTTTTCCCCTCCTGTTTTGATTATGGAACTGCTCTGTTATTCCAGCAAGTCTGAAATTAGATACAGGTGCAAATTAACTAAGTCACAAGTGCATTACATTTGGTAATTTTTCTGTCAAGAGTCATGCTGAAGGGGTGCAGAGAATAACAAGAGCAGCTGAGAGCCAACCGGCTGGTCCAGGTGTGCCCAGCCCTGAGCGTGCCTCCCTGGCAGTGGTGCGAGGCAGCTCGCTCTATTCTCACATCGCACGCTGAGAAGTCACCCCCTTCCTGCTAATTTTCTACCTCTGTTTTTTGTCTGCCATTCCTCATGGCTGGCCGCAACTGTCTTTTAGCACTCACTCCCCTGATTGCAGAGCAGTAGTTGTCATGGTTATGTCACGGTCCTGGGATTTCGTGAAGGCAGCGGAGCAAGAGCCTAGATCCTCCTGCTCCTCTCACGGTGTAGGCCCTGTGTTTTTTCCAGCTGAAGGGAGAAGGGCTGTTAGCTGTCAGTCCACCCATCTCTGACAGGTAGATCACAGAATCACAGAATCACAGAATCAATCAGGTTGGAAGAGACCTCAGGGATCATCGAGTCCAACCGTTGCCCTGACACCACCCTGTCAACTAGACCATGGGACTAAATGCCATGTCCAGTCTTTTCTTAAACACATCCAGAGATGGTGACTCCACCACCTCCCTGGGCAGCCCCTTCCAATGTCTAATAACCCTTTCTGTAAAGAAATTCTTCCTAATGTCCAACCTGAACCTCCCCTGGCGAAGCTTGGGGCTGTGTCCTCTTGTTCTATCGCTAGTTGCCCGGGAGAAGAGGCCCACTCCCACTTCACTACAACCTCCCTTTAGGTAGTTGTAGACTGCAATAAGGTCACCTCTGAGCCTCCTCTTCTCTAGGCTAAACAACCCCAGCTCCCTCAGCCATTCCTCATAGGTCAGACCCTCCAGACCCTTCACCAGCTTGGTCGCCCTCCTCTGGACTCGCTCCAACACCTCAACATCTTTCTTGAAGTGCGGGGCCCAGAACTGGATACAGTACTCAAGATGCGGCCTCACCAGTGCCGAGTACAGAGGGACGATCACTTCCCTAGACCGACTGGCTACACTATTCCTGATAGAGGCCAGGATGCCATTGGCCTTCTTGGCCACCTGGGCACACTGCTGGCTCACGTTTAGCCGGCTGTCGATCAGCACCCCCAGGTCTCTTTCCACCGGGCCGCTTTCTAACCACTCTTCCCCCAGCCTGTAGAGCTGCATGGGGTTGTTGTGGCCGAAGTGTAAGACCCGGCACTTGTTCTTGTTGAACCTCATGCCGTTGGTCTCGGCCCATCTATCTAACCTGTCCAAATCCCTCTGTAGGGCCTTCCTACCCTCCAGCAGATTGACACTGCCACCCAGCTTGGTGTCATCTGCAAATTTGCTGAGGGTGCACTCAATCCCTACGTCTAGATCATCTATAAAGATATTGAACAGCACTGGCCCCAGAACTGAGCCCTGGGGAACACCGCTAGTGACCGGCTGCCAGTTGGACTTTGCCCCATTCACCACCACTCTCTGGGCTCGGCCATCCAGCCAGTTTTTAACCCATCGAAGAGTCCACCCATCCAAGCCCCAGGCAGCCAGTTTGTCTAGGAGGATGCTGTGGGAGACAGTGTCGAATGCCTTACTGAAGTCTAGATAGACTACATCCACAGCCCTGCCCTCATCTACTAAGAGGGTCACTTTGTCATAGAAGGAGACCAGGTTGGTTGAGCAGGACCTGCCTTTCATGAATCCATGTTGGCTGGCCCCGATGCCCCGATTGTCCTGCGTGTGCCGTGTAATGGCACTCAGGATGATCTGTTCCATCACCTTGCCTGGCACCGAGGTCAGGCTGACAGGCCCATAGTTCCCTGGATCGTCCTTCCGACCCTTCTTGTAGATGGCCGTTACATTTGCTATGTATTGAATTGACTAGCGAGTTGTCACAGGGAGCCAGAAATGACCCCTGGGAATCCAGCTCCATCCTCCACCAAGCAGGTACATACAGATCTTCTACCCCTCCTCAACCCAACTGCCGCCTCTCTCTGCAACTTGCAAGAGAGCAGTGGTTGTGGGGGCAGCTTCCAAGAAGTCGAGATAATCCAATCAGTTGAGCTGTCATAATGCAACCATCAGACGCCGTGTCTGTCTTCCCCGTCTCTAAGGAGGTGTGAGCATCTTGTGTAGAGCACAGTATAAATAGCTTAAGTGAGGTGGGTGGCATAGGACAATAAAACAGCGGGAGAACGTGTGAAAGCGTTATTCTGCTGCAGCTGCTCACAGCTGCGTAATGTTCATTTTGTAGAGGGGTCATTTCTGGCTCCCTGTGACAACTCGCTAGTCACTTCAATTCCAAGGAGGCTGAGATTCAAGCACAGGAACTGTGGTGGGTCTCTGTGCCAGCTGCCCCTCTGTGCATACTTTCTGCCCTGATGTGCACTAATCGGCCCAAGAGAGATTACGAGGTGCCTGAGCCAGGGAGCTGAGCTCCTTCCTCGAACTCCTCAGATGGAGCTGTGCACGTGTCTGTCAAATCAAGGTTGCAGTGTGCTGGCAGGGCAGTGTGTGGGTAAAGCTTGTCCTGCTGCTATCTCACAGATAAGCGGAGGGCTTCATTCACCAAGCAGTTAATCTGGAGTGCTTTCACCAGCGCTAAATCCATACTATTTATTTAAAGATTAAATTAATGGTTCTGTGCAAATTTGCAAATTAGTTAATGACATAATTGCATCAAATGATAACTATGGTGCTACACAAAGCTGGGCAGGGAGACCATTTCAGGCCTGGGTTTCCTCTTGCTGTGGCATTCAGACAGCTCCTCATCCAAGTGGAGCTGGGCTCTTTGCCTTTGCTGGGTTGTAAGTGTGTCTGAGACAGGGCTTCGCCGACCCCTCTGCCTCAGCTGAGTGCTGCTGCGTTACAAGGAATATTGCTCATAGCCATGCAGGGCATGCTGGAGATGTCTTCCCTGTTTGGCTCCTTATTTTGAGATAAGGGAAAATTGGCACCAATTGGTCACTTTTTCCTCAAAAATCACATGCTCTGTAACTGCAAAAATGGGTCAGCAGTTGCAGACCTGATTTCAGCAACGTTTTCTTGGAAGCGTCAAATGTAAGCACACACTTTCAGAGCACAGCCGCTGTGAATTGCTCATAGTGTTTCATCCTGGACTGAGATCTTTCCTTTCCAGCTCATGTAGTCAGAGCTGCCTTCCAGGAATGCAGGATGCGACCATCCAAACAGCTGCTCTGTGTGAGACCCAAGAGCCACTTCGCTCAGGATCCAGTATCTGGCAGCAGCTGTTTTCTCGAGAAGAGCACCAGAAATAAGCCATTAGGTGATGACAGTTCCTTGGTGCGCTCTCCTCGACTGCCTGTTGTCTGTAGCTACGGGACCTCCTGAGCCAGAGGTAGCACTGAGGGACAGTGACAAACTGTCTGTCATGCACATGCTATGCTATGCCCCATTTGTCTTCTGAAATAGCTTTATTTTCTCCCTTCACCCTTCCTGAAACCTTCCTTATCCCAGTAGATTTTAGTGGGTTTAGAGAGTATTCCTGCTTCTTTTTGCTTGGATTTAAATCTCTCTATCAAATATTTTGATTGTAGCATATGTGGGATACGGAAACCTTCTGAGGATTAGATGAGAACAGTATAGGCAGTAACACTGGGATCAACCCATAACTGCCCAATGCAAAAAGGAATTGTAATTCTTTTGTGTGTTTCAGAAATGAGAACGGTAGCAATCATCTTTCAGGGGCTGAAGGGATGTGGCTGATGATAGTCACGGGAAAACGCAAGGAGTTTGGCAAACTGTCACTGAAGTTGATTAGTCCTTTATGGTTTCATGTGAACACCCTGGTTAGTGCTCAGCTCTCCTGACAGGTACAACTGCAAAGGTTTCTCACCTTGCCCCCACCTTTGCTCGGAAAAGTGGTTGCATATGTCAGGATGAAAGGGAGAAGGGGCAAGTGATAGAGAGAAACTAGTGAAGGGAATAATAGCTACAATCCTCTTTTGCATGAGGATGCCCTAGACCTGCTAATGCTTCCAAGGCCAGTCCTTCTCCCACCTGCAGTCCTGCTTTCTGGATCAGCTTTACAGCCCTCCCCAGTCCCCTGGCCCCTGTTCATTAACACAAGAACACCTCTGAGCAAACTAACCTTATTCTCTAGCCAATGTCCTGGTTCCTGTCTTCAAAGCTGCAGAATTTCTAATCTGCTTTCACTTCTGTCGCTGATTCTGCTGTGGCTCCTGGCTAATGACACAAACTGTTTTGTAACCTTGTCAGCTCTGTCCATGCTGATAGCGTTGCAGCCCTCACTTACTCATAGCCACTTCTCTAATGTCAAAGTCTGTGTTTGAGCCCTGGTCTCCAAAGCTGAAAGGTTAATCCTCCAAACCCTCCAGCACTCACATCTCCTCTTGAGAAACACCTTTTCTGGCCATTCTCCACTATACTATCACAGAGCTGGGAAGAATGTAGAGAGATGCCCTTTTAAGATAATGACATTAAACCTTAGGTCTAAATTCACTTTACATGACACAGATTTTGTTACCACTCCAGCAGAATTTTCCTATTGATTTCTTTGGAGCCACTCAAGGCATCCTCACTTCTTTGGCTTACAAAAAGATTTCAGGACAGGGAAGAGTGGAAAGCTTTCTTGACCTTTCTGACCATTGCTCTCCTCTGAACGTGCTTTCTCTAGGTAACTAGTCACTAGGACAAACTCACCTGGATAAAAGGTCAATGAATTTGTGTACACCACTTATACCATTCTACTTGATTGTGTTTTACTTGGGGACATAATCTGCTGGAGCAAGAGGTTGGATCACTGGCCTTTGTCGCAAATTGAGTCTCAATGGCCTTGTTTCCAAGAAAGGGTGTCTTGGTGCTGAAGTGAATGGATTGTAATCCTGTGACACAACAATTACACAAATTTTAAAACTACCTCTTATTCTAGAAAGACAAACATTAACTACCTATCCAGCCCCCTTTTATCAGAATGGTTTCACAATTTTAATACAGCACTGATTAAATAAAACCATTCCTTGGATGGAGGACTCTTTTGGGGACTCTCATAACGCCCTCCTCAACTGTCCAGAGTGTCTTGTTGACTTCAGTAGTAGAGAATACGATTTATCTTCCATAAGCAGATGCAGGGCAGAGAAGACAGTGCTGGGATATAAACCTGCTGCTGTGGGTAGTGTTGATGCTCAGCTGAGTAGGTCACCTCCTTGACAGAGAATTTAAAAAGCCATCCTGGAAATTAGCTATTCATCTTCGCTGTTAAGAGAGTCATGTTCATCTATGCAATACAAGGAGATCTGGCAGAATCTTTAGAGGTCACATACAAAGTAAAGCTAGGATTGACTTTTTCCATTTCTGAAGGTGTTACAGGACAGAAACCAGAGGTCTGGAGGGGATAAAAGCACTGAGTGTATTAAACCTGTCCTCTGAAAAGAAAAACCCAGCAAGCACTCTTCGTAGACATACTCTGCCTTTCTGTTCTCTTGCTTTTGGGAATATAGTGTGACCATCAAATGGATTAAGGGAATGACCCACTATCCTGCAAAGCTGAATATCTGTGCATATGTCACCAAAAGCGTTTTGAGAATATGCATTTTCCTTTGAAATGTGGATATGCCCCAGAGTACTGGGCCACAGGTCTGTTCTGGTACAGCAATTTCCATGTTTCCCTTCCTGCTGTTTGCCCATGGTCATCTTCTTTCGGATCTTCACACAGACTAAAGCAAGCTGCCTTTAAAGTCTCTGTACTTAGTAGTTCTCCCCAGCATCACAAATTTAACTCTATACATAAGGAATGCAGGTTGCCTCTTCAAGCAGGATAAAGCTGCTGCATCCTTAATCTCATGTTACACAGATGCCCATATCAAAATAAAGACGTGTGTCCTCTGTTCCTCCTTTTTCAACTTGTAGCACAAGGGGCCAGCAACGAGGTTAGATCCTGGGGAACTTTAAAAGCCATTGTTTCCCTGGAGAGGGCCCTTGGATTTACAAACTCCAGGATTCACACAGCAACTGTTTAATTTCTAAAGTGTTAACTGAAATTTACTACAAATGCAATTTTATGCCAACACATTTTTTTGTTGTTGTTGTTACTAAGGCAGCTATTCCATAGTTACTATTTTGGTTCCCATGACGACTGCATTGCTACCCGAGTTGGAGACGATAAAATTGCTATGTTGACAGATTCTGATTGACTGTTGATACCGGTTGGCAGAAGAAAGGAAGCCTTTCCAATAGGTTAATATGTATATTTTTAAGAAGAAAACAAAAAGGCACAAATTGGGTTTTGGTACAGTTAAATTTTACTAGCAGCAGAAATTAAAGTTCATATTAAAAGAACCAGCAACCCAGAGGCTGCTGGAGGGAAAGGGAGGAAGAAAAGGAGGAAAGGAGAGGAGGATGAGATGATATCTGAATTTCCAGGGTCCTCTATAGCCTGTTGCCTGTTGCCCACTTTAGGTAAAGGGTGTCAGCAGTGAGGGCATTACCTTTCTAAAGCAGCTGCCTGGTGCATCTTCCTGGGGTAGGTGGTGGAGGAATGAGTTGAGCTGAATTGTGCAGGAAACCCCTTTGGAGGATGAGCTACTACCCACTTACTGGGACTCTGTTGAATACCAGGCTTTTGTATGCTAGGGAGACACAGCCAGAATATCAGAGGGATCGGAATATTGGCTGGTAGCCAGAGAAGCAGCTGGAGCAAGAGACCTTGGCAATATCAAGAGATAGGAAATAGATCTTGAGTGGGAGGCTGGAGAGAAGATGCAGTGGGATAGTGACACTTGCCATGTGTCCTTTTGCTTTTTGGCTGCGCTGCTGCTACGGGCCAGGTTGGACCTCACTGACCTGGTCTTTTGAAGCTATGCAGACACTGTAAAAGTGTGTTGAGGGAGTCTTTTGTGTCTGGCAGCAGTGGTGAAGAAATTCTGGCAGTTTTTTGATGCATACAATTGTTCTGGGAGCCCTGAGAATGTTTGCAGTAGGGCAGCTGCCGTCCCCTGTTAGCTAAGAACAGTCCTACAATGGAGACTGCTCTCTGACATTCTCCAAAAAACTCTTCAGGCACAATTTTGTCACAGAGCTTAGACATTGCATGTGACTCAAATTGCTGTTCAGTAACATGGGGATTGCCTGGATTGTGGCATTTTCCCCTTTTCCCCTCTCAAGTGTGATTATGGAAACGCACTAATTCTCAACATCAGGGTGGCCAAACGGATGGGAGGGATTTGGTGTCCAAACTGATCCAGAAGAAAGGAGGCAAAGTGTGCTCTGTAAGATGTGACTTGCACAGGGAACTTGTCTCCCTCTTAATGCTTAAAATTACCCTGTCATCACCAGGACGAGGATCATGCACCTAGAGTGCCTGCCTCTGAGCTGTGGTGCACCCAGCCAACTAGCAAACATTTGGGCTATTAAAGAGCCCAGGTACTCACAGCAACACCAATGATGGGGCTGGTGACCAGGTCAGTGCCATCATATTAACAGCAAAATGGGAGAGGATGGAAGGATGGTGAGGAGAAAGGGAAGGGAAGGTGGAAATGGTTGTTGTCTGCCTGAAGAACATCTTTCCATGAGTACAGAGCCTGGTGCAGCCAAGTTTTTGGTTCTGTCCTGGCACTCCTGGGTGCTACTACACTAAAAAAGAGTCGGGAAAAGGGTGGTCTCAGTGGCTATTCCTCACGCTTCCCAGGCCTGGTAACACTGGCTACTGCTCGCCTGTCACTCAGAAAACTTATGCAGTGTTGATCCCAGTATTTATCAGCATCTGTCAGAGTTTGAAAATGACCATATTCCAATGTGCATTCAATGCCTGGCCTCCTTGTTCCTTACAAGGGAGAGTTTTGATTATTGTTCTATTTTCTTTTTTTTTGGTAAATGCTACAGTGCTTTACTGCCTGCTGCTTCCAATCTCCTCCTAACCTCCCTGCAATCTCCTTGGCAGTGACTGTAATTTACTGTGAATTAACCTAGTCACCAGGGAGCTCCTAATGGCCATTCTACAGGTTCACAGATTATCTTAAGCAACTGATATTTAGTGCAGAAAGAAGGAAAACTTCTAAAAGATTTAGTAAATGTCATGAAAAGTCTATTACAGAGCTTGGGGCTTTTTTTTTTCCCGCACTGTTGCTTGGCTTTCCCTGCTCCAGGTAGAGGCCAGCCTAGGCACATACCGAATCCTTGTGGGGAAAGGAGCATGGAGACAAAACGGAGAGAAGCGAATGTGCCAGAGCGGAGGAAAGATGCCAGTTCCTCTCTTGCAGAGTGTGGAAGCACAAAGAGGAGGTATATGTTGCCTGCTGAGGCTCCCCCTGCACAGAGATGCCTTGTTGTTCTTTATCTCGCTCATGTTACTTAACAGCAGGGCTGGTTTGTACAAATCCAGATTAGAGCAGATAAGAAAATGAAGCTCTGAATTATTCAGCAGGGGAGGGAGGAAGTGACTGGGGTTACTGAATAAAGCTGTGGTCTCCAATGGAGTTGCCTGTCCCTTGGGTTTTATATCTAAATCTATTTGCTCTGCTTAAGCCTGTTTTCTGGTTGTGGAAGAATTAAGACGATGATTTATTTTATTTATAAAGAGGCCCCTTTCATAGCAGCTGCAGAAAATGGGAGTAAAAAGGACCTTATGAGATCTGCTGGTCCATCCTCCTACCCCAGCAGGGTTAGCTAGAGCTGAGTCTCTCTGCAGACACGTACCCACACCAGAAACTCCCCAGGCAAGGTGAGCTGTGCCAGCATGTCCCTTTGGTGTTTCCCCTTCTGAGGCTTGTGGTCCTGAGCCCCCTGTCAAAACTTCCTTAAAACCTTTTCTGTTGGACCTCCCAGGCCTCCCAAACTCTGTTTTGGAAGCTGCTCTATTTCTGGGAGAACACTTGCTGCTCATCCCTCATTTTAGTTAGGTTGGAAACTACTTGTTCGGTACATCTCGGAGTTGGGTTTGGCAGGGCAGTAGGATAGACAGGGGCTTTGGACACCACTTGCCCAAGAAGGGGCTCTTGCATCTCTTCTTGTATGTCTCTGCTGGTGCTTTGGAAAGAGAAATGGTGGTGCGGAATAGACAGGGGGTTTCTCCTCTTTGCTCCCCTCCCAGTCAGTGTGGGATAATTACTGATGTGGTGCTAAACCAGAGTGCGCTCTGCAACAGCTACATTACCAGCACTGCTGCTTTCTCTAAGGGCTGCTGCTCTACGAGCCTTCCCAAAGAGTCAGCATGACTTCTTCCATCTCCACACTAGTTAGGCAACACGGTGTTTGTAGGAGTCCTGATCTCCTAGAGAAGCCTTTCCTGTTCCTAGGACTGGGAACATCATCTACAAGCTCTGTATGGCCACAGCAGACAAAGCTTTCAACTGTTGTTTTCACAGCTATTATTTTATGTGGGGTAGTTTGGATTGCCTGGATTACTCTTACTGTAACTACACCCACCTAGGGAGGAACAGAAATCCGGAGACAATAGAGACCTGCTGCTGCTGTGCTTGCTGGCAGGGAGTAATTACATCATGTTTCCTTTGCTCACAAAGTTGACTTAAGAAATTCCTGCCCTCATACCTCATTTTGCAGCCCCCTCTGTTGTCCTGATATGACTGTAGGGCTGTGCTGTGCATTGATAGGAAGACCCAGCCCTGTTCTGGAAGGATTATTTTTAACTCGTGTCTTTTTGTTTGTTGCTGAACACACCATATTGTGCAACCACCCCTTCAACGGCAAGGGAATCGATTCTGCTCCCGTTCAGATGAAAGAGTGTTCAGTGCTTTGATGCTTCTTCAGATGCTAAAGGCGGGGCTGGCACCCCTGTTCCAAAATGCTGCACCAGGGGCAGAAGGGGAGAATCCTGATCACCCGTCCCTCAGCTGTGCTTTCCCCTGCTCGTGCAGGAAGCTCATCGCCCATCTTGAGCTATGACCTTGTCCAGTCTCCCCAGCTGCAGAATGACTGACCTAGCAGATACCTGCCCAAGAAACCTGCCCATGGAAATTTGAGGCTTTTTGGCAAGTAACCGTAGTGCTTGTGCAACTTATGAGGTACCCTTATGGCATGGTTAAACATTACCTGAGTTCATTGCTTTTGGACTCTCAATGCTTCCTTTATATGGAAGGATCAGTCCCACCTTCCTGGCATGCGGTGCTGTCCAGTGTGACTGTTTCCCTCCAGGAGCAGCCGCCCTTCCCTTTTCAGCGCAGTGACCAATTCCTGTACCCAGGCTCGTTGAAGTCCCTTTAGGATCGGAGACAGTTACAATGTCCGAAACTCTTGTTATTACAGTGGCAGCCCCCAGAAAAGCCCAATATTCCTCACACTCCTTCCAGTTCAAAGTTTACTGTATGGTCTCCAAACTCCTGTGCGAGGAAACTGTGCTCTCAGCACCATCATCCATCTCCTTTTTGACATTGGAAGTCAGGCCAGAACTTAATGGGTTGAAACACAACTCCTGCTCTCCAGCATCAGCTCTTCAGGGCCTGTTAGAGCCCTCAATCCACGCATTGGAAAAGCATTGGCTTTCACTGCTTTTTTTCTTCCTCATCAAACACAAATTAATGACCTTCAAGCAGTGCAGTGATACCGCCTTGAGCCCTCTATTCATCCGAGCCACTTTGCCCTCAGGTGCAGAGTGCATCGGATACAAGCATTTTGGAGGTTCCTGGGGGGTATCGTGTTTGCCAGGACCCAGGCTCCGAACTCTTCCTCTGCACCCCAGCTGAATTACTCCATTGATTAATAGTACAACTTGAAGTCCTCTCGCTCCTTGCGAACAGGAGCTCGAGCACCTGCCATTTAACAGGGGCATGGGATATGTGAAAAGCTGAAATGTCAGCACATCACAGTGGCTATTAATCATGAAGCTGCTTTAAAAAAAAAAAAGGAAACAAGAAAAAGGAATTATCAGAAATATCAAGGAGCCGATTTAATTGAGGCAAATACGTGCGTGGCAGCTGCTTTTTAACTTTTCCCACGTCTCAATTAGACAGGGTTGAAATTCTCTTTGTTTCTGCTTTTGAAAAGTCTAAAACTGCAGGTTTGATCAATTGCGAGGGACAGAGAGGAAATGAACAGGAGACGAAAGGGCCGAGTTTCCCTAGAAGCTGTCATGGTAATTTATGGCCCTGGCTGATAAAACTTTTAAATAGTCAAATATGAGCTAGGAAATAGTGAAAGCAAAGTGAGCCTTGGAGGAACGATCTCAACCAGAGAAGTCTTCTGGGAAGCACAACCTGGCATGAGCAGCTGCTTGCCTGGGAGCTCAGGAAGAGTCACTCTTGACTCCTGATCATCCCTTGGCTTGCTGTGTACAGGTCTTGGTCTGGAAAAGCCAAGTGCTGTGATTTTTTCTTTGTCAGGTCTGCTTCAGCTGGCGACAGCAATCTCTCTGCTCAGGATATGTTGGCCAAGGTGGCTGGAGGGAGATGTGACTGGTCTCAGCAAGAGGAAGTTATAGGAAGAAGACAAGCACATGGCATCACTCAGGGCTCTGCTCCTGGCCTGTCCTACAAAGTAAGCAGCAGCAATCTGTATTAGTGCCCCACTATGGGAAACTTAGCTGCTGCGGGAAATGGCACTGGTATTTTGGTGTGTCTGTGTTTGTGTTTGCACGAAACAGACACTCTCTGCCCTTTGAAACCGTGCTCAACAAAAAAGTCAGCAAGACCTGAAGGAACTGTACAGCTAGTGATATCCTTAATCCCTGACAAATACCACAGCATTTGTCCCTTTTCTCCCTAGGACAAAGGATACCAGTGTCCTGGACCAATTCTAACCCACTCACTTAATTTCACTTTTTTCTCATTTGCTGGCTGGAAAATGTGCAGTACTTGACTAGCTTCTGAACTATGGCTGATCCTTCTCTTTGAAGAAAAGTGTGTGATGGTAAGGAACAATGGATGTTTGCAGAACAAGAAGACCACCAGTTGGACGCTAGAAAGCTATTTTCTGTAGGGGGAGCCTGAAGCCAACTGTCATTTTATTTTAGAGCAGAAATCAATGACAGAAGAGAGTTAATGGGGTCTCCTGGTCTGTTACCCACACCATTGACATTCGCATGGTCCTGTCTTTCACTCCAAATGCTGTGTCACCCAGTGACAGTAACTCTGTGGTGAGAGGACATTATTGCAAAGCATTGGCCAGTGTATTTGCACTTATTACGTCTCTTTAATACACCAGAGACCTCAGACAAAGCCTCCTTTTTGGCTGGAGGCTGCCTCCTACAAACTTCATGTCCTTTCACCCTTGCTGGGTTGGGAAAATCCCTTCTTCCCTCCTTCCTCTTTCAACATCCCAGAAACCCTTACCTGACTTTTTCCATGATGCTCTAAGGGAGAGGCAATCAGGAGAAAGCTAATTCCCCTTTACCCACCTACTGATTTTCACAGCAGTTTCAGAGTCCCGTAGGGAGTTAGATGGGCAGAAGGTACTGCAATCAGAGCAAAGGCACAAGGGTCAGAGAGGTTGTCCCTCCTCCAGTCCTCAAAGCACCTCTGAGGGAGGGCCTTGGGGCATGCCAGCATTCAGTCAGTGGCCTGGTGCAGGTCCTAGGGTTTCACTCAGTGCAGTTTCTTCAAGCCAGAAAGTTTCTCTGGAGCTTAGTGTGGGTCCAATGGATGGGGCACTGCTGTCCTCCTCTTACCGTACCAGTTTCTTTGGAGGATAAATGCATAGAGCAACTTGGGAGCCTTCGTGGATCTTGATCATAAAAACAAAATGCCTCCTAGCTGTGCTGGTCCATCTGGGAGCAGTGAGAGGAGAGGCTGAATAGATACCCTGAAAGAAAAAGATGGTTTTTGTGGAGGCTGGCAGTTGTTAGGGAAACCTGTTGCTGAGCAGTTGCTGTTCTCTGACTCTTGGCAGCTGCGCTACCTCCTCCTCCTCCTCCAAGCCCAGGATTCACAATTATCACTTTGCCCTCACAGGCGTAGTGGAGGAGGTCAGAGGGAAGCACTGCCCATGACAGTGGCTACCTCCATGTAAGCTGGGTATACACCAGAACTACAGTCATCTTCCCAGTATTAACAGGGGAGGTGATCAGCCTTGCTGCCTGCAGCGTTTGTCAGGGGTTAAAATAGTAAAACTATAGCGTTGCTTGCAGTCCTGTTCATGTTCCAGCAGGTTCTCTTTTCAGTTGGAAAAACACTGGACTCCCTCCACAAATTATCCAACATTTGAGCCGACATTTGCTCCAATGCAGTTAATACATAAATCCTAGCATGACTGGCAGCTACAGATGGGTGAACCAAGAAATTGCTTGACATATTTGCTTACACTGTGTATGAAACCGGTTATCTTGTACAGGAAGGATAACTCCAAATTATCAGTAATCCACTGGATCTCAGCGGTACTTGAAACAAACTTGAAAAGATTTGTCAAAATGCAGGGATATCCATGTATATATAAATATATTTATGCACATAGATATATATGGTGTCACTAAAGGTGTTACTTGCGTGTTGCCTACTTCTCTCACAAGCCTAGACCCACGTTAATTCACCACGCATGACCTCTTTGAGCATTCACATCCCTGAGCGCCGTCCACAGCCACAAGCTGGTAGAAGGATATTTCTCAAACATACCTGTCAAGGTCACGTTTCCCTCCCTGCCCTCCTACTTCCCTCCCTCCTTGACTGTGGGATTTCTCCTTCTCTACCCCTTCCCAGGTACCTTGCTCAAAGCCTTGGAGGGGCCACTGCTGTTCTGTACTGTAGAGGAACATTTTGGACTTGATTCCTATTTACACTACAACAGATTTTACAGCACTTTGGCAATGGAAAGAAACCATGAGATGAATATAGATCACTCCAATTTAAAGCTCCTTTATATTATATAAGGGAACACCATGAAAATGGAAATTGGATCCCCTATTTTTAAAGCCTGTCTGCAGGTGTCTATAAAACTAGGAAAGATACTTTCATTGCCTGGGCAGTGGGAAATTACATCCTTCCCTGGGAGAGGTGACACTGTGTTCCTCTCAGTTGTGCTGTGGGCTGGGTAAGGAGCAAAGTACCCCAAAAGAGACCTCTGAGTGGCAAATTGCAGGGCAAGCCTAGATGCTACCTACTTGTCAGAGGATGGGGTCTGTGGGTAGTGAGATGTGACTGGTCTCAGTCCCAATGAGAAAGGCAGGCACAGTAGCTGTGATTTGCACCCAATGTCTGCCAGCTGTTTCATGTGAGCAAGGATGGGCCAGGCCAGGGGAAGAGCTGATTCACTGCTACAACTCATCACATCTTGGCTTTTCGGATCGCCCCCATCCCCACTTCCCATCCCTGCTGACTGCCATGCAGCATGTGGTGCCAGCGGCCGCAGCTGCCCAGAAGTGAGGCATCTCCGCTGAGCATCCCCCTCCCTGGCAGCAGTCCCCAGGTACTAGCGCGCTGATGCTCTGCAATGTGGTGGTGGTGGGCTGTGGAGTTGGCTCTGCTCATCAGGAGAGTCCCCCTCCACTTTGCCTTGCTGTCCTCTCCCTCTGAAACAGGATTTTTGCTGTCCCTGCTTGTTAAGTGGCCTTTGCTGACTGTCCTCTGGATTTTACCAACCCAAGCACAGAAGCAAACCTGCCCGGCTCGAGCTGTGGGAAAGCTGAAAGGCAGCAGCAGTGAGGGCTGTCTGACTGCCTCATTACTCCCTGCAGGAGCCTGAATGTCACCCATGAGTACTGATCCACGCTTGGGGGAATGGAGATTTATTTTGTTCTTCATGTCTCTGGCAGTGGGAACACTGGGCTTGAAGACTGGTTTCCTGCAGCTCCTCAGTGGAGGGTTTAGGGCAAACTGCAGGGGAAGGGGCCTCCATCCATCTCCATCCAGTGCTGCTCCCAGCAGCTGGTGTGGGTCTGTGTACGTGGGGCTAACTCAGGGACTGGAGGGCAATTCATGCAGCCCCATAAACAGCGAGAACTCAAAGAGGATGTGACAAGTGGACAGAGACGCAGAGGATGGGAAACTGCTAACCTGAATGAAGCCAATAACCTGTCTCCTAAAGATGCGGGTGCCATCATGGGTGAGGAGCAGGGAGAGATAACTTAAACCATTCAATGACATTGCTGTGTCTTCACTCAAGGGAAGGAAAAAAGTGAGCTTTCTGGTACAGAGAGCTCTGTGAAAACCCTTCAGCATGCAGGAAGGTGGTGAAGCAAAGCAAGGAACAGCTGGAAATGTGATAGGAGATCAACCATGTGGCAATGTTATGATATTGCTAGATGCCTCGCTTTTACCTGCAATACTATACTCAGCCCTGACATCTGTTCAGAAAAGGTGTAGGAGAAGTAAAAGGAACTGGTAACCAGACAGAAAAGACTTGGAAAAGGGGTGGAAAATACTGGATCTCTTTA
Organism: Nyctibius grandis; assembly: GCF_013368605.1. Classification (NCBI taxonomy): domain Eukaryota; kingdom Metazoa; phylum Chordata; class Aves; order Nyctibiiformes; family Nyctibiidae; genus Nyctibius; species Nyctibius grandis. The sequence continues at coordinate 34,774,391 of NC_090658.1, forward strand.
TCAAACAGAAGAGAGAAATAGCAAGGGACACAGTAGACCAGTAACACAATAGATGGGTTAGAGAAGGTATACTGGATGCTCCTAATTACTTTCTTTCATGTAGATGAGTCAATAAATTGAAAAACTGCACATAAAAAGCTTGGAAATTGTATCTGTGTAATACATAGTTCCAGGTCTGTGGAACTCCTTGCTGTCAGAAATTGATGTGGTCAAAAAACAGAATGGGGCCAAAATAAAAAATTAGGGATGACTATAGATAATGGAATACCCTTAATTTTGTTAGAAGGACAATAAATCCCCATGCTTCACAGCAGAAGCCAGTTTCTATGAGATGGGTGGTGGAGAAATTTTCCCCAAAGGACACATGCATTTATAATTTACACTGCAGAGGTTTCTTCATTGTCCTCTGGAAGTCGCAGTAAGGACATGACCATGGCAGCAGTTCAAGGGCCTGCTCATGCCTATGTTTCTAGTCAGAGGCCCAAGTGTGAGTCTCCAGAGACCACTTGTTAACCCCACACAGTCCATTTGCCCCATGGTGACAGATCTGGATAAAGGTGGGTTTTCCTTCCCTTCCCTTCTGTCTTTGTTTAGCCTGAACCCAGGGCTAAACAATAAACGGTTTTTCTATCACCCAAATGAGGAAGGCAATTGGGAAAAGAAGGGAGACTTGTGAGTTGAAGTTAAACAGATTTAATGAAATAAAGAAACCAATATAAATGATGACACAAAAGAGGCAAAGTTACAGTTATCTATAGAGCACTGGCAAGTTGCTCCAAGAATTGCAATTGTTGGAAATGACAAAGAGTAAGGAAAGCAAAAAGACACCCACCTCCTCCCAGCAAGCCCTCCCTTTTATAGTGAACTTGATGTTCATGATATAGAATGCACCCTTTCCCTTTCCCCTTCCCTTTTCCCTTCCTTTTCCCTTTCCCTTTCCCTTTCCCTTTCCCTCCACCACGGAGCGGTAGGTGGTTATTATTCCATCACCTGCACAGCTCCAGCTAGGTGGCTCATTAGCAGGTAGGATATATTAGTAACTGTCAAACAACTGGAGAGCTGCCTTGTTGGGCGAAAGGATGAAAACATGTTAACACCCACAAAAGGGGGAGAGGCAGTGATTAGCTGGTGAGATGACAATATGAAATGTCAGAGGCACAGACAGTAAGCACAACTGTTCATTATTATATTAACAGCTTTAATTTTCTGCCTTTAAACACCAGTTTCCTGTCAGTTCAATTAGATTGTGTGTGTGTGTGTTCAATTTAGATCAATGTACTGCTGTGTCTGGAGTTTTCCTCACACATCCTCTGCGAGGCAAGAAGCAGACCAGCCAGCAGGAGCATCTTTTCTTATTGTCCTTGAGGTGAAAGGCAGTTTGTGAAGAGGGTATTTAGGTGATGCATGTCCTCAAGTTAGGCGAGTGTAACCTGCAGTGATTTGTGAAATTCCCGCAGAGGCGGGTGGGGAAGAGGTGAAGGCACAGGAAGGTCTTGAAGAGGCAGCCGGAATAAACAGCACGTTGCAATATTTTTAGCGAATTATCTTATAGACCGCAGAAAATAAGAGGAGGAACAGGGAGAGGGAGACAGAGTCTCATGCCAGGAATGACTGAAGGCCTGATTCTGATCATGGTGACACTACTCTAAGTCTGAAGTTACTAAGATAATGTTAATGCCACTTTGATGCCTGTAAAAGTGAGATCAGGATTTGGGCTGGATGCTCAGTGCCAGAGAACAGCACATCTAGGAATGGGATTTCCCTGGTTTTTCCTGCACGAGCAAGTAACAGCATATTGACCTGATGATAGGCAAGAGGAAGGGAAGCCCAAGAAAACACGGGGCTTCCTGCACTGATTTCAGCCTGGATTTGCCCAGTGTCAGGGGACTTTCATCTTGCCTGGTGTCAAGTGCCTGCATCTCTCTCGTGTTCATCTTTCCTGCTCTGCAGACTAAAGGGTGCCCTTTCTGCTTACCAGGACAGGAGGATACGCAGCTTTCACCAGTATATGAACCTTGTTGAGACCAGGCGACACTAAAACAGACTCTTGAGCACCTTCCCCTTCTTTCAGCTTTGTCCCAGCACTTCTGTACCTAGTTGCTCTGTGCATTACTTAGGATATTTTTCTCCTGCTGAAGCCAATGGGCTAATACAGTATGACTCAAGAAGCTTTATTTTTAGTAGCTAGTCGCATTCTTTTGCTTTATTGCCCTTTATAGCTCTGATCTCCACAAGATCTTCCCTCATCCTGCTGATACTCCTGGATCATCAAGTTTTTTCTGTGAGCTCAAATATTTTACACTGATTTCTCGTCTCCTTTGTTTCTGGCCCCTGGAATCTCTGCTGCTCCATCCTCATCTCCCAGACAGAGAGGAAGCTCTTTGCTGTGGAATGACTCCGACCTCCAAGCCCTCTGTTTCTGACCCAGTCTGCTGTCCTCACCCTGGAGAGAGGCGAGGGGGATGAACCTCTGACAAGGGGCTCCTTTCCCCTCTGTCCTGATCTTATTAGAAGAGGCTTCCAGGCATAAGAGGAGATGGTGTCCTGCCAGCCGTGCATCTCCAAGAAATCCAGCATGAGAATAACCAAACAAGGGATCTCAGACCAGCGGAGGTGGAAGGGAGTGACCCACTAATCTTGACAGGAAACATAAGCAACACCGCTGCAGCACCATCCCTGGCACACAGCAAATATCGGAGGGGATGCCAGAAAGTCTTTGCCTGCCATGGAGATGTGCAGAAATGGCAGTGCTGGGGCTGGCACTCGGCCAGCTACTCCAGGCAAATGTGGCAAGGAGTGCAAGCAGGAGCTCCAGGGCTTGAAGCTGGGCACCAAAACCTGGATGTTTGGTCTGAGATGAAAGCCTGGGGTCTCTAGAAATGTAATAGCCATCATGCATTATGGAGCACAGGAACTGTCATGTTAGATTAAACAAATGGTTCGTCTAGCTCAGAGCTAGACTCCCTGGCAGTGGTCAGCAGCACAAATTCAGCTCACAGAAATGGCAAAAGCAAAGTGCTGGGCCAGGATCCAGAGCTGAGCGGTGATCTGATTTTCAGTTTCTGAATATTTGGTTAATATTCTGATGTCATATATCATCTAAAAAGCTCTTCCTTATTCACATCTCTAGGACCTACCACTCCTCCTCCTCCATTTCCCTGAGATAACAGCAATTACAAGGAAATATCAGCACCTGAAGGCTACATCAGAAGGAAGAGCCAAGTGGCTGGTCGCACTCTTTGCCCAGGGAGTGGTGTTTGGTGCCAGCTTTTGACTCATGGTGGAGCTGATTTTCCTTACTATCCAGTTTAGGGAAATTTAGATGCAGCGTTTAATCTCCCATCTCTTCTTCCTATAACACACGCAATTGTAGGTTAAAAAGTCTCCCTGGATATCTAGGCATCCCTCCTGCCCTGCCTGGAAGCTCTGGCTGGACAGTAATTCCTACAGGGAGCTTCCATCTATGTTTCTTCGATTGTGTGCTCCTTCCTTCCCTTTCAAAGTTAACAAAGTACCTGAGCCTGCACGCGTGTTAACTTCCCATCCGGAGCATAACCCTTTCCGCTTTCCAGACCGGAGCATAAATGCTACAAATGAAACCTCCAATGGGTAAAGAATGAACAATCACTTTCTTAATTTTTTTTTAAAGGCACTTCAGGGCTTTTATCAGCAAAGCATCATGTCCATTAAGAAACAAATTAAGTCATCCTACAGGCAAGCTAAGTGCTGTTCCCATGCCAGAATTAATACTGCCTCTTTCCACTGGGGATGTTTAAGGGTCCCTCCCCCATGCCCTGGGATTAAGCTACTTTTAGTTCATAGAGGGAGGATTAATCAGTGGAGCTCCTTTGCAGAGCTCCTGAAATAGAAATCACAAATCAGGGAGACTGGGAAGGAGCCTTGGAAGTGACAAACGTGACACTACGTTGCACTTGGTTTGGCATCTGTGCAGAGAAGATGACCGGGGTGACTGAGAGGTGCTCGCCTGATGCGGGGTGCAGCTAGTTCCTTCGGAGGGAGACCTGCAGTTTGGGGTGGTGGAAAGGCAGGGCAGGGAGGGCGGAGGGACAGCTGTGAATTTCAGCACCTAAACAAGTAGTCGTGAGACTTGATAGGGCTGCGTGTAGGAGGAGATAGAGGCAATAGTTGAAACCACTACATTGTTCTCTGCCATCAGGGGTGGAGATCCTAATGCTGGTGTGAGACCAGAAGCCGTAACTTCCACTTTCTTTTGGGGTTTTCTTGACACAGTGCCCCAAATGAAACTTTTCTAGGTTCCTTTTCCTCACACCCATAGATGCTGATTCTCAGTCTGTCCCACTAAGCGTAAGACCAGCACGTAAAATGCTCTGCCTTGTCAGTATTACCTGCCTACGCTAGGACCCATTTAACTTTGTCAGAAGGGTTTTGATATTTCCCCAGGTGATGTTGCAGCTATCCAGGTGTGATGCAGGTGTGCAGCAAAGGAAGAATTAATGCAGTGTAATGTAAGCAGTACCATTATAAGTCCCTTTATACCAGTTAAAGTGTGACTGTGGAGGAGGAGGGAATACTATTTTAATTACATTGGCTTTGAAACTAATATAGTTTAAGTCAGTATGAAAAATTATGAGCAGACTATCCCTAAGGGTCTAAATTGAAACAATTCATATTGAAGAAAAAGTCTAATAGAGAAAACCATACACAAATGGTGTAAAAAAGGATAAACCTTCTCCCAGCTTCCCACTCAGTACATTTTGCCCAGCTAAAGCTGTTGGATGTGGCTATGCTGTGGGGCTGAACGTCTCCGATGATAGCTTAGCTGAAGAGAAGACAGCTTGACAGAGCCTATCTTGGAACTTTATTCTGGTTCCCCTGGGGTATTAGAGCAGGATGAGGTGATAGCCTGACCCCTAAAAGAAAAGGTGCACCACCACTTTACAAAGATGCCTGAGGTTGCTAATTGGGACTCATGACACTGTCAACAAAGTTAAACAATCGCTGCTCATGATCTTTACCTGACCACAGGTGGGGCCCCAGCATGTGCCCCATCAGAGCATCGGAGGAGTTTTGCATTAGCTGTTGGGTTTCCTCACAAAATTATGAACTTCTCTCAGAAAATCAGATCAAAAAAATTTCCCAGAAATGATTCTTAGTCCTTGGTTTTTTTCATCGCAAAGTAGACAAAAAAAATTGATAGGAATTGCCCTCAGCTTCTAACAGTCTCAACTGCTTATACCACCAGATGCATTAATTTGATCCCCTTGTCTGGAGCAAGAAGGTGTGTTTGAAACGCCTCCCTTCCACCCAGGATGGTTGATGCACAGAACCGAAACACTCCCACGTGTGTGTCGATGGCCAAGCACAATTCCACTCTGGGTCTAAGTGCAGGAGAGAGCAGATGCTCTTCCTAGCTTTGGCAGTTGGGGGACTGCAGATATCCCGATGTGCTCTGCCAGCTGCATGACCCATATCCATCCGGCCGCACAGGTCAGCATGGGAAGCTGCAGCAGTCCCTGCCATCTCCCCTTGCCTGTGAATTACGGTGGAGTCTAGCTAGCAAAATCTTCAGTTGTCCATGGGGAAAGATGGCCTCTTTCTCCTCCCCTGTATCTCAACTGTTTCCAGCAGGTACTAAGTCACGGGCACGTGTGATCCCAGATATAGACTCTCTTGCACAAAACTCATAGCACAAATACAGAAGCTTCATTATTTTCTTTGCACTGTCTCTCTTTTAGGCAGCTGAATTTTTTTAAACTGTGCACATTCAGGCTGGCACCTTCTGCACATCGCTCCAGGGAGACCTGAGTGTACCATGCCTCAGAGCTGCCCTGCTTTTGACCATTTTTTCCTTGCTGCAAGGGACACTCTTCTGCCAGTGGAGTTTCAGAAAATACTTCTTCCAGTCTCTGAGGCAGTCAAATACAGGGACAGGAGGGGAGGGCTTTCTTTCCAGCCTGCATGTGAAGATGTTAATCAGGGGGCTGATCCCCTGCTGCCAGGGCCACATGACCGGATTCTTTTCAATCTGTTAGACAGCTGTCATCCAACTCAGACCCCAACTATCCATCGTACTTCTGAGGTGTCATCCTCGAAACAGCCTGTCATGCTGCCTTGGGCACTAGGCAAAATGACCCCACATTGCAAGTCAGACACCAAACTCTCCCACCCCAGTGAGCCAGCACCAATATTTGACCTTTGAAGATTTGCTGCCTTTCTGCTTTGTAGCTGGGGACTTGGAGAAAGGGGTGAGAAGGGAAAGGCGGGCAGAGGAGCAGTACTAGAGCTCAGCTCAGCTGGCTGCTCTGTAGAGCTGCTTTTATTTAGGAGCTATGAAATATGGTTTTTGCTACATCTTGCCCTCACTGGCAGGGGAACGTCCACCTGCCTTTGTAAATAGCTGGAGGAACAGTAAATATTTTGTTTTTCTGCTGTGTGAGAATAGGAAAAAAATCTTGATTTAATGTTCAGTTCTTAAAAGGGTGATATGGGGGGAGGGCCCTTGCAGAAGTCAAACATGGTAAATATGGGAATCTGAGCTCAAACATCAGATTGTATAGATAGGAGGAAAGACTATTGGCTTATATGGCAAGGAAGAGAGTTAGAGAGGGGAAAGGAGGTGAGTGCGGTCTCGCAGAATGTCATACAGTTAATGATTATGAGCAAACAGATCACCAAGATCCCTGCAATCTCCACTTGAGCATCTTAGGACACTGTATGCAAAGAAGGAAATGACCACACAGAGAGGAGAAAGCAGTGCCTCCAAAACACACAACCCCACCCAAGAGCGCCGGCAGTACGTGTCCCAGTGGCTGGAGCTGCCCGAAGACGAATAGCCATAGACCATATTGCCGTCATACTGCAGAGAGACCAAGCTGGGGACTGTCCAGCTCTTTCCAGAGCACACTCCAAGCCTTATCACAGAAATACAGTGTCTAAACCAGCCTCACCATTTTGAATATTGCATTGCAGGTGAGGGCTTGGAAACATTTCCCATTTCTGGCTCTGCTTCCTGATGAGTTTATGTTGTCTCCTCTTTGTCTCCGCTCCTTCCCCATGTACCCCTTTGCAGGGCTGTGGGGAGCTGCTGTGGGTGTAGAGCTTTTGAAAGCTCCTGGGTGTTGAAATTCCTACCTACTGGAGAAGAGAGGAAAATCCCAATGGAGAAACATTTCTGAGGCCAAGGAAAACAGTGTGTTCTCATCAGCTCCCCACACTCAGCAGTGATGCATACCTGGGAGCACGAGGCATGTTTATTACCCACTATATGCACAATCTAGGTGCCACAGCAAAAAGTGGGGTCAGGCTCAAGAGCATGGGAGCTGTGATCTATGGATGCAGGCCCAGCTGCTGGGATTAGAGGTGCCTTGACCTCAGCAACCTTAAGCAGAGGGTTCAAAAGCAAAGACATGTGAGACACTAAAGCTGCCACCCTCCAGAGCAACTGGCTTCAATTTGGCTGCCCCTGCAGGGAGTTTAAGGAGTCTCCTATCCAAATGTGCCAGTACAAAGGACCTGGATTGGCTTAACTCTTGATTAGAGTGGACTGGTGGTAATAAAAAGACTATTTTAATTTTTATAATGCTATAAATATACATGATGCTGTGCTAATTAAAAATGTGGTGGAAGTTTTACAAAGTCTAAAGCAAAGGTTTCTAGGAAAAGATCCCTGTTGGTACAAGTGCTGATCCTTACAGCCCAGAGTGAGTGCAGCTTGGGTTGCGCTTGACAGCTTCCCGGGAGGGAAGTTCATGCTTTGTAAGTAATATCAGTGATTTTTAAGGGAGCATTTGTTTGAAGATCAGTTGTACTTTGAATAAAGTTGGAAAGATGCAACACAGCAGCTGCAGGCTTGTGAAAGAAGTGTAGGCAAATACAGCTTTAAATGAAGTTCATAGCCCTGAGTTCTGGCCTGCTGATGGTGGTGGCCCCACTGGAGGTTTGAGTAGCCCGAGCACCTGGATCAGCCCCCACAGTCCTACACGGCCTTGGCTAAATAAAGGGACCTCATGGACTCATTTTACTGCTATACTGATGACTATGTTAAATAACATGATCCTCTGGTACCAAACCTTATTGTATCTCACTAATAGTGTTTTACCATAATGAAAATTAGCCATTTATTCCTCTTTATTTTATTTCACTTTCTAGCCTCGCTCTAGTTTATGATGCTGCTTTGCCTCTGGCTACTTAGTTTATGCAATTCTGTCTTAGGCTGACTTTGTCGAAAGTTCTGTCGGGATCCAATGGCCTATAGCAACCAATTCTCCATTGCCTTTTTATCCAAATAAGTCAAATAGACCAGTGAAACATGATTTTCTGTGTTGAAAATTTGCTTGTTAGACCTTAACGTATCTCAATCAGTGGCACTGTAATTATGTTTTGAATTTTCATTACAAAACTTGTTTATCAGAGTAAGATGCATTGATTTGTATTTCCTGGGATGAGTAACCCTAGTGTTTCTGAAAATGGTAGACTTGATGTTTGCTATTTTGCATCTGTCTGACTAATTTTATTGAGAGATTATATATTTTCCTTCAAAATTTCTTTCTTAGGTGCCTTCAGAATCTTTTAACCTGAGCCATCAGAGACTGGTGATTTACAACTCTTTAATGTAACGCATTTATTCTAGCATCTTTTCTTTTGACACATCAATTCCTGACAGTGTCTCATCTTAATGTGCAGGTTGTTAGCCTCACATATAATTAAGATTGTCCAGCATTTCCCATCATAAGATCTTATTTTTAGTTACGTAAGACCTTTTCTGGGCAGAGATTTTTCATGGTTACTCAGTCTTCCTGTTGGGGGTACATGTATTTGTGACTGTTTCATCCAAAATGATGTAGCATTTTTCAAGAATGAAGACAGAAAAAAAAAATAGGCCTTTGTCCATGTTAATAAATAAAGGTGACCTTTTTCTTTAAATGTTCTCTATCCTGCATGCTGTGGAAATAGGACTTGAAATTGAACACTTGGGTAGTCTCTGAGTTGGGAATGCACCATGTGTCTCTTCATGAAGCTGCCCCAAATCTGGCCTCCAAAATCTTTAGTTTGCGCATGCCTATTGGAAATGACTTGAGTTGTAGAAACGATGTTCCCCCAAGAGTCCGTCTGTGCTGGGCATGTTTGACACCCCAGGCTATGCAGAATTTGCTATATAAGGGCTATAGCCATGTGGAACCAGTTTTCATTGAAAGCTGGGGGAGCAGATTGGCACAGGATCCTGGTGAGGGTTGGAGCTTCACCTGGGAGCTGGAGAGAGCAAGAGAGAGGGAAACTGGGCTGGGATCTGGAGAAGGGTGAAAGACTGAGATATGATGAGCAAAGAGACTGGGTCTGGAAAATGGTCTCGATCAGGGAAGTGGGGTCAGGGGGTCAGGCTGGGACTGGGATTGTGGAGAGGGAGACTGCATCTAGGTGATGGTGTCATCTCCCCCTCCTGGCCACCAGTGTGGCAATCATCTTGCATACCTTCATATGCTCTGTTTCCATTTACAGTCAGTGGTACTCACAGGGAACAATTCATCTGACCTATATTAAATGTCTGCTTAGGATGATTCATGCCCCAGGACTGCTGTGTTTTCTCTGCCTTGACTACAAAAGGCTCATCAGATGATTAGCTCAGATGGACACCTGTGCATTTGATCAGATGGGACCCAGGCTCACAGCCTGCAGTAGGGACGTCAGCTGCCGAATCCTCTGGGTGTTTTAAGCCTTCAGAGGCTGATGAGCACTGGAGATCTGCCTGTATAGCAGAGCCCTGGACCCAGGCTGGCATGTAAACCCCCTGCAGGGCATTTCTCCATGTCACACTCCAACCCCTGCAGCCCCTGGAGGCAGTGCTGACTCCTTGGTCCTTCCATCCATCTCTTCCCCTGGGGTTGACTGGGACTGGTTGGGTGAGGGTCTTGTGGAAGGCCAGTCCTCAGTGGCTGAAGTTGGGTCGGTGGGGAGATAATGGTGGGACCTTGCAGGGACACTGGCAACCCTTGGATGTAGGTCGAGGAGGGTGTTGGGGAGCTGCGACTAAAGGGACAAGGTGTCTTGGAGGCACTGATGGGAAGAGGCAGCAAGACTTGGTGTTGAGCCTGAGAGGATCTAGCATGGGACACCAGCAAGGGCAGGGCACATGGCTGGGAGCACAGGGACCAAGAAAGGGGAGAGGGGTACAGGAGATGAGGAACCCAACCGTGCAGGCAGCAGAGCGAACATCAAGAAGAAAGGAAATACTGAAATGCTATTTATTAACTTAGTGCTGCCTACCTTGTGCAGTGAATAAAGCAGAACCCTGCAGGGAAAACACTGTGTAGCCACGTAGTTAACGCATAAGGGAGCAAACTAATTGTTGCCTGAAGATTCCTGCCTTTTCCTAATTTTTCAGTGCTTGACTTTGTACTGTCATTTTAATAAGTTTTGTTATGTGTCAGATGTACATACTCTGCTATAATGTTTCTGCAGTGAGTGATGGGCATCCTCATTTTCACCCTGTTGCATCTCACAATGTTTCTGTGTTTAATGCTTTGTCCAAAAAGCAACTTATCCCTCCAGCCCTTTGTTGCTATCCTACCAGCAGGTATGATCTTGAAGGAAAATCCAAACTTCTGACCTTCCTGCCTAGAGGCAGGAACATTGCCCACTGAATTGCACTGTCACTTAATGCCTTATCCTGGATGGAAATGCTCACGTGGTTTACGGAGCACACTCCAGAGCGATAAGACATGGGCAAGGAAATCAAAGGCATATTTCTGCTCTGTTTTTGTATTACCAGTTGTGTTTAATGCGGTGCACTTAAAATGCCTCTAGAATACATTAGAATGTTTTCAACGGTAAATTTAACTGCCAAACTATTGCCTGCCTCACTGGGATTCCTTCTCATCTTCGCATCCATATACTCCTTGTCTCACTTCACCACTAACGGGAGAAGGGCGAAATGTGCCACCAGCCTAGCGAGAGCAAAGCCTGAGGCATTTGGAATCATTCCTGGGTTGTTCAATATCACCCAGGAGATGAAGCTCTTGCCTGTGCAATGAACATAGCCAGGTTAACGCAGAAGGACCGACGCTGACCTACTATTTTCTTCTTTTGGCAGACCTCTCTGAATCACGAGGTGCAGAAGTCTGAGTTCGTTTGGTGATTTGAGAACTAGCTGCCCTGATACCAAGCAAGGCTGGCCAGAAATAGAGATAAGAGACTGTCAATATCTCTTCCCTTCACGCACACAGGAAGCCTGGGATGAATATTTTAGATTCATGTAAGTATGGCCCAGGGGCCACCATTTTAAGGGATGCGTCGAGGCTAGGGCTTAACCTCCAGTACAGATTACTGGAAATAAGCCTGCCCCAAAAATACCACAGACCAATAAGAATATTGCACAGAATTCATTTAGAAAAATCCCATGAAAGAAACATTCTTAAAACCAAGGAAAAATCCCCCTTGGGGGCTTGCAACACAAATGTTACTCTGTTAGTGCACAAAATCCAGAGAGCAAACATGACTAGAAACTGAAGCGAAAGCCAGGCATCTGTTTTCATTGTCCATCAGAGAGAAATGCCAAGGAACAAGCAAACAGCAGAAAGTGAAAAGCAAATTGGATTCTGAAAAGCCTTGCAAGGGTAAGCGTTTGAGGTATCCTCTATAAATCAGAGTATGCAATGTTTAGCATGCCAGCATCCATTCAGGTTAATTATGCAAAAGTCCTGTGCTGTCAGCTGTATGAATAACTGAAAATCACAACAGATGAATGAGTGGTACCCACAATGTCACAGGAGAAAAATAAAAATGTGTATGCAATGGCACTAGTGGGATTTACACCTTCACAGATTATGAAGATGACACCTGCATGCACTGGACAGTTGATTGCAGAGAATGTGTTTCTCACCTGCTCAGCCCTCCCAGGAGACCCAGAGACCAACCTCTCCTGCCTAAACAAGCTTCCAGGCTGTGCAGGTGTACTGGTTTCATTGGGATTTGGTTTCAGTTTGTGGCCAGCCATGGTGATCAAGGCCCTTAGCAGGTAAACCCAGGGCAGCTGACCCAGGATGGCCCTCAGGTGTATTCTATATCATTAACATCAAGCTCCCTATAAAAGGGACAGCTTGGGAGGAAGTGAGGTTCTTTTTGTTCTCCTTTCTTCTTGTTCTTCCTCATTTCTAACTATTGTGATTCCTGGAGCAACTTGCTGGTGCTCCATAGCTAAGTATAATTTTGTCTTTTTTGTGTTGTCATTTATATTGATTTCTTTATTTCATTAAATCTATTTAACTTCAACCCACAAGTCTCCCCGCTTTTCCCAATTCCCTTCTTTGTCTGGGGAAGGGATATTGGGTAATAGAAAAACTGTTTATTGTTTAGCCCTGGGTACAGGCTAAGCGAAGACAGCTGGGCAGACGCATTAGGAATTGCAAAGACAAACTGTTCTACCTGGTTTAAAACAGATCTGTGAGAAGCAGAGGGGGTCTGTCTGCAGTAACACAGAGAGGCCAGCATAATTTGGTGCCTCTCTAGGCACCAGAGAAAGCTGAGCTGTGGTGGGGCTGGATACTAGGTTTTGAGCATGGTGACTGTGCCGGACTGTTGGGAGATCTGAGGTGGCAGGCTGGGTGTCATGGTTTAACCCCAGCTGGCAACTAAACACCACACAGCCACTTGCTCACTCCCCTCTGGTGGGATGGGGGAAGAAAATCAGAAGAGTAAAAGTGAGAAAACTCCTGGGTTGAGATAAAGACAGTTTAATAGGTAAAGCAAAAGCCACATGCACAAGCAAAGCAAAATAAGGAATTCATTCACTACTTCCCATCAACAGGCAGGTGTTTAGCCATTTCCAGGAAAGCAGGGCTTCATCACGCTTAACTGTTACTTGGGAAGACAAAAGTCATAACTCTGAATGTCCCCTCCTTCTTCCCCCAGATTTATATGCTGAGCATGATGTCATATGGTATGGAATATCCCTTTGGTCAGTTGGGGTCAGCTGTCCCGGCTGTGTCCCCTCCCAACTTCTTGTGCACCCCCAGCCTACTCGCTGGTGGGGTGGTGTGAGAAGCAGGAAAGGCCTTGGCTCTGTGTAAGCACTGCTCAGCAGTAACTAAAACATCCCTGTGCTATCAACACTGTTTTCAGAACAAATCCAAAACACAGCCCCATATCAGCTACTATGAAGAAAATTAACTCTATCCCAGCCCAAACCAGCACACTGGGTCTACCATGAGAGAAGGACATGTTATGTGAAAGTCACTTAACCTAAGGATCTTCAAGAGCAATTCTGTTATAGCTAGTGATGAGGAAAGGAATAAAATTTAAAGAAGAAAGTGTCTTCTTGCAGTAAACAGAGTTTTAGTCATCATGGAAGTGAGGCAGACAAAAGTACTGGATAGCTCAAGGAAATGGTCTAAACTGAGTCAAGCTCAGCAGTTCTTAAAAGCTGCTACCACTTCATGGCAGTTCAGGGGATATTTGAGATGAGCCGGTAGATCTCAGACCACAGGCATCAACATCTTTGTAGCATCATCTAATTGGCTCCCATGTTGGCAGTCTCAGCAGTGATACCGTGGTTTAAAGGCGTTGCGGGGAGTAAATCCACTGCTCTGGGTGGGGAACAACCTGGGGTGCTCTGAGAGAACAGGGGATGGAGGCACAGGCAAGCTTGTCATGCCAGTGGCTTTATTTTTCTTGCTCTGAGGATAAATAAAAGCTCCCAGCAATTCCAGCCATCAGCCCAGTCCTGCTCAGAGAACTGAGATCTTTCCAATAAAGAAAGCCAACAGCAAGGCAAGAATTTGTAGCCCTGCTCCTCTAATTGCAGGGCTCTTCCCCAGCCCCATTAATTTCCTGTGAAACTGAGAAGTTTAGTCAGCATTAAATCTGGGAGTGTTGCCTTCCGTTGGGGCGCTCTGTTATGCAGCAGACAGGCTTATATTTTTGATGTGACAAATATTTTATTGACGTTGATACAATATATACATTGCAAGAGAGCATTCAGGATAAACTATTTCTCTATTTCAGTGGGGAGACATGTTTGCTATACAGACGGCTGGAGTAAATCTGGCCTCACAATTAAAATCTGTTTAGAGTTTGTAGCAAAGTGACTGATGGATTAGGCTCAGCGCTCCATCAATCCCCCCTCCCCATGCCTCTCTGTAGAACAACATTGATGGCAGGTCATAAATAGCCATTTGTACAAAGTGCAGGAACTCTTTAAGTATCATTTTATAGCTAGCATATATATTCCAAGTGGCTGGCAAAATGCAAAGTGCTTGAGGTCTTTAAGTAGCAAGGGCAATTGACCGTAGGTGGCAAGCAATACCTTTCTATTTGTACCAAGGATGCGCTGTCATATAGGAATGGGGATATTGTTAATATTCTGGTAAATCCCTTATTTGCTGCACACATAAAATTCAGGTCCTTTCCTAGAGAGAGTGGGGCACTAGAGAGGGTTCCCTGGCCACATTCCTGCCTGGTTAATTACAGTCCTGTGCTTTAAATCTCCCTAACACTTCAGATTAGTGCAGGTTTTCACTTTGCTTTTTGCCCTATACTCTTGCATAATTTTAGTGGACACCACTAAACAGCCACTTTGTTCTTCTCCGCAAGTTATTCGTCTCAAGGCTGGACGAAAATTACGTGTCATGTAGGGACAGGCGGGCTCTACCAATTGTGAATTATTTCGGGTGCTTACCACCACACTGGATGGGGCCCATTGCTCATCAAACAATGTTAAAACTAAAAGCAGAATAGAAATGTAAAATATTAAGGTAAAAGCACTGCAGTAACAGTAGCCATATGCCATGGGTAGGGAGGGCTGGCAGAGGCATGGAGCAGAATCCTGATGCAGCCCCTTGTCTCACCAAGGAGAGGAGCATCCTGAGCAGCCCTGAGCAGGGAGAGATGGCCTGGGCACCTCCCTTGCTGCAGCGGGACTGTTGTGTGTCGCCATGGGCTCCTCTCCAACTTAGCCTGTTCCTAAAGGCAGTCTTAGCCAAGAAGGCACCTTTGCAGTGCCCCTGTAGTGTAGCGAGCTCAAACACATGAGCACAGGCTACTGCCCAGCCAGAGGTGGGTGTTAGCAGTGCACGTGTCTCCATTGGTGGGACACGAGCCAGGCTTCTGAGCTGCATATCTTCTGCTCTGCTGTACGGAGACCATGGAGAGTCTCCTCAGCTGCCAGAGAGAAGCAGTCTGCAACAGAGGAGGTCGAGGCCCAAGGAAACCTCTCCTTTCAGGGCTCACTAGCTAGAAGCAATGCTCACATTGCTAGGAAATGTCTCTGCTCTCACCCGAGATGTAAAGCCAAGAGTAAACTTCCTGGTGATCAGAATCTGAATCACAATATAAAGACCTTTTCAAAAGTACCTATGAAGGAAGACAGCATATTGGGCTGTGGGTACCAGTAACCCCTGTTGCCTCCTACCAGGTTGGTACAGAAAGGAGAGCTTCAGAAGGAGGTTGTGGTTCAGATCCCATGGCTTTAGTGAGGCAATGATGTTCTGTTGAACGCTAACTCCCTAGTGCTTCTGAGTGGAAACTTATGGGTTCAGCTCACAAGCTCAGTGCTTCCAGGCATGTTGTCCCTGGATTTGCCCCTGAAGCCAAGTGTGACTTCTACAGCTTCCCCATCGGGTAACCACTGTGGTGTCCGAGGTGAGAGAAAACTCCAGGGAAGTTCTACATCTTATCCATTCTGTGATTTCAGGCTTGAAGATTTCCACTGTTTTAAAACGTAGTAGTGATAATCCAACCACTTGTAGTTAAGAGGCAGAGATTACTAAACACTAATGTAAATTACAAAGAGGAGGATGAGTCCTTTTCCCACTCTGGAGTCCTGCCATTTATTAATTTTCTGTAATAGTGAGTAAGATTTTCTTTGAGGCACAGAGAGCAATTTTCCTTCCTGACCTGTTATGGCCTGACAAGAGCAGCAAGCTTAACTGAGGAATAAACAAGGAATTATTTATTTGTTCTTGGCTCAATTAATTGGTGGCTTGGAAACTCAATGCAAAACTCAGGCTATTTTCACATGTGCATTGTAGTAAGATGGTGTCAGGCTGAGCCATGCCTGGCAGTGCCTCATGCCTGAGAATTAGGAGGGAACCGTTATATTTGGAAATAGATAGAATCCCATTATGGTACTGGAAAATATATTCCTCTCACAACAGGATGCAGTAGCCTCCAACAGCCAAAAGCCCAGGAAACCCAATGCCAGGAAAACCCATCTGCTTTCCTAGGACACCAGTCCAAGGCATAATCATGGTTGGTGTTAAAAACATATCTGCAGAAAAACACAGAAACTGAGTTTTAGGCCCTGTCACTTAATACTAGCCAAGCTCAACTTCTCAGGAGCACCCTGGAATCTGTGTCCAGAGATCACTCTTTCTGTTGTTAGATTAAAAATTCAAACACAAGCCTGGCTCAACATCCCCTTACACACTTTGTTACAAAGAAGGCTGTAGAGATGACACGCACATGCATGCAAATGTCTGCTGGCAAATACCTGTCATACACAGAGGAGGATGAGGAGCAGAGGGGTCCAGAGCTCCAGTGATGGGTTTCAGTCACAGGCGCTCTTGCACCAAGCGTCTGCATTTACTGCTGTTATTTGATGTGAGAATGAAAATAATCAGTTTGCTGTGCTAGTTTCTCATCCTACCAGAGGCAGTTACATTCTAATAAAAGGAAGAAGTAAGAAAAAAGGAGGCAGGTCATGAAGGGACCAAGTATGCGGAAGGACTTGTACATGGCCAGATTGAGAGGTCTTCCAACCAAAACCTCATATGTATAGGATGCTGCACATTCATCTACTGCTTTGGTTAATAAACAGAAAGCAGTTAGACAGTCAGATGCTGGTCATCTTTAATGCTGCTCCAAAACCGTACAGTGAAGAAAAGGCTACGCAACACTGACCTGTGGGCTCCCAGCTATTGTAGAGAGCTGAGTTAATGGGACCTGGTAGCCAAATGGTCTTAAACACAACAAGAGGCTTTGAAAGTTCCCTATAACACACAAATATCCTATACAGCCACTTAGGTCCGCTTTGCTAAAAAATACTTTAACAATGCTGGCAACTGTCTGTATGAGCCTTCTCACTTTCCATTGCTACCACTGAGGGAGCCAAAGCAGTCTTAGTAACAGTGAGAAATTTGGGCCAAAAAGGCCTTGGACTCTATTTCACATCAGGTATGTTGGTTCATTTTTTCCAGTTGATTGACACTAAAGAGACCAGAGCAAGGCTCACAATGGCATGTTGCTGCTGCTGCTGTTCATTTTGGGCTATTAGCAGGAACAGAAACAGTCATTCCATGCTGATGCCACAAGATTTTCAGTCATCTGTAACATTTGAGCCCTTCTCAGTCCACAGCTCAAGGAAGATAGGTAGGGGAACAAATCCTTTGGCTCCATTTCGCAGCTAGGAGAAGATGATAAGGCTTGGAAGGAGGGATTGCAGATACTCTTTTCTCCTATAATGCTTCACAGAATTCTACGAACCCAGTGGGGCAGAAATCCAATTGAAAATCCCTATTACAGCCATAGCTGCTAGTAAAAAGGTAATCCTCCCAACTTGCCAATGCCCAAGAGCCAGAGCTCCAAGGGAGGAAGGACTCTTTATTCCAGCTACTCAGGTAGAGGAGGAAATGACTCTGACTATTTCCATTTGTATGTATTCCCTACCCATAGTGCTCTGTGTGACAGGGCAATAAAACACTATAACCTTGGCTTTCAGATTTTTAAGATTCAAAATAATTTCTTTTTAATTGCAGAAAACATTCATGTTCAGGGGAATAGTTAATTAACTGCCCACTCACCTTGTCTCCCTGGATGCAGGTAAAGGGACAGAACTGCTCCTAACTTGGAGCATATTGTGTTTACTCATGTCTTGCTCCTCACCTGGGAATACCAAACACTTGATTTCATTGATCTTGGTCCTTGCTTTGCTAAGCACTTTTAGCTTTCATCCTGTAAGTATTTGCTGCAGAAGATATAAATCAAGGAATTCAAAGGGCCAACATAGACTGAAAGCTTGACAACAGCAGCTGTTACAGAAGACTTTGGGGTGAAAGATGATGGTCAGGGCATTATTAGAGCAGAAATGCATCTGGTAAATCCTCCCTGTATGGATGTTAATTGAGGTGAATAATTAGCTGGATTAAGAGAGCGAAGGCAGGTGATTCCGTGGGTATTAGAGGAAGATCTGCAAAGGAGTATCTGAGCTGATATGCCTAGCCATGAGTGGAGTTTGGTAGATGGGTGTCCAGAAGATATTCTCTACAGGACATCCTCATCAGTGAGGGAGAAAGGGATTTGATGGGTTGACTCTGTCTTCAGGGATCCTGGGAAACTGGGGATTTAACTCTTTACTGGCACTAGTATTCTGGATTTTCCTCAGATTGTGCATATATTCTTCCTCTGAGTAAGTTTTCCGTCCTTGCACAGGTAATGCCAAGGGCCAATACATTCAGCTTTATGATCACCAGGATTGCAGTGAAAACTGGCTTCTTTTGGAGGCACAGATTCACCACCAGTGGGAGGAGAAGGGCCTGGTGCCAGGCAAGTGCTGGCTGACAGCAATGGTTCCCTCCTCTTAGCGAAAGGTCCCAGAAGGCGTGACATGAGGAGGTTTTGTTTGGCCTCCAGGGCTGAAATTTTGGCTAGTCTCTCAATGCTTGATATTTCAGGTGGTCAGAAAACGTTATGGAAAATGTAGGAAATCTTGCTTTTTATTACCCTGCCATTTTCAGTAATGACTGTGCAGTAGCCCTGGAGAGAGACATATGGTTTACAGTAGAATATCCATCTCCATAGATTTATTTTCCATGGTTATTTATCATATTTTTCCTTCTTTAGCAGCACAACCATCAGTTATACACAATGTAAAGGAGAAGGTAATAAAGTGCCAAGTGCTGTGCTCGTGTCTTGCCAGCATCAGGACTGCTAATGGGACCATCTGGCTCCAGCGCCCTGTTTATTTCAATGGACACAAAGGGATACCTCAGGATGAAGGGTAAAATCTCCTGTAATGGACAATTGTGAAACAGCAGACCCAAGGCAGGATGATGGCATTTCCACCCCAAGCACTCCTAGCTCGCACATGTGATATTACAGAAGATGTTACAGATCTGTTTTCCCCTTCTGCCCCTCAAAGATTTCACCACAGCATCTCTTAAGGTTGATATCAACCACATTGCTGGTAGTTCATCATTCAGAGACTGCACATTGCCCTTAGAAATCCAGAGGCAAGGTATCACAAAACTAGCCCAGTTTTTCTGTCTTCTAGTACTCATCAAGTGGTTTTTTTCCATCCCATTCGTTAAAGGGACACACAGCCCTTCTGTTTCTTCTACAATAGTGTCCAGTTCTTGCTTCACTGAGGAGCTCTCTTCCATTCTTCCCACACTGGACTGGTCAGCAGACAAGCTTCACCACTCCCCAGCCCTGGCTCAATGGCTCATCAAGGTTACAGGCAAACATCCCTGCTGCTCTCATAACTTTCTATTTTCTCCAGGAAACTAACAGCATTTCTGGGAACCTCCTTTTTATGGGGGAAGATAAGGGGAGAAGAAGGAAAGAAGGAGCACCTCAACTGCTGCATGTCAAAGAAAGGCTAGAGGCATTTCTGTCTCTGCAGTGACATATTTCAGGGCTAGAACATCAGAGCTGATCAAAACAAAAAAGTCATATCCCTTGTTTTAGTTTGTCCTTTATTTTTCCGTTGTTTTTTCTGGGTTTCTTGAGAAACTACCTGTAGATATGCTGTGATCCTGGTGACCTCCTCATTTTGGTGCCATTAACATCTGTTGTTCTTATAGCTCTTCTTTCTTGTGTGTCCATACCCAGATCTTCCTATTCATCCTCCACTCAGACCAGTCTTACTGCTTCTGTCACAGTCTGCTATACCGCAACCACTACATAGTTGTCCCTTCAACTCCACTGGGTGCCTGACCTGTTCTTCATGTCCTAAGGCAACCTCAGTCAATGGTACAGCACCTTCTTCTACTCCAGTCTGTGACCTCCAGGCTTTCCTGCAGATAGATCCCTGCTATTGACTGTTCCATTTCTCTACTGTTCAGCCCTGAATCTTTCCAAAGCAGAGATTGCCATCGTGATGGTGTTCTGGTGTCTGTTAGAAGTGGTCAAGATAAGACCTGTCTCTAGCCAAGATCCATATATGCAGAGGTGGAAGGTATTAACCTCTCCTGGCCAGGTGCTGGCTCTCATTTCAGGCTTGTTTAGAGTTGCTGCTCCATCACTGGGTGGACTCTCAGATTGCTTCCCGGAGAGAAACAGGCAACAGGCTTTCCCCCCTGCCCCTCAGCTGCAATCTGCTGTTTATTTTTAAGGACAGAAGGAACCAATAAACTAACTGTACGAGAAGAGTCAAAACCCCAAAACTCTCTACAGCCTGCCTGAAATTAAAATTCTGGGTGGTTAAACTGGACTCTGGGAGAAACACTGGGGCACAAGATGAAAAAAGCAACATCTACTGCCAGGGAAGGCAGAAGACTACAGGAGACATTTAGATAATAGGGAAAAAAAAACCCAACCCTGGAAGCTGGAGAGAAAGGGAAAGAAACCACAACCTCTCTGATTCTGAAGATACTTCTGAAGATAAGGCTTGCTTTTGATGTGCATGTAAGGTCACTTTCCAGCTTTCTTTCCAAGCATTCAGTTTTGCCTGTTGGTGTTCCTCTGTGGACCATCAGTTGCAAGACCAAAGGGAACATTTGAGCATAGTCCTGGTATTGGTCACGCAAGAATAAGAGGAGGAGTATCTCCACAAAATCTGGGAGAATTGCTCTGGCTTTACATCTGTATGAGTAAGAGCAAAATCTTGCAGATGGAGACTTCATACAACAAATGGTTCCAGATTAAGCTGTGAGTCAGATGCTACGCAGGAGGCAGGTGTGACATACATCTGAGCAGTGGCAGACAGCCAGTCTTTAGGGGGAGAGGGTTTATCTGCCGACAAAACTAAGAGCCCAAGGGAAGAGAGAAGACCAGAGTCCATTTTAGAGAGATAAGAGATTTCTGGGGACAGGGATGGGCTAGGGTAAGCCCCAAAAGAGTCTGAGGAAGAGAAAAAAGTCCACCCAGGAAATCTGGGTGAGAGAGTAGTGAGGGAAACTTTGAGGCTAGAAAATAATAATTTTATTATATTTTATTTACCCCTAAGACACACCCAACAAATCTATTGGAAAGCCCCTTGCTGTGACATCTCTCACAGTACGAGTGCTCTTGCTCTTTGCCTTCCAAACTGGGATGAGTCATACCCAGGTCTAGACTTGCACCAAGCTGAAGGACATTCAGTTGATAGTCTGATTTAGCTTTAAATGGAGATAAGGGAGGAAGACATTCACCACCCTACCTATTGCTCGGCAATGGAGGAGTGAGAGAAGTCCCAGAGGCTTGGCTGCTAACAGACTTGTGCCCCTTTTCGTGTGGAGAAAACCTTGATAGACAGCATTGGTGGGAGGAAACCACTCTTGACTAGAAAGTGGCGTTCCTTCAGGGTAGTAACAAGAGTTGTTTGCTAGCTGGAATTTCTGTTTTCCTCCGCCTAACAACCTCCTCTCCTCCATGCAATGCTGGTATGGGAGGAAGCTGTTTTGTCATTTAAAAGAAAGAAACAGATGGAATATGTGGCAATGTTAAAAAGCTCCAGCTTGTTGCCACGGTAACTGAGGGGGATATATTTTTTAATTATTATTTTAAATTCTTCATTGTCTTCATTAAAGGTAACAACGATAGTTCAGAATAAGCAAAGTGATGTCCTGCTGTGCAAATCAGTCCCTCACTAAATAAAATTAAAGAAGTGCTCTGCATTGCAAATGCTGATACAGTCACCAGAAGTGTGGAAGGACTGCAGGTTATCTGAGGGTGATGAATTATGCATGCTGGCAAGTTAAGGACATGGCAGGGTCATTTGGTACCTCTGCCCTATAGCTTCTGCTGGGTGGGTTAGGACAAGTCTGCTGGAGCACTGGACAGAGATCCAGCCCGCTTGCATCAGGGAATTGTCTGATCAGCCTTAGGCTTCAGGGGGGAAACCTCCCAAACGTTCATCATAAGGAGCATTGGCCAAGCAAGCAGGTGCAGCAGCTGTTTGCTCCTTGTGAGCTGTTAAGCACTGGCACTCTGCGATGGAGGATGTCTGTCATCCTGAACTGATTGCCTGAGGAATTATGCCTAGGTAGATGATGAGTGAGTGTCTTCCACCCAAGATGTCTAACACTCAAGATGTCTAACAAACTTCACCAACTTACTACACCTCATGCATACTGGTATTACTCTGCCCAGCACTGAAATTCAGTTAGCCCTGCTGTGAACTATACAGTCGCTTTTCAGTTCATAGCTACATGTCAGTTAAGAATATGAAGAGAAGAAGTACTCTTGGCCATCTGAAACTATAGGATAAATCCAGGGTGGACTGTAACTCTTCTGGCTTGGAATTTGGCCTGGGCACAGAATTAACAAGAGCACCGATACTAAACAGACTCAATGGTGGTTTTTATGGGACATCTCACATTAAAGAAAACATCTCAAACTGCTTTGACCTTACTTGTTGACTCAGCCAGAGTTAGGCAGGTGTGGTTAGGCATTGACAGATTAAAGAGGTAGTTACAAAGGGAAAGTGCTTAGGTGGCTGGGTGAAGAACAGGCCACCTTTGGAAGGAAATGTTTTTCTCTTGATGAGCCCAAGGTCAGTGAAGAGAAAGTCTGAACACTGCTCTAATTTGAGCGAGAGATTACATTTTGTGATAGCAAGTTCATACACAGCAAAATCTCTGTTATTACTTCTTCTGAGTGTGTTTGTTATTGCTGATGAAACAGATTAAAAATACATCCAAGCCTGAGGAAATTCTCCCTGGAGATGAGAGTGGGTAGAGGTCCTCTAGCTTTCCTGCCTCTGCCCCCAGCCCTAGTCCTTTCCCAGACTTTCCGCATGCCCAAGCATCCAAGCGTGAGGGAGAGACAGCTCAGATGTGGGATCCAGGGCACAGGCAGCTGCTCCCTCTTCCCTCAGACAGCAGAAATTAACGTGGTCTAAATTTAACATCACTTCTGCTCCCTGCATTTCCAGTGAAGTCTGAGTCTCCAGGGGCTGTGGAGTTGCCACCAGCAGGGACAGGACAGGAGCCCTAGCTTTCCCCAGTCTGGGAGCCCTGGGTTTGCTTGGCAGCTCCAGGCACACGTTCCTTTAGTTAAATAAATGGACAAGGGAGTCCATTTGACTCACCAATGACCCTCTGTCTTTGGTGCATCCCCACTGCAAGGAGAATGAGTAAACATCAGTAAATTACCGTCTTTCCCCTCTGCAGATATCTCTATATCGGCAGGACCAGGTCAATTATTAAGGCAGAAACAGTCTTTGGAAGATGAGAGCTATTTCTGAAATCATATAAGCAAGAGTGAATCCCACATTTTTTACTGGCTTTACTAGTAAGCAACCTGGCTCTTCCAGGTCCAGGAATGAGACAGAGTTGTCCAAGGGTCCTCTCCAGTCACTGTCTGGGTCCTACCTCATTTGCCCCTATAGGTGGCCAGTGCATGCTAAGCAGCCAGAAAGCAGCTCTAAGCAGCCCTCTTTTCTCCAGATACGAAATGGGGAGGTATCTGCCTGCTTGGTTTCTCATGACTACAAATGCACTGGCCAGCCAGACCGTATCACTCCAGGAGTCTTCCTGACACAAGGGGAATAGTATTATCCATTTTGATAGCTGTTCACATGTCATTTAATCCTGACTCTTTTAGTAGGTCTAAGTATAGTATTAAGCATACGAGAAAGTAGGAAATATTATACAATAATCATTAGAGACAGAATACGATAGGAGTATAGGTAGTAGTTTCGCACAGATGAGTACCCATTACCAAGACAGCTTTTGTCAGCTCAGCATTAAGTAGGCTAAGTGGAAATTAAATGTCCAGGAAATATTGGAGGTGTGAGACAAATGACTTGAGGCTTTCCACAGGCAAAAGGTCAGAAGAAATGACCTCATTGCCAAGAAGCCAGTAGATATAATTTTTTACTTGTTATAACGTAACTGAGGACATAGTTTAGATAAAGATAAGACGGTCTGATCATAACTGTATTGCATTGTTCCTGATTTACTTGTGGTATCACATTGTAAGAGTGCTAAATGTGTTTCTTTGTACATATTACAGGAAATCCTAGTCTCATAGAGGAGGTTCCTTCAGCCCTTTCCTGCTAATGTCTGTGGGGTCACACAGTGCAGCTGGGTCCAAATCTTCTGAATGACGTAGTGTCAGTCCTCACACACAAATCTACTTCTCTCTTCTCCTTTAATCTAAAAATCCCATTGATTTCCACCTGACACACATCAGTGCTGTGGCTTTCCGAGAACTGGCTCAAGGAGGGGATTCAACTTGTATCTGGAAAGGATGCTTGGGTACGTCTCTATTTTATCCTGTCCAGCTCATCTTTGTGGTTATAGCCCCGGTTACAGAGGGAGCACTTTCTCCACCTGCTGTACACATCTCATTCTTTTCTTCTAGCAAAAATGGCAGCAGGTCGTGATCTGCTTACCTAGCCACCGGTAACAGACACAGTAAGGATCACTAGTCTCCCATGGCTGTAGTTGATAGCTTACAGAGGCTGATAAAAAGGCCAATAGCATTCTGTCAAATAAACAGAAATGTACCTTGGGAAAAATGTACCTCTGTCTTCTTGATCTGGGTTTTGTGACCTGATTATCAAGTCACAGCTGCTGATGGGCCCTCCCACAGCTACTGATGTGCCCATTGCAGATGTTATAATTTCTGCAAGGTGGACTGAGTGGAGCTGTTGGGAAATGGTATCCCACCCTCACAGCATTTTCAGAATTTCAGAAATATCCCCACTTCACAGTGGGAAAAAAAATGAAAACTTTCAGTTTTTCACGTTTTTTGGTGAGAGACAACAGGCTGTGAGCAGACCCTCAGAATAGCTCATGAGACTACAGCACTGATCAGGGATGAGTAAAACTGGGGTCCAGGTTTCCCAACTCGATTGGAGAGGCCATGGTTTTGAAAGTTGGGCCCTTCCCATTGAGCCCCGCCTCTTGTTGAGCATTCTGAGCATTGCATATATTCATTTGTACTCTCTCTCACATTTCTCATAGAAATCCCACTCAGGAGCTAAAAAGACCATTCCTGAGACTGGGATGTTCTTCTGGAGAGTTTCAGTTTTTCAGAATTAATAAATTGTTACAAAAATTTTGGAGTTGAAAAATTCCCACCCAGGCCTATTTATAGCAATCCCCAGTGAGTGCTATTCATACCTCCAAAGCAAGGTTGACTTTGAACTTCAACACCGCTTTAGGAATTGGACATACTCCTGCACGGAGGAGGAGATCACATCCTTTTCTTCCTATGATGAAGTTAGTTTTAATATTTTTCTTGTGTACATGTTTTATATATAAAAAACATGCATTATATATAAAAAAGTATTTTTATATATATAATATATATTATATATATACATATACTATATACATATATATATCTATAAACATACAGAGTCCACACCAAGCTTACTCTTCCCTGAGATCAGCATGTGGTCCCTCTGTTTCAGCATTCCCTTGAAGCAATGAAAAAACTCTAGGGACAGAGATAGATTATCTTTGTATGAATGTTTTTCCTGGTCTTCATTTCCAGGAAGGCCCATCCTGTGCCTCCATCTGCCCAGTGAGCTTGAAATTTTCCATGTGGACTCATTCCTCAGGTCCTTCCAGCATGGTACTTACAGGGAAGTGCAAATGATTGAGATGGGGGAAGAGAATGCATTTTTGATCTCTTTTTTTCCCCTAACCAGCTTCAATGAAGGAGCAGTTTTTTGGAGGGTGGAGCATCTGACCTATCTAATTTTATCTGTAAGGATGCAGATCTATCTTTTCAAAGCTGTTTTCAAAGTGACTCTGATAACAGGACTGCCTACAGATAGGGCTGCAATGATTATTGAAAGCATTAATCAGGGAAAAAATTATGCCAGTTACTGATTAACTAATTACTGCAATCAAATATTCACTCCTCTCTTTGGAACGATGGGCACGGCACTGGGAGAAGGCGATGACGACGACAACAACAACAAAAACTCTCAAAATAAAAAATAGTTGCTTTAATCTTTTGTGAGCTGGGGGAGGGGTCCAGCTGCAGGAGGCTGAGGGGGCTGAGGGAGGGCAGAGGGCTCCAGCTGCGGCCCCTCTCTCCCTGCTTTCACTCCAGTGCATCTTTGCTTGCTCCAGCTTGCAATTTAATGAAACACCAGGAAGGAACAGTCAGCGCTTCATTATGGGAGAAGCATTTGAAAGTGACACCTGCTAATGGCAGCAAATGAGAGATTCAGTAACGCCGCTGAGCTCCCTGCTTCTGCCCGCTGAAAACCGCAACGGAGGGTGCATCCCTGCAGCAGCGGAGGAAAACCCTGCACTTGCAGAAAGGAAACTTTCCAGGAAACTTCCTCCGTCCAGATCCCCCACTGTGCCTGGCAGAAGGCAGTGCGGCGTCAAGCGGGAATACAGGAAGAGGGACAACTGGAGCCTTAGCGTTACGCTCGGAGTGTATTGCACGTACCCCAGTGTGTTTCAGAGGAGGTTCAAAAAGTATAGATGGAGGCAATACATAAAACAAGGGCAGGGAGATAAAGTAACAGCAAACTGCATTATTCAGTCTGAACGCAAATCTTGACTGAGCATCTATCTGGCTGTGGAACAGTGTCCCAAGGAAATGGGTGGAAGATCCTTTGTGGTTATCTTAAACCAGCCAGCACATGGTCTCAGTCTATTTGCACCCCTTGCTTAGGAAGGTTAATACGTTTCAGGATCAAGTGACCTGTAGTACTGCTTCTTCTTCAGAACTGAAACTCATATCAGTCCTCTGGCAATACCACTTTCTATTAAACAGAGGTTAATGCTGAAATATTTTGTTTGTTCAGAAGCTTTCATACCTGGCTGAATGCCAGTCCAAATGCTGCTCTGCAGCCAGTGCATCTAATTCCATATGCATCACTGCAATGGTTTTCAGTCTGAGCTCTGCAGATTCCTGGGGGTCCACAGGCTGCTCCTATAGGGCTTGCAGATTGTAACAAAGAAACATGAATGTGATCAGTTGTCTCACATTTCTTCTACATGAAATAAATAACATTTACACTGGAATTTTTTTAAGGAGCTCATAAACTTAAAAGATAGCATCTTTCATTGGTGTGGGTGTCTCATCTCACCTTCAAGGCTTTTTTCTAATTGTAGATGTTAGACATCCTGACTGGTGACATTAGAGGAAGAAGTTGGGTCAGAAAGGGTTTTCCAGTGAAAGGAAATGTTACCATCTGAGAATTAGGTGTATTTTCTTTGGTAACTACATTTTCATTGGTTTTCAGTGTTATGTCTCCTACAGCACCAACACAGCCCTGGAAGGGTGACCTGAAGCTCCAGCTCTCCATGCTTCATCTCCACACTGCATTTTCGCAAGTTCCAGTGGCATTGGGGGGCATCCCACATCTGCTGCTTCAGGCACAATTTGAGGACTTAGTGTATGCATTTGTATCACTGGCAATGAATTACACAAAGTGGAGTTGCTCAGATACCACCGACTGTAGAACATGGTCAGCAAAACTTTGTTATGGGTCTTACTGTACAAGCAAGGGAAAAGAAAGTCTAAACTTGCCAGTTAGGCACTAGAACGAGAAGTTGAAAGACAAACCAACTGCAAAGTCAGTATGAGATTTGCAGGTGTTTTGCACTTCAATAAATGACAACACACAAGTGGTGAGTGCATGTCAGCCCAGGAAGATAGATACAGCAAAATCTCAAAGTTGGACAACACACTTTGGATTTTTTTTTTAACATTAGTGGTGATGTAGGGGTCTTGACATCCTCTTCAAAGGTATTTGAATTTTAGAATGGCTTAAGGTTGTCTATTAGCCAGGAGTTTCAAAAAAAAAAAAAGAAATTAAATAGAAAATCCTTAGATGTTAACTGCTGTTTATTCAAAATTTAATAAATGCAGAGCCTGAAATTCATACCAGATTCAGAGATGAGGTCACGCTCATAGTAATTGCTATTTCACACTGTTAGCTCCTTAAAGTTTTTTATTTTAAAAATCATCAATAATTCCATTCTAGTGCCACTGACAACCACTCAGCCACCTACTCACTTACATGCCACACACACACAATTTGCCCTTAAATCTTAGTGAACGTTTATAATCTCTTTCCTCTTGGTAATTTCCAAACATTAATTATTTCAAATGTTTTCATTTTTTTTAGTATAAAAAGAAATTTTTGTTGACACTTACTAGTAAACTCCCTTTTCTGACATGTATGCAATGCATAGCACAGAACTGAGGGAAGTGATTATTCCCCTCTATTTGTCACTCATGCGGACATATCTGGAGCCCAGTGTCCAGTCTAGGATTTCTCAGTAAAAGAAAGAGTTTGGCAAGCTGGAGGGAGTCCAGTGCGGGGCCACCAGGATGGTTGGGAGCTGCAGCACACAGTGCAGAGAGAGAGGCTGAGGGAACTTGGTTTGTTTAGTCTTAAGTAATGAAGGCAAAAGGGAGATCTAATTGCTGTTTTCTACTACCTAAAAGGGTTGATAGCGAAGATGCTCTTCCCAGAGGTAAAAAGGCACGAGGTAGTCATCACAAGTTGCAGCGTAGGAAATCCCAGTTGGACATAAGGAAGAAATATTTCACCATGAGAGGGGTCATGAGAAAGGTGCCCAGAGAGGTTGTGGGATCTCCATCCTTGAAGGTATTCAAAACTCAGCTGCACAAGGCCTTGAGAAACCCAACCCAGCTTCAAAGTTAGCCATCCTATGAGCAGGAGTTGGAAGGTCACTTCCAACATGGATTATTCAGCAATTCTTTATTTTGCTCCTTTCTCCTCCCAAGGTTGCCACTACGCAGTGTTGTACTCATGGTCACACGGAAACTGCTGAGGGAAAATGCCTTTCTGAAATGCCAGCCTGTCTTCCTTTTGGGATGCAGGACCTGAAACTGAGATGTGGACAAAGAACTTAAGAACACCTTACAAAGCAGGTCCTTTCTCCATACATGTTTGATTTTGCAGGAAATTGCAAATGGTTATATAATCCAGAGAGCTTGTGAAGGGAATGTTGTAGAGCAGCTCCTTTGTCCAAGCCTCTGGAAGCTAACACCATCCCTGATAAACATTTCAGGTCCCAGAGTGAGATTTTGTCTGGATCCATCGTTTGGCACTGGGACTTCTTTTCACCTAAATACACTCATGTAATCTCAGATATGGGAATGCAGCCTTTTGGTAACTGTTCTCCCCTCTTCCTCCGGTTGCTTGCAGTTAGCCCTAGACTACTAAGAAAACTAGACCAAGCTTGCACTTAAAGAGGGAAGAGGGCTGTAGACACACTGCAGCTGGCCCATTCCCTAATGTATATATATATACCTCCTTTTGTGCACAGATATTACCTGCCTGGCATGAGCATGGCTTGATAATTTTGGTTTATAATCACAACTGATAATCAAACAAGGGGAAAAAGATTAAAAAAAATGGAATGTTGAAATCCTCCCCTTTCCCTGCACACACAGACAAAATACTCCCACCTGCACATAACTCAGGTGCTGGCTCCTGCATCCTCCGACATGCACAGACAGACTCTCTGCCTGTTCTTTTCTCTCTCCCTGGCCAGTCCAACCTACCGGAAATCTGTCTGTCCCTGCTGTCCTCAACGCCCCTTTGACCCATCCTGGTCACCAGTATTCATCATACTGGCACTAGTCTGTGCTAGGAATTCCTGAGTGGAGCCTGGCACCTGAAAGTGCTTGGGAAGAGGAGGGCAGAGAAATTGTCTGGGGGATGCAGAGCTTTTGCAGGAGAGCTATGGTCTGTGCACTCTCTCGCCACATGGAGAATACTTTCTTCTGCCCCTCACAATACTTGCTGAGTCCCCAGACAGAGAGGAACGTGGACGGTGCTGCCAAACGTGCAAATTGGTTTTATTTAATTTTAAACAGAGTATTACTGTATTGTAAATCCATAATCTCTGCATGATCCTGCGCGTGGAGTCAAGGGGAGTAAGAATAGGAACTATAGACATAGCTACTGCTTAAGCAGAGTGCATCCTTCCAACAGGGCTCCGTGGGGCTACGGATATGGCTGCCCACTGAAAGGACTCCCTCAGGTCTCAGGTGTAGCTGCACACTTGTCATCCCACTGGGGGAAGAGGGAGGACCTTTGCCTGTTGGAGCCACATTTTGCATCCGCCCTTTATGCACTGCTCCTTTCTGAAAGACACTGTAGAAACGTTAGGGATTATTAGAGAGGATGAAGCTGCGTGACTGAGTATTAAATATTTATTCCCTTGTATTCTTCATTTGAATTATTTGAAAATCCTTTCCTTAATTGTCTTGTTCTGCTCCCGCAGTAGGGCTGTGCTTCTGGCTGCAGCTCCCACTCTTTATTGTTATTCTTACTTATCTCTCCTGTGGAGCAAGGCCCTGGTCAGGACTGAGGCAGATTGCACAGGAGACCCTGTAGATACAAATAAGAAGACACGGTCCTTTTGCTGCTGCAAATTCACAGGCTATAAAAAAAAAACAGATGGAGCATGGCAAAAGGGGTCACAATGTACAACCAAAGCGATCAGGGCTGTCGCTGGCAGCCACAGGGGCAGCATAATTATAGGCTCTTTTTGTTTTTTTTTCTTTCCCTAAAGATACATTTCACTTACCCACCATTTGGAGGGTTCGTCTGTATTGCTCAGAGATGGAGAAAGACATGCAGGGGCACATGGAGGGACAACAGCAGAGAGAGGAGGTGGCAGGAGGAGGCAGCAATGGTCAGGAGCAGGTAACCAACAACTTAAACAGAGTCAAGAAGGAGAAACAAGGCCATGTTCAAACTGCTGAGATGAGTAAGGAAGCCGAGGGTGGGGTGTTGCTGGCCCTGCAAAAGCCTGAGGAAGGCTGCGAGGGTCAGTCCCTCTTGTTCCGATGGACTGCAAGGTCCTGGAGCCTCCGTTTCGTGGTTCAAATCACCTGTTGGCCAGAAGCAAGCACCTATGACAAGGTTTCTGTGGGCAACTACCTGCATACACCTTCCTCCTTGACTCCTGACCCAAGACTACCATGCACGGTGAGGACAAACCCCCAAGATGATGGGCTGCCTCCAACTGCCTTTGCATGTTCAGGAGCACCAGGGTCTATATGCATAGTATTGTGCATGGGGCCAATGTGGCCCCGGGGGGATGAAACAGAAGGGAGCATGAAAGCAGAGAGCTGGAGGAATAAACTGGAGATTAACTTGTGTGAAAGGGAATGCCTGAAGGGAGGAGATGAAATGGTACGGGGACGTATCACACCAAGGTAAATGGGAAGGCCCTGCTCCCTCACCCCAGCTGGGAAAGGCTGGTGAGGGCTGGTGGCAGGGGAACTGGAGGGGGCAGTGAGCGGGGAGTGTGGAAAGAGCTGAAGAGGCAGAGGCTTAGTGTGGTAATAAAGAGGAAAATGACAAATGAAAAATAAAGCCCTAGAGAGGGATGAAACGAGTTCTTTAACTAATCAGCTTGTCCAGCTAAGCAGGAGGGTTAATCCAGCTATGACAGAGTGAAAAGACTAAACACATGGGGCAGGGCCAGCCTGGCTGGAGAAGCACCATTTAGTCCCCCTCCAGGGGTGGACAGTGTGGGAGGCAGGGCCAGGGCAGGGCTGTGAACTGCTCAAAGACCCAGAAGCTGGGGGTCTTCCCCTGCTCTGAGGAGTGTGTGGCTGCACAGTCCCTATGTGGCTGTTGCCCTCCCTGCCCGAGCAGTGGGCAATGCAGACCTTTCCTTCACAGCTGGGAGAAGGCACTCCTCTTTGGGGCTCGCTTGTAGCTAGCTTTCTGGGTTTGTTCTTGGGCAAAGCAGAAGTGACACCTCGTAAAATCCGCCTCGGGTATTACAGGGTAACTGCTGAATTTGCCCAAGGTATCTGGGCTGGGCAGCTGGCAGAGATCTTGACTCTCTGTAGTTCCAAGGGGGCTGCCTGTGCGCTAGGCTGTCCCCCCAGCTGCTCCTGGAGACATGGCGTGTGCTCAGGTAACTCCAGCTGATCTCGGTTTGGGGTGGCTGCCTGTTTCAAGCTGCATTTCAACCCCTAGGACATGTAACCAGGCAGACTGGGGAAAGGAGGGGTAGGTTAGAGTAGTTCACACTGGATTTAATAATTATTGTTCTCACAAATTATAATTCATTTGGTTATTATCTTTTACAGAGTTCTCTGTCAGTTGCCCAGAGTGCCTTCAAGCCAAGTGGGTCTCATTCCCCGCCCTGCCCCGTGGTGATATCACTTCAGATAGACTGGGCCACCCAGGGAACTGCCTACTTCTGCCAAGCAGGGCGAAAACCCCTGGTGAGGACACGGGTAGGAGCAATCTCCCAAGCCAGAAAGGAAAAGAGAAAGGGTGCTGCCTTCGGAGGGCCAGTTGCCAAAGAGAAAATGTGACAGACAGTCAGTCAGTCTACTATTTCTCTTGCTCTGCAAAAACTAAAAGGGAAAAAAGCCTCCAGCAGGGAATTGGGGCAGAAATGGTTATCATTTTGTTGTGTTATGGGGTTTTTTTTCCCCTAAAACCTGTTATCAGCTGTGCTAAGAAGGCAAAATTTACAACCCTAACTTAGGATATGGGACTACATCCAGGTCCCTAATTATGCCTAATACTGAAGGGTAAGATGTAGGAGATGTAATTACTTGTATTACACTGGGGGTTTTTTGCGTTTGCTGCAGGAGATGTGTCTGAGAACAAGAAGGCCAAATTCTGCTTTCACCCACCCTGGAATATATCCGTCAGTCCCCAGCAAGGCTGCTGCCCATTTGCACCTACACAACTACTAGCAGAAGCAGCCCTCCGGTACACGGCATTATAGCTGGAGTGCAGTGGGCAGCGTGATGCAGTGATGGAGAGGAAACATGGTCGGCAGTGGCTTGAAGCAAAGATCTTAGTAACCAAAGACTGCACCAACCTGTGTGCACAGGGGGCAGGGCCCCGTGGGTGACTTTTAACATGCAAATCACTCACCAGCAGTTGATGCACAATTTTCTAATAATGGAGCCAGCAGCTGTGCACTAGAAATGTTTTTGGGCACAATGGCATGCTTCTATACTTGCAGTCCAGGAGGCATGAAGCAGTGAATTAGGATGAGAGCCTCAGCAAGAAATTCTCACTCTGGGAAGCAGGCTGCAAGAGAGATGGCTCCTCTTATTGCTGTTATTACTGCTTCTCTGAAAGGTTATCAGACCTTCTCCAACCTGTTGTCCTGCCAGAGGGGATGGGTACCTGACTGCTGAGGAGTTCGTCTGCTCAGCTGGCACAGGTCTCGTGGATTAGATCATCACCCCCAGCCTGTCCCTGGCACTGTGCATGTGAGGGATGTGGGGAAGAAAAGTGGGGAATCATTGTGCTTTTACCATCCCCTGCAGGGGGATAATCCTTCAAGTACTACCTAAGCTTGCCATTTGGTGATCCCCAGGATTTCTCTTCTCCACCTCAGGACCGCAACTAGGGAAAAACTGGTCAGAGAATTACTCTGTTTTAGCCTCTTCCCTCACTGTCTGAGTTGTCAGAGCACATCTGCAAATCTGGGTCAATGCGTTATCTGTCCTTGCTCCAAAAGTTCTGCAGATATATAAGCAATGCCATCCTTTCCTTACAAAGGGAAAAACAAAGGTCATGAGCTGTGGTTTTGCCTGATGTCAGTCGGTAAGTTGGCGACAGGGCTAGGAAACAAATTTTGCAGTCCAGCTACAACTTCACCATCGTCATGGCATGGTCCTTGCACTTTAATTAGAGGTGGCAGACAGTGGGTAAGAGGAATGAAAGCCACAGAGATTTAAAAGAAAATGCTCCCTGTGTTTGTGTTCGGTTTTCAAGATTTTTGTGACAATGAAGAACAATACTAAGGCAAAAATGCCTGGACAGCACCAGTGGGGCTGTGCAGCAGGTGGATCTCTGTCAGCTTCGTAGGCATGAAGCTCTGCACTTTTGGTTGAAAGTCCAGTTACTTTATATCAAAAGTTCCAGAAAGAGCTTGGGCAAACCTGTAGCCCTGTAATGCGATATTGCCATTGCTAGTAACAGGTCACAGGCTTTGTAGTGAGCTGTAAGACCTCAGGGCTGAGGCTTGTCAGGCCTGCTCTGCCTGAGCTTTTCTTGACCTGCCTGCAAATTTGTTTTACTTGGTTTAGCTGTAACAACAGCTTTGCTAACTGACCAGATAGCTACGGAAGGTTTGCTTTGCTTTTGTTTCTCTTTCCATGGTATAAACGCAATTCTGACTCTAATGTCATGATGTTAACACAGAGAAATGTAAGTCTAGTTTGACAACAGGCCTTGGGAAGTGGGGGCACGGGATGCGGTTTAGAAGAGTACAGGTAGGGGACAGCAAGAGATGGGGCATGGGGTGGCAAGAGATGGGGCACAGTCTGCACGGCTATAAACGACTCAGCAATAGGCAGTTAAAAAAAATGCAGCTGGACAAATGTCCTGAAGCTGGACAAAAACAGTTATTCTGGGCAACAAAAAGAACATATATAGCATATGCATCTAGCATATGTAAAATGTACCATACATAATAAATTCAGATGTAATGTGGAGTCCCAGATCAGTGAAAAAAGAGCAAGGTGTAAAAGCAGACATATAAAAAGGACCTCAGCAGGACCCTAGAGTGAGGAAGAAGAAACCATCAACATCGACATAATATTCTTCCCAGTGAAGGACTCCAGATGCTGATGACACACCGTGACAACCCCCATCCCCTCCCATCAGAGAGAAACCACCACCATCAAGACCCAGAAGAGCAGTGGAAGGGTGAGCACAACATCGGGAAAAGGGGTACAAACTGAGAAGTTTCAAATGCATTATTACTACTATTGAGGGGTTTTTTTTCTGTACAAAAGTACACTTCTTTTTTCTGTTATAGTCAAATCTGGAGTACTATTCTTGCATTACACCATTAAGATTTCAATTATACTAACAACGAATTCTTGGCTTTATATATATATATATATGTGTGCGTGTTTCCGCTGTGCCCATAAACAAGAACTTGGATATAATATTTGATTTCAACTTCCTGCAGATGGAAAATTATTCTGGAATTTAAATGTAGTCCTTTTGCTACAGACTAACTAATGCATTCAGCCCACAGGAAAATCCAAAGAGGTGTTACATCACTAAAAGAAGAAAACTGGAAACTGGAAAGGGTTTAAAAGGCAAACTTTATCTGCTCCTTTTTTTTTTTTTGGAAGAGAATTGAACAGAAAGACTGTTTCAGAAAGTGACCCCTGCACTTTCTCTGAAAAGACATGGTTATATCTAGGTGAACAGGAGCAAAAAGTCATCTGCATAAGAGCTTAAATGGAATAGTCCTCAGCCTCGTGCAAATTGAAACATATGTCATTTAGCCGAGATAAATTCCCTAATACTCCTTAGTTATTTTGACACTTAAATCCTCTATCACATGCTTCTGAGAGTCCTTCTGTCTGGTGCTGGGAGCAGTCCAAGTACATTTGAGCAAGATATTCCAGGCTCTGCCGTGGGGTTTCCAGACTAGGAGTGACCTATAAAGAATTTGCCCTGTTGCACCTCAGTGAGTGAGGAAGAGGGTATTTTTGAACAGAGGAGGCATAAGTACGAACACATCCAACTGCCAATGGTTCATTTAAGATCGTTCTTCCAAATTACCTCAGCAGCAGGACATCCTTACTGCCTTGTAGGAGGCTACTCCATAGCCCTAACAGCTCCTGTCTCAAATCTGTGTGCTTTGTGAGGTCTGGTGGGATTTCAGCGCAATGTAAGCTGGCTGCAGTGAAGGCAGAGACTTGGAGCTGGTGCATTTTTTCTTTCCAAACACCTTCTCTCCTTAAGCTGACTGCAGAGGAGGTGAGGGGCTGGGCGGGGGGGTGTCACCAGATCTGTTTTCTGTCCATCCTCTACTCCGTTCCTCCTTGCCCTTTCCCTGGTACTGCCAGTGATGCCGGGATGCCGCCCAGGGCAGGCTGCAGCACTGCCTCTGCGGGTGTGGGGGCCTGAGGATCGCTGTATGTGCTGGGGTCTTGCTCTGCTGCTCCCCGCTCCCTCCCGAAAGGCGTGAGCCAGATGGCCAAGCCTCTCTTGCCTTGTGCGCAGCCACTGGAGCATTCGATCCGTGCACCCTGTCACTGTAGCTGTGTATGGAAGTGGGGGAAAGGCAAGAACTAGAAGGTTTGAGCTTATCAGAGAGACTCCTTCGGAGAGCGGTTGAAACGGGCAACATTTGTGCACAGAATGAGCACGCACGTGCTACACTGCATGCATTAACCATGAGGTGGGGAGCTGGGAGATCCCAGTTGCTACTAAGTCTTGGCTCACTCAGCTGGAGAGCTGTCCTGGAGAGGTGGTGGAGTTGCTCTTTATGTGAGTGAGCAGCTAGAATGTATTGAGTTCTGTCCAGGGGCGGATCAGGAGCGAGTTGAGAGTTTGTGGGTGCAAATTAAGGGGCAGGCTGGCAGGGGTGATACTGTTGTGGGTGTCTATTACAGGCCACCGAATCAGGATGAGGAGGGTGATGAGGCCTTCTACAGGCAGCTGAGAGCAGTCTCGCAATTACAGGGCCTGGTTGTCGTGGGGGATTTCAACTACCCTGATATTTGCTGGGAGGCCTACTCAGCCAGCCATCCTCAGTCCAGGAGGTTCCTCCAGTGCATTGATGATAACTTTCTGATGCAAATGGTGGATGAGCCAACTAGGAGAGGAGCGCTGCTGGATCTTATCCTCACTAACAAGGAGGGTCTGGTTGAAGAGGTGAAGGTTGAGGGCAGCCTTGGTTGTAGCGACCATGAGATGGTAGAGTTCAGGATCTCATGTGGCAGGACCAGAATAGCTAGCAGAATCACAACCCTGGACTTCAGGAGGGCCAACTTTGGCCTTTTCAAGCAATTGCTAGGGGAAATCCCATGGGACAGGGTACTAGAAGGTAAGGGGGCCCAAGATAGTTGGTTAGCATTCAAGGACTGCTTCTTCCGAGCTCAAGATCAGAGCATCCCAGCAGGTAGGAAGTCAAGGAAAGGTACCAGGAGACCTGCATGGTTAAACAGGGAACTGCTGGGCAAACTCAAGTGGAAGAAGAGGGTGTACAGATCATGGAAGGAGGGGCTGGCCACTTGGGAGGAATATAAGTCTGTTGTCAGAGGATGTAGGAAGGCAACTAGGAAAGCTAAGGCCTCCTTGGAATTAAACCTTGCAAGAGAGGTCAAGGACAACAGAAAGGGCTTCTTCAAATACATTGCAGGTAAAACCAACACTAGAGGCAATGTAGGCCCACTGATGAATGAGGTGGGGGCCCTGGAGACAGAGGATAAAAAGAAGGCGGAGTTACTGAATGCCTTCTTTGCCTCTGTCTATACTGCTGGAGGCTGTCCTGAGGAGCCCCGGACCCCTGAGGCCCCAGAAGAAGTCAGGATAGAGGAGGAATCTGTCTTGGTAGATGAGGGCTGGGTCAGGGACCAATTAAGCAATCTGGACGTCCATAAATCCATGGGCCTTGATGGGATGCACCCGCGGGTGCTGAGGGAGCTGGCGGAAGTCATTGCTAGGCCACTCTCCATCATCTTTGCTAAGTCGTGGGCAACGGGAGAGGTGCCTGAGGACTGGAGGAAAGCGAATGTCACTCCAGTCTTCAAAAAGGACAAGAAGGAGGAGCCGGGTAACTATAGACCGGTCAGCCTCACCTCCATCCCCGGAAAGGTGATGGAACAGCTTGTCCTTGGTGCTGTCTCTAGGCACATCAAGGATAGGGGGATCATTAGGGGCACTCAGCATGGCTTCACCAAGGGGAAGTCATGCTTAACCAACTTGATAGCCTTTTATGAGGACGTAACCAGGTGGATAGATGATGGTAAAGCTGTGGATGTGGTCTATCTCGATTTCAGTAAAACGTTTGACACGGTCTCCCACAGCATCCTCGCAGCTAAACTGAGGAAGTGTGGTCTGGATGATCGGGTAGTGAGGTGGATTGTGAACTGGCTGAAGGAAAGAAGCCAGAGGGTGGTGGTCAATGGGACAGAGTCCAGTTGGAGGTCTGTGTCCAGTGGAGTCCCTCAAGGGTCGGTACTGGGACCAGTACTATTCAATATATTCATTAATGACTTGGAAGAGGGAATAGAGTGCACTGTCAGCAAGTTCGCTGATGACACAAAACTGGGAGGAGTGGCTGACACAACGGAAGGCTGCGCAGCCATTCAGAGAGACCTGGACAGGCTGGAGAGTTGGGCGGGGAGAAATTTAATGAAATATAACAAGGGCAAGTGTAGAGTCCTGCATCTGGGCAAGAACAACCCCATGTACCAGTACAAGTTGGGGGCAGACCTGTTGGAGAGCAGCGCAGGGGAAAGGGACCTGGGGGTCCTAGTGGACAACAGGATGACCATGAGCCAGCAGTGTGCCCTTGTGGCCAAGAAGGCCAATGGCATCCTGGGGTGTATTAGAAGGGGTGTGGTCAGCAGGTCGAGAGAGGTTCTCCTCCCCCTCTACTCTGCCCTGGTGAGGCCGCATCTGGAATATTGTGTCCAGTTCTGGGCCCCTCAGTTCAAGAAGGACAGGGAACTGCTAGAGAGAGTCCAGCACAGAGCCACGAAGATGATTAAGGGGGTGGAACATCTCCCTTATGAGGAGAGGCTGAGGGAGCTGGGTCTCTTTAGCTTAGAGAAGAGGAGACTGAGGGGTGACCTCATTCATGTTTATAAATATGTAAAGGGCAAGTGTCATGAGGATGGAGCCAGGCTCTTCTCAGTGACATCCCTTGACAGGACAAGGGGCAACGGGTGCAAGTTGGAACACAGGAGGTTCCACATAAATATGAGGAAAAACTTCTTTACGGTGAGGGTGACTGAACACTGGAACAGGCTGCCCAGAGAGGTTGTGGAGTCTCCTTCTCTGGAGACATTCAAAACCCGCCTGGACGCATTCCTGTGTGATATGGTCTAGGCAATCCTGCTCCGGCAGGGGGATTGGACTAGATGATCTTTCGAGGTCCCTTCCAATCCCTGACATTCTGTGATTCTGTGATTCTGTCCTGGCTCGTCCTCATGAAGTGTGTGATGGAAAGCTGTGGTGCCCAGTACCCAGCACAGCTGGGCAGTGGTTGAGGGAGCTGGGCTCTGCCCTTGGCCCTGCTGCTGACCTGCTGAGTGACTTTGCATATACCCAGTCAAGGGCATACGTTAATCATCTGGCTGCTTCATTTTTTGGGGGGGCTGGCTATGTGGGACCCTGATGATCGCTGTTTGTTCTTCCTGTGGTACTGGACAGCCTCTGCAGCAGAATCTGTGCTTTTAAAAGAAGCCTTTCTCCGCCTGCCACAACACACCACTTGTCAGCCAACATGAGAGGGAGCAAGCACTTGTCAGCTAACGGTGCCTTCCTGGCAGCCCGAGTGTGTGTGTACATGTGCCTGGGAAGTGCTGTTAGGTGGTAGCTTACGCTTCTCAAAAAAGAGGTAGTGTGCTACCTCAGAAAGGTCTCCTTAAATCCTCAGGTAAATAAAGACTCTAATGTCTCTTATCTGACTTCACAGCCTTTCAGTTTCATTAAGTTAATAGCCTCCATCAAGGGGCCAGCCCGGATGCTTGCAGTTGATTTAAAACCTGTGAATTCATCAATCTTAAATTGCACTTCAAGCAAAGTCAGTGTACTGCACCCTGGGGACACATGGAAACCTTAATGTTCAGTGCAGGACTTCGATGCCAGCACAACAGGAACCAGATAACCAGGGCCCTTTGTGCAATCCTTATCTGGGCTTGTTCAGCTGGGAACTCCCCTTGCTGTGCTGGTGGCCCACGTTTCCCTGGTGCACGGTGGGATGGTTTGACTTTGCAGGAAACGTGCTAAGCAGTCAGCCATGGGAGAGCTGTTTTTGCAGACAACTACTTAGGGATGCATGAGCAGAGGTGGACAGGTCTGGAAGATGGGTCTCGGGGCAGCTAAGAATTTTCTGTGTCGACTTCTTAGTTTAGGCTTGTCCAAATTAGCTTCCACTCTTGCAAAGACAATGCTAGCTTCTCTTCTGTCACCACATAAATAAGGCAAAGGTATCTTTGCTATT
This sequence comes from Nyctibius grandis, assembly GCF_013368605.1. Classification (NCBI taxonomy): domain Eukaryota; kingdom Metazoa; phylum Chordata; class Aves; order Nyctibiiformes; family Nyctibiidae; genus Nyctibius; species Nyctibius grandis. Next base: position 34,814,437 of record NC_090658.1, read on the forward strand.
CCCTAGAGGCTTCTGAGAAATGGTTCTGCTGCAGATAGTCGTGTGGCTCTTTGTCACGAGACTTCTATGGAGATGCAATTGCTGGGACCAGCGACAAGGGACAACTAGGATCCTGGAGAAACCTTAGAAAGAGTATTATTCCTAATCTTGCTAGATATACCAACAACATAAACTGTGTGCCCTTTGGATAGGCTTAGGCCCACATACTTTTAGATCTGGACCAGCAGGGGAGGCCTCAGCCAGCTTGTGGTAACCCACAGACATAGACATTGCATTGCCAGTCAGGGCACTATGAAAACAATTGGCAATACGAGTCCCTTCCTTAGCGCATGGGGAAGACTGTTATAGAATCATAGAATCATAGAATGGTTTGGGTTGGAAGGGACCTTTAAAAGTCATTGGGATTTGGTTTCAGCTTGTGGCCAGCCACGGTGATCAAGGCCCTTAGCAGTTAAATCCAGGGCAGCTGACCCAGGCTGGCCCTCAGGTGTGTTCTATATCATTAACATCAAGTTCACTATAAATGGGGGAGGGGTGGGTGGGTGTGTTCTAAGTATAATTTTGTCTCTTTTGTGTTGTCATTTATATTGATTTCTTTATTTCATTAAATCTGTTTAACTTCAACCCACAAGTCTCCCTTCCCTTCTCTTCCCAATTCCCTTACTCATTTGGGAAGGGACATTGGGTGATAGAAAAACTGTTTATTGTTTATCCCTGGGTGCAGGCTACATATAGACAGTCATCTAGTCCAACCCCCCTGCAATGAGCAGGGACATCTTCAACTAGATCAGGTTGCTCAAAGCCCCATCCAACCTGACCTTGAATGTTTCCAAGGATGGGGCATCTACCGCCTCTCTGGGCAGCCTGTTCCAGTGTTTCACCAACCTCATTGTAAAAAATTTCTTCCTTATATCTAGTCTGAATCTACCCTCTTTTAGTTTAAAACCATCACCCCTTGTCTTATCATTACAGGCCCTATTAAAAAGTCTGTCCCCATCTTTCTTACAAGCCCCCTTTAAGTACTGAAAGGCTGCAATACGATGTCCCCAGAGAAGCCAAGCTTATGTATGGATACATAGGGACAAACAACATTAATTCTACTTCATACCTTTAGTTATTTCAGTCCAAAGCAAGAGGATATGCTTCTGCTCACAAACTCTGTCCTAGCTTGACTGAGATTTAACATTTTTCACCCCTTCACTTCTGTGCATGCACAAGTCCTTCTGACTAACTGGGTCAATGAGACAGAGCTCACCTCTTGCCACCTAGCAAAGGTCCCTCCTGTTGACTCAGACATTTTGGTACTCGTACAGGAAACTTATACTGCCACTATCAATACCAGGAGTATTAAAAATAGTAATTGCCTTGTCCAGATCTTTTCACATTTTGTAGAAGTTCTCCACCTTCAGTCTAGACTCACTGCATGGATTCAGAGGTGTAGTCTTCGTTACTGGGTGCATTGCAGAAACAGAGTCAAACTGAAGATTGAGCAGAAACATGCCTGTAAATTAATTCTGGAGTGACTTCAGTCTTGGGTTTCTTGAGCTGTTGGTATTGCATCTTTCAACAGCAATAAAGAAACTCAAACTAAATCAGAAGAAGAAAGAGAGAGAAAGGGAGGGAAGGAGAGAGGCAGCCAACTCCACATCTATCCACATGCAAAGCTCCTTAAGTGAGCTCCAGACAGTTTCTGGAAGTGTCCAGAGGAGGAAGGAAGAGTGATATGTGCCTGTGTTTTTATCCAACCTCCTTCTAATTTGTAGTTTGTAATGATATCTTATTTTTTATTTTTGGATGCTTTTCCTCCTTGCCGAGTCCTTGCTGCTGCCTGCATCTCATACATAGCAAGGTCCTCATCACATCAAGAATTCATAATCATCCAAAAATATTCAATAGGGATATAAAATATTTACATGTGAAAGACTGTCAGACAGAATGAATCATTTGTGTTACTCTGTTGGAAATTGTTCACTTAGAGAGGGCATGAATTGTGCCAGGGCAGAAGACTGTGTGATCTTGGATGAGTGCTGTGGGTATGGTGTGGACGAGACCCCAGGGTGGTCCTCACAGCTCCTGTCCTTGGCTGCTCTGTGGTGCATGAGGGTGGCTGGGAGCCAGGCGTCTCTCTTCCAGGATGGGGCAGGGTCCAAGTGTCTTTGTATAGCCGGCCAGCCCTTGTTCTGCTGAGCGCAAAGTAACGACAGCAGACAGAAGGAGGCCAGGTGGCCAGGCTTGGTCCAGACGTCTGACACAACTGGTATTTACATCCCAGATTCTCACCTTCTTTTAAGTGTCTTGCTGATTCTTTTTCAGCATAGATGCACTTCCACTATCCTCTGTTTCTTTGCTGAGTATGGACCATGCACTTAACCCTTCTCCTGCACAGCAGAATCCCCACAGAGGCTGTCTCCAGTCTCAGACTCCTTTCTAAGCTCTGCTCATGCTGACTTTCTTGAACCAGCCCCTCTCCTGTACAGGCTCCTCAAGACTGTCACTTGCATCCTCTTGTAATTGCCCTCTTTTTCAATAACTGCATCTGGATGCTGCACAGTTGCCATGGTGTGAGCTGGAAGGAATAAAATGACTTTGGCAAGTGACCTGAGGGCATGTCCACACGGTACAGTGCACTGCTGTGCTGGAGTGCCGAGAGAGCCCAACAGCAGGGTGCTGCATGAGGACATTATCTTGGGTCATGGAAGTGGCGTAGCAATGCCAGCAGACTGCTCCCAGCAGGACCAACTCCCTGGAGCCAGCACCACACAGTGCAGCTCCTGTGCCTTTGAAACCACAGCTTAGGCATGACGTGCAATCCTTGAAATTTCTGCATGAGCTGCACTGCATGATGGACATATGTAAGCGAGAGCAGAAGTTGTCCTGTGTTTTTGAGCACACGGTTTAGGATCCATCCGTGTGCACTATCACAGCAATGAATAAGTCAATTGTAATTCCCCTACTGAGCACACCTGATTACAGTTTGACACTAGCTAGCTAAGGTCCTTTTATAAACACAATGTCTAGAATTAAGTGGCAGGAACTCAAATGCTAATCAAACTGGACCATGTCTGGGACAGTAGTCTTGGCCATTTTATATACTAATATAATACTCCTTTGAAGCTAAGGGGTTTCAGGGTGCCTCTCTGGAGGAAGATGTCTAGCCTGGGTCTGTTGTAGTATAACAACTGGTAGCAGGAAGGGAGTCTGTTAAGAAAGGGTGTCTGGTAATTGCTGCTGGCTGTTGGAATGATTTGTAAATACACGATTTCAGAACGGAGATAAAATGCATCTCTGTAAACCGGTGATCCCTAGTGTAGTTTCTGCTCCCATTCCCATTCATGTACTAAATAGCAACAGCTGTCAGAGCTCTTCTCACGAGGCTAAGCAGGCTCCAGTTTTCATCTATTTGTTGATTTAACTTTGACACAAGGGAGAGATCTATCCTGGAAGAAATACCATCATGTTACAGTACTGGGGCAATAAATCCAGCACTCCAGCAATATGCAAGGGGAGAAGGGGCTAAGAGGAGACTGGAATGCCCAGAAATCTCTGCAATGCAGGATTCAATTAGGACTTTATGTTCCTTGGACGAACTCTTTGGGCCCAGGGCTCTTCTGGTCTTACTGCATTGGTATGGGACCACCACCCTGTTATGCAGACAAAGATTCACTGGTAGTTTTTTACTGAACCAGTTCCCGAAGAGGCTTTAAGGGATTGGGCTAGAAGGCAAGGGGGAATCTAGACTAATTTCACCCACTGGGAGATTAGACAAGTCACTTAACCCCTCTGTGCCTCGACTCTTATTCTTTAAACAAAGGCAACATTGCCATGATAGTTCCCAGGGTGCTCTGCTGGTAAAAATGTGGCAGTCATCTGAACAATACTAGTAGTGTATTAGCATCAGGGCAAGGAAAAGAACTTTGATCTGAAGTTTCCCTTCAGGAGGCATCTGTGAGGAAAAACATTGGCCCACAGAAATTGCTATCTGACATTTTCTCAGTATCTTCCCTTGTTGCCCCTTCTCTGATGAACTCTGGGAGTCAGAACATGCACATGCACATCTTCACACTCACACACAGAGCTTTTTTTCCTACAATTTCAGTATGGAAGAGACCATGAGGATTAGAGCTGTGTAACAAAATAAAAAACACCTAGGGATTTGTATTTAAGAGCAGGGGGAGAATGGGGCGAGGGGCAGTGGGGGAGTAATCACTCAAGAATATATTATAGACCACAATCCTGTGTTGACAGAGGGATGAACTAGGTGACCTAAGAAAAACTGTTGTAACAGATTTTTTCACTTGTGTCACATAATAGAGAACTTCAGTCTCCAGAGCTGTCAATCCAACACCTTTCACTGGCAGAAGTATTCGCTCAAAAATAATCTTGGTGAAAGGAGAGAACCTCAGTTAACTGCTTGCCTGGGGCAGATAGAAAGCAGCCAGGAGGCTTGTTTGTCAAGTAATTATAAATGCACTTTTGCTGCCCAGGTGCAGGAAGCACAGCTTAAGCTTTTATTCATTAACATCATTAAAATTTCCATTTCAGCTGTCGCTCTGGCATTGACAGTGCTTGCAAAATTGTGACCAGGTCAAGTCAAAATTGGCAGTGAGCCTGATGCTGGGCACCATGAGTTCAATTGCTTAAAACAGCCAAAAAAACACTGATAGAAATGTTAAGTGATTCAGCAGTACTGCCATGCACTTTAGATGACAGGAAGGGTGGCCTTGAGGATAGAAAGAAACATAGGAAAAGAAGGTTCAAGAACACGGAAATGCCATGTCTGATCTGACCAATCATCCATTTCTTTGGTATTTTGTCTTTGATGCTGGTGAGTACCAGAAGCTACAAAGGAAGGCTCACAGGATCTCACGCTGGACAGTTAGGGATAACCCTTGCTTAGGGAAATATTTTCCCTAGCATTCTCATTAGTGGTATTCATCATTTGTATCTTAACTTCTCCTATTGTAAATCTGGAAAAATTTCAATATCCACAAGTATCTCCTTATTTCAATCCTTCCACACCCTGCACCTCAGAGATATCTTGTAGCAGAGATTTCCACAGGTGAATGAGAATGCCTGAGGAAAAGTATTTCCTTTGATGGAATACTTTCCCTATTGCTCAGTTTAATGAGATGTGCCTTTGGTGCTAGAGTGTGAAAGACAAGGTAAATAGGAACATTGAATTTGCTTTTCTACATAATTTATTCTAACTATTTTGAATGCCTATTTTATTCATATGATTTCTAAAATAAATACACCTGCCATTTAATTTGCTTCCTACATAGAAGTCATGCTATGCCTTGAAAAAATTGTGTTGACTATTTCTGGACCTCTTCGATTTCTGCTATAATTTTCTTTGAATACAGAACTGAACACAACGTTCTGGACATAATGCACTTACATACTGATCTCACACTAGCTTTAGTAAGAAACTCCGCCCTATTCCATATGCATGCCCCAACAAATGGAGAGCACTGTTTGACCGCAGAGGAGCATGGTGCTACGAGGATGTAGACTGCAGCCTATGAGGACATCAAATCTTCCTCATTTTGAACCTGAGAACACATATGGATTCTTCAAATGAATCCTTCCAAGGTACATTTGTTACCAATAAACTTTACACTGTTCCGTGATTGGTTCCTCACATCTTTCTCTAGGTTTGAGAAAGAATATTTACCATTTGCAAATATTGCCACCTTACTAACTATTCACCTTTACTACATCATCCATTAATCTACAAACCAACACAGATCTTTCTAGGAGATACATGTACACTGCTACTCATATTTTGCCATGTTGGAAATGGCAAACTTGATGCTAAATTATGTATTTATTTTTTCAGATGCTTAGCCAGCTTGTCTGCTTGCTGCGGCATGATGTTCTCATTAAGAGTACCTGATTGCCTACCCTCTTGTTTGGGTCCTGTCGAGAATGTTTTGAAAATCCAAGTGAAAACAGGCAGACAATTTTCATTTGTCCCATATTTGCTGACACACTCAGAGACTGCTAATAGATTGAAGTGGTTTTGCAAATGCCCTTCCAGAGTCCCTGTTATATCTGCAACTTTCAGATATTTTGTCATTCCAGTCTTGTTTCTGTCGCAGGTAACCATCAGTCCCTGCTCTGCTTTCCCAAACACCTATTTCAGAGGGTTGCTGCAACATCTGTCACCCCCTGATTCTCCCTAGAGCTGATATCAGCCAGGCTGTGTACTTTCTGTAGCAACTTCACAACTTCATTCTTAAATTCTTTCAGACCATCAGATGTACTGTGTGACTTCTGTCAAATTGCTTAACTATTCAGTGTTGCTGTTTCCCCTCCTCCCCTTTGTATAATAAGGTAAGAGTAGTTATCTCCCTCACAGTGGGTTGGAGAAACTTAATTCATTCATTTTTGTAAAGTCCTTTGAGTCCTTCAGAAGGAAGTTGTTATTTTTCAAGGACTTAAGCAGTATTCCTAAATATATATATACACACTTTTGAAAATGTCAGTCCACCTTTAAAAATGTGACTGAATACTTCTGTGATCAGCCCTGTTTCTAATGTATTCACATGATACTACACATAGGAAATTATTGCCTCTATTTGGATGAATGCTCTAGATTAATTGTTTTATCCTATCTTTTCCCTGCAAAAATCCCTTACATATTAATATGTAGTAGCAAAAGGATTGTGATACCAGGCCAACTGCAACCTCTGGTTTCAATTTTTTTCATGTAAACTCCCCCCTCCTTTTTTTTTTACAATTCCATTTTTAATGCCTTTCCTTTCCTCTTTTGTTCTTTCCTGCTTGCTGAGTAGATTATGTGGTTTCCCCCCCTGAATTTTCAATGAAGCTGAAACTAGGATATGACTTTTGCCTTTGCTTATGCCTACATTGTCACAGCAGCATCCATAACAGTGTCCCAGCTTGGAGAACAGGGCTTACCCTGTCACTGCCTCCCCTGGTTCTTGGAAGTTGCTCTAGACCCAACCAACCTCCCTCACCCGGCATCTTCTCCTCACATTTTCCTTCTGTTTCTCTGCTCCTAACTGCACATTCCAATAATCCCTCCTTTGTATTTATGCATTGCCAAACAGCTACCTTTTGACCCCAGAAGTCATTTCTTTTCTGTTGTCAACTCTACCTCTCTGATAATTGCTGTGGCAATTTTTTCTGAGACACCTTCTTGCTATGTGGTAGAGATACTGATGACCGTCACGTCAGATCCCTGAAAACATATTGCTCATTAAACAGATGAATGGGCTTGTTGCCATTCTCTGAGCCTCAGACAGATGCCCAGTCAGGACAGATGATTTTCCATCCAGCTGCACCCAACTCTGGGGCTTCTTCCAGGGGCCATTTCTCAGCTGATGGCTCTTAAAACTGGAAAATCATAGGCTCGTTTGCCCTGAAGCCCACCCACTCTGTCTGGGCTATTCATCCAGCAACACATCTGGCTGTCAGTGCAATTTAAATACGTGTTTAGCTGTGATTAATAAACTGTATTGGTATTGGTATTGCAGACTGGATTTTAAGAAGCTTGTTCCACCCTCAGTGCTTATCCTGGCCCTTGCTCCACAGTAGCTCAGCAAGTTCACCTTCCTCCAGTGCTCTGCAGTAGCTTCCCAGACCGTGTGTTATTTCATATTGCTTCCCCTTGCTTGAAAGAGGTGGATATATCCTCTACAGTTCTTACGTCAAGGGTTTATTGATGTCCTCAGATGCTCTGGGTAGGCAGACTGGGGACATGGCTGCAGGGAGACTCTTTGCTCCCGGGTGCCTCTGCCACACGCTCTCCTGCTCATCACCCCCAGTCAAGCCACACGATCCTCAGGGACTGGCCAGCATTAGCTCAGCAGTTGCCTTTTATAGCTTTTTGTGGTAACTCAGTAACTGATGTCATCATCCAAGCTCCTTGAAGGGACATTTTCTGACCCATCTATCCCTCTCGCAAGTGGGATAGATGGCAGCAGGAAAAGCCAGGTGTCTACGGCACCAAGAGGCAATTTGTAAACTGTGGGGATTTTGTCTATTTACTTGAAAGCACAAAATTTGTCACTTGTGTGAGTAATTTACTGCTAATTATGAGCTTACAATCTGCAGATAGGAAAATCAGAGCCAATATGCATTTTCAGAGGAAAAGGAAAATTACTCCAAGTACTATATAATTATGCACTTAGCTGGGACTTGCTCCTGAGCCTTTCTAGAACATTGCTTTTCAACTTGAGCAAGTTTGCATACAATTGCATTAGCGTGTATGTAGGAAGCGAGGGTAGCATGTGCCAAAGAGAGTAAAAACCCAGAAGACTAATGGCAGAAAGAACAGGAGGATAAAACCCAAGGTGCTAAACAGTTAAAGTTTCCTTCTCAAAACCCAAAAGAGCCATAACTCTTGGCCAAGACTGTGCAGCACTTACCCATCACTGCTGTACATCCTGCAACCCTTTCACCTTTTGCTATTCCAGCCCTGAACTAATCATGCACAGCTCTTCCTTTCCTCTGGCCCAGCCCGTAGCCTGCTTCTTTCCATACGAAGCTCACGAATGCACTCTGCTAAACACAGCCCCTTATGTGGTACCTAGTAAGTGAACACAAACAATGGAAAAGAAAACCTCATTTTCATTCCTGACTTAATGCAGAGTTGGACTGGGGTCACCAGAGCGGCCAGGCCAACATCCTAAGTCCTTGTAGCATACGATTGTGCACCCAGGAGCTGCAAGCTGGGCTTTGCTAATGCAGTACACTACAGCCTCATTTTGTCTCTCCTTCGCAAGAAAGTGAAAACCCCAAATATTTCAGCGTATCAAATTACACAGTTACTGAGTAACTGTGTAATAGTCTAAGGGAAAAGAAATGGGAGCCAGAGAGGTAAGAGGTGTTGTCAACTGAGATTTGAAATGGGATGAAGAGTCAGTGAAGCAGGGAGCTACAGGAAGGAAAATGTTAAATACTTAATTGAATTTGCATAAGTGATTCCTTAATGATAAACTAGGAACAGGTGAAGCAGAGAAATTAAGAGATGGAAAAGACTTATTAGGTCATCTAGCCCATAAAGCAGTTCAGATAAAATAACATTCTTTCCTGCTCATCCATACCCCCACTCTCATTCATTCTTGCTCCTTCTTCCTTTTGCATACACATATGAACTCCCTGGATTTCACTTGCATCTCAAACCTACGGCAAATATTTTCAGAAGTTTTTATTATTTCTAATTTTTCTTTGAATGAAGAGAATATGGTGCAGAATTAATCAGCATCCTTGGAGACGGGTGTTCTTTGCTTGTTCCTACTACAGACAGAGCAGAGGCAACATGCATTTGTGTTTTCTTTGCTGTCTGGTCTGTCCCTTTTGCTGCAAAACAGTCATCTCTAGATGTGGAGCGGAGACTGAACTGAGCCCTGAGACTGCCTGCTGAGATCCCTAGCTTGGCAGGCACCTCTGTGCCAAACAGGGCTTCTGTTTTCACTACGCAGACATTTATCTACCTGGAAATGGGCAGGCACCCCAGACAAAAATCATTAGGCACGGGCCTTTAAGAGCCATAAAATTATCAGGATTAAGGCTTCGTGCTGAGTCAGTCACAGGGATGGTTTCTGGGCACCAGAGCTCTGCTGTTATACATGTATCAGCATCCCAAGACCCACGGCGAGCTCTCGCCAGCAGCTCCAGCCACTCGGAGAAATCTGGTTAACTTTTGTAGCTGGTTTTATCTGGGAGCCTGTGGGAATGCCTGTGCCAGTTCTTCTGGGCATCTTTCATGAGCCAGAGTGTGTCTGGGAGGCTCTGGGGCTGTGGAGAAGAACACATACATTTGAACACTGAACAGAATCTACAGGGATTTTTTCTGTTTTGCCCGTGACAATAATCAGTCCCTGGATAAAGCGTCATCTGTCAGGTTTCACCACGAAAATGTGTATGACTTAGGCACTTCTTCTCCTTCCTGCTCATCAGAAAGGTAGCCTGGATCAATGCCAGCTTCACTGGGGACGAGCTAACAGAATAAACTAATTTTTCATGAATAATGGTCTGAAATTTTTAATGAATCTGCTTCATTCATGTTTACTCCAGTTTTGTCCTCTACTTTGTACCCATGCAGGACGAGCAGGGTGAAGTGGCAGGTCTACCTGGGGAAGCAGAAATTTTAAGCAATTATTGCAGGAGAATGATGAGACGTTAAATTTAGATTCATAGCAAAAAGTACATGAGGAGCCAGTGTGAGACCAGAAACCCACCAGGAGGTGACCTCTCCATCCAAACCTGTTTCCATTTTGTGCAGTGACTCCTTGCGAGAAACTGGCCACTCAAGGGGAACCATGGACCAGATTTATTCCAGTAACTTTAAACTATAAGTGCATTTGTGAAAAGAACAATCTGCACATTAATGGCCTGAAAGAAAGGACAAATTAATCAAATGAATGATTGAATATGAATTATTCTCACAGTCCTTCAAATCTCCAAATGCAGTGCAAGTCCTTTCTAACCCAACCTCCTCGTCGAATCTTCTCCCCTTTAAAAAGCTGTTGTATTATTTGCCTAAATTATTCATGTGCTGAAATAAACCTGTTGGTTATGGAGTTGCCCCATCTCCCTTTCCTTCTGCTGAAAATATTATTTAACTTCAAGGTGGCAATTATATAATTTAATCCTTGCCTTCCATTATTAATGAATTTTAACATGAAATATGTAGGCATTTTCCCTATTCTGCCTTATGGAGCATTGGCCATAATTATGTCAGATGGAATTTCTTTCTCCTTTTTTTTGAAGCAGTATTAGAAACTGTCCTCTATGGTGCTGACAGAGGAAGTTTAAATGGAAGAGTAATGTCTGCCTCCTTACTTTTAGCCTTCTTGTAGGCCATTTTAAAAAATGGACTTTTGCAGTGCCTTACGGCCCGTTGGCTTGAGGCCTACAGCGCTTTCCAGGGTGATGGATCTCTACCCATGCCAGAAATTCTGATAAACGCAACAGATACAATAGTGAAGGTGAATTTGGCTAGACCCTTCTTTCCTGAGATTTCTTATGAATTTTCTCAACTGGGAGATGGCTATAGTTCCTGTTTTACATGTCTGGAAATAGAGTGTGGGGAAACGATATGCCCATTCACAAAGCGATTGCTGGCAACAACACCTAGCGTTTCTCATTAGCAGCACCCCCTCTTCTCACGAGACCACCCTCCTTTTCCCAGCTGCCAGCTGCCCCAGGTCCTGGAGCTGCCTCCGTTGGCTGTTCCTTCCACCCCTGGTTCCTATATGCCTGGAGCCCCAGAGCTGTCACCATCTCTTCTCCTGCTTTCTGGTGTGATTATTCTCACTCCTGTTTGCACACACAGATGGAGCTCAATGGATCCCTAATAGCATCCTTTACTTAATTAACATGCAATTAGCTTAATGAATATTTTAACCTCATTATATAGTTACTCATCTTTATCTGTTGTGGATAAGTCTAGTGCCCAGCTCTGGCCTGTTATAAAGACAAGCCAAATTAGTCTGGTTCTTCAATTATGTTCAAGAGGCCTGTTTTTATGGTTCTTTCTCCCTCCCTTTATTTGTCATGTCTATGATGGAAGGGCTGGTGTTTACGGAGGCAGAACACGTGTTTTTCTTCATGTTACCCTGAAGAAATAAAGATCTCCTTAGAGATGAGACAGAGGCAGGGGGTGGTGATATTAAATTCTGCTTACTTGGTCGGGATGAACCCTGTTGCTGTATCCATGGGATAGGCTTTCAACAAAATCTTGGCAGCAACATCTCCCAGCTGTGGGTCTTCCCCATTTTCAGCCTGCTGTATGGTGTGGTGGTGCAGTACACGCTTCATAGTGTGACAAGTGCCCTTCTCCATCACGTTCTTCACATTCAGGATTTATACCTCTGCAAAAGCAATATCTATGCCTTGCAGGCATGGGATGGTTGCCCCACAAGCCACTGACCAATATGTGGAAAACCCTCCTGAGAAAAGTGTCTGAGGCTGGCAAGCAAACCACAGTCCTTTGGGCCCAGACAAGGGAGGAGATGGACTCTTGCCCAGGAGTACTGTAGCAGGAGGGAAATAAGGAAGGGTGTCTACTTTCCCTCAAGTGATCTTGGTGGCAGATTTCACCCTCTTCATCCAGGCAGGTATCTTAGCAAAACTTGGCAAGAGCCTGCCTTGATGTGAAGTTCCCATCGCTTCCTTCTCCAGGCAATTAGTTTGCAAATGCAGCTAGGGGCGGGGAGGGGGGAAGCAAGCGTGAGTGGGGGAAGAAAGTTTGCTTGAATCAAGAGTGACCTCTTGAGCTGACTGCAAAGCAATATGAAAGAGAGACTTGTTCATTCTTACTAGACGGGCAGAGTGGTGACCTAATATATCACGTCTTGGCTTTCTAATTGGGACATGCGTGTGAGGGAAGAAGATCTCGCTCCCATCATCCTCTGGGAAGAAAACGAAACACATCTCTGTGTTGACTTGTGTACTGCTGACATCTCAGCAGCCCACTCACCAACTCTTCCTTCTTGTTATGACCTGGGGAAGGCAGTCATGCTTCCTACCCCATGCCTGGGGAAGCAGGCTGGTAAGAGCCATTTGGTCTCAATGGGAATCCACACAGAAAGAGAGGAATGGACTTCAAAGACCTTAACAAAAAGAAAAAATCTCTGGTAATATGTCTTTGGAAATTTAAGAAAGCAGTGAGTGCTATTTCCTTCAGGCTATGCTTTTTGTTGTTTTGAGTCAGCAAGGTTAACCAGAGAAATAGAGAAGAAAGTTGAGATTATTGGGAACAGCTACAGTTGGGTTTTCAAAGCCTTCCCACATACTTCAAAGGAAAACAACAAACTTTATTTACACAATGCATACTCCTGCCTTCTTAACCCAGAACTGGCTGTGCAGAGGAGAGAAGTGAAATAATAAGGGGGTCTTAGTATAGACAAGTGCAGAAATAATGGAGGAAATCTTAATGATAGGAAAGCTGTGCCCTCTCCTCTGCAAAGCCAAGGGTCCTGTCCAGCAGGGCTGCCACGTGTCCTTCTTGAGGCTGCATTTTTCTGATGGGGTCCACCTCCCTGCCAGGCCAGGCCCAGAGCTCTCAGTCAGCTATTTCCAGCTCTGACTTAGCATGTCATGTTCAAATTCTGTCGAGGTATCACGCAGCTCCTGTCCTTACAGAGGAGCAGCCGTGTTCAATGAGCTAATGAGCTGAGATTTGTGGGTGTGCATATTGCAGCAGGATCAGCCCATCCAATCCATGTAAAGAGCACTAAGTCTGCATTATTTGTCTTAATCTGGCACTCTTACAGAAGCAGCTGTAACAGGGGCTGAATATTTTATCGACAGGACAAACACAGCTAGAACAGCCAACCATCCCAAAGTCAAGTGGACAGACTCATATCACTCAGTGCTGTGACTGCTGAAGCCTAAGGATCAGGATTAACATTCATTTGTCTGCATCCTTTGGCTTGACTGAAGCAGCCTTGTGTTGCAGGGTAGGTTGGTAGTTCGGTCCCCATCTCATCCTGTAGCTACTGTGAATAGTTCCCTGTGCTTCCTCAGCACTAGGGAGGGCCCTGTGCCCTCACTCAAGATGAAAGAAAAAGCATCTTTCCAGAGACAGAGGAGGTAACTGATTAGATCCACGTGTTGCAGAACTAAGACTGTGATCTCTGGTTATCGTTGGTTTCTACATGGGGCTTCCCAAAAAGTTTCTGCTAATGTGGTGTAACTGAGCCAGATTCTCAGGCAGGGTAAACTGAAGTTAAGCCATTGACTCCAGTGGACTTGAGGCACTTTAGCCCCAGCCAAATCTTTTTGCCTTGCAACACAAGGTAAGACACTCTACTACACTCAGGAAAGGGACTCAGCATGTTGTTGCTGCTGGAGACAGGGCTATATCCAGCTGGCAATATTTGTGCATGTGCCAGAGAGAGCAAAAGCCTCCTCTCCTTTAGGTCAAGAGGGTAAAGTCTTTTATTTTGGGTGTGAAGATCCCACTGTGTAAACTTTCTCAGGATCCTTGGGTGTAACTTCAGAGCCAGGTAGGCACTGTAACTCTTTGTGTGTGTAGCGCAAATGTGAATCCAACTCAACAGACTAGCTGTTCTTTTTAAAAGGATTTTGGGTTGCCTTTGTAGAAAGTTCACAGGGATTCCACATTCACAGCCCTGCTCTGTATCAGCTGGCAGGGTCAGAAGAGGCCAAGGGCTCACTGTTGGCCCTGGGTGGGGGTTCTTCTCCTACCGCCTTGTTAGAGACATGACGTTATTCACCAGGGCTGTCAATCCAACACCTTTCAACAGCAGGAATTCCGTTTAGAATAAAACATTAGACCTGAAGTTGATAATCAGATGCAAATTATGAACCAGTATGCAGAAGACAAAGATAAAATCTGCATAAAATGTTTGTATGACAGCAGCTAAGTATCCCTAATTTTTTCCCAGAAGGTATCAAAGCACAGAGAGCACTAATTCCCCACCCAGCTCATCTCCCCTCCTCTAGCAGAGCCCTCAGCCTTCAGTCTTTTATTTGAGGGCAGACCAGTTCACCAGAGAGGTGCCCCTTCCCCTCCCATGTGCCAGGGAGCAGCCTGCTGCGGGAAGGCTCAGGTCAGGCTTGGTGACAGAGACAGCACTGTTTGTTTCTTTCCTCAGGAATCTCTTTTCCATGAGGGGAAGGCATTACCTAAGAAGGTGAAATGAATTTGCTGTTGCTGTTCTGTATTAACTGAGCTTGTACAACAATTGCTCTCTGTGGAGCTTAAAATAGTCTTTTGAGGATAGGAAACTGCTCATCAGCTTCAAAACAACAGCTAAGTCTTGTGTAAAAAGAGCAACCCAGGGTGCCATTGCTGGCATAGTTTCCCTTTTGCAAGCAGCCGGCCATTTGTTGTGCAGTGGGATACACTGGATATGTGTTTTGGCCAGTCTCCGGTTCAAAATGCTGTCCTCCTTCCACTGTCTCTTGGGGTTGGGGCCCATGTTGGTCAGGGGCTGAGATGTCTCCCAGAGCCAATGGGGACTATTCAACAGTGCTAAGGGGTTACCTAAAGGTTCAAGTGGGTTTGCCAAACCCGAAGCTTTGCAATGTGGCTGCTGCACATCCTTGGGTTTGCAGGTGAAGCCTGCAGGTCTTCCTAAGTGCAAGCAAGGTGGCTTCAATGTGTCTTCAATGGCTGCTTCTGCTTGGCTTGGCATTAGCTCAGGACTTTTGGTGCAACACTTGGAGGATGCTAGTGGCACCCTTGCTTGGATACTGTGGGGTTCCCTCCTGCATGATGCCATCCAGCCATGCTGTGCTCATCGGGGCTGGCTGCAGCTCAGGCAGTGGGAAAGATAGTGAGAGGGGAAAGGGTGCTCATAGGATGTAGGGGCTGCACGGCTCATTTCAAACCCTGAAGCAGCGTGACACAAATGAAAGGGAAAAAACGGGGTCTCCAGAGATGCCTGTACAACACACACGAGTCTGACTCATCTCTGGCTGCCCAGAGGCCCTTCTGTCAGATGGGAAAGAGCTGAGCTGTGGCAGTTGCAGCAACGGCTGCAACAGCAGCAGTGCCCTGTTCTCGTAATTCACTGCCATCTGCTCCTCCCAGCCAGAATCTACAGCTATTTTTCCCCTCTAGCTGGTTAGAAACATGCCCTGGTTTTTGTCTTCAGTGCAGTGTTTTATTTCTGAGAGTTCTGGACTGATCTAGGCTGCAGTTCACCAAGAGAACTGCAGAGTAGTCCCACCTTTCTCCGACTCCAGCTCCATGTAGTAGCTATTTCTGTCAAACAGTAATCAATATGTCTGGATGTGGCCTCTCTCTCCCCCCTCCCTCTCTTTGTTCCTTTCTCTCCCCCACTGGATGTGTGTATATAGGTGAACCAGGCAAGAAACAAAAAAGCTGATGCTTGGAACAGAGTAGCTTGCATTTCACAGCCAGCAGGCTTTCTTGGAGAAGGCTAGGTACTGGGAATTCAGCATTTACCCTTCATCAGTGATTGATTGTCTCTGCGTCTTGGGGGGATTAGAATACTGCATTTTGAGTCACTCTTGGCAAGTCCAAAAGTCACAAAAATGCACCTGTGACATGAAATCAGGCCTAAGAAAACTTACTGTTTTCTTCCTTGGCTTCATAAATGTGCCTTTTTCATCTGCATTGCTGGCTACTTTATTTAATACGTACAGGGATTGTGGCTGATTTCATCCCAAAGCACTTGATAAAGTACTCTGAAAGAGGTAAATACAGTGTTTGCCCAGGCTGGACAGATGAACACAGATTAAAGCCTGTGCTCACGTGTCCAGGACTAAAAACCTCCCATTAACTGCTACTGTCTCCCAACAGCTCTGCTGACAACGTTTTTGTGTTCTTTCTGCCATGCAAAATATTTTTAGATCGGTATTAACCTCTCTGTGCTTATGTAGGTGGATGCATACGTGTGTGTATGTTATTACCCTTAGTATTAACAATTGCAAAATGTACCTGTTTGACTCACTTTATAAGCAGTAGAAATTACTGAACACCGATGAGCTCCGTGCTGAACACAGGACAGGCTGTGTACCTACGAGGAATGAGGAATCCCAGCTATGAGGAATGTGTAATCTTGCATTCATGTTATTGCTCTTAAAATGTAAGAATAAGGTTACAATCTATATCTCTTTTACAGGCCCATTACAGTTCCTCTACAAATTTGTCTTGTGAAGTGTGTTTGGTTTGAAAAAGACCAGGCTGACTCTGAAAGCAAGGGAGAGTGTTTGTGAAACATCTGAAGGAGAGCTTATCAAATGATATTGGAGCAGTAGTTTATTAAAGATTTAACCCCTTTGACATTTTCCTTTTTGTTTACTGTTTGTTCACATACCTCTAGCTCACAAATATACTGTTTATTTTCCTTTAGATTTTCCATATCATTAATTCTGGCTGGAGGCTCCAGCAACAGCTGTATTTGAAGAAACTAGATTATAATTGAGAGAAATTATTAATGATTTTGTTGATGCCCTCTGCCTTTCTCATTGATTTCACTGGAAATCATCAGCTTGATCATATTCCCATGGAGCTCAAATGGGGAGGGGCCATATGTGTGAATGTCACGGTCCCCTGAAGTTTACGTGTGTGCGCTAAGGGCACAGAAGTCCTCTCCTGCTTGGGGTGAGCAAGCCACCCCTATTCCCAACACCCCTCTTTCCAGCCTGGCACGGTGAGATTGCATCATGTGTACTGGCTACAGTTTATAGGGCAGAAGAACTTGTTTTATACAAGATAACCCAATTATCTGCATCCTTTCATTGAAGTGTGAGGCTACAGTTGCACCTGTAAGATAATGACTCCAGGCTCTGCTTTGCAGATGCGAGTTTCTCTACCTTATTACAGACAGGGCTGGTTTCAGGCATGGGCAAAGCTGTCGGCTGCCAAAGGTGGGAGCCTGCCAGGGGCAACCAGCAGCCCAGTTTGCCCAGGCTAGAGGAGATGGGGATGGCCGTAGCTGCAGCAGGCACAAACCAACTGTCCAGCCTTTCCCCCAAGGCTGTGCGGTATCAAGGGGGTAGAAAAGGAGAAACACATCCCGGGAGGGACCCACTCTGCTCCTGCCATGCAGCTGAATTTTGCCTGCCCAAGGGTAAAGAGAAAATCCTTGGGCTGCAAAATTAAATTTTGCCTACCCTGCTGATAAGCCTCGAGCCAACTCTGATTATCGAGGTATCTTCACCTCCTTCTATTTTCACTGCAAAGAGAGGCTTATTGAAAGGTTGATTTTGATCCCTGTTAAGAAAAAAATAAAGGAGAAAGACAATAAAAGTCCTCTTGCTTCAAGATTTTAGATTTAAGTCTCACTGACAATACAATATTTTCTGAAAGTGTTATGTTACTTGAGGAGGAATATTTTGAATCTAAATCATTTACATTACCTCCATTTCAATATGTTTGCAGCATCTGCCACTTTTTTGTGACCCTTTCCGAGTCCAACATAAACACATTATCCTGCAGAGTCTTAAATAACGGTAGGTTAGACACTGGTTCTGCAAGAGGCAATTTACTAAATCAGGGATGATAAATGTAGAACTTTGGTTTGAAAACTGAATGTGATTTTCCACCAAGACAAGCAAGGAAAAAGAAAAAAAGTGCTAATACGAGAAATTTCTATTGGTAATTTCTTGATCAGCCAATGCTTTTTCCAGACAGACAGGGATCTCTTGGCTCCTTGAAAATATTCTTTCTTGGGCATCTTCCATTAAAATGTCTGTTGTTTTGGGGAGCTCAGAGGTACTTCTTCCAGACATGGTAAATGAAGAAAGACTATTTAACATGAGACACCTCATACAGGACATTTGGAGCAGGGATGAGCTCACCCCGTCATCTGAGGTGGTCAAACTCAGTGTTATCCCTAAGACCAGGTATGTCCAGGGCAGCTGGACTGGCTCTTCAGGCAGAGGGAGGCACGTTTCACCCTCTTCCTCCCTCACCTTCCTATTGGCCCCTCTAACCCCTCCAGCAAGGCCAGGACTGTAAGGGAATTCTGGTGCGGTGTGAAGCAAGTGAGGGGGTGCCAAAAGGTAGGATGGAGAAAAATAAGGGTTGACTGGGCAGAAAGAAGGGGCAGAGCTGCCAGGTCCTGGGAACCCTGCCCAGCCTCCCCCTCCAAGCCTCCCCCCACCCTGCCCATGGCCCAGGACCACATTTCAGCCCAGCCCAGGGCCATCAGTCCCTGCCCCAGCAATGCCGCACCAGTGCCGTCTTACATCCTGGCTTTCCCCAGGTTTTGGTTGTCCACTTGCCCTCACCATCCAGCAGTCCTTGCTTCTCCTCCCATGCTTCAAGCTGCCCCAGTGTCCCTCTTTCATCCCTCCCTCAGGCCATTTCCCACCCCCTCCTTTCTCTGCCAGCCACATTAATTCCTGAGTCAGTCCTGCCCTGGCTTCCCACGGCTGCTCCCTCTCTCCTGGATCTTGCTGATTCACTCAGCCCCTCCTGAAGCTGGGTGGGAGGTAGGTCCTGTTTCTCTCAGTCCTGATGCCAGAGACCAGGAAAAATCAAAGGGGGAAATCAGAGGCATTTATTCCTCAGTGCCAGCGCCACATGCCATGATACCTTCCAGCAAGTCAGATATTGTGGTTTACCTGCAAACCTGAGGGCTACTGAACAGCTGTAAATTCGATCCCAAATGCATATTGTTCCTTCAGAATACTGGTTCATGCATCCTGATGGAATCTGGCACTGCTTTGTGTGAAATACAAATGAATGGTTTATCATTGGCTTCTCAGAAATCAGGACTGGAGGATGTTCCTCACAATGCACTCTGATTAGAACAGGAGGTCAGACCAGCAGTGTTTCCTTCTGTCTCTGTAATCTATGAATGATTCTGTCCATATAAAAATTATGCTATTTTCCACTATTTTTCCTGCTTGACTTCGCTGATAGGGAAGTCTGCTGCTGTTACTCAAAACCCTCATCTAGTTTACCCGGGGAAGTTTGGATGCAGGGGTTGATTTAGTAAGGAGAATCGCTTCACCCTTCACCGGAGCGCAGCCACCTGGGGAGCTGCATGGAGAAACTTCTTTGGCAACCCACGGGGTGAGTGTGCAATGCTCGAGACACGAGGGAACGTGCATGAAAATACTGCAGCACCTGGTGAGCCCCTAAAGGGAGGTTGCAACAGAGGGGATTACGTTTTCAAGCTTTAAAAACGTGCCACCTATACAATAGTTGTACTAAGCCCTATCTTGACTCAAGTGGCCCTGTATTTGGCTTCACCTCAGTCTGTCACTCTGTTATATTCCATCTCCTCTGTGAGGTACTGAGCAATGGTGTGTGGTAGAGCTGGTTGCTCCTAACATCTTCACGGCTCAGTGTGAGGTCACCTGTCAGGCACGTGTGCCCAGTACGTCACTCTGGAAGCAGTAATAGCCACAGCCATCAGAGTTCCTGGCTGTAGTACCAGGCTAGCATGATTAGCTCTTTTTCTCTTTCTTCTGAGGACTAGATGCAACTGGGAAATCAATCAAACTTCAAACTCTGCCAGTCTATAAAGCGTGGAGGAGGTGGAGGTTCCCAGCAAGTTGTATGATCTGTCATTTCTTCTCTGGTCTGAAGGGCAGGGAGAGGAGAAATGTCTTTGCTCCACATTCCCACTAACTTTCTTGGCATGATGAGCTAGCCAGCTAATAAGCAAGTAATTATGCATGGGAATACACAGTTCAGTGGCAATGCTGTCTGTCTGCAGCCGCACTGAGAAACGAGGGAAGAAAGCACTATGTTCCAGCTCTGCTCATGTCTCTGCCTCGCTGTATGAATTTGGGTGAGTCACACCTCGACTTTGTGTTTCATTCGCCCCCCGGCTCACACAGGGGAGCACTCCCTTATGCTCACTTTTGATCAGGGGTGCGATGCATGACTGAGACGGCTATGCCAGCAAAACCTGGCTGTGTGAGTGCAGATTCATTTGTTGCTTTGCTTGGGAGCAGTGGGAAGATGGGTGAACCTGGCAGGAACAGCTCTGCTAGGCAAACCGTGCCTCTCCACCAGCAAGAGAATCAGAATCGTAGAATGGTTTGGATTGGAAGGGACCTTTAAAAGTCATCTAGTCCACCCCCCCTGCAGTAAGCAGGGACATCTTCAACTAGATCAGGTTGCTCAAAGCCCCAGCAACCTGACCTTGAATGTTTCCAGGGATGGGGTATCTACCACCTCTCTGGGCAGCCTGTTCCAGTGTTTCACCAACCTCATTGTAAAAAATTTCTTCCTTATATCTAGTCTGAATCTACCCTCTTTTAGTTTAAAACCATCACCCCTTGTCTTATCATTACAGGCCCTATTAAAAAGTCTGTCCCCATCTTTCTTATAAGCCCCCTTTAAGTACTGAAAGGCTGCAATAAGATGTCCCCAGAGCCTTGAGCTTCAGTGCAGCACAACACCTGCACACCTGTATTGTGTCCCCAGGTAGCCCCAGCCCCAGCTTTTCTAAAATGATTAGAGCAGCTCAAATGAAAAACAAGTTGGTAAATGCGGTTGGTGTTTCTATAATTTCCTCCCAATAGAGTTTTTCTGTTAATTTCTTGTACATACTGTCTCGTGTTACTTGGTTTTACAGTAATGGCCCTTCTAACTCTGGTTTGCCAGAGAATTGTGTTATAAATAGTCATGGTAAATTGAAACAGTCTTTCACCGCAGGTTTTCTAAAATGGATCAAGTTATAGAGGAAAGACAAGGATGTCACTGTGCCTTAAGGATGTGAGTGTATTTAAGCATAGAGGCAACATGGAATTGTGGTTCAGACCCACCCCAAAGGTAAGGAGGGAGCAGCAACCCTTGCGGGGAGTGGGGGGGGGGCGTGTTTTAAAGCATCCTTTCAGCAGGCATGGTTCCAAACTTTTTATCTTCTTTGCACATTTCTTTTGCAACTTCTGAATTTGTGCAAAGAATTGTTTAAGATATTTTGACTTAAACAGGTGGTTTGTCAAAAATGAGGCTGTAGTGTGTCACTGGACAGGAGGGAAAGGATATGTGTGTGTGTGTGTACATAGAGGTTCGCGCAAAGACAAAAATCGCCGGATTCTTGAGTCAAGAGTGGTCCAGCAGTGGTAAACCACACCTGAAAAAGAAGAGGCAATAGTAACTTGTAAGGGTACCTCCTAGACTACATATAGCATCCAACGAGGAAACTACTTCTGTGCAAGTTAACTGCAGAGGCTTCATTCTCAAACTCACTTAGATGAGCCAAGCCTTACGGGCTAGTTTTGCACCATGGGCTAGATTTGGGTCACAAGAAGACAGTTGGTTTTGGATTAAGTCAGAGGGGCCAACCACACTTGTTTTTTTGCATTCCACATTTCTCTTGACACTTGGACTTCAGGCATCTAAGTTTCCTTTAAGTCATACAGGGTCAAAACACTGAGATGAAATAGCGTATATACCAATGGTATCTGTGAATAGACTGCTGGGGAACGTAAACGAGGGCTGAGAGACCCAGACTGCTCACAGATGAGCTCAGAGTCTGCCCTCATGGGGGTAAGACTTGCAGCACTCTATCCCTTCAGACCTCACCAGGTTACAGACCCAAAGCAGGGAAGTTCAGTGGCACTGAGACATGCGTTACCCGGTGAGGCAGCTTCTTGCCTTCTCTCCTTAAGCCTGGAAACCGTCTGATGTATTTACCTGCCACCCCGGGCTATAGGTACAAGCAAAGAAAGGTGTGACAGTGAAACAGGCCATCGAAGTCATTTTGAATTAAAACCTGAGTGTCCACATCCAGCCTTGAGTACCTCTGGAGGAGATAGGTGTACTGGGGCCATCACATTTCCAACAAGAGCTCTGGCCCCAGGATTTCCAAAACCCAAGGAGAAGCTGCGCTTATTTATAATTCTTCTGGAAAGAATCTGGGCAGAGGGAAGATGGGTCAGGCCCAGAGAGTGGATTTGTGGTAGTGTAAGGAAGGGAAATAGCAAACAGTTGGAGAGCTGCCAGAAAGAGAACAGGAGGAAGCCTCCACCGGGAGCTGGGCTGACTCCAAGCCAAAACAACTGGTGATGCCCAAGTGAGCTAAGGACCGCATGCGCGTTCTCTTGGGCAGAACGAAGCCCATAGCAGTAAAGGTCTGACTGCCCAAGCTGTTTGGATGGTCACAGTGCACATAAAACTCCTGACAGCTTTGAATTTCAGGTTTTTTTCTCTATCACGTTACAGTGAGAGGCTGGTGGAGAGCTGCACCACTAATGAACAATGTATGGTTCCCCAGAAAGCAGTGGGGCTGCTTCAGGCATTGACTTGCATGCTCTTTTCTGCAGCCCACCTGGCACACTGTTGAGTCTTTCTGTAACCACCTCTCCCAGCTCTTGTGGTCCAGGACCAGTAGCAAAGGGAGATTCTGGCAGAAAAATAGTTTTCTCTGCAGCTTCCTTTTTACATGCAAAATACAGATGCTCACCTTCCTGAAGTGAGGGTGGGTCTGTCTGAGGACAGACGGGGATTTTAAGTCAATGTATTGATAATAGATCAGCTTCCCAAAACTAAGTGTGGCCACTGGGCAACTGAAGTGAGGAGGTACCAGCTGGGGTGTTTTCTCACCAAGAAGAGGTCTCAGGGCATGTTAGCCCACAGCCTTACCTGAGTGCTCGCACAAAAGTGACTCTGCAGGATGGCTTCCTCCTCGTGTCAGGCTATGGGAAACATAATGTGCTGTCTGTGGCCAAAGGCTGACTCCACCAAGGTCTAAACAACATGGTCCCATCTGAGAGTTGTTCTATGTAGATTTTACTTTGACTCACGTCAATCAATCATCCCCATGCTGTGAGTTGTGTTTAAAACCTCTCAGGGGAAGTTCAAGTAGCACAGGCTCCTAGGAGTGCTGACAACTGGTTCAAACACAAGCCTCTGGCTGAAGGCATCTGCTTCAGAAGTAGCTTCTTTACCCTCCCCAGCACCACCACCTGCACCGCAGGGCAGAGATCACACATTTCACATCATTTGCCTGCTATGATGACAAAACCTGCAACTGATGCACCCTTTGCTGGCAGCAGCAGAGGGCATGAACAGGGGAGAATCATGCCCAAACCCTTTGTATCTGTTCTCCATGAAAAAGCATCCTCTCCAGTGCACTCTGGGAGATATGTGCTAGGAGAGGGGGGCTGAGGCAATGAAAGGAAGTGGAAGAAAGGGAGAACAAGTTCCTTTGACCAGCACCAGCTTGACATTTTTGCAACTCACTTTTTACACATGAAAAGGAGGGTGGGGAAGAAGAAGAAAGCATGAATGCAGGAGGAGAAGGAGGCAGAGAGGGAAAAAAGACCAAAGAAAGGGTGAAACAGGAAAAAGATGCTCTCAGTGATGCTGAGACACTTGTCTGTGCCCCTGTACCAGCCGCAATCTGTCCTAAAGCATAAAAGTAAAAAAAACAGCAGGATCTCTGGCAAACTAGATATATTGGCTAAAAAGCATAGAGACTGGTAGAAAATATTGAGGGAAAAGCCTGCGGGTTTAGTGCACAAGAAGTGGGATGGGGGGGCGGGGGTGTGTGTGTGTGTATCAGCACTTGAGCTGAGAAAAGAAAAGTGGCGACACATTGAGATCACAGGGAAAAGGGATTGCAATGGCTTTCATATAAGCCTTAGCCAGGAAACAGAAGTTTGTCAAAGTATAATTGGGTAAAGGCAGGAATAGCACAACCCAATACAATAGCAACCAGCTGCCAGAAATCCCTGGGACTGGCTGCACCAGGGAAGTGCAGGGAGGAAGGGTGGTAAAGCAGGATAAATACCTTGGGTGAGGAATAGAGATGTACTCCCTCTTCATCACTCCTTTCAGTACCAAACACTCTCTGTGATGAGGAGAGCTAATCAAAAAAAGCAGAGAATACACAAGAGGCTCAGAGGTACTACTAGTGCTGTAAAATGCATCTGGGAAGAAAGTGAGCACAGCATAGGTGTATTCCCTGGAGTGGAGATGAGGAGAACTGAGGACAGCAAAGCAGAGCCCGTGGGATTTATAGCCCTCTCTTGGCATGCTTCATATTGGAAGCAGGAGATACCCAGGAGGATCTGGGGCAGAAGCAGCACCAGCCTATTGTTAAGGATGGTGGGAAGCTGGTGGGAAGCACCTCTCTGGGCTAGGGGAATATTTTTTTCCCCAAAGAGATGATGATTACAGCACTTTAGAATGACAAACTAGCATTTTTTAATAGTTTTTTTTTTTTTTACAGTTTTCCCGTGAAGACCAATCAAACAGAAAGAAAACAGGCAGCAGACAGTTTGACTGCATCCTGTCATTGTAGCTTAGCCCATGCTTTCCCATCTTCGTGCTTTGCAGAGTACTGGGTGCTGCTGCCCCTAGGTTGCTTATAGCAGTCTGACAGGGCTCCCTCTCCCCACACACTGGCTTTCCCATGCCTTTCCCAGTTCCCCCTCACCTCTCTTGCTGCCCTATCTTGCTGTCTTGGGTCGGACCCTTGCCCCTGTGCTGCACTGTTGCAGAGCCTGCCCCAGCTCAGCCGGCACAGCAGCACCGCAGGAGGAACCCTCTGCACTCAGCTCCTCGATGCAGACCTGTGCTGCAGTTAGAATTCCCTTGTTTTCCCATCTTCCTGCTAACATCTCTGCTGCAGTGCTACAGAGTCTTCTGGCTTTCCTCTTTGCTCTCACCTCTCTTGCAGCATTTGGAATCGCCCTGTCTTTGCCCATTGCCCTGTTGTGGTCCTTTTCCCTTCTTACTTTGTATTTCTACTCCCTTCTAGTAAGTCATAGCAAGGGAAAGGCTGCAGCAAAGCTTCCAGCTGAGCTGTACTTACTTCCATACGTGTGTAGGGAGAGAGGGGAGGAAGAGACCAAACTTCAGGGATCCTGGAGACATTCTTGGATGTGGTGCTGAGAAGAAAATGAGCAGGAAAGAGGTGACAGAAATGTCAGGCCACAAGCTCAAGGGATCAGTGGGGCCCACAGATAACTGCATCATCGCAGGAAAGAAATAAATGACAGACTGCACCAGACTATAGCATGAAAACATTGACACAAAGAGAATTAATGTTCTTGCAACTGGACCTTGGCCTCACACAGTTCTGCAGTTGTCTCTTGCCTGGTGATATTGTGCTATATATGATTTGCTCTCTTTGAACACCGCATCTGTCCCAGAGACTGTCTACCCCTTAACGTAGCTGTGAAATATAGGTGATGTAGTACGTATAAATATTTCAAAGAGACAGGACTCATTTGACAAGTGGGGTCTTGAGAAGGGACTGGAGACCTTGACTCCCAGCTGGAAAGACGAGACAAATACACTCTGCAGAAACAGCCTGGGGGGAAGAAAGACATTCCTCATCTTTGCTATTTGACAAGTAGGATCACCACAAGGTACAGTTTCCTTGTGACAAGTAGAGTTCCTTTGCAAGTGTGCACGAGAGTGCTGGCTTGCTGTTGCCCATTGGAAACACTATAGTTATGAATGTTATGATTTATTAGGCCTCAACCAATAATTATTAATTACCTTATTTAGCAAATGCAGTTATATACTTGGTTTTTGGCAGTATTTTCTTCCACTCGGAATATCCATGGACAGATGACAGCTCTTTCTAATTATTTATTACCCAATTATTTTTCCCTTTAATTCAAGGGACTGCTCACAAACAGTCTCACTTTGTGTTTTTTTACTGTTCCCTAACTGGATGAGTTCAAAGGTACTTTTGGCACAAATACTTTTATTTGCGAAGAGAAAGCTGGGTTGTTTCACATACTTTGGCAGTTTACTTTGAAATTCATTTTTCATAAGCATTTGTGCCAGTGGAAGATGAGCATGTGCATTGAATGTTAAAACAGAAAAGGGATGTGAAACACACATTTTTGGGATTTATTTTTTTTAGACTCATTATGGGTTAAAAACTGGCTGGATGGCCAAGCCCAGAGAGTGGTGGTGAATGGGGCAAAGTCCAGCTGGCGGCTGGTCACTAGCGGTGTTCCCCAGGGCTCAGTTCTGGGGCCGGTGCTGTTCAATATCTTTATAGATGATCTAGACGTAGGGATTGAGTGCACCCTCAGTAAATTTGCAGATGACACCAAGCTGGGTGGCAGTGTCGATCTGCTGGAGGATAGGAAGGCCCTTCAGAGGGATTTGGACAGGTTAGATAGATGGGCCGAGACCAACGGCATGAGGTTCAACAAGAACAAGTGCTGGGTCTTACACTTGGGCCACAACAACCCCATGCAGCTCTACAGGCTGGGGGAAGAGCGGTTAGAAAGTGGACCGGTGGAAAGAGACTTGGGGGTGCTGATCGACAGCCGGCTAAACATGAGCCAGCAGTGTGCCCAGGTGGCCAAGAAGGCCAATGGCATCCTGGCCTCTATCAGGAATAGTGTAGCCAGTCGGTCTAGGGAAGTGATCGTCCCTCTGTACTCGGCACTGGTGAGGCTGCATCTTGAGTACTGTATCCAGTTCTGGGCCCCGCACTTCAAGAAAGATGTTGAGGTGTTGGAGCGAGTCCAGAGGAGGGCGACCAAGCTGGTGAAGGGTCTGGAGGGTCTGTCCTACGAGGAACGGCTGAGGGAGCTGGGGTTGTTTAGCCTGGAGAAGAGGAGGCTCAGAGGTGACCTTATTGCCGTCTACAACTACCTGAAGGGAGGTTGTAGTGAAGTGGGAGTTGGCCTCTTCTCCCGGGCAACTAGCGATAGGACAAGAGGGCACAGCCTCAAGCTTCGCCAGGGGAGGTTCAGGTTGGACATCAGGAAGAATTTCTTTTCAGAAGGGGTTATTAGACATTGGAATGGGCTGCCCAGGGAGGTGGTGGAGTCACCATCTCTGGATGTGTTTAAGAAAAGACTGGACATGGCACTTAGTGCCATGGTCTAGTTGACAGGGTGGTGTAAGGGCAACGGTTGGACTCGATGATCCCTGAGGCCTCTTCCAACCTGGTTGATTCTGTGATTCTGTGATCCAGATATGTAACTCATACTCGTTCAAACTCTGAGGCACTATTCCATAATCTAATGAGGATCCCTGAAAAAAAAATAATGGAAAGGCTACAAAACACCCCATAAATATCATTATTTCAAAATTATGAGTCTCATGTCTCCACGTTTTTTTATCACCATGAAGTTTCCTGGATCTGCAAACATCTCTTCATCTCGTTTCCTTGTGTTGCTTTCAGGCTGCTTCATGCAGATGTGGACAATTTTACTTTGTCACATCATCGTCAGCTCCTGCTTCTCCCCAGGCCCTGGCAAAGGGGCTGCTCCGCCTATCCTCCTAGTGCTGGCTGCCTCCTTCTACCCATACGCCCTCTATTAATGGTGCCACCACCCACTGTGGAAAGGATTAAATCCTTCTCAGATAAGGGCTTATTGTACTAAAAAATACACTTGCCCACACCAGGTGCTTTCATAAGTGCCCCACTCCATGCCATCATCTGTGGAAAGGACACCTCAGAGTGCAAAGCCCACAGTTTCTTGGCAAATGTTCCCTTAGCTCGGTTATAGAAAAAAAATAAAAGGAAAAAAAAAAGATTAAAAAAACCCAAACCGAACAAAGCAGTTTTGGTCCAGTGGGAAATCCTCCTGCTTTGCCTCCTGCATGCAGGGACGCTGGTCACCGGGGTGAAGCTGCCCTGTCCGTAATGCTGCGCTCCTCCTGGTGCACGCTGTTGCTTTTCTCTCCTGCTGAGCATCATTTACAGCAGGAATGATTGCTTACTAATTAGTGGCTATATCTATTAATTGTTTGTTTGTTAGAGCACGACTGCGCAGCCAGCCGCTCTCTGGGCCATATCAATATTTTTTCTTTTTCTTTTTTTTTTTTTTTCTCTTTTCTCTTTTAATCACATTTTTATCCAGGGAGTGACTTGTTCACACGGCGACTCAGTGCCTCCTGGGGTACGGCTTTCCATCCGCTTTCCCTCCGGGCATAGACCCTCTCGCCAGCCACCGTGGCGAGCGGACACGGGTGCAGAGCGGCGTGGGCAGGGCGCAGCAGAGGGGCGCCAAGAGCGGCGTGGGGCCGCCAAGCCCACGCGTGGCCGAGGCGCGAGGGCACGCAGGGACCAGCCCCGGGGAAGAGGCGGAGGGGACCCGGTGTCGCTGAGGGACGGGACGCATCGGCCCGTCCCCGGGAGCCTCGGCGGGGCCAGCGCCGGGAGAGCGGCGTGCCCGAGCCCGCCTGCTCCCGCGGAGCGGTGCGCCCGGCTAAGGGGGGGTCCACGGCGCTGGCTCCGCTTCGCGGTCTGAGCTCATTGCTACGGCCCCGGGCCAGGCATGGCTGGGCTCGCCGGCTCCGGAGCCCCGCGCGGCGAGCGGGTCTCGGCTCCCCCGAAGCAGCATTTTATCCCCCTAGCAAAGCAGATGGAGACAGGGATGGCAAAGCAGGGCTCCGCGCCGGCGCTCCCGGGGCGCTGGCGCAGCCCCCCGGTGCCGGTGGTGATGCCCGGGGCGGTCGCGCAGCATCTTCTTCCTCCTCCCGCCCGGAGGTCTCGGCCCGAGCCCTGCGCGGGGGGAAATGCACAGCTCCCCCGCTCCGTTTTATGTACCAGCATCAGCACAGCCCGGTGTCGGCAGTCCCACGGCTACCGCCGACTCCCGCAGCCACGCACCGGGCTGGGGGCCCGCACAGCACCCCCGCCCCGCCGCTCCCGAGCAGCATGCACAAGGCAGCCCCGCCAGCCTGCAACCTACCTGGGGAGGCCCCAAAAAACTTTGCGGGCACCAGCCAGCGCCGGCACAGGAGACCCACCAGCCTCGGCAACCTGCGCTGCCCCCCACCCCCGGCTCGCTGCCCATGCAAGCCGGGAGGCGCCTCCAGCCCCCCGCTGCCCCTGGGCTTTCCGCCTCTGTGGTCCCACCGGGGAGAAGCCGACCTTGCCGCGAGTGTCCTGAGGATGGAGGCACCCCGGGCTGACTGCTGATCTCTCCGCCCGAAGCAAGTCCCTTTTTCTCCCCAGCCCTGCGGTGTTGCCTCTAATCGGGCTGGGGCGAGGGGAGTCTCGCAGGATCGGGCAGGAGGCAGGGCTCTTCCGAGCGCGGCTGCTTTAATTGGCTCCTTTTTCTTTTCTCTCTTTTTTTTTTTTTTTTTTTTTTTATCCGAAAGGGATGAAATGGTGAAAAGACGAGGGGAAAAACCTGAAAAGCCAAAGGGGGCAGAAAATACGGCGCGCCTGGCAGAGCCTGCAGGCAGGGAGGGCTGAGGCGGCCCCGGGCCAGCCTGCTGCCGTGCCGTGCCCCCCTGACGCCCCATCGGGGGTCGGCGGAGCGGAGCGCAGCGCCCCGGGGCCGGCTGGGGAGTGGTGTCGCTCACGAATACTTTTGCAGGAGATTTTGGCCCTTAAGGAAAAAGCGGTGGGGCAGGGACCTGCCAAGCGCTTTCCAGCCGACGACTGGCAGGAGTAACCCAACTTTCTCCGGCTTCTCGTACCTCCTCGTCGGCTCCCTTTCAGCTGCAGCCCCTGTTAGTTCCCACCAGGACGTCGGGCAGCCGTCGAGGGAGAGCGACACGGACCTCTCTACAGCTGCGAGTCATCTGCAAGGCGGGCGGAGCAGGCAAGCATCGGAGGCGAAGCACCCGCCCGAGCCCGGCACACAACATCAGGGAAAGTTTTGAAGGGAGAAGGACCCGGCAGGCGGGGGCGGAGGCGAGGCGAGCCGGGCTGAGCTACAGGCGGAGCGAGGGTGCGTGGTCTGTCTGCTCCTCGTGTGCATCTCCCTTCAGGCTGGCTGGGGCGATGCAGCGCAGCTGGGGGAGCTCTTGGGAACCGCTTTAAAAAAACCCGAAAAATTAAAAAAAAATCGTTCCTGGATTTGATTAATTACAACAATCCCCTCCCCACAAGATCTGGAAAAGAGGAGAGAGAATCACCTATCCCTCCCTCCGCCTTTCAGCAGCTGGCTCCTACCCCCCACCCTCGCTTCCCCCCCTTTTTCTCCACCTCCTTCTCCTTCCCCCGCGTTCACTCCCGGGGCTGCGGCCAGAGACTCGTCGGGAGGAGGGAGGGCGAGGACTATCCCAAGTTGGCCCCAGTTGGCAGCACTTCGGGCAGCGCGGGACTTGGGGCAGCGCTCGGCGGCTCCCGCCGAACAAAGAAACCCCCTTTCCCGCAGGGCCGGGGGGCAGCGCTGGGCTGGCCCGGGCCCTGCTTCTGCCCCTGCCCGGCGCTGGCCCGGTGCCCCCGGGCTGGCATTTCCCCGTACCCCGAGTGCGGGCGAGGCTGCCCGTTTTCCTGGAGATCCTTGAGCAACCTGGCCAGGGGAAGCGGGAAGCGGCGCTCCGCGTCCCTGCCCTCCCTGACTCCTTCCCTCGCGCTCTCCCTCCTTTTTTTTTCTCCTCTTTTTTTTTTTTTCCCCTCTTTTTTTTTTTTTCCCCTTTTTCTTTTTAAATTTTATCCCCAGGCGGCCCCGGTGTGGGGGGGTCCCTTCCTCCGCCCGAGGGGCGCCGGTGCCCGGCGCGGAGCGGGGCGCATGGGGCGGTGTTTCGGGAGGCTTTCGGCTGCTCCTCGCTCCCCCGCCGGATGCTGTCTGGGCTGTTTTGGCTGCTTTTCTTCGCCGGCGATGAAGGCTCTGCCTTGAAGATGGAGATGATCTGTGTTTTATTCCTGTCTCTGGTGCCGGTGTACAGCAAGGGACAAGGGGTTTACGGTAAGACACGTTGTCGCGGTCGCTGTTTGGGGAGGGGGAGGCGGAGGCGAGGGCGCAGACGGCGGCGGTGGGATCAAAGTTAAAGAGCACCTGCAGGAGAAAGTAAACGATGCCGGCGAAGCTCGTCGCAGCCTGAGCGGAGAGATTTACGCAGCAATAGGGCTTCCAGCGCCTGTAGCTACTTCATAATTCCTCGCCGTAACCCCTGGCCGCCTCCGATTTACGAGTCCGCCGAGATGGCACGCAGGGGCCGCTGGCGAGGCGGCCGCCGGGCTGGCCGCGCCGGGAGCCGGGAGGAGCGAGAGCTGCCGCGGGGAGCGACCCCGGGCCCGGCCCTGCCTCCCCGCCTCCGTGGGGACGCCGGGCTGATGCCGCCATGCGAAACGCGGCGGCGCGGCTCCCGGAGCACCTCCGAGTTGCAGTTTCTTCGGGGCAGGGGCAGGACGGAGGATGCCCTCCCCGCGCCGCCCTTGCGGGTTTGCTTCCTTGCAGGAGCACCGGCACGGGGAAGGCAAGAGGAGGGCGGCCGCCCGCCGTTGCCTCGCCGGGCTCCGTGCCGGGGGATCTCCGCTGCTGCCGGCGTGCGGGGCGGTGCTCCCCGGCTCGGCGGGGCCGGCACCCCGCCCTGCCCCGGCTTCCCCCGCACAACCCACGGCGAGCCCCGCCGGGCTCCCTCCCTTCCCCGGGCGGGCGAGGGGTGAGGCTGCTTCTGCACCCTATTGAACTTTGCTGCCGATTTTCTTAACATCGTAGGGGTGAGTGGGTGGTGGTGGTCTGTGGCAGAGCTGATGTCGAGCTGCTTGATTTTTTTCTCTTTTTTAATTATTATTAAATTGTATTATTATTATTGCTGTTACGGTGCTTGCTTCCCCCCCTTCTTTGCAGGCAGGGTGGCAAATGGAAAGCTCGGGTGCCCCCCTGGCTCCCGCAGCCCTTCAGCTTCCGACGGCAGAGAGGAGGGCGGGGGGCAGAGGCTGGGGATGGCACCCCGTGCCCCCGCCGAGCACAAGCCTTGGGTTGAGAGAACAGCAGGGATTTACTTTAGCCAGCCGTGCAGCCCCCCTTTCCCTCTCCCAGTCCTCTCTTAATTCTTGCTTTACAAGGTCTGCATTTCCAATACACTGGGAAAAAATAAATAAAAGCAACCCACAAGACTTGCCTCTCATAACAAGCCGGCTTTATCTTGGCTTACAACTCAGTTGTGCGTTGCTGTAAAGTCCTTCTGGAAGGCATGCCTCTGCCTCTAACAAGCCAAGCTTCTCTGAGCTCTGAAGAGAGACCCCAGTGAGAGAATCCAGCCCCCCCGCTCTCCCTTTTTTAACAGCACGCAGCCAGTCTCTTGTGTGAGCTCTGGCAAAGATCAGTTCAGTCTCACTGACTATGGGTAAGTCTTTGTAGGTCACTTTTTAATGATGTATTTCTTTAATGAAAACAATTCCTCCTTTCTCCTTGAGGGCTGGGATGGTAATTTGAGTTTGGGTCCGTTTTGTAAAATAACCATTTTAAACAGAGGGTGTTTGGCTTCCTTTCTTTTTTCTTCCTTCCTCCCAGTATATGTGTTTTCTCCCAGTCTGCATGTCCAGAGGAAAATTGTAGGATCCTCCGAAGGTTGGAAAGATGAGGAGTGGAATGAGTTTGTGGTACAGAAACCTGGTCAGGGCAGGTTATTTAATCCTTTGAAACAGGTAATCTGCTTCTAGCCAAACTTTTATTATTTTGTTTTAGTGTGCTTGCTGCTGAGTAGCTGTCTCTTGCTGTGGAACAGCCTCTCCGCTCTGGGTTGTAACAAGAGGGATGGAGCTTAAAACCGGTTTTGCTTAAGTGCGCATTAGAAGGTTGCCTGTTGTATTTTTTCACCCACTTCAGTGAACTTGCATTTGATAGAGTTGCTGCTAAATTAGATCTTCAGAATAACTTACTGATGTTTTTGTCTTTTTCTCTCAGAGAGAGATTGGAGAAGCCGTGTACAAATGAAAGCACAGATATAGACATGCACTAAGATGAAGGCATCCTTTTAAGCCAAAATGGTACACTACTTCTATCTTTTCTCTTACTTAACTATACAAAGGAGAAATCCAGTCTCTTCCCTCCTCTCCCCTCCCCTACCTCTTCAAACTATCTGTTGAGACCATGAGGAGCCTTAATACGCAGGTGTCTGAGTGCAGCCCAGAGTAGTGTCTTGTGGAATCAGCACAGCACAAACTTCTACGGTGACTAATAGTTTTCATATTGTCTTTCCCAACCCTGCCTTCAGCCCACTACCCTGCACTGATTTCATGCCTTGTGCAGCCAGCACTGTTTGGATGTGAAATTGCTGTTATTGATGGCTCAAGCAGAGCCAATACACTGTTATATTTGCAAGGATAAATAAAACAGGATTAGAAACTAGTCCTGTGGCCCCTCTCCACTTTGGTTTGTCCTAAATGTTAGTCTCTCACCATAGCTTTAAGCTGTACTTGAGAGTTCTGTGTTGTGAATGTCCGTCTTGTGGCACTTAATGTAGAAATTATGGGAACTCCAGTATCACGTTTCAGATCTATTTTTCTGCTTTTGCATGTTTATTTATGGCGATGGAGATGGGGGGAGGCTTCTATATGGGTCTATAAATATATTTTACTTCAGTAAATCTGCTGAGATTAAATCAGATTAAATGAGATAAAGTATCCACGTGATGTACCCTTTAAATAACACACCCACATGGATGAGCACAAAAGACCTCTGTCTAGGAGAGCAGAGTTGTTGTAGAGGTTTATTGAGATGAATGGTATAAATAAAATGTGTGTAAGGGGGTTTCTGGGAAAGGAGCATTTGCAATGGAGGTGCAATTTAATTAGGAGTCAAGGTGCTTTTAGCCTGCTACCTGAAGAGGCTTGTTATATAAATTGGCGTTTGTTGTAATGACTGAAGTGTGTCTGAAACCCTCTTCTCATTAGCTGATCCCATCCTTTCAGCCTTGTTTGTTGCAGTAAGACAAGGCTGGCCTGATACGGCAGACAGTTCAGCAGACTGCCAAGAGGCAACTTTTATTAGCCTTTTGTGGTACCCCATTTCCCAGACTGCACGTGCCATTCAATCCCGGTGCATTAATGCCGCTGGTGAAGATGAGGAACAAGCTGTAATAGATCTCTAGGAAATGTCAGAATTTGGGGGGAGGGAGGAAGAGGTAAGGAGAAAGGGGACTTACGCTTCCAGGCTTGGAGTTATCAACACTTTAAAGACTGTAAATTAGACTGAAAGGGGAGGATGGGGGGCGGTCCAAAGGGAATAGTATGCCTCTTGCTTCCTAGTCAGCCTTGCAGACTTTGGGACTTGCGTAGCTCTGGTTCAGAGCGTGCACAGGGCTGCTGCTTTGCTTACTCCATGTGCAGTATATAATTAACATTTCTGGTTTGTCTCACAACTAGCACAGCCCAGCTGACCAGCAGCAGCCTTTCAGGGGTGTTTTGTCCCCTGCCTCTCATAATTCACCTGCAGAAAAGGCATTTCAGGAACGGTCATCACAGTGTGTGATATGGGGCTACAGCAAGGTGGTGGAAAGGGAATAGAAGGAAGGTTTAGGCTGGGCAGCAGGGTAAGTTGCGTGCCACCATGATCAGAGGGGCTGGATGGGCTGCGCTACTTCAGGCACTTGAAACTGGTGGGGTTGAAGCACTTGCAATATGGAGTAGTCCTGCCCTGGATTCTGAGGTGGGGAATAAATGACCCAATAAATCTCTTTCCTCAAAGAGACACCATCACCCTGAATCACCTATGAGATGCCACTACAGACAGCCAAAAAATCTAGTGGAAGAATGTTTTCTTGCGTCTGTGATGGAAGAGTGTCATGGTAAAACATATCCTGGGTTTAGGTCATTAACATCCGCACTTTTTCATTCCATGTACGCATGACATGATTTGTTTCCTGCTCCTTTTACCTGTAAAGTAAAAGCTATTTTCATAGAGTTTTCAGTGCAGGATGCCTCACACCCTCTTGTAACCTGTGTGTGTGCCTGTCTTTTGCTGCCAGTTTCTGGGGGCACAGACACACTCCAATGTTAACCTTGAGCCTGGTGACCTGGATCAGTCCCTCTCCCCTGCCCCTGCCTATAACTCTTTTGCCAGCGGGAACAGGAGTCCAGACACGGAGCTCTTCAGCTGTCTTGCTGTTATCCCAGTGCACCCTGTGCCCTCAGAAATGGGTGAGCAGATCACTGGCTGAAGCAGCAGTGGAGCTGGCTCCTGTGAGCCACTTCTTGTCTGATTCTGTTTGGAAAATGCGATGTATGAGCACAGTGGTCCTCCAAATTATGTATATGTGTATATACATACACACACATATGCACATCCTTTATGCTCAGCCATTTCTCCTTGTCCAGCCCTTAAGTCTGTGGTGGCTTAGGCTGTAGCCTTTTGGTTACAGGAATGGGGTTTGTAACTGGAGGGCTGTAGAAATAGTCTCACCGAAGGACAGGGTGGGTCCAAGATTTGCATAGCTCTTTAGCAGCTCTTTAAGGTCAAGACATTAAATCTGTCCAGCCCCGTGCTTCAGCATGCCTTGCTGTTCTCCAGCTGTAGTGTGTCAGATTCACCCTCCTCTGACACCAGAGCCTCAGTTTTTAGGTCAGGTCAGTAGCTTCACACACCAGATAAGCCCTCAATTGGCTTTAATATGCAGTACTAGAAAACTGACATTATCCTCTTGACAGGTTGTTTGCAACTTGCTGGTAGAAGTCAAAATATTTCACTATAGGTGTCATCAGAAACCACCATCCTATGCTAATTTTTGTGGGAACATGAAGACAGATGTTGAATAATTTGACATGAGCAGCATAGCTTTTAAAATTATCACCGTGTCAGGTTTGCACTGGATTTTTTTGAAATATATATACGTATTTCAGATGAGTTTAAGGGATAGGGGAGGGAGATATAGTAAGTGGCTCCCAATAAGTGGAAGATGCAGCAGAAGGTGGCCTTGGAGGTTCAGTAGTCAGACAGCAATTCGGCAGTGGCAGTAAGAGATGCTGTGCTGCTGAGGCTGCTGTTCTTATTTTTAAGTAACAAGACAAAGTGACTTCCATGCTGGTAACTCAGACATCTTATGACATTTCCCATCAACCTGAAGCCTTAATGTTTTGATGGTGTTTTGTCTGGAGTTACTGCTATTCTGCTTGCTTGAATAGTGCAGCTTCAGGCTTCCAGTCCCTCCCTCCACACTTACCATGCTCTCTTGGTTCATTAAGCATAGTCTATGGCCATGAGTCTTGCCTGCCTGGCTACGGCTTGTTACGAAGAGGGCAGAGTTGGGATGTGGGGAAAAACTGCATTCTGCCCAATGCCAATGTACTGGTAAAAGCAATAGAGATGCATTTCAACTAGTGAAAGACTGCTTGGGGTGGAGGGTGTTTCTTACCCAGTTTGTGGAAATATCCTGCAAAAGGCTGCTTTAGTCAGCATAAGGTAAGTCCACAGTCAACTGGTTTGCCTGTGTAGCTCTGGAGAGACAGTCCACTGGTAAAGTTCTCTTCAGGGTGGGTGAGATGTCGGTATTTTTTGTGCAGAGGGGTTGCTGTGTTGAGTCCTCAAACGGGGCTGCGTTTTGCTGGGGGGAGGATGAGCCTTCCAGACAAGAGACAGTGAAAATTTTGGTTTGTTCTCAGAGGTGCTGTGGGTACCTGCAACTGGTAATACAATGTGGATTTCTTTAGGCTATACCTGGTAGTCCAGGTCTTGTGTGGACTGAAACTACTAAGAAAACTTTGAGACCATTTTTGCTCTTAAGCAGTCAAGGTGAACACATCAAGTGCCCATGTCTCAGCCACCTTTTGCCAGTCATCATCCGCTGGTGTTGCACAGGCTTAAATTCAGAAGGGGAAAATGTGCCAACGTCCCCCAGGCTTGTGGAGGAAGCGGGAGGGATATGGCACTAACACTGCACAGCAGAATGCAGATCTGGCAGGGCCTTCAGGATCCACCAGAGAGTGATGTGCTGTGAAGAGGTGGGAGAGGAGAGTGCGTTTGTTTCGTGTCTCTGTGCCCATGTTTAACTGGTGAGATCTCTACTCGGTTAGGATCCAAAGTACTTGCTTTGAAAAGAAAAAAGCTTTCATCCATCCTTTATTTGGGGTAAGGGTTGAAGGAACAACAGAGGTTTGTTTTTTATAGCCAAGCACTTGCTTAGTGTTTAAAAGAAGAAATTAAATGTGTGATAATCCATGGAGCTGACAATCAAACGCACTGCATTAAAGTGCTAGGAAAGAACTTGAGAAGTGGAGCCAGCAAAGGGACATCCTGGGCATCAGCCGGTCTTGGCTCAACAAAAGTTAAGTCAGAGAAGGGCTGTTACCAACAGGTTGGCTGGGACAGGACTTGGTGGGAGGCAGAGAGTTTTCATACCCGGTGTCAGATGTTTCTTGGAAAGAAGGCTTCCACTCCCCGCTCTCTTTCCTGACTTCTGCTCAGGGGCAGCGCGTTGGCTGCGGGCGGCTCCTGCTTTCCCTCCCGCCCCAGGGAACGAAGCTGCTCCTCCTTCGCCGTCCTGCCTGCGGGCTCCTCTCCAGCTGCGGCTGGGGAGCACATCTGGGCGGGTGGGAGCACATCTGGGCGGGGGGGGCACATCTGACCGTCGGGGCCGTGCCGCCCCGCCGCTGCCCGTCAGAGGGAGGCGTTGCGCGGCGGTGGTGGGGTGCCTGGGGGTGTCCCCCCGCCAGGGGAGGGCGGGGGGTGCCGGGACTTGCTGAGGGCAAACCCCGTGGAAACCGAAACGCCACTCTGGGAGGCGGGGAAGGCGGCGCGGGGGGGGGGGTGTCCTGCCGGACACGCGTGGGGCGGGTTGGCGGCGCGTCCCGGGGCGGGGGTGGCTGTGCGCGGCTCGGCAGCGTCGGCTGCGCGCAAGGAAGGCGCGGGGGCAGCTCGGCCCCTCCGCTGCCGCCTCGGGGGGACGGGGGGACACCCCGCCGGGACAGAGCGAGGCCGAAAGCCGGGGGGTGAAGGCCCGGCACTGAGCTGCTGCTTCCAGTTTCTTTCGGTGCTGGTTGCTTGCGTGCTGCTTTGCGTCTCTCTCTGGTTTGTGTTAGGATCCGAAGCTCTGTCACATTGTACCCAAGCAGTTCATGATCCTTTTTCCCCCTCTTCCCTCCTTTTTAAAACTCCCGTGGAGTGGGAAAGTGCTGCTCTTTCCTTCCAGGAGCATCTTGCCCATTTCTGATGAAAGATCGTACAATGAAGAGAGTGCAGGCTGCTTAAATCCCGAGCTGGCTTTTCAGCCACGCTCTCCATTTCTTTTTATTCATATATCTGCGTGATCGTGTTTTGGGGTGGTTTTTTTTGTACTTGTTCGGGGTTTTTTTTGTTTGTTTGAAGGTAGAGTGAAAGGAGTCTGAAGAGCTAAGAGGGAAGAGGGACCCTCGTGTGTAGCCTTGCTCTGGCAGGGGGAGAAAAGAAGGCAGCAAGGTGTTGGCTGGCTATGGGGGACTCTAACATGTACAGGTGAGGGCGTTAGTGCTGCAGTATATCTGCTTGGCTCCGTGAGGCTGCAGAGCTGAGGGTGCCAGAGCAGAGGCATTTGGTTGATGCTGGTGCTCTGGCTCTTGGGAAAACATGACTCAGGGGCCCTAGCTTAGTGCAACATTCTCTTCTGAGCACTGTGGCTGCCCACAGGGAGCTCTTTGCACCAGTGCATTGGCCATGCTGTATCCCAGGTCAGCTTCTGATTACGAATACCTTAAGTTTTAATGCCCAAATACTCTGGTCCACAGCTGGCAGAGAGACATGCCTGAAGTTAACCAGTGAACTAGACACAGAGACAGCTGAATATAAATTATTATTTCTTTAAATTTTCTACATGTTCTTCTAAACTAGGCAGTATGGTTACTCCAGCATGTGCTCGTATGATTGTATTCCCAAAATCTACAGAGAGCTGTATGGTCTAGTGGCGTTTAAGCTCCTCTGAGAAGGATTCTTCCTTTGTACACTTCTGTAAAGCACTCTGTGTTCTTCGTATCGTGCTAGTAATAAACAGCAGTGTAGATGCAGTTACGTATTTCAGTGGTTGCAAAGAAGGCAGGACAGCCCACTGGGGACAGCCATGGTGCCAGAGTGGCCTGGTGATTCGAAGTCACCAGCACTACTCTGTGAGAAGGTCACAGCTCTGTGCTGGGCTACTGACCTCCAGGGAAAGGGTGAAGCAAGGTGGTGAGCAAGGATCTCAAGCAGCCTTTATCAATCTGGCCAGTCTCTCACTTTCCTATTGCTCCTCTCACTCGTGCTGCAAATCGCTCGTGGACGTGGTGTTGGCTGCTCTCCCTTTGCTTTAGCTTTCATAAAGGGAGATATCACTGATGTAACTACAAATCCATCTGGCTGTGATGTGCTGGATTGTGGCTTCTCTCCGTTGTGAGCTGTGGTGTAGGACAAATGGTGTGCAGATACTTTTGTTGGGTTCGTGTAAATGGAAATGATGGCAGGGTGAGGATAGCAATTGACAAAGGTGCAGTAAGAACAGCAGCTTCTGAAGAAAAATTAGCAAATGTCAACTAAAGAAGAGCTGACATAACATTGAAAGCTAAAGTCGAGCTGTGAGAAAGGCTTTAAGATGTCTGCAGGTGGACATTTAATATAAGAGTAGCTGCTTGCCATTGCTGCTCCTGTTTTAAAAGGAAATGGTCCTTCACTAATTGGCGTAAATTGTTTTAAGATAAATGCGGATGGGAATCTTGTGCACCTCTTGTGTGCTTTTGTGATGAAATAAAAAGGAAAAACAAAGATGTGATTCAGACAGATGTTTGAGAAACATAGCAAAATGGCTTTTACTTAAAAATGCCATTTCACCTTCTGGTGCTTGTTCTGTGCCTTGCACGGTGGAAAAAGGCATTTGTAGAATTAGAGTGAAGAATGACTGTCTCTCACTAAGTTTAATAAACGGATTATTCTGACTTAGAGCATCCCTTGAAACAGAAGAAATGTGAGAAACTGAGGTTCGTAAAAGTAACCTGAGCATCAAGAGCCAGCTGGGGGTGGGAGACTGAACTCCCCTGCCAGTCAAGTGAATCCAGCTGCGGTGCTAAGAAAACTTAACTGGTCTGGAGCATTTCCACCGCAGTTGTTAGACCCTGAAAATCCCTCTGAGTGCACAAGTAGGATTTCTTGTGGGTTTATTTGTTTTCCATCACTGTAATATCTATGAACTTCCACCTCTATAATGCCTCTGTTGCCTACATTTATTCCACTCTGCATGTGGGGACATGAGATGGAGATTAAGTGATTTGCCCATGGCAGAATGGAGAATCGAACATCAGCAAAGTTTTAACCATCCTTTTCTCTCTAGTAAAGTGTAGCTGGTATTAAGTGCAATCCCTGCGTCTGATAGATCCAAGGTAAATACATCCACAATAAGAAGGAATAAGCCATTGAAAACAAGCTCTGATCCAGTTATCTCAGAATCAATCTTTTTTAATAAGAAAACAAAACACACGTTTGTCTTTTACTACTAATTTAGCTCATCTGTGTTCACAGGTTAGGATTGATTTTAGGACACCTTTTGGAGGTCCTTCAGAAATTACTGTACAACACTGTGAGAGAAAGAGAAATCTTTCAGTTGTGGTACATACATGACTTTTCTGTGTGAATCTGCAGGTGGCTTGAGAAAGTGCTCTAAGGGAGGTGCAGGACCGAATTAGTTCTGGAATCTGTTGGCTCATTCGGCAACAATTTAAATTATTTTGCACTTGATCAAAGAAGCAGTATTTCTTACCATGAGAAGTTGTTGTGATGAATGGAGGAGATTAAATTACTATTGCTGGTACCTGAGGGAAGGACAAAAAGTCTGAGTTTGACATGAGGGAGCAGAGATTTAGGATGGGGGGAAAAAGCAGGGGACTGTATCAGAGGTACATGATGAGGGACAGTGTCTGGGACAGAGGAGAAGTTATGATAAAGAGGGTGGAGCTATGGCTTTAAAAGAAGGCTGGATGCCAGAGCAGAGCACGGCTTTTGGAAGAAGCAAAAGGAAAGTCTGAATATTCCAACACGTTTTGTTATTTTAAGTATGTGCTAAGCCATATTCTTATTTTTCTTACAAGTATGAAGATAGGAAGGAGAAATCTCTAGTGTTTATTTCCCAAATGCTAATGAAGGCTGAAAGGAATTAATGTCAGTGATTTTTGTCGTGGGTTGTTTTTTTTTTTTTGAAAGAGAGATTTTTCTTTTAGAGCAATTAAAATTCACAAGTATGGGTTTGAGAAGGGGATTATCTTGATCAGTCATCAAATAATTGCTGCATAACAAGACCTTATCTCTGGCAACTGGGACTCAGAAGTAGGCAGTGGTGTTAGCGGCAGGTTGGGAAGATCCCTATTTTAAGGTGTAGTGACAGACGGTGCCTTGCTATTCCCTGTACCCCTACAAACGAGGAATACTTGGAAACTGGGTAAGAATACAGGAGCTTTGCAATGCTATGAGATGGTGGGATTAGGGGAATGTTTTTTGCAAACAAATCATCTTAAGGTGCACGTACACTATGCCTACGCAAAGGTAGGACTGTAACTTGTGGGTGCACTCCTGAGCCAGCTTTAAATTAGCTGTTTGGGTTACTGATCACAGCCCAGCTGTAACGGCGTGGAGCTCAGCCTGGCCTGTGCTCCAACCATTTATGCAACATCCTGAGCGGGGTTTTTAGTGTGTGCTGAGCTCGCTGCACATGGGGTCACCTGGTAGCAACATATGGTGCTCGACTCCTCGATAAATAAGTTGTGGAGCACCTACGCCAGGTTCATGCTTGCTTTTGGATTGCAGCGCAAGCAAATATACTCAACTCCTGGTTGTGCAACTGGGTAGTGATCCTACAAATTCAACTAGCTGGCTTATTGTGAGGTGCAGTTTGGACTCGAGGGCTGCAGCAGCTTAGCTACCGCAATCCAGTAGCTGCTAACTCTACCAAGACAAATGCCAGAGTGGTTCTTGCTCTGTGGTACCTTTCAAGCAAGCATAGCTTGCAGTGCAGGAATGCAAGCTGGCTTAATGCAGCTTGCTGTTGTGAACGAGAGCCTCAAGACAGCAGGTCTAGAATTAATCCTTAATTTTGAATTTTGAAAAGCTATTACTGAACAACTCCTCGTGTAGACAAGCCCTGCATTTAGCTGTGATTAAGTTTCTAAATTGTTTTTCAAAATGGGGTAGCTCCTGAACCATGTAGCTGCATCTGAAGACGTTACCCATAGAAACTAAGCTCCAGCTTTGGTTAAAATAGCACAACAATAGTTTGTTTTCTGGCTGGTCAAATGATAAGCAGCTCAGGACTTTCATCCTTGTTCCAGCAGAAAAATGCAATCGACAGTAGAGAATGATTGTTTACTACGATGTGCATGATTAATACCATAAATCTTTCATGTTGGAATGTTGGGTGAAAGGCATGAATATCACCACAACAAATTGAAAGGAGCAGTTTGTTACATATTCATGGTTGGTAATCATGCTTGAAACTCTATGTAAAAGGAGAAATTAGCCAAAGTGAACGGTAGTTGTCAAAACTAGAGACCACTCTGGCATTTGCTAAGCCTTGGCAAAGATGCCATGCTGATTTTTGCAAATCACAATGAGCATATGTACCTACTTGTGGCTGATGGTTATTCCAAGTGGCCAGCAGTAGTGCGTGTGCCATTTGACAAACAGTTCTGCTTCTCAGATTGTTATGGAGACACTCAAAGTATGTTTGCAGC
Source organism: Nyctibius grandis (assembly GCF_013368605.1). Lineage (NCBI taxonomy): Eukaryota > Metazoa > Chordata > Aves > Nyctibiiformes > Nyctibiidae > Nyctibius > Nyctibius grandis. The sequence goes on from NC_090658.1 coordinate 34,857,144, forward strand.
ATATGGCTTGCTTAAGGAGATGGGTTTAGATAAGAGACGTTCGGTAAAACGCAGTAGATGTAGTTGCATATCACTCAGCTTCCGATGGGTCAGCAGGGTGTTTTGTAGACGCTTAAAAGAGCAGTAAAGAAAAATGAGGAGCAAACCCTGCATCATGGCATCGCAAACTTACTTTGCTTGTGTAGGTCAGCGTGCTGGAGAGCTCCAGCGGAGCTCATTCTTAATAAGCAGCTTTTAATTTAAGAATTGCATTTGATCGTCACAAAGCAAGTCTAGAGGAAGTAGTAAGTGGGGAGGGTGGGGGAAGGAAACCGCCGTATAAGCTTTTTGCTTGTTAGGCCTAAATAAAAGCTTTGCAGAAAGAGGAAGCAGGGGAAGGCGCTAAAAAGTACTAGGATCTGTGATATGCTTGGTGAGGTAGACAGGGAAATGAGAAAGAAATGTGTCTAGCTATTGCTAGATTAAAAAAAAAAAGAGAAAAGAAATGGATGCTGTTGATGGTGTGTAAATTCTAGGAGTGAGAATATTTCTCTCTTTCATTGGCCTCATGATAATACCCGTGACATTGTTGCTGTTGGAAGTGAGGTATTGGAAGATCAAGTGAGAACTGCCATCCCTGCCAGGCGGAAGCCTTGCCTGAACGGAATCACACGTCTCCCAGAGGGTCACAGCTCTAATTCCGGGGTCACCTAAAAGGGGGCTAATCTTCGCACCCCCATTGCAAGAAACAGGAGGATTTAGTGTAGCTTTTGCATATGTACTCCTATACACTTTTCTTAAGGTCCTGGGTGCTCTATGAGCGTTGCTGTTGCCTGTGGGAAACAGCTGTGGGTAACATTGAGGCTGGAGCTCAAACCCCAGGGTGGTGTAGGGTGGGTGACAGCTTGTAATTAAGTGTCTCATTTGCTGAACTAACTCTTCTGATTTTTCCTGTATTTTATTTCTCCCTTTTTGTCGTATCCGGTTAAAGTCCTTGTAATCAGTTTTCAAGGCATGTTTGGCTGTTTGGGTTTTTGTTGATATAAAGTCTTACTTCTTGCATGTGCTTTGTCACACTTGCTCGCCTTGCTGACACAGACATCTTTTTACTTATTAGCCCCTAAGGAAGTGGTGCAGCTATGGGGGTGTGAGCAGGCAGCCGTTGTGCCCGTGATCCACCAGCAAGAGCTGGTGGCCAGACTCTGACTCCAGCCTCTGCTGCTGTCTGGCCAGGAGGAATGGTTGTGTTTCTTCAGATCCTCTGCGAAAACTGAAGTTAGAAGCAGGGTGGGGGGAAATCTTAGAGGATTCGCTTTCCGGGCTACAATTTTTGGCACGCCTGTGCTACTCACATAAATAGCATTTTAGTTTTAAGGCAAGGGAGTTTAATCCAGATGAGCTGTTGCTCTGGTAAAAATGCTGGCCTGAAATGCTGCACGTAATGGCTTGGATCCTGTCACTGTCAGTCTTCCTTTATGACTTATTTTTTTAAAGACTTCAGTGTAAGCCAAGTATGTTTAGGAAAAAAAAGCGCCTTAAAACAAACCACAAAAGAAAGCCAGGTCTGTTCGTTTCTCCTGGCCTTCTGCTTGTGGAATGGAAGGTGGGGCCCTTTGTCTGCCTTGGACAGACGTTTTGAAGATGAAGCTGGTGATTTCAGGGAGGTGTTTCCATCTGAATGTGAAGGGAGGGCATAGACAGACAACCTCCTTTTTTGTGTGGTGGCCTGTCTTAGTAGTTTACAGGTTTTCATGGACATCTGTTGTTTATTGTTTTTTCCCCCCATCACCATTAAATTTTGACTCGAGGCATTTTTAGTTTTGTGGCCGTTTCCACGTCGATGCATTGGTAAGCATCTTTTCATTGAGGGCTGGTTGCTGCAGTCACTGAGCTGCTGCTGTTCTCTTGGGCAGTCCCTGAGCTGCCTTCAGTGAGCTGCTGTTGGAGAACCCGACAGCAGATCTGTCATCAAAGCGCAGAAGATTCTCCAGTGTGAATCTTCTTCATAAAGCAATAGGATGCTTGCTTGTACAACCAGAGTGCAGTGCCTCAGGACTCGGGCTAGCTAGGTAACATGCTGCCAGAGAGGCCAAGCTCTGTAGTCAGGGTTTTCTGGATCTAATCTCCAAGATGGTGGTTTCTGTAGGGAGATTCCTCATTTCTCTGGGCTTGAAAAGTGTCTGGGTGCTTTGATTTCAAACCCCACTACTCTGAAGGACTTGGATTATGCTTGTGATTATTCCAGAATGGGATAATTCTTACTATACTTGAACTAGAGCTCTACTCTCAGCAAGTCATGCCTCTGCTTTTGTTGGTCAGTCTGGAATAATGGGAAAACCAATCTTTCCTACCCCAGAGGTTTTTGATTGTTTTCTCTGGTATGTGATATTACTTGAGTGTCCTTTCCCAGAGACTGCAGGCCTGTCACTCTCATGACTTGCTATTTTGCAGTGAATTGGAGCTAGCTAGCAAGAGTTGTTTAGGTTTGGTTTAATTTTTTTTTCCCCCATTCTTTGGTTTCCTGAAGGTTTGCTGTGTTATGTCATAGAATCAGAATCATTTTGGTTGTAAAGGACCTTTAAGATCATCAAGTCCAACCATTAGCCTAGCACTGCTAAGTCCACCATTAAACCATGTCCCTAAGTACCACATGTACACGTCTTTTAAATGCTTCCAGGGATGGTGACTCCACCACTTCCCTGGGCAGCCTGTTCCACTGCTTGACAACCCTTTCAGTGAAGAAAATGTTGGGATAAGAGGAATTTTTCCTTTCCGTTGCTTAATTGCATTACACTGGTTGAAATCTTTTCTCCTTGCCTTTGTCACCTACATTTGTTCCCTAACTTTTCCAGTGTCCTTAAAAAGTATAGCTAGAAGGAAAGGACATAAATAGAGCTAGTGTTCAGGATCTTACCTGGTTTTGGAGATAAGGGCCTGGTCGTGGGGAGTCTTTGTTCCATTGTCCCCACTGTCTTCCCCTCTGCCTTCTCTCTTCCCCTGGTTCCTGTTGTTTCACCTTCAGAATCCTTGCTGAATTCACTTTACTTAAAATAATATATGTTTGAACAATAAAAGCTGAATTAAAGGGATTCTGTGATTATCACTTATTTTAAATACACATATTGGCTCTGTGAGGGCTTTGCAAAGAAAGTCTAACTGTGTGCTTTTGCACATAAAATGAGTATGCAAACAAAATCCTGCAAGAGGTCTGCAATGAAGAAAGCCCTTTTCCCTTGCTTCGCCGCATGCAAATATCCAAATACAACAGCAGTTCCTACTGCTGAAGCAGCAGCATGGGAAAACCAAGTGGCATTGAAGTGTTGCCAGCGATACCTTTATACTGAGTTACAGCACTGAAGGCAAACAGCAGCTGGAAGCTTGGTTTGATCTTTTTGTATGAATAAGATTAAGTAGCAGGCGTGGTGTTGGTGAGGGGTATTTTCCTGACCCTCTTCTACAGAGCTTTTGAACACTTCTGGAGAAGTGCGGTGTATCTTCAGCACCTGCTGAAGGAATGGTGATCAGAGAGCTCGGCACACCTGAGGACTTTACCTGTGTCCCTCTCCCTTACTGGGGTATCGGTCAACCTCATGGTGTTCGTGTGTGTGGCTTGACCAGCTGTGCTTGTAACTGATCTCCATTTGAGAGAACTGATATTTGCCACTAGACTTTCCTGATTTTAATCTCAATGGTTGACTTCTAATGAATTAGATACAGACTGGTGGCACATGGCAGCTGAGGGACGGGAGACGAGCTGCCCTTGCAACCAAGGGACGTTCCCTCAGGTAGCACCTTGCATGACAGCTCTGTCCTTCTCCACCTCCTGGGTTTATGGCTATTTTGCTGTGGCTCATATGCTCCAGGGCTGGCTCTCTGTGTGGGAGGCGTAAGGGTCTGAGCAGTGCTGTAGATTCTCATCCTGCCTCTGCTGCTTTGGTCTTTATTTTCTGAATACTTTGTACTCTGTGGAAGCCGTGTTGGTGCGTACAGGCCTCCAAAGTTTCTGTGAATCTAGGGTCTTTCTGTCAAATGTAGCCAGATTGTATTTGTTACTCTTGGAGAAATATCTGAGAAGGACCCAGGCATAATGCATTTAGATTGCCCTGCTAACCAGAGCAGATGGACTTTTCCGCTGTGTCTGTGTGTCTCCTTTCCTTCCTGTTAATATTTTTGTAATTATTCGTACACAATTGACATTAGATGTATCATCTCACTGGGGCGAGAACCCAGCCTGGTGGTCATCAGGGTTCAAGGGCCAGTTCCTGGGTCTCTTGGGGACTGTGTGTGAGACCAAATGTGAACTGAGGCAGGGCTGCAGTCTCCCAGGGCTGCTTCTGTAGCCACACTAAAAATCTCTGCTCTTGCATTTACTCTGCTGCTGTGAACTGTCATCACTCCTTCCATTTTAGAGCAAGAGTGAGAGAACAAACTTACCCTCAATTGTTTTTTTTTTCTGTCAAATAGCTTTTCAGATTCTCAGTGCTTCCTCACTCTGCCTTCCTTCCTAGAGACATCTTGCCAGCCTCATCCTCTTCTTTGGCCGACTAAGTGTGTAGATTTACACACACGAATTCAGTCCATGACATTCCTAACACAGGCATTATTGCTGTCTTTGCCTTTATTTTTTTTATTTATTGCCTCTTTCTTGGGCAGATACATCCCCAGATTACTTGTAAATCTTCTCATTACACCCCAGGAAGAAGTGCAGGCTCTAGGTCTGTCAGTGCTTGGGTGCTTCTGGAGTTGGTGTGTCTCCACCAACTTGGTGGAGGGGGTCAACTGGGCCAGGCTGCCTGTCAGCCCAGTGCTGACACTGAAATGAAGCCAAAACTCAACTTCTCCATGTTCAAGGACAGAACAACCTCCAGACACTAAACTTCCCAGGGTGGAGAGAGGAAGCTGTTCCCTTGTGATACTTTTGTGCTCATCATGTGCATTGCTGCTGGGTCAGTGTTTTGTTGTTTCTTAAGTCACTCATGAGTAATAAATGTAAAACTGCAGTACTTCTGCAGCATCTGGGGATGGTTAGGTTGAGTAAGAGATAAGTGCAATCATTTTTACAGAAGAAAAGAATTGCATGAAGCCCTCATCTACTTAAATTGTAGAGTGACCTTTCTTTCTTTCCTTCCGGTCTCTCAGGAGTGTGACTCTTCCCCTTTCATAGCTGGTCTGTTCATCCTCTCCAGTATTTGGTGGCTCTCCCCCAGGAGCATGCATGCCCACAGATGGCAGCAATGAGGTGCCTTAGGTGAGCAGTACGGCTGTAGGCACTACAGCAAAGGCACCATTCATCCATTTGGGAAAAACTGCTTTTGTCTCTCTGATAATCCACTCGATTCCCCTGGAATCCCTGCCTGGGGAAAGCTGTGACATTTTTGCATTTTTTTGGGAGCTATGTGACCACCTTCCCAGAAGCTCTTTCAGGGTTTTATGGTGCTCAAGGGAGGAAACAGTACAGTAACTTCATAATGGTGAAAATCAATGCTGTATATGGAGAGGAGAAGGAAATCCATGTTTGTTTTTAAAGGAAAAAATAAACGCTGCCATTCCATTTCCTTGGGACTGAGCTTGCATCTAATCTGTGGCATCTTTCCGTTCCTTTTACCTTTTTCTGGGAGACAGCAAGGCTCAGAGATTTAAACCTGCACCAAAGTAATTGTAATTGAGGATTCAGTCTGAATCTCGGTGAAAGGACTGACAGAAATTCCTACTGCCTGGACTGCAGCCTGGTTTAGAGGCCCTAAACCATAAAAAACCATGTTCATCTCTGTCAACATCTGCAATAATGGAACAAATCTGAAAAAAATTCCCCTCCCCCAAAAAAACCCCCAAAACCCTCAAAAACCCAAAAAAACCCCAAACCTGCAAAAGAAAAATACATTATTCATAAGTCTAATGCCCATGACAGTCCTCCTTGGTGGTTTTGGTATTTTACCTTGCTTCTACATCTCCAAGTTAAAATCTGTTAGCTCAAGTCCAGAGGTGTGTATGTTTAAGGTGGCATGGCCTCTCTTCCCCACTGGAGGGGGCAAGGGCACAGAGCAAACCCTCTCATCTAGGTGCCAATCTAGTACTTTCTTGCCTTGGTGACTTCATGGAATAATTGAGGTTGGAAGGGACCTCTAGAAGTCACCTGGTCCAGAAGTCAACTAGCCCCTCTGCTCAAAGCAGGGCTAGTTTGACGTTACAGCCAACTTTAAAGTTAAGGCAGGGTGTTAAGGACCTCATCCAGCTGAATTTTGAGCATCTCCAAGGGTGGAGGGTTCATAAGCTCTCTGGGCCCCTCTACTGGTTGGTGTTCGACCACCTTCCTGGGGAAACAGGTTTTGTCTTTACAGCCAACGGGAATTTCCTGTGATGCATCTGGTGGCTTTTGCCCTTCTTCCTTTCACCATGCACCTCTGAGGAGAGTCTGACTCTGTGTCCATCTTCCCCTGCCCTCCACCCCGTCCCAATTAGGTAATAGCAGGAAGATCTCCCTTGTCTTTTTTTAAGGCTCGGGAAAAAGCAAACAAACAAAAACAACAAACAAACAAAGAAACCTACCCAAACTTTTCTCAGCTTTTGTTCACACACCGTACGCTCCACCTGCCTGACCATTTTGGTGGGCCCTCACTGGACTTGATCCAGTATGTAAGTGGTATTTTCTGAAGAAAACATCTTTCCTGGTTTCTTCCAGTGAGATGGTCCTTGCTACATGATGTTTATGAAAAGGATTTCTTTATGGCCTATCCTCCTCTTTAAAGTTCTCTGATTAACACTGCAATTAGCACACTCCTGGTGTAGCCTGCCACAGACAGCAGAGAAACTGAAGACGCACTGGTAGACATTTGTACATTTTCCATTACGTGCAGCATAATCTCCGCTAATAGTTATACTTAGTATTCTTCTGTGAGCGCAACATAAAGATTAAACTAACATGGGGTTAGAGATGGTGGAAAAGGGTAATAAACCCATTGACCACGTACCACAGGGAGTAAAATCTCTGTGTGTGTGTGTGTGTGTGTGTACATATATGTATGTGTGTGCATATATAATATGGTGTTTATTACCCAAATGCATTTTGCAGGGTCTCTGTCGGGATACCTGGTCAGTTTGCTTGATTCAAAAGCAGTGAGTGTCCCACAGATGCCCTGCGCTGTGCACCATGTCAAGAGGAGAGGGTCGTGTTCCCGGTGTGTAGCGGTAAATGATGGGGTAGGAAGAAAGATGTGCAATTTCTCAGGGCAGGTTTGTAAAGGGGATGTCAGGTTCCACTCAGCTTGTTTAGTTCGAAGCTGCTTGCGGTGTGCTAATGTGACAAGGGGACCTCGTCTCACGTTGAATGCTCTGGGGTTTCTTTATACTTCGAGTTCTCCATAGGCGCCCGGTTGGTGGCTTTGCTTCACAGTGTGACGTGCTGGAGCAGGAAGCTGAAGATCGAGTCTTGCTTTCTTTCTTCATTTGACACCATTGTAGGTGGCATGGAGAGTGGGATGCTGGGGTAGGAAGTCGAAGGAATTATTTTACTCCCACTGAATTTTATCTGGGCAATTTGCCCTATCTGAACAGTTGGTTTGGTAGCTTTTTTTGAAAAATGTGCTTAGTATCTATGTTCTTTTTCTCTGTCTCCTCTCGTCTTGTAGGGCCATTTAGAGATTAAAATGAAGTAGACTCTTAACTAGCAGGAAGGGATTGGAAAGTTGGGAAGGTCTGTGTGTTCAGCTGCCAGAAACACAGTACTGAATCCCTGTGAAAGGCATAAACTTTGCTTCTTCCCTTGCTGGTGAAGTCTTTCAAAGAATGAGGATGACTTCTAGTGTCTGTCTCACCCTCTGTGCATCTGAAATCTAGCCCAGGTGTAGTTACACATCTCCATTGCTACCAGTATCGAATGCAAGGACTGAGCTCGTTTGTTTTTTTTTAATTTCCAATTTTGAAACCTCGCTGCTGACTTCTTGGATTTTCTGAGAGGGAGCGTGCAGCCAGTCCCCACTCCTGCTTTGCAGATTTTTTGTATTGTTTGCATATGGCTTTTTTTGAGGGGGGTGTGTGTGAACGTCTCACTGTTGCTCCCAAGCCGTCTCCTCTGCGGGAGTGGCAGTGCTGCAGTTTCACTAGGAAATATTAATGCTTGTAAACATTTTTCAAAAGGTGTTACATCTTCCTGCACGTACTTTATTATATTCCCACAAATCTGACTAGATTTGATGGATAGGTAACGAGGGAGCAAGGATGGGGGAAGCGTGCTAGAGAGGGAAGGAGGAAAAAGGGAACGAAATAAACACAAACCTGCTGTAATTCAAAACAAGGCAAAATCAGATTGTGTGCTTTGGCTAATTTTCTTATTCAGGTATTGATCCAATGGCTGCTCCAGAGTCTATTAGCAGTCAGCCAGTGAAAATATTTCCCATCGGGGGGCTCTGACCTGAGACGGGGGTAAATCTATAGCAATTTGTTCAAACATAGGAAAGCTTTTCCCTCTGATTTGTATTCCAATTTGCACAGTATATGGGGGGTGGGGGCCCATCGTGGGGGTTTGCGGGGTGGTGCTTCTCAAGTGGGAATCAAGTTTGAGCCAGGTAACTGGCTGAAAAAAAATGCCCGATTAAACTCTGAGCTGGGCACCCTCCATCTGTGTCTTTGGGTTATTGGGGCACTGCAGCAGGCTCGCCTTCCACGGGGAGCATGGCAGCCCTTCGCATCCCCTTGGCAGGGAGGAGGCACAACCCTGCCATGAGAAATCTGCCCTCCCTGCAGCCTTTTACAGAGATGGGGAGAGAGGGCAAAGGTGGTCTCTGCCTCCTGCCTACATCCTCGCTCCATGCACTGCCAGTACTGTCTGAGGAGCAGGTTTCTTTTGAGGACGGCTGGCTGGCTCTCTCTACCAGTGGGCTTCAGCCTGGACCAAGGGGGCTCACAACTGGTCTGACCCAAATTGCTCCTGCTGAGGAGGGCCAGTGTGGGTGCTGCTTCTCTAATTAAGAGCCCACTGCAGGAGCTGCTGGATCCTGATGCTTTCTTGGGGTCTGCCAGAAGTTGCTTGACAACAACAAGCTTTAGGCCTCAGCTTTCACCCAAAGCTGTGCTGAGGGTGCCGTAAGGACATGGAGCTCCCCTTCTCCCTCCTCCCAGTTGGCTGCCTGTTGCATTATTACTTCAGAAGTAATCCAGATAAGGAAACAGTCTCAGTACCCCTTAAATCCAGTTCCTGCAGCTGTCAAGAGCTGCCAGAAATCTCAATAATAGTGAAAAACCTGACAAGGTTTGCAAGGCTCATAGTTTCCAGTGTCTGTTAGGTCACCAGCCCGCCTAGTGCCAGCTGCCTCCTGCCAGTCCTTGTGCTGGCCTGGAGACCTCCAGGTTTGGGGTTTAGCCCACTATCTTGGTAACAAGGCAGTTGTAAAGTCATGGTTGGAGAGATGGGGAGGTGATTTGGAAAGCCCTTGTTTATGCATAGGACCGTGCGCTCTGCCTCTGAGAAGGCCAGAAAAGTCAGTGTTGTGTCTTGAAATGCATCACCTTGAAATATGTAGAGGCCTTCTCCAGTTCTTAAACTTCAGCTGACCAAGCTCCTGATCCTTAAGTCTTGGGCTTCCACATTAACCAGTGACACCACACTGCCGTTTTCCATTACTTGCCCAAATATGGGAGCCTAAGGAGGAAAAATCCTTTTTGTAAAGAGGGGAAGAGAGTAAAAACTTCCTCTGTATAAATGCAAAGGGTAAGAGTTAGCAGGGGAAGTAATAGGATGGGTTTATTCTCCTTATGCTGTTTTTAGCTTTTAAAATTGGCTGGAATTCTCCTCAGCCTTGTTATACTTACTTTAAATTAGTGATGGTCACAGAAACGGAAGGAAGAGGTAGGAAGGCAAAAATAAAGAATTACTTTAAATCTTAAATCTGTACAATTTTTAAACCACAAGTTTATTTTTGACATGGCCGTAACTTTCAGGGAGCCAGCCTGGGTCCCGGGGAGAGCAGTAACTTCAGCTTTGAGAAAGAGTGGGAAAGTTTATGTGATTTTTAAAGCAGTCAAGCAGAGGTCCCTGCAGTCGATGGCATGCAGGAAGTGTGTATGGGGACGGCAACAGCAGCATTTTGTAATATTTAGGGGAGTATTTAGCAGTATCAGGGCTGTGGAGCGTGCTGTTCCTGCTCTTATAGTAAGCAGAGGGCTTGTTAGGGTGCAAGAGGGAGGGCTGGCGGAGGGCAGGCTCTTCTGCCCAGCTGGCAAGGGTGCCCGCTGCTGCAGGAGGGCTGCTGGACACATTCCCAAGGGAAGGAGGGGAAGGAGAGCCCTGTTCCTCCAGCTTGTAGCACGGCCTTCTGGACAACAGGCAGCGCAAGTGCTGTGCCAGGCTTTCTGAGCAAAGTGGGCTAGAGTGGGACAATTAAAACCCAAGGTGCCACTCTCTTGACATATACCAGTGATTGGCTCCCATCAGGTGTAGGATTTTAAGCCTTTCATGCCAGCTAATTGGTCCAATCCCTGCCCTAAGCGTGACCAGTTCCCAGGGCTTTAGCAGAACGAAGAATGACTCATGAAACAGAGCTGTCAAGCTGCAGGTCCTTGGTATTGCTTTGGACGTGTTGCCCTTTCATTCCACTGTCTCCCTCCTCCTGGGCTGTGGCACAGGCTGTAGGAGGGAACTGAACTGTTTCTGATGTCTTTAACGTTTTGCCTGTCCTCTGCAGTGTTGGTTCCTGCAGCAAAGCAAGCAAACTGTGCTTTGCTGCTGTGCTGAGGAGAGGGAGCTAAGCTGGTATTGAGCTGTGTGCTTGCTCCCACAGAGGATGCTGTGCACAGCACCAAGCAGCAACCTGGCAGGAGGAGATTCCTGGGGTAGGACCACACAGGAAGGTTGTCAGGGGTTGCTTTGCCTTGGTTGTAGGGAGAAAATGCTGTGAGTGACCGTTCCCTGCTGCGGGAAGGAGAAATACGGAGGGATGCATAGTACTCAAGTTATCATAAGGACTGAGGCAAGCTGTTTCCTCCAATTAATGTTTAAAGTTTTGTAGCATGTATTGTGGGGTATGGCTTGGAAATGGCTACTGGGAAAGTATATGAGGTATCTGTAGAAACCTAGTGTGTCCCTGGGATGCACAGCAGACTCTGTGACATGTTCCCAGAATAACAGCCTCTTGGTGTCCCTGCTGTTGTGCAAGACTAATTCATCCCATTTCTCCTAGAAAGCCTATCAGGCTCTGTGGGGTTGACAACTCTGGAAAACAGCACCTGCTTCCCTCCACCATCTCTGTAGACATGTATTCTTGTGTTCTTTTTAATGTCTTGTATGGTGTATTTTATTTTATGAGGTAACACCACTGGCAGGGTTAGTTCTCCTGAAATGCTAGAGGAAGCCTTCCTTGCAGGCTTCGCTCACATCTGCCTGTTTACGTGCTTGCCTGCCCACGTTGCTGGGGGCTTGGTGTGACCCAGAAGGGAGGGCACTGCTTGACTCAAGTCTCTTCCAGCTCTGAATCTCTTGCTGCACAAGCCTGTGTGCATGGGTGGGCTCCAGGGGCTGCATCTCCTCCTCACCTGGGACTGATGCCACGAAACCAGAGGGATCAGCTCCCTCCACTGGCCCTAACTGCTGACCCTGGCAGCTCTCGTCGGTGTGAGCAGCGGTTTACATTCCGGTCCTCAGACCACTGATTCCGATCAAGTGTAGTGGTAAATTGGAGTCAGTGTGGGGACAGTCTGTATTGCAGTGATCTGTGCAGCGGACTGTGGCTGAAACATTGGCTTCTCGCAAGCCAGGAAAGGGCAGCGATGGTAACTCTTCCATTCTCTCCCCGGGAGTTAAGGGCAAGTTCGTGTGAGAAACAGTGGGGACCAAGGGGAGCGGATTTGCCAGGCAGATGTGCTCTAGCCCAGATAGCTGCAGTGGATTCAAAGGTGTCTCTCTGGCCCCTGTGCGTTGCAGGGAGCTGAAGCTTTCAGGCTCCCAGCTCAGATGATTTCTGCTTCTTCTCCAGCCTTGTAGCTGCAGAAGAGGCATGATTCAGCTATGGAAGGGATTAGGGGGGTGGAGGGAAGAAAAAGTTTGAGAAATGCAGTCCAAGGAAAACCAAGACAATTGTCACACTACAGGATGAAATTTGCTCCTTATACCACATCCATTCCTGTGTTAGATACAGAGTACAGAACTGAGTTTTAATTGCTCATTGGTCTTTGAACAAAATACCATGCCCCAAGTGATCAGAGACTTGCTTTTCCCTAGGCAGGTCTGATGTTGCTCCCTGATGTTTTCTCTCTGAGAGTAACCTTAATTCTTTCCAAACAATTGGAGCAGATTATTCCGTTTTTCCTACTCTTCACTAAAACAAACTCCCTCATTTTCCTCTTCATTTGGGCTTGGCAGCCAGTAGCATGAGGCAGGAAGGTGTTGAAGGAAGGAAAGATGAATCTGGCGTTTCTTCTTGTCTTGGTGCCCTGGGAAAGCCGTTTACAGACCTGGATGGTTCTGGTGGCCTCCTGAGGCAAGTTCTTCCCAGAGCACTCTCACACCCATGACAGTGCTAACAGCCTAGGATGGAGCTGCATCTGGGCTGAAAGTCCTCACTACTTCCCACCTTCCTCAATCTCTGACACACCAGCTGTCCCTTACAGCTACTGAAAAGCTGCCTTCCCTGGGGCTCTAACTCATGCCTTTTATGTGGGAACTGGTGTAACAGTGTCTGCCCAGCAGCACTATTGCCTTGGTGCATGTGCAAGAGCACTCTGAGCCCTGTGCCATTAGCTGTTGGCTTTGTTGTATTTTTTTTTTTTGTTTACCCTGTCTTTCCTCAGCTGCATGAAGTAGAGCTGTAAGCATCATATGCAGTGCTGCAGGGCAAGAGCACAGGATACAGCAGGTAATCCCTGGTTTGGGAATAGAGGGGAGCATCTCCCAGTGCTTTGGTAGCATCAATGGGAGGTGAATTGTGAAATTCTGTCTTGCTCACTGCTGGTGTGAAGATCCAGGATTGCACTAGTCTTTCAGCTTGCCTGGTTACCTAGAGATTTAAAAAAAAAACAAACCAAAAACCAAACAAACGAAAAACACTCCCCAAAAAACCCACCACGGGTTTATAATCTGTTCTAGGCTTTTTTTTTAATGACAGCAGAAGGATTTTAGTGTCTGATGTGAGTTCATATTTAATGTTCCTTCTCCTGCCCTACTCTAGTGGTATTTGGTACTGCAACACACCATTAAACTGCTGCTGGGCTCTGCCCCTACCTGGATGCATTTCTGTGGCGAGTGGACTGATGTGGGTGAGACGGACCATGAAACAGCCTACATGTGTTTGGTTTTACGAGGAAGGAGGGAGGATGCAAAGGGAGAAGCAGTAAATGCTAGCGTGCAAGGATCAACCTCCGCTTTGAGGAATCTGGCTCAAGTGATGAATAGGAACCTACTGCAGGTCGTGTGTTTAGTAGTCTGAAGCCTGTTGTTGAAGAAGTTATGTGGGAGACCTTGTGTCTTCCCTGTTGAAGGATCTGGCCTACTGTAATGTACATTACTGGGATAATGGGAGGGCAGTGCTAGCAGTTGTGAGGCACGGCTTCCCCAGCTGGATTTCTTGGCTGGGCTGGCCACATGTCTAGCTGACGGGGTTTGCTCTGCTGCTGCAGCAGCAGCAGTGTCCTGCATCTCCAGCTGCCCCTTCTCCTTGTTTCCTTCCTCCTTGCACCTGCGTGTTTCAGGCAGTGCAAAACTGCAGCCCTTCCTGGCAGGCAGCACAGTCTGCAGAGCTGTGGTGCTGTGAGATGGGGCTCCAGGAGGCTGAGGGGCTCTGTGTGTTGGTGCAGTTTGGAAGCGAAAGACCTGCAGCTGAGGAGGCAATTGGCAAGGGCGTGCTCGCAGCCTGCTGTGGGGACAAGGCATTGGCACTTAGTGTATCATCTCAGAAGGGTGCTGATGTTACTCTAGAAGTACTAGCTTCTGCCTCAAGGCACTGCTTTACAGCATAAATGCCACCACTGCCAAGGAGGTGACTAGCAGACACTATTTTAATAAACACAAGGCTTTCTGTCTCCATCTCCTGCTCATCACTTCTCTCCCTTGTGTTATTCCTCAGGGGCTGTATCTCTCCAGCAGCGAATTGGCTTGCTTGTGAGTGGAGTAAAATCCTCCATCTCTTAGCACCTCTTTTTCTAGGCTTTCGGGGTGTTGTGTGGCATGAGCTGTTGTAGTGAGTGGTTACCATAGGGTGGGGATACACCAGGCAGCCCATGCTAATGTGTGCTGGATACCGTACAGAAAACAGGCCCTGAGGGCCATGGTGTTTTCTGTACTGTGATTCCTTCTGTGGGAGGCTGGTAGACATGCGACATGGCTGTTGGACTGGAAATTGCAAGGATAAGCACGAAAGAGGCTGTTTCTCACCATACATTGCTGAAGACTGCTACAGGTATGGGAGCAAATGAGTGCAGTGAGATCCTGGACTGAACTGCTGACTCCTGAGCCCCCCAGTCACAATCCTTAATCTCTCTGCACCTGGTTCCCTTACCTGTGCAGCTGCTAACCAGCCTGCCAGGAGGGCATGAGCATCTGTCCCTTTGCAAATGAGAGACCTGTGTAAGGCTGGGAGGAAGAACAGTGAACCAAATCCCTTTAGTCTAGCCACGTGCCCTCCACAGAGGAGAGATGAAGTGTCTGTCTTTGGAGAGACAAGCAGTGGGCCATCGGCAGAACCCTCTCCCTGGAAGCTGCCTCTGCCCCCTGTCCTAGTGGGCCACCATCACTATGGCCAAGAGCCAACAAAATGATGCAGTTTGTGGCCAGCGCGCCTGCTAAACAATGTAAATTCTGCGTTGCAGGAACCATGCATCACCCAGGTCTGCAGGGTGCACTGGTGTTGAGTTACTGTTGATGGAGAAGAGATGCCAAATTGAATGCAGTAATGCTCGCTGAGTGCTCCCAAGGGAGGAGGAGAGCAGAGGCTGTGTCCTGCAAGGGGAACAGGGATTGCATGCCAAAATCTTGCTTGAATGCTCTTAATTCATCTTTAGGCCTCGGGGGCAGCCTTTAGGTCTGGAGCAGGCATTGCTGTGGGATGGCACTCCGAGGTGAGCCCTGCTAAGCTCCCAGCCTGTTGCTCAGCATGGCTCCAGTTTCTCCTCCCCGCTGCTGCTGGGGGGGAAGGTGACGGCTCATGTGCTCTTCCAGCAGGGTGAGGCTTCCTGTGCCACAGAAAAGATTAAATGTTTTGGGAGAAAAGGTGTAGACACTTGTCCTCATGCCTCAGGGCTTTGTCCTGCCCTCTCCATCAGACTCCCCCAGCTGCCAGGTACCTGCTGGCTCCGGCAGCAGCCTCTTGCCCTCGACTTGTGCTCAGAATCTCAGCGAAGAGAGCACAAAGGGGAGCAAAACTGAGGAGTCTTTCCATTTCCCAGGGGTGCTTAGATCAAGGTGCTGAGACCCACTAGCGAAATATGTATCTGTGATCTTTTGTTGCTCCTGTCAGGTACTTCACAGTCCTCAGTGTGACACTGACGAAGTTGCAAAGCCACGTCTCAGCAGGTGACAGCTGCTCCTGCTGTCTTTCTCACTCTTTCTGTCTGGTAACAGGATTGCCTTAAACACATTGTTGGATTTGCACTGTGACAGGCAAAGCTTGCAAAGTAAAGTCAAACAGCTTGATGTGAAGCTTAGGCTCAAATCTTAGATGGGAATTGTAGCTCTGTGTACACATCATCCCCTTTGCATTTTGCCCAGGAGCAATGGAGTAGTGATAAAAATATCCCTTAGGTAGCAATTCTCATGACATTAGCCCCTAGCCTGTCTGGAAATGTCCTGATCTGCAATGTTTCTGGCCCAAGGTAATTTAGCAGAAGCTTGTGATTGCATTGAGCTCCAGCCACCTCTGAGCTTTGCTCAGTGAGGCAGTGTTTGTGGAATCTCAAAGACTTCATTATCTTGGGGTTTGCTGGATTTTTATCTAAAGTTATATGGGATGGAAATCTTGCAGGCCCAGACACCCGAGATCATAAAATCAATTCTGCCGTCTGTTAAATAGGTGTAATTCCCATCGACTGCAGTGAAAGTTAAAATTTTGCAGCGGAAGGTGGAATTGGATCCATATGTATTAGAGACAGAAAACCCATCATTGGCTTCCTCTGGACCTTTTTCCAAGGTCAGTACAAGACATTTTACATGCGATTGTGACCAGCACTTCACTCAATCTGCAGTGGACTGGAGATGACGGTGTATCCCACCACCCTGCTTTACCATTAAGAACTGAAGTGTGACAGAGGGTGGAGAGCAAAGCTTACTGCCAATGGTTTCCTTTTTTTTTGGTACACGATTTTTCAGTGTTTTAGCTTATGACATTTTTCTTTGTGAAGGCTGCCTCTCAAAGCTCTCAAAGTTAGGGCTGGTGATGACTGCCATGGGGCAAGCCCCCTCCCCAGGGGAACAGAAGAAGCGGACTTTACTCTCCAGGGCCTTCTGTGCACTCTAGCCTGCTCCTGCCACGTCTACAACAGGAATAGTCAAGGCTCAGACCTTGTCAGAGCTGAGTTTTCCCTCTGCTTCTGGGTAAGCTGGAGCAGAAGGGCACCATCCTTGTTTTTACTTGTTCGTAGGTTTTGTGAGGTTGGAGGTGGAAAAAAGGCCAGTGTGGCATTGCTGGCAGCTTTTTACAAACAGTGTTTTACCCATGACCTGTCCCACATGTGGACTTCATGTGAGCTACAGGCAGCTGTGTTGTCTTTCAGACCTGAGTGAGAGTCTGTCTGTCCTTTAAAACAGACCAGATTTGGCTTGGCTGCTTCTCACAGCTTGTAAAATACCAGGGAAGCTTCAAAGTAACAGCATGCCAGAGATAATGAGAGTGAAGGCTTTACAGCCTTGATAATGCACGCTTTTCTGGTCTCTTCTCACTGTGACACCGGGTCTGCTAAGAGCAGTGCTGACACATGCTTTGGGGATGCAGGGTTTGACCAAGCCCTTTGTCACCAAGATCTTCAGCCAGGGAAGAAGCCCAGGACAGTGCCGCTGTCCTGCTGCATGGACCCAGAACTGTGAGCCCACAGCTGGCCATAGAAAACGTGCTGTTCTTCCCTGGGTGCTTTGTGAAAGGTCTTGAGACGACAGATATGGAATATTCTGAAAAGCGGTTGGCTGCAGTTGGTTGTTAGTCTGTACTTAACTTTATTGAAGATTTGCTGGGGGATTTTAAAAATTGTGAAGTTCAAGGACTGAAAATCTGCATATTCCCAAACTTGAGGTCACCTGAGTGATGGAGACAGTATGGCCTCTCTAGCATAGTGCTGCAATGTAATTGATAGCTACGTTGGTGTAAATTTAGCACATCTTTCTTTACCTCAAAGCTGCTTCTCAAAGAGCAATGTTAGCACAAATGAGATCAAATGCATGCCTGCACCACTCTGGAAAGGAATGGAAAACTAAGTTGCTGATTGTTTGTGGTCATTAAAGACCAGAATCACTTTTTTCCCCCCATGAGTTCTGGCCAAATTCCAACTTAGGTAATTATATTCTGCTACCCTAATTCCCTCTGAAGCTTCAAATCAGTTTAGATTGCTTTTCCCTTTCTAGCCTGAGCAATTAGATGATGTTCCTGAGCCCTGTTAACCAGCTATGTTCCACCTCAGAGGAAGCTGTGTTTTATTGCTCATAGAAGCAGCCCCCTTCCCTCACCCGTGTACTTATAAAGTCTTTTTGATATGACAAATGATACCAAAATGTGAGATAAAATGTCTTCTCACGGCTGGGGTGTCTGGCATCTCCACTCTGCTAAGGGCAAACTGCAGAAGGTGCTGAATTCTCTACTTGCTCTGCAGCGCGTGCCAGCTGTCCCGGATGTTTTTGAGGAGAGTAACACGCTCTACAGCAGTGCAGATGGGAAAGGGGTGTCGCTTGTGCTTCAGCGGTGGAAATGGCACTTGGGAGTAACAGGCTGCAGAGGAGATGAGATAAAGGCTGTGTTGGAGGGGGGTGCAGCGGGCATGACATGGGGAATTATGAACTGCAATATGGGGAGGGAGAGGTGTTTGAGGCAGTTCTTCCTAATGGCTCCACACTGCATGTATGCATCCAGTTTTCCATGGTGCACTTCCTAACAGAGCAGCTGGTGATGCTATTCCTTTGCCCTTATTGGTCACATATAGCAAGGATTAGCAGAGCATCCTCCAGTGAAGCACACCCCCTCCAACTTCTTCCCTGTAAAACAGAAGATGGTGAGGGGACGTTTGTCTTGATCCTTTGCACTGGGCAGAGAGAGGAGAAGGGATGTTATACTGCCGCATAGTGCCACACACATTTTTGTATTCCTTTTGAGTCTCAAGTGAGTCAGTGCAGAGGGGAAGTGGTTTCTCACAATTTAAAAGTGAGTATTGAGTGGAGCCTCTTATGTGAAGAAGGGTGTTTGTTTGGCTTCTCATGCTCTCACCCCATCCTATGGACTCCTCAAGTGGCTGTTGTCTTTCTTGTGGTGGTGTAGTCTGCTTTCCATCATGACTTGAAGCCCTCTAAAGAGAGAGGATATGTGTCTTCCTTGCTGTGGTGGTGTATCAGACCCAACCAAGGCTGTTGATAATCACACCTATTACTGTAATCACTGATGTGAGCTCAGATCCCATTGCTGTGCGCCTTCAAGTGATAAAAAAAAGATGACAAGCCTGCTACAAGACAGGTGCTTTGGGTGCTGTTTTTCCACCCTGCCTGAAACTCTGTCTGTGAGGACAACTTGGGCTGAATGCCAGAAAAAGTTCCTTGATGTAAACATGAAAGCAGCTGTGGAGATGCTTCTCCAGGGACATTTTAAAGCTTGATCAGGCTCATCACTGTGGAGCAGGCTGTAGGGAAGGCTTGCAGATGACCTGGCACATACCATGGGACTCTTCTGTCTGTAATATGTGTGGTTTCTTGAGCTCTTTCTATAGCTCCTCTGAGTTTTGCTGTTGGTCCGCTTACCTATGGAAAGTGTTGGCATATCTGTACGGACATATGCAGGGAAAAAACAGTATAACTTTTGACGCTTTGGTGTTAACCAAAGAGAATTGGCACCAGAAGAAACCATGTGGGTAAATGCAGTAAATAAGAGTGAAGCCTAATTAACAGTTGTGCAAAAAAATCTCCGTGGCTTGGACATACTGTTGATTTTGGAGTCTGCCAGGGAGCTGCTGTTGCAACCTGTGTGTGTAAAGGCAGGATAGCCCATGCCTCTGCCACCCGGTACAAGGGCACGTGTGGTGGGAACTCAGTCACATGAAGCACCTGGAGACCTGTTTTGTTTAATGCATGTATGGGGGTGTTGGGAGGGGGTACTCTGCATCTGATGTGCTGGAAAGAAAGCTAGTACTCAAGCAGCTAGAGCAATTGCCAGAAATTTTCCTTCTCCAGTGGTAACTGTTCTCCAAGAAACTTTCCAAAGCCTTCTCCATTTCTGTTGCACATGGAAGTGGCTGCACTGCAAAACACCAGCAACCGCATTTCTCATACTAAAAAAGCTGTTGGTGTGTATTTTTACAGAGCCACTGACCTAGTGGCTCTTGATGCGCAGGACTACTAGCTGCTTGTGCTCTGGGGGACTTGAATCATGCACAGCCAAAGGAGTGATATTTGTCTACTCCTCCAGACTGCTGACTGGAGACCAGGGACTTGGGGTGTATGGGAGTGCGGCCCTGTGGGTGGGTTTCCAGCTTTTTTCCGGCTCCCTTCTAGGTGCTTGTGGGGTTCCTGAACATACTTGCACCTGTTTGCTTTCTGCCCATTCAATTCCTCAGTCAGCAGTTGCTGTGTAGAGGGTTGTGGGGTCAGAGCTGTGCTGCTTCAGCCATGTTTGATATTCCTGACTGCAGTGCGAGTCTCTCTGGGGTGCTCAAGAGTTCTGGTTACCCAAAATCAGCTTTAAATTTAATGTGTGATTATCACCAGGAACAAGAAAATACTTGGCACTGTCTTGGAGACTGATGGTGTTGGGATTAATTAACGGAGAGCAGTCTGTCCCCACATGCATCCGGCCCTGCCTCCTCATCCTTCCTATCAGTATCAGCTTAGGTTTGTTTTTAATTATTTTTTATTAAGTGTTGCACAGAACAGTAAAACCCACATCAGATTACTGATGATATTAATCCTTTGCACTTCTCTAGCACATTTCATCCGATGACAGAGGTTTGTTTTACAAACATTAATTATGAAGCTTCATAACCCCCCTGTGAGGAAGGTAATAACCACAATAATACTAAACACTTACATGGTGTTTTGCATCTTCAAAAAGTTGAATAAACAATAAGCTTTAAAGCACCCTGCATGACATGATAGTGCAATTATTCAAATGACACATGGGGATACAAAGATACACCAAGGGGAGAATGTGCTTGCCCAAGGTTACGCATCAAGTCAATTACTGACTAGGGCTCCTTGAAGGTCGTTCTCAGTTTCCGGGTTTCTCTCCCACTCTCTGTCTTCCTTGGTGTCGTAGTTGAGCAGTGATATATGAGAGTGGTAGAGGGTGAAGGCCGTGAACTGAAGACCATTAGGTCCATGTAAATAAGCAAAAATACAAGATGCCATGTCTTCTGGGTGGAGTGGGGTTAGTTTGGTTTGTGGTTAACAGGGTCCTGAAGAGCTATTTGCTGTCAGTGCTTGATGGTGGCTGGTGGTTTGGAACATTTCTGCTGCTGCAATTGCAATCCTGTGGTGTTTAATGAGTAGATCCTCAGCTACTTCAGTTGGCTCCCTGCCTCTCTCCCTTGGTAGGCAGCAGGGAAAGCACATGGCTGATAACTGAACTTCTTGTTCCCCACCTGTTTTAGGTCATGATCAAAGAGGGAGAGAAGTTTGAAGGTGTGGTGACTGTAATATGTGACAGAGTGGCTCATTTTTGGGTGTTCAGCAGTACACGTGCTTGTTGGCCTGTGGAAGGAGGAGCAGCCCTGGTTGCACCCACTGTTGAAGCAAGGCATGACTTCTTTTTTCCCTAGCCGATTTCATAAGCTTCTCCAGGACAACTTGTGTTTCTCCGCATGAGGATTAGCGGAAGTGATTTGCAAGACTCAAATGGTTCTTGTTTTTTTCCCCAATGTAATTTATAACAGAGGCAATCTTTTGTGACATTGGGCTTTGAAATACCCCAAGATAGACGTGTTGCCCATCTCAATGAAACAAACTGGTGGTGCCTTGGTAATTGGTGACGTGTCTTGTGGGTGCCTCGGTAACTGGTGACGTATCTTGTGGGACAAACACTGGGAAATAGTGCCAGAGTCCCTGTCAGCCATCAGTCTGGTGGGCTACTGGGAAGCTGCACTGCTCTGGGGCATAACCAGATCTGGAGTCTTTCCCCTTTGTGCAAAATTAGAGCAGGCTGAAACTGGGGGCAAAACGAGCTTTTAGAAGGTAAACCAATTCCTTGCCTGATGGGTAGCACAAGGGACGTGCTCATCTAGGGGATGGCAGTTCAAGTTTGCACACTATGGAGGTTCAAGTAAGTGTGTGTTTTCAGAAACCATGCCTCTTTCCCTCTTCAGTTTTTCCTTTTAAATGGGAAGCCCACTGTCTAGTTTTGTGGAAATTTGTCCGAGGGTGTTCTACAGCAGGCTGAGTTGGTTGAGGACTTAAAGAAGGGAGGCTGGTTTGAGATTTTGCTCTCCTTGCGAGTTTTCTTTCCTCCTGTCACCCTCGGAAACCAAAGTACTGTTTTGTTCTCCATGGGATGGGCTGCTCTGTGTCATCCCACAAAGAGCTGAAGGCCCAAGAGTGTTTTAAATAAAATGAAATTTCTTATTAATATCAAGAGAACATCAAATGAAGCTGAGGATAAGTGATTTTAAAATATGCTGAGGTCTTAGCCTGCCCTTGACCTTGCCGAAGTAGGCCAAAGTATTTTCTCTTGCAGAAGGGAATTTGAGAACAAAAGTCTTTAAAGAGCTTTCCTCTTCAGACACGCTTCAGCTTTGAGGCAGATGCCTGTCAGCATTTCAGTCTCTCAGAGCTTTATTTCCTTAGTGTCAAAGATCATCTTGCTTCCTTTGCAAGGCTGTCAGCTAGACCCTGGCTGCTTTGATACGGCTGCGTTAGTCCCCGAATCCCCTGTTGAACAAGCTGCTCAACAATGTTTGCACAAATGCATGATCTCGGGTAGAGAATTAATCTCTGTCTCTACCCCCTGTGCAGTCAGCCAGCTGAGAAATTATTTTATGCACTGTCCCATGTGCATTAGCGCTTCCCCAATTTCCTCTGCAAGTCTCTGGTGTTTCAGACGATCTTTTGACTCCGCACAGATGCAGAGTAGTAAATTCATAACCTTGCTTTGTGGAACTTTTGCTCCCGAGTTCATTGCTATCATTCTCTTCACCAGGGAATGGCCAAGCCAGCATCAGCCTGCCTTGCTTCGCCTTGCCTGTGTTTCAGTTGTAATCAGGTTTTTCTTGTAAAACTTTTCACTAGTCCATTTTCCTTTCCTCACTTTTTATTTTTTCTCCTTTTCTTCACCCAAACAGGTTAATTGTTAGAGCTGCTGCAGCTGTTTGTCAGAATGAGCTCCGTCAACATAGCCGGGATGAGAGTAGCTCTGGCATTGCCACGACTTGCAGGGGTTGGGAGATGCTCCCGAGACCAACAGCTAGCATTTGTGGTTGAGTGATGGCCCAAGGCCCGTGCGCAGGAGCAGCCTTGCAGTACTGAGTTAAGCACACATACATCCCGAGAGCGGCCCTATCTTACTGAGAACAGCTGCAGGTGGAAGGGAGACTACAGAAGGCCAAAGCTGGTAACTCGGTGCTGAAGAGGCTGGAAACAGGCTTGTATATTATTGCCTCTGAAAATTCGTGGAGATGCATTGTCCACTGAGCATTTACTCCCCTATCACTTCCTAAGTCTCCTGAGCAACAATAAGCAGAATATTGGGCTGAGGAATGCCTGCCCAGGAGAGGCAGTGTGGCCAGATGTGCTGCACAGCTGGAGAGAAGTAGATGGATAATCTATTAAAGGGAAACAATGTAAACTGTTTGTCATGGTGTCAAGAATATTTTACTGTATGAGCAGCATGTGGCAAATGCGGAGTGACAGAAAATGCTCCCTGTGTGCACACCCTTATAGAGGCAAGGAGGGGTTCCTCATATTCTGCCAAAGCAACAGGCAGGGGGTACCCTGAGTCTAAGAGGGTTGTTTGTGAAAGACCCTCCTCTAGTATTTGCGTGCAAGGGGAGATAAAGTAGCAGTTCCTGTGTCCAAATTTCCCCACCTTAAAATCAGTCATAAAAGTATATGGGCTGACTCTGGTATGTGCACCACTGCCCTCTCCTGTGTGCATGGGGGGATGCTGGTTGTGAACAAGGCTGTGTTGCACACCCCTGTCACTTCTGGGCAGAAGGAACCGGTGCTCCGCCTTCTCCCATGGTCCTGAAGTCCTTGGGTGCCATTGCACACGGGGACACCCTTTGTCATGGTGCCATGCCTGGCAGGTTCAGAGCAGTGACTTCAGCGTTTTGTGGAAATGCAACTAGCTGCTCTGCTGTTAAGGATGAACTCAACTTTGCATGTAAACTGGGAATCTGATTTCTTTGTATGTGTGAAAAATGCAACTTACCCTCTACAGATTTACAGTACTTAGTTGTCACTGGAAGAATGAATTTGTGGAAAATTTGCAAATCAATCTATTAACTGGCTTGAATTAAGATTAATTTTTTTTAAGTGTCTTCAATAAGGAATTTAGTGTTTGTCAGCCTCTTTCTTTGTCTGGAATTAACTTAATAATAGAATAGCACAGGCTCTTCAAACATGGCATGTAATTAAAATTCATTGAAATCTTATGTCTAGGCTAAATTTGAAGAAAATAGGTTGTAATTAAACTAAGTTATTAACAGTTACTGTATCTAATTATTGTGACTACATGGTTATGCTCTGGGTCACGTGGGAGATCATTATCCCAAACTCAAACCAATCCAGGACTTATAATGAGAGCTAATTAAGAGAGGAGGTACACACAGTTAAAACAGCCCAAGTAATACCGAATCTTTGCAGTTGGGATGCCATACACCAGCAACATTATGACTAAGGTATAGTACTGCCATTGGCTCCAGCTGAGATGACACTGAGATTTAAAGATAACGTGTATTTTCCCTCTCATTCTCAACCCTTGTCATAATGAACAGAAGAGAAATAAATGTGTGTTACTTTACCCTGCTACATCTGGAATATTTTTTTTTCCGGTATACTCTTAAATTAATTTCCTGGATTAGTTATTCTTGCCCCAGGGGATAATTACAAGATTTCTGTGCTGTTTGTAACTCTTCAGTTAGCTCTGTGTACTTCTTTCTTTTAGCTTTGTTTTCACCTGGTTGCAGGTCTTGCAATGAAATGTCAGAAGGGTTCTGCATCCACATCTGTGCTGTGTTACATGAGGTGCCGGCCACCAGTGGTGGCACTTCTTACGGGGAAGTATTTGTCTTCTACCCTCTGCCCCTCCTTCCCTTCCCCTCTGTCTTTATTAGGAGAAGAGCAGAAGGGAGAGAAGACGGAGAGCTGACAGAGATGAATATGCTCTATGAATCAAAGCCTCTGGAAACACTTCTATGGGTTAGTTACCTTCCTAGCGAGAGTGGGAGACTTGTGCGAAATTTCCCATGAACTGTTCTTTCCCGTCCCTAGAAAAATGCCAAAGAACTTGAGCAAGAGCATTTTAAATGGCATCTGTCTAGCACTCCTTTGTTGCTTATTTTGCTACAGCTAATTAAAAGAGAAAAGGCTTTTAATATTTAAGCGCCATTAACTCGGCTGAATTATTAAATGTCAATTTGCATTATGTGCATAAAAGGATCAATAAACAAAGAGAATAAAACAATGGAGGTGGCTAGGGTTAGAGAGATATCGGCTCCTCTTATCGGAACCAGAGGGAATTGCTTGCTTGTCTGGTTATTAATTATTGGTACTCGAGAGGGAAAGAACTGGGGGCTTTCTAGGACTCTGCACACCAAAGGCGCTGCAGGGATGTAAAGGATGCTGTCAAGATAAAACATGACTTGGCTTGATTTCCAGGGGTGTCACGCAGCCCCCGTTGCCTCAGCTTTGCTGACAATTTGCTGGCATTTCCTTTCGGTGCTCTCTCTCTCTTCCTTGGGGGTGGAGTTGAGCTGTAGTATTTGCTTACCCCTCTCGAGGTCGTTCTGCTTGCTGGCAGTAGTTTTCAGGCTCGAGTTCCTTGTGCTGGTGAAAAGGAATAAGGGAGAAAATCCAGAGGAAAACAGTTTTTCTTGAGTAAACCCTTCTGCATTGCACAAGAAGCTTTCTTCCTCCGCCCCCTGTGAATGTGAATTTTCAGTGCTTTATTAGGCAGCGTTGGAGGCTAAGGTTTGGCCTTTGCATTATAAGGCGCTAGACTGGAATTAGGTATGGATTGATCCCTGGCTGTGCTTCAGGCTCCTGCCTGACTATGGGCAAGCCATTTAATTTCTTTATCTTCCCCAGCTGGCAGCACGCAATAGCAGCATTTCCCCACCTAACAGCGCTGCTTGGGGGATAAAAGCACCAGTGTTTTGTGAGGGCCTGTATGGGAACCCATTTGAGCATAAACACCTCTTTCCACTGAGAGGCTGTCTCATCAGCAGCTACCCTGTCTCATCAGGAGCACCCTTGTCTCTAATCCTGCTCTTGCCGGGAGCAGATAAGCACCCGCAGAGGGGTGCCAAGTCTCTGCTGTCCCCTGAGTGGTTGTGCTGGAGTTTGTGCCGTGTTTGCCTGTCCCCCCCCAAGTGGCTTGGGGCTGAGAGCTGGTCTTGTGCAGCCACCGTGCTTTCATCCCCTGGAAGGTGACTTTGCTGCTGGGGACCTGGGGTGCCTGTGGGGTGGGTACCACTGTGCGTAGAGCTTCAAACAGAGACAAGTCCCTGCTCCCCACCACTTTTCAGTAGTAAAATTGGATTTTAGATCTTGAATTAAGGGTGGCATTTGTATTTCCAGCTCTTTCTAACTATGGTGAGAACAAAACAGTCTTTCAGTGAACTTTTATTTCAGTCTCTTGTGGCTCTTATCACCCCCTGGCTCCTGCAGTGATTTCCCCCCCACCCCTACTCCATTTCACAACTGAAATAGCCTTTCACTTTCTGTGGAGGCTGGGTATAGCAGCAGGTAAACACGGCCATTTGTTGAATCTTTCCTCTCCTGCGTGGAGGGAATGTTTGCACTGCTATACAGCACGATTGCCCTCGCTTCCCCAGCTCCCTCTGAGCTGGCTAGATGGGGCCCTGGAAGCAGTGGAGCCGTGACAGGTGAGATTAACGTAGGTTTGGTGCCTGAGTGTTTACCCAGCTTCTCAGATGGGCTTTGTGGTCTGCACTGAGCTCTGTGCCTCTGCAGGAGCTCGTCTGAGAACGGTGGAGCTGCTTCGGTCACGTGGACAGGAAGGTCTGCAGGAGAGCTGGGGTACCAGCTAGTCAAAGCCCCAAGAGCCTTGCTTTGCTAACCCCACGGCCGTGCACCCACCCTCTGGGGTCAGCAGCCCTGAGCATACAACATCCCCTTTGGCTCTCCAGGAGAGAGGTCCTCTCCTCTGACAGCTCTTCTCTGCCAACCCTTCTCCTGCTCACCAGCCCCTAGTTTCCACCCTGGCATTGAAGAATTTGAGCCTCAGGGTTTAGCATTTTGAACAGCATCAGCTGGAGTTTCATGGAAATACTCCTATTCTTACCCAGCTTGTGTTAGTGTACTCTGACCGCATACTGGTTTGGTTTTTGTTATTTTTCTTGTCTATTGTTTTTAGTATACTTGGATCTTGAATCTGTCTCTCTTCCTGTGTTTCCAGGGGTGTTTTTTAGCACGTATGTGTGACTTCAGTGGAGTCCTCACCAGCAAAGTCTGGAGTTTTCCTCGTGTGTCCCGCCAGCCAGGGAACTGTGTTTGAAACCACTCCCTCTGCCTTTCCTTATTTTTCTGATTCAGGAGCCACAGCTGTTGCCTGATGTTTTTTTCCCTTTTGATATGAAAAGGAGCCTGTAGTTATTCATTGATTAGAGTTCATGCACCTTTGCTGCTAATCTAGTCAACAGATGATTAGCAAATTGACATTTTTTTCTCCCTTTTGAAGGGATGAAGTGTCTGTGTTGGGCTCTCCTTTCATCTCCTATGTTAAATGGTCCAGCAATGAAACAACAGCTGAGTTTCAAAGTACTCTGGTTTATAGATCTGTGCGCACGGACCTCTTTGTTGAAGAGTCGCTGTTGCACCGAAGTGGCTTAAAGTATAAAAGGGGAAAGGAAGTGGAACAAGCAGCACCAACGGTGACTTTGGGAATGAGCTGATCTTGAATTCAGGGGAAAGAGGAGAGAGGTAAAGCCCTTGGGACCATTCGAGCAAAACCCATTTGCTTGCAAAGGTCATTAGCAGCAGATCGTGGGGACATCGCCTGTTGGGCTTTGCTATCTGTGCTGACAAGCTGCAGCACGCCTGTGAAAGGCAGTTTTCCTGTCTGAGTGGGGATGTGCAGCTTCAGTGGCTCCTGTGTGCCGCAATGGAGGAGCGAGAAGAGAGAGCGGAAGTGCGAGATGCATGAAGAGCATCTGACTTGCTAAACTCTGAGCTAGGCTTGGCTCTCCTGCCAGCTGGCTGCTCCGAGGCTCCTAGTGGTGGGCATGCTGGAAGCTGAGAGCACAAGGGCTTACAAAGGCCAGAGGGTCGGCAGATTTTATGGATGCCTCTAACTGTTGATTCTCCTTCAGAGGGTAATGGGTGCATGGAGCAGCTGGAGATTGACTCAGGGGACTGGAGACCTGCTGGGAGTTTCAGTAGGGAGGCAAGGGATCAAACCTACCAAGGAGCCTGGTGCTGGCCTGTCCTCTGGGAACTGTTCCTGCAGCACATGGGCAGGATAAGTGAGTGTCTGCTGCCCATGTCCAGTTGAGTGCCTCTCTTCACAGCCCTCTTTTCTCTGACTGGACTGTTTCGTTTTCGGGTATTTTACCAGCTGACAAGTCAGTCTGTCAGTGGTCTCTAGAATAGAGGATGCCTGATTTCTCCTCCAAGCTGCTTGCCTCATTCATGTTTTCCCCTAAAATGCTTAGGAACTTTAAGTAGCAACCAGACAAGAAATGGGTTTTTAACTGCAATGCTTTGAGCTCTCAGCTTGGCAGGATCAGCTCGTTCACGTGTGGCTTCGTGGCTCGTTGGGTTTTGCAGCAAGGTTTGGAGATACAGCTCAGGCTCTGAAGCTGGCACAGTGGAAAGCCCGCTGGGAAAGATGATAAGGTCTCTTTTATGGCCATTATGAGACAGACATGGGTTTTTTTTCATTTCCTAACCAAAGCTGTAAGCTTCCAGGACAGTATCACTGAGGTGCAGGCTCTGACTGCCACCATATCTGAAGCCCCTAAAGATATGAAGACAACATACTTCATATTGCTGGCATTGAGTCATCTATACAAATTTCACTCAGGCATATGAGTAAGGCAGTGATGCAGAGTTTGTGCCACTGTAATGTTGTGTATGTAACATCTGTCACTTGATTCCTTTCAAACAAAGTTATGATTGATTTTGTTCTGCTGCTTGATACTTTGCAGTTAGGTGGACGTATGTAAGAAAATTTTGGGGACACCTAGGAAAACTAGTGAGCCGCTGCAGGCAGTGGAGTTGGGGATTGGGGGATGGGGGGCAGTCAGTGATGATTTGGTGACTGATACTTTAGTAAAGCACACAATACCTCTTCAGTTTTAAAATGAACGAAGGTCTTGGGAGCAGGTGTTGCAGTCACTGGGGGTTGTACCTGCTATTCATGACATCTCACATGATTTTGTTGCTGGCATTTTTCTAAAAGAAACAAAATTATAAAGATGCTTCAAGGAAGTGACATCGATTAAGAAAAAAGTTATTTTAAGACTGTGCAAATCATCTGGCTGAGCTTTGCGAAAGGAAACTCTTTTTCTGGAGATGCAATCAGCCAGAGATGTAAAGACATAGTCTTGGTCTCTTCCAAGTAAAAAAAAACCCTGCTATTTTAAGTAGCCAAGTTTCATTCTCTGTGATTACTTTCCACAACTCTGTCATTTCTCTGTTGCACATCCTGTTGAAAATTATATTCTTCTCTTTTTGCTCAAGAGTGCTATGGCGTGTTGTGTAGGGTTAGACAAGGTTGCTTTGCATATCTCAGCAGTGGCTGTGTATCTCTTGTGGGTGTATTGATGTTTGTTTTTTAATCACTATCAGTGTACAAATACCAAAGGAGTCAGAGACATTTTGCTGCTGAAATATGACATGTTCCCTGCTGCAAATTTAGGCCAGGAGTACAGTAAGCAGATTTTTTTTTTTTTTTCACTGTACATGGTTTGGGCTTTACTGAGAACATTGATGCGTGGGAGCAAAAGAACCCCAGTGGAGGTCTGTCTTGCTTGGGGTTGTAACCCTTGGCAAGGGGTTACATGAGGCAAGCCCTCATGCAGTGAGGGCTTCCTGATGGCCTTTGCTTTAGGACAGCCTTGTGGTAGCACAGAGCTGCCCAGGCAGCACACTGTGTTGGAAGAGTCAACAGGAGAAGCTGGGGCAAGAGAGAAGTCCAAGGAGTGGGAGGAGACCCAAGACCATGGATGCACTTCAGTCCTTAGCTATCCCTGGGGTCTTCTGCATCACCTCCCTCTCTGCAATGTGACTAGCCTGGCCTCGTGTTAAAAGCTGGAGCCTGCTCAGGCTAAGCTGTACCGGGCAGCTTCAGCTGGGGAAGTTCCTGGCAGGGGCTGTGCACCCTTTGCTGTTGTGCTGGGCAAAAAGGCTGGAGGAGCTGGGGTGTGGAAGAGGAGGCCCCAAGCAAGCAGCCAGGGAATGTGTTCAGAAAGTGGCAGTGACAGGGGGTCCCCTGGGCAGGCTGCACAAAGCCATCCAATGCCTGGGCTCAATTACCTCTGCCCACTGCCATCTCCTCTCCCTCTGCTGTTGTGCTGGTCTTAACTGCTGATAGGTATGAGCTATCTTTCTTCAGCCATTAATACGCTATTGATCCACAGCCCTGCTGACAGTGTTAATGGACACTGATTGTGTATTATTATTTCCATAATCGTCCTCAAGCTGGAGTGAATTTTCCTTTTCAAAAGGCCCATCGATATCACGCCCAGCATTGTGGGCTGGAGCTGGCCTGCTTAATTTGTTTTGTCAAAAGTTTCAGCAAAGCCTGTGATCTTCATCCACAGTGGAGCGATCAATGAGACCAGCTGAATAGTAATGGAGCGCACAACAAGGCAGCTGCCATCCCCTCCCAGAGCAGGCATCAGCAAGATCAAACATTGTTTTGTTTGACCGTCAGGATGCTGCCCCTTCAGACCCTTCCCATCCTACTAGACCTTCCTCACTCCTGCCGAGTGTTGCTAGCACGTCTCTTTCCTTTACTTGTGTGCTGGCTTCTCTTTGTGCTCTGCTAAGGGGACATCACCGCTTCCTCAAAGATCTTCATGTTTGTATGTCCCTGCTCTTCAAGCAGAATTCTGCATTGCATGAACAAACGGGATAAAATGATAACTAAAGCAGTGACCTCAAGGCCTGAGATGCTCCCTGGGTCCTTTACCATGTAGGGTCTGTAACTAACGGTGCCACAGGGCAACTTCACCCATGGACAGGCAGTTACTGAGAGTGGCTGTTCAGCAAGAAATGCCACGTGTGGATTTCCGTAATGAAATGCTTGTTCAACCCCACGTGCTCCACAAACACCATGTATTTTTCCCCTTTCTGGGAACTCCCATCAAAATGCACACCTTACATGCCACTTGCTCAGGATGGGAAGGGGGAAGGAGACAGGCAGGTCCTCGAGGGCTTTAAGCAGCAGATTAGCAGCCAGTGCAGCCCCCGTCATGCTCCCATGTAACTGAGCCATGTGAGTCCAGGGAGCCTGTGAACAGGGATGGGGAAGGACCCTGGCTTCTTTGCCTGTGCAGAAGAGGCTGAATTATGATTATACCAGATGTACGGGAGGGCATCACTTGCCTTGCAAAGCAGCGTGGTGGATTAAGCCTGAGGAAGAGGGAAAGCTCCAGGCACAGCTTCCCTCTCTCCCCACCCTGCAGGAAGGTGGTAGCAGAGATGGGTGGATTCAGTGTCCCTGTGCGTGTAGCTGTGGATGCTGGATCAGCAGCTTTGGAGCTACATGTTCTTTATCCTTGAGGCTGTCTGCAGAACATGTACAGGTGGAAAAGGTGGTGGTGGGGCAGATTCTAACAGCAATGGCTGGTGTTAGCCTGCCGATAAGGCAGCAGTGAAGTGCAGTTGGTGCTGTGTTGCAGAAGGGATGAACATCCCGTCCTTGCAGTTCCTGACTGTGGGTGAGGGAGTGTGAAAGAAGTTTCTGTCCCTCACCATACTCTCTGTGAAGGAGGTCTCATCATTGCCATTGTAGCGATGGGATCTCAGGCTCAAACAGATGAGTGGCTAGACCTGTGAACCAAATACAGATTACTCAGTCCTCTTCAAAAGACCATTTCTCTCCCCTTTTCTGCATTTTTATGATATTAGCAACCTCTAAGCACCAAAAGTCTCATAAAGTTTCCAGATTATGGTAATAATAACATTGTACAGTACACTGCACTGGGAATAAAGTTATTTTATCCACTCCAGTTTCCTTTTGGTTTAATGTGTAAATATATCAAGTGAAAGCACAGTAGCAAATCTCAGTGCAGAGGCCAAATGCATTGCAAGCCATCCCTTTCCTGAGGAAAGGCCTCATGCTGCAAGTTCAGAGCCTGAATTTTTCCTTTGTAAAGCATCTGGCACTCAATATTTAGCAGGTCCAGTTTGTCCAGAGGACTCTGTGTTGGGAGCCTTCCCTTAGTTGATCTCTTACCTGGAGGTGGAATGGAAGTGATGATGCATCTGTCCCTTAAACTGTTGGGGGAAAAAAGGGTGGGGAATGACCTGTCCTCTCTGTCCTTGCAGAGGTCATCGGAGGTCTTCCTTGAATCTCTTTTTATCACAGAATCATAGAATGGTTTGGGTTGGAAGGGACCTTAAAGATCATCTAGTTCCAACTACCCTGCCACAAGCAGGGACACCTTTCCTCTAGACCAGGTTGCTCAAAGCCTCATCCAACCTGGCCTTAAACACTGCCAGGGAGGGGGCAGCCACAACTTCTCTGGGCAACCTGTTCCAGTGTCTCACCACCCTCACAGTAAAGAATTTCTTTCTATTATCTAATCTAAATCTACCCTCTTTCAGTTTAAAACAATTCCCCCTCGTCCTATCACTATTTGACCTTGTAAAAAGCTTCAGGTTTTCTCAACCTGAGGAGAGGGACTCTGCTCCAGCAGGACTTAACAGAGCAGGTTGTATCTACGCAAGGGTCGCTCTTTGTGGAGCACTGCTGAGAATGGCTGAGATTATGGCTTCATCTCCAGCACCTGGCCTCATGCTCTGGCTTTTCTTTTTCCTCCTAAGGACCTTCTGTGAAGCTGTTTACTCTGACAGGCATGGTCCTGCCATCCTGTTGTGCTGGCAATGTGCAAACTGTCTGCATGCTGAAATCCTCCAGGAGACCTGGGATGATGTCAAACAATAATGTATTCTTTCTGTTCAAGAGCATTAAAAGTGCAATTAATCCTCACAATCTCTCTGCTCATCTGTAATACAGCATGAGGTGACCTTCCCAGCCTTTGTGTGCTGTGGCAGGCTGAGCTTGGAACCGAGACCTTCCCGAGTTTCATCGTGTGATTTAATGCAATCCTGTAAGAGCTGGGTTCGTTCGTTGCTCAGCCCCCACTACTTCACTAAGGTCAAGTTGCAATCCAAGGCAGAGTTTCTCAGGCTCCTGTGCCATCTACCTGAGTGATTTTCTCTCCAATACAACCCCAAGTTTTCTGAGCTCCCTTTTGAGAGATCTGGGTTCATGTGGGGTTTAAGACATGGAAAAAATGATGTTGTTCTGCAGGGAACCTGATGCTGCAATTGCAAGAGACATGTTACAGCTTAAACAGTGGGGATTCACTTAAAGGGATGTCCCTTTCCAATGCATATAGCTGAAAGGTATTAGTGACGATAACACAAGCAAGTTAAAAGACCTATGAATGAAGCTGGATGTGCAAACTCTTGTTTGTAAGCTTCATTACAGCTCAGTGGATTCAGGGAGAATCTGGGAGAGGAGGACAAAGTTATGACACAGGGCTTATCCCTAGGGTTGTCTTTTTGCTGTAGACTAGTGCCATATAATGCTTTGTAGTGCCAAATAAGGATTAGTTTAAATATTTCTATCAAACTCAGGAGACACCAGCAAATTACCACAAGGTATTTTGGCACCAGAATAGTTGCACAAAAACCTTCTAATCCTGTACTGCTGTACCTAATGATTTTGCTGTGGAAATTCCCCATGTAGAAATGCCTTTAGGCAGGTAGCAGGAAGGGGTTACAGAAGACAGGTGAAATTATGGAAGTGGGATGGCCAAAGGGAAGAGTGTAAGCTGAAAGACTTCCATTGTATACCATGTGGTGTACGTCAGAGCAACTTAAGGAAATATTTAACTGGGAGCTAGAGCTGCAGATAAATATTCTGACTCTCCATGGGGTGGCTGGAAATGAGTTTTTGCAGCAAGGTCATGTTTGCAAAGGAGGAATAGAGCCACCAGCAAGCAAATGCAGCCCAGGGACTGTGAAGAGAGGTTACAAGAGCTCTGCTGCTGCGGGGTGCCAGGACCCTGCTGAAATGCAGGCAGCACAGTTTGGGGATGGAGAGGAATATAGTACAGGATAGGAAGGGACAGGGTCTCTCTTTTAATCATACAGCAGGGATTTTTCAGCATCACAGGCTGGGTCTCAGCACTGTAAGCGATGCTCTGCCGTGCACATGGGGTTAAAGGTGTGATGGCAGGTCAGCAGAGGACTGATCCAAGGGCTGAAACAGCACAAGAGACTGTCATTTGGATTAAAGTGTATTGGCAAAGGCTATAAAGGCTTCTGAATTACTCACCACTATTCGCTTGACAAGCATTCATCATGTCTTTTCCTGATAAGTCACTATTTCACTTGATGTATGTACATATCTCTATGTATATCCATACATGTATGTGTATACAAACACACAGATGTATGTAAGCACATATATAGGTTTCTGCTTTCTCCTGGGTTCAAGATTCTTCTGCCATCCAGGCAGGGGAAGGTCACTCATCTGCTCAGTTGTATCAGTGAAGCTTTGGCTGTTGGTTTCAGCATTTTGTGATGCTCGAGAAATGGCAGACACGTTCCTGGGAGCCCTGCAGAGGGGCAAGACAGGAGAGGCTGAGGGAATCATCCATGTTTGTGCCATCATATTATTCAAATACACATGTTGCTTCTGTTAGTCAACAGTTTGGACAGTAATAAGGATTTTAACAAGGTGCCACCATGCCATAAAGACAGAAGAGATGCAAAAAGAGGGAGCAGCTTGCTGCGTGTGCAGTGCTACAGCCTGGGTGCTGGGTGGCTGTGGCAGGCTGTGGAGCCCCAGCAGCAAGAGCAGCTTGCTGCCCACTAGCCCTGTGTCCACTTTTGTGTCACTGCTGCTTGGTCAGCGCATTGTGGTCACACCAGTTTTTACAGGCTGACCTCAAAGGCAGGTCTTCTCCACTGCCTGAGTGTAGCCTGCCCTAGGTCTGTGCTGCTGGTGGATTAAACCAGCATAAATCCGAGCACTTCCCTTGCCCAGGTGATTTGGTTTAGAACATTTTGGTCATGCCAAAAAAAAAAAAAAAAAAAAGGTAGTCTTTGAAGCTTCACTAACGTTGAGGAAAAAGTGGGTGCTCAGTTCAGCTTTAACAGGTTGTGTAAAATCTGTGCTTGTTTCAGAAGGCTCTCTAAGGCTGGTTGCTTTAAACCCTTTGATCATCTCCTCAGTGGTTTGTTCGTTTGCATTGTTATTTCACTAATGGGAGCTAGAGCTGTGACTGCAGAGTCACCTGGAAGTGTTGTAGCAAGACGGGGAAGTATCCCAGGGGGACTGTCACTGAGGCACCGATTCTTAGACACGTTTGTGGGTTTCTGTGTTCCTTGAAGTGCGACTGGAGTTTTCCCCTCAAACAAGCACAAGTGTCCCGTTGGGCTGTGCGGTCACCTTCAATACATCTCAGCCGCTTTGGTGATCACACAAATGCTTTTGGAGTAGGGACCCAAAGGCTGTTTGCACAGGACTCTGGAGCTGAGGATTTTTTCTTTATAAAGTCCTGTGCTCCTAGAGCTTGTCTCTCCCTGCTGCTGGTCAGGGCTACAGTGGGGCATAGCTGCTGTTTGAGTGCATGAAGTTCTTAAACTTTGTTCTGGGAACTTTCTTTCCATGTATTTTTCTGCTGCACTGGTCTTCACTCGTTTTCCTGGCTGGACTGGCAGCAACTGGAGCCCTAGCTGGAGAGATCCCTAGAGATTACGGGTACCCTGATCCTGCAGAGGCTGTTCCCTCTGGCTCAGGGCTGAGATAGGGTGCTGTGTAATATGGGAAAGACTTGTTTTTCCTGCAGCGTGTGTAGTACCTGTTCTAGGGGTCTGTGCTAAAAGCTGTAGAGAGCTTCAAGGCCCTTTCTGACTCTGCTCAGTAGTTATCCCAGCTCCCTGCAAGGTAAATTATAGTAATCAGGCCTGGTTTAGACAGGTGTAGAGCAGTTGTGATTTGACCAGGTCCCTGCTTTAACTGCTTGCACGTACTCCTCTCTGGGAGTGATGAGAGCAGGGAATTCTTGATCCTCAGCCCGTGAAGGAGAGTCCCCCAAAAAAGCTCCATATTCTGCTTTTCAGTGCCTAGAGCTGCTCATCCCAACAGGACAAAAAGTTTTAAAATAGCAGGTGATACCAGCCACCCAGGAGATGGGGAAAATCACTCAATTTTATATCTCCTGAGGCCTGTGTGTCTCATACCCAGCGCTGTCCAGCTCTTCCCCTCTGTAGCTTAAGAGGTGGCTCTTCCACCCTGCTGTGGGAGCAGCCATACTGGGTAGTGGCTGTAAGGGGCTCGGGTGCTTCTTGTTCCCCTCTTTACCACTTCTTTCCTCTCCGCAGCTCCTGCTCAGGCCCAAATCATCCATGCTGGGCAGGCGTGTGTGGTGAAGGAAGACAACATCAGTGAACGCGTTTACACAATTCGTGAGGGGGACACGCTGGTCCTGCAGTGTCTGGTCACAGGACACCCCCGGCCACAGGTAAGCTTTCAGCCTTGCCTGTCACCCATGCTCCCCATGGCACTTCTTTGTTGTCTCCATGCAGAGGAGAATTGTGGGCAGCGGGGTGCCCAGCTTTCTCCTACATGTTGGAGTCAGGTAGGGAAGCCCCACAGCGCAAGCACTAAATTGTTAAGCTATGAAGCATCTAGCCTTGCTTTTGCGGAAAACAGTCCACAAAGCTTTTCGGGCGCCTACACAGACCTTCTAGTGGTCTTCAGTATGTGAAGTCCTCCAAAAAAACTGAAAGCCCGAACAGAATCCATTATACAAACCACCCTCAAATCTTTAACCCTCTTACTACAAAGCAGGAACAGCCTGAACAGGCTAGAGGAGGCTTCCTGTGTGCGCTGACCACAGGAGTTGGTCCTTCATGGTCCATCAGTCTCTCAGCTTCTCTGGATGTACAGACAAGGGGAACCTGCTCAGGGGAGTTTAGGAAGTTGTGTGTAGTGCACTTCACTGAGCCTCGCGCAGAGCCCACTGGTCATTGCTTTATGGCCACTGATCAGAGGCAGATTCAAACTTGCAGTGCTGAATATATCCATGCTGTGGTCAAAGTCACAGTTCAGTGGAGAGGTACGGAGCTGAGCTTGGCTAACTGCTACAGTCCTTCCCCAGGGTCTCTAGAGGGTTGCAGTGCTTCAAGCCCTGTGCAGCCACCTCCCCACCCTTCACAGAATCACAGAATCGTTTTGGTTGGAAAGGACCTGTAAGATCATCGAGTCCAACCATTAACCTAACACTACCAACTCAACCACTAAACAGTATCCCTAAGCACCACATCTACTCGTCTTTTAAATCCCTCCAGGGATGGTGACTCCCCAACTTCCCTGGGCAGCCTGTTCCACTGCTTGATAACCCTTTCCATGAAGAAGTTTTTCCTAACATCCAATCTAAACCTCCCCTGGCACAACTTGAGGCCGTTTCCTTCAGATACTCAAGCAGGCTGGTTCAGTGTTAGTGTAGATGTGTCCATAGAGATACTGGACCAGAGCATGGGTCTGCCCACTCTGGGACAGAGTGTGGTAGGAGTGTGTCACGGTTTAAAGCTGGGCCGGCTATTAAACCTGCGGCAGATGCTCCCTGTTATCCCCCCCCCCGGCCCCTCCCCCCCAAAGGGAAAGGGAAAAGGGAGAGAGACTTCCGGGTTGGAAAGTTAAAACAGTTTTAATAAACTATAATAATGGAAAAAAAATATTATAATAATAATAGAAATAATAAAATATATACAAATATATATACAAAACCAAGACTGAGCTCCCCTGAAGTCAGCCACGTCACCACGGGCACTGCAGGGCAGGCTCCGGGAAGGCCCAGGCTGGGCTTAGCGACGGTCGAGAGCTGGATTCAGGGATGCACGGATCGGGATCGGGGGCAGCAGGAAAACAGACGGAGTCCTCCTTGGACACCGGCCATAGCAGAAAGAGCGCGAGACCCTCGTGATCCCCCCGCTTTATACTGAGAATGACGTGTATGGGATGGAATACCCTCGTTGGTCAATTTTTGGTCACCTGTCCTGTCTGCTCCCCCCTGCAGCTGCGACCCCCCTTCGGCTCTTCACTCATAGGCAGTGAGGAATTCAGCAGTGACCTTGGTTTCTCTAAGACTAAGTACAGCAAGAGCCTTACTGCACAACATCCCTACCGGTGCCTCAGCGATAACTACAAACTTCGAGTGTTATCAGTCCTGGAAGCAGACACTGTCTGCAAAACATGCAGTTAGTTTCAGAAAGTGCAGTTACTTAGAGGAGGCTTAGCTGAAAGTAAAAATCACTGAAAGGAAAATTGGCCTGGTTTAGGCCAAACCAGGACAGAGTGGCATCTGGTGCGTACTATGAGGCTGGATATGCCAGAATACACTCAAGGGACCCTTCTTGGCCCCCTTCCTCAATCCTGCCAAAGATATTTGTGCTGAGAAGCCATACATCTGCATACACCAATCAATGCTTCTGTGGACTTGCTTGTGAGGAGCTACTTGGCTAAGAGGCAATGACAAAGGAGAGGGAGAGAGACTTAGCCAGCCGGATTTGAAATGGTTTATCTATCAAAGCATATCCTGGAAACAATAAAAAGGAAATTATCTGAGCCAGACCAGCAAAAATGAGCAGCCTAGGCTTGTGACAATGATGGGCTGATGATAGCTGTGTACATCAGAAACAAGGAAGATGGTAGGGCTGGCCCTGCCTAAGGATGTTGAATATGTGGGAAGGTGCTGGCAGGTTGTGGGGATTTGAGCCTGAGTAGCCAGAGACTGTTGGAGCAGAGCCTGACGCAGACAGCGTGCTAGTGGGCAACGCTGTGGCTTGTCATTGCCCAGACATGCATGGGTGACATCAGAGCGTGGAACCAGGCATGACCGGGGAGGCTGGAACCTGCACACATAAAACATGGCATACAGCCTATCTCTGCCTTCCCTTCTCACGGATAGATTTCTTCCCCAGCTAAGCTCTTATCCTAACCTTTGTTTAATCTTTTCTTTTCCCTTCTATCAGCCAGTCATTAAAGCATGAAAATGTGGCCAAAATACTTAAATGAGATTGAAATTGAAAAGATCAAAGAGCTGGCTGAAGTGTCCTTGCAAACAGGAGACTTTGAGAGTCTTGGGACCCTCAGACAATTTCATAATAAGCCTACAAAGGCTGAATAAATCCGTGGTCATTAGCTCTGAAAATCTGCTCAGCCTAGTGCTCTGGGAGTTGGATGTAGACACCCCTGCTCTTTCTAGAGCATCAGCATCAATCAGGCAGTGGCAGTGAGCTTTAGGCAAAGTATAGGGGAGGAGTAAAGGTATCTGGTCTGTCTCATCTGTGGCCATTGTTGAATGAAAGTCTGTCTCCTTTCTGTTGGCTGGTCTTGCTGGATATCAGTCCCAGAGTCTAGATGGGCACCAGTGTGGGAGACCACCAGTCACCAACCTGTAGAAGGAGGTTGCAGATATAGGAAACCAATGGGCTGAGAAAAGCCATCTCTCTCTTTCATTTTCTGGACTGCAGAAAACAAGGGGGAAGTTTGTACCACCACTGCTAGGGCTGCACCTCATTCCAGACATAAGAATAACCATTCAGTCTTTAGGAGTGCTGTCCTTTTGCCACCATTCATCATGAAATAACACGCAGCTCCATTGCCCCTGCAAGCCAGGGTATTAAGACATGTAACATAAGGACAAAAATGAAAGATAGCTTGAAATCTGAAAGGATTTTTTCTTTTCCTTTTCTGTATCTTTAAAATCAAAGTAAAAGCTTGTGTAGTGCAAAAGGATGACTTATAAAAATAACATACACAGGGGTTCCCTGTGGGAAAGGGGCAAGAGCCAGATAGCAACTGCATTTTCTCACTCTTACTTGCAAAAGCAAACAGCAGAAATAGCCTTGCTACCCAGAGAGGGATGAAAGAGTGTTGACTGCAATAAAAGCTCTGTACCTATGAGCTGATGTCTGCTGTAGCTTCCTGGCCTACCAGCCACATGGGGTCCCAAGGCTTAATGCTGAAGTCCTGTGCTGTGCAGATAGTGGTATAAAACTAACCAAGTTCCTGGGTTTACAGGACCAGAGCAGGAATGGTAAATATGCAGTGTGTGTCTGGGTGAACTGAGGATTTATCCTGGACACTCGGACATGGGGATTGGTGACAGATGAGAATCAGCAGCTGGTCTACTGAGACATACCAAGATCAGCAGCTGAACTTTGGTAAGGTCTAGTGGTGCTGTAGGGCCCATTTTTGAGAATGGCTAGGGAGGAGGGGAAAGAGGAGCGAAGGGAGTGCTGCTGTCCCCTGGGATGTCTATTTCGTGTCACTGATTGCTTGCATTTCTCTCATTCTTCTCGTGCAGGTGAGATGGACCAAAACTGCTGGCAGCGCATCGGACAAATTCCAAGAGACGTCAGTGCTTAACGAGACTCTTCGGATTGAGAAGATCCAAAGGCTGCAGGGGGGCCGCTATTACTGTAAAGCAGAAAATGGGGTTGGGGTCCCTGCCATCAAGTCCATTCGAGTAGATGTGCAGTGTAAGTCGTTTAGCGGCAGCCCAGACCTTCCCACAGTTCTACTGCGTGTCTCTGCCTGGCTGCGGGGCCGGCAGGGAGCTGCATTGCCCTAGGACCACACGCATCTCATTCAGGTGCAAAGGGACTCACCAGTCCCCAGGGTCCATTTCCCGTAGGAGATTAGATCGATCCACAAAAAAGATAGTTCTGCCTGTCCATGTGAGTCATTCTTATCTAAGTGCTGCAATGTCTGTCACTGCCAGGGGTCCCTAGCGCTTGACTGGGTTGTAGCATTGTAGATGGCTTCTGCTTTCTTTGTATTCGTTTTGAAGCTGACAATGCTTGAAGCAAACCAATGCTTCTTGAAATTAGTAGTGCCTTGGGTGCTCGGGGCATTCCTGAACCAGTGCCTGCTCCCAGCATTGCTACCTGTGCAGCATGGTGGAAACAAAGCAAAAGACTCAGGGATGCACCTGAGCAGGCTGATCTGTAAAGGGGTGAATATGAGTGAAGCTGTGAGGACCTTTCAGTTTCAGCAGTGGCTCATCGTTTCTCTGGCTGGTTGCCATGCCCATCCTTCTTGTGTCCTTGAGATGCTGTAGCAATTCTCCACCTTGAGCCCCAAATTTTGAAGGTTTCTCATGCTGGCTTAATATTGTTTATTCTTGGGCTGCTGTGGCCAAAAGGGAGGGAAACCAAACTTATCCCATAACCCCCATATGGGAGGAATCAAAGATTTAAGATCTAGGCAACTTTTGAGGAGATTTACTGTCTTGGGGAAGATTACCATTCTGCTCATTGTCCTTGGCTACCCACTATTCCAGTTTCCTCCAACCCAAGTAACACCAAATCCTTCTCCTCCCTCATATCTTCTGAGAAGGCCTAGCCAGCAAGAGATTGATGCTAAAAAGATGTAAAGTATTATAAAAAACCTCCTTGAAGCTGTCACCACCTGTTCCCACAGTCCTTCTTCTGTGCTGAGAGGCACTGTGGTTATCTGTCAGTGGAGAAACCTCCATGCTTCACAACCTCCATACCTGCCTGGAGTCTGGGCATAACTTTGCTGACAGCAACTGCTGCCTAAGAGCTGCCTGCTCTTAGTCCTACTGTCCAGCCCTGTGATAACAGCTAGTGTGTTCAGGCAATCTGCTGCCTTCAGTTTACATGTTGTGACCCTCAAACAGTATGCCATGGACTCAAACATCCTTAGTCATTGATAGACTCATGATCCACAGTAGTATTATATGGCTTGGAGCAGCTCCCATCTCTCTCCCTTCCTTGCCCTACCCTATATTGGGGGTAGCGTACTGTGAGCACCATCACAGAATCACAGAATGTTAGGGATACTGCAGGCTAGCAGTATAGATTGCTTCATTAGCACCTACTTTGGATAGGATGAGCGTTTCCTCATGGGCATTGTAGCTTTGGAGGAGTCCTGACACCCACTTAGATCTACTTGGATT
The DNA here is from genome assembly GCF_013368605.1 of Nyctibius grandis. NCBI lineage: Eukaryota > Metazoa > Chordata > Aves > Nyctibiiformes > Nyctibiidae > Nyctibius > Nyctibius grandis. The sequence goes on from NC_090658.1 coordinate 34,898,634, forward strand.
CTCTGTCTATTTCTTGTTGTGCATGTGGTAAGGAATATGATAGCTCTCCATCGCAAAGGGAACTTGCTTTTCTTAAGGCTCAGTATGACACCTTGCTATGGGCTGTGTCTCTAGGAATAGGACTGTGGCATGAATCTTTTTATGCACTAAGGGCGTTCCCGTTAATTCTGGGATGTAGACTGGAGCTAGAGTGATGTAGTGTCCCATGGTCCCTCATGCAGCTCTGACCTGTAGAACTGTGGGGCTAATGGGGTGGCCAAGGGCTTTCTCATACTAACATCTACTCTGCAGATGGACTTGGTAACGCACCTCTGTTCTGCTCACTTGGTTTTCGGGGAGGAGAGTCTATTTTCTGCTAGTATTTGCAGTAGTTACAAGGGAACACATAGGAAAAGCCACAGTTTTTGTTGAACGCTCACCCAGGCAACCTTCAGCTGAACGAACCAGAATTTGAAAAAAAACCCCTTCTTTCCCTGCATCCCAATTTGTAGTTGAAGGTAAGTAATTACCCTCATGTGAACCTTGGTGTCCTTGACAGCTAGTGCTACTCCTCACTCATACTTCTAGTATTAGACAGCAAGGTTGTGTGGAGAGCACCATTGGTGTGAAGAGGACCATTGGTGTGAAGAGGATATTAAACTGGAAACACTAACCTGTGTAGCAAGTCATTACTTTGCCCCAAGTGGGCATCTAGTGAGGCTTTAAAGTATTGATTAGCTGCTGTCAGAGAGGCAGCTGCTGTTTGGAGTATTTCCATGTGGAAGGAGAGGGAAAGTACAGAAAAAGAAAGAATGGATGTTTACAAGCTTATATTGCACATGAAGCATCCCATGTCATCATCTCCATGAGCAGCCTAGGGCCAAATTTATCATTCGTGCAGCTCACTGACATCAATGGGGTCACTCGTACATCAAGGCCATACATACCATTGTAGGTCTTATTTTAGCTTTTCTCAGGAGGGCTAGACTTAGAGCTGACTGCAATGAAGGAAGGCTGAAAGATTCGAGGGAGGGAAGGTTTAGCAACCAAAAGGAAGATGATGTTTGCTGTGTGGGAAGTAGCTGGGAGCCAGGAGACTTGAATGGTATCTTCTTTGATCAGTAAGGGAAGTGTTTTGCCATGCATCCTACTGAGAAATGGACCCTCAGAAGGATGATAGCTACAGAGGTACTCATGTAAAGTGTGAAAAAATAAAGGAGGGTTAAGGACAAAGAAGGGGGAAAGAGGAGAGGCTGTGCCCAAGGTCCTGGTCCAGGAGAAGTTGGTGTAAAGTTCAGTCACCCTGTGGCCATATGGAGACAGCACTGTATGGAGAGGAGCCTTTTTTTTCTCCACCTGTATATGTTTTTCTTCATCCCTGTTTTTTTGTTGGTTTTTGTTTGTTTTTTTTTTTCCGTGCCTTGTCATTGTTCTGCTAATGGCTCTACTCATATCTCTGAGCTATGGTGTGGTCAAGCCAATAAATCTCAGGTCCCATTACAATTGCTGTCTACCAAGCATACAGCTCATTAAAATATGCAAATCCACAAGTTGACTCTTCTGATTCAGCAGAGAACATGCATTATTTGGACGATATGTTAGCAGAAACTCATCCCTACTTCCCCCTTCCTTTCCGGCAGTCAGCTTTCCAAACTTACAGATCTCTCAAATAAAATATGATGAAAATTAGGTGGCATAAGCAAGTAGGAGGTTGATGAGCACGTGTCCTCTTCCTCTCTGCTAACATTGCAGAAGACAGCGCTGGCAGCACAAGGGGGACACTGGATGCGTATGACTCAGTTTCCTCGCAGTTGAAGATGGGGTCATAAGGCTCCTGAAAATAGAATTGCCTCAGCTGAGCTCAACAGATGCCTTATAAGACATGCTTAAGGTCACAGGGACAGATTTCAGTTTTAGGGAGCCAATTGGTCCCATCTTGTCAAATGGGATCTTTAAATTTAATCCCAATCAGTTTCAAAGTGGTTCTGGGAGGAGAAAGATCCAGCCCACTGAGGTTTTCCCCATGCTTCCTTGATGTTCAGATATTCACATATGGTGCAAAAGTCCAAGAAAATGATCCCTTTTTAGTAGGAGAGCAGCCCTTGGGGAGCAATGTGCCCTGGGTGGGTAGAGAAAGTATGCTCCCTGCAGGCCTATTGCTTGTGTCCTTGCAAGTGAAGTGACTGACAACTATGGATCCAGTCGTGACGGCTGCATGTCTGGTGCAGGTAGGGTGAGGGAATTGTAAGGAGCATTTTCTGTAAAGGGAGAAAACAATCTGATCAGTTTAGGGGTGGGTGATAGGGATGCAGTGAGTAGAAGCTGCTGAAGAGGGAGAGTCAGTACAGACCTTGAAAGAAGAAAATACACAGAGGATATTTTAATAGGGAGAGAAATTGTACATACCTTTAACAGCATTTCGCATCTTCTGTTTCCATGGCACCCCACAAGACTTCCTCCTGTCTAGGCAATGACTCTCCATCTCAACTCCTTGATCTTGTCCTGACTTCTACTCTCACCCCTTGACTTGAAGGTTTGTCATGTCCTTTGTGTGGGCATCTCACAGCCATGGGTGTAGTTCCATGATTTCACGAGGGATTTGGGAAGTGGAAAGTGGGAACAGAAGAAATAATGATGGAGCAGAGTTTCCTCGGATCCTTCTGACTTCTCACTGAAGTAGAGAGCAATGATTTGAGGTGTGGGGTGTCATTGGGGAAGGCGAAGCAGCCCACTGGTTTGAGAGGCATGTGGCAGGCAGGCAGTTTGCTCGAGGACCACATGGGATCTGCAAACCAGAGGGTGCTTTCTGTTCTCTGAAGGTTGTGTGGTGAGGGCGAGAATTTTGGCTTCTTCTGTCTGTTCCCTTTAGATATTGTTTGTGTTACCTGCCCTCAAATCGGCTCTTAATTCAGCAGTTGTCATCAGCCAAATGTGTGGGAGCTTCCCCTCTCCTCTATGGCTCCTGGAGCATTATCTGCTCTGCAGGCTGTACATGCAGACCAAGCTTCTCTAACAATTGCTGCGACCCTCCTTACCTTCCTTCCAGATCTAGATGAACCTGTTCTCACCGTTCACCAGACCATCAGTGATGTACGTGGCAGCTTCTACCAGGAGAAGACTGTCTTCCTCCGCTGCACTGTCAACTCCAACCCACCAGCTCGCTTCATCTGGAAACGGGGAGCTGAGACGCTTTCCCATAGTCAGGACAATGGCGTGGACATCTATGAACCCCTCTACACACAGGTGAAACAAACCAAACTTCTACCAGTGTGTGTTGAGCATCTTGCTGATGCAGGGCACTCTGTAGGTGATGGCATTTCTTTCCCTGTGTGGATTATGATGCTGGGGAGAGGGTGGTGGCCACTGCAAGGAGCACTGTCTACAAAAGGGCTGGTAGAGCCTGCTTCTGTGGGTGGATTCCAAGGGTACAAGAGGAGCAGAGCAGCAGGAGGGAGCATGACAGCCTAGAAGTCCCTTCCTCTTTTTGACACTGTCCCTGCGAGCAGGTCACAGCTCCCCTAATGAGGTTATGTGACCGTTGGATAGCTGAGACTAAAATCCAAGCAAACAATCCCAAGACTGGGTCTCCTCTATCTCCCATTACTGTTTTTTTTCCTTAATTGAGTGCCCAAGCTCCATAAATTAGGGGAATTGCTTCCTGTTTAGCAGTGTGAGTGAATGGCAAGAATTGCTGTGGGATCCATGAGGCAAATGATGAAGAGCTTTTCCTAATAGCCATAAGTAACAGTGGCAGCCCAACTCCTTAGGCACTTTCAGACCGTTGTCCTGTGACAGGGTATCCACATCCTTTCTGCTTCTCCTGCTTGCCTGTGCTGGACTTGCCACTCTGAATGACACTTTCTTCACAGTAATTAGCCTGCCAATGCAGTGGGAGATAGAGGGGAATTTTCCTTTTGCCAAGTCACTCTGGGTATCCTAAGCTGAGCTCTGTCCTTCAGATGCTAACCAGCCCCAGCGCTTCCAGCAAGGCTGTTCGGCAGCACGAGGCAGTGATGGGTGGGAAGGGAGGGCTGAAAGGGCTGCTCCCCAGGGTGCCTGTTTCATCCCACGCACCTCCTCGTGCTCCCAAAGCTGGGTCCTGAGGGCGTTCTGGTCGAGTTTGATTTCTAAGCGATGCTCCAGGCAACCTTTCAGTTAATGTAGTCGTGTTCATATTTTATTGAAAAACGCCATCTCTGTAGGTCATGGAAATGAGCAGCCAAATGGAAACATACAGGGGGACGAGGAGAGAGCTGCAGGTTAGCGGCAGATTTGCAGAAACACTGTAGGTCAGCAAGAGAGCTTTATCTAGTTCAGTGCTATGTGGCATCCAACCAGGACATCCCTGGCCTTAGAGGAAGTCACCATGGGCTCTTCCAGCTTTCACTAAGCTTAGTGTAATTAACAGGAGACATTGCTTAATGAGAGGATGTCTTAGGACTTGAGATATTTTCTTCAGCTAAATAAGGCATCTGGCAGAAATTCATCGTGTTGCAGCATTAACGTGTAAATGACCCAGCGTCCTGCAGCTCCTGTCAGGCAATGTTCCCACCATGATGGGTCATTCCCAGCTCTGAGAGAGGGTGTTAGGGCTGTTGTGCTCACACAGGCATGCCCTTATGGTCCTCTCCTTAGCACCAGCATAAACGTGTGAGTTTGGGTCGGTAAGAGTCGAAGTTAACAAAAACACATCTCTGCAAGACTATTGGGAGGGGAAAATCTTGCTGGAGCTCAAATACACTGCATTTAATAAAGCACCCTTCACAGGGGCTTGTAATATTGTCTTAGAGATGAACAGGTATCAGTGTCAGCCTTAGGAAGGCTTTTACACTAAAAAGGAGGTGAAGACTTTACTGTTTAAGCTTTTTAAAACTTATTTACACTGAAGGTTTGTACACATTTACCCAATATTTACTAATCAATAAACAGGATACATATGACCCTGTAAGTAAGTAGTTGACATGCACATTGTAAATGCCATCATTGTGTGGCATAGCAACAAATCTCAGGGGACAGGACTTTCATAGGATTATTGGTCTCCTAGGTATTTATCTTTCTAATTTACTCTGTTCAGATCCTTGTTCTCTGCATATTAGCATGCCTGAGCTCATCGTCCAGTCCCCTGAGGTTGTCCTCAAGAGGATTTGTCATGCTGACACCTTCTCACATTTGCAGGCAATTATGGAATGATTTCTCCAAAAGAGATTTAGACGAACAGAATGAGAACAACAGTGACAAGCTGTCGTGCGAAGACATACGAGTTGCAGGGTGTGCAAACCACAATATTCATCTTGGAGCTTTCCACATTCCATAAATAAAAATCTACAGAATGCATCTATTGTTAATTTAACAACTTGGTTCTCTTTGTATAACAAGCCAGTAACTAATGGAGTGCCAGGGAGTGATTTGGTTTGTTTGGTTGTTACCATAGTATGAGAAAAGGCTATCAAAGCCTGTGCAGCCACTCTGGATTTACACCAACATAGATGAGATTAGAATCTGGAGAAGGGAAATCAGAAAGTTTTGGGGGTTCTTTGAGTATTTCTCTGAATTATCTTTTTTTCCCCTGTACTGCAAATTTTTACAGTGTAACTGTTGAACTTGTCATATTAGGCCAGCATTAATGCCTGAATCTGCCCTGATTTACTTTGGTTTTGCAATGTTGAGACCTCAGTGACGTCCCTTGGGTTCCTACTGACATGTCAGTGTGAGATCTCAGGGTCTGTTCTGGGATGTTTAAGGTTTTTCAAGTTCTGCAAGATGATCCTGAAGGCAGTTGATGAGAAATTATGCCTAGACCTGTTCGCAGTGCTTTCAGGTTAAATGTCAGTCAGTTGCTGGCTGTTTTGATAAATCCTGGAGGTGGAGTTACCACTGCAAACATTTTGTGACTCCTTTATATATAGCTAGGGGGGCTTGGAGTCTGCACAGTTCCCTGAGGTTTTGATGGGAGCTGCGAGTAATCTGTAAACTTTGGGCCAGGTTATGGACTTGCAATGATGAGCCGCGCTCTGTACACCTGTGTCTTTTTTTCCCCCCTTTTTTCCCAACTCCCAGGGTGAAACCAAAGTCCTGAAGCTGAAGAACCTTCGGCCCCAGGATTACGCCAGCTACACGTGCCAGGTGTCCGTCCGCAATGTCTGCAGCATCCCTGACAAATCCATCACCTTCCAGCTCACAAACACCACAGGTAAGAGGGGATGCAGAGGGTCCCTGCAGCCCTCCAACCCCTCCCCTGCTCAACAGCTATTACCCCTCCAGGAGGGTAACACAGCACTCTGTCCAGGGCCTGCAGCACCTCACGTTCATGTACATGGCTGCTAGGATTGCAAATCCTTCACACAGAAGTTTTTTGGCCAGGGATGCTATAATTTCTTGTAGCTCTGCATATAGCCAGTGCCTTGGCCAGGCCTGCTGTGAGATCATTAAAACAGACTATATGTAGGTGTTGGGGCACTATGTAGTTTTTAATCCAGACACTGTTTTATTTATTTATAATTCTAAGTGACTTTAAAAATAGATTCGATACAGTCTACAGCGGGGCAGATGCTGCAGGAGTTCTTACAAATAATTCATTCATGTGTGACTCTGGCCTGGTTTGCCAGGCTGCACTCCCCACACCTCCCAGCTAACGGGCTCCGCTGGTGCCGATGTTTGTGGAAAGCAAATACCTCCAGTGCCTTGACAATAAATAAATTTTACATGGATATTCATACAGACGGTGCTTGAGTGCATCTCCGGGTGTGAACAGAATCAGTTTGGTGCCTCTTGCTTGACCTGCAGTAAGTCACTGATAACTGAGTATCATGTACCAAATACTTGCAAAGACCTGATTGCAACCTGTCCATTAAAAAAAAAAAACAAACCAAAACCCCACCCACAAAAACCCCCACCCACGAAGCCCCCATATGTGTTGAATAGTTTTAAATAATAAGTAAATGTCAGGAAATCGCTCCCAGCCCTGGGGTATTCCATGATGAGAAAGAAAGGCATTGTAGTTATTTGAATTGTTCACTTCTCTAATGTAACACAAGGCAGTTTGCATCCCTTGTGTCATCTTTGTGCAGTGGAAACAGAACTCTTTTGATGTTGCCAACTGTTGATAGGATATTGTTGATACTGTATAAATTATGTTTATTGATCTGACTTGAGCCCAAGGTGCTGAACAATAGTTGCATCATTTCATGTAGAAAGAAGAAAAATAATGAGCTTAAGAAAGTGAACTGTAGCTAATGTCAGAAAAAAATATTCTTTGTGTAGTAAGATCTCTGAATGTGTCTCGAGCAACTCACGCCACTACCTGAATTTCTCTCAGGATGAGACTGTAGCGAATGCTGGAGTATTCCCTTTAAAAACTTATATTGTGCTCATGATGAAGAACGGGATCTCTTACAGCTCTTCTTCCCTGTTGTGTCTTTACCTTTGAAGAGTTAGAAAATAAAATTTCTCTTCATGTCCACTCCCCCCTGCCAGCCCAAGCACAGGGAAACTATCCTTCATTTCAGTCCAGCCCCTTTACTGAGTGAATGGGGAAAATGTATTTTCAGGTTGTAGCCAGATCAGAAGCCAGTGATACGGCTGAATTTACACCAGCTTCTTAGGTACTTACCTAAGCTCTGAACCTGGACCATGTAGCACATACATCTAGTTATTTTTTCCTATTGTTTAGTTATAAATGTATATTTATACATAGTTACAGTGCAGCCTGACACTACAAGCTCAAAGGGGCCATGGAAAATGTATTCCTAGCAAATTGTATTAAAAGCTGATGGTGAAAATGAAGCTTGTGTTGCGGTGTGAGCAGGGTTTGTGTTAAATAACACAAGCATATTTAACATGAAATATTATCTGGCTTACTTGCCCTGTAGGTAGTCTTGTGCACAGATGAGAAAATATTTAAAGAAAAATCTTTAATTCTCTCATTTTTTGCATAAGTCTTTTCTTTCCTTCTTGTGCTCATGCTTTAGAAGCCTCCATAGCCTTGGCTGTGCCCAGAATCCTGAGCAGCTTCACTCAGGATGCCTTTGCTGTTGCAACTGAGGAGGGCCCAAAGGGTGCTGAGGTGCATGGAAATCTCTCTCTTAAATATTTATAGACCCAAGTACTACAGACCTAGAGGGGACCAGACTCTTCTCAGTGGTGCCCAGCGACAGGACAAGGGGCAAAGGGCACAAACTGAAACATGGGAGGTTCCATCTAAATATGAGGAAAAACTTCTTTACTCTGAGGGTGACAGAGCACTTGAACAGGCTGCCCAGGGAGGTTGTGGAGTCTCCTTCTCTGGAGATATTCAAAACCCACCTGGACACAACACTGTGCAACCTGCTCTAGGGGAACCTGCTTTAGGAGGGGGTTGGACTAGATGATCTCCAGAGGTCCCTTCCAACCCCAACTATTCTGTGATTCTGTGGAATTGGTGGGTGAGGTCATGTCAGGCCAAGGGAATCTTCTCTTCCCAGTTTGTTTGCTGTTCCTAGCTGGCTCACTTTGGCTTCTCTGGCAGTGGCCTTTGGGCAAATCGTTGTCTCCGGCAAGGAGATACGCTTCTCCTGAGCTCTGTGTAAGCAGCTTGGCCCTTGCAGGAGGGGATGGGTTCTTGGTCTGCAGCCTTAATGTGAGGAAGATTTCCCCTGCTCCTCCTGTGTCCTGCTGCTCTTGTGTGGCTCTAGAGCAGCAGGTTGGGTCTGCAGAGCTGGAGGACCAGCTTGGCGCCGGGCTGTCATCACCTGCTCCAGCAGGGTCAGGCTGATGTTTTCCCCTTCCTCGATTTCTGCAAAATTAAGCAGCCCAGCTGGTTAATTCTCCTGCAGTTTTACTGCAGCAAATTGGACTTCAAAGGGAATTGAAAGCGACTCTTTGTTTTTAATGGTCCCCTTGCTGCTCAGCAGACTCCGCCAGCAGGTTTTCTGAGCCAAGAACAAAAGGAATTGCCACAGGTTACAAATAAATGAGATTCAGCTCCTGCATAACAATGTCTGCAGACTGTTAACCTCTGTCTGCTGACAGGAGTGGGAGTGGGAGCCTGCGCAGGCTACCACAGCCAGGGCTCCATTTTGGGGCATGTCATGGGAGCTTGCTGCCTGGAGCTGTGCAGGTGGCAGCTTTGCAGTTTCCCTGCCTCCCTCTTGCATGCACACACAACCTGCCCTGAGGCAGTGCTTGCACCAGCATGTCACTTTTTTTCCATGTTGCCTTGCCCAGAACTGGGCAAGATGAATGTTGATCAGATACATGTGCATCAAACACTGCAAGAGCCCTAAATCTTAACCAAAGCCTGCAGGATCTCTGGTCCCCAACTCTGATATCTCCTCTCTGGACATAGGCTGGTCTGAGCCTTTCTCTGGCTCTGATGAGAATGGATGGAGATTCCCAGGCAAGATGCTGCATCTGTCAGTTTGTCTGTGCCCTCTGTCCTGGTTTCACCTAAACCAGGCCAATTTTCCTTTCAGTGATTTTTACTTTCAGCTAAGTCTCCTCTAAGTAACTGCACTTTCTGAAACTAACTACGTGTTTTGCAGACAGTGTCTGCTTTCAGGACTGATAACGCTCGAAGTCTGTAGTTATCGCTGAGGCACCGGTAGGGATGTTATGCAGAAAGGCTCTTGCTGTACTTAGTCTTAGAGAAACCAAGGTCACTGCTGAATTCCTCACTGCTTACAAGTGAAGAGTCGAAGGGGGGTCGCACCTGCAGGGAGAAGCGGACAGGGCAGGTGACCAAAAATTGACCAACGAAGGTATTCCATCCCGTACACGTCATTCTCAGTATAAAGTGGGGGGATCACAAGGGTCTCGCTCTCTTTCTGCTATGGCCGGTGTCCGAAGAGGACTCTGTCCGTTTTCCTGCTGCCCCCGATCCCGATCCGTGCATCCCTGAATCCAGCTCTCGACCGTTGCTAGGCCCAGCCTGGGCCTTCCCGGAGCCTGCCCTGCAGTGCCCGTGGTGACATGGCCGACATCGGGGGAGCTCGATTTTGGTTTTCTATATATATTTGAATATATTTGTATATATTTGAATATATTTGTATATATTTGATTATTTCTATTATTATTATTATTATTCTTTTTCATTATTATAGTTTATTAAAACTGTTTTAACTTTCCAACCTGTAAGTTTCTCTCCCTTTTCCCTTTCCCTTCCCCTTTTGGGGGGGGAGGGTTAACAGAGAGCATCTGCCACAGGTTTAATAGCTGGCCCAGCTTTAAACCGTGACACCCTGTGAACCTAAGACCAGTTCACTGTTAGAGAGTGGGAACAGCTATTTGGTGTCAGCTATACTCAGCTGACAGGCTGTTAGTGACAGGAATGTGTCCTGCCCAACCATGGTTAGTTGAGCTATTGTGTTCCTGGGCTTCATAGCATCTCATGAAACAACCTGGACCTTGGAGAGGACGTACAAATCCTTCCTTTTCTGATTAATGTGCATTAACCCTTGCATACTATTTCCAAGACTCCAGCAAAGAGACCTGTCAAAGGCTCTGAGTGCAGGCTGTGACCTCCCGAAATTGAAGGACTCCAACCACTGGCCTCAAAATAGTCAGTGCAGGTGGCAGAAGAGCCACCTTCTTCCTTAGGCACAGCTGGCCATGTCTGGCACAAGTAACACGTGACGTGGCGAGGGAGAGGTCATTTGATTCAGTGCACCAAAGCAATGTCCCAGCATGACAGTAGTTGCGCTGCTAAATTATGGTGCTGGTGCTGAGGAGAGAGCAGTCCTCCTCGCCTTGTTTGTATGGGCTGTAATTCAGAGATCCAACACAAATCCAGCACAGATCATTAATGCAGGGTCCAGGGAGAGAAGAGGCAGAAATAATGATGCTGTTAAATCAGGCTTCATGAATATGGAACAATGTCTTATTTTGCATTATTATGGCTGTTACGTAAAACATACTCCCCGCCTTTGTGCTGGGGACTGCTACTTTCTCAGCTCTGTCTGGATGGAGCCAGTGATGGTGCTGACAAGGGCTTTAAAAGGCTTTTCATGGGATGACATAGAGAATAAAAAGGAAAGGTTTTTTTGGATCAGTTCCTGGAGGGGGATGTAGTGAGAAGGGTGCAGAAATAAAATAAACCAAAACCAGGTAATAGGGTATTCAAAGGAGAGGTTGTCTAGACATTTTGAATTGGTCTCAGTTGTTCAGTTGTGCATGAAAGACAATCCCTGTGACTTGGTCTATAGCCCCCAGATATATAGAAAATTGTATTTGACACCTATGGAGGTGAAGGAAGTTAAGAGCGGGTGCAGAGCTGCTGTTCATGGTCTGTTATGGTGCAGACAGGTCTTGGTCCTCTGTGTGAGGCTCCGAGCTGCAAGGGCCAGCTGCCTTGCAAAGGCTTTGCCTCTCAAAAATGTCTAGTTGTGTGTGAGAGAGGGAGAGGCATATCATGGGATGGCTGAGGTCCTTTTTTAATGGTAGACCTTCCCCAAAACTCCTTCTTGGGGTGGCAACTCTGTATGGGAGGAGTGGTTTAATCCCAACTGTCCTTGAACACAAACAGCTGTTGGGTTCAAGCAGGCTCCTCTGAGCCTGTCCTTGCTCCTTCACCTCTCCATCAGGGTGCAGCCCTTGTGATCAGGCAGAAGGAGCAGGCTGTGACTGGGCATGCACCTCATGCTCTGCCTGACCTTCCCTTGGGATTGTGAGAACTGTCCAGCAAACACTGGCATCCCAGTAAGCTTCCCAACATGCTTTGGATCAGGTCCTGAGATGCTAAGTTCAATCCATGGCTGCAACTTCTCATGCCTTGTGACAATGAATCTCTTGTTCTCCTGCCTTTTTTTTTTTTCCCCTTTCTCGGGGCTCAGTCTATTGTGCTGTTTCCATCTAAGGCATAAGCAGACTAACTGTGGTTCATACACTAGTGTTGCAGCAAGGGAGATACAGGTGCTCTAGTAGGAGCTACCAGTTGAGCTTTTTCTCCAGTGCTGCTTCTGCAGGGCCTGCCTAGAGTCAGGGGAGTTAAATACAAGGAGAATAGAAGGTACTGTGGTGTCTGCAGAGGAGTGAGCTGGATGCAGTGCAGGTAAGTAATGCAGAGCCAAGGTGGCTTTCCATTGCCCTTCTGCCTTGCTGCACTTGTTTGCACCAGGAGTCAAGAAGCCTCTAGCCTCAGGTTTTCTGCTGCCAAATTTTGTCTGGTTGCCACTCCTATCTGTGCAAAGTGAGTTCATCAGGCTTTTCTTCTGATCTGAGTCCTAAGCTCTAGAGAACCTGCACTGAACGCTACTACAGTATCGTACCTAGCTTGTGCCCCAATCCTAAGCACTAGTGGTGGAGTGTTTTAGGTAGGACCTCCATTCTGGGGCGGTGTGAGGTCCTGCCTGCAGCGTTTCCTAACCATAGCAGAGCAGAGCGCCCTAACTCAAAGACGTGGTAATGATCATGCTTTAGGTTCACAAACACCTTGTATTTGTAATGAATTCATGGATCCCTCCCGCTGTCCCTACTCAAATCAGCCATGTTCAAGAACAAATCCTAGAAAGTATGAAGCTGTGCCCAGGCAAGTGGATGGGTCTTTTTCAAGCTCAAAAGTGTCCCTCTTTATACTCTTCTAGCCCCACCTGCTCTGAAGCTGTCTGTCAATGAGACGCTGGTGGTCAACCCTGGTGACAACATCACTATGCAGTGCTCTCTGACAGGCGGTGACCCACAGCCAGAGGTGGTTTGGTCTCACTCCCCTGGCCCAATGCCTCCCAATAGCCTTGTGCAAGGAGGCAACCTCACCATCTGGAGGATCCGCGTGGAGGACTCGGGCTACTACAATTGCACAGCCATCAACAACGTGGGGAACCCAGCAAAGAAGATAGTGAACCTGCTGGTGCGGTGTAAGTTGCCCTTTTTCTCAGAGCATGGGTTTTCAGGGTGGAGGGGCTAGATTTGCATTTCTCCTGGCTATTCTTGTACAGCTGAGGGTGAATGTGATACTTAGAAGCGATTAGTATTCTGGAGAAGTGCCTGTGCAAGCTTCTCTGCTCCCAGACCAACAGCTGTGCTAGCACTGCTTGCAGCCTCATCCCAGGCTGTAGCACTATCCTGGACTGGAGAATGATCCCAGACTGCCAGATGTGAGGCCCTCAGTACATTTTGTGGGAATGTAACTGGGGGAGGTCTTTGGACAGATTTTGCGTGGAGATGTGCCTTCCTGAGGAGCAGAGCTGTTGTCCTGTCTCATGCAAGACACTTTGCTGTCCCTAACCAGTTTTGCACTTGTGTTCATCCCAGCCATGAAGAATGCCACGTTCCAAATCACCCCTGATGTGATCAAAGAGAGCGAGACCATCCAGTTAGGGCAGGACTTGAAGCTCTCATGCCATGTAGATGCTGTCCCCCAGGAGAAGGTTTTCTATTCCTGGTACAAGAATGGGAAACCAGCCAGGTTCTCAGACCGGTTGCTCATCACCCGGAATGACCCTGAGCTCCCACCTGTGACCTGCAGCTTGGAAATTATTGACCTGAGATTCAGTGACTACGGCACCTACCTGTGCGTGGCTACCTTCCAGGGAGCACCCATTCCTGACCTCAGTGTGGAGGTGAACATCTCCTCGGAGACAGGTGAGCCTCTCTGTGGCAGCTGGGGACTTCGGAGGAGTGGTTAGCATCACTAGCTGCCCCCCACCCCCATGCGTCTGGCTTTTTTGAAGGACCTCACATGAGTCTTGAATCCCCGTGGGGAAAAGTCTCACATCCTCAGGCAAGCATTTGGCTGGGACTGGAGATGGGTGATAGTTGCAGCTCCTCTGCCAGATGTGTTATGCACCAAACAGATCTTCCTTTATGTTTTCTCCCTATGAAAAGTCCAAAGTGCAGTCTAGTCAAAGCTACAGAGGCAGGTTTAGAGCGTACTTGTTCAAAGAAGCCTCCAAATTGTGAAGGAAGAAAGAGGGGGTGGTATTTCACCAAATTTCAAACGTCTCTTTGCTTAGAAGGGAGTAAAAGATAAAGAAAGCTGCTCTTTCCTTTCTTTGGCATTGCTTATGAGGAATGTCCCTTTTTTCAGAGCTGTGGCCAGGAGATTGGTATCATCTGTCATAGCAAATTCTGTGAAGAGCTTTAAAGTTTACTGGATTGCAATTGCAATCTGTCTTGGGCACTCTCTGTAAGGAGTCCAAGTGTTATAAATGCACCGCCCCACCCCCCCAACCCCCGTTCCCCTCCACCTTTAAAATCAGGGTCAAAGCTTCACCCTATAGCTTGGTGAGGACAGGACTAATCCATAAGTGTGTTTGTCAGTCACCTTGGGGACTGAAATACAGGGTCTCAGGGCTGCCTTTTTGTTTCTGGGTAAGCGGTGGGTCCAGCTCTGCTCTCCATTACATCCATGTCATCTTGCTGCCTTTCCAGGACCTTGAGGGTACAGCACAAAGCAGCATTGGGCTAGTAATCTGGTGAGGACTCCCGAGGGTAGCCAGCTGCACACAAATTTCTGTCCTGAACCTTAAAAGAAAGTTTTTTCTCAATCCCTGGTTGTGCTGGATCCACTGGCCAGGCTGGTCCCAGTCTTGATTGTGGATGTTGCTCACTTCAGCCTCCCAGTAGAAAGTGCCATGACTGCTTTTGATGCTTTGGGAAGCCCTTGTCTCCCAGCACAAATGCTGGGGCCAGCCTGCTCCCAATGGGACTGCACTCAGTGCTCATTAGCAGCCTGGAGATCAAGACCTGACCATGCATGGACCCACTAAACACTGAAGAGGGGTGCTTCCCTTCTGCTGGCAGCCCAGGAAGGTAGGGCCCTCTCCATGCCAGAAGTCACTAACCCTGTCATACCAACAGGGAACAAAACCAAGGTAACCCCCCAATCCTGGTGCAAAGCCGGCTCTCCCGACCTTGTGTGGCTGCTGCTGCCAGGAGCAATCTTTTTTTGCCCAAGATCACTAGAAGGCAGAGTGCAGTTGTGTTTAAGACTGCAAGGGTAGGAGGCTGTGAAGGGCTGGGAGACCCTGGACAATCCCACCAAAAGTCTGGGCAGTGTTTGTTGGTGCAGGTGTTGGTCCAAGCACCAGCCATTTGCTGCCTTAAAGGAGGTGTCTGCAGTGGCAGGTTACCCCGTGCTCTGGCCTTTCCGGTGGAGGGTGAGCCCCACATGCTCGTGTGGATGCTGCTGATGAGGAAGGGCAGGAGGGCAGCCTGGGGTGTTTTGAAGCCTCTCTTTGGCAGCCTGGGCCAGTAGGACTTCTTTGTGACCAGAGAGTGAAAATGGCCATCCCTGCCAGAGCAGCTCTCCATGCCGCAGCCAAGGCTTTCCAGCGTGCGGCATCCTCACAAACAGCAACGCGTTTTCCTCAGAGCGCAGGATCAGAGCAGGAGGGCGGCAGCACTGGCTCCATGTTTCCCCAGTGAAAAAAGCCTGAGCTCGCCAAGGTGGCTACCTCCACTGAGCGGCTCCAAGGAGATAGCTTTAATTAAAAAAAAAAAAAAGAAATCTTCAAATGCAATTTATAGCTTTTCCCCATGGAGAAAATTGCCTCTCACCAGGTAAGCGTCTGCTAGTAGTGTCTGGCACTGAGAGTGCTGTCGTCCCTTCGCGCTGTGCAGGACAGGGTGTGATGAGATTCCTCAGCCCACAGGAGACCTGCAAATTGAAAATATGGCCTCCCTGTTGCATAGGGAGGTCACTACAAAGGCAGATTGGGCTGGAGCCATCCTAAATTTTCTCATAAAGAAGCTGTGGGCTGTAATGTGTGCAATTACTGTAGAACACTCTCCTTTGCTGGAGTTGAATTGAGCTAACATTGTCCAGACCAGCTTGTTACAGCCTCTGTAGTTCTAAACTTTGATTTAAATGGAAACGAAGTACATGGCCCTTGCAGTTATGGAAGCATCAATCCAAGCGTCACCGCTGTCAGCAGGAAGGGCTGAAAAACGGGCTTTCAGAAAATGACTGTGGCCATATTTACTTCAGTGGAACTGTTAACTCTGAAGCCTAATACAAATGTCACTATTACATGGTTTTTAGCATAAACATCCCCTTCCTGGGTTCTTGGTGGAGTTGGGGGTACGAACAACAAACCTCTTCCTACCGACACCTCTGCACCCGATAGCTGTAGTCATTAGGTTTCTTTTGAGCTTTGTTTATCAGCAAAGTTTTGTTTGTCAGTTGATAGCTGGATATTTCTTGGGTGTTACTGTGCCTCCAGCTCTAGCTCCAGCTCAGCAGCAGTTCTGCTGGGTGAGCTCTTCCCAGCCTGGAAGGGATGCCAGAAGTCATCTTAGCTGGGGCCCATCTCTCACTCAAGTGAGCCAGAGATAACCAGTGTGCTGTGAATCTCAATGGAAAGTAAGCAAAGACTCTTAACAGAGCTGGCTCCTTGCTGTGGTTTAGGAGCAAACAGGGATCATGGACATCTGATAAGGCTGGAGATGCGATCTGCAAGCACTAGTCCTGTAAGTCTTGGTTTTGGTCTGACCTGGATAAGGGGACTAGATACCTTGGCAGATACGACTTTTGTTTCTTGGCCAAAAGACTGCAGTTCCACTTGGGAAATTCACTGACCAGAAATACAGAAATGGATCAATGAGGCTTTTGCCTTTGGGTTCCTCAGTGCTAGCCCTGCTGCTGGACAGCATTTTGCAGCTAGAGGGATGGGAGCTAGGGGATTGTTCCAATACAGCTGGCACTTGCCATTGGTATTGGGATACATTGCTGGAGAAACTGGGATCTTCCTTGGTACCCTGCAGCTCCAGACCCTGTAGGAAGACTTACATGGGCAGTGTGTTCCTATAGGGGTTGCAGCGTGTCAAGTGGAAACCTTTGGAGTTCAGGGCTGTTGGTGTGACTCAAACACAAGCATCTCAAGAATGTTCCTTGCTTGCCGGAAACTCAATGTAAAATGATTCCCTTCTTGTCTCCCTTTTAGTGCCACCAACCATCAGTGTCCCTAAGGGTCAGTCCACCATCACTGTCCGGGAGGGCTCCAGGGCTGAGCTGCAGTGCGAGGTTCGAGGGAAGCCCAAGCCACCCATCATCTGGTCCCGGGTAGATAAGGAAACACCCATGCCTTCAGGGACAATGACAGTGGAGACATACGATGGGAAGCTGCGCCTGGAGAGTGTGAGCCGAGAAATGAGTGGGACCTATAAGTGTCAGACAGCCAGGTACAATGGCTTTAACATCAGACCCCGGGAAGCCCTGGTGCAACTCAACGTGCAGTGTGAGTATAACCGTAGAGTACTGGAGTGCCTGTCTGAATGCCTGTGTCCACAAAAGCCTGTGGGCCAAGCAGGGTTGACACACTCAGTGCTGCTTTCAGGCAGAGTTGACCTTTCTTTCTGAACTGAGCAAAGACATCTCTTTTGTCTGGGGACCTTTGAACAGTTTGTATTTAATTGGCTTGGCCACACAAGGCTGAGGGCAGGATACCATATGGCCAGCATGTTGCAAGTGGAAGGGAGAGGTGTAGAATGTGTTTGTACACAATGCTTTCCATTTTCTTACCAGTGGATGAGGGCAGAACAGCAGCTTTACCAGGTGTGTGCTTGCGTGCATTACATGTGTGTAAATTACCTTCAGGGTATGTCAGTAAGATTCTAAGGTCAAGCACTCAAAAGGTGGCAAATGAATGTTAATTAGGCTATTTCCACTCCGCAACCCTTTCTTCAACTTAGTTACCCTCGCTGCCATTTTTCAACATGCCTGAACCATTTTGCCTGAAAAGCAGTGCTGTGCAGACCCTAATAGAGGTTGCATAGTCCCTGACAGCTTCCATGCAGTAAAGCTGTGAGTAACAGAAAACTGATTCTTAGCATGTGGTGTATTGAGTGATTTCAGTGATGGGTGATGCTCCCCGCCCTACTTGAAGGCGATATCTGTGCATAAAGGTGAATGTCGAGGGAGGGATGCTGCCGGTATCCACGTGGGATGACTGCCTCCATCCTTTCCCTGCAGCGGTTTCTCCCTCTGGAGAAGTGAGTGCCAGCTCAGTTCCCATGCTGTTGAGGTGTGTTTTGACATGTGGAGGTCTGTGCTCTCTCCTTCAAGACTTTGAATCAGACATGGGGAAGGCAGCTGGGTAAAACACCTTGGTCTGGAAGGAACTGCAGCTGT
Source organism: Nyctibius grandis (assembly GCF_013368605.1). Classification (NCBI taxonomy): domain Eukaryota; kingdom Metazoa; phylum Chordata; class Aves; order Nyctibiiformes; family Nyctibiidae; genus Nyctibius; species Nyctibius grandis. The sequence goes on from NC_090658.1 coordinate 34,916,653, forward strand.
AAGAGTAGCCCTCCCTGCAGACCTTGTTCCATTGGGACAGTGCGATTGCTGAACTCCCCCAGAGTCCTCTGAGCAGCACAGATCTGGCAGGTGTGGGATGGGTAGGGAGCAGGTTACTTTGCACTGGGGCACACTGCCTCTGGGCTGTGACTGACGAGCCTCCATGCGCAGCACAGCAGCGCTCATTAGACACGCTGCCGCACTCCTCCCAGGCTCGCTCCCCGAGAAGAAGAGAAGCGAGACCGGAGCAGATAACCTGGCTGAAGCCAACCAGACACACTGCTGACAGATGTGAGCTGTTGGGAGCACAGCAGTAACGGAGGTGTGCCAAATCCTGCAGGTGTTTTGAGTATTCGAAGATCGCCTTTTAGAATTATTTCTGTCCATTCAGGAGCATGGCAGGAATTATATTACAGGATGGGGACAGGGAAATGGGTGCAGATTTCCGTGAAGGTTAAGTATGTGTGGAGAAGCTTCCCTCAAGCAGGTTGGAAATGGGTGTCTTGGTTTAAGCTGTTTCGGAAGTCAGGCTGAGTCAGGTGTATGGGACATGGCAGGACATGGCAGGGACTCTCGGTCACCCCAAGAGCTGATGAGAGATGCAACAAATTCTCACTGTTGAGTGAAGAACCATCAGACCTGCTGGTGTCCCCAGCCTGGTGTCGGTGTTTGAAAGCTGTGTGTTCCTCACTGACCCTCATCACCCCTGCAGAGGGAGGAGCAGTGCCAAGCCTGGGATAAATTCAGGCTTATTAGGTGGTCTGGAGGAGAATCACAGCCCTGAATCTTGGGCTGGAGGGGGAGGACATGACTCCCCATGCAAGAAAGATGGTAGGTAGAAGCCAGAATCTGTTCTGGGGCAGAGCCCTTGATGTGACACCCAAGAAGGCAAAGATGTGATGAACTTCTGTGTAAAGACTAACTCAACATATTCTTCCTATAGCTCTTCCCAAGGCCAAGCAATGCTTTATTGTGATCTCGCCCAATTAACAGTGGCATAGTCCACGCGGGAGCCCTCTTCCCTTCTCCATCAGTTCTGTGTACCCTTAGTTGGAGCTGGGTGGGTACTGCGTGTTTGTTGGACTGAGCTGCTGCCTCCTACCTGAAAACTGTGGAAAGAGCTTACGGTGGCACTGCCTGTTCTATGCCTGAGCAGGCAGCTTTGGTTTCAGGGCTGTCAATTTGCTCCTTCCATCAGCATGAAAAACAAACTGCGAAGCAAGAAAGTAGGGCAAGGATTGCCCTCATCCCCTTTATAGGCTCCCCGCTTTCCCCCGCACCAAAATAAAACACCATCCCTGTTTATCCCTCTCCTCCTTGTTCACACAGCTGGAAGAAGGTGGGTGCCGCTGTGGGGGCTGCTGTGGTTAATTGAAGCGCTGCTTTTCAGCGTGTGTAGCTCACTAGTCCAGTGGCTTGCTCTGGAATTCCCAGCTTGTTGGAAATGGGGATCGTGTGGCTTCTGCAGCCTCTGTGATGAGTACTTCCTTTGCCTCCCCGAGCCCGTGCATCCCACCGGAGAGATGCTTAGGTGGGGTGTGCATTCACGCGGGTGTGCGCGCACGTGTGTGTGTGTGTGCGCAGACGTGCCTATTCATGTGTCGGCGTGAGCTCCTTTTGAACTGGCTCACTCAAGGGAAGAACGAATTCTGGGTGATAATGTGGTTGTTTCTCTGATTTGCTCCAAAGCTAAAGTTGCAAAATCAATACAGAAGATCTGATTAGATGTCAGAACCTGTTTCTGTGTTTCTCTTTTCTTTTTCTCCCCTCACCCTCATGCATATAGTGCTGTATTGTAACAAACTAGCCCAGAGATAAGCTTTGCCAACTGCACTGCAGTAGTGTAAAGAGAATATGAAGGCAAAAAGAACAAGTCAGCTGTCAAAGAAAAAAGAGGTGTTTGAGCTTTTTATTATTTTTCGTATTTTGCAAGCAGAAAAAGTTGTTCCTTATAACTCTGTGGTTAGGATGAAGAAATGTTGTATACTGGTTAGAGCGAGAGACTGGGACTCCTGGGAATCTGCCTACCACTTGGAGTGACAATTTCTTGTCATCTTTTCCCGTATCTTCAGAACAGAAATAAAACTGACCCATGTCTTCAAGGATTTGTGGGGCATAATAAACATAGCACTTTGAAATCTTGAAATAAAAATAGTAATGGAAGGGTAGAGTGCTGTTAATAATGTCAATGCTATTGCTAATGCTGTTTTCAAGGCGTTTTTCAGGACGAGGCACTCACTCAAGAAAAATCCAGCAGAAAAATGAGTCCTCTGCAGAGGTGGTTTTAAAATCAGGGCTGGGTCACCCTGTGTAGTAGAGATAGTGTAAGGCTGTAAAACACACACTGAGCTTGAAAATGTGCAGCACTCTGGGTTTTGGCATACAAAGTGTCATTTGAGCCAGTATGTATGAAAGGAAGAAAGAAAGGAAGTGTATATATGTGGGTCAGTGAAAAGGATGCTACCTAGATACAAATTTAGCAAGTACATAATAACAAATTGCAAAAAATGTATTAGCCGTGTATCCTAAAAGCCTGGTCAAAATAGCATTTCCATGAATTACAAAGATTAGTAGTGACTCTAAACTCTAGCTGTTGCTAGAACCATCCTTTGAGATGACTGTCTTGCCTTGGTGAATTTTACGTTTGTTCTGTTAGAACCTCGTATAACAGTGTGGTGTAATATGCAATCCTAGTACATTATCCAGTTTAAATGATACTGTGTCAGCAATGATGCTTTGTCCGTCCTGAACAGCATGTCATAAACTACTGGACAGCTCAGTCAAAGTCCAGCTCAACCCTGCTCTCCTCATCACACCTGATCCTTGATATATCTACCCCAGTATTTTCCCACAGACAGGTTTATCCTCCCTCACAGCACTCACTACTTGCTGTCTCAGGCCCTTGCTCGATCACCTGAATGGGTTCTTCCTCTTTAGATGACCACCAAAGCCTGATAGCAGACCACCCCTATCTCCTCTATTGAGAGATGTTAATTAGTTCACCAAATTCTGATGATTGGATATGCAGACTTTTGTTGATACCATTTTTGTCTTTGGCAGATGTCGTGGTGTCTCCAAAGTACCCAGAGAAAGAAAGGAAGAAGGAAGAGGAGATATTTACATAGGGTTGACCTTGTTTTGGATAGTCAAATCTGAAAGATGATCCTGTTGTTCATCTTTGGGTCACACAGCATGTGAGATCTTGGCAGGAAGAAAAACTAGAAAAGGAATTAACCCGAGTGTCTCCTTCCCTGGAATAACGTGGCCTGCAAATTTGGCCCCTTCTGGATCCAAAATAATAGTCCACAATCATCTGGGATTGATCTCCAAAGGATTAGGCTTATTGCCCTTAGACAGAGTTTTGCTACATTAAGCAGCAGGTGGATTATTGTGTTTTATCTTCAAAATATAGTGAATATTAGGTGTGATCAGGAAAATAGAGTGTCCTTCTCTTTGGAGGGGCAGTTACCGTGACTAACAGGACAGGAGACATTGCATAGTCCTAGACATAGGTATTGCCATAGGGCCAGTAACCAGCAGGTCTGGCTCTGCCCTGACCTGGAATACATCCAGAATACATCCTGCTGCGGCATCTGTTGTCCTTGTCACTTAAAGTAATATTCAGGTGGGCACAGATATGTTTTCCTATTCAAGCTCACACACTGGCAAATGTAATTCCTGGTCACACGCTGTTGACTTATTCCTCCTTAAAATCCTGCTGAACCCATTGGCAATGCTGTACATCAGGCGGGCAATAGTCAGCATCAATTTCCCCTGTTATCTATGTAGCAAACGGAAGAGCAGAGAGGAGAGGAGGGGGAGATACTGTAAATAAGTAAGAAGCATTGCTGGATCCACGCGACTGGAAATGGAAATGCATTAAACTGTTTCGATCAACTGTTGAAGCCATCGCTCAATGTCAGTGCTCTTTGCTGGTGCCCTGCCCCCTCTGAAACATAAGCTTGGATATTAACTACTCCATTAAAAGCACTCTTGAGGCATGCTCCTGGCATGGAGATATTTCTTCAGAGTGGCTAGGACTGGGCTTTTGGCTCCTGAGAGCTCCTTGCAGCTCTCCCTGTCTGTGTGAAGGGAGTCTAAGAGAAATGAGACTGTCTGTGGCCAGAGCTGACCTGTATCTGTGACCAAGCAGGCCTATCTGTCTTGCCCTTTGACCATGTGAGCTGGACTATGGAGCCATCTGCTAAGAATTTTAGACTTGGCTGGTTTCATTTCTGAGTATATTTATTAATAGTGACTGTTTTAATTTTTTTTTTATTATTTTAATCGGTGAAGTCCATCCTGACTCCCTACTCCAAGCTAAGGAGCACAGTTTAGGAGCTAACTTGGGGACAGAAGGTGATGGGTTTTTTTTCTACCCTTGCAGTGGCTGGGGATTTCCTGCCCTTCCATTCATGCTTCAATATTGCTGATCTACATGGTACAGGTCTTGTTCCCAAGACAGTGAAACCCTAGGCTCTTATACCAACCAGAGGTCCAGGGTGCTCTGGTTCATTTTAAACCATCAGAGGCTTAAGAATGAACTGATGTTCTTGGGAAGATGTGTCGGTGTTCAAAGCCATGGGGAAACTATGCCTTCTACAAGTTCAGTGTTAGCAAACCTAGAGACTTTCATTCGTGAAAAGAAGAAAACCATTTGTAGTCATGGGCATGACCTTGAATCACCAGTCTGAATAAAGCCTGACTTGATCTCTGTTCCCACTTTGATGGAAATCCTCCCTGTTTACCCCTAATTTGTTGTACGGTGGTTTGTGTGACTAAGCTGAAAGTATACACGTTATTTCTGTGTTTCTATCAATACACAGAATTCCCCCCCGCTCCCACCATTAAAAGCAGAGATCGTTTCTGATCGTCAACGCATTTTCCGCTAGCAGTATTGTGACTGGGATTAAGTTGCTTAGAGCTTGTGTTTGTGCATGTCACCCTGTCCTCAGCGATACGGCGTTAGGATTGCTCGCTCCGCTTCCCAGTGCCTGGGCTGCTAACAACTAATTAGAGTTGTCAGTCTAAGGACAGGCTGAAGGAGGAATCAGTTTTACTCCATCATGGCTGTAAACCCCAATGGCCATGGTTCAGAGCACAGTAACAACCACAGAGGCTTAGCTGGCCTCAGGTTTGTTTTAACAATTACCATCTATTGGTCCTGGGGCCTGGCAGACAGAGGCTGTGACAGCACTTATATCGGTTTTGGATTTGGTCTGAAGATGGGGTTGTACCAAATGTAGCTGAAAAGAGGATGACTCCTGTTTGTCTAGGACTTGTTGGCCCTACCCTCCTGCCAGCCTCGTGGCATTGAGGGGCAGGTAGTCTGACAGGCTAAGGATGCTCAGCTAAAACCTTCTTCTTTGTGACCACCTTTGTGTTTGCGGAGCAAAGCCCCAGGATTCCCAGTGCTGCTTTTTTGTAGTGTTTGGTGTATGCAGCTTTGGAGGAAAATGTCTTTCACAGGGTTGTATGAATTTTGGCTGGCCTGAATTTTTCACCTCAATATGTAGCAATTAGGACTTGCTCTGCAGGACCCTGGTCTCTTCTCTGCTTTCTGCCTTGTGGGGAAGGTTCCCATGTGCTGCCACTCACCAAGATTTTCTAGTGAAGTCTCCCTTGCATGCCGAGAGCTTTTCCGATTTACTTCTTTGATTGAAATTGGTCTGACAGAGCATGTCTGTATGCTGTGGTGGCCAAGAGATGTAGGAGACTTGAGACATTAAGTGAAAGGCCCAGATGGCAAGGAGAATTCACCGGAGCAGTGAAGGCTGGGGAGCAGATTTTGCAAAGCTGGCATGTTCAGTCTGTGGCACCACATGTCAGCTGCAAAGTACCGGGAGGCCTCCTCACTGTGCCCTGGGTAAATGACTGTGAAAGAAGAGAGGATGATACCCAGGCATGTACATAAGAAAGGTGGGAGCCCTCCTTAAAAGAGGGGACCTGGGTCTGCTACATGAGATTGCAGCCTGCCTGCACTGCCGTTCAGCCTTTGTGTGGCTCATTGCTCATCTCTAAACACCTCTGTGGTTGTAATGATAGGCTGACTAAAAGCTTGTGTGAGAGCGCCTTGCCTAGAGAGATGAGTTTGTTTGTTCAGAAGAGAACCGGTTTAAATCAGCTAATCAATTTCTCAGATATTGTTGGGAGAAACAAATACACTTTCCATAAGCTGCCGTTATCCTGTTTTTTGGCCAGACTCTCCAGGAAGAGCAACTTAATTTTATTGAGAGAGAGAGACATCCAAGCTATACAGTTTTGTCAGGAAAGGAGAGACAGAAAGGAGAAAGGAAAAGAGCTGTGTGGACATGGTGGATGGCAGACTCTGTTGGTCATCTCCCTCTGGACAATTGCTCACCTACTGTGGTCCTCTCAGGGCTAAACACCAGATCTGGTACTGTTCTAATTCAGACAATCCTTTTAAGGTTTTCCTGCCATGGCAGCTATTTTCCTTGTTAGGACCTAGCTATACAGCAACTTGGGTTAAAAAACAGCTCCAGAATTCTCTCAAACACTTTGTGCTGGGCATCCTGCAAGGCTGTGCATGTGCCATACTGTGAGCTGCACAATAACGCTGGCATCAGGACACATGGGGCAAAGGGAGGTGGTAGATGAAGGGTGTTAAAAAACTGCTGCCAGCTCTCAGATTTTAAAGCTGGGGTCACAGGACAGGAAAGGAGGGAATGCCCTGTCCCTATCCAATTCTGCCTCTTGGAGATCAGGAATTAAACATGAGTTTCCTGCTGTGGGGAGAGAGATGCCTCGGACCAGGACTCACTGGGGGAACCAGGAAGACACCAAGCAGGCAAAAAAAAGCAATTCATTTTCTCATGATAACTCTCAGCCTCTGCACAACAGCCTGAGGCAGAGGAGTGAAACAGTTGTCCACACCTGCAGGGGAGCATAAGGACATCAGACCTGACACAAGACCTGTGCCAGGGGAGCAGAGGCTCTTTTCCCCCAGCGTCTTTCCTAGAGAGAACTATGTGATGCCATGGTATTGTGTCCCTGCCTTTGCTTTTCTCCCAGGATTTTTGCTCCATAAACTATGTCAGGCAGCACCTATGAGAGTGCAGGAGCAGGGTCCCATGCAATTCCTCATCTAGTCCCTGCACCCTGGCACTACAGCAGAGTTATTTCCTTCAGCCTGGCCAGAAAACTGGCAGGCACATGGAGGCAATGCAGAGTAATGATGCCATTTTTGAGGAGGGAGCTTGTGCAAGGAAGACCCCAAGTCACTCCTGATATGAACAGAAGCCCTAGTAGGAAACTGAGCATCCTGGGGGGTTTCTGAATTTTAATTAGCTGTGACCATCCTGAGCTCGAGCTCCAAAACAGCACCTATTACCTTCACTCCTATAGGGAAACTGTTTGAACGTGAATTAAATTTCGGAGGTGCTCAGGCTTCTCTACGTCCCAGCAGGTCTTCCTGCTGCCAGTTCTGTGCTGGGACACTGTACTGGGAGGCTGAGGGTTCTGTTTTTAGGAAGGGCACAGCAGCCTTCGTGGGCTTTCTGTGGGGAAACAACTGTTCAGTTACTAGTTTGTGTTTTTTCCACTTGAGCCAGTCTCTGAGAAAGGAACTGTCTTTTCTTTGAAGCCAGGAAACAGTGTTTTCTCAATAAGCAGAGATCACATTTCCAACATGCACCCCTCTCACCCTATTTCATTTCATATAGCTCCTGATTTCCATTCCTCTTTGCCTCTGTATTGCAAGCACAAATAAGCATGTGTGTGCACACGCTCCTACCTTATTTCAGCTTTTACTTCTGATTCGAATTTAATTGGCCTCCAGGACATGAGATAAAGCAGTCGGTTTTCTTTTATGAACCCAGTGATGAACCTGCAAAACCCTCACTGGTTCCAGGAATTGACAGCTGTGCTTAAATTTCTTAGTTGCATGCAGACCTGTTGCATTTTGTATGATTTTGGAGTCCTTGTTTCTAGGGTCATGTGTGATCGCAGGAAACCATGGAAATTTTTCATTACTGTTGACTGGGAGGGAGCTGACTTTTGAGACTGTTTGCTTGTTTGCCAAGCTGCAAGGGGATGAATGGGATGTAGAAGAGACCGAAAATTACTCCAGTCCTGTGGGGAAGAAGCATCTGGGATGAATCCCTGCTGGCTAAAGAAAGAATGGCAACTGAAGGCCATTCCAGTTGACCCTTTGTAGGCTCTTGATCTGTTGTGACCTGCTGTCACGTCTGATGAAATGAGTGCTGTAAATCTCATCTGAGCAAATATGCTACAACTCTGGGCCCAACTCAGCCAAACATTTGATGGGAGGAATCAGCTGGAGTCCAAAACTAACAGGAGTTCCCGACAGTGGCTGTGATTGAGGTCAAGAGAACAATAAATAATAGTGGCATTTGCATTGAACAGGGGTTTTCCTTACCAAATGCTGATTGCAAAGAGATATTTTACTGTCCTAATCATAAGCTAGAATGCAGTAGCTAATAACAACTTAATGCAGTATAGATGGGCTTAATAATGCTAGGCCTGCTGGGATTTTCTGAGCAGTTTGTAGCTTATGCATAATACAGGCCCTTTAGCCAACCTCTCAGTATGCTGTAAAATGGGGAACTGGGGCTTGAGGGAAAGGGAGCAGCCCTCCATCTAAGGTGGATTGCTGGAAAAAGCATAATGGGTCTAAAGGGATGAGAAGATGGTGGCAGTTGTCTGGGTCAGAGGAAAACAGAACAACAATCGAAATGGGTTTTTGTTGTTTGGGGATTTTTCTCTTCCCCTTGGGCTGCTTGTAATGAGGCGTTGCAAAAGTCCAAGTTTATGCATGGAAACGGGCAAGTTTTCATTCTGATTAGCTTTCTAGGAACCGACTCAGATGTATAAATGAAAAGATGAAAATGAAACTACCTACAGGTTTTAAAGAAAAGAGGAAAAATGGTTGGGTTTTGTGTGTTTGTGGTGGTTTTTTTTTGGTTTTGGTTTTGGTTTTTTTTTAAAAAAAACATTTGGGGACGCTTACGTGCTCCAGTGCTAGGACTCTGCTTCCTGTTCATTATGAAAAAGCAAAAACTCTTTGAATGTCTCTCTAACCATTTTGTGCTGTTTGTCCAGACTGGAGAGTTAATTATATGCCAAGCATAGTCTCTCTCTCCCTAGTGGAGCTGAGGAACGAGGTGAGTTTACCTTTGTGAATCTGAACTTGGATTATTTGTACATTTTCAATGCAGCATCTACTCACAGACTGAAGTGATACAGAATTCAGTGTGTGCCTCAGTAAGTTGTTCCAGTGGATTTTTACTCTCATGATTCAGTTGTCATGATTTAATCTAAGTCTGTCTTATTTCAGTTTCCAACTACAAGCTCTGTTTATGCCTTTGTCTTCTCACATAAAGAGCTATTTGTTATCAGCAGTCTCTTCCTTGTGTAGTCTCAGACACCAGAACAGGTAATCTCTTAGCCTTTTTTTTCAGTATGCAATCCCGAAAGAGTCTCCTTAGCCATTCACCACAAGGCGTGTTTTCCAGCCCTTGATTCATTGTTGTAGCCCTCTTCTCAGTTTTTTTTCAACATCTTTCTGGCAGTGTGGTCAGCCGTATTAAACGGATTTTCAAAAATGATCTCATGATGCAGATGAAGAGGTGGTGCTCATCTCACAATATGTTTAGTAAGCTTTGGCTTAATCATCCAAGGATTTGGATACCTTTTGACTACAGAATTAAGCTGAAAGCTGATGTTTGCTGGGTTACATTGGCTCACGCTCCTCTTGGAGTCATTGTCTTTTTCCTAACAAGAGTGACACATTCTTTCCTCAACAGTTTTCTTCCCAGACCTTTACGTTATAGAAGATAAATTGAGTGCAGCTACCATAAGCCCATTCCATCAAGCAAACCAAGTTGTCCTATGCGAGGTGTCTCTCTAGTATGTTATTTACTGCTGCATATTTTGTGTCTTCTACAGATGTTGGTATCTTAACCTGACATAGGTACTTAAGGATGGCAATTGTCAGTTACTGCACATTAAAGTGCTGCCTTTGTGGGGGAGAGAAGGAAGCAAAGCACAAACCACATCCCAGAGCTGTGCCAAAGTCTGTGCCCAGTCACTCCAGCTGCAAATGGATGTAAAGTCATTTAGACACCAAAGGTGGTTATGTGTGATGTTGGCTACACAGCCTGAACAGGGGACTTTTATCATTGATATGCTTTAGCTATGCCAACCTGCTGGCTGGATCTTTGACCTTGATGAAGATGTCAAGGTCATCTTGATGAAGGTCACCTTGATGAAGATGTCAAGGACTGCTTCTTCCGAGCTCAAGATCAGAGCATCCCAGCAGGTAGGAAGTCAAGGAAAGGTACCAGGAGACCTGCATGGTTAAACAGGGAACTGCTGGGGAAACTCAAGTGGAAGAAGAGGGTGTACAGATCATGGAAGGAGGTGCTGGCCACTTGGGAGGAATATAAGTCTGTTGTCAGAGGATGTAGGGCGGCAACTAGGAAAGCTAAGGCCTCCTTGGAATTAAACCTTGCAAGAGAGGTCAAGGACAACAGAAAGGGCTTCTTCAAATACATTGCAGGTAAAGCCAACACTAGAGGCAATGTAGGCCCACTGATGAATGAGGTGGGGGCCCTGGAGACAGAGGATAAAAAGAAGGTGGAGTTACTGAATGCCTTCTTTGCCTCTGTCTATACTGCTGGAGGCTGTCCTGAGGAGCCCCGGACCCCTGAGGCCCCAGAAGAAGTCAGGATAGAGGAGGAATCTGTCTTGATAGATGAGGGCTGGGTCAGGGACCAATTAAGCAATCTGGACGTCCATAAATCCATGGGCCCTGATGGGATGCACCCACGGGTGCTGAGGGAGCTGGCAGAAGTCATTGCTAGGCCACTCTCCATCATCTTTGCTAAGTCGTGGGCAACGGGAGAGGTGCCTGAGGACTGGAGAAAAGCGAATGTCACTCCAGTCTTCAAAAAGGACAAGAAGGAGGACCCGGGTAACTATAGACCAGTCAGCCTCACCTCCATCCCCGGAAAGGTGATGGAACAACTTGTCCTTGGTGCTGTCTCTAGGCACATCAAGGATAGGGGGATCATTAGGGGCACTCAGCATGGCTTCACCAAGGGGAAGTCATGCTTAACCAACTTGATAGCCTTTTATGAGGACGTAACCAGGTGGATAGATGATGGTAAAGCTGTGGATGTGGTCTATCTCGATTTCAGTAAAGCGTTTGACACGGTCTCCCACAGCATCCTCGCAGCTAAACTGAGGAAGTGTGGTCTGGATGATCGGGTAGTGAGGTGGATTGTGAACTGGCTGAAGGAAAGAAGCCAGAGAGTGGTGGTCAATGGGACAGAGTCCAGTTGGAGGCCTGTGTCTAGCGGAGTCCCTCAAGGGTCGGTACTGGGACAAGTTCTATTCAATATATTCATTAATGACTTGGATGAGGGAATAGAGTGCACTGTCAGCAAGTTCGCTGATGACACAAAACTGGGAGGAGTGGCTGACACAACGGAAGGCTGTGCAGCCATTCAGAGAGACCTGGACAGGCTGGAGAGTTGGGCGGGGAGAAATTTAATGAAATATAACAAGGGCAAGTGTAGAGTCCTGCATCTGGGCAAGAACAACCCCATGTACCAGTACAAGTTGGGGGCAGACCTGTTGGAGAGCAGCACAGGGGAAAGGGACCTGGGGGTCCTAGTGGACAACAGGATGACCATGAGCCAGCAGTGTGCCCTTGTGGCCAAGAAGGCCAATGGCATCCTGGGGTGTATTAGAAGGGGTGTGGTTAGCAGGTCAAGAGAGGTTCTCCTCCCCCTCTACTCTGCCCTGGTGAGGCCGCATCTGGAATATTGTGTCCAGTTCTGGGCCCCTCAGTTCAAGAAGGACAGGGAACTGCTAGAGAGAGTCCAGCGCAGAGCCACGAAGATGATTAAGGGAGTGGAACATCTCCCTTATGAGGAGAGGCTGAGGGAGCTGGGTCTCTTTAGCTTAGAGAAGAGGAGACTGAGGGGTGACCTCATTAATGTTTTTAAATATGTAAAGGGCATGTGTCATGAGGATGGAGCCAGGCTCTTCTCAGTGACATCCCTTGACAGGACAAGGGGCAATGGGTGCAAGCTGGAACACAGGAGGTTCCACATAAATATGAGGAAAAACTTCTTTACGGTGAGGGTGACCGAACACTGGAACAGGCTGCCCAGAGAGGTTGTGGAGTCTCCTTCTCTGGAGACATTCAACCCCGCCTGGACGTGTTCCTGTGTGATATGGTCTAGGCAATCCTGCTCCGGCAGGGGGATTGGACTAGATGATCTTTCGAGGTCCCTTCCAATCCCTGACATTCTGTGATTCTGTGATTCTGTGAAATAGCATCAGTTTAAGAGGTTCATATGGGATCTCACTAGAGAGGTCTTCCTAGGGAAGGTCTTCCCTCTCACTAGCTTCTTTTTTCTTTTTGATTTCTTTCAGTTAATGTGTTTTTAATCTGCTTAATGTGGGCTGCATTTGAATAGTATTACATCTTCAATTAGTCTGTCGTGTGGAAGCAAGCCAGGATCTTTCCAAATGCCTGAGGATGTTATGACAAGATAGTTACTTTTCTTGTTGCTTTCTCAAACACTACCCAGTTCGTCTGCCAAGGACCCATAAAACTATATTAATCATAGTTCATTTTTTAACTTTTAAAGTTGCATCCCACATTCGTCTTCCATGAGTTTTTTTCTGGAATCGGTGAGGAATAAAAAAAGGTTTTTTGCTGTTTGTTCTGAGGTCTCCTCAGCTTACATTGACCCAATTGGTTCGTATTTGTACCCCCATAGGCAGTACGTGCATGGAAGGTACAGAATAATTTTATCTATCTATCTCCTCTAGTGTTTGCAGGATGCTATCACAAACTTCTCCTCAAAGGCCTGGCTAGATTAAGTTTTCCCCCATCTTTTCCTAGTTTCTATGGCATTTTTAAGGCTTTTATGATCTGTTGTTAGTCTGTTATTCTGCCATTTTTGCACTGATGATTCAGATTAGACTACACAGATCCAGCTAGAGTCTTAGAAACAGGACATAGAGAAGCCTGTCTTTCCATCATCTCTGGCTTTCATCACAGATTTAGCCAGAGATATTCCCAGATTTAAGTCCACACAGGCTCTTGCCAGAGCTGTACACAGAATTATACCCTCTCTCTGCCCACCACAGTGGGATGGCTCAGGAAACATTGCTGAAAGTTGTTTAAAATGTCCTTTTCACCTGGGCTATCTGATTCTGGGAGGTGTCGTTATCTATCACGGAGAGGCTGGAAGGAGCAGGATGCCACATTACAGTATGTGCTGCCACAACCCCTCAGGCTGATAATTGCTGATGGACTGACTCAGGCCAGGATCCAGTTTCAGATCTTGATGCAATAGGTTAGAATGAGGAAGGTAACGGCCTTACGTTTTGTGTCCCAAAAGAGTTAGGAATGTGAACAAAGAAAACTTTATGGAACCAGCTTCAGATATTTATCTGTTGGACCAAAATCCAGGCATCAGGAGAAGAAATGGAGTGTGTACTTCCCACTTGTCCTGCATATCGCCTTTGCTGCAGCCTAAGTCCTTCTCAGTCAACATGAAAAAGTGTCTCTGGGAGATAGGCATGTGCCCACATTACAGGGATGCTGCTCCTCCAAATGGTTCCTGTAGTGCTGGCCCAGTTTGAGGTGAGCCACAGAAGCAGCCTGGAAAATCAAATGTCAGAGCAGATTTATCCAGTGAGCAGGATTGTTAATAAATTTCCCTCTCCTGGTCCAAGTCCAGAGGAGATGGGACAGAGCTGATAGCCAGATGGGGAGGTCGAGGGAACAGGCTGCTGTCCTTGAATGATTGCCAGTTCTATCATTGGCCTCCTTCCTGTGCCCTCTGCTGCAGAGGAGACCCTGACCCCCCAGAGAGTGATTTCTGGGAGCCCACAACACCTGCGGCTGTCAGAAGTGACGGTGCTCTTCCTAATGCAGGGAAAGACGAGAGATGCAGGGCTGTGTCTGCTTCAGCAGCAAGGCTGGTGTGCTGCTGCTTCTCTGGAAACATGCTGGCAATGTAGAGAGAAGACATGAGGTTTCCAGTGGTGGACTGAGTCCTCCATAGCTCGAGTCCATGCCCTTCTCTGAGATGGGTGGTATCATCCAGGCCTGAAAAAACAGGACTGCCAAATCCTCTGCTGTCTCCATAGGTGGTTAGCAGTTTTGGGAATAAGGTATAGGGAGATGACTTTCTGTGACCAGAAATCCGCTGAAGATACATTCATGAAAAGCTATGACAGTTACAGATATGACAGATAAAGCATTTTTTTCATAATTAATTAATAGAAGAGGAGTTGGACACAGTCACGAGATTCACGCATTTTAAATGCATGCAGGTAGTGGTATGAAGGATGGAGAGGGAAGACAGGACTTTCAGATGCAGAGACGGTGGCTGTTTGGCAGCTGACTTTTTGGAGCTGGTCACTATTCTGAAAGACCTCAGTCATTTCATCTGATGGACCACCTGAACCTATCCTCATTTTTCCATCCTTCGCCCATGATTGATTTGATCTACCTTGATTCATCTGAAGATGATGATGACAGTGATGAAGAGGTAACCATCCAGAAAGTGACAGCAAACATGCTTACAGTAAAAAATGTTCTTGCCTCTCCTTTCTCTATGCTATATATACTGATCCTGTGTTTTTAAACTGCATGCATTTCTTAAGTTCCTGTATGCACCACCCCCCTTGTTACATTAATTCTTATGGGAAAAATTGCTTCAATATCTGTTGACCTCAGCTGCTTCATCTATGAGACTGAACGTTTGCCATAAATCTTTTAGTTCGAGCATCCTTTCAGCCTCTCTTTGAACGGTTACGTTTTCATTGTCGTCATCTTCCTCAGATGAATCAAGATCAATCAAGGGTGAAGGATGGAAAAACGGGGTAATGATGACAGTTAGCGGAGCAGGATATTGAAGGATTGGCAGCAGAACTCTGAGGCAGTGCATAAAGAAGTGATGGAGAACCGGGTGTGGTTGTTTGAGTTCTTCCTCCTTGGTCCAAATTCCCTACTAGGCCTGAAGGTGAGGCTGAGGAAGAGCCTGGTTTGTATGGGGAAGCTTGTCCTCTTGCCACTCTGTAGACAAGTGGAGAACCATTGCATTAACTCTTCCTGGTCTAGCTTTGCCCCATGCGTCCTTTTTGCTTACTAGTACAGACAAAGAATTCAAAGTAAACATATTAAGGAGTGCTGTTAATATTTGATTATCTTAATTGCCTTGGATTGCCCTCCTTCCCTTACCAGGCTCTTTCTGGCTTGTATCTCTCCCCTTTTCAGCTCTGATCCCACCACCCCATCATTAAAGCAGGTCTGATTTTTAATCAACATTTCTGCTTTTGGCTATGCTGCCTCTTGCTTTGCCTGCCTGTTTGGAAAGCAGCTGTGGAGGGATCATCTAGTGCTCCCAATTTAGCTTTCAAACTGAAAACAGAAGGTGAGGTAATGCTGTAGCCCAGCTGTGAGCAGAAGGCTCCGACCACCTGTGGCACTAACAATCGTTGCATTTCTAAAGCAGGGACTCTTCTCCATTTTGACAGGATTGCAGTTCTCGGAGGCACTTTCTCCTGCAGCCTCTCTTAACTTTCAGTTCTTTTATTAACAGAGTCTAAACATATGGAGGTGATTGAATTGCTCAGGCAGCTCATGATGGAATAGAAGCCTGTTGCTATTGGATTGCTGCTTGGAGTCAGCAGTCAC
Source organism: Nyctibius grandis (assembly GCF_013368605.1). Classification (NCBI taxonomy): domain Eukaryota; kingdom Metazoa; phylum Chordata; class Aves; order Nyctibiiformes; family Nyctibiidae; genus Nyctibius; species Nyctibius grandis. The sequence continues at coordinate 34,932,362 of NC_090658.1, forward strand.
CTCTGTCTGGTACCTCCTTCACTTGTGGGTGAGATCCTCCATAGGAGGCTAGGGGAATCTCAGTCAATTCCTTGTAGGCAGCGGCTGCATACTCTGGATGTGAGCCCTAGCAGTGACACTAATTGGATGCTGTCTGGGGTCCAAAGGCTTATAGCTATATTTGCTGTGGGGAACATGCAGGCCTGTGTCTGTTTTCCTTCACAGGGTAGCTCCGCTGTGGCACATGGCAGCTTGAACACAGGAGGTGTCTCCTGTCTAAGAGCAGGACATGTTGCCCAAGTTTCAGATGCGTGTTATGACTCAGCTTATTGATGAACTCAATAGACAAGAAGAAGAACATGAAATTAGATGGGATAAATTTGGGCTTTAAAGTCCTGTTCCAGCTTGCTCCAGGTTTGCTGTCAAACCTGGGGGGATGATCAGTCCTTTCTCAGTTGTTCCAAATCCTTCTCAGGAATGTGTAGGTCCTATCCTAGGACGACGAACTTCACAGATTGGCTGTTTTCCCTCTATTTTCCCTTCTTTACACTCTGGATGGAAACATACGGAATGCATTCTGCTGTGATGGGCCAAGCAGCTCTGTTTCTGCTCGCAAGGTTGCAGATGGTACCTGTTGATCTCCGCCCCATTATAGGCCCCTGTGCCCTGCTTGACTCTCTGCCAGGCACATGAGAGTCAGAGCTGTAGGTTCAGGTTTCTCTTTTATTTTCTGCTTTCCCAAATTTTTTGCGTGTGATTCCTCTGGCTATTAAAACTCCAGAACAGTGTTTCTGCCCAGAGAAAATAAAATCTAAATAGGAACTAAAGCTATGCTTCTGCCACCTGAAGAGTAGAGGAAGGAGAGAAAGGGGAATTGTAAAGATATATATACATACACACACGCACATATAAAATGTCAGCATCATCTTGTCAAGGACTTTGGGAGAAGAGAAGAGGGCTAAGTATTCTCTTCTAGTATTTGTTGAGGTTGGGGACTACTGAGGATAGGACAGGGTTGATCACTAGGACATAAAAACACCTACGGGGAGGACTTGCAGTAGGCTTAACTGCAGCAAGGGAGTTGGGTTTGATTGTAAGAAAAACTAGTGATAAACTCTGAAGTAAGAAGAAAGATGTGGATTCTCTGTTTTGGAAGAAAAATCTCATTTGGTTCTTTTTTTTTTTTCTTTTCCTTAGTTTGCACTGGCAATGAGTTGCTTTATTCCCAGAACTACCCAGCTGAGTAACTTACCTATGAATAATTGAGTAGTAAGATAACTGGTTCTCTGCCAAAAGTTAATGCATATGGGATGCTTTTGGTGAAAGAGTGTCATTCGCTGACTGTTAGTGAATGTTTGGATCTAAACTATTTATATGCTATTGGGAGCAGCATGTCACTGCCAGCCCAATTTGTTAAACAGAAGCATATAATAACAGATATATGGGTATGAGCTGACATCTTGTTATCTTCTAGAAGAGGCAGAACCTGAGCGGAGGCTTGGTAGTCTGACAATGCCACATATGGGAGGGCTCCCCTCTTGTGGGTATGTGGGTAGACAGGAGAGTCCCAGATACACACTAGCTGTCATCCTGTTTCACCATGCTACAACTGGCAAAATTTGCTGTGAGTTAGAGACAATATTTCCATGTTAATCTGTGGCAAAAAAAGAAAAATGTAGATTTGGGTTATGCTATTGGTCTGGCAGTAATTGAAGGTGTTAGCTCTGAAATGCCCACTCTCTTGCCCTCTTTATTTCTCTTGTGCATAACTTTGCTAATTGGGTGGTATGTGGGTGGGGGGAGGATTATCAGCATGCATCTCATACAAATGTGTATGTGTTTTCTGTACATACACCATCTTTTCCCACTTATCTTTTTCAGTTAGGGGAGCGTACTGTTTTGAAACCAGGCACTTGAAGGTAAGTGAGGCATGGGAATGAGGTGGCTTTACACTGTAGGAGAATACTTGTCTTTATAGTGTCTTGTTAGCAGGAATTATTTGGGCAGTGAGTCTGAGTGGAGTGGAGTGAGTCCCAGCATGTCTGGAACAGATCTTTTTTGAGAAGGCATATCTGTGAGGTAGAAGGTCTGGAAATTCCCACCCAGGATGGACTTTCTTCAAAGCACACTGTAAAGTGAGCTAGGGGTCTCATGTATTAATCAGCACAACTCATCATGCAGGAGAGGAAAGCCTTTAGTAAGTCTCTCTTTATTAAAACAAGGTGAAGACTGCTTGAGCTAATTGGCTTGAAAAGTTCAGAGAAGAGGAAAGCAGAAAAGCTGGTAGTGAATACATTTAATTTGCTTTTCTTCTAAAAGCAGTCAGCTAGCACAGAACTAAGACTTCTCTGCTCTGAGCTCTGCTTCTCCAGTCCCTGCACTCACTTGTCTAGCAGAAAATGTACTCAAACAAATTTGTTTTGTTTGAAATAACAATACTTGCAACTTGGCTTTTAAGCACTTAGCAAAAAATACACGTTTTATCTCTTTATACATGGGGAGACTGAAGTGCAAAGGCAAAAGGCATGGAAGATGAAAGAAAGATTCTGTCTTTTAGCTGAAATAGGTTGAGCGAGCCTTCTTCCACCTCCCCTCTTCTAGCTACTCAATTATATCATCTCTCAGAAATAAGCAGAAGAGACTGGGCTTGTAAATATTAGCTGGATATTTGTCTCCACATGGAAAACTGCTGGTGCCTAATGTGCCTTCTTGGGGTATGGGTTCTGTTGCAGGGAACAGAATCGCTCATCTGTGATTTCCCAGCCTTGTGACAATAAAAGAGCTTCCCACTTGCTCTGGTAGAGAGCTCTGGTCTCTCCTGGAGCTGAAACCATGGAGTTTTCTACCTGCTGTGAAAGCAGGGGTGCAGTATCTTTAATGCCTGTGACATCTATATTACCCTGTATTACGGGACCAGGGGCTGGGTAACGAAGGCACCCTTTGCTGGGATCGCTTTGGTTGTTTGGAGACGATTAGGGTAGACTTCATCCAGTATGACTGCAGAAGGGTACCTATCGGAATTTAAACGGATGCTGGATGGGGTCATATAGGTCTCATAAGGCCCTAATAGCAGCCTGTGCTGATATGCTTTCCGGAGACGGAAATTACTGCCTGGTGTCATTAGCCACTTCGGATAACAAAAAACAGCTAATAATTGTAACTAACCACAAAGTGCAGTCTCCATACCAGGCTATCTGTGTGTCCTTTGCAATGTTAATCCAGCAAGTGCGTGGTCAGTTAGCTCTCACATGTGGGATAAGGTGAAGACTACAAGCAGAAGTCCCACTGGTGCTGTGATTGCATGGCTAAGCTTGGAGGGAGTCATTCAGCAGAGTGGGATGAGAGCTGCTGAAAATAAAGCTGCTTTCTAATCTAGCAAGGCTTGCTATTTTCATCACTTGTGTTACGTGTTGCACTTTCTAGATTTAAATAAAAATTTAAATGATGAGTGTCTCTGGAGTAGAATAGAGGGTGTTTTTCACAGGAGAGGAAGCCTGGGCTAAGGACTGAAGCGTGGACCAGGATACAGGACTCTTGTGCTTCTTCTGTCTGATGCTGTGGGTTTGTATGACATCAGGCAGGCCATCTTTCTGCTTGTGCCTCTTCTTCTGTCCAGACATCGCTGCGCTGTGGTGCTCTTTGCAACAGCAGAAGTGTTGTTGATGTAAATCCCTGTAGAAAAATGAGAGTGCAGCAGCCCATGGCAGCTGCACAGACCAGCGGTACAATGTGGGCAGCTGACCACCTACAGAGATGGCAGTTGTCAGCCACTGGTCAGGGTGGCTACAGTGGGGAAAGGGCTGCCTGTGAGTCAGAAAGCAGGTTATGAGTGAGCTCCTCAGCTCTGAAAGCCCTTTCAAAACAAGTCAGCATTTGGGAATTGACCAGGATATGCTACTCACAGTCCTCACACTACGGTGGGAAAGCAGAGCTTGCATGTGTCCTGCATAGTAGTGTTGTACTATGCATAGTAGTGTTGTACTATGCATAGTAGTGTTGTGCAGTGTTGTACAGTGTTGTGCTGTGGTGTCTAGGATTTTCGATCTACTCGATTCTTGCCTGAGCTCTTAATCTGAGGTCTGTTCGGTCAGTGTTCCCCTGTTCTGCAGATGCAGTTTGTGTTTAAGCTTGTCACTGATTTCTGTGCATCAGTCCACTCCAATATGAGCCTTTCTTTGCCTTTCATCCATATCAGACTGAGCAGCCTTATGACAAAATCCCAATTTTTTAAAGTGAAAAGAAAGAATTCTCACTTAATTTTTTTTTTCTGTATTTACCCCACAAGTGAAAAACTTTCCATAGTGCATCACTGCCAGCTCTGACTTCATCATTGGTGAGAGAAGCATTTCTGCCTTTTGGAGGCATCTGAATTTGGTGGGAACCTGCAGCAATCAGACAGCATTGCAGGGATTACTGAGTAGCCCTTCTTGAGCTGTGCCTGAGCAGGACAGCACAGGAACAGTGCAAGGAGACTGTGGTCTCTCCTGCAAGCACTTCAGCTCTTGTAAGGAAGAACACTCCTCTCTTCTTCAAGGCTAAAATAAAAACAGACTTAAAACATGTACTTACAAACTTGACCACAGCTCAACAGCCAGTGCACTTCTCACTCATCTAGCAGGACGAGCATTTCAGTCCTGGTTATTTCCAGTGAAACCAAGAAAATAAGAGGTTATTGGGGCACAAAGCAACAAACCCTGACATTTCTCTGTTATGCTTCCCTTGCTCTTGCCCTTCATCACTGTGAACTCCATGCTAGCGTAGCAACACTTCAATGCAGAGCATCTGCTCTGGCTCACAGCAAGGAAGCTGCCTACAGCCCGGCTTTGCTTTAGGGTGCCTGGCACGCTGGAGTAGGTTGCCTGTGTTTGGCTGATTTGATTTGCTCCTAACAAGCAGGTGAGTGATTATGTTTTCTCCTGTTGCACAATAATTCTACTGCAAAGGCAAGCTGCCCTGCCTTGTGTTTCACAGCAGCCGCATCTTAACAAGGTTGCTGGAGGAGCCTTGCTCCTTCAATGTTGCCTAGAACGGTAATGCACTGCTCTCTTCACCCCTTTTGTCATTCCTCCTGCCAGCTAGCTCTTCTAGAGTTAAGCTGTGTGCTGAGAGAAAACAGCAATCATCGTCTATATTTTTTCGCTGTGTTTCTTACCAGGGCATCCTGAAGCCCTGTGTATGCAGAGGGGTTTTTTACCTCCCTCTTGAAGCGTAGTAACCTGCTGCCTGCAACGTGGCTGCTGCTTAACACAGCTGCATGCACTGGAGTTCAGAGGAGACACGGAAAAGCATTTGAGGAGCCTCTGGGCAAGGACCCTCCTTTGGCACTGGGTTAAAAACTGGGGCTGCTACTCAAGCTCCCCAAAGACCACTGTGGCAGCTTACTGATCCAGAATAGCCAGATACTGCTGTACTGAGCAGAACAGCTCCCTTACAGCCAGCAGCGATGCTGCTTCCCTGTGGGTATTAGAGGCACCTGGAAAATCATCATAATTTCTTGCACTCCCTAAAGATGTCTGCGCAGGAGTCACGTTGGAGGTCTCCGCTCCAAAACAGTCACCATCTCAGGTGCACCAGAGCTGTTAGGTTTCCAGTTCTGGGGAGTAGGAGCACCAGTTCATTTAAACAAGCTTTCTTTTGTGTTTAAGCCAGGGATGAGAAAATACTGTGTTGTTATCTGCTACGATTTGCAGTTTGAATCCCTGCCTTGGCGGTGGTCTCCCTTTTGTGTATAACCTACTTGAAGATGTGTGGGCTCCCCAGTAGGTGTTGGAGGCCAGAGCAGATGTCTGGCTCTGTAATTGCCATTGACCTTTCTTTGCTTTCATATCCACTGGCAGCCTTCAGCAACAGCTGCCCCTTGCCCTAGTATTGCATGCATCCTTCGCAGTGATGGGATGACCTCCTTCAGCGCTCTCTCCAGAAAACCCAAGGGCTCCAGGACTACCTGCAGAGTTAATGCTCGTGGGGTGTTTCCTAGTGCCAGAGACAGAAGGAGAAAATGTAATCAGTTTTTACTGTACAGGCACTTTCAGACATTCCCTTCACAAGGTGATAACATGGGCCCAGAGCCTGTCCCAATGCAAATCAAGTAAATCCCATTTCCCAGCTGAATAAGATTAAATATTATCTTCTGCATCTTTGGCTGCCCTGCTGTTCCTGTCACCTAAGGAAGCATCTGGATTGTCCCAACCCTGCTCCTCTGTGACCCTTTACCAACCCCAGATGGTCCCCCAGCAAGGCCCAGGGGGGCACTTTCCTTGCAGCGTATGTCCTTGCAGGGGGCACTTTGTCCTATTTCAGACCTTTTCTCTTCCCCTGTCCCAGCTCTGTACACAGGCACTGCTCAGTGCAGTGAGAGAAGCTGCTCTTGCATCCCTCTCTCTCCTCCTCATGAGATGGATTTCTTTGAGTACATCTGGAGCTGCTGTGCCATTTTTTTTAAGCCTTCCTTTCTCTTTTCTCTCCCCTTTTTCTCTCTCCCCCCGCCCCCATCACCAGCTAGCCATGATTATAATGTGAGACCCCACCATCTTCAATTAAGGAGCAGATGTGACCCAAGAAACGGGATAGCAGCTAGGGATGGAGATGACACATTCATGGCACTAGGTCTAATCAAACAACTTCTCACATTATTCTCACCATGAGGTGGGAGACGTGTGAGCCAAAGGCAAGTCAGCGCTTGGAGCACCCGCAGAGACACATTGCTAGCAAAGCCATCTGTAATGAGCTGACCATGCCACTCAGCACAGCAACATGAGCTCAGTCAAGGGCTCCTTTTAATCCACTTAAGTGCAGCAAAGGTCCCAGAGGCTGAGTTGAGAACGGGTTCCTAGAAAACAATCAGCCATTGTCAAACAAGAGCTGCCAGGTGGAGGGGGTGCTTGTATACTGCGTACAAGTCCCCTTGCATCTGTGTCCCTGGGAGAGGGGACACTGCTCGTACAGACCTATGGGGTGGTGCGTACCCCACCTACAGCTCTATAACACTAGCGACATCTCCATCTTCATCACAGATGGAGCTGACCCCAAGGGAGGGGAAAGATTGGTGGGCTGGAGCCCTCCAGGCATGGCTGTGCTCAGGGCAGGAGGGATTCTGTGTGACCTGTAGTTCCTGGTGGAGCTGTGTCTGCGGCGCTGCAGATGCTGCGTTGCAGGTTTTTGGTCCTGGCTGTGCTTGGCAGCTCTGCAGACCTTTAGAGGAGGCAGGTTCTTTGTAGATCTGTAGTGCATAGAAGTTTTCTGTGGAAGAGTAGGTGCTTTGAACCTGGAGAAGGTGATTTGTGATTGCGTTGGAGCTGCTGTAAATCAGTTCTCCCTCTTTTACGTTCAGGTTAACAGCAGTTTTGTGTTCAGGAAGCCTTTCTCATTTTAGAGGGAGAGTTTCTGGTTATTCCCATGCTGTAGTTGTTTTAATTAAGAGTTTATTGCAAGCAAAACATGTCCATCAGATGGCTGTGGAGATTGAAGTCCTCTGCCATTGCATTAAATAAGGGGTAATACAAGCAATACCAATCCGGTCTTTCTCCTTGCTCTGCCTCAACCATGCCCGAATCGTGAGGGTCCTGTAAATTTTTACAAGTGCTAAAGAACAAGACTTAGTAGCCTCCCTTTGCTGTTGACCAGAAGAACATGAATGTAACTGCTCAGGAGCATACCTGCCTGCTCAGGGAGTATAGTTTATGCTGGGTATGAGGACTATGGTTATTCTGATTAGGAACTGAGGATTGAATCCAAGCTGGGGTGCTCATCTTCTGGAGTTGCACTTCTCACATGAAAGAGCAGGGCTCGGTAGCTCCTCCAAGCAGTCCCTCACTGTGGGATGAGTACTTGCTGAAGGCCACCCCTACCTAATAAATGGGAGGGAGGCCTAATAAGTGGGAGGTAGCCGCAGCCCAGTCAGAAGGGGATGTCAGACGACTATGGCTGCCTTTGGTTTGATGAAGCCTGGTTTCTGCTAGGAAATAAATATCCTCTTGGAAATCATAGGTGCCTGTCTCCTCAGTGGCACCGCCAGGGTGGTCGCACTGAGTGAGAGGGCTGTTCCCTGACGGCGTCCCGTTTGTTGCTCTGTTCGATCTCCAGTCCCCCCCGTGGTGGAGCCAGCCTTCCAGGACGTGCGCCAGGGCATGGGGCGCAGCGTCACCCTGCGCTGCACCATGCTGAAGGGCAGCCCTATGAAGGTGGCCACTTCCGTCTGGCGCTTCAATGGGACGCTTCTGGCGCAGCCCCTGGCAGAGCAGCAGGACTACTCAGAGTTGAAGGTGGACAGCGTGAGCCGGGAGACCAGCGGTAGCTACGAGTGCAGCATTTCCAACGACGTGGGGGTCTCCACCTGCCTCTTCCAGGTGTCTGGTAAGTCACAGAGCGCACATTGGAGCGAGCTGTTGGATGGGGTCATGGAGGAGGGAAGCTTGCTCCCAATAAACTGGGGCCAGTACAAGCAACTTCTACTGCCTCCTCTGTTAACAGCACTGTGTTCAAAAGGGATGACTTTCCATAAGCCAACAGGGAGATCTGCCTCCATCGTTCAAGCAGTCCTTCAAGTCTGGAATGGACCTGGGGCAGTTAATGGCAGACACTGGTACATTTTAGCAGTGTTTGACCTCTTGCCTGAAAGATACAGGACTTTATACTTGAGGCTGCCATCAGCTTTCAAACTTGGACAACCTGTATATTAGATACGTATTGACCAAAGGGGAGTGAAAGGCTCTACATCCCCCTCAGCAGCCTCCAAAACCATCTGATTTCCCCGTTAAAAACAAACAAAAATTGTATTAAACATTCCTGTAACTTCCCTGTGTCCTCTGGCTGTCTTTGTGTCATGATGCCTGCTAGGACAAATGTAAGGTGGGAATGGATACTAGTACTCAGTGGATTTGCTGCTCACAGTTTTCTGTGAATCCAGCAGGCACCATAACGGGACTCCTCTCCAGCACCTGCAACTGCAAAGAGGGATGGCAGAGTTATAGCATCTAAAACCACACGTCTGACTTAGCCTCTCCAGCTGATCATTAAATCTGCTTTTCCCATGACCCCAGAATTGACTTGGGCACCAGTTTCTAGACAAGCTCTCTGATGAAGTTGCCTTAGTAAGCAGTAAATTCAGCCAAAATACTGGGTTTTCAGTCCAGGGCCAGGTTATAATACTTTTAAAGTCAGGGCTGAAAAAAGGAGAATAAATAACATCCAGAGAGACCTGATTTTGAAGCAGATTTTTCCAAGGGTTTGGAAAAGCTCAGATTATGCTGTAACTCTGAGATGCTCTCAGAAATGGGGAAGCCCAAACCACTTCTACTGTTTGGGCCCCTTTTCAGGACCTTGCTTTCAGCCCTTGAGATCTCCTGGAATTTGCCTGGCAGTGGATTTTGCTTGAGAGCTTTGGCCCTCTCTACCTTTTCTTCATATGCTTGCAACTGTCATGTCACTAATGAAATGATGGCAAACCATATCCCACTGTGAGCCACTGTGGCAAACTTTGTCCCCAGCAAGCTTAGGAATGCTCCCAGGATCCGAATTTCTTGCTGTAAATAGTAACAACTACACCTTGCCACCCAGTGTCCCATACTGTGCCCCGTGAGATAAAATCCCCTCAGCAGAAAGCAGAGTTCACCCCTAGAGAGCACTCATCGGGAAAGCAACAAGCTTGTATTTTCCTGCATCCCTTCTCTGTTTCCATGGCATTGCTATCTGATGGTGTCTTTTCAGCTTCGGACATCTCTGCCTGTGTCCTGGACAGCTACAAATCAATTAGACCTTCCTAGTCTGTAGAGCAATCTAAAAAATAATCCGGCGGCTAGACTGCTGTGTTTGGGCTCAGGACCACTGTAGTTTTAATTCCCATCTGACACAGCCTTCCTGAGTGAGCAGGGGGAATGGCAGAGTCTCTTTTTGTTTCTGTTTCTCCTCTGTGAATGAAGGACCATAAACTTTCCTATCTGACAGGGAGGCAGTGACTCATTTGTGACTGTGAGGTGTTCAGATGTACTGGAAACAGAGTACATAAACCTGGCCAGGATGGGATTACTTTCGTCTGTGGACGGGAGATCAACTTTCTGAAATGTTTTGGAAGGATAGCGAGACATCCAACCCACCTCCCTTGAGCAAGATGTTAGGGCAGCCCATACTGGTCACCACCTGCTCTCCTACTAGCTACAAGCACAGAAAAGCCCTGAAAGATGGAGTGAATAACCTTCAGCTCTTCCCATCAGCTGTAAGCAAAAGACAAAACTTTCCAGCTATGGTAAAAGTTTCCAGAAAGGAAGTTCCAAAAGTATCTTGATGTGCTGCATTTCTAATAGAAGGCTTTTTTTTTAGCTTCTGTTTCCATCTTGGAGTCAATTAATAAGGAATTAATCTCATTCAAGATGATGATTATCATCAGTTCTGATTTTATTTTGGAATCCATTATGAAGCTTGACTTCCACAGTCAATACAAGTTGAATAAGCAGCAATTAGTCTCTGAGGTGCTTCTGAACTTCTTGTTTGTGCAAAAATTCAAGTCAATAAAAATAATAAGAAAAAAAGGACTTGAAAATAAACATCAATATTATCCATCTGAGTTCATAAAAAATAAACATTGAATCCTTTCGAGCCTAATTATAACCACACAGAATGGCAGGGCCCGTGATTCAGGTGGAAAGGTGCAGCAGACTGCCTAGGGAGATGGTGTTTATGTCTGTTCTGCTCTCCAGCATCGCTTGCTGCCCAGGCATCTTTCTGGTTTCTGTTAGTGGCTCAGGTCAGCAGCCGCTGGAGAAATGATGGGAAATCCCTTCTCTGAACCATCCAGTTTCTCTCTAGTACATCGTTTCTCCCGTATTTCCCTTCCTCCTGCTGCCCTCTGTTTTTAAGGGGAGATGTGGGTTTAGAAAAGGTATCTCCACCCCTGCAAAGGCTCCCGCTGTTTTTACCCAGGCTGAGGTCAGCATCGCTTTTGCTGCTGATTTGACTCTTGTGTTACAAAGAGGTTGGAGCGCTATGTTGCTGAGGCAGGGGAGATGCAGAAGGAGCAAGGTCTCCTTTTTAATGCCATGGTCCCTGTGTGATAAATAACACTTTTCCTGTGACCTACTGGCCAAATGATCTTTCCTCAGGGTTTGTTAGCAGGAGACTCTGTGAAGCAGCAGATGAAACAGGAGAAATGCTGTTTTAAAGCTGTTACCTCAATCTCAGCTACAAAGCAAGAGAGAAAAGATTAAAGCTGGTTCCAGCTGGAGAACTTAAGCTGTTCCCACCTTCTCTGGTGTCGGTCGTGCCCCACTGGTGTTGTAGGGCTGCTAACCCTCCCAGTAATTCAGGCTGTGAAAGCAGTAGTGATTCACAGAAAATGATGGCATGTCAGTGCAACAGCAGCTACAACAGTAAAGGTGTCCGTCATGTCCGAGGCAAGAGTTGGGCGAGCAGAACTGTTCCACTCTCACCACATCCGTGTAACTTATGTTCCCCTTGATCCCACTCTTACTTTCCTCCTTCTTTTTTTCCCCCCCTCCAGCAAAAGCTTACAGCCCAGAGTTTTACTATGATACTCCCAACCCCACCTTGAGCCAGAAGCAATCCAAGAATTACTCTTACGTCTTGCAGTGGACACAGAAGGAGCCTGATGCTGTGGATCCCATCCTCAAGTATCGCCTGGAAGTACGGCAGGTAAGTTCTGCTCTTCTGGAACCTTAGCGCATGCCCTTGGGAAGGGGACCTCTCAAGAGGCAGTTACATCGATGTCTCCTTTCTGGTTAAGAGCTGAAGGTGATGAAATTGCCAGATGCTGATGGGCTTGCACCTTCCCCACTGAATGGAAGAGACAGGCCAAGTGCACAGCTCAGCATTCGTTTTTATGTCTAGTGTTGGGTACAATTGAGGGCTTTCAAAGCCCTTGCTGCCTCCCATCGGACTGTTCATGCTCAGTGTTCTGAATGAGGTTTTAATGTGAACAAAACCCCACAGTCATTAGTAAGTATTGTAGATTTTGTAGGCCAAAGACTCAAGCGAGTGGAATTCCACCCTCCTCACTTGTATGAAATAAAGGGAATAAGCTGAAGAGCTCTCCAGACAGGAACTGCAGGAAAAAGTCATTGGCTGTTTGTGTTGCAGAAGGGCTTTTACACTGTCACAGTAATGAAGCTATTTGGACTATATAACCTCTGCAGGGGAAGAGAAGAGGGTTTTAAGGTTTCTGAGTCTGAAGAGAAATCGTACCAGAGGGTGGGGGTCGGGGGGGTGTGTGTGTGTAGAACTGACAGAAATCTGAAGAGATCACTGGTTGGAGAAGGTTAGGGAAAAGAGTCTGATGTTTTTAAAGAGCCCATTAACCTAGCAGGATTGCCAGGTACTTTCATCCACACTCAGCAAAGTGCCTGCGCTCAACAGTTTTTAAAAATGGGGACACGTAAAATTGGTGGTTCTTGCCATTCAGTGGCAGCTTGGAAGTAAATGCATTTTGCAACGAAAACTTTGTTTACTGTAGATAGAAACCAAATAATTAAAAAGATCCAAATGTCTCCTCTAGTTCTGCACAGTAGGCTCCAATTTTATGTATCCGTTTGATTGTGAGCTCTCTGGGGTGGGACAGCCTTTGTTTGTTACTCAAACTGTGTAGAGCACATTGTCAGTGCTTAATAATAATACAGGACACAGGGGAGCCTCTAATAATGAAGGCAGTTTGTCATAGTACCCCTTCCCTCTTAGCCAAGTTTCGCTATTATCAGCACTGCAACTCAATGAACTAATTTGTGATTTTCATCCTTCTCCAGCGATATTGAGGTTTTTTTCCTTTTGCATGGTGCCTGAAAATAACCTTGGATCTGTTCCTCACGGAGCTCCTACTGAAAGGGATCAAGAAAAGGGAAAAATCACATTTCTGCTTTAAGTTATGACATGAAGGAAGCCGACTGCCCATGCAAATTTAACCCTCCCTGCTTTTGTTCATACCCCGTTGGTTACTGCTGTTAATGTTTCTTTTGCAGCATCGCTACATAGTTGTGACTGTTTAGTGGTGTGTTTTAGAGGAGCGTTGTACCATGGCCCTGCTGTATCCCACCTTCATGTATGGGCAGTGTCTTAGAAATGGCCACAGGTGCCATTGTGGTGGCCTGAGTCTGAATAAGGGAGGGCAGAGAGAGGAGGAAGCAGAGGAGTTTTGCTCCCGCTTCTGTCAAGTACAAGCAGGAAACACTCTGGAAAAGGTTTTCATGGTATTGCCCCCTCCTGGCCTTCCTCCGATGAAGACACTTGTATTTCATGGTGAGGTCTCTGCCTCCATGTGCCGTACTGAGATCTCACTGAGCCCTTTTCATTTCCTTGTCTCAGAGGATCACATTCCCCTCTCATCTCCAACCTGCCACTTCCCAGAGCTGCCTCTGTGCTCCTGTCCTGCCTTCCAGGCGTTTTCCTCACGATGTCTCATTTGGGCTCCAATCAGCCTTGTGACACCTCCTGACCTTTCACCCTTTCCCTTGCGCCGTCACCCTCTTCCACATCCCACAGGTTTGTCTGTTTCGTTGCGCCTTCTTCCCCATGCTGGGGCACCTGGGCTGAGCTTTGTGTCCTGCTGTTCCATCGTTGGACTGCAGAACATGGTGACATTACTGAACATAACTGTGAAAAGCTCAAAAGCTCGAAAGCGCTGCTGACTGGAGAGCTCTTAAGAAAGCGGATTTGTCTGCCTGAATGAGGAGCCGCTGTTTACTTGTGTGCCCTTCTCACTGGATACACTGGCTTCCAGGCACTAACTGTGGCGGCACAGAAATTCTCCTAGAGAGCTAGGATTGAAGTGGAATATTTTCCTCAGATAAAACAGGCCTTACACACAGCCAGTCACGACTGATGTATCGCCAGCATCAAGCTGAGGAAAGCTTACCCAGCCAGGCAGCTCACCTTCTCCTCCAGCTCTGGGAGCTCCCCAGCCTCAGTGGTCGGTGGCAGGCGCTCTTCAGCATCTTAAGGATGAATGGGACAGCAGCAGCAGCGTGCAGTCTCAGGGTGGTGAGGGACTGTCTGGGAGATGTTAACTCTTGCTGAGCTGGAATCCAAAGGGCAGCCAGCTGGGATGCCCACTGGTTGTAAAATGCTTTGCTGGTTTTCATTTTGCTCTCCCCAGTTTGCTTGAAGAGCTCTTGGCATATCTAATATGAAGATCCCGAAGTAGCAGGATGCTTTGCAAGGCACCTGGGAACCCTTGAATTAAATTTGCTTGCTGCAGCTGCTGAAAATGGGGCTGGGTGAGAGTCAAAGTGCTGCTTATTAATTGGCTTGTGCTGTGGCTCCTCTAACTCTTCCTGTTCAACAGCTTCTGAGGGCTGGTTGGGCATTCCTGGGGGAATTTGGTTTCCAAAGTGATGCATGGGGGCTCCCAGCAAGACAGGCAGGTGCATTTCCACAGGAGCTGATTGTTCCCAGCACCGCGGAGCAGGCTGAGTGGCACAGCAGACGTACCAGTTTCAGCAGAATAAGAATTAACCTTCAATTAAAACCAAATAAACAGCCTGACAGCTTGGAGCCACTGATCCAGGCAAAGTGCATACGATAGCAATGTGGAGCAAGCTTCTTGTAAAGCCTCTGTTGTATGTCTTGGCAAATAGGCTGTTATTTCCCGGAGTGCATCGGTCATGTGGGCTAGGCAGTGGCTTTGTGTTGAGTGACAATTCAGAGGGGAAGACATCCCCACCGAGGAACTGCAGGGGCCTCACAGACTTCTGTCCTGATGGCTAGGGAGGTTTTTCCTTTCTTGCTCCAAGGCAACAGATCCAAATTCCGACCACCTTACTTTATCTTAGCCAGTGAACTTAATGAGTTCACAGCCTTGGGTGGTTTGGTTGTGGGTGGATGCCATGAGGCTTTTGGGGTATTTGTTTGGTCAGCTTTTTTTCTTCCATGTATTCTTGTAGCATAGAAAGGCACTGAGGCACTGCACTCCAGCTGAAAATGTTTTTCATTGCTTGGGGATTCAAAGCAGCCTCCCCAAACCAGATCTTTGCTTAAAAAATAAAACGCCTTTTAAGTTGCTTGCTTCTCTCTGTGTATTTTATCCCCTCCCAGAGCTCTGCTCTAACATTAAAGAGAAATGAAAAGCCATCTAATATTGCAAGCAGGTTGCATCCTGGAGGAAAGATCTGAGCTGGGCTGGTGGTTACGGTTACAGGGGATAGTGGCAGAATTACTGTGCACTTAATGAGCAGGAGCCCATCTGTGACCTGAGGCTGCAGGAGAAAGAGGAAGGAGAAGGTATTGGTGCATCAGGGAAGTTTAATCTTCATTGTTCCCCTCAAGGAGACCCGAGGCTGCTGTCTCCTCTGTACCTTCTGATATGCAGGCTCAGCCCAGAACAGGGCCACCTTAACAGAATCCTGCCTTTCCTTCCTCAAAGCAGGCTCAGCTCTACCTGCCAGACAGACCCCTGTAATTTGCACTGGGCCAAGCCTCAGACCCATTTACTAAATTAGCTCACTGGGTTGTCACTTCAGATTAATTCCTGTCAGGGAGACTGTCTTTAATGAGGCTGCCCCTATGCAATGCCCAAGTAATTGTATGTTCTCTCTTTGTTTGTACTTTCATCCCCTCCATGTTGGATAAACATCCCCTGCTGTCTACAAAACTCATCTGGGCTCCGGAGCCGGCTGCGACTTGCCTCACCAGCCATCCAGAGCGGCATTAATGAGAGCTGCGGCAGTGGGGAGCTGGGCTCACCATGTGGGGAGGTGACAGATAACAGAGCTGTTTGGACAGACATGGGACAGGGGCGTTAGCAGGAATTTAATGATTGTGATTAGAGCAGAAGGTTAACTCCACTGATGGCCATCGCAACGCAGTGGGAGAAGTTCTGCTGAGGCCCACGGGCTGTGGATCTGTATTGCTTAATTTCTGCCTCCGAGTTGTTCTGCTCTCCTCTGAGCCCGCTTCAGCAGCATCTGTCAGCTGCTCTCTGTCTTTGGCTTCATTGCCGCACAGAGCTGGATGTCCTTCCAAGGGCGTGCAGACCAGGGAAAGGATGTCCCTCACTCGCTCCCTTCACACCAGGCAGGGGTGGTACTACTCAAAAGGGAGGATGAGCAAGCAGTACACCAGCCCATAGTCTTTTACATAAATGTTTAGTTGAGAACACTGTTAACTTGCACCACTGTGCTTCCTCCATTCATGCAACACCATGGCTTGATGAACTCATGTGCGTGGCCCTTGGCCCATGAGGAACCCACCCTAGTGAAGTTGGATGCATCTTCCAATGCTTGTAAGCAACCCTGTGATAAAATGAACAGCTAGTTTGGGCAGCCAGGGTGGAACAAACTTCCAGAGCAAGCTAATCCACCCAGCCCTGCATTCATCGGGAGTGAGAAGATCCATGCCAAAAGCTTGTCTCCTCCCATCTTCAGCAGTAACCAGTGCCTGGAGAAGAGGATAAAACAGGCATACACAGTATTGCTTTCTCTGCCTCTAGATATTATAAGCCCACTTGTTTATTGGGCCCCAGGTTAGGAAAGACTATGAACACAGAAAGGTGGTGTATACCTGAGCAGGTCGTGGTGTACTCAAGTGCGTGGCGGCCCTTGCAGCAGCCCAGCTCTGTGCTCTGGGAGGTGAATGAAATCCCTTTTCTTCTGCAGATGCAACTGTGGCTTCAGGCGAAGCTTCTTGGGAAACTGAGCAGCCAGTGCCTTGAGGGGGTGGCCTGAGGGCTGCACATCAGGGCTGGGGGGAACCCCAGGGCTAGGAAAGACGGCAGCTCTGCGCAAGGCAGGCAGGGGTGACTGAACTTGCTTTACAAACCTTGGAGCTAACATTTTGCTGGCTCCAGGGGATTACATGCTGTCTGGGCAGCACTGCCTTCACCAAGGTAACTACTTCATGTGGGGCTGCTGACAGGCCTGGGTCCATAGCCTTCACCCCGAGGCTCACTGGGGCACCATGCCTCCAGCGGCCCCATCCTGTGTGTCCTCCCCACTAGTGCTGCAGTGGGGTTTTCAGCTGAGGGGTGCTGCAGGAGCTGAGGAGGTGATACGGTGAGGTTTTAGGACAGCTTAGCCAAAAAGCAGACAGGGCCATCCTCCTAACTACTCTTCATACTAGAAGATGAAAAGCTTAAAGGATGGAGCTGTGGATTGTAAAGTGGGGAGGGATACATCTTGCTCTAGATAAAATGTGACCTGTGCCATGCTCGCCTAGTGTTACCTGGAAAAGGGGAAAGGGCTTGTCGTGTCACATCCACCGAAAAGCCCTCTTGCTGAGCAGCTGCATAACTGGACAGCCCAGTTTGGTGCTGCGGTGCGGGGCATAGATAGGGCACATGGAAAAGGGATGTGTGAGTCCCTTTTTCTTTCCTCCTCCCTGCTAGAGCATCACAGTCCCAGACGGCTGCATCGAGGAAGGGAGTGTGACTTCCCATGAAGCAGCAGATGGTGGCCCTGGCTGCATGCGAGATGCTGCATGGATCAAAACACTTGTGGGGTGTGACAAATGTCACATCCCTTTACTGCTCATCATTTCACTTGATATGGGTTGTGCTGGTTCTGTCTCACTGATGTTAGGTCTGAGGACTGCAGTGACTTGGCCTCCCAATGTTTGCCCAGGACTGAATCTCAAAGCAGACCTTCTGTCATAAGATGGCTCATAAGTCACATCTGCTAGAAAGCTTCTTTAGTCCTGTCTTCTTTTTTGACTACCTTGGCTGCCAGTTTGATGTCTGATCACAGGCTGCTGTCGTAAGGGACAACGTCAAATCAACCCAATTCCCCCTACCTGCTGAGCTGTCCGCTGTAGCAGGAAAAGGTGTTTTTTCAGCTCTAACTCTCCCATCTCCCCAACTGATGCTCTTTTTTTTTTTTTTAATTTCAACTTTTGTTCAGGCAGTGAGAATAGGCAGATTACATTTGTGCTCTCAAGTCAATTGCCTTCAGTTGTGCTAGTGGCATACATGATGCTGTGCAGAACTCAGCCCTGAGGGAGGTGGAAAAGGATGCAGCAAGAAGCCAGCATGTCAACAGGAGGTGTGCTTGGCAGATGGTTCAAACAACCATCATGATGCAAAGCCAGGGAAAGCAAGAGAAGGGAGAGGTGACACTGCTTTTCTAGGCTGCAAGAGGATGAGAGGTTTAGGACATGCAGTGGGATTGAGTGGTAGCCATGGGCTGGTGGAAGGAGAGCTGGCTGATCAATAGCATTTGATGGACAAGCTGTGCTTGAAGCTTAAGGAGATTTCTGTGCGGGACCTGGGGGTGAAGCAGCAACTTTGCCACAGGCATTTGGGAGCGGAGAGGGCAGGATCCTGCCTCAGCTGTGTTCTCTGCTGCCTGAAAATGGGACACAATGTCAGTCACTGCAGCTGACAGCCTGTTGAGCCATCTCTGTTTTCATCCCTAGCAATCTGTCACGGAGGATGATGTGTCGATGAGACCTGCTGCTAGAATGAGGTCTTCTGTACCTGTTCTGTAAGGGGAGACTCTAAGACAGCTGGATGTTTGGTGGGGGTGGGAAACAAGGAGCTTTTTCCACATTTCATGTACGTATTCTTTACTGGCTAAGTCAGCAACAGCAGAGCTTCCACCTGGTGGAAAGGAAGAGAGTTTCCTCCTGGCCATTGCTCACTGCAGGCAGAGGTGTCTGCCTGGCCACGGTTGTTGTTAGCCCTGTCAGCCAGATGATCAGAGTGATTTCTACAAGGCTGGCCAGGGAAGCTTGATACAGGCCTGACCGGCACCAATGGGTCAGGTGCATTCAGTGGAAATGGCTGAGGAGCTGTGGGTTGAGGTTTCCCCCTTAGGTCTGCCTAACATCTTCCAATGCTGCTATTGAGACTTCCCTTTGTCCACGAGAGTTTAGCAAACGGTGCCTAACTAATGAATTAGTCTAACTAATTCTGTCTTTTTGCATTCATTAATTGCTCTTCAGTATGATTCATGGTTTTCCTGAGCTGATTATCACTGGTCCACAGATTGCTTGCAATCAGTTAGTTGGGAAAATTGGTAATATGAGGAGTGGCAGGTTAGTTATGCCTTATGGTACCATTTCTCTTTTCTGATTATCCAAAGTAAGTAAGGTAAACTGCCCAAAACAGGGTAGCTGAAGGGTTTACAATGTGGCTTGCCGTTCATAAGGTGCCTTGCAGAAGAGGTTTTGTCTTAACTTTCACTTTTCATAAGCACTGCTCCTAATGCAATTCAAGTACTTGACTGTGCAAGAGAGAAAGCAGGATATTATTTAGCTTTCCTAGTGCAAAGGAATAATTACAAACAGTTTTCGCACTGGTAGCTCTGTTTGGAATAGTTACATATGCCTGAGAAGAACAGTACAAATAATCTCGCTGCAAAGGCTCATATGATCTTAAAACATCTAGTAGCAAAATCTCATCTATCTCTAGCTCCTAACACTACTGTTTAGTGTTCATTTAGGGTAAGGAGAATGTGAGAGAAGAGATAATCACACTTCCCCAACCAATATACCCCTCGTATCAGCCTTGCAGGCTTGAAATGTTGTTTTCACACCGTTGTGCTTGTTCATATCCAGCAGGCTGTTGGCTTGTGTTTTACAAAGCTGAGCACAGGATGAAAAATGCTTGCCAGGTATCAAAGATAAAAGTGAGTCCTTTGTGTGCATCTCTTATCCACACTCCTTCGGTGGCTTCAAGAGGTACATGCTAGTTACTGAGTCTTTCTGAGAGTCCCTATCAATAGGTTGTGATTCAGCTTCCTCCTGTTTACTCTGCTCATCTGTTGTTTTCAGTAGTCACCCCATGTTCCTCCTACTGCTTCAGAGTCTTTTCTTTGTGCACCCTCTTCCCCTTCCTCATTCCCCTCCTATTTTCCTCCTCTTCTTTCTTTTGTTTCTGTTTCCTTTTTTGGTTTGGGCTTTTTTTCCTGGCTCTCGCTTCCTAGACCATATTGGAGATAAGAGGAGAGACGGTGTGAAGGGGGAAGGGTTTCGAAGAGAGATGTAGTCTCTCCCGTAGCTAGTGACAAACAGGCAGGAGAAGGCCCTAGATAGATGTTTTGACTGTGTTTCATAAAGAAATGAAGCTTAGGCGGTCATGCTGCCAGTGCAGGCATCATGGAGTAATGCGAAGGGCTTTATGGCTCTCCCTGCATATGCTATGCTGCCTGCCCCTTCTTTACTAGAGGTAGGACTGCAAGTGTGGTCATGTTAGAGGTGGCCTATAGGCTCTGGAATGACACTTACCTATATACCTTCATTACGTGTACCAGACTGGGAAGCACAGAGTCCCACAGAAAGGCTGTTTCTGCTCCAGTAAGCAATAGTCCCATCCTTTATTAATTGTTGTTTTTGTTAAGGGTAAAGGTGCCCTAACAGTGGGCTCTGCCAGGGTCTGTAGAGAACCCAAGAAGCCTGGGAGATGGCAACTCCTGTTGGTGGAGCATGTCTCCCTTGGTAAGCTACAACCATATTATAGACAAAATGACTTAGAGCTGAAGCTAACTGCATCTGGGCAAACTTGGGCTATGCAGAGCCTGCTTGATTTTCCTTCTTGAAGCCAGAAGTGCTAACAGCATGCTTCATAGACATGTACATGGGTCTGGCTGCAGGCAGTCGTATCCAATGCCAGGAAACGCAGAGCCACGAAGATGATTAGGGGAGTGGAACATCTCCCTTATGAGGAGAGGCTGAGGGAGCTGGGTCTCTTTAGCTTAGAGAAGAGGAGACTGAGGGGTGACCTCATTAATGTTTATAAATATGTAAAGGGCAAGTGTCATGAGGATGGAGCCAGGCTCTTCTCAGTGACATCCCTTGACAGGACAAGGGGCAATGGGTGCAAGCTGGAACACAGGAGGTTCCACTTAAATATGAGGAAAAACTTCTTTACGGTGAGGGTGACCGAACACTGGAACAGGCTGCCCAGAGAGGTTGTGGAGTCTCCTTCTCTGGAGACATTCAAAACCCGCCTGGACGCATTCCTGTGTGATATGGTCTAGGCAATCCTGCTCCGGCAGGGAGATTGGACTAGATGATCTTTCGAGGTCCCTTCCAATCCCTGACATTCTGTGATTCTGTGATTCTGTGAAATGAGTGGAAGAGGAGACTATGCTCACTGAGATAAGGGGTGGGTATAAAGTTGGATCCAGTAAGGCACCAAGCAGTGCCAATTTTCAGATGCAAGGCTCCAAAGAGGTGGGAACCATTGCTCTGGGCGGAAGGGGGCTGTGGAGCAACACGAGGGATATTGCCCGTTATTCAGCCTATGCCCATGCTGCAGACAGAGAGGTGACTTCAGGCTCTGCAGTGCATAGTCAAATACAAGTAGGATCTTGCAGCAGCAGTATAGAGCTTCCAGTCTGAACAGAAGGACTGCATGTGCCTTCAGGATCGAAGATTTGGCTGTGAGACAGTAGGAGAGAGATAACAAGCATAGTCAGACATACATGTAACCTGTCTAGCTCAGTACCAACCACAGTGACACCAGCATAGGCTTCTTGCACAGACTGGGAAGTGCATGGCTCTCCCTCCCTTCCCACCTATCACCAAATTCAGGTGCTAGTTTACCCCTTTTCTCCTCTAACTTCTGAGCTCCCCCTCCTCAGAACGTGCAGCTGTGCGATGCCCCAGTAAGCCCATAGCTCATGAAGTTGCCAGTCATGCTGTGCCTCGGTTAAGACTTTTACTTGACTGTCTCCCTGACAGAGTGAAGATTAGGTCTGTTCTTCTTAGATCAGGGAACATATGCTAATAAAATACATATTGCTTTCTGATCAGCCTCTAATGAAAGACATTACTGAAGAGTGTGGAACAAGCACTTACAGTAATTCATGACAGCACCAATTTGGCTTCTCTGGGAAGCTGTAAACTGCTGCTCTCAGTACCTAATGAGGATGGGCAGCTGATTGTGTGCGCAAGAGGAAGAGAGGGAGACTGTCTCCTGGCTTAGGTGGCTCCAGCTGTCCTCGGTAGCTTCCAAAGGTCGCAGTTGCTTCTCTGTTTGGAGCTGGGGATGTCTCAGCCCAGAAGGGGAGCCTTCTGTTAAGGACAATTTAGGAGAGAAAGCTTCCAGGACTCCTCATTTAGACTGAATAATGGATTTGCTTTGGGCATCCATGCTTGTTTAACCCCTGCATCTGAACCTGTGTGCTTGACTGATGAACAACATAAGCATGAATATAAGTTCACTGATGTGCTTGTCTAGCAAATGTCAGCTTTATGTTTGCAATGTGATTATTTGCTCAGGAAACCCCTAATGAGTAATGGTCGTCAAGCAAGGAAAATTAAATAAACCCAAGTTTAAACTTATCCTAGCCCTTTAATTGATGCTGTTAATGCTTGACATCATTTCCATTCAAGGTGGTGATGAAGTACTAAACCAGGAAAATGTTTTAATCCAATCTGACAAGCACAAGAAATTTGGTGAGAGATTATAGAGGAACATCACAGCGATTGTCTTCACATCCAAAACAAACTTCTCCACTACCCAAAACTTACCCAAATGGCTTTTCCAGATGGCAGATAGCCTGCTGAGGGGCCAGGCATCTTCCCTATGGCTGATACCAGACAGTCAGATCAGAATCCCCTATTAGGATTGTGCTGCTGAAATTTTGTGCAGCTGACACCAAGCTGGGAGGCAATGCCACCTCAGTGAAGGATCGGGATATCGTAAGGAAGATCTGAAAGACAGAAAACTGCTTGAGTAGTTCAGGTGGGATGAAATGTAGCAGTACAAATGCAAGGTCATGCATGTGAAGAGTGCTATCAGAGGAATCTGCTACAGGCTGGGAGCTCATCAGTGGGAAATGACTGAAGTAGAGGAATAGTGTGGGTGAGTGAGTTGACTTCAAGGAGCTGCTGGTAAGATGCAGATGTGAGAAAGGGCAAATGTATTCCTAGGTGAAGTCTGAGGTACTCCCAGGCAAGATGGAGAAGTGCTGCTGCATCCTATATGCAGGGCTGGGATACCCACCTCCACCAAGTGGAATCACACAGAAAAGAATTATAGAGTAGATCAGAGAAAGTGAGAGTCTTGTGTTACAAGAGGAGGCACAGAGTGCTCAGCTTGTTTAGCCTAGCAACGCAAAGGCTGAGGAGGCTGTGATTGCTGCCTATAAAACCATCAGGGGGTCAAGCAGCAGGGAAGGAAAAGAGCCATTTAAGCTAAAAGACAATATTGGCACAAGATCAACTGGGTGCAAGCTGCCTGTGAATAAATTCAGGCTGGAAATGAGAACATTAGGGCAGTCAGGCTCTGGAACAGCCATCCAGCAGGAGGAGCAGGGCAAAAGGGAATGGCTTTTAAGATGGGACGTGGTACATTCATAAAATGAATAAGTGGAGGTCGCCCCTGTGGTGACAGGGGACTAGACTGTCAGCCAGGAGTGTACTTCTCCTGCTGTGTCCCTGGACACGGCTGTGCTTTTCCCTTCTCTGGACTCCTGGAGGATAGGAGGGGGCTGCCAGTGCAGGGGATTTTGTCCCTCTGCCAAAATACAGAGAGCAAGAATCAAATCTGTGGTATTCAACTGCAATGTCAAAGACAAACCATTTTCTTCTGCTCTGTCTTGTAGTGCCAATGTGGCGTCAAGGACCAGAATCTCAATCCATTGCTGTGTGTCAGAAAGTCCACAGGAAAAAGTGGGAGAGAACGGTCAGATTTATGGCACATTTTTCCATCATTGTGGAAAATATTGCAGCCTCATGCTCAGGAGAGGTTCTTAAAATTCCCTGTCCCCACTTCCCTCCTGCCTCTGTTTCTGGGCATTTTTCATTTCTCTTTTCCCAATGAATTTGCAATGATCTTATTTCTACCCATGGAACTCATCTCCTGGGGTCTCTTCTCCAGCAACGGAGAATGGGTCTGACCCTTGGATAAGTTGCTCTCAGTCTTTGACACTGTAAACTCTGACATACATAAATCCCATGATCCTTGATCCCATGATTTCCTTTGTTGGGTTTTTTTTTTTTTTTTAGGAAGTCCATGTCATCTAAACTCTTTGAAGTTACCTCTCTGCAAGGCATCCTGTGGCTTTAGAGATGCAGTTGGGGCAGAAACTCAGGGCAAGGCATTTCTGCTGAGGTAGTAGGGTATTTTGCATTGCAGAGCTCCTTGTTCATCCCAGGAGTTGTCACTAGCGCCGTAACAAAGCTCAGCCCCTTTCAGTCCCTAGGATGGTGTGCTTGGGAGTGTCTTTCCTGGCTGTCACCAGTTTAAGGCCACAGACACTGCCAGTCCCATCATGTTCAGGGCGATGGTGTGTTTGTTTCTGGTCTTTGTGAACGACACTCCCTTTGGAAAGGAGCAGCTGTGTCTTAGCTGGATTTTGTTGGAGTGAGTTCATGGCAGTTGCAGCCACAGGGGAAATCTGGTATGAGATGGTGCCTGCAGCCCCCCAGGACAGCGCTATATAATGTGTTCAATACTGTTGACAAACAGGCTGAACTGGTAAAAATGGGAGGCTCTTTCACATACTGAGTGGTATTGTGTGTTAGAGGAAAAGTGCCCTTCTGCTGCTGTCACCTTCTTCAGGCCACTGGACCATGCTAGACTGGGTTGTCTGTGCCTGATGAGAAACCAGGCAGCTTGGCTGAGACTGTCTGTTCTCCCAGGCATGAGAGACACGGATGCCCTTACACCTACTGCTGCCAGGCTGCTGAGCTTTGAAGACCACCTTAATTGCTGGTTGCTTGAAGAGTGCAGCCCACCAGCTGCACAGGTAGTTAAAGATTATTTTGTTCACATTGTTGCCCCATGCTTCTTTCAAACCTTTTTGAGATACCTGTTCTTCCTGCAGCACCAGGCTCCCCACGGCTCCTGGTCTCGTGCACGTTGGCTCTCCAGAGTGTCCTGACACAGATGAGAGAGGAGGGGTGGGGTGGGGGGGGTACTCAGCCTAACGCCCCACCTGCACGGGTGCCAGAGACATTTGTCTGTTGGGCTCCTCTGCGGAGCTGTATGGGGAGCGAGGAAGAGCCTGTCGGAGGGACGGAGCCTGTGTGCGAGGCTGCTGTGCCACACCAGCCTGCCTTTGTCTGCTGTCTCTTCTCCCTTCGGAGAAGTCGGCGTCCCTGGGGATGGGAGCTGGGAGCCTTCCCAGTGCCCCACGTCTGCGGTTAGCTGGTGGGGACAGAGTAGGAGTGTGGGCAGCCACCCTGGTCTCGTTTGTGCTGCAGGAAGGAGCAGCCAGGGGAATTTGAATGAAGCTGAGAAAAAAGGGAGGGAAAGTGAGCATGTGTGGAAAGGATTCGGAGGGGCGATACTGGAAAGCAGAGCTAGTGCTCATGGCCTGAGCTGAAAAGTTGCTGAAGAAGCAGGACAAGTAAGGAGAGAGCGGTGGGAGTGAATAGCAATGCTGGGAAGCTGGGTGCTCGCAAAGCAGTTCCTTTGCTCTGATCACATTTTGGGGAATCTGCATGATTTTAGTGTACATTTTTCTAGCTGGTGTTTGCAACAGTTCCCTGGGGCTTGCTGATGAAACAGGTTTTCTTTCTAATTTCTCCCTCAAAAAAGCATGCAGCTGCTTAATGTGCAGCTGGTTGTGAGACCACATGTGTGGCTACGCAGGTCACACCATGTCCCAGCACAGGTAGGTTATTGTGGTCTTGTGAATCCGTGGTACAGGTTTGTTGAGCAGGACTGCAACAGTAACTATTGACAGATGTGTTTATTAATATCCTGTTGCTGTATTCAGTCTGTTAACTGATATGTAGCTGGCTTATACATCATTCAGTCTTGAAACAACATCCTTTTTTCCTTTAATAGCCTACGTAAACAGAAAACGTAGGTGTGGCGGTGTCATGCTTTGGACCTGTCTGCTGTGACAGCATCCCAGCTGGGATGAAAGCAGGGGCAGGGGTAGTGTGGCATCCTGCTTTTCTCTCTGAGGCTCTTGGTGTGTGTTGCTGGACCATGAGCCAGCTTGGCTGGCCACAGTGGGACAATCACTCTCTAAGCATCATGAGCCAGCTCAAATGATAAGACGGGGGACTGGGCAGACAACACCTACCAACAGGATGTGACAGTGAGGAATGAGAAAGGGCAGACCTAGTTTACAGTTCCTGGAGGCTTGATGTCTGAGTACATATGAGCATGTGAGTGTGCTCTCTCTTAGTTGCTAATACTGCTTACAAGTGACAGGGAAAGGAACAGGTTGCACGCTGTGCATGTGAATACACGCGTCCTGCTTGGGCCTGATTTTGCCCTTTGTAAGGTGTTTTTAGTGAACTCATTCTGCAAGAACCTTCTCCCCTCTGCAGCCTGTGTGATATTCACAGCCCACTGGTAGAAACTGTGGGTTTGTTTGGTTTTTTCCCTTCCCATGCCCTTCCTCTCATTATTGGAAATGAAAGGAGGTGAAGGCAGAGATGAGGATGTGCATTGCGCTGTGCTCTTGTTCTGGCCCCGCTGGCAGCATCCCGAGCCTGGTGATGAATGAGCTTGTTGCGTGAGATCCTCCACTGAGGCTTCAGCATCTCTAATAAGGTGGCCAGCATTTCACTGTCCTCTGCGCCTGCCTCTGCTTTATTAACTGCACCGCAGCAATATGAAGCTGGAGCACTGGGCCAGCATGATCAGAAGGAGGAAGGAGGCTGGGGGGTTGGGTCGAGGGAAGAAGATAGCAGGGTAGCATGGGAGAAGAGACACACAGAGCAGGAGAACGAAGGCAGCAGCAGGCAATTGAAGCGGAGGATTCCTGCTGGACTGACGCATGCAGCTCTGCACAGACCTGCTGCTGGCAATCAGGGAGGCAAAGGATGTTTAGGGAGGGAGAGGCAGAGCCAGACTTTGCCTCATGTCTCTGTCTGCTTGACCTGTGCTAGTGACTGCAAGCTGGCACCTGCTCTGTGTGCATAGAGCAAGTGGCTGACGGGAGCTGTGCCCTTTGCACTTGCACTAATTTCATGCCCTTTAAACTGTGCTGGCAGCGCATGTGGCCCTTTCTCCTGATGGCTGCAGCTAGCCTGATGGAGATGTTTGGCCAATGCTGCTTTTCACCCAGAAGAGCCAGTCTTTCCAAAGACATCCCAAGCCACTTCTGTCAGGATGCCAGGGCTGTAGGGACTGCAGTAAGGATGTGCGGAGGGCAGCCTTGCTGGCAGCCAGTTGCTGTGTCTGTCCAAGTTGCAGGTTGAGTGGAGACAGGACACAGGCTGAGAGAAGAGTTGAGCCCAAAGTATTTGGTGGAGGGAAAAGACTCTTGCAAAACTTTTCCCCTGTGCTCCAAGACGAGGTACGTGCCGGGCCCCGACTGCGCCTTTCCCATTACCTAGTGATCCAGGTCTCTCCTGGGAAGCAGGACAATTGTGACCCATGGGGGGCGTATGTGCCTTTATTAATTTCTTTTTCACAACCACACCTGGGTGGCAGCCAGGTATTTATCTGGTTAAACCCACATGCCCCTGAGGATAGACTCCATTGGGGGATCTAGGGCTTTGCAGTCCAGACTGGAGGCTGATTTCTCGTTTTGTCCTGGATTAGGTGACGTGGGCGAGTAAGTGATTTGACATTGTTCCCAGAGGCTTTAGATACCCAAATTCCACCTAACTCCCAGCTGAGGTGGAATTTGCACTGTCTGAATCTCACCCTCGGGCTTCTCTTCAACTCTCCATTTTGTTTCTCTTCTAAAGGTTATGTCTAGACAAGGGAAATGGCTCCTGACCTCTTCCTATTTGCTGGCTGCCTTCCCAGCGCCCTGGCTCATGGCAGCCTGTGGGGAGGAGCTGCTGCCAGCCCCTCCAGTCAGGCTCTACTCCCCAAAAAGCCCCATGCCAGGAGCCCTACCCCTCCAGCCTCCTCCTTCTGGCTAATGACCCCTCCTCTCCTCCCAGATAATTGGGGGTCTGGTGCTAATGATCCCAGGATAGGTTGCTGCTGCTGGGAGCCAGCTCCGCTCTTGCTTGGCAGAGTGGCGGCGCGGAGGGCTGGCAGATGGTAGGGCTGAGCAGTGGGCATGCCAGTTGGATCAGCACCCAGCTTATGTGCGTGCAGATGGGGCATTGTTGATATGAATGGATCCTGGCAGCATCCTGGTGCCAAGTTCATGCTTGATTCCCAGAGTCATTGCCCTGGTCTTGCCTGCCGGGACTGCTCCCAGGTGCCTCACAGGAAGGCACCAAGCTGGGAGAAGGCACTGGAGCAGTTCCCAGCCCTGACCCATCTTGCCTGGGGGAAGAGGAGGGTGAAAAAAGCGGTTCCTCAAGCAGTTTGCACTCTGATCTTTTTAAGGCAGATACAAATTTGTTGTTCACTATGAGAACCACATGCAGCCATGGGTTCCCAGGGACCAGTCCCTGCCCTGACACGGTACCATGGCAGGATCTGGTCCAGCCCTGCCCCTTTGCTTGGGAGCACTGTCCAAACTGTGGGCAGATCAACTCAGGTGAGGAGGAGGGTCCTGGCCATGTTGGAAATGAACAGGGCTTTGGCATGGGAAGCTCTCCAGTGGCAGCCATTGCTTCTGAGTTTGAGCTTACGGTTATATACATTAGGGCTGGAGGCAGGCAGAGGAGAGACTGCATGTGCCTGTTTTTATCAAGCGCCACAACTGCGTTGCTCCCCTGCCCTACCTTGCTGATGGCCTTCACTCCTGATGTGCCCTTGCTCCATCTTCTTGCCCCACACTCTCCACACTGACAGATTTGCTGTAAACCTTCCTCCCTGCATCCCTGTACCAGTCATCCAGTAACTTTGGAGTTAATGACGAACACTGAGCCTGCCTGTCAAGAGAATTGCCTCTGCGATGAAACCTGTCAGCCTAGAGGAATATATCAAAGGCAGGGAGAGGCTTAGTGTCTGGGACAGTGAACGCTGGGCCATGGAAAGCCCTGCCAAAGGTCGTTTTACCAGGGCTATCATCCCCAATAAAGTATCAAGACCAAATCTTGCCACAGGGATCCACGCACTGCACAGCAACAGGCAGGAAATTGTATCTTCGCAATGCCATCGTTGTTCTTGTCCTTCCCCTGCCAAGCAAACATGACTGTGGCAGGGAAGTTTCACTGACATGTAATTCATCATTTTTAGTGGTGGTGAGTTTGACAACGGTCTTTTCCCCATTGTTTTCTTGAAACTTCCCTGCTGCCTTAGCGGACTGAACAATGTTCAGGCTGGTATGGTTCAGCTAGCATGGTTCAGCTCGTTCCTCAGTGGGCACCAGAGAAAGAGGGAGCCTATGGGTGACTCCAGAGGACACTTGACTTGAACTAGACCCCTTGCTCTGGTCTATGGAGGCAGCATGGGCTAGGATTCAAGGGTGAATCCTGTGGAAGGGTTCTGAGGAAGCATGGCAGTGGACAGGTCCCAGTGAGGCACCAAATGAAATGCCACAGGGCCCAGGCAGCAAATGAACGAATACTGCAGCAGTATCTGTGAACTGAAGGGTATCTTGGCAAAATGCCATGCTGCATGTGCACAGGACCCTGGTGCACTAATGGAGGTGAGTTGTGTTCATTCCTCCCCTCTTGGAGACATTGGTTCCAACACAGAGTTTCTCCAGGACCTGTAGTTCGAGTTGTACCCCCAGTCAGGAGGACCCCAAGGCTTCCCTTCAGGGAGAGTTCAGGCTCCTGATCACTGTTCTGTACCAGGCGTGGGAATTTTCAAACCAATTCTGCATGAAAATCTCCTCGATAAACGAGGCATACTTCTCTGTATAGGAAGAGGAGGAATATAGTGTTAGATGGTGGATAGGATCCCTCAGGTTTCCAGTTTCAGGATTTTCGTTACACTGTGGGTTCTTTTTCTATGCAGCTGGCTCAGAGAAACACCATCCAAACCTTCATTCCTGTGCAGAAAATGGAGAAGGGCCTGTTGCTGGAGCACATCTTGCCCAACCTGAAAGTGCCTCAGAGCTATGAAGTTCGCCTGACGCCCATCACCAGCTTTGGGGCTGGAGATATGGCTGCCCGCATCATCCGGTACATGGAACGTAGGTGTCTCCTCCTCGGTCCTGGCTACGCGAGCAGGTCCGAGCCTCAGGCCTAGGGACATGGGCATGCACAGACTTTGTCTCCTGTGACCCTTGGGTGAATCTCTCTGCTCTATGGAGGTTTTGATGGCACAGTGCTATCAGTTTTGGCCATATTTTGGCTGTTGCCATGAATGCAGAGCAAAAGGTGGAGACCTCTGAGGGCCAATCTCCATTCATCCTTCACTCAGCAGCTCTGACTTGCACTCTCTGCTCTGTGGGCAGCAGAGCCCCAAACCCCAGTCCGCAGTCAAGCCATGTTGCAGCCTCCCGTGGCACAATGACGTATTTTAGAGGACAGCCCCTGGACACTGTGTATTAACCACATGCCCATAAAAGTAAGAGGATTTCAGGGGGCTTCAGTTCTTTCTAGAGCTTGAATGCACAGTTCCTTTCCTGACTAGTTGCTAGTAAACCCGTTGCTCTGTCCAATACCCTGAATCCCAGATCATCCCATTGAGGTACATTGACCATGCTTCTCTCCCCAGCGTCCCAACAGCTCACAACTCTCACCATTGCCACAACCTTATGATTTCTTTACTCCCCTCAGGAGTTTGGACCCTGTATTTCAGCAGAAAGTACAGATTCCCCTCCTTCTATGTCTGCATGAATTCACACAACACTCTTGTCCCGTGGAGTAACGACGTGTCTGGTGTACCCAGCATACCTGTTGTCTCAAACTTCCACAGTGTCTCAAACTGTTTTCATGTTCCTCTTAGATACCAAGCTTTGGTATCTAAGTGGATGCTATCCCAGTGGGTGCTCCAGAAAGAAACTGCTTGGGTTGGCAGAAGGGTTCCCCTGTGCAATCCCGAGATCACTCCTTAGGTGGAGTTTCCTTAAGATCTGTTGCTGCTTGGATCAGAGAGTCAGCATCTTGTTCCATTACCAAGGCAGACACTGAGCCCTGCTGTTTCACAGGGATGCTGCTAGGAGATTTGTGCATCTGTGACCTTTCTTGATATGTTTGTTTTATTTTCAGTCTTTGATTGTGATTTGTGATTTGAGGGAGTACTAGCTGTTCTGACTTGTTTTTCTGTTTCCTCTTCCAGCAATCAACTATCCCAACCCAACAGGTAAGCAACAAGACCTTTGTATTTATGTTTTGAATGTAATGCATGTGAGTCAAGTGCTCCAGCAGATCAGGAAAGCCAAACAGCTGAAATACACAGCTGGCTTTGCCAAATCTTTTTCCCCAAAAGAGGATGAAGTTGCATACACTAATGCTTCCAGTAAGTAATGACATTTGTTGCACCTCGAGTTATTGCCAGGAGATATACACTAGAGATATGCCTCCCACTCACACCTGATATCTCGGTGACTGATATCTCTGTGATCTTGAACCCACCTTCCCTCTAACACTAGCAATCTGCATCCAGTAAGCGAGTTATTAAATGTTCCCAAAAATATCTATATTTGAGGAATGTATATCCGCCATCCTCTTCTGACCAGGAAAGATACCACTTGACATCTCTGCAGGCTGGTATGGAGCATTCTCCAGTTCAGATCTAGTTCTTCTTGCAAACCCCTTGAGCAAAGTCCCTTTCGTCTTTCTCTCCAGTGTCATTGCTGTTTACTTACTTATTTACCTTCTGGTCATTACTGCCAAGATGTAGGCCCATCTTTATTGAGCACCCAGAGTTCCCATTGGTTTTGAGAGCAGAATACACAATGTCTCAGAATGATGGTCTTTCTTTAACAAGAACACAATGGTGCCCATTGAGCATAAAAGGTGATTTCTAGCGTGCCATAAGTAGTGGAGAAATGATCTTCAGAGGATGAAACAAAGTCGCTTTACTTCCACTGTTGGTTATAAGCCCAGGCAAAGCTCTTGGGCAGAGATGGGCATACTAGTTGCTGGTGGTCCGTGAGGAGCAGGTGGTTCCATGTATCTGTTTCTTTCTCTGTTTCCAGCTGCTAAGTCAGCATTCAGTCTTTTTATCTATAACTCTGCGTATGTGTAGGCGAGTGCTACTGCTTCACTGCAGGACAGCAGTGGAAAGAAGAAGCCAGGATTAGGCCACGGCAGCCAGGAATCAGGGTATGAGATTGTCTTGTTAAGGCAGCCATAAGGCTTTCACTCTTGCAAGTTCACAGATGGAAGATGGTTTGATGAACCATACTCTGCCTGAGAGCAGGACCTTCTTGTAGAGTCAGAGGGATTTTGTGGCTCCAATTCCTGATTCCATTTGCTTTGCTCTTCCCCACTTTCTGATCCTCTTTAAACATTCTCCATAGAAGACTCATTGGGAAATACTGAGTGTATTGCCAGGGACCCACTACAGAATGTGTCCCTCAGTACTCACCGGAGGAAGCAAGCATCCCAGCCTGCAGGAGGAATTGACAAAATCTGGCCTTTTGCTGCTTGCTTTTACACTACATAAATCACTGGTAAAGCCAGAGCAACTTTGGTCCTAATCGTATCAATCTCTTAGGGTCTTCGTAAACTGAGCCTTCAGACTGCTCGCCTGGGGTTGCTTTGGTGGCTTGATTGAGACCATAGTGACTGCATGACGTTTGCCTATGGTGGAGGATAACTCAGCCATGCTTGTATTTTCATGCAGTAAACCCAACAATTAGGGTTTCTCCTTGATACGAGTTACCCAGCCTGTGCTGGATATTGGGACCTCTGGGCCAGTCATCAGGGTCTTGCCTGTGAATTCATGCTTTGAGATTAACTGCCTAAAGTTGCACCCACCCCGTGTGCTTTCAGGCCCCTTCCTTTCCGACCTGCTGCCAGTAAAATATGAGCCCAAAGACTCTTAGCTCTGTCTCTGGGCCACAGCTCAGTTCCCAGACTCTCATCCCAGTAACACGGAAATCCCTGATGCTACCTCTTATTTTCCCACTTCGCCTGCTACCACCAGCCCCAGGGAAAAGGGCTGGGACAGGATTGTAAAGGTATCCTCACGCTAGGCTGCCCAGCCAAATTCTGGGAGCAAACATTGAGAGCTCTCAAGTGAAAGGCAAAGATTAGATGATTAATGCCTCTGGCAGCCTGATCCAAGGGCATGCACAATGGTGATTAATTTACCAACTCTGAGAGTCACTTAATACAATTATTTCTTCATGCATTTTCTCTCTCAGCCTAATAAGATGTTAATGACATTGGGGCAGGCATGCATGTGGCATGGTTACAGAGCCAGGTACTGGGGTTATAAAGCAAAAACAAAGCAAAAGCAAAGCAAAAGCAGAGGAAGTGAACAAAAGACATTGAGGATTTCAAATATGTAGAGGTTAGCAGTAAGACTGATCATAACTCTTAAAAATCAGTTAATCTGGTTCTAAAAAACAAAATTCATCTTTAAAAAACTGTCTTAGAATTATCTTAGTTCTAAGCTATTACCTTAAAGGTGTCTTAGAATAACTGATCATTTTAATGTCATGACGAAATTCCAGTGCTGGAGAATCTGCTCTGTCCTTCTTACCTCTCCCCTGCAATTTCATTTGGATATAGCCTTCACTTTCTAACCCAAACCCCGCAGTGCTGCCCCGCAAGCTATTCCAGCTCATCAGCAGTGGCTGGTTTCTTTTCCCTGGTTCTAGCAGATGTAGCCTTGCAACCTTGGTGATGAAGGTATTAAGAAGCATATGGGATTGCTGTTTTTTTTTTCTCTTGGCCAGTGTGTCTTGCCCTTCCAGAGCAGCAACACTATTTCTCATATATCTGCAGTCTGGCTGTGTGTGGTGCTAAAATATTTTGGGATCGTGGACAAATACTGTGGGTGGTGATCAGTACCAGATGCTGGTTGTTGTAGATTACCCTAGCTCATTGCTTACTGTCTAGTGCTTGTGCATCCTGTCTCTGGTAACACCTCATAGTCCAGGGGAATCTGAGGTTGTTGCCCCAGTATGAACATGTGGGATTGAGATGTGAGCCTGATGTTTAGAGTTGGATTCCTCAGATCTGTGCCCATTCCTCAAGAATGTGTGTAACGCAGAAGTTAAAAAAGGCAACTGCCACCAGTTCCTTGTATCAGTTGCAGTATTGTGAAGCTTTCTTCCATTACTGGTTATAAATGCTTTAGAAACTGACCATGGAAAAGGCTGTTAAATGCTGTTTCTTAGATCACAGCATACTTTGAGGTCACAATACAGTTTTCATTGTCTTCATCTTCTAGATGGGGAAACTGATCTCCAGAGAGAAAGTGATAGCTTGTGGGTCACACAGCAGGTCTGCTACAGAGCTGAGGCTCAGAGCGTGGTCCCTTATGCTCCAAGCCACTTTCAGTCATCAGACCACAGCTAAATGACGAAGGCAATTTTATTCAAGTGCACTCCATCCGCTATTCACCCATAGTCTGCAGATAGAATAGGATTACTATTTTTTGCATTCATCTGGCAGCCAGAATTTCAGGACCAGGGATGGCTTCCCCCTAAGGACTTGAAATGAAAACCTCCATTATGTTTCTCAAGAAGGCAAAGCAACAAGAAATGTTAATAACCACAGCAGAGGGTTTCTCCCCTGGGAATGCAGGGAGGTGTCTGTAACCAGGAGCAAACATCTCTGCGCTTTGAGCTGCCACCACTGCAAAGCCTGCCAAGGAAATCTGTTTGGTGAAGACAGCGCTAACTCCAGCCTTTGAGGAGCCAGCTCACCTGTCACCTCCACCTTGCCTCTAACAATCCAGAGAACAACTTCTGTGTTCAATATTTAAATCCACTGTTTAATTTTTAAACAGGAAGCTTCCTTTGCGCCGCAGTGCTGGCCCAGGATCCCTGGCAGATGGTGTGAGTCTGCAAGTAGGTTTGCTTCATACAGCAGAGGTCAACAGTTAGATCACTGCTGTGGCCTCTGAGACACAGCAGGTCATTTAAAGGTTTTCTTTTCAGCTGAATCTGCCAAGTTTCTCCTGGTAAGCCTTACTAATAACCATCCTGAGGTGACGTGCTGGCGGCGTCCCAAACCACACCGAACATCTCCTAGTTATTCTGGGCACCTCCACTTCTAGCTCAGAGAAACACAAGAGCTTTGCCTTCCTGTGGCTTATTTTAAACCAAAGGACCAGGAGTCAGAGCACTTGGGTTCTGTTTCCAGCTTTGGCACTGCCTGCTGTGACCTTGAATATGTCTTTCTATACTTTTGTGCATCTGTTTCCCCGTGTGTAATGCATGAGATATATAGAAAGAGACATTGCTATCTCATAGAGATGTTAAAAAGCCTTGTTCATTAGTTGTTGCGAAGTGCCTTGAGATCCCAAGCTAAGCAGAGGCAGTGTGGTGTAGTTATAAACTCCTGCACAGCAAATGGTGTTGCATATAAGCCTGATCATGTTGTGGTATCTGTGGTGCATAGGACCCTTCTCTATTTTATGCTCTCTGCTAGAAGTGTTACCTTCCAGAAGTAGCTGCATCTGAGTGAGAGGAGAGGATGGAGTCAGGGCCCACTTTTGACATTAAAAGAGCTCTCTTCAAGCTTTCAAGTCTTCTTGTCTGAGCAGTCTCATCCCATGGGTGTGTGTGGCTTCTTATAAATGAGGCACAGTAGTCCACTACCTGGCATGACCAGGCCTTGGCGCTAAGCTGGGAAGTCCATCCTCAGTCCTCTTGTCTTGCACAGCTTGTTCTGATCTCCACCTGAGCTTGGGCTTTCTCCTTGATCTGCCTCTCCTTTGGTTTCTGTGCCTTGTCCTTTGTGGGTTTGCTCTCTCTCTGTCGCCTGGCTGGCCTCTGTGTTACAGCTTTCAGCTCTGCTTTTCACCTGATATTCCCTGTTAAAAGAATTTTGTGCCAGAGAAAGATGTCACCTTTCTCCTCTGAAGGTCCGTGTGCACAACAGGGTCAGAGGTGCAAACCATCCTGGGCTCTTTGTTTGAAAAAGGACAGTCAGGGTGGATCCTGCTGTAAAGGATAATGCCATTGTAAGAGAAAACTTGTGTCTTCCAACTGCATCTGGCAACCTGTGAGCTGGAGCCACACAAATGTTTGTCTTCAGTATGGTGGAGAGAAGCTGGGCTGTTAGACCAACCCAGCAATATCAGAAAGCTTGTGGGCTCCAGCCCCTCCTCTGAGGGCCAGTGGATGTCTGCTACAGCCGTGAACTCCCTCCTCTCAGCCGCGAGGGCTGGGGAAGGACCCTTAAAAGCTGCTTTCTTACCCTTTTCCCCCTCCATCTCCTTGTGCTGGGGACAAAAGGTGCCCCCCAGCGTACACAATTGCCCCGCCTCAGACCCCACAGGCATCTGTTCCATCATCCGCTCCCCATTCCTCCCTCCTCCTTCAGCTCTAGCTTCCGTGTGGCCCCCTGTGCTATGCACTTCGGAGCAGTGGCTAATTTGGATTAGGATGCTAATTAGAAATGAGTGGATTGAACTGAAAGCACTTAGCCAGGGTTAATCAGCAGTTAAGTGGCCAGCCCAGCCGAGCTCCGATGGCTGTGCTTAGCTCGCAGGAGCAGCATTTCCCACTGAGCTTACAGAAAACCCAGCTGCCCTGGTCTGTGAACCAAGCCCGCGGCTTGCAGCACAGTGCCCAACCTGTGGTGGCAAAGACATTTTTGCGGGCCACAGCAGGAGGCTGCCTCCTCTTTTCTCATTGCTTTGGTGGGATGTTGGAGAGAGACAGGCAAGAAGGGGGAACAGCATGGAGACCCCATTTCTCTACCACAGGGGTCTGCAGGCTTTTGATGTCTGTTTGGATGCCAGTTGTTTTCATTTCCAAATGGGAGTGGATGGGGAGGGCCTTGGCTGCAGGGTAGGAACCGGGAGGTGCAGCATCTCAGAGTCAAGATGCTGTTCATCTCTTGAGTAGTCTTGCCTCTCTGGTACAAGATGGCAGATTTTGGTGTGCGTGGTAGTTGTGTGAAGCTCCTACCATCACAATGTACCATGTCTGGAGCTTTTGGCCCTGGCATTGCAGAAAGCTTCCCTTGCCCATCCTATCCTTGGCACCTAGCCCATAGGTTGCTGACCCTGCTCTGCTCTACGCATCCTGCCAGAGTCACCTATCCTAGGACAGAGAGCCTCCTGCCGAGGAACCAGAGAAAACCACCACTGAAGATACAGTAATGCAGGAGCCCAAGTAGGCATTTGGGTTTCTCTTCATCTGGGGAAGATAACAGGAACAGTGTGTGGGGTAAACCACAAAAAGTTGAGTCTTGCACCAGCATGCCATGGATGAGGTTCCTAGCACATCCCAAGCCCTTAGCAAGAGCCTTGTTTTCCTTTCTGTATGTGTTCTTTCATGGCTTTTAAGTACTTTATCTTTCAGTTTTATAGCACTTCTCCTTGCTCTTATATAAAGGCTGAAGGTAAAGAGATCTGTGCTTACTGTGTCTGCGCCACTTGCAAGGTCTGAGATCCCACTCTCAGCCCGTTCTCCAGCTCTGGTTTCTGCCCAGGGACCTTTCAGAACACAAAGCAATTTTCACACTGCATCTTGGACCTGTTTTCTCCATCCGTCTCCTGCTGTGTCAGCAGTGCAAAGCTGGTTCTTGGCCTTTGTTTTTGTGGCTCAGGAACTACCTTTTTATCACAAAGGTTACCATCTTCAGCCCGGTCAAGTCCAATTCATTCCAATCTCTGCAAGTCCATATGGGGTTATGTCTATGCACAAGATTTTTCACCTGTCTTACAATATTGCTGTGGGGTGTGACTGTCTTGTGGTAGTAATAAAACCGAGCCCTATTGCACTTGTGGTTGATCTTACATAAAAATCTTTTGCCTACATGACTTATTTTGTTAGGGGAACCAGCATAAGCTGCAATATCAAATATGCCTTTTAGCTGGTATAAATTGGATGTACTCTAGCTAAATGACACATTTGTAGCACTGAGCTGACCTCTTCTCCACAACTGATTTTTTTCATGTGTGCCATAGTTTAGTTGAATATATAGCCCAAAGTGGGGTCATCTACTGGCGCTTTTTCCTCTCTCCTGGGGAAATTGTTCCACCATCAAGTTGTTCTGGTTTAAAAGCCCTTGTGGCCTGTTTGCCTTCAATGCTCTTTTTATCCTCCTCTACGTTAGCCCCCTCAGACCTCCCAGCAGAATCTCTCTTTAGCCCGAACAGCCTTCTTCCATTTCGTCAGACCATCACATCCATCAGCCTGGATTAACCCTTCCATAATCATACTAATCACGGATATATTCTTGTTCAGCCTCCTCCTGATGTGGGGGCTGCCCATCTGTCCCCAGCTTGACGCAGAGCCGCAGTGGCAGCGTAGCAGTGATGTGCAACTCGCTGCAAGCACCCAGGCAGCCTTAGGGAGGAGGGTTGAAAAGCTGCAGCTGACCAGCCCCTTCCCTTCCCCGCAGATAACACCTGCCGCTTTGAGGATGAGAAGATCTGTGGCTTCGTACAAGACAAGATGGACAACTTCGACTGGACCCGGCAGAATGCCCTGACCCAGAACCCCAAGCGCACTGTCAACACGGGGCCCCCCACGGACATCAGCGGTACGCCGGAGGGTAGGCACATGTCTGGGTTTCTTTTGGCTTGTCAGGAGTCCTACAGCTCTGGGAGCTGGTGGAGTGCTGATCTGCTTTCCACACAACACACTTCTCCTCCGCATGGGGTGCAGGGAGCAGACAGTTAATTTGCATGTTACTGATTGGCATTAAACACACAATTAGAACGCCCACGACTTTGTTTAAGGGAATAGAGTGAGCATTAGTTCTTGTTACCAGCTAATTGCCTGCTGCCTAATGCCCTTGTCCTATTTGATGCTTGTTTTGAAGTCAAAAAAGGATAAACAAGTAGGAGAACATCTCTAACACCTAGAAATGGCCCTGCTGGTTTTAGCCAGCTGTTCACTCAAAGAAGGTCTCAGGGAGGCAAACAGATTTCCTTAGTATCAAGCAGGAGCGCGAGAGACCAGGCGGGAGCTGCCTGCAGGATGGCAGCAAGTGCCTCACCTCTAGCTGGAGGAGACTGGTGTTGTGTATTGCTCATGCTAGCTGTGCATGGAGTACATGCCTCCATTTTAGCTGGATATTACTTTCCCCTTTCCCTAATGAGGAAAGTAAATTTGTATGCAAGCACAAATCTTTGAACTCAGAAAAAATGGGAAACATCCAATGGCCAGCTAAGGAAATGGCTTTTCCCATTAGTGTTCGGTACACCATCCTCATCGAGCATTGAAAACGATGCCAACAAATTAAATAGTTAATCTGTTCCTCCCTGGGTTGTTAACAACTACTTTGGTATTGTTCTCTTTAGATAACAATATTGTTTAGGCCAGATATACTGAATCCTCTCTCCCTCTGCTTGAGGCAGAGAAATTAGACTGGAATGGTTTCTCCCTCCTCTTCTGGTTTTCTCCTTACACAGTGCAGTCATGCTGCAGGAGAAAGGCTCATTTTGCACCCAGACAGATGTGTGTGTGCATGTTCAGGGATTCATCTGCTGCATGTGCTCACAGCAGGTCTGCTGGTGCCCGTCTCTCCTGTTCTCCCCTAAATACAGCAGAGGCAGGAGGGACACTGCAGGCACCCTGCGAGTGTCTCTGGCTAGGATCACAGTGGGTGCAGAGCAGATGGGAAGAGCAAGGCCATGTCTCTCAGAGGAGGAGTGGGTCTCCCAGCCTCCGTCATCCCATCGCTTGCAGGGAGCGAGACCCAGTGCATGCTGCCTTTCCCCACCTTTCCCTCTCATTCTGTAGGTTATTACATGTTCATCGAGGCGTCCCGGCCCCGGGTGACAGGAGACAAAGCCCGGCTCATCAGCCCCCTCTACAACATTACTGCCAAGTATTACTGTGTCTCCTTCTACTACCATATGTACGGGAAGCACATTGGTGAGTACCCTCTGGGGAAGGGTAACCCCAGCCTAGTGTGGGCTGTCGAGGAAGACCTTCAGCTTCTGCTCTGCCAGCCTTGCCTGTGGCCAGCGATTCATGAGTCCTACTCCAGTGCTCAAAGCGCCAGGGTGGGCTGTTACTTTCAGATACTTGTCCCTTACCCACACCCCAGCAGTGTCAGGGTTGTAAGGCTGTTGCAGCCCATCCTTGGGGCAGTATCTTGCAGTGAGGCATCACCCCTTCCCCTCTGGCTTGCTCCCGCTCTAGCATAAGGCTCCCTACCCTCCACAAAAAAGAGCATTTTACTCATGTGCACACATTTCCCCTGCTCTTGGCTACAGCCACCTTGCTCCAGGCATCAGGACACCAGGTGGACAGTCTGTCTGTTGCAGAGGAGACAGAGATGGAGAGGCTTTGTGGGGCCGGAGGGCTCTTTAGTGGCTGCAGCTATTTTGGTGTGGGGAGGATGTGTGTTCCCTCAGCTGTGTCGAGGGGCTGTCTGCTCTGCCTGACTCCCTCCTCTCTAACTGTAAGCCTACGAGTGCAGCAAGCACCCCAGAAGCGCCTGGCACACTAATGAGTTTCCATATCCAGTCAAGGAGCAATTGCTAATTCGTCACCTCTTGATTATAATTTCATTAATTTGAATAATAGATGCACTCTTCCCACAGCACACTGAGTTATTAATCACCTGCTGGACTGGAGCCTGACTGAAAAATCAGGGCCCAGGCAGGAATGTGTCCGCCCTTCAATAAAGGGGGTTAATTAACAGCTCTCTGCCTTGGCACCGTTGATGTCACTGTGAGGGAACACACTCCCAAGTCCAGCCATCACGTCTCTGCACACGTGTGGCACGGCAGAGAGGTTAAGCTGCACAACCTGAAATCTCCTTCTCTCAGTGGGGCGAGGCTGAAGCCTCGTGGGTGCTGCGGGGTAAGGGCTGGGCTGCTGTTCACTGAGCAGGTCTCCATCTTTGTCTTTGCTCTGAGGGTTCATATTTGCTGTCTGCACTCAGATTCCGGCTCGGTCGGAGGTGTTGCATGCACTTGTATTCTCCCTGCAGACAGGCTGCTCCGTGCTGTCTTTACAGCAGCGGCGGCAGGCTGCTCAGGCAGAGCACTGTCAGTGTTGGTTCACACCAGGTTTTCCTGGACCTACTGGTCTTGCTTAGCTGACAGAGTCCAGCTGTTAAAGCTGGCTGGCAAACTCCCTTGTTCCCTGCAGTTGTCCGTTGCGGTCAGTCAGCCTTGCTGCCTAATTCCTGCACATCATTTCCTGGAGGCTTTGAAAGGGATCTCATTCTTTGTGGTTGCAATGAAGGGTGGCCCAGACCACTGGGAGACTGGCAAGGAAAGAAGATGTGGAGGGAGGAGGCCTCTCTTGCCTTATTTCCTTTAGGAATACAGCTATGTGTCATATTTCCAAGTTCATTTCATGGGGAAAGTAAAAGCCCATCAGCTTTTGCTTGCTTTTGGAAGAGCGCTCTGTTTTACAGCTCTCATGTGGTGTCTGTCTGGAGACAGGGTGGCCTGGACATGCCAGGGAGTCAGTTCATTACAGGTTTTTGGCTTTTAGCGTTTTAACTCTATTCATTTGCTCCACCCACAAATTGCCCAGAGCAAAAGATACAGTGACTCCTAAGACCTAAGAAAGCCACTGAGTGCCATTTTCTATTCCACAGCTTCAGGTGCCTTTTATATCTGTTGATTTTCCCCTTCATACTCAATGTTGCTGCCCCTGCCTGCTCCCCA
Organism: Nyctibius grandis; assembly: GCF_013368605.1. Taxonomy (NCBI): domain Eukaryota; kingdom Metazoa; phylum Chordata; class Aves; order Nyctibiiformes; family Nyctibiidae; genus Nyctibius; species Nyctibius grandis. The sequence goes on from NC_090658.1 coordinate 34,973,706, forward strand.
TTTTCCCATTGTCGCACAAAAGGGCTGATAAATTTGTGCAAGGTGGATAGACTCTTTAATGCCATATGATGATTTCCAGGGTGGGTGCTGCTGAGCTGGGAGCAAATAAGTTATTTTAAAATTAGACTGACTAGATAGAGTCAGAGAATGGAACAGAAAGAAATGAGAAAAAGTTCTTTTTCTCTTGGCCTGTGGAATATGTGGCTTGGTGTAGCGAACCCACAATATATCTGTCTGCAAATTGCCATTCAGTACCTTGTACCAGCTCTCTACTCTGGAGTTTCTTTCAGGCCTAGTCATGATATTCTATAATCATTCTGGTTTATTTTCTACATATCGGAGCACCAGGGTGAAACTGAGACCTCTCCAGAAAAAATCAGAATGCCCAGTAATCCTAAAATTGTCTGGTTTTCATCATTCCCGCTATGCTACTTACTAACTCTTACGCTACTTGGTCTTTTTTCTTACTGCCATGCTGGCAGCAGTCTGGCATAGCTGTCCTCATCCCTGCACACGCATGAACGAACCTGCAGTTGGGACACGCTCTGTTTCACCAGCAGGTGTAGTGGCTCGATCTACATTTCTAATGCACGTTGGTTACTCCCTGGCTGGTTTTGCTTGTGCGGAGGTTGTGAAACCCTGCCAGAAAGCTTTAGCTTGTTTGGATGGTGCCAGGCTCGATGCCCTTGGTGGCTGAAGCCCTCTCAGAGTCCCCTGGGGAAGTGGCAGCCTGCCTGAGGGCAAAGCAAGTTTCTTCAGCTCCTCTTCTTTAGCCCTAGGTTGGAGGAGAGTGCCCCCTCTCAGGTACAAGGCTCCTCGCTAGGACTTCTCCTGTCAAATGAGGAGACAGACCCTGGCCTCCTATCTGTATCACATAGGTGATAATGTGAAGGTAAAGATGGGGTGGCTAAAACTTCTTGTATAGTCAGCTATCCCTGATTCCTGCAGACACAGCCCCAACCCCTGGCTCACCTAGTGCCAGCCCAGTCCTACCAAGCCAGGTGCCAGCCCTGCTGAGCCAGCCGTAGCACTTAGTATGAGTGTATCGGATTGCTCCTGTTGGCAGACAGTGCCAGCAAGAGGACATCTCCCTGCCCAAGGCTTTTCTAGCAGCTCCAGGTCCGTCGTGGAGGAAACCAAAACTCTTTCACTATGAAAAGAAGCCGTATAAAATCCCGACATTTATTTATTTTTTAATAACCCTTTTATTACCTTTTTCCCCCTCTACAGAACTGGAAAGCTGGTTTACTCTCACAATTTGGCTATAAAATATCCATAGCCATCCAGGCAAATCTTCCCTGGGAGAGTTCCCAGACACTACTCGTTTATAATAGATATGATGAGAGAGAAACAGAATACAAATGGAGCCTTTGGTATAAAATATTCAGCGACTAGCAGAGCAGGGTGATGTTGAATATCCCTCAGCTGACGAGAGAGCAGGGTGAAGGGGAGCTCCCTGGAGGCAATTCCCATTCTTCTGGAGTTATTTGGTCATCAGTTTTCCTTCCTCTGGCCCCCTCCGGAGCAAGCATTTGCATTGCTCTATGATCCTGCCAGCCCAAACACAAAAATCAGGGGGCGGGAAAGAAATCCTGTTTCCACCAGGCATTCAAGAAGGAGGGTGTCTTGCTTGCAGCAGGCGCAGATGTATCAAATGAGGAATTGCTTGCTTTCTTCAGGAGAGGAAGCTAGCCGTGGCAGGCAGAGACCAGTCACCAAGTTCAAAAAGCCTGTTTGCCGAGTTGGCTTGATGAGTCAGCATTGCATCTGGGAGCAGATCCTCAAGTCCTTGCTTCAGCCATCAGACTCCTCTTCCTCCCTTCCCAGGGGCTACCTGGGTGGAGGAAGCTCTGAGGAGACAGCGTCCCCGAAGGACTGCTCCCACCGCAGTCCCCTGCCACCTCTCTCTCACGTCTCCTAGCTCAATGGTAGCCAGTTTGATCTTCACAGCCTCCTGCCTGCTGCTGGATGCTCTCACAGACCCTGCAGCAAGAGATGCCTTCATGGCCAGATCACAGAAGGAAGGTTGCTCAGAGGGACAAGGAAATTTCAGCCACAGTGAATTTAGCTTTTTGTGTGGCCATTGTGGTCCCCATGGTACAGAGGGATTGCTAATGCTATAGTTCCCTATCTTGTGAGCCTGTGACTCTGCTTATGGGGAAAACACTTGGGTCAAAGAGTTTACTTGCTCACAGGGGTGCCTGAATAAAAGCAGTGATGTAGGATGTACCCAAGCAGCATTTTTTTAGCCTCCTGATTTGTGAGCTCACTAGTAGACCCTTTTCAAACTATGTTTGCTGTGTTTTTAATAGCAGGAGTCACTGCACACAGGCTTATGACGAGATACAGCCTCAGTGAGGGGAGGAGGCAAAGACCCCTCCTTGCCCTGGGGTACCTCCCAAGACAGGACTGTTCAGCTGCTTCCTGTAGTGAAACTGGCAAGTCCTGGGCTTCAAGAGCTGGGCCTCATGGAATGCAATGTCTGAAGACCCTGCTCTTGGCTTGCAATTTTTGTACTTTGAGCCTCCTTTCTGCACTAGCAGTATCGTGGTCTTCCCTTGGCTAGTTCCTCTCCCAGAAATCAGGGAACATGCTTATTTTCTGTCATGTGTCCAGCATTTATGAAACTCATGGAGAGTTAAAGGTGCTGTTGTTCCAGCTTAGTGCTGACACAGACCTTATCTGACCACCCCAGCTAAGTCTAGCCTATGTATAATCAAGATGGGAAGCTTCCAATGAAATGGTAAACTACTCATTGTTCTCTACAGCTTCTTGAGGAGGAGAGGTGGAGAGAGAGGTGCTGATCTCGTCCCTGGTATCCAGTGACAGGATGCATGGGAATGGTTCAAAGCTGCATCAGGGGAGGACCAAACTAGATACTAGGAAACATTTCTTTACTGAGAGGGTAGTCAGACACTGGAACAGGCTTCCTAGAGAGGTGATGGAAGTGGTCAGGCAGTTGGAATAGATGATGGTTGTAGGTCCCTTCCAACTGAACTCTTCTCTTCTCTTCTCTTCTCTTCTCTTCTCTTCTCTTCTCTTCTCTCCTCTTCTCTTCTTTCTCTCTTCTCTTTCTCTTTCTATTCTACTCTATTCTATTCTAAGATACTGTGGGGAACAGTGCTTGGGATTGATTAAGAGGAATTTTGGTTCTGAGTCACTAGAAACAGTGAGACCTGATCAGATCACTTGCCCCAGCATCCAAGTTCAAGGAAGCCATAAGCTGTTTCACAGAGATAACTGGGTTGTAGACAGGCCACTTAAACTGGTGGTGTTACCACTGATGCCCTCCTGATGAGTAGGAAACACAGATCTGGAAGGCCTGCCAAACTGAATTGCTTCTCTACTTCTTCAACTCAGATAATGCAACCAGTGTAAAGGTGTGTCTGAGAGGTCATGGCAGATGATCACACATAGGAGCCAGTGTTAGCACAGATGCCATGTGCCTGCATCATCTTTCTGACAAGTGACAGTAGTCAGAGCTGTCAGGTCACACAGATTGATAGGTACCAGCTATGCCAATGCAAAAGCAATTTGAACCACAATGACGTCCCTTTTGTAAGATTCAACATTGTAGCTCACTCGTTCCTACCCAAACCTTGTTTATGAACACCCTGCTACTGCTCACAGTTATGCAGGTGGCACCCTGGAGGTAGTTCATTCTGTTGGATATATAAAGTTTGCCTTATATATAAATGCATCATTCATGAAATCCATGCCATTATCTCCAGTGCAATAACTCTACATGGTAGAGATTACATCACTGGATTGATTGAGGCGAGGCTGATTTTCCTAATGAGTATGATTCACTTCCCTCTAGGCTCTTGAAAACAAGTTGCAGTTACAGTTAAGTGAACAGTTTGTAATGAAAAAATGTATTCAATTTTTTTTAATACTCTTTCTTTTCCACTTATTCAGGTGGGTTCTTGGCTTTACTCGTTCCTCCATCAACAGATATGTATTTGACTAATGTTTTGTGCAGACATCCAGCAGCTTCCTGTGGGCTATGGTATGGACCCTCTGGATAGACTGTCTGGTAGTATGTGCTTTTTTGGGGGGGAAGTTAGTCAAATACTATGATCATGAGCAAGGATTATTAATACCTGGCAAGATGATAACCACATATTTATGAAGTGTCATTCAAGCTCTATAGGTTCAATACAGTGGCTCCGAACCAAAGACTTTTGAAGTCATTGTTTTTCTAAAGACTTCAGTAAACTTTGGATTAGAGCCATAGATTTAAAGATTATTAAGACCAGATGGGACGAATACATCATCTAATCAAACTTCCTACATAACCAAGGGCAGAGAACTCCCTTCAGTTACTCTTGCTGGAGCCCAGTAAATACTATGTGTCTACACCTTCATTGGATGTTTGCTTACAAAGAGCACCAACAGCATGCTTGACAAGGCTTGCAGATGTGCGACTGAATCATACCTGAGCTAAAGAGCTTGGCATGTAAAGCTGAAGAAGACATGGAGAGGAGGGAAAAGTCTTCAGATGTGGATTGGCTATACGTCATTTTTATTCCACAAGTAACGCGTCTTCATGTTGATGCAGGCATTCTGCTTAGTACATTGAAACTGCGTGCATTGATGCCCGCCTTTCCTTGCCCCTCACTGAAAGTGCACCACTGAATCAAGTTCCCAGTGCAGATAGCCACTGAAATGTTGCCTTCTTCAAAAGTCCTTTTTTTCTGTCTTACCAGTCATGATCTGACCATGTTCCTGCTGCAGAATTTGTTGGAAAGGTTGTCAGGGGCACTGGTTGCTGACACCAATTCATTTGCAGATGCCCTGAATCCCCACAGACCATCTTTGCTCCTGCTTACCTGATCTGAGTCACTGTTACTCGTCTGGTGGGAAGTTGCTATGATCCCCCCCTCCCTTTCTCCAGGCTCTCAGCAAAGCGTCTTTCCATTCAGACTTGGCTCACAGCAGCAGCAGCAGCCTTGTGCAAAGTTGAGTAGCTGTAAGGATATACTGCAACCTGATCATCTCCTGAGACATGAGGTGTTGCATCAATTATTCAGACCCTGAAATTGCTAGATACAAAACTTAACAGACACTTAAGAAATGGGAGCTCTCAGTGCATATCCAACTACTTCTTTAGCACTCCCAGGTCACTCTTCTGTGCTCTCCATGGAACATTAACTATCTCACCAGTGTCATAATTGTACAAGTGGAGACTGAAGCTGGTCATTCGAGCTACACATCTGGAGACCCCCCTGGGTGGTCTGACGGGATAAAGGCTGGCTGGCCAGAGTACACAACTATCTTGCACTACTTGTGCAACCATCCCAATCTGTTCTTGAACTTCAACAAGATATGATTTTGTAACATGTGTTGAAATGCTTCCCAGAAAATAAAAAATGCTCAACAAGTGTCAGTCATCACCATTACTTCCAGGAGTGACTGCCTCTCCCAAAGAGAGCTCTGCAGGGGTGACAGGCACCCCAGCACTTGAATTGAAGGAGTTTGCAGATCCAGGTTGGGGGTCTCACTGTCTCAGCCAGTCCCCTGGAAGTTTTCTGGTGAAATTTCAGCTGGGCATGAAATGGGAAAGGAGTCTTTTGCTATAATGCATCCTGCCTCAAAGCTGGGAACACAGCCTACTCTTAACAGCCTTCCTGCAGCAAACCACTTCCCAGGCCTGAAACATTCACCTCTCATGTCTCCTTGGGTCAAGCAGAGGAGGAGGCCAGAGAACAGATTTTGAGTGGTGTCTTCAGTTCAACAGGAAAAATATGTGATCTCAGCTGCTCATTCCTGCTGTCTTGCTAGCTTCAGCGTCACACTAAATCAGCCCATCTGCTCCAAGCCCTGCAGCCGTGCAGCTGCCCTGTGCTTGGCTCCCAGGACTGAGGGACCACAGACTGGGTGATGATGGGGAAATAGGTTGTTAACAGGGATAGAGAAGAGACAGGCAAAGTCTTCCTCAGCATAAGTACATCTTCTTCTGCAGGATTTTTCTCAGGAACCCTCCCACACACACCACTTGTGTGGTGGGCTCTGGGAGGCTCCCTCCTCTCTGGCTGAGGTCTTTGCAAAGCCTGCCCACTGAAAGGAGGCAGGCAGACTTTCCCTGTCTGGCTGTTGTGCTCCTTTAAACCTGTCAGTGTCTATGAAGCAGACTTCTGTTTCAGCTCGTCTGAGGGAGATGAGCACAGTGTGTGCTTTCAGTCTGAGAGCTGAGCGCATGAATGGCACAAAGGACCCAGTTGTCTCTGGTGGCAAAGATGAAAGGGTCTGTTATCAAAGCTGGGAGAAGATAGAGCATTTGCCTGGAGGTATCTGGGCATGTCATGAAACAGAAGGTGAACAAGGAGCAAGCAGACCTCACAGCAACGATGGTTCACTCCACTTCTTGAGTTGGCAGAATTTGTGGGAAAAGTTGCCTACACATGGTCTCCTTCTTGCTACATTCCTTGTACTTCCATTTTATAGATTCATAGAATCGTTCTGGTTGGAAAGGACCTTTAAGATTATCAAGTCCAACCATTAACCTAACACTACCAAGTCCACCACTAAACAGTATCCCTAAGCACCACATCTACATGTCTTTTAAATACCTCCAGGGATGGTGACTCCACCACTTCCCTGGGCAGCCTGTTCCACTGCTTGATAACCCTTTCAGTGAAGAAATTTTTCCTGATATCCAATCTAAACCTCCCCTAGGCTGGCCTCTCCTCCCTAAGGTAGTACCCAGGACTTCTGGGGATGACCAGGTACAGCAACAGCAAGAGGGAAGGAGCTGCCTGGCTGCCTTGAGACTGCTTGATTCCAGAAAATGTCGGAGAGGAGGAAAGAAGGGCTGCTGCAGCTCACTCGCTTGAGGCACAGAGCAAGTATAATGATTCTGTCCATGGGCTGGCAGGCGCTGCTGCCTATGGAGGCTCTTCTTCACAGCTGCTTCACCAGAGTAGGTCTCCAGCCCTGCCTTGAACTTGGTCTTTGTAGTGCAAAATCATGGTCTGGCATGGTCTGGCCTCTGTAGGGCCTTAGGACCATAATCCAGACAGTCCATTCTGGGGTTTGAGATTAATTTAGATGCTCTAATCTATAGTGCTCAACTTTGGGAGAGCAGTGAGTGATGCAGGCTGCCACATGAGAAGAGAGAGGTTGGTGTGTCTGACAAAGTCCAACACTGGCTGTCTTCCTACTTGGAACAAACAGGAGTCTGACCCCACGAAATCACCCTCTGGGCCTCCTTTGGAGCCATGTCTGGACATACCAAGCCCCTGTGCAGGTGGTTTTGCTGGCAGCTGAAGCTGGGGCCAGGTCCCCTTCCCCATCACATGCCCCATAAAGGCTAATTTATATGCCTTCTGTCCCCCTGCCCCACGTGCCCACCAGAAATGGTGAAGAAATAGTCCCACAATTGCTTATTAAATTGAAGGCAAGTTGGTGCCATGTTTGGGAGGATTAGGGCCACAATAAAGGCAGCAGGGCTGGGCTGTTCTGCTGCCTGCAGAAGCTGCCTGCCTTGCACTGGGGGAGTCAGGGCTTCGCGGGTGCATCCCCACCAGCACGTCCCATCCTGCTTGCCAGGAGCTGCACAGAGAAATGAAGGCAGCGGTGCCCATTGCAGTGCTGAGCACACAGGGCTCCCTCTGCCCTGCCTGGGGCTGTGTCAGAGGCTGTGCTGGGCTCGTACACAGCCATGGCCCTGATGAGTGACCAGCTCTGAACTTAGCCCTGAATCACTCTTTCCCCTTGCTCTGCTGAAATAATGTTTCCTTCTGCTACTACAGCCAGCTTTCCCTGACCAGACACTTTGTACCTTTATTACATCTTCCCTCCCAACAGGATTTCACTGACATTTTTTTACCTGTTAAACAGACAAAACCAAGGATTTGATACAACTGCCTAGTTTATTTATTCAAGCTCAGCAAGGAATGCAACACCTCTGTCTGGGAAGGGTCTGTTTCTGCCTGGTCTGCATTTACATAGATCATATTGTTGCAGGCTTGCTTGGAGAGCTCCAAAAAGGCAAGGATGAACTCTCTGGCTGCACAGTTAGAAGCAGTGGCTATGGAAAGGTCATAACTCCTTTCTTAGGGCTGGATGGATAGAAGAGGAGCTGCACAACTGTATTTAGACTAGGATATACCTCATCCTGCTCCACGACTTCAGGCAGGCTACATCCTGTGTGTGTGTTTGTATGGGGGATCCTTCCTAGGAGCAGAAGGGCAAACTCTAGATGAAGGGTGGTACAGGTTATTCTCAATCTCTAGAGATGGAGTTCTGCTCAAAATGTCCAGGAGAACTTCTTTCCACAGCTACATCCTCTTCTTCTTAGATGGGTAGATCTCTAAGTGTGCACATCCTTAGCCTCTACAAGGATTTCTGGATAAAAACAAGCTGTTGAGGCAGGTCTGGAGTATAAAATAACAGGAGACATTTCCAACAAATATATGTTTTTTCTTGTAATGCAAATTCCTCCCTTTTGGGGCTGGTGGTATTTCCTAAAGAGTGAGAAATCCCATGAGAAAGAATCTTTGTGTAGAGAGGTGTATGGACAGAGAGAAGTTGTAAAGTATCATACATACTGGTTATGGAGGGAGTCATGCAAGGACCTGGAGTGTTAGCATGAATTATTATGGCACAGAGGACACAGAGCAAATGGGAGCTTCTCTGCACCCAGACAGTGCCTTCTGACAGCATGCTGCATATACCAGCATGGAGGGGGCAGTAGAAAGGCAGGATGAACCCCAGGAGGGATCTCCATCTTGTGATGGAGCATCACCGTGCAGCAACATGGCTTGGTAGCACATTTGGGGCTGCTAGGGGGCAAAGAGACCAGCAAGGCAGCTCAAGCACCATCCTGCTCAGTAAGCAAGCAGGAGACACACACTAAGGTGCTCCCCACCATTGACCCTGAGATTACTGGGTGCTTCCCAGTCCCATTGATGTGGGTCAGTGACCGCCTGTCTGGAAAAGCGTTTGTGTCCCCTGAGCCGGGGCTGAGAAGAGCAAACTCTGGAGAGGCTGTTTGGTCCCTGCGGGCTGAGTGCATGCTGTCCCCGCCGGGCTTGGCAAGGGAGGGGGACATGTGCTGGAGCGCAGATGTTGGGACACTCACTTAGCTCTGTTTTCCACTTTGCTGGGCTGTAAACAAGCACCAGTCCAGCTGAGAGAGTGTTAGGCACCGTCCTGCCTGCTTGCCTCCCTCTGCCTACAGAGGGCAAGAGGTCTTCAGGAGGTGTGGGGAAACTGAGGACCTGGTCGCTGTTAGGCTGAGTGTCTGGCCAGAAGGTAAGCGGGACATTGGCTTGGCAGGTGATAGGCAGAGGGAACCTGCTCCTAGCCTGATCCCATGGTCAGATCTGCTGTGAATTGCCGTGATGACTCCTGCGCTGGCCGTGGGCAGGCGCCGTGCAGCACAGCAGCGTGGTGAGCTGGCACATGGCAGCAGAGCTGATGCCCGCGGCAGCGTTCAGGGGCTGTGAAAACACAGCTGGGCTTGGGGCTGAGAGTCAGACACCCCATCTGGCATGTAGGGACATAGTCTGTATACATTGTCCCCTGCAAAATGTTTAAGTACGGGAAAGGGATGTGATTAAGCAAGATGGTATAATGAATCGGTCGTGAAGTTGGCGAAAAGCCTGAGGACTCCTGATTCTTGTCATTTAAATGCCAGACTCTGTACCCTCCCTCTTCTCTGTTCTGGCTGCATATTGGATAGGCCTTTGTTCTTCTGAGATAGCATAAATTTAATGTTATGGAGCGTGGAGATTTTTTTTTCTCCCTTTTTTGAATTCCTTAAACCACATCCTGTTGTCCACACATAGAAAGCCTGTTACTGGTCACAAACAACCTCTGAGGGAATTTTCCATGAAAAGGGGTGGCAGGATTTTGTTCCATACACACAGCATCAAAGATGGAAGTCTTGTATCATTCATCTTTCTATGCCAACACTTTCTCTAATTAGACCGTGGATCAAATGAGCAAAGGAGCTCAAGCATAGCTCCATTGCAAGTCTGCTCTTACCATATCACCATCTGCTCGCTATGTACACAGACAGGTGGGGATATGCTGGAGAGAAGGCACTGTAGCTGTAGTTTGCCTGCCTTCCCCCCGTTAGCACTTGCATTCCTCATCATGATGCAGACATGACCATACCATTGCATTTACCCCACTGCTTGTATGCCCCAGGTCCCCCCACCCTGCATGTCCACCCCAGGGGTCCAGCTATGTGTCCACTTTGCCTCTTTACAGTGCAGTGTTGTTGCTTCTCTGCTGGTCCATTCCCTTCATCCCAAAATTCATATGCATGCCAGACAGGTCAGATAGTGATGGATCATAGATCAATCTGTGCAATTGGCTTTGCCATGTCAGGGGATATTGCTTCAAGCCCATCCTCATTTAATGGTGGTTTAGGAGGTCAGGGGTGGAAATGTGTTTGTTTCTTTGATTTTTTTAAATCCACAGTAAAGTCCAAAGAAAATTCCCTGTAGCCAGATATAAGCAATTTTCACAGGTTTGCTGTAGGGAGAAAATTGCCAATCAAAACTTACCATATTGCTGTTTATATCCCCAGAAAGTCCCAGCCACAGGAGGGAACTGGAGGCTTTGATTCCCCTGATCCCTTTCACTGTAACCTCCCCACCGTAATGAGGCAGAAAGAGAGTGTCCCATAGCAATTAGTCAGCCTGTGGCACAGCACTGAACATGCTCAGTGCCTTTCTAAAGCCGATGGGGATGCCTCATGAGTAGAGGTGGGATAGTGGTGCTTTCCAAACTCTGATCAAGACTCCCTTTTCTCGCTATTGATGAGCTCTCTGAACCCTCCTGCTCTGAAGTTACTGAAGCGGTGGCTGCAGGAAGGGATCTGTGTAGTGACCCTGTGACTGGACACAGGGGACCCTGCACACCAAGCTAAGATCAGTTAAAGACATGTAGAGATGAAATTCTCTGTAATCAGGAGTGGAAAGCAGCTGAGAGGCTTTAATTGTCTTACTCTGCATATGTTAATACATGAAGCATCATTAGAGACTGAAAGAGTAAATACATCCTATCATGGCACGAAGACAACATTCCTAGAAATTATGAGTCAGTGCAAGCTGATGCTATTTCTCCATCTCTATCTGTGCTACAATTATTTTTCCACTCTCTGCTTTCTAGCTCTCAGAGCAGTAACTTTCCCCCACAGCACATAACTGAGAACACCAGCCTGACACTGGCTGTTATTCATTAATGTCCATTTAAATGAGAAAGGGGGAGAGACCTGTGTTTGTTGCTGGGATTGTAAACAGTAATAGATTCTTTCCGGGGACTGTCGTTCACTCCTGGGATTTGCCTGCACTAAGCTTTGGGCTTTTATTTTATGATCAGCGGTGTTAACACTAAACCATGCTTCAGGAAGCGATCAGAGGCCCTGTTAGAAAGTTAAGAGCTCTTTTCTCCCTGGCCTGATTTTAGCCCTCATATTGGGTCTGCAAGTGACTCTGCCAGACTATAAAAGGTCTGAGCCCTCTCCACACTGTGTATCTCTTTCCATCCACTGGACACCTCTTGCCCTGAATCCTTTCTTCTTATTATCTCAATCTGTCTTGCCTGCAGTTGAAATGCCGTGGGAATTTCCACAGCCCTGGATTCCCAGTTGGGTGCCAGACCTAAACTGGGGCTGCAGACAGGGTTTCTCATGGATAGCTGATCTCCTGAGACCGCCCCGTGCTGGAGCAGGGATCCTGCAGGAACACAGCAGGGAATCGCAGTGAGACCAGGCTGCGTGAGAGCCTGCGGCCAGCCCAGCTCCTGTCTGTGGATCCCGACAGTCTTCCCTACCCATCCCATGGAGCTCTGCTGCACTTGGCACAGCACCCCATCTCTCAGAGTGCAGCATCACCCTCCCTTTTCTTCCTAGCTGGTCTGGCTGCCTGCCTTCCATCTGAGCTGCATAAACTGAGCTATGCCTCAGCCTTTCCCCATCCCATCACCCCATATTAACCCCCCTCCCACCCCCCACAGCTGCCAGGCAGAGAGCTCTTGAGGAAACCTCTACCTTCTCTGCCATCCCGCATGGACTGTTCCCATGGCCCTGCCCTTACAGACCCTGCCTCCCTCCCAGTGCTGCCTGTGCCAGCTCTTCTGGAACTACACTGCCATTCAATGCAACAGTGAAGTCCCCATCCAATGGAAACTGAGAGAAGACCTTTTCTTGTTGTGAGAAGGTAACATTTAAAGGCATCCCTTGGGCTACTCTATCTGGCAGCCCAGCTGGTGCTCTTTTGTGTGAGTGCCACTCTTTTGAAATGCCAGCTCTGGTCTTAAAGGCAGCCAGCAGAAGGTACGGCTCGATCTCCCTGTAACAGATTCCTCATCACTCGTCACTGGCCTTTATTCTGCCTTTTGATTGGGAAGAAGGAATAATACAGGTTACAAGACAAATACGAAGATTGCCTTGTATGGAGAGAGGTAACAACAGGATTGCTGGTGTCCTGGGATTTCCCTTGTGTTTGCCTGTCTCTGGTCAGCTGGAGATTTAGCAGCAGATAGATGGCCTGTCTCTGTGTGTGCCTCACCAGCAGGTCCCCTTAGGAAATGCCAGACACATCTGACGAGGGAGATGGGGAAGGGGCAACAATAACAGAAATAGATAACAAAACTGACCAGCTGGATTTGGACTCTGATACAGGAAATTAGGCATATTTGTAGTATAAAACCAGGCAGAAGGGGTGGCTGCAACAGCTGGCACTGGAGAACATCCCAGATGGGTCTTTCACATCCCCACTGATGGAGGCGTGAGGGTTGGAGAGCAGGTCCCACTTTGGTTCTTTTTCAGTTTGTGACCACTGGAAAGGCAGAAGAGCTCAGGCACATATGTTCCCTAGTATCTTCTTGCTCAGGTCTCGTAAAATGTTTGCTATGTTTCTGAGCTCCCCTGTGAGTGAGTGTTATTATCCTTCTTCATTATCAGCATCATATCATGTCAGAAGATAAAAGCAGGTAAAAGCAGTTTGCTAAGGATCATGTGGCAAGTCAGTTCACAGCTGTGACAGACTCCTCACACCCCAGACATGCGTGGACCGTGCATTGGCCACCTCCTGCAAAGTGAGATTTGGGTATATAGTCTGTGCTCTAGGAGAGGCACCTTACAAGCATCCCATGGCTGGTTTGGGCTGAACTTGTGTGACATGCTGAAACCTACACAGGGAGTGAAGATAGTTAATTAGGCCTGAGATGGGTATTGCTGGATTGCATGGAGGTGGGTGTGGGCAGGTGAGAATTCACCAGAGGTCAGGAGCTACGAATGTTAATATCTACATAGGCTCCTCCTCTGTTTTTAGCCAGAGACTTTATCTATGGATTTTCATGACTATAAGTGGGATCCTGGAACAACATTTGATTTTAGGGCAGTGGGCTGAACCCAAAGCTTTCGCTTGGAAAACGCAAAGCCCTGCAGCACTTGTTCCATCACGCAGTTGGCTTTCGGGGCCAGACTGAAAAATGAAGATAAAGAAGCTCTGAGCAATTGGAAAGATGACTTGGAGCTTTCTGTAGTCCAGGACTGCAGTGTTTTATGGCTCTGCTTGGAGCTCAGATCTGAAGGTTCATTTCCAAGTACCTCCATCACAGGCTACATGCCCTTAAACTTGACTGACAGCCTGTGGCAGGCTGACACATGGTAGAAGGGAACAAAGTAGAAGATCTGCACAATCTTTAGCATCTACAACACTGTGGACCCAGTTCAGGTGGGACAGAGGCTTCTGTTTAGTTTGAAGTCCTGGAGTCTCTGCCATGCTTCCTAGAAGCACATTCCTAGTGACAGCATTACTGGGAAAGGGAGGTGGTGTGGTTCTTTCCCAGCCTCAGGGAGGCTCTGTAGCTTAGCAGGGATTGCAGGTAGGGCTATGAGATCTGTCTCCCCTTTGCAACTCTGAATGATTTGTAAGACAGTCAAGGGCATGCTGTTCAACTGTTTTGACCTTCCATCTTCCATACCTAGACAGGGGTGGTGAAACACTGCATGTTGTGGGCAGATAAGAGAGCTTCCTTTCTAATTGCAAACTTGCTCATATTCATTGTTGTTCTACTAGGGAATTTGAGGGCCAAAAGGTTGAAATTTTTTTCCTGAACCTGCAAGGACACGGAGCTGTCAGCCAGAATATACTCAGGCTTGGTTTGGGTTTAGGCCAGGCATTCACAGCCAGTGCTTTGGGGGCACTAATTTGCATTCCAGATGGTTCTCTGGGTCCCTTTCTATCTCGCCTTCACTTTTTTCCTGGGGCATCGAAGTTCATTTGCTGCCTGATTTGTCTCAGTACTGGCTGCTCAGCCAGGCTCTTGCACAGCAGATCCTAGCTGCAAGTCCCCAAATCAGGGTAGAATAGACAGCGGTTGTTTTTAATCCTTGCTTGCTAGCAGCTTCATATTAATTCTTCGTTCACTCTCAATCCCTCACCTCACCGGCTCTGGCTAATTAGCTGCTCTGAACACACTCCTGTTGACATTGATCTATGGGGTTATGGAGTTACTGCGTGGGCCATCAGTTTGACCAAGGGCCTCTGTGAGGACTAGATATCCTTCTTAGAGAGACTTTCCCTTGTAGAAAGCTCCTGAGGGCAGGGAGGACACCAAGAAACCAGTGGCTCAGAGCTGGTTTTGCTGGAGGCTCCCATGGTGACTTATCTTGTCCTTGGCACTGTGTTTCCAGAAAGGAGATCCCACTCGCTTACCTCTGTCTTCCCAAGGTTGTGCAGTGCCAGCTGGTCTCGAGAGAGAGAGAAACAAGTTATTTCACTCCTCATCTTGGATTGTGGTGTGCATCCCAAACTGGCTACCACTGGGGAAAGGAATTTGACACAATCTCCCTGTCCTGTCAGGCCTTCATCTAGTTTTCTCAGCTAGCATTAGGGCTAATACTTTTGAATATTTCCAGACAGTAACATGTCCCTCTTTCCTCAGTTCACTAAATTATACACATATTTCAGTCTTTTAACCTTTTCTTGTAAGTCAGACACTCAGAATCTAAACATTTCATCATCTTTATTATGCATCTCTGAACTCCCTGTGATGTATCTCTCGCTTTCTGACAGCCAGGTGCCTGATGGAGGTAATTCCAGGTCCCTGTCCTTCACACAGTGCCCCCAAGGCTGGTGTGCCAAGAATTAAGAATTTCAGGGGATCATGTAGAAGGGAGGTTATATGGGAAAGTCTCTTTCCCTGTCTCTTCCCCTGACCTCCTGCTGCCGCCTCTCAGAAGGGCATACCTGGGTGGGAAGGCAGCATCCCAAGTGCAGACAGACTATGGACATATGAGTAAGGGTTATTATTGCCTCTCTGCTCCCAGGTGTAATATGTCTATGTAGGGAGACCAGAAACACTGATGAGCAACAGCGTGACTAGAGTTGTGATTGATTTTTTTGGTTCACCAGCTGAATTGGAAAAAAAAAAAGAGAAAAAGTGTTTCAGGTCAACCCTGAGAGAATGTTTAAAGATGTGTTTTTTCACTGAAACAAAAAAGGAAAGAAAGTCAGCTGAGAGGATTACTAAAAAGATGCTGCAGGAAGACAAACTGAGATGGTTTCATTTGTGGGTGGAGGGTAGGGGTCTGTGACACTGTTTTCAGAGTGAGAACTGGAAATGCTTTGAGATTTGTTGGCTTTGGTTTTGCTTTAATGGCAGATGAAACCTTTTGAGAATTGCTTTGTTTAAAAGAACTTGAAGTCAGTGTTGATTCACAGGGTCTTTGTGTCCCTCTGAAAATGTGGGGCTGGAATGGTACAGGCAGTGTGGTACAGGCAATGCCATCCAGCACTAGCAAAGAACAGTTGCTTGCTCCAAGACTGTTTCCAGGGCAAGTGGGGCCTGTGGACTCAGGTCGTATTTCTGCAGCTGATGGCCAGGGCCAGGGCAGGGAGAGGGCTGTAAGCTGCATAGCATACATGAGGTGTTAGTGGTGAATGGGGAGAGGCAAACATGTGTCCTGGGCTTCCCAGTTCAAGTGGGATGTAGAGAAACTGGTGTGGTCCAACGGAGGGGCATCAGGATGGTCAAGGGCCAGGAGCAGAAGTCCTGGGAAGGAGAGGTTGAGGGAGCTGGACTTGCTCAGTCTGGCAAAGAGAAGGCTGCTATCAGCCCTTGGCCCCCAACTGTTTGAAGGTCAATTTCAAAGATAACAACGGAGCCAAAATCTTATTAGTAGTATTACACAAAATAATAGGGAAGAGCGGCCACAACTAATGGCACTGGACGTTCATATTGGACATTAGGAAAAGTTGATTTCCTCAGGGGATTTCAAGACTTGTCTAGGCAAAGCCATGCTGCCCTCATGTAGAGCTGGAGACAGCTTCAAGCAGAAGGTTGGATGGGATGCCTCTGGAGGTCCCTTGCATTTCTGCCACCCCCTTCTTGTGCCACCTCAGCCATACTACAGACTGCTTCTTCCTCATTCTGTCCTGTCTGTCTTCATCCGGGTCTGTGTCCTCCCTTGGACCGCCCAGATGGATGAAACATTGCCAGTCGCACTTACCCATCAACACAGGAGAAAGCTGTCTCCCTCTAGAGGTTACCGCTGGGACTCTGCAGGCTGTCCCTGGGCCGGCTGGGGCATACAGCTGTGGCTCGAGGCTGAGCCCCAGAGCTATGCCCGGGGCCAGCCCAGCAGGCAGGGTTGCTTGCCTGCCCTGGCACACCAGCACCCCGTTTCTCTCTTACAGGCTCCTTGAACCTGCTAGTTCGTGTGCGGAACAAGCGAGCCATCGACACCCAGGTCTGGTCACTCAGTGGGAACCGGGGGAACATGTGGCAGCAAGCACACGTGCCCATCAACCCGCCCGGGCCCTTCCAGGTAAGTCAGGTCCACAGCCAAGGAGCCGCCTGCCACCTGTCCTGTCCATTTGCCATGGGCTGTAGGAGACTTCCCAGCAGACATCTGCCTCCGTGGCACAGGGGCTTGTTGGGCACAGGGAGGGCACTAGGAGGTCTCCACCCCCAGGGTCACTGGGGCAAGGCAAGAGCTTGGTGGATGCACAGAAATCAAATCCACTTCTCTCTGAAGCCATCCAACGTTATGTGCAAACATCAGTTTGGCAGTATAAATTTTCTGATTATTGCTGGTTTAGAAACTGCTTGTCAAAGAGCTCCTTCTGATACCAGGTCTGTGCAAGAAGTCTGTTGGTGCTGAGCAGCTGGGGGATGCTGGCCTGTTGGTATAAAGTGACTTTGAGCACTAGAGGCTTCTTACAGACTGTGCTGCAAGAGCCCACCTCCATTGTCCTCCTGGTTTAGGACCACAGGACAGCCTGCGAATACGAACTGGCCGCTCTGTATCTGCCCGTCAAGTCATTTATGTGTACCTGGGAAGTGGGCTGCTTTGTTACTGGATGTTTTATTGCTCTTGGTTTTGCCCAACATGCTACTTTGCTGTTGTAGGGTTGTTTGTGAGAGCTGGGTCTGTGCAGGCTGGTAGGTTGTGGTACTGTGCAAAAATGCCCAGCGTGCTTTCGGATACTTTAAAATAATAAATAAGAATTTAGTTAGTTGCTTTGTTAGTTGTTTAGTTTGTTGGTTTTTTAGTGCAGCACACTTAATAAAGCAGAGCTCTACATGCTCATTTATTACTCTACAGATGTTCAGCACAAAGGGGTTGGTCCTGTAAGCAGTGGGGTCCAGCTCTCCAGATCCTATCAGTACTGGAGAAACAGGGAGGAATCATTCACTTGGGGACCTGATAAGATCTGGTCTGTGCCCTGCTGACCTCTGTAGAGCTCTGCAGCCCAGGGAGGGAGCAGGTCATTGTCCGCAGCCTCATGCAGGGCTCTGTCCCATGCTCTGCTTGCAGATCATCTTCGAAGGTGTCCGGGGCACAAGCTACGAGGGGGACATTGCCATCGATGACGTCACTCTGAAAAAAGGGGACTGTCCAAGGAAGCCAATTGGGCCGAATAAGGGTGAGAGCGTGCATGCCTCAGAGGAAAACGAGTCAGTAGGAGTGCATACGTGAATACATGTGCTAGGGATGCACAGCTGATTTCAGAGCACATTGACTTGTTGGTAAGACTCAACAAGATGGTTGGCTCCATCAGCAAAAGTCAGCAGAGGGGTTGTCAGACTCTTGAACTTGTTCTTTACAGTTATGAGTTAGCAAGAGCTCAGAGGAACAAGCAGATCCAATAGGGACTGTGCTGCCAGACACCAGCATGCTGAAGTTTGCACCGGTATGTTGGGTTGGGGGTGTCATCCCCAAGCAGCTAAAGGCGTCTGCAATATCTCATTTCCTGGAAACCTTTATGGGAGCTTTGAAAAAGGAAAGACCTTCTGCAGGCTCTAATGGCCTCTGCAGCATTAAGTCAGTCCTTCTCCACAAAAAAAAATCTGCCTTTTGGGGCCTGGATCCAGGGAGGGCTGGGCTTCTTCCCATTGCCCTCTGAGCAGAGAGGCACAGCCAAGCAGGGTGTTGCACATGCAGGATGGGAGCAAGCTACCTGAGCTGTATATCACCTCCCTCCCAATCCTGACAGTGAGTGCTTGAGGTAAATCCCACCGGCCCCTTTCCAGTCCATCTACATTATCCTGGTGCCAGCATTGCAGAAATGGAGACAATCCCACTCTCACTGAGGTGCACCATAGGTTGAAGACATAGCAAGGTACATAAGCAGTGCGTAGGCATTAGTCCTTGGGTGGGAATCACTGGTGTGCCTCATGCCTTAGTCCTGCCTGTGCACTCGATAACATGCCCCAGGTGGGCAGGAGAGCAAATGTTTGGAGTATGCAAACCAAAGCCAGACAGGCACTTGTGAGCAAGGTTCAATTTATCTTATTTATTTTTGAAGGAAAAAAGCCTTGTTGAGGAAGAGTCACTTTCAGCAATTTTCTTAAGTCCAAAGGTGAAGGGGGAAACAAAACATCAAAAAAGTCAGAACACCCTAAAAATTTAAAATTTCAGGTGCAGGTAAAGGTCTGTTTCAGCCTAGGACGGTCAAGCTGTAACCAAAACACAAGCAGAACCTTTTGTTTGACTCACGTTTAATCTCCTGGGGAAGAAAGGAGAGTTGGATTGCAAAAGTAACTAAGATTCAACCTTTTCTCCCAAGCTGGAAAAGAAATAATTTTGGGAAGCCTTGAGAACATCCAGGGAAGGCTAGAAAGATCTTCCAGTAGAACTGGGAGGGGCTTTGTGGTTCGGGGTGGGAGGAAAGGCTGAGACACTGATGTGCGCTGACATGTTTGATGAGGTCAGGATCCGTCCTGTCACTAATTCTTTTTCTCTCTTCTCGGCTGGCAGCGGTTGCTCTTCCAGGAAATGGTGTCCCAGCCCGGCACAGCCCTTGTCTTTGTGGCCCATTGACTTTCTTCCTTTACGTGCTGCTCAGATGATGGCAAGCGAGCGCTCCTGTCTTCGGACCGAGACATTCCTGCTCCTTTCCTACTCAGCCACCTCTGCTCCTCTTCTTCCCCTCCTCACTGGCACACCAAAGTGTCCATACGTTACCAAAGACTGACAGGCATGACCACGTAAAGGGATCTGGTTCAGAACTGGAGCACTCCTTGAGAAAGTCATAATGTCTAGAACAAAATTAAAAAATAAAGAGACAAATTTTTTAAAAGCACGTGAACGAGAGTGTGAGAGAGAGAGGAAGGAGGGAAGGAAAGAAACAGAAACACACAGAAAAGATGGAATAAAAGACAAAAAATAGGAATGAAGAAACTCAAAGAGCAAATGAAGGCGGAAAAAACCATCCCCATGTTTCCTTGGGAATGTCGGACAGGGCTTCCTCAGGGAAGTGAGAACTTGTTTTAAACAAACAAACAAAAATATATTAAAGCACAAATTTCTACCAGAACAGTTACCTTCTTTACTGAAGAGCCCACAGCTTAGTGGATGATGTACCACAGTACTCCCCCCTGTCTCCCCATGCTTTCCCGCTGTCTGGGGCTGCCCCACTTTGGCTGCAGCTCCCTGCAGTAACGCCAGCCTCGACCGTGGGGCACCAGCCGCCCCGTGTGCTGGTGGCTGGAGCATCTTGCCTCGCACCGCATGTGCTTCAGTGTCTCCATCCATTCACATCTTCCAGGCTCTCATGTATTTAATTGCCCGCTGTGTGGTTTGCTTTGGCTTTTCCCCACCACTCTGTGCTTCTCACCCACCAGCCTGAAGAAGATGGAGCAGGAATGGACCCATCACATGGACCATGCTGAGTGGTGGAGAAGTCCCGGCTGGATCCGGCTGCAGTGTTGGCCTCTGAGCATCTCTTTCTCTCTCTCAGCACTCTTGCTGGGTGGAGAAACTATGAGAGCAGGTCTGAGCTGCAGACAGAAAGATGTCTCTGGGGCTGAGGGATGGGGTGGGGTGGGATGGGATGGGATGGGAAGGGATGCAGATTGGCTTCCCCCTGTGAATGCTGAGATGAGAGTCACCTCAGCCCTAAGCCCAGGATTGCTTCTCTGCCTTTCTTTCGTTACCTGTTTATTTTGGTCTTTTATTCCATTGCTTAACTTCCCCCACCTCAAGCTTTTTGGATTATGGGAAGAGTCAGGCATTTAAATCTTCTTCAGCCAGACAGCGGTTCTGTGCCCATGACCCAGCCCTTGAGCCAGCAGTTCAGGCAGCTCCAGTACTGCCCTCTCACCTTCTGAGGCCTTTTAGCACACACAGTGCGTTAGCTGCAGAGTGGGTGAAGTGTGGCAACAGCATCACTGCTCAGGGGAGAGGTGGCTGAATTTTGTCAGCCTGTGCAATCTCACAGGCACTCAGCTTCCACTGCCAAAGTAGTGGGCAGAGGAGCTGAAAGGTGGAACAGGCAGGAAGGTGCACCAAGAAGGATGTAGGCAGGCAGGTTGACCCAGAAGTGAGGGTTGTGCTGAACTGCGTCCCCGTTTTCCACTGAGGAACAGGGGAACAGGGATGTGGGAAATTCACCTTTCTCTTGTTCGCATCTCTGGTGTCTCCCTCTGCTGCAGACCTAACCTCCTCAGGGTGGAGACGCATGCTCCTCCAGATGAACCCCCAGGAGAAGGGTCTGCTCTGCAACAGCCAAGTGGGAGCTGTGATAGCCTTGTTGCAACTGGAAGCAGCTCTGGGCATGACTTATCTCTCTGAACAGTGCAGAGTTAGCCCCACAGGACTGTGAACTGGGGTTTACTGGCCCACACTTTGGCAGTTCAGTTAAGTGGGACTTTCCCCCTAAGGGACACCCCATCCAAAGTCCATATTTGGGGCACTACAGATGTGTGATGAGCTAGCTCTCTCACCAGAGCCCCCAGTACCCACGGCTTCTTACCCATTTCTGATGAATATATCAGCTTCTCTGAGACAGCTGTGTTTGTCTAAAATCACCTGAATGTATTAGCTGCCTCCTGCATTGCTCAGCTTCCAGCAACAGCTGGTGTCTCATTTCCTCCACTGATGGATGGGGAAAGCTCTTATTTAACTCCAAAGAGATCCAGTTCGAAGTCTTGAAACCCGTCACTTTCTAGCTCCTGGAAGGGCATTCATCTGCACTAATGCTCCTCAGCCACCATTGGAGAGAGAAGGGACATCGGCTCTGAGGGACAAAGGGACCTCCTTTACAGGAGGCCTTGCAAGACACTGAGATGGGATGATACGAGTCTCCCTTGCTCCTGTGGGTTTTCTCCGCTTCCAAGAATGAAGTCTGTGTCTTTTCTGTCTCCACTCCTCTCTCCAGAGCCCAGAACTCAATCACACTGCATATTTGACCAGGAAACCTGTAGCTGTCTCCCAAGGCCAGGCAGTGTTGTGGGATGCTGTGGATGCCGACAGCGATTCTGCTTCTTGCTGTCTGTTGCCATTTTTATGGGCAGTCAGTGCCACCATCATCTTTTCGCTGAGTTCTTTCAGCCCTATGCTCTTCCTTTCCTCCATGCTTCTTGGAGGCCAGAAGTCATCACCCACTCCTGATAAGAGTCCACGTTCACTCCTAGGAGAGAGACGGTGCTTTCCAGGGGCCCTTGGATGCTTTATGGTGGCTCCTGATCTGTCAGCAGGAAAACATTTGTGTTATGTTGCTGGTTCCGGGGAGCTTCTGCTGGGCAGAAGGTGGAGACAGGAGCGTTTCCCCATCAGTAAGAGATAGCCCAGGGCAACCATCTCACCTTCTAAGCTCTTAGGCAGAGACCCTTGTGGCCTTCCTTCTACTGGCTGCTTAGCCAGGGTTGCTCAAGCATGTTTTGCTGATGTTTAGTGGCCAGCAGAGGTGCTGCGGGGCTGGGGAAGTTCAGCCTGAAGGTTCAGGATCACGGACAAAGCGTTATCTGTGAGGCAAGTGTCAGCAAAGGGGCACCACATTTTTAGAAAGGGACACCTGCAGGAAGGGTGTCCATGGCCTGCTACCAGCTCCTGCAAGAAAGGATGTCGTAAGTGCCTCACCAAGCCAACCCACAGCACAGAGGGCAAGAAGCCCATAGATGGCAGTGGGTCCAGGGCAGAGCAAGCAGATCACCCCAGCCCCAGGTGAAGCCTTCTTCTGCTGTCCAGCATGGGTCCATTAGTTTCAGTAAAAGTCTCAGGGAGTCCCTTCCCACTTAGACCTCTGCTCCTTTATCTCTGGCTAGAAAGTAGACGGTGGTGAGTTTGGGGGAAAGTCATTAACCCAAGTGCCTCAGCTTGTCAGAAGTACCGAGGATGAAAGGACTTCATTTCTGTGGCAGACGCGCTGAGAAAGGGTAGCAGGGGAAAGAGGCACTTCAGCAGCAAGGATGAGAAGCTGTGCAATGATGGGGTGGGGGGGAGAGGCAGTGTCCCTCCTCTCTGAGGGCAGTGGTATTTGTGTTTTACTACCCCACGCCTGAGGGGGCAATTCTGCTTGCAGTAGTAATGCATCCCAGGTGAGATATAAAGCCATGCTCCTTATACCTTGCAATTAAAGATCCCCTCACGCTTTTCACAGTGTTCTGGCTAAATTACAGTCCTTAAACTTAATTACAGACTGTCTTCTTAAATATCTGTTGCAGTCTCAACATTATGTTTCTCTTCCTGATGTTTTATGTTGCTCTGTGTCTATTGAGTAGCTGCTTTATTCCACTCCAGAAGTGGCTGCATTTCAGTGATGCTGGAGATTATTCCTGTACATAGTATGAAAGTCCCTGCAGAGGAAAAGTGCAATATAAATTTAAGAGAGTGCTTTTATTTACAAGGAGACCTCTGCTTGGTAGTTGTAGAAATACATTAGAAAGAATGCTGTGTGGGTGTTAGCTGATATATACTCAATTTCTTTTTTTTTCAGGGTATAAAACACAAAATATGTGAGTGTGCAGGCTCCTGGGTATAAGTTGTAGATATTAGAAGTAATGAATGCTACTGTGTAGTTACAAGTGAGGCTTACAAAGAAACTTTCACTTGAAACCTCTTTTTGTAGTTGTTCATTGTATTCTGAAAAAATATACTTTTTAATTATAATTTTCCATAGTTCAATGCAAGTCCCAATAACGGGTCATCAACAGGACCTTAATCCATGGCTTTTAACAATATGAACACGAATTCCTACCGTGTGCTCTGAAAAGCAACTCCTGGCTGGCAATAGTAATAGACTATTTTTCTTCCACGTAGATCAGCCACTGGAAAGCGACAGAGCTAATATGTTTCATTTGACGTGGAGTTAAGTAATTTGGAACGCCTGAGCGCAACTCTTCCCAGCCATATGGGAGTGAAAAAACATTTCATCTATATGAAAAACTTTGTGTAGTGCACAAACAGTTCGGAAACTTCTGAAGTGAAGCGTTGTGATGGGCATGCACGCAGAGCTACCGCAGCAGAGCTACGCGGCGTGCTGCCTGAAGAGCAGCTGTGGCAGCAGCGATATGGAGCTCTTCTTCTGGGAAGTAGCTTTCTCCTGGAAGGAAATAGGGTGGCAATCAGGGAAAAAGTAGCGGGGGGTTCAGATGTTTAGGCTGGTAAATTTCTTGCAAAAATAATTTATGGATGTATGAATGAGTGTAGTAAACGTGATACAAATTGTATTTTATTCCCTATTGCTATTCAAAGTATAGAAATTTAATTTCTTTCTATATGGAATCCTGTGGGTGCACTACTCCAGAACGACACAAAAATGCTTTAGTACCAAAGGGAGAGCAGGGTCCGGATTCCTCCTCCTCAGCCCGTCCCTATCAGTCTGTGCCAGGAAAAGCACCCTGCTTTTGGGTTGATGCCTGCGCTTCTCAGCCTGGGAGGGACAGTCACTGGGAGCAGCAAGCGGCACTGGTGGGAGAAGCATCCCTCCATCACACCATGGCTGTCCTGAGCCTTGTCTCCAGCGTGAAGCGGTCCCTGCACAAGGCACTGGCAGGAGCAAGCCCTGCTCCCCACTAGCTCTCAGCGAGGCTGAGGCAGGGAGCTTTACCTGTGGGAATAGCCAGGGGGTCCTTCACGCTGCCCTGGGGGACCCCACCTGCCCCAGGCAGTGACAGACAAAGGAACCAGGGCATTTTCCGTCCTAGATGGGGTAAATGGTGTCACCTCACCCCACTCAAAGGGACAAACTTTTGCCTTAAAGCAGAGAGCTCAGGGAGTTGCTGCTTCAGGGTGTTGCTGTTTCAGTCCCCTTTGTCTGTCGGAGCCATGCAGATATCCATCCTTCCCTGGAAATGCTGCAGCACCCCTTTGACTCTGGGGTGCTCTCAGGTGGCCCAGCAATGGGCACCGAGAGACACATCGCCGCAGGCTCTGCACTTTAATCTGGGTGCAGTGGGACACAGTACCACAGCGCCAAACGATGCCCAGCTCATGCACCCAGGGAGCAGGACCCTGCTTTTTGGTGGGGACAAGAAGTTTCATTGTGAGTGTCTCCTGTGCAAAAGAGAGGCCCTCTCACACTCCTGGCTTACCAGAGACCACTTTTGGTCCCTCTCTCTTTCTCCACTAAACTACCCCAAGCATCTTGCCTTTTCCAGGCTGTCCTCAATGTGGGTGCACCCCTCTTTGCAGAGGCACCAAGTGTACAGCAGCAGGACCCCGTGCAGGCTGCAGGGGAAGGCAGGTGTTGCCGCCGTTTGTATTTGCCTTGGCCCCACTGTTAACTGCTCATCCCGCTCAGCCTGGGAAGGCATTTAATGCAAACAAAAGGCATTTGCAGAAAACAAGTGCTGGAGAGCTCTGGAAATTGCATTTTAACAGGACTCCATTTACACTCCGTGGTAGTAACTGGCGGCTGGTGGTTTCCAGCAGAGAGCTGAATAGGCCTGGTACACTCAGCATCCCAGATGATAGCAGTGGTATATATGCGTTTTTCAGTACTCCCTTGCTAGTAAGACACATGCCAGTTTGGATCACCATCTGCCACCACCTAGCCCATCATGGGTAGATTCCAGGGCCTTCTGATGGCTACTTACAGCCTAGTATGGTCACATCAAACCAGAGACAGTCACTTGTGCCCTGGAGGCCTTACACATCCTGAGGAATACTGCAGGACAGCCCAGGGCCACCTTCACCCAACCTGCCTTTCCAGAGAAGGAGGGGATGCAGCTTGCAGGGAGCTGTAGTCTCCAGGGCACCTCTTGCCTGTGGAAGACCAAATGCCATCCTGCTCCATTTTGGCTGAGTGAGGTGTGTGCCTGACATCTAGACCCTGTGTTGAGTATAAGGTGCATGCTCAGTTGCTTTACCATCAAGCATCCTTCCTCAAAAGGAGCGTGAGCTCCAGGGACCCACAGCAGGTTAGTGAGCCTCACTATGTCCCTGTGCTTTGTGGCTGCAGAGGATGGGGGAGCTCGGTCCCACTAATAACTGCCTCAGACACTTGTTAGACTCCACATCACCTAGGTCTGGCACCTCCTCCATCTTGCTCCCCCCAGCCCTGGCACAGCCTGAGGGGCTGGTGGGGCTGCCTGGGTGGTGGTGGTGGAGCGGGAAGACAGGAGCACTTCAGGGCATGTGTTGGCTCCATCAGGGACCTAGTGTGGGTCACATCTTGGCTTCCTCAGAGGCAAAAGAGGATTCACAACAGTCCCATGGGTGGCTGAGAGTGTGGGACAGGGCATATTTGTGTTGTTCTTGAAAACATGGGGAGAAAGCTGAGCTCCATGGTGCATTGCCCTTCACTTCACTGGTGGCAGGCAGTGGGCTCTGACCTGCAGCTGCTCAGATGCTAGGCGACGGAGACTAAAGAAAAGCCCTTAGACCAGATTTCCCAGCCAGATCCGTACTAGTAAAATGTGCTGATCCAGCTCCAGATCGTCAGCACTTCTGTGCATGAAGAAGCCGAGCAACGCACTGTGCCTGCATGGGTGATCTCTGGGGGAAGCTGCAAAGGGAGGTAGCACTCGGGTCCCAGCACACAAGATCTGCCTTCCACTCTGCTGCCTTTCATGGTGAGGGTTTTCCAGCAGGTTTTCCAACAAGGGAAGGGGAGAGGGAGAGAGGTCGTCTCTGCTGGCAGCTGCTACAAAGGCAGAGCTGGGTGAATAGAGAGTTTTGTGGAGAGCTGTGAAGGTCTGTGGTAAATCCAGGTTTTGCATGGATTTGGGATGGCCTATAACACATTTGCTGCTGTGGAAGGAGGCAAAATTTTGTGCTTCCATTAACTGTTGTCCTAAAGGGGTTTTGGCTATGAATGCTTGGCTTATAGTGGGATTTTTTGCCCCTAGGGTGGCCTCAACCCAGCATAATACAGGGGCAGCTGGACAGCCCTCACATAGTGCCAGTACCCCCAACAGTGCCAGCACCTGAAGCTCACCACACTGGCTGTGCTTTATGTTATAACAGCCAGGTCCTTGCCTGAAGCATTGAGCCAAGCGAAGTGTTCCTGGCTGCTCTACCACTCTGCATATGTGTATGTCCTGTCTACCAGCCAGGTCTGTAGGAAGATAACAGACCCGCTGCTGCTGCTCGCCAACGGAGGTCTGCTTTGGCTGAGGGAGCTGGGCTCTCGTCCTGCCATTTAGGCAGCGATGTGGCTTTCAGTTGTGTAAAACCTAGCTGTTATAATGGAGAGTTACTCCTAGATGGTCCAAACTTGCAGAACTATGGTGTGCCTCAGATCATCCGGAAAGGCAGGCCCTGGGTAGGAGCTGGAACATGCCAAATGTCAGCAGTCCTGCTCGGCCACTGTGGGTGAGCAGTGACTCCTTTGCCCTCAGTGTTACAGCTACTCAGGGCACAGGCTGAGCCCAAACCAGCTAGGAGCTAGTGCAGCCCCACTTCCCTGTCTGCATCGCAGCCTCTGCAGGCAGACACCTACTGGTTTTCTTTTGGTGGCTGTGATATATAACACGGTGCTGAGATGAAGCTGTCTCCAGGTGTTGCTTGCACTGTGTAGGTCTAGTGCTGGTGAGGTGTTTATCTTAGCAGGTTGTAAAGGGATCAGAGATGAAAACTGAGGGGTAGGTGTGTTGCAGCTGCCAGCCATGCAGCAGGGAGGAGACAGGACTTGAAAGCCCCTTTTGGAGGCAGCAGCATCTCCAACAAGTGCCCACCTTCCCCTTCTCCCACTGCCCACACTCCAACCCTGAGCACCATCCAAGGTGGGGCATTTGGTATGTCTTGTCTCACTGGGCCTTGTCCTCTAGAACCAGCTATGAGTATCAACAAACTGAGCAACAGCCAGGAGAGGCCATAGCAGCATGGTCAGCTCAGACAGCGCCTGAATTGTGGTGAGAGGAGAAAATCAATTTCATTCTGTCTTTGAAATGCCACAAGCATTGACTGGGGTCAGTATTTTAGGTCTTTTGTACAGGCAGCAGCATGTACCACACAGAGGCTGAGCAGCGAGGGACTTGGGAGCACTGGAGGTTTCCCTGGGAAAATTCAGATGCCGATGGGGGAAGGTGTTTACAGGCTGGGAGCAAAGGAGCTTTAATGTGCGTTTATTTGGTTGTTTCCTGGAGGTCCTGGTATGTAACATCCTGGGACAAGAAGACTCTCAGAGTTTGCTGGAGGTGACCTTTGCCTCTCATCAAACCTTGATGTTTGTCCTCTGCTGCCCATCCTCTCAGTGCATTGATGTAACTGGTGGCATCAATGCCAGGTAAAGTGGCTTAGTGTCAGTGCTTTCAAATAGATGATCTTGGCCTGTTTTCCAAGTTCTTGGGATCCTCTAGATTTACCATCTCACCCCAGAGGGCTCCACAGCATGCATTCATCTCTCAGGACATTCCCCAAAAGCTGTGGATGCTACAGATACATGGCTCTTCTTTGTAGTTTTGGTCACAGCCCTTGCCTGACAGCATGGAGACAATCTCTAATCTCTAGATGCGATGGAAAATTTGGTGCCAGCATGGTTTTGCTTAGGTCTTTTTTCCCAGCCAGAACTATCCTGCCTGTATTGCAACACACAGAGTGGAGGAAAGGGGCTGTCACCCAATATACAACTGTCTCATGGGAAAGCAGCTGTGGTACCTCCTGCCTTTGGCCAGAAGTGAGCGTCAGACAGTGTTTCCCACACTCTTCCTCACTCCATCTCCTCGCTCTGTACTTATCCTCACCAAACGTTTAATTTCCAGCCTGGAGAGATCAGCAGCAGACTTCATCTCAGGATCCCATAGAAGGGCATCACACCAAAATCCCATCCTCAGCTTGCAAGGGGCAGGGAGAACCAGCTCAGGCCCAACAGTGAGCCACTTCAGTGGGATCCAGTGCCAGTTGGACTATGCCACCCTCGTGCTTCCAGGTTGCCAAGGCCAGTAGAAAGTATACTTTGACCTGATAGAAGCATTTAGAAACACCCCCCTCCCCAAAAGGAGTTACACAGACTCTGTATATTTGGGGATACTATGGAGGATGGGGGGCTCCTCTGGTGTCTCTTGTTTCTTCTCCCATCGGTATCCTGGGAGGGGACCCTGGGACAGAGCCCGGTTCTCCACCCACTTCCCTCATTGCCACCACATCTTGTCCCGTCCAGCTCCACATCTCATGGGGTGCTGTCACTGTCACTGAGCGGAGCTGGGACCCTCTTGCTGCCATGATACCAAGCTGTCCACAATATTAAAAGCACAAAACACAAAGGGACTGAACTGAACCTTTTAAACAGGGTGAGATGTTTTATAAGCGTTGCCTCATCCATATCCCCCCCAGCCCAACCCTGACGTACCCGCCGTGTAACCTGTAGATTCTCAACGTGGATTGTTTCATTCAAATAAAGCTGCAGTACTCGAGTGGGTGAGCCTGCGTGTCCCTCTGTGCCGGGTCAGGATGATGAGGTGCAGCCTGCAATTTGTGCTCACAGTGGCTGGGGCAGGGAGGAGCTGGTATTACTGCCTGACACTGAGGTACATGACAGTGTTTGAGCCTTGGGTCTTTCCAGAACTTCTGGTTAGGTCCCTGGGGAAGGCTTCTCATTTTTGCTCAAACCCCACCATGGCAGCTGGGCATAGGACATGGCATGGGCAGGTTTGGGGCACGTAGTGCTGGGGGAGCCTTGTGAAGGGAGCACAGGGTGGGTGGCACAGAGCCCTCCCCTGATGTGCCCTTACCCAGCACTGCCACTGTTCCCAAACCTCTCCTTCCCACCCCAGGCCTGCAGCTATTGAGGCTGCTGGCTCCTGCTGCTGCTAAGCAAAGCTGGTCCTCTTCTGTCCCTTGCTCTTGGCCTCTCCTGCAAGGAGAGGTGACGGAGCAGCAGCTTCAAAACTAGTAGGTATGAAACAAGCTGGTAGCCATGGGATGTCAGTGCGGCACCAGATCCTCTTGTCCCGGTACTCCCCTCCACCCTGGGGTCTCCAGCATGGGTCCAGCTACTCCACGGACCCAACAGTTCTGGAATGGGCAATGCCAGCCATGGCCCATGTGATGCCTAAGATGTTCTTGGGTGAAGGTGTCTTCTCTGTGCCATGAGATCTGCAGGGTTACTCAGCTAGAGCCTAAGTAAAAATTGCCTCATCCCAGCACTGTGGTTAGAGCAACACTTAAGAGAAATGGATGTGAGAGCTAAACATAGTGTTGTTTTACATGCCACAAGCTGCAACTATTAGCTGAAGCTCCAGAGATGTTAAAACATTAAAACAGCACCCAGGTACCTGCCCTGGCTCTGGGCCAGAGGATCACATAAGCTACAGCCATGCCCTCTGCTTCTGCTGGTGTTAACAATGCTGACTCAGTGGCATCTTGGGCTGCCTGGAGAAAGTTCAGGACAGGGCTCAAAGCAAGACAAAAGAGTCCTCCAAGCCAACGCAGAATTTCTGCCTCCTATGCTTCCCTCGCAGCGAGCAGTTGTGAAACCCACTGGCAAAGCGGATGGCTGGTTCCTTCAGGGGAAAGTAATCATGCCTAGTAAATGCTCCCTTTCTTCTCTCTCATAATGAAAAATAACTGCTCCAGATGGGGGTCTGGAGGGAGCTGGATACTGGAATTACTGTGGAGCTTCAGGTCTTAAAGATGGAACGTACTATTAAACAAATACATATATATATATATATGTATGCAACATACATATATACACACATATATATGCATACACATAGCATTCATCTCTGTCACTCCTGCACAAGTTCAGCTCACCCTTGTCACACACATGTTGAGATACAGAGTCCAACTCTGCCATGACTTTTCCTTGGGCACACACGCCAGAACAGCTCTGAGGCTGGGCAGGGCCTGGGCAGGGAAACAGCTGTGGTTCGCAGGAAGCTGCCTTCATTTCTTGCACAGGCTGGGAGGTAAATGAAGCAGGGAGGGGGCAGCCAGAGAAGGAACATGTAAGGTTGTTAAATATTACCCAGAGAGATGGAGTCTGCTCCAGCTACTGATCTTTCGTCCTGTCACTTTGTATTTTTGTCATTAGTTGTTAATTCCACCTGTTCTAGATGTCCCATCACTAGGGTCTGCTTTGCAGAAGCACTCACATCTTTCAGCATGTTGTCGGCTATAAAACAATGTGTAGTCTAAAAGCATGGGCTCTGGCTCTCAAACAGGGCACCACCATTGAGAATTACCTCTCATAACCCCGACTTTACTCCTTAGTTTGTGACTATGCCTTACACCCCATCTGCGGTCATTCTCACAGACTACATACTAATATATTCCTGGACTTTATGTTGCAATTCTTCCCTGAGGGTGAAGAGGATGTGCCAGTAGATTAGAAACTAGTCTGAGGTCCAGGCTGTTCCTGTAAGGTGCTCTGTACTATTGATTGTACAGATGCGACGCTCAGCCCCTCCTGCACGCACTGCAGACAGCAATATCACCTCCGAAGGCAGAAGCAATGCTAATTTTGTTAAAGCTTTTTCACTGGGAATGCCCACCAAAAAGGCCACAAGGGAGCAAGCCATTTTTGTCTTTGGCTCGGTGATTTGATGCTGTGCAATAAATAAAGCCTGGAGCCAGACAGTGAGTGATGAAGATCGAAAGGAGTATTGACTGCATGCTCAAGTGAGTCCAGCCCTTCACATGAAACCTGCAGAAACACTAGTTGTATGGTCACTAAGAAGAGGACCGTAGTGCAGATAGATACACAGGGATGCTTCACTGCACTTCTGCGGGCTCCAGGCTGGCTGAGCACAGGAGCACTGGCTTTGCACCATCACACACGACTTTTTGGCAGGCTCATGATCCTGTGCAGGGCTGCCCTAGTACCTGGTGCTTAGCAGAGGCTATTTCCCGCTGTGCCAACATGTGAACCCCACTCTCATAGAGTCTCTCCCCCTCCCCAGGCATGCAGCAGAGGAGAGGTGCTGCTCCTCCCAGATGGGGACCCAGCAGCATCTTGCAGGAAAGGATGAGGAGCACAGTTGGGTAAAGATGTGGCTGAGAAGGTGCTCCTGGCCCTGGGGAGGGTGGAAAGCTGCAGATCACCGAGTTGGGATAGCAGGGACCAAGTTTGGGTGAACAGCCCTGCTTGGCAAGAGGGAGGATAGGAACCTACTGTGTGGTTGGCTGCCAGGTATCTGGAGGTGGGTGTGGGGATCAGGGATGGAGGGAGGAGATACAGTTCTGATCTGTGCCACGTTGTGCCTCAGCGAAGGCAAGTGCAGGGTGCCAGCAAGGCAGCAGGTGTGTGAAAGCAGGGAAGGCAAGGCTGCATGCACATAGGTGCACTGGGTGTGCTATACGCAGGCATGGGATTGTGCATACATGTGAGGGCCATGTGAGTGGCAGATAATTTCAGCACATCCTTTGGATCCCTTTTCCTCCATTCCTCTCTCCCCTCTAGTTCCCAGGCAGTCCTGTCTGACCGTGAGTCTGTGGCAGTTTCCCAGAGAGGAAGAGAATACTTATTATGAGCCAAAACTGCAGAAAATGCAACAATCTGGATTTTAAAAACTCTGACCCTGTTATTTTAACAAGACCAGAGGAAAAAATAAATGGTACTGACTGGAAAGGAAGATTTATGGCTTGTACGACAAGGCCAGGATTTATAAGCAGAACAAAGTGACCTAAAAAGCAGAAAAGATTTAGAGATACAGACTGTAGCTACAGCCCACCACAGCAGCATCCCACCAGCCCATGGGAGCCCCAGAGCAGAGCGGGGTCGTGAGTCTGGCTGGGAAAGCCTTGTCCATCAGCTTGGTGTGCAGGGAAAGACGTGTTGGATTAGATTACGCTTGGGTATCTGGTGATGGAGGGGGGACCTCCCTCCAGCTGCCTTTCTCCACACACAGTCATACTCTTCCATCATGCG
The DNA here is from genome assembly GCF_013368605.1 of Nyctibius grandis. NCBI lineage: Eukaryota > Metazoa > Chordata > Aves > Nyctibiiformes > Nyctibiidae > Nyctibius > Nyctibius grandis. The sequence goes on from NC_090658.1 coordinate 35,006,213, forward strand.
GTCCCTTATACCCGCCACACATCCATCCCCGTGGGGGCTCTGACCATCACCAACTCCCTCCCCCAGCCCTTTTCTATCAGCGATAGCCCTGTGCTGATGCCAGCTACAGATCTGCTCCTGGCTTTTTGTCCCCATCAGATCGTTGATCTCTGAGAAACCCTCCTCCCTCCATGGCGTGCCACCAGCACTGTCCCACCTTTCATGGGGACAGCCACCTTGACTCCCTTCAGCCTCTCACGGCTGCATCTTGATCCTCTTTGCTGCCCTGAGGACTCTTGATGGGGGGAGACAGATGGTGCAGTCTGGTCCCCTGGGCTTGCTGCCCTGTCTCCTGCTGCACCAAGGGGTCAGGATGCTGGAGCCCTCCACACTAGCTCCGCTACCTCATCTAGTGTAAGGCGAAAGCGCTGCCTGCTCCTGCACCTCTGGTTTGGCATGGAGCCGGTACTGCTCCCTGCCATGGACAGGGAACGGGGATTAATTAGCTAATGACTTCACATCGCCTTGAGGAGAGACAGACTAGCCCAGTGCCTGATACCCTGCAGCTGGTGGGTAAGGAGGGATGCCAGGGCAGGCTGAAGGTTTTGGCAGCTGGAGCCCAGCGCTGCCCCATCCATCCCTGCTCCCCACGGGGCACACTGCCTGAGAGGGCCATCGCTCCCTGGGGTGACAGAGATGGATCAGCCTTCGCCCGCTCGCCGGGCCGGTGTGTGTGCGTGGCGTGGGAGCCCACTGGGGCACGCGCTGACATTTCCCAGGGAGAAGGGTGCTGCATCTCACTTGGCTGCCGGCTATATTTAGGTTAGGGCTGCAGCTCACCAGAAGGGCAGCGGGTTGGGGAGGGAGCCCTTCATGAAGGCAACAGTTATAAGGGTCCCAGCTGCTCTGGCCAGCCCAGAGGTGCCGTCACCACAGCCACGGCAGACCCCTACAAAAAGCCCTCAGGCAGACACTGCCATGCAGCCTCTTCTAGGGCAGAGCAGGCCACAGACAGGCAAGGGGACGCAGCAGTGATGGGGGGGGTGTATGGGATAGTACTGTGCCTAAGTGCATCTGTAGAACTGTTGTGCAGATGGTACTGGATCTGGCCTGGAGGAAGTGACGCGATCTTTCTTTTCTCCTGGGTTTCTCTGCAGCAAACCACGGGGCTGCCAGTGCTTCTGATGGGAGGGGAGCCCACAGCCCCCCAGAGCATCTCTTTTTCCTTCCTCAGTGGCAGCCCTTTCCACCAAAACTCTTTTCCCCAGGGCCTGGCCATGCACTTCTCCTGCAGCCCTGTGATTACATCCATCATGACAGCCCAGCTGTGAGTCCAGAGAGTGCAGGGCCTTTCCACATCCCGTGTAAGCCCCTGGGGGCAAGGGAAGAGCAATGCAGCACAGATCACTCCATGTAAAAGCCAGACTGATGTGCCTTCGGAGGCATTCCTTGGGAGCGGATGAGGCAGGAGGGCTAGGGCTGCTCCTGAAGGGTGCAGGGCTGCAAGTCAAGTCTGGCAGGAGACCACGAAACAGATCAAGGTATCACCTCCTTGCCTGCACAAGCATCAGAAAACTCTCTGCACTGCCGAGGAGGAGGAGCGGGTCCCACCCATGCCTGATGGCTGAGCTGCAGCCCTTGGCCAGGCTCCTGCCCTGTGCCAGCCTTGGTGTCAGCTCACCTGCCCAAAATGACGGGGCCAGTTTTCATGTTCTTATGGGCTGCCCTGGCTGCTCTCAGCTTAATCTGCCTCTGAAAAGAGCTAGACTGTGGAGGGAAATCACCTGGATGTCCTTTTTCCGATAGGTTTACACTCACAAGACTCAGCCTCTTCTAACCCAGTGTCCTGAACAGGTTTTGCAGCAAGCCTGAGCCCTGTACCCTGCCGTCAGTACTTGAGCTTTGCCTAAAGCTTGCTGTATGTCTCTTGTGCAGCTCCAGCTATGCCTGATGCTCCGAGCGAGAGCCAAAACCAAAGCCAGAACGAAGCCAGAGTTCTGGCAGTTGTCTTGAGCCCAACAGCAGCTCTCCCTGAGCAAAGTGCAGTCACCAGGCTCTGAGTGACTGTTTACATCTCATTGGCCCAGATATTTCCGAGAAACCCCAACATCTAACCAGAAGGGGCTGAAAGCTCGTAAGGAGATGCAGGAGGCTTGGACAGTTGCAAGTGGGTAAGAAACTACCTGTTGTACCCTCCAGATATCCAGGCATCATATCTACAGCATAGCACAAGGATATCAGAGCTGACCACAAACCGCAGGGCTTGCACGCTGGAGCAGACTACACAGCAGAGAAGACAGCAGCACCGCGTGGTCTGCCCAAGGCGAAGGGCTGCAGCTCACCTGGCTTTGCACAGCCTCACTCCCAGCTACCTGAAACAGCTCCATCTTCCACTGCAGGCAGTGCTACGGATTGACTTCCCCCCTCACCAAAAACTGCCTCCTGCTTTTGGCAGTGAAAACATTGCAGTCCCCAATCCTGGCCATTCCCTGCCCCAAACATGTGCTCCTCCTGGTATTTCAGTACCTCTTTCCAGGTCCTGTCCCCGCCTCTCACTCTTGCCCTGCACCCCTTGCCAATGCTGTTTCACCCCCACTCCCCATCCCTTGCTCTTCATCAGGAGCAACTTGGAATTCATGCCTGGGTCTTCAGGAAATCAGGGAGCCTGAAATCATTTGGTCCCTTCTCATGAGAAAACTGACAGCACCACCATAAAAATGAAAAATTCTTAAAATAACGCAATGTGGAGAAGGCGTGTGTCTCCAACGCCCACCACTTCTCCCTCCCGGCATTCCTGGCTGCACACATCTGCCTTATCAGCCTTCCCCATGACTGTCTCCATGATTTATGGTCTTAATAACTGAGCCTGAATCCTGCTGCCCCCCCTGGGGCTCATAATCAGCTGCCATTCAAACTCATTGCATGGTGTATTCTGATGCAGTCCAGAGCATCTCTTCAGAACAACCATGTCCCTTGCTCCTCTCCTCAGGAGGAGACACCTTTCCTGGAGGAGACTTCTGGACAGACCTTCCCCATCCCTTTTCATAGGACACCTTCCGTTACCTTTTGATGGAAGTCACCATCATTCTTCTGCAGCAGCAGGGGTAAGGGGTGCTTCTCCACATGGATGTACATGTTCCTCCTCTGCAGCACATTGGCAAAACACCAGCTCCCCCCGCATGCATAAATGCCTTCCCACACAGGTTCACACTAGAGGAGAAGGTACAGAAGAAGGCAGGTGGTCCCTTACAGGTTGTTGTTGAACGAGTGTCAACCCAAGGACCTGGGCACAGAAAAGGACATAAGAGCAGGGAGGCTCTGGAGGTGACCGTGCAGGGTCTGAAAGCTGGGGGAGGGCAGCCCCCGTGCTGAGTGCCTCTGCAGGCACCACCCTGCCATGCGAGGGTCTGTCCCCAGCCGCAGAGCACCTCATAGAATCATAGAATTGTTTTGGTTCCAAAAGACCTTTAAGATCCTCGAGTCCAACTGTTACCCTAGCACTGCCAAGTCCACCACTAAACCATGTCCCTAAGCACCACATCTACACGTCTTTTAAATACCTCCAGGGATGGTGACTCCACCACTTCCCTGAGCAGCCTGTTCCAATGCTTAATAACCTTTTCAGTGAAGAAATTGTTCCTGATATCCAATCTAAACTTCCCCTGGTACAACTTAAGACCTTTTCCTCTTGCCCTATCGCTTGTTACTTGGGAGAAGAGACCGATACCTACCTCGCTACTACCTCCTTTCAGGTAGTTGTAGACAGCAATAAGGTGTCCTCTGAGCCTCCTTTTCTCCAGACTAAACAACCCCAGTTCCCTCAGCCACTCTTCATAAGACGTGTTCTCTAGACCCTTCACCAGCTTCATTGCTCTTCTTTGGATGCATTCCAGCACCTCAATGTCTTTCTTGTAGCGAGAGGCCCAAAACTGAACACAGTATTTGAGATGTGACCTCACCAGTGCCAAGTACAGGAGGACGATCACTTCCCTCGTCCTGCTGGCCACACCATTTCCGATACAAGCCAGGATGCTGTTGGCCTTCTTGGCCACTGGGCACACTACTGGCTCATATTCAGCCGGCCATCGATCCAACACCCCCAGGTCCTTTTCCGCTGGGCAGCTTTCCAGCCACTCTTCCCCAAGCCTGTAGTGTTGCACGGGGTTGTTGTGACCCAAGTGCAGGACCCGACACTTGGCCTTGTTGAACCTCATGCAGTTGGTCTCGGCCCATCTATCCAGCCTGTCCAAATCCCTCTGCAGAGCCTTCCTACTCTCCAGGATATCAACACTCCCGCCCAACTTGGTGTTGTCTGTGAACTTACTGAGGGTGTACTCAATCTGCTCGTCCAGATCATTGATAAAGATATTAAAGAGAACTGGCCCCAATACTGAGCCCTGGGGAACACCACTTGTGACTGTCCACCAACTGGATTTAACTCCACTCACGACAACTCTTTGGGCCCAGCCATCCAGCCATTTTTTTACCCAGTGAAGCGTACGCTTGTCCAAGCCATGAGCAGTCAGTTTCTCCAGGAGAATGCTGTGGGAAATGGTGTCAAAGGCTTTACTAAAGTTTAGGTAGACAACATCCACAGCCTTTCCCTCATCCACTAAGCGGGTCATCTTGTCATAGAAGGAGATCAGGTTAGTGAAGCAGGACCTGCCTTTCATAAATCTGTGCTGACTGGGCCTGATTGCCCGGTGGTCCTGTACATGCTCCATGATAGCACTCAAGATGATCTGCTCCATAAACTTTCTTGTCACTGAGGTCAGACTGACAGGCCTGTAGTTCCCCAGATCCTCTTTCCGGCCCTTCTTGTAGATGGGCATCACATTTGCTGATTTCCAGTCAACTGGAACATTACCAGTTACCCAGGACTGCTGATAAATGATGGAAAGTGGCTTGGTGACCTCAGGGCCATGTCTCCTAGGTCTCTTTTTCTATTACCCCTTGGGCTCTATGGCACGGGTAAAGCCCTGCTGACTCCTGGTCTCTGGCAAACTAAGCACCTCCTCTCCTGCTTGCACTCCAGAGCACATTGCTCTGAAGCAGATAAAAGGAGGTGAAAGACCCCAATTAATCTCCAAAGAGTCTACTTGCATTTCCAGAGCTGCTCCAAGGCCTCTTGGATCCTTGGAGGTCAGGCTAACCTCTTGGACTAATTAACAGCATGGGAAAGGCACACGACAGTTCCCCCATCTCTGATCCAAGCTGAACTCCCGCCTGCCCCTGAAGCACCACATTTCAGCTGTGCAACAGCAGCTCAGTGGCTGGTGCCCCTCCTGCCCTCCCTTCTGCAGATTAATTACTCTCTAATTGTTCTTTATATAGCACTGACAAAGGTGGGGTCCTTTGCTCGTCACAGGGGAGATACTGCAAAGGAAAGGCACAGGGGCATCCCCAGAGAAGCGGGAGCTAATGAGGCATCTGACTACAAGCATTTGCTTTGCTTGTAATACCTGGTAAATAGATATTGCCCTGGAAGCTGGCTCAGGAGGACGGTGCATGGAGAGGAGTGAGAATATGATCAGAAGCTGTGAAAGCTTCTGATTTTGAGCAAGTATCATTTTCACAAAAGCCTAGTGGCCATCCAGATAAACATGAGTGCTTTGCTGAGCAACAGAAACAAAACAGCCCCAGCCACAGCATGGGGGGTGATGGGTCCAGCCAGGAACTAACCTCCGAGGTAAGAGGTGGATGCATGTCAGTCTGTGGTGCAGACCGTGAGCACCCACACAGGCAGGGAATGTGATGGGGGGGGTCTGCCTGTCCTCCATGAAGAAAACAGCTGGTACAAAGGGGAAAAAAAAACTTCTCCCCAGTGCTAGCCATAGAGGGTGAAACAGGAGCACTGCCCCTACAAATGGATGCTCTGTGTTCCCCAAAATCTGAGTCATGGTGGGGGTCTCCTCTCTTCCTTACCGTCCCCCGCTCGGGGCACAGGGTTCTCCCCCCGACCACCCCACCCATCACTCCCCCAGGGTTGCTGCGGCTCCTGGGCTCCCCAGGGAAGCGAGCCCTGGCTGCAGCGCAGCAGGCAACCAGCCAGCTTGAAACAGTTAACAGTTCTCCTCAGCCACCACATCATGATGGATGAGCCTTGCCCCATGGAAATGTCACCGTCTGAACAGAGCGTGAGCTCATTCCCCTCCGCCTCCGATCTGAGCATGCAGCCAGCCAGGATGAACAGCTCCTGTCCTTGCGAAGCGGGCAGTCTGGCCTGGCCTCCCACCTTTTCATGACTATGTCCAGGCATGAGAGGCAAAAGGACCCATGAGTTTTCAGGGTGTAACCCCACTCACCCCAAGGTCTGCTAATTAATAGAAGAGGGGCTCCCCTCTTCTGCCAAGGAGAGGAGGAAATGTAAATGGATGAGGTCTGGTCAAGCATTCAACCTTGTTATCTAATTTGAAAAATGGGCAAATGAGGTAATTATGGTGAGATATCGATTCACAGCAACATGCTCCATGAATGCCATAGCAATAACTCTCAGCACTGCCACGCAGCTCCCCCAGCTCCTCCTCAGCTGCAGGAGGCAAGTTCAGGCTTTTCACTTCAGCCTGTACATGTTTGAGAGATGGAGCCAGCCAGTGTAGACAGGGACAAGGCCACCTTCTGCCCCCAGCATGGTCCTGAGCCTGCTGGCCCCCACTGGAAAAACATCTTCAGAAGCTTGGCTCTGATGGTCTGCGTTTCTCATGTCTGTCTTCAGTCAGATCCAGTAAAGGCAGCAAGCAGGGAAAGAGGGAGTCATGTTGGTGGAAAGGGTCAGGAGGCAAGAGAGAGACTTCACTAACGCTACCAAAGGCTTCCTCAATGGCTTTGGCTAAGCCACTTAGCTGTGCCCTGTTCAGTTAGGGCCTGAGCCCTTTCTCGCTGCAGCATGAATATTTTAAGCTTTTGCTCTGCATCTGGAGACAACCATCTTCACAATTGTGGATAGCTGCCTTTTAGGAAGTTGCCTACTACATTGGTAATGCCCAGGTAAGTTCCTAGTAGGCTTCTTAAAGATGCAAGTAGAGATGTTTCCCTACCAAATTTCCATTTAAATCCATACTGGATGTATTGCACACACTATAGCATATAGTCTGCACCGTGACCCATAGCTGTGTGGACCTGTGCCATAACCCTTGAATCTTTGGTCTGCTAGCCTAAGAGCCAATGTGAACATCAGTTATAGACAGATGGAGGTAGCAGATCCCAAATATTCTCTACGCTCTCAGGTCAGACCAACCACCCTTGTCTGGCTCATGAATTGCCCACTGCAAGTGGGTGAGAAACCAGCCTGTGTGCCTGGGAGTGAGGGAAGAGAGCTGGGGTCCATCCCTGTAAGTCTGTTTATCAAAGCTGGGGCACTTCTGCATGGCACTGGGATCCACACCACAGCAGCCAGAGCACCTGGGAACGTGCCGCCCAGCACAAGGCTGAGCCTGCTTGAGTCTGCCCTCAAGGTGCCTGGGTGTCTGCCTTCCCCACACTGCATTTGAATCAGGAAGGTGAGCCAGGTGCCCCTGTGCACCCCTTGCAATGCCAGAGGCTTTTCCTGGCAGCTGCTGCACCTTTTTCCCTCCCAACCAATGACTTGGGAAATTGATGCTCTCAGAGGAGAAGAGTCACAGCTCTATTCGCAGCTCAGCCACTTACCCTCCGTTTCACCACGTGTAAAGTGGGTGATCATTATAATCCCCTGCCTCCCTGGGGACATAAAGAGTCAATGAATAAGTCATAAAAAGGAGTGCTTTGAGATCCTTAGGTAGAAAGTATTCCAGGGCTGTTATTGTTATTGGTAATGGCACATACTTATTCCACTTATTGGCACTTCAAGCTACGTTAAAGTCATTCCCCAGATGCAGGAGACTTCACACAAAATATATGACCTTCTGTTCCAAAAACACAGGCACTTGCCAGTTGTACTGAAGCAAATACTACCATCTTCCTTTATCCAGGCTCCTTCACAGACACTGTCTTGTGTCCTCATTTTTCAGCAGCACCTCAGCTTTATCCTGCCCCTCCAAAGTGTCCTAACCCCATTTCTATGGACAAATCTGAAAGCCTTTACTCCTTCCCCATCCTCCCAGCTTTCTCCACTGCATCCAATCCTGCGTTATGTCCTCTTTCTCGAGACAGTGTTCCCTCAGCCTTTGCCCGATGCATATGTCTCCTGCCTTCTCAGCTTGGTTCCTCAATAGCTCGTTTAACATATATTCCTATACCTTACCACTGCCCCTTCTTCTTCTGCAGAGAATGTGGAAATCTCTGAGTTATTTCATGACTCAGTTTCCCCACTTCCTTTGTCCCGCCACCCCACTGTGTACAATGAGGGGGGATTCATTTCCCAACACAATAAGTAGTTAAGAATGTCTCTCAGGACCTGTTAGCACAGGAATAAAGTTACCTTGGATCTGTAATAGAAGACCACCATTTGGACCATGAACTTCAAATAACTGCCAGAAGGAGGTGGAAGATGCAGGACATGGGAAGATAGCATGACTGGTACCTGGAGGCAGTCTAGGACGCTCGGGGAAGGTGCTGCAAGCAGATACACCGCACACTGATTATGCTTTGTCACTCTGGCATCATGCCCCTGCCCTCCAGAGGAACAGATAAAGGAGGTTATGATTGAAAAGGTCTGTCCTATCACACAGCAAACTCACTGAGAGGGCAAGTCCTGAAAGGTTCATGCTGGTCTGATCCCACTGAAAGAGCCACTATGAGAAAGTAGATGGATGCAGTCCTCCGTTGCCCACTCTTCTCCAATGCAGTCTTTCCTGGCAATCTCATCTCCTCAGATGTCTTCCTTCCCAGGCCTCAGACCTGTCAGCCCACAGACAGGCCTGTGCACTTTTGCTATCCAGTTGTGCATGCATATGGCCACCATAATGTCTTTTCCTGGTTGTCTTACTGCCAGGTCAACCTCAACACAGCCTTAGCAAACTTCTTAGTACGGACCACCAGCCTTCCTACTCACAGCCTCTTGTCACCGAGAGACATGTCCATTTTCCTACCCCACACAGGCATGTGGTGCATGGGTATAGCTGTGGCCCCTGACCCTGTGTCCTCCTTAGCATCCAGGTCCCAGCTCCCACAGCCTTGTCCACCCCTCCTGAGGAAAGGACCTCAGTTTTCCAGCCAGACAGCACGATCTCTCCTCGTTGGGTTCCTGCAAACCCATTGCCACGAAGAGATGTCTTATCCTTCCTGATAGCTCTCCTGTGGGCCATGCTCTGATTTCTGTGCAGGGACACATCAGCAAACTCACTCAGATCTTCATCTCTTACTAGCAGGTCTTTCTTGAGGTACAGGTTGGGAAGTCTCACCTCTCTTCATCCATCTATAATTTAGGCATTTAATCTGGTATGGTCACCAATGTACTCTGCCCTGATGGAGTAAGAGAAGAATCTTGGGGCGGGGGGTTGGTCTCACCTCTCCTAAACACCTATTTGTGAGGACATAAACCCCCTTTTCCTCCAATGAATACAGAAGGAATGCAAGGAACTGGTCTAGCTTCTGGATGGCTGCTGCATGGGGGAAGGAGCCCACATGTGGCACCCAGCAGGGACCCAAACCCACTCCACAGCCCAGAAAACCTTGTGCAAATACAGCCTGCAAAGTAATTCCTCCTCAGGAAAACTGAACCACCAAAGGGCAAAGGCTGGAAAGTGGTTGCCTCGACACATCCTTATGAGGGTGAGAACGACAGTTACCAGGTTATGCTCAAATGCCTCTTCAAGCTCTTTAGGCAGTGGCTGATGCCTGCTATCTGAAATTTTAAACCTCTAAACAGTGATTAAAAACTACCCACTGACAGAGAAAATATTTGTTAGTTTACTCCAAGTTTATTAGATGTTAGACCTAATTAAAAGTTCCAAAGCGTGGTAAATGCTTCTTTAATTACAGCGAAACAGGAACATTAGAATTGTGGTTTTGTAGAGAAAGTACATCTAATTAGCCGGGTATATTTAGGGCATTATTTCTATTTGAAATACGTTGCGCTATGTGTTGCTTATTCCAGTCAGAGCTTTACAGAAATGTGTTCCAATCAAAAAATCACTTTTTTTAATTTCCTCCTACATATTTTTTTAATGTTTAATTTATTCTTAATGAAAGAAACTAGACTGAGAGTCCCCGGAGGATGAATTCCCTTGTTTATGCACAGAACAGATAACAGGCACTGCATGGATCAGTACTGGGATCTTTGTTAGGAGCAATTGGGGAGCTTCAAATCCATCATTCAGTCCTCCATCTTGGCATGTGCGTCACCAACAGTGAAGGCAAGTTTTTAGGATGTAGACGCTTGTCCTGTCACACTGAGATGATCTTACTCAATTTATCCAGCTAAACACATTTCTATACAGTTGTATTGCCAGAGGCACAATCCTGCCCTTCTCCCGTCTCTCCCAAATTCCTTTTCTGACTTTCAGAGTATCCAAGCTCAAAATCCTCCACTGACTCCACAAAGCTAATAGAACATTTAATCTCAGCTTCACGAGACCTGAGCTTTGCATAGAAACAACTTTCAGCCCCCTGATACCCCTGCCCCACAGCAAGCCTTGGAGAGCAGCGGTGTAGAGCTGGCTGGTGTAGTCCTTGCATTGTGAATTCACGTTGTGTGGACAGTGAGATTGCCCTAGCTCCAAGCTGCTAATTTTGGGGGGGCTAGGATGTGTATGAGGGGGAGAACATGTTGGGATGGTTTTAACCATGTAAGGAACACTTCATGAATTTGTGGTCTGCATTAACTGTAGGCTTTGAGGTTGCAAGTGGGGAGTGGTGAAGTCTTGTGTACTTCAAAAACCTGTGTCAGGATGTAGCTGCCTTTGCACCATTTGTAGGTTTTCCCAGCCCAGTAAAAACTTTCTGAGTAATTTTGTTTACTTTTTTGTTGCTTTTTTGTTTTGGAAGTAGCTTGAGATAGCCATTGCTACCCCTAAAAAAAAAAAAACACACAAAACAAAAAAAACCAAACCAACCAACTAACAATGTTTATTGAAGAAACAATTACACTGAAGTGGGGATAAAAAAAGCAAAAAAAAACCCCAAATCTCTGTGGGCTGCCAAACTCCATGTTGACAACACGAAAGTGTTAATTTAAAGGGAAAGAGAGTGCAAGCATTCACGTGGTCTGTGAATAGGCTTTGCTCACTGCTCTGCATTAGGCATTCTGAACCAGTCACTCCAAACCAAGTACCGGAAACTACAAAGCTCACATAAACCAAACCAGGACCCACCAGCAGCCCAAGGAGGGATGCTATCCACTGCCCTTGCCTTGCACATATAAAAGCAGTGTGCTGAGCTGCCACTGCCCCTAGCTGCCTAGGGAAGGGCAGTGATAACCCTTGGAGAGCTGGGGCCTTGCTGAGGCATTGCTTTGGACACTGTCTCTTGCACGAGTGCTGTTGCACATAATGGCACTGAAGCAGCTGCTGGAGCACGTGTGGTGTCCTGGCAGTAAATAATTCTGAGCCTTAAAAATCAGGCAGCATAAACCTAAAACTGTGAATCATAGCTTTCAAGTGTCCCTACTCACCTCCCTGAGAGTCAGAAGGTTCACACCAAAGGCCAGGAGAGAGAAGAGAGAAAGGGCTGATGCATGGAGACATCATCCCTAGAGAGCCAGTGATTTATCTTCCCAAGGACTTTAACACAGCTGGAGTGCCCAGCCAAGTCTTATGCGTTAAGACTTCTATGAATGACCTGCTCTCCTCCACTGGGCTCACGTGCCACACAGTGACAATGCAAAGCCAACGCAGCCCTGACCCCATGATGCAGGTGGTCAAGGAGTGAAAGCCACCTCCCCTGGGGGCTGCAGCAGGGCATGGAGGGCAGACAGATGGGGACAGACCTCACCACACCATGTGCTCACCTCATGTGTCCTAACCTAGCACCGTGGTCCCCTGCCTCTCATGATGTGCCACGTGGGGTACAGCCCCAGCACTAGCAGAGGGGAGATGTGAGCAGGCATCCAGAGGGCTGACAGCAGCTGATCAGCCAAGCGCTCGCCTCCCTGGGGCACCTCCAGTGAGGGGGCACAGCGAGGCGGGCAGGCTGCAGCCGCTGCCTGGGAATTGTAGTGCTGTGAAGCCAAACACGTTAAACAGGCCAGTGGAGCTGTGATCCATGGTCAGCGCTTTTACAGCAGGGACATGAAGGAATAGCAATAAACTGGTGCGGTGTGTTTACCAGAATCAGTTCTTCGAGGGAGGGCACAGGGGGACAGAACAAAAACACTTCTGCTTGCTGGGCATGTAATCCTGCAGTTGGGGAAATCACAGAACGGCACTTGGAAACCACTGGCACTTGTGCACATGCATGCCCTTGTGTGCGTGCAAGGGGACGGGAGGTCCCAGAACAAAGCCCCACACCCCTCCCTGTGTTCAGCAGTCTCCATCAGAGGAACTGAACTAGCCATGAGCCAGGAGGTCCCCTGTGGTTTATGCTGCCACTTTCCATGTAGCACTGAGGAGAGGGAAGGTCTTTCTCAGGGCAGTCACAGGCTCACATCTAATCAGATCCATGGGGACTTTGCCCAGAAAACCTATCAGATCAGTTTCGCCACCTCTGTTTTTGTAGGTGGCCACCTAAGCTGCTGAGAAATCTTCCTCAAGAGTATCCTGTGCAGAGAGCCCAGAGCAACCGTCATTTACAGCCAAATAAAACCTTGAAAGCTGTTTTATTCCTTTTCATTTTTCTCTTGTTGTTTGATTTCCTTGTGCTTTGAATATGAACAGATAGTGTGGGTTTTCCATGAAGAGGTCTGTGCACAATAGCTCTGAAGATCCCACTCTGTTTTCTTATGGACCATCATCTTAGGGACTGTCAAAGGTCTCTCAGGGTAATGCTGCACTCCATCAACTTGCTCAGCAATTGTCAATCAATCCCAGATGCTTGTTGTCTGCTCCTGGGATCCTCCCTCCGATTTATTTTCCCAGTTCAACAGTCCTGCTGCACGCAGAATGGAGGCAGAAGGATCAACATTTAGAGCACCTGCAGATGCTGGTATAGACCCTCTAGCTAGGTCATGTAGCATTATTTGTCCTTCCATGACTATCTCTGGCAGTGGTATGTGGATCACCTGGTTTGTTCTTCCCACTCCTGCTAACCCATCCTCCAGGAATGGTCCCTCACAGAGGAGAAGAATGGTGACATGCTGTTCCAGCTGCCTATCCACACTTGAAGGGAGGTGCTTAAAACTGTGGGATGAAGAATGGATGAGCCCTCAATTCATGGCAATTAGACGTAGCTAGAAAGGGTACAGGTCAGCCCCACATGGGGCTGCGCTTGTCTGCAAGAGGGACATAGCTCATAAGTCTATGCTTTCCAGAAGGGTTGAGGAGCCCATAGTACACCCAGAACAGAGCAACTGGGGAGGGAAACCAGCTGGGCTAGGAGGTTACATGAGTGAAAGTCCTTCTGGCTGCAACATCAGCCAGAACAAAACTGACAAGAGCTCTCAGTCCTCTGATTTCCACGTGTAGGCTGATCAGCTAATGGGGTTTGGCAGGAAGAGCCCTTGGGGGGATACTCTCACACCAATGCCCAAATATGTTGTAAAGATTGTTTTTGCAGGTTTCTCTGGAGCATCTGATATCAGCCACTGTCAGGGTTGAGATAAGGGCCTAAAGGGACATTCATCTTGTCCAGTGCGGCATCTCCTGCATTCACAATGGCTGCCTTTTCTCTCTTTCCTCATGCCTTTTGTTGACTGCTTGGCTTCACGGCTTGTGTGTTTTTCCAGGCAGCAATTGTCTCTTTCTGTATATCTGAGCAAGGCTGGGCACGGAGTGGGCATTGCTGTCATGTAAATGCCAGTCACCTGCTCTGTGTACCTCCTTCAGATGAAACGCTGCCCCCTCCCACCACTGCCCCCACCGGGGCTTGCAAGCCCCACAGCTCCCTGAAGATCTGTGAAAACCTTCCTATATCCCCACTGCTCACCTATCACCCACACCTGTGAACACCTACAGCTCCTTTTTACCCACAACATCTTCATCCCAGCGTTCATTCCCCTACAACATAGCTCACTCCCCAGGCCCATGCAGCCATCCCTTGCATGCCAGTGCCTGTGGCATCGCATTCCCCACCCAGCACAGTCCTTTTTATTTCCCCTTTCCTCCCCCAACCATTGGTACTGACTCAGGCTTTACTTACCTCTTCAGTTTAAAAAAAATAAGCAAACCCTGTCTTCTGGGGAGAGTGTTGGGTTCAAAATTCTCCATTTTAATGCAAAAATACCATTGGTTGGGAAATTTGCTTTGGATTATGGCAGGGTCTGGAGAGATACCCAGGCTCTGTGAGCTGATTTCCCATCCCTGCTGCCCTTCAGGTGAGAGTGCTCAGCCTTCTTGGTATAGTTTCTTCTCGCGTATCAGACATACAACCCCCCTCCTTCACCTGGCAGCAGCTCATCCTCGAAGAGTTACCATTTATTTTAAAGATAAGGCACTAAATGGATAATGCCCAGCTTTGATAGTGGGCTCAGTACTTGAATGCACTATAAAACATTCAGCAGACTCTATAGCTGCCTTTCTGCTCAGCTGCATCACAGCCTCAGGGCCTCCCATGGCTCAGGCATGCTCTGCCTTAACCCAGCTCTCCCAGGTCTCTGGAGGTCACAATGGCTCAGCAGAGAGCACGTCAGCCTGGATCAGAGAGCTCTCCAGAGAGATGCTAGGCCTGGGATGTGCACAGTGTGACCTCCCTTGTCTCCTCTGCCCAGAGACCAGAGGCTAAGGGACCTCCCAAAAGTCTTTCTTCCTGCTTCAGTTTTTTCTGCCTTGGAGACCACTTGGCCAGCCCAGTGCTTCCATTCTACAACACAGGAGCGAAGGCATTTCACTCCTGTGAAATTTGTGCCCAGCTTCTTGATACTGAGAGATACCATAACTCTTAGGTCCCACCACCTGCCCAGGCAAGATGCTGGGGGCTATACATCTCACATCCACAACCTGCTCTGTCCATCCAACTCCTGCTCATCTCCCCATCCCTCCATTCAGTGAACTGAAAGCAGGCTGCAGAAAGCAGGAGGAGAGCTGACCAGGAGTGAGATCCATCTGTCAGAGGAAATGTAAGGTGAAAGCAATAGGACCAGAAGGTCAGGGGTGGGGAGGTGGTGAGAGGACTCAGAAGCTTTCCTGGAGTTGTGCTACTTGGCTGAGCATTTGCAGGTCCTCATCAGATAGCCTGCATAATATAAAGACGTGGGAAGCTTTCTCCTGGCTAGAGATGTCCAGGCTCACAGAACAGCCAGGCAGCACCCAGCCATCAGAAAGAAAGCCAGGCATGGGGAAGGAGGAAGAAAGTACATGTAATGCCTCATCTGCTCAGTTTGCAGCCACACTCCTCTTCAAAGATGCTCCAGCTAAAGCAAAAACGTGCACAGAGCTCACCAGGCTGTTGTTTTTCCAACACAGAAGAGGCAGCAGCTCGCTGACAACCTGCAGGCGGGTTAACGGTGTTTGAGTCATGGCAATAACTGGGGTCCTAGCCAAGATGAGAGTGCTGGCCCATGCCATGCAAACCCACAGCAGGAATCAGCAGAGCTTCTGCTGTAACTTTGCAAGACAGAGATGGTGGGGAAGGCCTGGGTAGCATCACACAAGGTGACGGTACAACCCTTCCACCTGTCTGGTTGCACAAAATCATCCCTTTGCAAAGCTGTCGGTACAGACCAGCCCTCAGGACTTACAGCCATTTCTTCCCTACTCATTTTTATAGTTCAGCTCTACCCTGTTTCTGGGCTGCTGGTGAATGAGGAGAGCCGTGAGGTCCCCTCATACGGCATGGGGAGCTGCACGGTGCAGGCGTGGGGCCGTGAGTAATCCACGTATGCAGAGGGAAAGAGAAAAGGATTAAATATGTCCAGCTGTCTGGGGAAAATGGGCTTTTCCACTGGCTTGGGAGAAAACTGCTCCCCCTATACTATGAGAGTGAACAATGTACAACATCTGAAAAAAAACTTGGCAGTTTACTGATTGCAACAGGGGCTAAAATTTATAATCTGCTGCATAGGCTAACAGTGTCTATTAAATCTGCAGACAAAGCATTTGCTGAGATTGTGGAAAATCTACAAAATCACCTGTCCTCAGAGTCACTGGAGATGATGGAGCATTTCTGTTTTTATAAAGAGAATCTGAAAGAAAATGAACATTTCTGGAAACGTGGCTGGAATAGAGAAATGGCCAGAGCTTTGCCAGGGTGCAGGAAATATAAATGATGCATGAAGGAACTGGGTACTCTGTGTTCAGGGGAATAAAACAACCCCCAGCCAATAGTTATAGAGTGAGGCTGATTTGACCCCAAACCTGCTCAAAAATATTGGAATATCACCAGAAAGAAGTATTAAAGATGCCAGGGATTTGTGACAGCATCGTAAGATCTGTGCAATGCATTAACCAAGAGTCTTGCAAAAAGCATAGTGTGGACAACTGTCAAAAGCAAAGTGCTTTCATTGCAAGAAATGATGCTGCTACAAAAGCGTTGTCAGTTCTTGTAGGAACGGCTTGGGACTGTCTCCAGGTGTGTGCTGAAAGCATCAGGTGGTAGAAGCAATTGGCTCTGATTGCAGATCCCTGCGCTCCGCTTTCAAGTTTCAACCAAGGCAAATGAAGGCTCTCAATGGCAGCAGCCTGACTGTAAAGGGGAATATTCCTGGCTTCTCTCTGCTTTAATCCCAAGCCTGAAAGTACTGTTGGGAGAAAACAGGTTGTTTCTGGTGCTGGCTGCAGGCAGCAGCAGTTAAGTGCAATGAAGAGGAATCAGGCAGTCAAGCCATCCTCTTGTGCACCACTGAGGGGGTGCCACGAGAAATGCTGAGGCAGCTGGAGCGGGTACTGCTAGGATGGATGAGATAATGTCTGCGCACTAATGACTGCCTTTGTCTTTCTTTGAAAACAACAGTTAAGTGTACATCAAGGTTGCCTAATGCACAGTGCCAGAGCACATCGCTCTGTAACACTCCAACGTTGCTTATCTGTGGGAAGATCCTGGCCAGGAGTTTTGTGTGGCGGCCAGAGACTGACACACGAATGGAGAAAATGCCCTGCCAGAGCCTGGTTACGCCTTAAAGACCCCAAACAGGCTTATCTGCACCCTGTGCATGGCCCAGGTCCATACCAGCCCATTTGGCCATGTCCAGGACACATGTGTCCCTTGTATGGAGCTGCCTACGCTTCAGCTAGTTCAGCACAGCCCAGGCAGTGTGGGGATGAGGACCTCCGGGGAGAGGTGACAAAGGGACAGGTCCCCTCTCTTAGCAGGTGACACTGATACTATCAAGCAGAGGACAAGTTCAGCAGGATGCTTTATAGCAGGGTCACTATGGAAAAGCAGCTCACAGCACACCAAGGGTGCACAAGCAAGACTCACGAGCTTGCTACAAGTGACCATAACAAAAAAGAGTAGAAAATTGCTCCTGTAGCTATACTGGGAGAAAGACACTCTTCCACACACTGGTGCCATGCCTCTGAGATGTTATTGAGCGAGAGGTTCTGTACATCTCCTCTCTGAGTGCTTTAGCCTACTGCACCCTTTCCCCAGCTCACGCCCCTTTCTCTGTCTCACCACCCTCCTGCCCTCGGCACCCCGTGAGGACAGCACCGATGTGAGCACAGCTCGGACTGCTAACAGGGCGGGTGGCGATCGTCCCTGCTAGCAGAGGAGCTACGGGGCTATAGATGAGTAAAGACAAGTTTGCTTAGCACGCATGTCTTCTGCCCGTGGTCAGAGAGCAACAGACATGTGAGGTAGCGTTATTATCACAGAAAAGCACCCGGTCTGCCCAGGCCAGGGCAGAACTTGTCTCTCCCTTGGGGGGCTCCATTTTAGTACCCTCAGGGCTAGCCCCACTCCGAGGAAGGACTGTCTGGTGTGAGATAGGACACAAAAGGCTTGTTGTTCTGAGAATAAGATCTTACAGAGAAACCCAAGAGTGGGAAGAGCCAGTACCAGTCCAGCACATTACCTTCCTCAAGTCAAGCCTAGCTATGATGACTGGGGAGGGACGTGTGCAAGAAGAAAAGGCCCAGGGCTACAGAAAAATTGCTCTGTCTGTCCTTTTCCTGGGACAGCTGTGGAGGTGAAGGATCTTCCTCTTCTTCCAGCCTGGCCTCAATGCTCTGGAGCAGTGACAGGGAGTATTAGGAGTCCAGAAGTGCTTGACTAGGACAAGACACCCTTTCTCCTGGTCTCAGAGGCCAGGGCCTGTTCTCTGGTGAGGAAAGCAAGCAGCATGGTGCAGTGCTGACATCTGTGCAGCTAAACTCTCTTCTCCTGAAGCAGGGTGGCCTCACCTGTGCATCCTGCTGGCAACAGTCCTGAGGCCATGTTGTTCCTTGAACTGAACACAGAATTGTTTTAACCCTGTGAGCCCTGCCAATTAAAAATGCAGAAGAGAGAATATCTGAGAGATGTTTGGACTTAAGACGCTGAAAGTCAAAAGAGAGAAGGAAAGCAGTGCCTGGAGCTGACACTGCATTTGGAGTCCAACCAGATTCAGGGGTTCATTCAATTAAAGATGTTTTTATTTAATAAAATGCATTTGCACTCAGGCTGCATACAGAAACAGACATATGGCAGAGAGGGTGAGCAGCTGGTCCCCAGAAATGGCCTCCATCAAGGCACTGCTACGGCACCTTCCCCCTCAAGGGAGTCCCACAGGTAACGGGGTCCCTTAGTGCTGCGGTGCAGCTGCCCCTGGGGTGGGCCAAGGCAGTGGACCTGCAGCATGAGGCAGCACTTGCAGAAATCGGCCAGGGAATGGAGAATATCAGCCCCAATGGGAAGCTGGGTGCACAAAGCACTGTCAGAAACTTTGTGGTATGGTCACAACATCAGGGCTAAAAATTGTCAAGGCATCACGGAAGTCTGTGTTTCAGGATTTAGCTACAGGATTGCTCATCCTGCAGCAAAGCTTCCCTTCTTGTTAGACCACACCAGTGATGCAGAAAGCCACTGCAGTTTGCTTTAGTACTTCGCATGGGGACATTGACCGGCAAGATCCTGTTTATTTTAGGAGATCTGGTGAAATCTTGACTATGGGGAGACTGTCTGGAGACTTCAAATGGTTTAAAAGACCTAGTTAGCCCCCCAAAGCTAATGAAGGGAGCAGGCAGAAGTGGGTCCCACAGCTATTGCATTAGTCTGAGATACGTAGTCTCTGTAAACTGCTGGGAAGCCCAACGCTCGCCACACAGCGAGGAGATGCCTTGATGAGCTAGGACTGGCAACAGACACACACATAAATTCAGAGCTGTTGTTCAGCTGGCTTCGTCAGAGGTAAGGGAAGCAGGGTGGGAGAGCCTGCGCTCCAGCCCCCTCTGCGCCCGTGGCAGGAAAACCAGCTGTGGATCAGATGTTCCCTTGGCTTTCTCGCCCGCATCAAGCAGCCAGGCACAGCTACTGCACAGTGGGATCCCTCAAATGAATAGGGCCATTGAGGAGCTCTTGGGAGATGCTTTTTTCTTCTGGGAGATGATCTTTTCTTCTGGTAGAAGCTGGAAGCTCCGAAGTGTAAATGGGGATCAGAAACTCACTGGTTGGGTCTGTTCTGGAAAACACTGCTTTGGTTCCTGCAGCCAAGTATATTCTTCCACGAAACCTTAAAATGGAGTGAGGAGAAGAGATGGGTGACAGTTTTCATCGTTGTTATTCATTTCTGTAACCAGGGGCAAAATCTGCCCCCTCCTGCCCACCCTTTAGATGTCTGCTGTGCAAATGTCTCCATGTGAAATAATCACCAGAGATTTCTCTTACAGTAGAGAAGCCATTTTAAGGACAAAAGAAATCTCATCTATTCCAGATGAAGAGAGCAGATGAAGTACCCTCTGACAATGCTTATCAGTGCAATGAATTGCACATTCTGTTATTGAGACCTTAGCCCTTGGCTAGTTGTTATATATTTCTTTTTTTTCTTATTTTTTTTCCTGATGCTAAGTGGGGTTTCAGACAATCCTGTCAGACCCAAGGCATACCGTTCCTTCAGAGGGAAGGACCTCAAACAAAGACCTATGTGCAGAAAAAAGAAGTTTGGGAACCAGATGCAAGTTTTGAAGGAGGTTGCAGGAGTGGGTTTGGGGTCCCCAGCAGGGGATATCCTTGTGTTCCTTCTGGACCCCAAACTTTTGTTCTAAGAGGCTTTTGTTCCAGCTGCGTTACCTGAAGGGAGCTCAGCTGATGGGAAAGTCTGCAGGAAACTCACACCGTTGGGAACATGGTGCAGCTGGCTCTGATATTGTGGAATAATGCGTCAAGTAATGAAGTTTCCTTTTTTGTCGCTGCTTGCGTTTTGTGATCAAGCACCATACCCTTATTTAGCAAATATAACTGAGGTGATGATTAATGAGCCAGCACACAGGTGTCCAGAGGGACATGTAGCTAACAGTCAGTGCATGTGAACAAAGAAGCACAAGCTGAGAGTTTTCAACTCATTTGATCCACAGTAAGAAGGGAAGCAGACGAAAAGATAACTGTGGTCCCCAATGACCCAAAGACAGACCTACTACCTGGCAAGGGGGGCTGCTAATAGGTACAGGAATCATTTGGGAAACTGTAATGTTAAGTATCCGAATCCTACATGGAACTGTTAGCTAAACATCTGCATTGTCCGGTTCTGGACTGGTCTCTTCAATCTAACAGGGGTTTTGTAGTAGCTGAGCTCCTATGTAAGACTCACACTGTCTTGTAAGAGGTAGGTAGTTGGGATTGTCGTATATCCACTCCAGCAGGAAAGGGTTTCCAACTCTGGCCATAGACCACAAAGAGGTCAGTACACACTAGACATTTATTAACTTGTTCTAACATCAGCCTCTGGCTTCTGAGCTCCACCAACACTATTTTTTATATTTTTTTTCAACATGATGTGAAATTTGCTGGTGTTGCTCATGCACCCTTCATTTCACAGTCTATCATCTCAAGGCAATCTCTACTCCCTGCTTCATTTCCCGGTCTTAAGGCTTTTAAAACCTTAATGGAACAACAGAAAGAAGATTTCTTTCTACTTCTCTTGTCTGCTGTGGCATTCACTCCCCATTGTTCCCTGCTGCCCTTGAAAAATAATTCAGGCCCATTGTGGACTCCCAGTCCCTGAGCAGACTTTCTGAGTTCTCTTTCAGTGTGCCTATTTAAAACTAAAAGCAAAACAAACACATAAAAGTCCACAAAAGCTCTGTGTGTACCATGCTACCTAGAAAGCAATTCAACCCATTATATTTTCTCCAGTAGTTTTAACGTGCAGCATCCCAGGGGTTAGTGCAATGAATGTTAGTCATAAGCTAATCAGAAACAGAGGTGCTTAAATAATTCATAGGCTGCCTTTCTTTCCGAAGAACCTCAGTACACAGCCCTGTCATACCATCAATGCGGTGCTACCAAAAGGCAGCTTACTTCACAGAGGGTGTCAGTCAACTCAGAGACAACAGAGGCAATTTCTGTGAAAAGCCATAGTTGAGGAGATGTGGGGTGACCCGGGCAATTCCTGCTTAGGGAAGCACATCTTTCTCCCAGGGAGCTAGGGGAGGGCTCTGCTGCACCTCTGCTCTCCCAAGCACTTAAGTAACTTTCTGAAACACAAAACCAGAGCAGTAACCTTTGGGTAAGGACCAAGCTTAGGGCCATCCCCAGGCACAGACCCCTGCAAGGTCTGCACGGATTCCCTACACCTTGGGAACTGGGAAGAGAAAAAGGGGTTTGCTCCCAGAGGCAGGGCTCGGATGGCACAATCCAGGTCTCTGCACGTATGGAGTTGCTCTGGAAGCACGGCCATAGAGCAGTGCCGGACAATGAAGGGAGACCCCTCTGCTGCCATTGCAGAGCTGCAGGTACGTGCTCACAACACAGATGTGCGTGTGAGCTTCTCCATGCCAGCCTAGCCTAATGACCCTGAATCACTGCATCCCCATTGCCTAATAAAGGTTGCTTTGTTCTGAGAAGGCTGGCTTGTATGATGGCAAAATATCTACTTGCTGCCAAGAGGATAACATCTCTGACAGGGCAGGGACTCTTCTGACCTTATGGGAAGCTGTAAGAAAAAGTGATGTTAAAATTAGAGGCTAAGTCCAAAAGCAGTGGGGCTACCTGTGCCTTGAAAGGAGGGCAAGTCTAATACTAATGGGTGTTCCTGGGACTGTGTAAAGGGAGAGAGACCAATGCAACCTCTGGAAGTGGCATATAATAAGGGAAGGCCAGGGAGAAGGCAAGGAGAGAAGGCAGCATGGCACCAGAGAGAAGACAAGGACACAAACGATGTGCAGTGGAGGGGAAGGAAAAGACAAGAGCCCAGCTCACACCAGGGAACACTGCCTTGAATCTGGTGTGCAACCACAGTGACAGGGATATGAAGGAGGCAGCTGAGCGGGCAGCAAACAGCGTCTGTTTGTTCCAAGTTGATGGGCAGTATCTGACAAGTGCAAAGTTTGGGATGAAGGAACTGGGATGTAGACAGAAAAGGACAAGGAGAGTCTCCCAGCAGAAGAGCAGGGCATGCTCTTGACTGTCAGGACTGAAAAAGGTCACAAATTCTCCCAAACAACAGCTGGGCTGGTTAGGGGGCTTGAACTGTAAGATGGTGTTTTTGGATTTACTGACAGCTCTGGGAAGGAAAGAGAAGTGCATAGACTCCTGTTAGCTACATTTACACAACCCTATGTCTCTGACTTAGGGTATATCAGCCAACCAGCATCCCACAGATGAAAAACATTTGCCACCTCTTTCTAATCCCCTGCTAAAAAAAATGGGTGTAAACAGAAACATGCCTACAGCAAAGATGTATTTGTTTAGCAGGCTGAAAAAAAGCTGGGAAAGCTCCCCAGACCTAACAGCTAGAAAAGAAACTCCTTCTTATGCCATGGATCACAAGATTGTATTACTACACATGCTGGTTTGCCTAGCTACGTGTGTCATCAGGCTTTGTGAAGTTATTCTCACCATTAGCAGGATAATTTCTTGTGGCAAGGAGTTCCACAGCTCAGCGCATGTTGTGTGCATCAGCACAGTTTGACTTGCAGTATTGCTTTGCCTAAAGGAGCTGAACTTGCTCTTATTCGCACAGCGAATTGTCCTTGCTCTCAACATGCTGAGAATAAAGGTGGGTGTGAGACATCCATCAGCCACGGACCTTGCTGGGCATCGCAGTTTAATCCCCTCAGAGCTGCTTGCTTCCCAGCACTTGCAGAGCAAAGCCAGCAAGGGGTTTCTGCAGGCCTGCGGATTCACCTCTCATTACCTGAGGGTGCTACGTGCAGCTAGATAAAAGCCTCCACGCTGAATATGGCATTCCCAGCTAATCGTACCAGACAGCCAGTATTTCCCCTAAAAAACACCTTTCAGGCTTTAGGTTCGAGTGGACTCATCTATAAATACTGCTTTTTCATCAAGCACGTGAATCATCCAGTACTCAGGGACAGGCTGAGTGCAGTCCCCGAGCTTCTCCAAAGGAGCCGTATTAGTATCATTCCCAGTGCCAGCACAGGGGTGGAGGGTGTCTGGGGAGCAAGGGCAACCCCATCCCTACATGCTCACGGTGGGGTCTGAGGCTTTGTGGACACCTACTACACCACCTGTAGTCCTCAGGAGGAGGAGGATGGGCTGGGAGGCTGGTCATGAGCACTCAGGGGCTATCTGCAGCATCTGAACACAGCTTCAAATGTGGCACCTGGGGACACTGCTCATTCCCCCCTTGCTGAGCCCACCAACAAACCAAGCTTGTGCCTTCTCATTACAGCACCCTCTCGACAGTCCAGCTTCCTCTCCGCCTAATGTCAAAGCCAGGTTCATATTTCAATATCCACATGATGTATAATGGACCTTGGTAAAATCAGTCAATACGCTTTCCCTCATTTCCCCACATCCGTCTGCTTAATGGAGGAAATAGCTGCTGCCCAAGACCTTGAAATTCAATGGGTCTTTTTTCCTCCACACAAATGTACTTGACCATGAGGTTAAAAAAAAGTAAAAGCAGAGCCTCACAATGACGATCTTTTTCTTTCTGTTTTTCAAAGAAAGAACAGAGTGGTCTAAGTGGCTGGTAGAGCATGAATAGGGATCTTCACTGGGGTAAATTCAGAAGGACAGCACAAGGATTTTCCCTGCAGTCATCAGGCTGTCAACCTGCAATTCCTCAGATTTCAGGACCGCAGAAAACCACTGGGAGCTCAGCAGTTCAGAGGGGTTCGCAGTTTGCCTCATCTGTTGGCACCCACCTCAGACGGGTGAGTGGAGAGAGATTCTTCCCCTTCTTTTTCTATACGGTGGCAGAAATGTGCTTATAGGGATGGAGAAGAAGATAGGATCATAGCCCTGTCACCTTCATGTTTCTTATCCTCTGCAACTTAATTGCTAGGACCATGATAGAGATCCCTTTCCTCCCTTGTAGAGATACAGTTTGGTGTCAAACCACTGTCAAGAGTGAAGATATAAGAACAAACCACAGGCCATGGACATTAGTCATTGTATTGCGCTTTGCTGGAAAAGCCTTACACTGAATAGAGGATTTGCAGTCAGATGGGATGGGATGGGACAGGACATGCAGGACAGGACAGGCTAGGCTAGGCTAGGCTAGGATAGGAGCGAAGCTGTCAGATCAAGTGCAGCGATAGAGCTAAGTTCCCAAACATTTGGAAAATTCAAAGGACATCCATGGAGAGCAAATGCTTAGCCAACATGCTGGCCCACTCTGGACCTCATAGCAGGCAATACAGTAGACAACATGAAAAGGGCAGCCAGGAATTAATAAAACAGCAGAAGGAAAGGGCTGAAGTGTGGTTAAAACAGTGGCTGATCAGCTGGCCAAGCAGAGAGGAACCAAGCAGGAGAAGGTAATGTGCTGTTGCAGGGGTAAGCAGATGATGGGACCATCAGTGTCAGCTAGGTCAGTTGCCTGTGGAGGCTACGTGTACAGCCACTGCAACAGGATTACGCAGACACTGTACACTGCAGCCAGTGGCCCCAGAGTCTTTTACTCGCACAGCACCTGTATCTTCCTTGCCTTTTCATCTCTACCCACAGGGTGACCTCTCTTACCATCCCCTTTCTGGGACAAGAAATGCTTTATTTATCCAGGGCCATTTGATGTATCTATCCACATAAATTCAGCTTTCTTTTATTCTCTCTCATTCTCCAGGTTGCCATTAGCAGAGGTTTGAAGCAGAACATCGGCTCGTATAGCTCTTTACCAGGTTGTTTACTGCAGCATCTCTCTGAAGTCAGAGAAACTGCAGCCCTGGTGTCAAATTCCATTTTAACTACACAATCAGTTATCATCCTATTACCATAATAAGGAGATTAAAAGCACTGAGAAATGCACAGTTTACTCATGGCTGGGGACTTTGCTGCTGCCTTCCCCAGTCCTGCCGGTTCCACTTTGCTCTGCCTGTCACTTCCCTCCAGGATCCCTGGGGAGGGAGGCAGTGGGTGGAGGTGATGGGCAGCACCATGTACCAGTGGAAGCTGAGGCAGGTGATTCCTCACACCCAGAGCCTTGAAGAGGAACTAAATCAGGCCAGGTCACCTTCCTTGGGCCCTTGAACATCTCCTTTCTTCTTTGAGGGTGTAACTTGGAACATTTCTCCACTGGCAAGGTTGATTTTAGAGGTCTGTTTCCCCTTCACTCATTCTTCTGCCTATCATTCTGGGACCAGCCTGGGAATCATTTCAACCATCCAGAGTAATCCTAGCTGGATCCAGCCCCAATTCTGCCTTCCATCTGCAGAGGGCAGAAGATAGGGTTTCAACAGCATATACTAATTCCCATGTATTTCTATTTCAAAGAGGCTCAAGGGATACTTCTGAAGTAACAGATATGCTCAAATACAACAGGGGGAAGGCATGCAAGGACCAGAATGCTGACGGGTGCCTCCTGCAAGCATTTCTCAGGAGTCTGCAAGTCAGACTTGCCTCCGAACTGCAGCAGCTGAGTGCAAGCGCAGACCAGAGCACTGGTTGCAATTGTGAGTCACTTGCCACCAAAAGCAAATGTCTCACTGAGAGGAAAGAAGTACCTGCATAGACTCCAAATTTACTCACGTGGCATCACCAGGAAACCTTCAACCATTACATTAAAATCCAAACATTTTACAAAAGCAATTGTCTAACTACCAGGTTGCTGCTATTTTATGTAAGATCAGTAAAAGCCGGATTTAGTTCCTCTCCCCAGACTTTCTGGTTTTATTTTCTGATCAGCTGTTGTCTTTCATTCCCACCTCCCAGACCTATTACCAATGACTTCAGCTTCTCACTCCAGAAGGCAGGGAGCCCTCGCTTCAGGGCTGGGAGGCTGCGTCAGAGCAGGAAGGATGGACAATTTTCCCTGTTTGAGAACTAGTAAAGCTGCTCAGCTCCCTGTCCCGGTCATTGATACAAGCAAGCCAGGTGAGCTGGCAGCAAAGGCTCTATGAGCCTCTGCCCCTGAGGCATCTGAGCTTGGGAATAGATGCTGGGGGTAGGGGAGGGCTAGGGGAGGTGAGGGCATTTACCAAGCAGACACCTCCACGGCTGTAACTATAGCAATGGGAACAGCTCTAGGAGCACAGAAGGACATAGCCTCCCAATATTTACCTTGTGTGTTGTATTTTCTGTGGCCTGCAGACCCAGAGTACCTTTGCTGCTACAGCATGAGAAAAGACACCAACGTCTCAAGATCCAGATCCCAAGCCAAGATGGGAAACCCACATTAAATTTCATGGACAAAAGGAAGCATTTTATACGGGTTATTCACCAAAAGTGTTGTAACACGGTTATCCCGCAGAGGAGGCACAAAACTCCAGCTGTGGGTGATCATTGAGTACCTCTCCCCAGTTTTACAGTATTCTGCTTCAGTTCCTGCCCTACCACCTCCTGTCCTGTCCTTCCAACCAGCTGCTGTGCTCCAAGCTGGGATCAGCTGTGTTTCAAGAGGTAGAATAGCAATCCATAAAAACACACACACAATAACCTGTGCTGACCCAGAAACTTCTAGCTTTACTTGCTAGCAGAATTTGAACCTGTCAGCACTAGTCCTACAATGCATTTCTATTGCTCCCAGAGGTAATAGTAGTAGGAGACTCTTAAACTAATTTAAGGAGTGGTCCAGGAACTAAATACGACCCAGGAGGGGTTGCAATGGAAAGCAAAGCTGCACTCAGCAAGGCAGTCAAGATGCAAGCATCTTGCAGTGCCACCCTGAGCAAGGGGCTTCACGAGCCTGGACTACATTTTCCTTACACACTCATATATCAAGTTTTGACTCTAAACTTTCCTCCAGCAATGCTTGTCTTTCGCTGCTGGTGTGAATGCAGTTTTACCCCAAAACGTCCTGTGATGGTTTGGGGCTTGAAGCATGTCTATGAGACTGCAAATACCATTTGAAGGTCATGTGATAGAGCATCACCCTAGTGAGAAGAGTCCCTGGGCACAAGACGCTTGCAGGAACAAGCACTGGGTCTGCCTGAGCTGTTTATGGCTGTGCACATAATTGAGATGAGACAGCAACAAGTCAGAGGGAGG
The DNA here is from genome assembly GCF_013368605.1 of Nyctibius grandis. NCBI lineage: Eukaryota > Metazoa > Chordata > Aves > Nyctibiiformes > Nyctibiidae > Nyctibius > Nyctibius grandis. The sequence continues at coordinate 35,033,666 of NC_090658.1, forward strand.
GGAAAAGCTTTCCAGGGTCCCTGAAGAACATGTCTTCTGCTGCATGTCTGCTTCCATCTGGATTAACCACTGCCTGGTCCCAGCAAAGGCTCAGAGCTGGAGTTGGGTGGTGGGTGGGGGTGGTGTTCTCTGGGGACGTTTTCCTCCTGCACCTCTCTAGTTAAGATATCAAAAGTGAGATTTGTCACTTAACCATCTGGAATAGGCAGTCACAGGAGGCTGCTGCTCCTCAGTCTGTCACACTCTTAAACTGTGCTAATGTCATTCAGATGTTTCACAAAACAGCCCTGACAAGCAGGCATGAAATTAAGATGTTTGTGGAGACGGCCAAGTGGGAAATGACAACCAGGGAGCAGGGAAAGGCAGGGGAGGGGGACATATTCAGAGGCAAGAGACTGCTCTGGGACTATTTGCTTCCTCTCTCTCCCATGGATGTGCTACAGCTTGGACCAGCTCAGAGACAGGAGGGCTGATGCAGCGACATTTCCATGCCAGGGAAAGCCAGGGAGCATCTCCCCTGCTTGCCCCTTGCTGCTCCCATGTTGTCCAGCCTCAAGACTGAACCCACAACAACCCCTCATGGCCTCACTGACTAGGATTTCTATCCAGGGGATTTCATTCCCGGGGAAGCACACACATCCTGTGGGACAATCCCGTTTGGAAATGGTCTGAGGGAAGGTGGGGTGGCCGGAGGCAGAGGGCACCCTCAAATCCCACAACACCGCAGCCTTGTGGGGTTTCTCTGCAGGCAGAGGACCAGCCATCCTGCGCTCCTGCTTCAGTCTGAGCAGTGCTGCAAGGTGCTGGGGCAGCTGGTTCTCATTTCATACTGCAAGGCGGTTTTATTGGCAGGGAGTTGACATGGGGCTTTAAAACACTTTCTAATTAAGGAGCCGTCCAGGCTGGAGAGCAATTAGGTTTGATGCATCCCAGTTTGAGAAAGTCTGTGTTGCAAGCTCTGGAAAACATCCTGAGCTCCAGCAATTAAATCTTCTCCTTCCCATTCCTCCTTGGCCTCCTCATTTGCAGAAACATCCTCGCTGCACAGCGCTTACCCAATGCGCCCTCTGCCCTGAGCGCAAGGGTGCAGCTGGCACCGGCGTGGAACACGGCCAGAGCAGGTGAGGTGCAAATATATGGTGTGTAGCATGGAAAAAGCATGGAGCAATTTAGACTGGAAGGAGGTAATTGTCTGTAAGGTGACTATCCATGGTGGCCAAGGTGAATCCAGCCCCTCTCCCATTCCCCCATCCTCAGGGGAAGCAAAATGGTGTTCCCCTCTGCCCCCTGGGCTTTGCAGAGCTGGTGAGATGCTAAGATGGGTGGGATTCCTGGCCAGCAGGGAAGACATTCAGGTATGGCACTGCCTGCAAGCCAGGATCGATGCCTCACTTTCCTACACTCGCAGCTTGCCTTTGAGCCAACCCATGAAGGTGTCCGTGCCTCAGTTTCCCCTGCTGCAAGATAACAGTGAAATTGCTATAGTGAGGATATTTCCCTTTGTCTGTTCAGAAAGCCAGCAGAATTAATCAAAACCGTCTTTTCTTTTTCTTTTATTCTGCAACTACAACAAAAAAAATCACTTTCTTCAAAATAATCCATGAAAATATTTCACTTTTTCAGATGTGCCATTTTTGTTGAGCTTTCTCTCTTTTTCCCCATGTGGAAAAAGGGGAAGAAAAGAGAGTACATACTTGTTATACATATTTGTTATTTTCTTCCATCTACAAAACATAATGTTTGACAGAAACAACAATCTGCTACCCAAAAAAAAAGTGTATAGAAAAGGGTCATTTTTTAAACCAGAAAATATTTCTGAAGAAAACAAGCCAACCATTTCCAATTAGAAGCTCCTGAGAGTGGAGCCTGCGATGCTGAGCTCACCCTGCTGCTAGTTGGCTCCTTCCCCTGCTCTGCAAGAGGCCACATGCTTCCCTCCATCGGGGAGGGGGAAGCAGGAGATGAAGAAGAGCTTAGGGGTCCAAAAGCAGGGAGAGACACACAGAGTGAGAAGGAAGGAAGAAAGGAGAAGAAAGGAAAAGGAAGGAAGATGTTAAAAAGGAAAAGGATAAAAAAAAGAAAAAAAAAAAAAGAAGGGGGGGGGAAGGAAAATCAAGAGTGGCTGAAGGAAACTAGGTGCTGCTCTCACTGCTGTCAGAAATTAAAATAAAAATCTCCCAGATTAAAAATCTGCCTGATGCTGCCCAAGCCAGAGGAGGGAGGTGGCTGCAGTGGGGGGAACTGGAGGGAGAATGACTGGGGAGGTGGCACAACGAGCAGGGTGAGAGGGAGGGAAGAGAGGTGGAAGAAGAGGGTAGCCACAAGGCCCCAGCACAGCACACCCCGAAGAAGGGTCTTACCGTGCTCCTGCTCCTTGCTTTTGGTAAGCACCAGGTCTTTTTTTCCTCATCCTCTGACATAGGGGCATCCCTCCTCCACCACAGCCCCCCTTGTCCCTCACCCACTCTCCTTTCTCTCTTCTCTCCCTTTTTAATTTTTTTCCTTTCAGATACTTTCACCTAGATATTTCCATCCTGTTTCGCCCACACCTTCCTGCACTCTCTCCTTGTCTCCTCATTCCCCTCCTCTCGTGCTGCCTCTTCCTCCCTCTTCCCCTCCATCCCTCTCACTTTGTCTCCTCTCCAGCTCCCTGAGGATCTCTCTCATGACTTAAATGAAACACCAGCCTTCTTTATCTTCAATAGCCCTCCTTGCTGAATCCCCAAGAGGACCCAACCATGCACAGCAATTAGGAAACTAGTGCCTGGGGCTGCTGCATTTGCAATGTCAGCATGGAGATGCTCTGCCCTCTCCGAGAAGAGAAAGAGGTCTCCATAAAGTTGGGAGCACAGGGACAGAGGCTACTGTAGAATCTCAGGAAGGCTTTTCTAAGCCAGCCAGGTCCCTTGCTCTGTCTTCCTGCCCTCCACCCACCTTCTGGCTGACAGCACTTCTCAGCCCATCAGCAGCATGGTGCTTTTCAGGTTCTTCATGGCACCTACAGCCCTTCAGAGCCCAGCCTCCGAGCCAACCCCACGGCTGGAAACAGGCAACAGCCCCAGCATGCCCCAGGCAGGACAGGATCTGGCTGGGAATCCATCTATGGGGACAGCAAACCCAGTTTCAAACTTCAAACAAAATAAGACTTAGCATTGGCAGGCAACAAGGAAGGTCACAGTCCCTACTGCAGTGTATCTGCTCAAAGCCCATCCTCATTTGCAAGACCCAGCAAAATCATCACAGCCTCCCTTCCCAGCTCCCATTGAGCTGCCCTCCCAGTGTGCCAGTCACTGTACCCAAAGTGAACCACCAGCAAGTGACCCACACTGGGATCTGAGGTCTTTGGTCCCACATGGGATGGAAGGGGTGAGTAGAACGAAGCTTTTCTTCTGCCCTTAGATATGTGGAGTGGCTTGAATAGGTGCCCCTAGGGCTTTCACAGACATGCACAAGGTTACTCCCCAGAGCCCCTGGTTCTTTACAACCCCCTCTGCCAACCAAGCTATCAAACCCACCAGTGTACCAATGGAGCTGAGGGTGCCTCAGCATCACTTCTGAATTTCCAGGGAACTCAGCTCCAATGTGACCCTTTCAGCTGCTGCTTTCTCCAAAATCTTGGCTCTTCGTGCCCTCATTCCTCTTGCTAAAGCATCCCAGACAAAGCCAGTGTCTCTCTTGTGTGCTGATGAAAAGCCTCTTTTGAAAAGCCTCTTGGGAAATGCTTCCCATTATAGTTAATTCTGTTGTTCTTTAATACTAGCTGCCCCTCTCCTCTGCTTTGTCTTGGTTAGCCCATATTTGTGGGAAAACAAGACCTCAGAATAGGATTCATTTCACCATTGTTTTTTTTTTTTAATCTGAGCAAGTCACCCTGCGTTCTCTGCTTAGTCAGTGAAGAAAACAGACTCTTCCATGACGTAATTTGTCTCATACTAAAGTCAATGTCTAAATTTAAGTCAGACAAATCAGGTCCTAAAAGCACCTGTCCACTCCCCTAGGGAGAAGGGGAGCAAAGGGTCATTCGGGCAGAGACAGGCAGACTGGAGATGTCTGAGGCAGGCAGTGAGTCCCTGCTAGGTCTCCTGAGGACCTGCCCCAGGGACTGTCCTCTACCCGCCCTGCCCCTGGGAGACGTGGATGCTTCTTGGGGCGGATGGATCTGTAAGGAAGGGCCCAAGGTGAGACAGGGCTGCACATGAGCACAAGCAGCAGGGATCACAGGGAGATAGTCCAAAATCTCAGGAGGGGAAAATGAGCCATTCATCCCCAAACCTCTGGCTCCCGGCAACCAGCAGCCCCTCTCCCGGGGCTCAGTAAGAGCCTGTGCAGGGCTGCAGAGAGCAGCCTTGTTTTTGCTCTAGCAACAAGAGGAGAAAGGCTTTCACAATGCACCATCTGGTTCTTTTTCTATTTTTTTTTTGTTTCTTGCCACTGATGGGTCATTTCTGATGGATTTAAGACTTGTAAGCCCTCTTTAAAACCGTTTTTTATCTCACGCATGCCCTGGTGTACGGAGGCAGCTGGTTCACTGCATGCCAGCACTCCCCAAGCAGCCCTGGGATGAGCAATTAAGCAGCCACACACCAGATCGAGATTAACCACTCTCCTGTTTGTTTTAAGACCTTTCTATTTGCTCCTCCTTATGCCCGTCTCCTGTCTCCCCCCATCCCAGCTCTCCCATCCCCGCACTCTTTTTGCCCCAGCCAAGCTCCTGGGAGCCTGGACAAGGAGTTGAGAAGCACAGGTGAAACTCCAGCATCTGCCTTCCAAAAACCCCCCCACGTGATGGGGGTGCCTCCGCTGACAGGTGTCACTCACAGATCCCCAGCTCAGCAAAGCAAGGGATTTTGAGGCTGGCTCGGGCACGTAGGCGCTCAGGTTTTCACCAGGAGAAAGCTAAAATAAAAGTGGGAAGGATGAAAACCAGCCAGCGCTGGCTTCGGCTGGAGGAGGGCAGAGAAGGGGAATGAAATCCTAATTTCAGAAGCTCATTGTAGGCTAATTATCAAACAGCAACAGTAGGCTGGGATGCTTGCTAATTAGGCCACATTCTTTATGACTAGTTATTCCAAGATGTCATTTGACAGACTTGGGGGGGAAGGGATGTGCACATACAGTTGTTTTTAATTACATTTGGTATGCTAATTTCTGATATAAAATAAATATTTACCAGAAGCAATATTTCTTCATTTCACGCTGGCTGCACCGTGGCATTTATCGAGGGTTACAAACAGGCTGCTATCGCCCGGTCCTCCCTGCTGTCATGTCTTTCCCCTCTCTCCTCCCCTCAGCCTGAGAGGGAGAGGGACGGATTCAGCTGTGACTTGGGAGGGGAAAGCAGCAGGGGAGGAAGCCGCAGCATCTTTCCCTTTGCCCAGTGGCAACGTATTCTTTTGCTGCCAAATGGCCCTTTGGAAGGAGGGTGCCCAGGAGAAGCCCTTGGCTAGCAGTTGGCTGCTGTCCTGGAGCTGAGAGCCTGCCCCGACACTCCTCTGAGGAGGTGGGAGATATCGTTCCCCTGTCAAACAGCCCAGCTCTTGTGCAGTGAGTGTGCCTCTCCGACAGCTCCAAGGCTACAGACCTTTATTTGAACAGCCTCTTCAACCTTTAGAGCTTTCATGGGTTTTTTTTCCTTCTTCTGTGAATGAATTAACTAATATTTCACTAACAGAAAGCTGCTGCAAACTGAAAGCCCCAAATATTTCATCATGTTTTTGACAATCTGGGAACTTTTCTTCCCCTGCAAATGTATACTCTTGTGCATATATTGTTTTCATGTTCACTGAAGTCAGCTCTTATTGCTACATACTCTGGGTTTAAATAAATTGGAGCTTTCCAGTGGAAAACCTCATTGCTGTGGCACTTTCTTCATCAAATATTAGCTCAAACTGCTCACTCAGGTTATCGCAAAGCATACTTCTCTCCCAAGCAGGTAACTTCTGACCTGGTGCAAAGTAGTAGCTCACTGCTTGACCTGACCTAGGCTGTCCCCCAAGAGCTAACACAGCCAAGAGACACTTGCAGATCCATGTCTGATGTTTCTGGTGACATATCATGGAAAAAGTCAGAGTCACCTGGGTTCAGACACTTGGGTCACCCGAGGATGTGTATTACCTCCAAACAATCCTCCAGGCAGATTATTCCCAACACGTAGATTACTTCAATCTCTTTGATAAGTAATGGACTTCTGTGGGATAGAGGGAGATCATATTACCACTGTGCCATACAAGGAAGTATGTCAGATGCTCTGAATTGCCCAGCAGCTGGAGAACCACCCCATTATAACCAAACCACCCTGCTCTTTTTTTGCATATGTATGTGAGCCACCTCTCAGAAAACTCCCACCCTTTTGCAGTGCAAATATTTGAAATTAAACCCTTCAGTAACTTACCATCTCAAAGCACTAAGGGAAAAGACAGAGAGTGTCAGGGGCTGAGAAAACTGTCTATGGGGGGATCAGAAACAGAGGGAGGGAGCCCATCTGAGGAGCAGAGCTCTGGGGATGATTTTACCTCGCACTATGTGCACAAGCGTCTAATCCACTTTGTTGATGTAAACTACCATTTGGCAGATAATCCACTGATTAGCAGTTCAGTAAGTTTTTACACCCAAGCTGAAATGTCTCAAGAGTGCTTAATGGCTATATGCTACGTAGTGTTTAACACAAACTCTTCCTTCCCTCGCAGGCTAGTTACATTTGGGCTGATAGCACAAGCAGGCTGCTCTCAGTCTAATGCCTGGGTGTGCAGTGGACAACGAGCAGGAGCGATGGAGGGTAGCAGCATGGTGACAGGTGAGTTAGCTGACATTGTTCTGCCTTGCAGCTTGGCACACAGAGCGGAGCCAGGGCTCAGTGGAATTCCTTTTTTTAATACCGCATTCCCTCCAGGAGGGCCATTTGCCTCTTCCCTTCAGCCCTGTGCTCCTTTCTAGAAGAGAATTACAGGATGGGATGCTGTGATGGAGATGGCCCATTTAGTGCCATCTGGCCCATTCCTGGGTACCAGGGCACAGTTGTTCCTCAGCATCCTTCCAGTTCTATCACCAAGCACCCCAAGATGAGTACCCCTATGCCTTCTCTCCTCAGAAGGACCAGGGAGAAGGTCTCCAGACTGAGGGACCACAGTGACAGGTAGTCTTTTTCCTCTGTTCACGTTGACTCCCATTGCTCCAATCTCCCCGGTTTTACCTCAGCCTCTCTGACTCTGGCTCATTCACTGCCTTCAGCAGGGGACAAAGTCCTTCCTCAAAGCCTTTTCTGAGTTCTGCTCATGATAGCATTTGAGTGCCACAGGTATTAATGAATTATTCATCAGCACTTCCCCTGTTGAATCGTGTGGTTTTATTATCTTCCTACCTGATGAACTGAGGGACAGAAACAAAGCCAAATTCATTCAAAATTATCATTAATTTGGGATGCTAGATTTGCAAAGATCTTAAAGTCTGATTTTTCAGGGTTTACATGGGATTTTATGTGTTTGAAGCATGAGTCCATCTGGTTATAATGGACAGCACAAATCAGGCTCATTACTCAGAAAAGGAGAAACAAGTTGCTCCCAATGAACATCTTACCTTATGCAATGTTTCCCTGACAGCAAGGAGCTCAGTGACAGAGAAAGAAAGCAAGCCAGTCCCTCGAGGTGGGCAGCGTGAGATCATCCTTCTGCTTTTTGCATTTCCCCGATTTTGTCCTTCCCCACGTTCGCCACGTGCAGCAGCCGGGGCAGCTCTCAGAGATGGGGCTACCTCTTGCCTTACCTCACCCACCTGCACTCCCAGGGGAGACTCCTCCTGAGCACAGTGAGGTGGGGAGACATCTTTCAGCGGTAGCCTTGTAGAATGCTTTGTGGACTGAAAACTTTACCACGATACAACAGAGTAACAGCTGCACCAAAAAAATCACCCTGTAGATGTTGGAAGTGCTGTCAAACTGGACTGCAGGAGCCATGGGAAGGCAGAGCAAACTCAGCATACACAGGCACTTCAGGGGACAGAGTGGTCCAGCTGCAACTGGTCTCTACAGAAAATAGATGGGCCAGGGAGTTTTCAAAGACACATGGCTTTTCACTGGGGCAGCTCTAGTTAGGCTGAGTGGTATTTTACAAACATCAATTCCCATCTCCAACATATAAGCTTGCACTTTCCAACCACCATCTGTCAGAATTTTGTTCAGTGTGGTCAAAGCAGTGGTGTTTGTTTTTTCCCTAATCTTCTCCTCAGAAATGAATGACCCACTTTGCATGAAACATTAAAACAGCCCAAGGCATATTTCCAGCTTTGAAAACCCCAGCTTGCACAGTTAACATACAGATCAACTTTGGAGCAGGCACAGAGGAATCAAGGTTTTGAAACTAGGGGCTCTAGTGCAGCAATGAGTTGCTGGATTTAAGGAAAAGAGAGTCAGGCTAGTGGTCAAGCTAGAGGATTTCTAGCTTTTCTTTTTGTTTTGAGTACCACGGATGTGCCATTGTGCTGCTGTTGGAAAGCCCAGAGATGACACAAGACCTGTACTGCACCAGAAGTCTTCGCTGGCAGAGCATGGAGATCCCCAAACACTATTCCCTTACTCCCTCCCTCTCCCAAGACCAAAGCAGGCTCCAGCTCTCTTGTGCTTCAGTTCGAGACTCATTTTTGTTTCTTCCCTCTGAAGAAGACTGCAACTTGTAGGAGAGACTTTACCACAAAGATTCCCATGCTCATCCCTATGTTCAATTTTCATCCCTTACTCCTTATAGTAACTCTTTAATCTGACTCAGGAAACAAGCCTTTATCAGAAAGCACCTGCTTTCTCTTTCACCAGGCTTCCCAACATAACTATGAGGCACCAGAAACACATTGTGCCTCTAACACATCAGCCCTGGCTCTACCAGTCTTAGCACTTTGAGCACTGACCTACCAATTTCTGGACAACCAACAGCCCTGGCTGCCAGTCAGACAAATATCTGGGACAGAAGTCCATGTCTCGTGCCTGCTAATGATGCTGTCCCCTCAGCAAATGGCTTGTCCCTCATCCCTTGCTGTCCTCACTTGAGGGTAGTGTAGCCCTGGGTCAGCAGCAGGGGACTGGGATGCAAGGTGGACTGCCCAACTTTCTGGGCTTGCCAGGATGAAGCATCAGCAAGCAGGACACAGGGTGAAGGTCTTTGAATGATTTCCCTTGGTTTGGAGGTTCTCCACCCCCCACTTTCTTCTTCCACTTCAATCTCTGCCAAGTCTCACTCCATTTGAATTAATTTTAAAGACACTCTTCAAACCCTCTCACAAAGGGTCTCATAATGTGTTCTAACAGGAGCCATTGAAAAAAAAAATCCCCTCCTTTATTACCCCAGCTGGAGAATGCTCTGTTTCAGTCCCCTATAAAATGCTTGTGTATCATGCCCAGAGGGTCTTTGCTACACATTAAAGCCCAGGGTGGGTGAAATGTCAGCGACAGTTCAGCCACGATGGGATCCCTTAGGCTTTGAAATGCAATCTGTGGCTCCCTTAATGTCACCCTGTCCTCCTAATGGGTATAGAAAGGACACAGGGGACACCAAATGATGAGAAATTAACATCAGGGGCTGTGTTCATCCTTCCTCAGTCTGGAATGTCATTGCTCCTAAAGGATTACAAACTGGCAGTCAAGCCAGATACAGGGGCCAGCTCTGTTAGTAGAAGCCTGAAAGCACACGGAGAGGACACGTATCATTGCCCCATGCCTGCCAGAGGCTAACTTCTTAGGAAATCTCATAGAATTTTACAGGTACCAGCTGGTTAAACCAAAAAGTTGATGACTGGGATCAACTGCCCTGCAACTCTCCTCTTCATAGACCTCAGCTACTTTTCTTCCCAAGCAGGATTGTTCCCGAACCACCGTGTGGAGAATGCAAAGCACACTGATGGAAGGTAACTTCTCTGTAAAAGTCAAGAGACAGGGAAGAAAAGCTGAGCTCCTGTCCTCAGCACTAGACTGTGGCCAAGTCAGAGCCCAGGAACTCACTCCCTTGCATCTGGCTGTGATGTTGTCCTGTCTGAAGCCTTGCCCAATGCATTGCCTTGGACGTGTGCCTGGCTAATGGATGGGACCCACGGTCCTCTGATGACAGGAGACAGACATGAGGAATGAACCTCACATGGCTAATCCTCTACCTTTCAAGTGAAAAAAAAGCTCTGTCAACAGCCCTCAAACAAAAGGAAAAAATAAAAGGAAGGTTTATATTTAGCTGATGCTGTGGAACCTGCAGGCTGCTTGCTAATTAGCTGGGAAAAGTAACGAGCTCAACTTAAAGCATGGGGAAGAAGAGAGGGTCTAAAAACAAAGACTTTATCCTAACTGTTGAGACTGCAGAAAATTATTTCTGATGGGTTGTTTGTTTGTTTCCTTTTTTTTATGGGAAAAAAATCATAAGGGACTTCAATGGATAATGACAGTCTGGTAAATACTCAGTCTCCAAAGAGCTATTCCATTTAACACTCACTGTTCCTGTTCGGGATTGCTGTTGGATACCTCATAATGTGGAGAGCAGCAAGGCCATGGGTCGGTGCTGCTGACTGTGATCATATGGTATAGGCACATAGCTTCCTAACCCCTTCATTTAGGTCAGGGCTGTGCGTCACCTCCAGGTAGGAGGAAATCAAGGTTAGTATCTAGCATCAATCATAGCAGAAAAGTCACAGTCACTGCTGTGATACTGAGAGGTACCATTTCCCATGCTGTTCCCAGAGGTTCCTAAGCCAGTAAATAATGGGTAAGGATGAGTCTCTGCTTTCATTTGGCTTTTACTATAGAAAGAAAAGTGGTGCCCCGTGAAATGCTGTGGCATTGTGGCAAGCTCTCCAAGCAGCTATCTCACCTTAGGGAGCTCTGCACCTCAGCAGAAGGCCCACTTCCCAGGGAAAGCAAAGCAGGGCTGCTCCTGGAGTCAGTGGAAGCAGGAAAGAAAATGCCTTTCTATTCCCCTTAACTCAAATATTAATTCAAACATGTCTGGTCTGGTCTGCTGAAGTCAAGGCAGGTCTCTGGTTTGGTTTGGCTGAGGCTTGTTTGATGAGGTCTGTTTGAATCTGGTCTGGTTTGGCCCTAGCTCAGCTTTTCCTGATTTCATGGAGTTTGGTTTGGTGTGATCTGCTTGAGCATCCCTCAGCAACTCATGGCCAAAGTTTTTTTGCCAAGTTGGCAGGTTCCTCCACATGAAACCCCAATAAACACAAAATGAGAAAGAAGTTATTTTCTGAGCAGGCTCAAAACTGTAAGGAAAAAGAAAAAAAAAAAAAACCCTTAGGATAAATTCAGATCATTGCAACCAGCCAAGCTAACAATGGGTTCAGCAGCACCCTTGGAAAACTCAGTGCTGATCTTTTAGGAATGACAATAAGATCAGCTGCTGCTTTAATCATCAGATTGAACACAGTAGGGGGGCTCTTCCAATTTGCTTTAGGCTGACAGCTTCCAGAGCATTTTCTCCAGGGAACAGTGAAACCTAACCCCTCTGTTCCCTGCCTGGAGGGGGAAGATGGACATCCCCTGAGGGCACCAGTGTGGGACTGTCCACAGCTCAGGGGAAGAATCACCTCATCCCAAAGGCTGGGGTGAGACCATGGAGGACACCACAAAGTTTTGAAAAACCCAGTCTGGATTAACCATCTACTGGACCACATCAGAGTGTAGCAGGGAAGAAGACCCCTATGTGTCTGTGATCCACCACACACTCACATCTCCCAGCTGCACTTAGCAGATTCCTGCCTTATCTCAGCTCTCCACTGTCTGGTGGATTCCTCCGCACCCTTTCCTCACCTGCCACAGAGGCAGGAAGGAGTCTCTCCTCTGGATATCACTAAGGAAATAAATGATACAATAACAATGATAATAAAAATAAACCCTTATTCCTCCTCCATCTGCCAAAGAAATGATGCAGTGTCTGGGTGCTTGAATGCACCAGCTTAAGGACTCAGACGATAGCTCTAAAGTGTGCAGAGCTACCTTTTGCACTGTGAATGTGGGCTGCCTCGTATACATACGGGCTTAGGAGTTCCTTGGATTGCAGCGACCTTGCTGTCTGTGAGACAAGAGTCCCAGTTCAATTTGAGATGTTCTCGCACTTTGTACACCAGACCAAGGCAAAGGGAATTGCAGTCTAATGAGATGCTGGTCCCAGCTGGGATGCTGCTCAAGGAGGGAGTGGGCAAAGGAAGCTCTGACAGTAAAAGGCAGAGAAATGCATAGGAAGAACCGCAAGGCAAAGTGACAGAGACCTGTTGCCTCCCCAGATAACAAGGGGGCAAGGAATGGAAATGAGGAATGGAAGGCACAGGGATAACACAATAAAGGTTAATGTAGACGGGATGCTGCCTGGAACAGATAGCACAGTTAAAACCAGGTAAGCAGCTGGTGTGCTCTAGAAATCTCCATGACTGCTGAAACGAGAGACACTGTGGTACGGGAGAGGCTGCTGGGAACCCCAGGTCATGAGCAAGAAAACAAGAGCTGCTGGTGGTGGGAAATTGCAGCCCTGTCACTGAGCACACAGTTTATCTGGGTTACACACCTGTTGGGGCTGATTGCTTGCCCAGGGACACAGTCTCTACTGGATACTCTGCCACAGCTCAGGGATCTCCACAGCAGACAGTGGTGGGTAAAGAGGCCAGAGAAGAGTGGCCAGTGAACCCACCATGCAAATGCACTGAACCCAGAGGCATCCTGCAAGCCTCCTGCAGCAGAGCAGGGGCTAGGGGCAGGGGCATTGCTCAGGAGCTGGGGTAACTGTCAGGACAGAGTGGGACTGGTGCAGAGAACACACCATCTGCACAAAGAACAGAGGTTTGGACAGAGAGGCATGGATGAGGCAAGAGGAAATCACGACTGGGACAAGGGTTGCACTCGCTAAGGACAGGATCCATTCCCTGCTTCCAGCTCTGGCACCCACACTCCCAAAGTCTCCTGTCCCTGGCATCCTGGGCTGCGGGGTCTAGAGTGGCATTTCACACAGCAGACCTTGTCTGCAATGGTGACTGACCTTGGGGAGCCACATCTGGCCCATGACTCTCCCCCTAACCTTTCTCCTTCCCTCCACACCGGCCCCTCCAGTCCACACTTGCTGCCTGGCTCCTTTCCTGCACAAATCATTTTCTTGAGCAAACACAATTTACGGGGATGGTGAGGGGGGGCTGTGGAAGGGGAGGCTATTACTGTTCTCTGGGTAAAGTGGGCCTCATTACAAGCTCTCTCCATGGCTGGTCAATACTGCTTCCCCGGAGGCTGAGGGACATTTCATTATTCTTCACATTACCTTGTTCATCTCCTCAACATTTCAGGGGGTATTTATTGAACGCTTTGAATAAGCAGCTTTGGAGCAGAACAGCACACGGAAAGCATGGACAGAAAATACTCTCAACTAACAAGGAGAAGGCAAGTGGGGTCTCCCAGTATCACCCTCCCGGCCAGCAGCTGCCACCTCCTGCTGTGGGTGGTACCACCATCCTTCTCCCACACTGCTGGAGAAACTCGGTTCCTCCTTCCACTCTGCCCCAGCACTGCATACGGAGACAGAGGTGACAGTGAGGATGAGGGAGCAGAGTCTATTTCTGGCTTCAGTCCCAAACCACAGAAAAAGTCTTTTGTCTACACAAAAACAGCACACCACAAGCCTCAAGATGGGGCTGAACACAAACTCATAAAGCAACTTCTGTTCAGATTACAGTAAAATGTGTTAAACTGCTGCTCACCATGATTATTTTCCAATTGTGTTTCAGTTTAGCTCAATTACTTTCCCATTGCTGCTCAGTGAATCTTCTCCATTTTTCCCTTTAAATGGCTGCTCTGTGTTTTTCCTTGCCTGAGGCCAGCTCTGCTGTCTGACCCTCTGACGGGGCAACAGAGACCAGGTCCTAAGCAGCCCATGGGTCTTCAGCTAGACACTTGCTCCCAGAGGGGCTGGGGTACCGCACAGGCCGCCTCTCTGGGAGGGAGCCTCCTTTATTCACCCTTACTTAGGCCCTGGGATCTTCCCCCTTTCCCCATTCCCGATCCTGGGTCCCTCCTTTCCTTGCCATTGGATACAAGGCCCTTGGTGCAGCACTGCCGCCCACTTGGGAGGCTCCCGAGCCCAGGGGGCTCAGAGCAGCCCTTCCCCTTGCAAGGCAACAACAGAGCTCAGTGAACGTTAATCCCTCTTTCCTTTTGTTTAATAACCCTCATCTCTCTCTCCCTGCCTTTTCACGGGCCTGGGAGACACAGGGATCTCTCTTTGGTTTGGATGCATCCCTATTTAGGAGGTTAATTACAAAAACTGTAATTCTATGGCCCTCCTAATGTTAACTGGAACAAAGGTTAATTGATGTGATTATGGCTCATGAGTTGAATTGCAGTCCTTAGTGGGATGGGTGATTTCAGACATATGGGCTGCAATTATTTCTCCCTGTTGCCCCATAGGGGTTTTGCTAAACCCATAGCAGGGACCTAATGATACTTAATGGCAGGAAGACAAAGCAGTTAATAGTTATGTAACTCTCTGAAGTTTAGTGTTCTTAAAGTTGAGCTGACTGCCATAGGGTGTTTTTTGAGCAGTGGACATAAAGTGCAATAACAGCCATATCAGGTAAGACCAGAGACCCTTCTCACTCAACAGCCTGTCTCCAACCAGCAGCAGATGAAGGCAAGGCAAGCACGCTGCAGGATTTCCCCAGATTACTCTCCCAGCCACCTTTGGCTTCGAGACGTCCTGGGTCACACGTGGCATTCCTGTGTTTAATACTTCACAATGGATTTTTCCACCACAGAGTTGTCCAGTCACATTTGGGATGCTCCAGATGCCCGCTGCCCAGGCGTTTCACAGCTCAGCAATGCCCTCGCCACGGAGCCACCTCCTCTGGTCTCTTCTGAAACTGCTGCCTGCCAGTTCCCTCTGACCGCCCCCCCCAGTCCTGATGCTGGGACAGAACAATTGTTTCTTGTTCTCCTTCTCCACAGTACTCACGATTTCATAGCTCCTCACCTGTCTTTTCCAGGCAGGGGAGTCCTAGCCCAGTTAATAATTTTTCACACTCAAGACATTCCCCACCTTTGGTCATCCTTGCTACTGCCCTGCTCTGAGCCTTTTTTAGCTCTATTATATAAAATGCATTTGAGCTGGAGAAGCCCGAGCTGTATATCCTACTCAGCACGTGGGCAATGGCATAATGATGTTCTCTGTTTTGCTTTGTTTTCCTTCCTATGGCAGGGCTAGCAGGAGCTTCCTCCACCTCCGAACCATCCCATTGAACTGACACGCAACAGCCTCAAAAGGGTTTGCAGCAGATATATGACCCACTGTGGTGTGAGGCATAGATGAAGAGCTTCAAGAAACATAACAGACCCTCCCAGCACTCAGATATAAAAAGAAACTCCTGTATTCAGGAGCTTCCAAATCAATTAATAGTGTCCTCACAAACAGCTCATTCATTGCTGTCAGTTCTCCATAAGAGCTATAAAACAGCTTGAATTAGAGCAAAATATGCCTGACTGGTGCTGAGTTATGCCCAGATATAATTCTTACAATGCACATAAAGCACAGTTATAGAAAAACCTATAGATTTTCCTTGGCCCTTTCTTCTTTACTTTAAAATCCTCTCTGGGCAGAGAACAAGCACAGGGACTCTCAGCCTCAAAGGAATCTGTATGAGAAGTAAGAAAAACTAAGAAACTGTACTTTCTCTCACAGCGGGCACATTTCAGCATTACAATTGCAGTCACTGATCCTTCTATTATAAGAACACAAGTAGTCATTCTGGATATACAAATATTGAAATTCCACACAGCATTTCCATGCCTTGCTGGAAAGACCATTTCCTCCAGCCATGCATTAAGATTTCAGATGCATTCTCGGAATTTCAATGGTGACCACGCAGATGAACAAAATAATGCACATTTTTGATGGCACATTTGGCTAGAATGGCATTAAATTTACAAGAATAAATTCAATTAGTAGAACCGTTCATTCCCCAGCATTTAACTTATTTACACTGAATAAACACATCAGACAAGCCCCTCACTAGAGATTATGCACAAATGCTTGGCAATGGGAATGTATTCCTTGGTGCGTGTGAGTATAATGGAAGGAAATGAATAATTTTTTGCAAAATAATAATTATTTTGCATTTATATAAAATGTTATGTTCAAGGATCTCAAAGCACTTAACAGGTGAAGAGTGATACAATGCTGCCTTTTTTTAATCTGGAGCACTTGCTCATATGGACTTATACCTATAGCATCACAGTATTTTACTGGCTGCAGTACATAGGCCCTGAACACAGAACTCCAGCCATCCTGCAGGCACCCTCCCTCTGCCCAAACAAAGGCATTCTGCGGCCACGGATGCCACAGAAAGATCAAGCAGACCTGAGGGCACACGCTGGCTCTTTACTAGGGCAGATCTTTGTGCAGGGAAACTGCTCGGATGGTGCTGGGGAAGGAGCCAGGCTTCACTGCTACTGGAGGAAGGGTGATAATGCCCAGAAGATCCTGCCAAACTGTTCCAGCAGAAGTTGTCTCCAAATCCAGACATCATTTTAACCTCAAAGGCTTTGGCACAGAGAGGCAGGGAGCCCAATGCAATCTTATTTTCCGTTCTTGTACTCAGACCTTTTTTCATCACTGCTAGCAGTGACCAAGAGGTGAGATGGCCTCACACTCAGCCCCTGCTGTGTCAACAAGGCAATGTGTTTTTGTTGGGACAATACAGTCATTCCTACTTGTTTCCTAGCAGCCTGAAAGAGCCAGGAGCTTGCCAGTCTCTGCTGTCACCTTTAGATTGCTCTTAGGTCCCTTCTCATCATGCTCACACACCTTCCCCTCTCCCAGCCAGAGCTGCTCTCCTCCAGAGGAGCAGAAACCCAGGCAGATGCTCACGGTTCTCATATTGGGGCTGAAGGGAGGCAGGGGGCAATGCAGCTGGGGATCTGTGAGTCACCGTCTTCCTTAGGGAAGGCAAATGGGACTGCTTGAGCTCATTTCACAAATGGCTGTCACAACATGGCTGAATGATTGATGCATAGCAAGGGGTCACTCTGAACTTGGCAACGGAGAAGAGCTGCATAATACAGACCGACTCTTCCCACCCTGCTCTCCACCACCATGCCTTTTGTTTTCAGTATCACAGGCCTCTGCTTTGCTTCCAACTAATGGCTCCTTTGGCAAGTCGCTTCAATAGGCTGCTTGAAAGGCACAGCTCTGCTGCAGAGGGAGGATGAGATCAAACAGGAGGGGGTGACAGGAGGGAGGATGAGGAAGGCAGGTGGAGATCAGCAATGAGATGGGAAGGAGAGATGGAGGGATGAGAAAGCAGGGTGCAGAAGGCAGTGAGGGAGAGACAGAAGGAGGGAAGGAAGGATCATTTTCAAGTTGTTAACAGCATGGTCCTGCGCATACCTTCCTAAGCATGCGCACAGACACCGGGGACTTTGACCATGAGCAGAGAGGGAAGCGGAGAAGGGGGGCAGGTGAACAAGCTGCAGTCCCAGCAGCCAGACAAAGGCTGCCTCCCAAAGAGGTGCTGCTCTCATTTCTGCAAGCAAGATGCTGATCACTCAGTGCTCTGGTCTCCCAAATGAGGACTCCCTTCCCTTGTCCCCCTACGGCAACACTGGTCCTGTTCCTGCCCGCCCAGCCCCCCAGCAAGAAGGGTGCCTAGGGGACCCCGCTCCTTCGGTTGCCAGCAGCATTTGGAGGGAGGATGGCCAAGGCAGAACAAATCCCTGGCCTTTTCTCTTCTCTGTCTGCAGGTTCATTTACTCAATCAAGCCTTGGCCATGGCTCAGCAGAGATGCCCAGGGTCACTTTATCTTGCCTGTTTGTTTGGGCAGCCAGTCAAGCAGCTAGTAGCAGAAACAACGGGATTTTCTCTTTTGTGTGCGCGGGCAAAATTAAATGTGATTTGAACTCGCTGCTGGATCTGCACCAAATGAGCCCCCCAGGGCATGAGCTGTCAGGCAGCTGAGGAGGGGCCGCCCTTCCCAGCACGGCAAGAACTTTCCCTGCCAGAGCAGCACAGGCAGCGTGGCCAGGAAAATCCCCCCGCTCCTTCAGATCGCTCACTGCCAGAAGGCTGCCTGGGCTGCCTGCCACAGAGAGGCTGGTGGCCTCCATCCTGCTTCCTCCTCCACCTGTAATAATAGCGAAAGGCATGGGATGCCCACCTCTGCGTGCTCAGGGATGCACCTCCAACACACGCATGCCCACTTGCTCCCCAGCCTCCCAAGGGAACTTGGGTGTCCCCCACAAAACTCACTGGACTCAGGCCCCTCTCATGACTCCTGCTTTGGGCCAGCTCCAGGTCCATGAGGGTCTCCTTGGTCAGCTCCAGGAGGAATGCTCAGCACTGTCCAAACAAAAGGTTCGCCTTGCAAAGAGGCCAGCGGTGGTTTCCAGGAGTCCAAGGCTCCCTCCTCTTGGCCGACTGCCCTGGGAAATCCAGTCCCTGGCTGTCTCAGCAGCCGACTGATGCCTTGCTACGCAGCGCCCTGAAGTCTGCAGCAAAGGAGAGGTACTAAATACGGATCTGCTCTGCAGACATGACTCACACTCCAGCAGGGTCATCCTGCTCTCTGTACGTGCTCAGGACTTGCTTTTCTTAGCCCACTGTTTTTTCCTGCTGCTGTCCTTCCTACCCACCCACCCTCCTGCCAGGGCTGCCTAATATGACCATGAAGATAATGAAATCTCTTTCAGTTGTTAAAAGCACTACTTGTGGACATATCTCCTGCTCGAAACACCTCCAGCAGGTGCCACAACTTGCAGTTCCTGCCCCTTCTCAGCCAGGAAATCTCCTGCTCGAAACACCTCCAGCAGGTGCCACAACTTGCAGTTCCTGCCCCTTCTCAGCCAGGAAATCTCCTGCTCGAAACACCTCCAGCAGGTGCCACAACTTGCAGTTCCTGCCCCTTCTCAGCCAGGCTTGGTCCAGCAGGCTCCTTACTCCCCTCCTGCCTGCTCTGCTGGCTCCAGTTGAGGTGCAGAACCCCAGGACTGACGCCCGCAGTACCAGGCTCCCCATGTGCAAGTGAGGAGTAAAGGCAGGAGACCCTTCCCTACAATTTGGGCTGTTCCCCTGATTTTGTAGCTGGAGCAGCTCAGGGTCAAGCAACAGTCCAGAGAGCTGCATCAGTTTCTGCTGAAGATGCTTGCTCCGTAACCCCATGGCAGCCCCATGTCCGTGAGGTTGCTCTGTGGAGCAGCTGGCTGGGAGCAACCTCTTCCTCCAGCCTCCTGTGCCGGCTGCCGACAGAGGGGCCTAGGGACACCTCAGAAATCAAAGACTGATCAAGTCACCAGGCTTGGCAGGGAAAGGAGCGTTCTTTGCCAGCTTCATCACCCGGAGAAGCAGTCCCTCCTCCCCCAGGCCCAGGAGAAGGAAGGGGTCGGGGGAGGAACGCCTGGCCAAGCCCTCCCTCACCCACCTCCCCACCTCACAGCACAGTGCCACGATGGCCACAAGGCTAAGAAAAAGGATACTTTTTTCCAAGCACATGTCACATTTCCAGGCCAGGAAGGCTGCAAGCCTCTTAGGAAGGGGTTCAGAGATATCTGAAGGCAAAGCCCCCCATGCCACCCCCTGTGAGGGGCCCTGAGCATGGGGGGTTTGAGCTCTGAGGACCCTTCCCTCTTCCCAGGGACATCTATGGGAGAAGTTTTGTTGGAGGGAGCAGCACCTTACAGAGGGAGAGAGGCAGTGGGAGAACTCATTAGGGGGAAATATTAAAGCAGTGTGTATGCTAATGGGAGGATGAGATGAGGGAAGGCAGCATCCCAGACAGGCAGGAAGGTCCCCTTCCTCCCACTCCCTCGGGGGTTCATTACAGGCTGGTGTTTGCGAAGCGGCACAGCTATCCGAGACGGTGTCACTCCTCGCCACCCCGCATATCGACAAATCCCTTCCCACAGGAGCCCAGTTAATTTGCTTCCCGTCTATTGATCCCTGTGGCAAGTCACCATTAGTGGCAGCTCCGCCTGCCTCCTCCTCCTCGCTCCGCTTGGTGCTGAGGAGGAAGGGGAGCAGCGGGCTCATTACTGGAGAGAGGCGTTTAGGGGCGACTGGAGATGAAAGGTGCCGAATTGCTCCCTGGGTCCACTCCCCATCAGAGAGACCCTTCTTATTTATAAGGCCAACAGCATCCCCCTGATTAGCAAATACTTTCAGACTCCCTCTCCCCTGCACTCAGCATATTGATTAGCCTTTGTTCGCTGCTTTATGAACCCATTCGTTAATGGGCTGGGAGCTTGTAAACGCGCATTGGCTTTCCTTTTAAATCTGCCTGAACGAAGGAACCGCTGAGTGTTTACAAGGGGGAGAGTTACAGCCCTGTTGCCACCGCCAGCAAACTCCGCTGACGGCTGAGAGCAGGGTCACCCTGTCCCCTCATCACACCCCCATCCCGCTCCACCTTGGCTCCTCTTGGCCAGAGCATGCTTTGCTGAGGGAGAAGAGGGGACAGAACCGAGGAGGTTCAGGTGGCTCCTGCCCTTTGTGCCTTACCCCACACCATAGTCCCTCCCAGACTGTGCCCCAGACGGGGCTGTGGAGGGGACCGTGGAACACCATAGCTTTCTCCCCAGGCACATGTGACACCTTTCTGCTTCTCCCTGGATGGTCTTGCTCTGCCCGTCGGTGTCAGCTTTGTGGTGCCACCTGTGGGAAATTCCTCCACCTCTCGCCATGGCTCTGAGAGGTACCAGCAGCATCCCCACCTCCTGCCCAATGCCCATCACTAGGAGGAAGGAGAAGGCACCAGGCCCCAGGGAGATAGATGGGAAGAGCTCCTGGACAGGTTATTCATGGCAGGAAATTTTCTAAGCAGCTGACAGAAGCAAAGCAGATACTAAACGTGTCTAAGGGAGGGCTCCTTCCAGCGCCACAGGCCACGCTCCCCTGGGCACAGGAGGAGAAGTTTTGGGGGTAATGCCAGAGCCTTGCCACAAGCCATGGCAGATCAGACCCTTGCAGTTAATCCTTTTGCTTCACTTATAAAAAACACGTTTATCTCCCCGCTCTGCGAGTCACTCCCATTATTTTGAATGCTAACTGGATTCAGTGAAATGGCAGATGGCTGGCGCTCCCCCCAGGAGGAAAAGAGGCTGAGTTGCCTGATATATATTGCACGTTCAGTTCTATTTGCTCAGCTGTAGATCTGCCTGTCCCGGACTTTACTAGGCCATCCATCCTCTTACTATCAGACACAGCCAGGACGCCATCGCTTACTCCTAAAACTTTGATAAAGCTGACTCTGAGCCTTACGGCCCAAGGTGCTCCTTCCATTGGTTAAACCCCCCAGTTTCAGGCTTCACAACCTCCACTTCCTTTCCTCAGCACAGTTTGATTTATGAAGCTGTGAGGTTTCTTCTCAATGTCACCAAAGTGGATATTTCAGGGTCATTTTGATTGCAGATTTTCTGGTTTGGAAGTGTTGGAGTGTCCCTCACAGAGCTCACAGCAGCCTCTGGTATGAAGGAACCTCCCCTACCCAAAGATACATCTCTGTTGTTCGAGCGAAGAGTCATTCTTTCAGCAGAAAGTCAGTAGAAAACTATTAGAGCTGCTTGAGCTGGCTATTGCGGGGAAACATTATTGCTTGTACTAAGCTAATGTATTGCTTTTTCTTGCAGTACTCCAATGTATTGCTTTTGCTCGCAGTTCACTGGGTCTTTCCAGGGAGCCACAAGCCTGAACTAATACTGCAGATGTGTTTTCCAGGTATGCCGTACTGTTACCCGCTTCCCTTATTCAGAAAGCAGGAATGCAAATGTAATAGGCTTGATGCAGAGTTGTTGGCACAGTAAAGCAATAATAAAAACAGGACTCTCCAGTCTCCGTGTTGATAGGAAAGAGGGAATCTGATTTGTATCATTTTAAATGGGAGAGGTTCAGGACTTTTAGCACTGTGAGATGTGTCTCGGGGCTCTTGTCTGTGAGACCAGGGAAGTATTTCTGGGGCGTGACAGGCATGGGAACATCATCCCTGCCAGCCAGCAGAATCCATCTCCTAATCTGGAGTCTCTTCTAGTGCAATGGGTCCCAGTTTGGCTGAGTCCTCTTTGATCCAAGCATTCATTGGAGACCTTCTGCCTTCCAGGCACCAGGGACCTTCATCCTCATACGTCTTGCTCAAATCCTGCAGGACACAGCACATGGCAAACAGCAGAAATCCCACCCAGAGGAACAGGAATATCTGCAGTCGTGACACTCTCTTCCCCACCACTTGCCATGTACTCAGCACACACAAAAGCACAGCCATTTCATTCAGGTATTTCTTCCCAGATTGCAACCACCTTCATTACTGTGGCAAGACACAGCTCCCAAGGAGTTTCACAGAGCAGAGCCCATTCTCTGGCTCTGCTGTCTTAAAAATCCCACTGCAGAAGTAGTTTGAGATGTTTTGTTTTGTT
This sequence comes from Nyctibius grandis, assembly GCF_013368605.1. Taxonomy (NCBI): domain Eukaryota; kingdom Metazoa; phylum Chordata; class Aves; order Nyctibiiformes; family Nyctibiidae; genus Nyctibius; species Nyctibius grandis. Next base: position 35,056,057 of record NC_090658.1, read on the forward strand.
TTGTTTTGTTTTGTTTTGATTTTCCAGGGCTGCATCTACCTGTTATTCCCACTGAAGAAGGAAGGTTACACTATCCTCTGGACTATGTGTGCCCACATCCTTGGGTGAGTCCTCAGTTGGCTCTGGGACAGGAAACCTGCCCGGAGAACCCAGGAGCAGCAAGAGGTAGTCTTGTGGATTCAGTAGCAGATATTTCCAGTCTGGTGGAAGATCCCCCTCTGGATCAGTACTGACGTGCATCCCAGATCAGCTTTAGAGAGAGCCACATTTTGCACCATTGTGAAGTTATAGCACTGATGGTTGACAACCATCCAGGATCTCCTGGTGCTTTCTGCAAGAAGGGCTTTAGTGCTTTCACCAAGCTACAAGTGATGTGTTGACCTCATGGAGTCCTGAGGATTGTCACAAAAGGTGCAATGTTTGCTGAGACCCCCCCTCAAATCAATGCCTAATTATTTATGGGAAATGGGGTATCACTTACATCACTACAAGAGCAAACACGAGCCAACGCAGAAATAATGCTGTAGCTAAGGCAGAAGATTTACAATAAGTTACTTATCAGATGACATCGCTGCTCTGGGCTTACAGATGATGCCCAAATCCTGTTAAGACTTTCAACTCACCCTGAAACCCAAAGAGAAAATCCGACTGGAAGAAACTTTGTTAATCAGCAGAAAACAGTGTCTTGTGAAGGCTTTCTTCTAGATCAGCAATGCTCAAGAGGACCTCATAAAGACTGATTCTCCAGATATGGAGCTGGAGACCTCATTCGGGAATTTTTCATTTTCCCATCTGGAAACATAACAACAGAGTAGAGATCCTCAATGCCAATTAATTTAAAGCTGGTACAGAAAATCCCAGCCATCTGTAGCAGAACTAGAGAAAACTCGCCCATAGACTTGTACCAGGAAACCAGAGAATGGACTTGTGGCTCTCTCCGGTGAAGTTTGCCTGTGCTTTGCTATCTCTCAAAAAATCCAGAAGTTACAAAAACAACTGCCACCTAAATTTTCCTTTTCAGTGCATAAGACATGAGGAAGAGGTATGTTTGTGCATACAATTCACAGATAACCCAAAGCGTACCGAAATGCTCTTTAGAGGGTTCCTGGCTGGAAGCCAATTGCATTTTTATGAAAGGTTTTACCTCCTGAGATTTTAAAAACTTGCTGCATTCCCTGCAGGGTACCTCCTTTCCTAGAAGCTGCAGCAAGGTCTCTGGAATGAACTCCGCCAAAGAAACACTGTAATTTGTCAGTGCCTTCATTTCTGTCTGTAGTCTGTCCTGCTGCAGCATCACAATCCATCCACCCACATATCTAGTGACATTGAAGCAGCAAAAAGATCACACAAGTTCAGGGGACTTTGGAGCTGACTTTCTAAGAAAACAAGTTTGTTCTTTATATCCATTTCTTTTTCCTTGCAAACAATAGACACAGAGATACTTCTTGCCACCACCCTTTCTGCAGTGCTCCCTGCCTCCGAGCAGCAGCTGACAGCAGTATGTTTCGCCTGAAGTCCACAACTTTGTCCTTCGCAAGAATGCTTCAGAGTTATCACCATCGGGACAGCCAAAGATCAAAAATAGGTTGGGTGGGGAGAGAGAAGTAGCTCAGCTGCTGTAAGACAGGGAAAGGGAGAGAGCAGAAAAATACCTTTTCTTAGCCAGAAATTACCCTGTTCCCAGCAGTCCCATTCAGGAAGACTCTGGCACCCGGCTCAGGTGCTCTGAGCCTGTCTGGTGCTCTGTCCACACCATCACCTTCAAGGTGGAGAGGCTTAGCTCAGGACTTCAAGTTGAATCCTGCTGTAATGTCTGGGGAGACAAATCATCCCTCCCTGTCAGCATCGAGGCAAAACTAGGAGTTGCTGGTCCTGAAGTAAAGAACACACAGCACAGGGACTGCCCTTGCATTGCCTTGGAGATGTCACACAAACACTGCCAGACTCTTGTGGGACTGCTTCCCACCTGGTATGTCCTGCGAGTGATGGAAACATGGCAGGACATAGATCCAGGAACATCTGAGGTGATAAGGGATAGCAAAGGGGTGGATGATAGTACAAGATTAGAGCACCAATTGGATTGGGGTGACACAGAGGCATCCTGAGTGCTACAAAATGCCACAGATGGGGAGGCAGCCACATAAAATGTAGTGGCAGTGTAAAAATCAAAGTCTGGCGCTAATGGCTGTGATCTTTTTTAATCTATTGATTAAACTAGTGATCTTTTCCAGCCCTAAACACTACTAATCTGTTGCCCTGGGAATAAACTTGGAGCTGAGAAGGAATAAGTTGCCCTCTCAGGGACATTTTTCAAGGTTTTAGTGTTTTTATCATGCTGAAATAGGCTTTTGAGATTTCTCATAAAGAAAAAAAAACAAAGAAAAAAAAATCACGGAAAAGGTGACACTCCTCTAGTAGTCAGGGAATCAGAGCACATGGAAGGGAACAGCACACACCAAGTTTAGTTAATACCCTGAGTGTCAGGTTAGGGCACACTGACTGAACCCTTGCTGTCTCTCCCGGTGGAGCCATCCCTCGTGATAACAAGTAATTAGGAAAGACCCAAGTCACGTAACACACATACACAGAGAGACAGATTACCTGGTGAGACAGACTTAAATTAATGGTGCAACTTGGAGGTGCCACCTCTCATTGTATGTAAAGCTGCCATTTCTAGGTGGCAGCTGGGAGGATTTGTTATTGTCAGGGTTTAAAGCTGGGCTGGCTATTAAAGGGATGGCAGATGCTCTCTATTAACCCTTTCCTGCCCCCAGAAGGGAAGGGAAAGAGAAAAGGGAGAGAGACTTATGGGTTGGAAAGTTAAAACAGTTTTAATAAACAATAACAATGAAAAAGAGTATAATAGTAATAATGGAAATAACTAAATATATACAAACGCATACAAAACCAAGATCGAGTTCCCCCGATGATGATCACATCACCACTGGTGCTGCAGGGCAGGCTCCGGGGAGTCCCGCACTGGACTCGGCAGCAGATGGGAACTGGATTCAGGAATACACAGATTGGGATCGAAGGCAGGAGAAAAATGGACAGAGTCCTCTTTGGATGCCGGCCATAGAAGAGGGGTGACCCTCATGATCCCTCAGCTTCAAACTGAGTATGATGTGTATGGGATGGAATACTTCTTTGGTCAATTTTGGGTCACCTGTCCTGTCCGCTCCTCCCTGGAGGTGCAACTCTTTCACAGCCTTTCACTTGTGGATCATAAGAAACTTAGCAGTGACCGTGGTTTCTATAGGAATAAGTATAACTAAGAGCCTTTATGCATCCCATTCCTGTATTTGCCTTAGTAATAACTATGAACTTCAAGTGTGAGCAATCCTAGAAGTGTACACTGTCTGAAAAAACATGTAGTTACCTTCAGAAAGCATAGTTACCTTCAGAAAGTGCAGTTACTTAGAAGAAACTTAACTGAAAGGAAAAATCACTGGAAGGAAAATTGGTTCTGTCCTAGTCCAAACCAGGACAGTTATTTAATGTATTACAGCAGCACTTCAGAGCCACATTCAGCCTGCGTACGAGAGGTGCCTACCCTCGCTGTGGCACCTAGCTCTTTCTAGAGACTGTACGTGAAACGAGGCTCGGGCAGCGGAGGACCAGAATCAGGCTGAATTGCTCACCTCACCTAGCCAGAGCAGTCACAACACCTGCAACAGCAGCAGCATCCTGAGAACGATGAGAAGGAAGAGGACTGGAGTCAGCCAGGAACAGAGCAGGGACCCCTTTCACTGCAACTGAGTCCCATCCCACAGTGGGATCATCCGTGTGGATGTCAATGTTGCTAGACACTTCACGATGACAAACACACATGTGCAGATATTGTCCAGCATAAGTTGTCCATTTTTGTCCCCTCCTTATTCCCTCTGAATTGTCCCCTACAAATAAAGATTTTTCTTTCTCTCTCCCTCCTCTTGCTCTCATTGAAGTCTAGAATCACCCCAGCTCCCTCCCTTCCCTCACGTCTGGGCCAATTTAGAGTGTTAATTAGTGATGAATTAGCAGCACAAATCTCATTTGAAGCCCCAGACCCATTATGATGAATTCCTATGAGGGACCTGACGAATCTTATGTTAATATCTTCCTTTTTTTCATCAAGCAATTACTTCTCACTTCATTTGTCTGCAAAGGCTGAGCCCATACCCTCAGCTCGGGTGCTGGCATGTGTGGTTCAACTTTGTCAATTAATTATTGAATGGCTTATTTCACACTGTTAGACTATTAAAAAAATAACATGTGAAAGCACCTCCTTAATTATTAAATTCCAACATGTTGGGCATTAAAGCTCTTAGAGGGAATGCTGACACCAGCTTTTCCCCTCCTAAAACTTCCTGCCATCACCACGGCGGCTGGGTCATTGCCTGGCTGTTTTAATTGTGGTGGCACTTCACCTTGCCATGTGGAGACCACGATGAGTCCAGCCCTGATCCAAAGCCTGATGAAGTCAAGGAAAAGATTTACATTGCTTTCAGAGGGACTTGAGTCCTTCCCAAAGACTGATGTGCTCTTACCATGGGTGCTTTGAGGATCTACCACCTTTCTGATACGAAACATTAGGAGACTAACTAGGGTAGCCAAGATCAAAGATCCTCCTCCACCACGGTGATTCACAGAGGTCCAGGGCAGAAGAAACAGTTGATTATCTTTGCTTTCCTAACAGCACGGTTTGTCAAACTGCTATCAGCAACCCTTGAATTACACCCAGAAATGTGGTATCTAGGCTTTTTTGTTGATCAAACAGCAGAGTCTCAACCTTAGTGCTACTAATTGTTCATACCCAAAGGGAAACTTAATTTTTCCTCTCCACCCAAGATGTCAAAGGGCAGGATTCAGTCCTAAACAGCCTCCTGCTGCCCTGTTCCCAAACCAGAGCCCCCAGCTCCTGGTACCTCTCTTCCAAGAGGTAAGCTCTTGGCTGGTGACTTGCTGAGCTTGCAAAGAACAAGGGTTTGAAGCAGATGTTTCTCTTTTGCCTGTCAGCTCTGCTCAGCATCCCACTGGGGAGCCCTGAGCAGAGGCCTGAGTCACTGTGCATCAGCACCGAAACAGCTGACCCATCTCTGCGTGCTCTCCAGCTGACTGCCAGAGTGACTGGCAGCTTCAAGTGAGGGGCTGCCCCAGGAGACTCAGTGATGGTACCCTACCCTACAACCTCTTTTCCTGGCTTCCTCCAGGGTCCAGCAAGAGAGAAAGATCTCCTGGCAACACAAGCAGCCTATATGCCTCCTGCTGAGCCCATTCTCTGGTTTCAGCTGTCCCCCTGGAGCATTCAGCAGGAGGAAGCATCTCAGGGCCTGCCACCACCATGGTCTTTCACACCCACCTCCCTGTAGCAACAGCAATGCCTACACCACAACCTCAAACGCCAGGCAGGGCCTCACACCTCCTGCTGGCATTTGCTCAGTCCCAGCCCAGCTACTGGGACTATCATGCTGCATCCATTTTTTATGGGGAACCAGACCTTACAGCTGTTAGGAGGCCTGCCTGGCCCAGCTAAACTCCAGCGAAGGCAGCACTTGGGTTCAGAGGAAGGGACTAACATCGGGAAAGGGCTGTGGGGACACCTCCAGCCTGGTCCTGCAGCTCTTTCCCATGCAAGCACCTGCAGTGAAGCCAGCAGCTGACCCCAGGGCCTCCAGCACAGCAGCACCCACAGCCCTGCCCCACGCTGCGCATCAGGGGGCTGAAAACAGCTGCATTGCTCAGGAGTGGAGAGTGAGGAAAGCAGCAGGACTGCGTGTGGGAGGAAAGGGGTGAGAAGGAGCAAAGGCAGCCTAAGGTTCAGAAAAGACCCCCTCCCTCTCCCTTGCAATGGATTAAAGACTCCAGAGGTGATTGCTCACTGGTAGGCAAGGAGCATCTATCACAGGCACCAGAGACTGCCCGGCCTGCTTGGGCTGCAATAGCTGGGACTTGTGGAGCCTTTTCTTTCACTGATGTCCAGTCTGGAGCAATAAAAATGCCCCTCTGTTCCCTGCAGCTGACTTGCAAACCACAGCCCCAGCACATCAGAGAGAAGCGAGCAATTAAAAAGACAAAGTGCTGAAAAATACATAACAAAAGCCCTGCAAATGGGTACTGGGAGCCTGGAGAATGAAGGCAATGCGTGTTAATGACGAACATTATTTGGTTAATTTTTAATAGTCCATAACAGAAGTGATGGACAGGAGAAGCAAGCCAGTGTTGGGCAGAAAACCCTTTCTTCATGGTGCCCTCCTCATTGGAGATGACAGCCTGCCCCCTCCCTTCCCACCAGGGACTGTCTTCACGTCTCTGACCCAAGGAGCTTTCAAGGGATGCAGTGCAGATGGAGTTTTAAGTTTTACGTATGAGCTCCCTGCACATAGAAACGCAGCCCAAGAGCCCTGAGAAAGTCTGGCAGGGAGCAGGAGGATCTCCCCTCATGATGCTTTTAGGAAGTTTAAGCTGAAAGACTTTGCTGCTTGGCCAGGGATGAAGGCACCTGTGCCATGGAACTTGTTTAGGCCCCTTGCCCTGCTGCCTCACTGCAGGAGAAGTACCACAGCCATGTGTATGCTGAGATATCAGAGCCAGGGACGTGCATCCTGGCTCCTAGCTGGGCGCATACATGCATATCCCTGAGTTTGCATCAGCTGTTTCTAGGTATCCCCCAGTCTTTCCTCCTCCTGCCCTCTGTGATCATGTGAAGATCAAAAATACTGTCTTGCCCAACACAGAAACACGGGATGAAGGAGGGCAAACAGGACATCAAGGCCAAAGGGACAGGGAAAGGGATGTGCTGTGACTCTGTGACAGAAACGCTCTCATCTCTGTTTGCAGCTAGTGGAAAGACCAGCCAAGATCAGCCCTGACAGTGCAAGGAGGGCAGGACACATTAACACCACTTTGATGTGACATGGACGGATTAGCAAGAGCCTGGGGTGCTGCTGCGGTGGCAGCCAGCTTTGCTGCAGACCTGGCCCTTGGGGAGCCATTCCCCACCTCGTCCCCCACACCCCTCCATGTACATCCAGCTCGCTGCCATCAGGGTGCCCAATGTGTTGTATCACAGTGAGGGACAGCCATGAAGGCTTCCCGCTCTTCCTCGGTGCCTTGGCTCACTCCTGAGTGAGCCTTGCTGACTCGCTACTCCCCACTGCAAGTGTCTCCCTCCTTTTGCTGGCCTTGCCCCTCTCTGCCCCTCCATGAGCTAGCAGCTCTGGAGACAGACACCCTCCTACACCCTGGGCACCCATACATCACCCCACATGCATTTACAGCACAGCCCTTCACTTACAACCCCTACCCTTCACGTGCAAGCCCTGCACAGACATCACCAGAGCCCCTGCGCAGTACCAGGCTGGGGAAGGAGGGACAGAGTGACCCTGACGACATCCAGTGCTTTGCACAGGTCCCCGGCTTCCCTCTGACCTTCCCTTCATTCCCCAACCCTTGCCCGCTCCATCGCTGCTGTCTTCCCCATGATAGCTAGAGGCTCCTCACCTGACTCTTAACTTGTGAAGCCATTTTTTCCACACTAAATCCAGTACGTGAAAATCCCAGACAAGCTGAAGCAACCCAGGTCCTGGTATTTTGGGCTGAATACCTCACCCCTCACTTCACTTCTGCTGAGGGGTGGATGGTAGGGGGAGTGTCTTCCAGCAAGTGCTGAGCAACATGAACAAGTCTACCTCTCCAGACATACAGTTCACTCTACTTACAGCACCGCTGAAAGAGTCCCACAGACATATAGCCCTCTCCAGCAACACCCTATCCCTTGGCCCAGCCTCTGCTGCAGTGCAGGAGAGCAGGGGCATGGCAAAATGTGGATGGGGCAAGGGATGGGCAGCTGGGCATGGGTCTGGTCTGTAAGCACAGACCGAGAGTTGATTTTGGCAACGGGACTGCCACATCCTGTGGAGCCATGAAACTTGGGATCGTCATCGAGCCACTTACTCAGGTCAAGCAGGAGTTTGGCATGGTCATCACACCCAGCCCCTGGGAAAGAAAGTCCCAGAGAGAACCCATCACCCCAGCATGAGCCACATGTTGGGGTGCAGCAGGCACAGGCCACTCACACAGCAGCTTCTGCACCCACATGAGCTGGTGAAGCCCAGAGGAGCCTCCACACATGTTGATGTACCTGCTGTGCTTTCCCCAGCTCTCACCAGGTACCTAAGCCTCCAGGACCGTGGGGTCTGTCAGGCAGCATGGCCGTCCCACCTCCACAATAGGAGAAACTGGCACTGCGGATCCCAGCCGAGGGGGCTGCAGTGCGGACGGGAGAGGGAGGGGACGCATCCTCCCAGGAGCTGCAGCCTGGTGAGATGCTGGGGAAAGGACTGTCAAAAACTAATTTAAAAACGCAGCACTCTGCTTGATTTCATGTCTCAACATGTCGTTTAACAGCAATTTAGTCATCCCCCTCCGCCTTTCGCTGAGGCACTGACACTTTTTTAATAAAAATACATAGAGGAGCTCCAGGCACTTTATTAAGTTCACAGCAAGGGTGCTGGCACCCATGTCTCTGCCCCGTGCTCCCTATTAGTGTAATGAGAGCTTGCAGGAGCGCAGGAGGCAACCGAGCCCCTTCCCCGGCTCCAGCTGAGTGCTCACGACCTGATTTCCCAGGGCACATGCTTGGCTTCCTCTAGAAATCCCATCTTCAGCTGGTGCCCAGGGGTGGGCCCTGCCTAGGTGAAAGGCATTCAGCAAACCTGATCTGCCAGCAAGCTTATACAACTATTAGAATTTCTAATTTTTTTCCTTTTCTTTTTTGGTCCTTTTTTTTTAGTGTCCCCAAGCCATGTTGCGATGCAGAAGCTGCTGCTGCCATGGTTACGGTCCCAGCCAGACGATACCTGGCTCTCAGCTACAGCCTCCAAAGGGTGCTGAGCCCTGGGAGCCCGTGTGCCATGCTGACCCCCTTCCCAGGGGACAGGGCTGCTTGGCACCATCCCCAGCTGACAGCTTCTCTAGCCACCCCTGTATTGGATCTCTATCCACAAATTTTCTGGCTTTGAGCTCAATGTAGCCCTGTTGCACCGAGGCACCCAACGCATCACCATCTGAGGCAAGCCCTGCACCCAAGGGAAGCAGTGGTGGTACTGCTGGCAGCCAGCGCGAGTGGTTCTGGCTGATGCTGGGGCTGCCCATCAGGAGACAAGCCCCAAGCCAGCGTGCTGCGGGTGGCCGTCGGTGGGCTGGAGCTGAACAGGCAACTTCCAGGGCCTTGTGGTTCATTTTGTAGGTTGCTTATCTCTTGCTCGCATGTAAATGTCTCTCTCCTTCTTACTCTTTCTGAGAGGAAAAGTCAGTCAGCAGCCAAGGAAGTGTCACTGCACGTCAGCTGATGTGACCCAAAGGCCTTTTCTTGCCAGGGAAAAGTTACTGCCCTTTTTCCATAGTCATCCAGTAGCACAGCTCAAGTTTCCAGCTGGCTTTTCTGGTGCTCAGGCTCATACTGAGTGCAGGTAAAGCATGCACTGTGTCATTCCATTCATGGCCCAAAGCATAGTCCAAGTTTGGCTGTTTTCTTTGGCACCAGGGACCCCAAAAGCAGAAAGGCAATCTGCACAATCAAGATGGGTGAACAGTTTATGAGATCCTCCATGCACCCTAAAGAGATCTAAGCTCAATTCCCCAACTGGACTAGGAGACGCCAATTATCCTGGAAATCCTGACCTGATCCCAAACCAGGAATCTCAAGTGAAGCCTTCTTTCCTCCTCAGCTTCCCAGGCCCACATCTACACTGCAAGCAGCCCAGCTAAGTCTGCAACCAACCTCTGGATGCTCTTTGCACTCTTGCAGCTCTGCCCATCCCTTAGCAAAACCTCCCCGACTGCACCCCATCACCTTCAAGGCTGTTAGCTTTAGGGTGGCAGGGACATTTTCCTCGCCCATGTCGGCACAGCTAAGGGGTTAAGCCCAAGGCAGGCAGGCTGACGTTCCCCCTGAGTTGCCTCCCACTACCAGCAGCACCCCTGGGCTTTGGGAGATACCTCTGCTCTGCGTGCCAAAGCAGTGGGCAGCTGCCTGAGCCTCTCTCCTTGCAGGGATGGGGAGTAACTATGGTAACTGTCTCCGGCTGTATCCCAGCTCTATGTTTGCCTCTCCTCAATACTGCTTGTGTTTATCTTCGATGCTCCTTTCACAGCTTACTCCTTCTTTCTCCCTACGGAAGGCAGAGACCATGGTCTTGCAGCAGCTTCCAACCTCCCCTCCCCGCAGATGGCGTTAACCACAGACTAGCTGATCTCCGCAGGTAAGGCATTACCTCGTTCAACACCTTCGCTGCTCACCACCTGAGAGCCCCCAGGGGTTCACAGCAGGGCTGGTTAATCACCAAAGCACAAAATGAGTGGCTGTGGCTTGGCAGGAGCCTGGAGATGCCAGCAGGCATCAGCAAGCACCACCCGAGAGGCACACTGCAAGGGCTGGTGGGGTGGCATGCTCGCAGCTAGCGTGTGGGCACACACCAGCCTGGGATCTTTCCAAATTATCAAATAAAGCAATACAGGTGCCACCCTTAATCCCTGCATAGCTTCATCCCCCAGCTGTAGAGCTGGGTGACTACGCTTCCTCCTGCACCTTCCGTCACGTTCATCAAAACCTTCGGGGCACGGCGGCTGCTTTGTGCTGCAGCACCTGGCACCTAAATTTATGCTCCAATCTCAGCTGTCACCATTCAGGTAAAAATTTTCAAAAGCACCTAAATGACTCAGACTTTGAAATCGGATTTGGGAGGCACTTCTGAGAATGGATCTTGGGCTCTTGACACTTTTGAAACGTTCCCCACAATAATTTAAGAATGTCTAAACTACCAATTAGTGCTTGATTAACAATGGTAAATAGAAGGCCTGTGTTCTGCTGTCTCTCTTGCTCTTTCAGCTATTAATGGCAACTACACCACCGGCTGCCAGGGGAAACATTTAATATGGGAAGCCATGATTTTTTTTCCCTTTGTGTTTTAAAAATAAGACGATGACATTTCTTTTCCTTTCTTTCTCTCTTTTTTTTTTCCTTTGCTTTGTCATGCCAAGCAGCATGTCTGACACCAGCTGAAAACATCTGGAATGGTTCTGATAGCAGCAGAGCCAGCTGCCTTTTCATATTTCTCTGGGACTGGGAGATATATATCAGATGCGAGTGTCTCTCCTCACTAATAATATGTTATCTGAATAAATAACTGGTGGTGGCTCAGACCTGGCTGAAGTGTTTGCTCTCTGCTTCCTTTTGCAGCATTTGATTTACAATGTCTTCTCTTGCTTCACACTGATTCTTATTTTACGTTAGGGTTTTTTTATTCAATCATTTCTTTTCTTCTCCTCCTTTCCCTCCCCTCCTTAGGCATTCAATCACAGCTGCCTGCGAGGGGGGTTGCAACCCAGCTTTTCACTTGCTTGCACTGCAAGCGGAGGAAACCTGAGAAGCAACAGTGGAAATATTTTATAACTAGTTCCTGCCCAAATCCCTCCTGGGGATCAGTGCTTGTCTGGGAGGCATGGCTTGGACCTAAGCCTGCCAGAGCGGGAGACGTGGGGTGAGACCTGGCCGTGCCTGGGCACACAGAGGTGACAGGGAGTCGCGGTGTGGTTATCCATGGGCATTAGGGGTGCCAGCGCTGCAGTCCTTGTGGGAATTGCTTCCTCTGCCCCCCACATCAAGGGTGCAGCTGCCCGTAACAGGAACCCTCTTTGGTGCCACAGGGGGGACCCCAGACACCCAGTGCCAACCCCCAAAGGAGTCATCTTCCTGCCCACTGCACCAGAAGCACAGCTGCCGCTGCTTCCCATGAGCAGAGCAGAGGTACACAGCACACAGGTAGCAGGAGGCTGAGCTGCACCAGCATACAGAGGTCCCAAAGGCATTCCCTTTGTGTCCCTGTGTCCCTGGTACCTGGGCCACCGGGGTCCCCCAGCCAAGCTCCCTTCCCTCTCCCATCAGAGCCATTGGGTCACCTCTGCGCAGACATCCCTGCCACGCTCAGATCACCCCTTCGTCCTGCAATGAAAACCAATGCCATTGTCTCCAGCTGTCAGAAGCAGAGGGCTGTGATGAATCCCTCCTCTCAAGGCATCTGGGGACTCTGCAAAACTACAGAGGCACCGTGCTGACTCCAATGGGCCATCCCTGGCCAGCAGCCAGCGAGGGAAGAGCACACCTTGGGATGCCAAGGGCATTTCTGGCAGCAGGAGCAGTTTCAGGCGAAGAGGAAAGCGAGTTATGTGACAATGATGAAATGTAAAACCAGCTGCTTTCAGGCCTTTCATCCATCATCCTTGTGAGCCTGTGACAGTGACAACAAGAGGGAGGGTGGGACAGAGGGAGAACTGAGAAAGAAGCACGGCGAAGTGAGTTGACTCTGAAGGTTTGGCATAGATTAAATATACAGAGATCTCCCCACTTGCCTCTGCACCTTAACATCCACTCCTGCCTGTACAAATAACCCGCCTGAGAGTGACCCTTACCATGTCAGGTCTCTGCCTGGGTCAGTTACAGCAGGGAACGGGGTCTAACAGACTGTCCACCAAGTCACCTCACAGGTCTCCTCCCCTCCTCAGGCATCGCTTTCCCTTGCACAGGCTCAGATTTCCCGAGATCCTCATACAGGGAGTCTCTTCCACTGCAGACACCTCACCGGGCCTCAGCCCCATGGGGCAGACCCACACCACAGCAAAACAAAACCCACCACAACATATGCTGGGAGGCAGAGCCTCCTCACAGAATCAGCTGGGAGCTCTGAGGGCCATGAGCTCAGGTTGCTCCTCATCCCCACCAGGACCTCTGGAAGGTACGGCAGTGCCATCTTGGAAGAGGAGCTCGCTCCTGTTGCACTATTTGTTCTTCACAGAGGAGGGGGTTTCACCTCCAGAGCCACCGCTTTTTCTGATTGTTATTAGGAAACGTGGGTAAAATCAGGTTCTTCTTTTTCCTACAGGAGAGAGAATGTCTCTCCTAGCCTGGCAATGCAGCCACTCTCAGCTTCTTCCAGCTGTTTGGAAGTGGGAGTCCACTGTCGAAGAAATTGTCTTCTCCTGAGGATCAGAGCACTAAGGACACCCCAGCCATGCCATGTAAAGAAAACCACCATGGGAAGCACCATGCAGCAGGCAAGGGCTGGAGCAGCCGGTGATGTTCACGGGTCATTGGCTGAGATCCTATTTGGTGCCCCTTAAAAAGCTTTTGCTGGAATAACTGGAGACTTGAGTGTGGAAGTGTTTTGCATCACCTGCCAGAGGACAGCAAAAAAGCAAGGCACGGGGGCAGCACGCTCCACCCTAGCGAAGGGCTTCCAATGAAAAGCAACGTCGGAGTTGTCGTGCAACTGTTTGTTTGCATTATTTTGGGCTCAGATGTTTGCAAATACAGCCTGTTCTAAATTGATCTCTCTATATTTTTCAGATGGCGTGTGATAAATGTGTTAATTTTGTATTCAGCTCTGGGAGCCGAGAGGGGGATGAGAGGAAGAGCAGATGAGAGAAGTGGCTGTTTCTGCTTGCCTGGAACCTGGTTTAGCGAGTGTTCAGATTCCTGCAAGTGTGGGGGGGTGTTTAAAAGTGACTAACCACCACTCTGCCCTCCCCAGAGCCTTCCCCGCCAACACCGCTGCGCTCCTCATGGACGCTAATGAATTCAGCCTGGCAGCCCCCAGGGAAATGGGTTACCCTCCCCATGGTCCACTGGCAGGAGTTGAAGCCAAGACACAGATGGAGGAAATTACTCTCCCAGTGACACATGATCCATCTGCAGCAGAGCACGCAAAATCCTGCTCTGCCCTGGCTCATCTCCCCATGCCCCCCCAAGCGGGGCCCACCTTCACCCCATCACGGGCTCGAGCTGGCTGCGTCCATGCCGCCCGCGGGCAGGCTTCAAGTTTAAGGTGCAGGACTCACAGTGCAGGTACCAGCAAGTCTGAGCTGGCATGCGGAGTTAAGCCCTGAGCTACCATGATGGCATGGACATACCCAGCATGCTTTCCTGTGCCTGAAATGTGCTGCTGTTGAGTGAACCTCCAAATCCACAGCACCCCACTGCTCCCCATTCAATAGCCACCTAGCACTGCAAGATTAAAAAGAAATGCTCAGCATCCACACTGTCCTCTCTTAAAGCAGACGAGTGTGGCCATGAGGAGCTATTCTGGGGGTCTGTGTGAGCACTGTGGGATCCAAGGACCTCTGGCCAGATGAGGCACACGCCGTAATCCCTCCTAAACAACACAGGACTCCCCAAGGCTTTTCCAACCCTTGTTGCTCTTGCTTTTTTTGCAGTGCCACTTTCCACGCCAGGCAGCAAGGCAGGGACCGTGGCAAGCGCTGCACGCTGGACAGTTGAAAGCGTATCTAAAGCCACTCAATAGCTTTCAGAAGCAAACCAAGAAAGACCCTTGAGGAGGAGAAAGCTGAACTGAGGCAGACAACCCTGCGACAGCTTTTTTTAGAAGACCTTCACCAGGGAAGCGGTGTCTCAGGGATGAGCCGGAGAGCCAATTAGTGGCAAGGACAGCAGTGCAGCTGCAGCAATTGAAAATCAGCATGGCAGGAGCAGGAGTACATTTTAGGGGTGGTCCTGAGCAGAAGGAGGAGTCAATTTTCAGGGTCACTGTTTCTCACTGAAAAATACATTTTTGGGTTGACCAAGCCAAGTCATGGATCACTGCAAAAATCAGTGAATTATTCGAACTGAGGGGAAGAAAACTGAGAAGTTCAAAGGCTCGATTACAGCATTTTCTCAATTAGCTTCTTCAGGTTTTCTGGTTGAAATAACCATCTATTTTTACAGATTTCTAATAGCTCATCAGACCTTTTTTTTTTTTTAGATTCCTAAGCAGAACATGTGCTTTCAAACAGAGTCATTTACTCAACACAAGATGATTTTTCTGCTTTTCATTTCAGCAGGAAACTGAAGAATAATGAATTTCACAATGACGCCCAGTTGTGGGTTGTTGGGTTTTTTTAATGCTGCTGTTCCTGTAGCAAACCAAAGCAGTGCTTATTTGCACAGCTATAGTCAAATGTCACTTTCCTCAAAAATCTCTACTGACCAGCTAAGAGCAAGAGACTGCACAGCTGCCTGGGAATGCAAGTGGGAGGCTCTCGAAGAAACACAGAAACCCCGTCTGGTCCTGTGTTATCTAATTGCCTGACAGAAGATGGTGAGTTGGTCTGTTGTTAGCGGTTTTGTGATGGGGTGAGTTTTGTGGTGAGGAAGATGCCAGTCCCTCTGTAAGAACATCTGTACAGGATCCCACAGGATCTCAGGGTCCTGTCCATGACAGTGGCCGTGGCAGAACAGAGCAGGCATATACAAAACTTGCTTGTAATCCATTTCTTCTCCACTCGTTTTCAACACAGGGACCTCCTGAAACAGAGGCAGTTTCCTCATGCTTGGTAATTACACTTGCGTTTTCTTCTTTTGTACTTAATGGAAACTTTAGCGTAACATCCTGCAGCAAAGAGCGAGGCAGAGTAACTACCTCTTTTGGGAAGAGATGCCTCTTTTTTCTTCTTTCAAGCCCAGCTCCAGCTCGCTTTATTTGATGCTCCTTGCTCTCGAATTGGAGGACAGAGGGAACACGGGAAAATCCGGTGGCATTGTCATTCCTCCAGAGATTTGGGGGAACTCCGTGACCTGATTCCCAGACCTGGCTGGGGTGAGGGAGGTTGTACCTGAAACAGAACAAGATGGACTGTGCATTCAGGAGATTAAAATTTAGGCAGGGAAGCCTCCCAGCAAGTCTGGGCACTAGGAAGGAAGAAACTTCTTCCTTGTTTTGTGTAAGGGCAGCAGGAGGCAAAAAGTATAGCTCCAGGAGCAAGCTCTGTCTGCAGATCAAGAAGGGGACTGTTAAGAGAAGGGCTGGTTATGTTGCCTCCAATAAGCAGCAGAGTCAAGACAGCTATAACCAGGTAAGCATTCAGGGTGGAGACCTCTGGAAGTCACCCAGTCCAGCCTCCTGTGAATATCTCCAGGATGGAAACCCCCCACACGCTCCAGGCACCAGTTCCAGTGCTTGACCACTCTCATGGGGATGATTTTTTTTGTTTATGCCTGATCAGAATTTCCCTTGGAGCAATTTGTGCCCCTCATCCTTCGCCATGCATCTCTGAGAACAATTTGGCTCCATCCTATTTGCAATTACTCTTTTGATAGTTGAAGACAGCAAACAGCTCCCCGCTCCTCCAGACTCTTCTCACGTGCCGGGTGTTCCAGCCCCTGAACATCTCAGTGTCCCTCCTCTTGGATCATTCCGATTTGTTGGTACCTCTTCCCAGGCAGCCCCAAACTGGACCCAGCACTCCAGATGTAATCTCACAAGTGCCAAGCAGAGGGGACTGCTGACTGAAGCCAGCGTGCTTTCCCTGGGTTTGCAAATACTATCTTTGCTCTTACCTGAGCTTTCCATCATGATTATTGCAGGTATCAGTGCAGACTCGGCCTGCCAGCTTTGCCTGCCCATCTTCTGAGCTCAGCACCAGCCAGCTCTAATCCAGAAGCCATGTAGCCAGGTTATCAATGTGTGACACTTAAAATTCCTAAACCATGATGAGGAGACAGGGGCATGACATCTGCAGCTCAGCACCCTGCTACCAGGGGTTAACCCTAGGGGAGAGCTGGCTCACATGTAACCAAGAGGGGAGAACTGAAAGCCTATGCTCACATCCACCCACGAGAGACTGCGCAGACACCCCTACCCTGTGGATGTGCAGTGGGATAAAGATTTTATCCCGCCTTACATGGGGCCTCTCACCCATTCAGTGGTGGAGATCAGAATATAATGCAAGAGTGGAGTTTCTGACAGGGAAAGTGCGTGTTTTAATGAACCACTTGAGATGCGGAGCCATGAATGTCCAGACATTCTTGGAGATGTTTTAATAAATAACAATGAAGATAACAATTTAAACACTGTGAGCAGGAAATGCATTATTGAACATGCACAACACAATACAAACTTAGAGCCCTTTCAAAGCCTTCAAAACACAGCCAGGCAAAATACAAACGAATGGAAGCAGACAGGCACATTTGTGCTTTAAGGGCTGTCTGTGGCTTCCAGAAAACGAACGCTGTAACATTGACCTGCATGTCCGTGCACCTGCCTGCTCTCCCCACCCCTCTGCAGGAACGTACTTACCCCCCAGCCGGGCAGAGAAGCCAGACACAGGTGCACACAGTGGTTTCGTGTGTCTGCAGGCTGTGCATCAGCCCAGGCCACCCATCGGCCAGAAAGAAGGGGTGTCAGGAATGAAGAGGAGCACAGGTACTTGCTGGGAACTGCCTCTGCGTTCAGTCTCTTTTTGGACCCATATAAACCTTGGCAGCTTAACATCCTCTGGCAAGGAGTTCCTCAGCTTCAAAGTCACACAGATCTTCACTGCTTTGGGTCCACTTAGAGAAAAACAGATATTTTCACATTCCTTCTGACTCTATAGGATCTCTGGGCCTCTGAGTGATGATAAAGGCCACAGGAGGGTCGTTCTTGAGTCGTTTCCAAAGGGAAGCAAGGGTTGACACCAAAAATTCAGGAGGATAGGAAGGTTACCAATTGCACGCATACATCTGCAGGGCATGCTGACTTTGAAGAATGTCAATTTGATTGCATGGCCTCCCAGGTCAGGGAAGGATCCAGTGGATGGTGTTCGAAAGAGCCATGGCCAAAGCAGAGAGCTCTGCTGCCCCTACAGCCAGTGCAGGATTAGAAGGAAAATTCAAGGTTTGAAAAAAGAGCCAAGGGAGCTGTATTACTATGCAACAGCGATGCGAAATTAGAACACGATCCTTAGCTTATGATCTCAGTTTTAACATCCAAAGATCAGTGCAAAGTGCAGAGCAAGACAATTAAAATTTTGCAGTAACATAAAGGGAGAGGTATTCCTGAAAATGGCTTACGATTTCTCACTTTTTTGTTTTTGTTTTTTTTTTTAATGACTATAAAACATGATCTGAGTGATTTAACTCAACACCTGTCATCAGCTGAAAGCTAAAAACCTTAATGAAACTGAGCCAGGCACACAATCTCTGCAGGTTTTCTTGTTTGTATCTGCTACTATAGAAAAGCCACCTTTCCTTCCAGACTTGTACTTTTCATCATGTCATGCTACTCACTCGCTTGAGGAGACGGAGCAGAGAGGGGACTGTGTCTCCTAGAAGAAGAAGGAATGGATGCTGAAGTTTGGAGGTAAGGCACAAGCCAAGTGAGCTCAGACACTGTCTGTTTGTGGGGCCAGGGGAATAGGTGAGGTGGGAAGCCTGTACCCTGCTGGGCAGGACCACAATGGTGGTGTTAAACTTCCTCAGCGCAGAAATCAGCGTGACAGTCTCCTGATGGATAAGTGCCTCCGATGCTCCAGCTTTGTATCAGCATAGCTCTGGTCTGCCTTACGTCTCCCAGCGTGGGTCTCCAAGAGTGGGTTCACTAGATGGACAGGATTTTAGGATCAGTCTCTAATGGCAGGGGTGCTGGTGTTGGTAGCCCAGGGCAGCAGGTGAGCATTAGGATTCTCCAGCAAAGGCACGGTGTGCACAAGGCATAGTAGCTGCCTTCCTCACAAGTGCTACCTGAGGTCTCAGTGTTGTCTTCCAAGCTTTCATAACCCGTCCAGGGGTCTCCTGGAGCACTGCCTGTGGCCCAGCTGTACACCTTCTCCTTCCTTTGCTCAGATAAACCCTCATACTCCAGTGGCTGGAGCTAGATGGGCTTCCAATCACTTCTCTTCCTAGTGGGCAATAAGGCCAGACTTCCAAAAGACAGAGGCACAATGTGAAATACCAGGAGTATCTCATCCCCCTGAGCTGGACTTTTAGCAAGTAATAGCTGGGAGGACCCCACACTGACTTTGATCTCAACAAACTTCTCCCAGACCCCTGTACCCCAACTTCCAGACAAGGGTCTGCAACACCCCTCCATACACTTGAGGGTTTACAGCTAAAAACACTGCTGTGGACACATCAAGCGTGAAACAACTCGACCCCCAGCAGATTGCAGGTGCTGAGATGACATGAGAAGCTCAGTTTCAGAGCAGCGTGTCTAATTCACTTCTGACACTGGTTCTTTTGAAATAATTTCTCCTTCGCTGGAAGCTTCAGAGCTGCCTGTTTTCAAATGCCATTTTGTACTCAAACTAGCCTCAGGATCCCCCGGTTTCTCACCAGAGCTGCCTGGTCGCACCGAGCCCTCCCCTGAGAGGTAAGAAGTTTCCCACAGAGGCTCCCTGCTATTTGAAGCCTAGCCCAGCCATAGCCTTTCTTTCCACCAAATAGCTGCAGAAGTTTTTATTTAAACTTGGTTTCTATTGCCGACGGCCCCACTGTCTGCGCTGACAGAGAATATTCCTCAAGTACCTACTGAAGCAGCAATCTCCAACATGTTCCGAAGACCTTATCTTTGCCAATTCTTTTTAGCTGGGGCTTGATTTTCCTCTCACTTACACCTGCTTCACAGCAGGGTAACTCCACTAAAAAGGCTCCTCATTTACACCTGCGGAAGGAAGAGCAGAACTGAGGCCATCCCCTGCAGGAAGAACGCACATAAAACACCGGCTGCACGATGTGCTATAAAAAAAACAATCCCCTGACTGCTTCCACCATCTCAGCACAGAAACTCCTCTCTCCAATGTTGTTTTTAATAAAAACCTTATGAAAAGGAAACTGCTTTCCCGAGCCATCCCGTACAGACTCAGGAGAACCGTTGGGCTGGATCGTGACAGTATAAACTGGTTTATTGCCAGAACAAGTAACAGATGCCAGCAGTGTGACATGGAGAGAGGATTTGGCAGTTTGTTCAAACACTCTGACAGCAGCAGGCATTTTAGACTCCAACAGATAAGAAATTGGCCAGCAAAATGCATTGATGGAGTATGTGGGCTGCGGAGTCTGCCCTGCCACCTCCCTGAAATAATGCAGGACTGAGTCCAGAGGGAGTGCACGGCTTTTGCAAGGTAGTGGGACTGCTGGATCCCATACAGCAAATAACTTAGTTTCTGCAAGAAGCCATTGTTTAGAGGGATGGCATTTGCTGTATGTTTGTTTGGGGGTTTTCAGAGCTAGAAAATGGTTCATCACCATATTTCACAGGTGCAGAGCACTTTCTGAGCCTTTTCTTGTCTAGGCAGGTGATGCCTTGATACTGTGATGATTGCCCCTACAGAAACACTACTCAGAGAGGGAGATGCTACCATCAAACAGTGTAATGGGGCATTTCTCTGCTAGAGAGAGATGGATGGATTGGTGTAACTGTAGAAAAAGGGAGGCTGGAGTGAAAAATAGGTAGATAGGTAGGTAGATAGATAGATAGAGGCATTCCACTATCTATCTTCCTCCTATTTGCCATGCTGGCTGGCCCGCATCACCTCGGCAGTATCTGTCCTCTTCTCACAGCCAGATACCTACTGACAGGGCCAGGAGATGGAGCACAACTGGTTCATTAGGTCTTTCTGGCTTGAACCCATGCTTCCTTGTAAGTACAGAGCCTTGTGAGGTTCATAGTTCAGGCTTCAGATTCTCCTTGAGAAGCTCAGTCCTCTCTGCTTGGGTTGGCCTATATCTCCTGCAATGCAATAAGGAGAGCCTCCATGGGTTACAGGGTCTCATAGGAGGTACAAGGGTTGGGGTACATTTAGCTGGGAAGCTGGATCACTAGAGAAGAACAAGGACAGCAGGTTCTTAAACTACAGCTCAAAGGGGCAATGAAGCTGGGTGGGAAAAGGCAATGTCCTACAGAACAGAATTGTACAGCGTGTCTGGATGTTTGGCCTTCAACAAAAAATGGCATAGTAGTTCAAAAGCTTCTCTACTCCCCTCAAATCTCCCTAGTTTCTACATTTCACCTCCACCTGGGGATGTAAGCAACCACTGAAATGTCTGAAGTCCCTGCAGATAGTGGATCCAGGTTTTGTTCAGTGCCATGCTCTGCCACTGCTGGCAGAGGCTCTGCAGCCCTTTAACACATCTGGACAACATTTCCAAGAGATACCTGCCTCTTCCTGTGGCTGGGAACAGCATCTGAAGCAAGACCACCCTGAATCCAAGCCTGCACCCCTCCCTTTGGTACCAGACTATCACTTTCCAAGACTCTCTGCCCTTCCTAGAAAAATCTGCCAGCAGCTCTCTGCAGCAAAGCTGCTCACAAGATCCCTTCCCCTTTCACATTGGCTGCAAAGAGCTCCTGTTCATAGCAGGGACTTTATTTTTCCCCAGTGCTGCAAGATGAAGAGCAGGAGGATACAGAACAGCCCTGCCCAGCGTGTGCAGCCGCTGCCCCATCTCTACCTGTGGCTGCCCTGGCACACGTGAGAAACCTTCATCCTCTGTGCAGGCAGGTTCCCCGTCCGTTTCCCAGGCTTTGCCGGAAGGTGAGTGGCGTAGCCTGACACAACAGCAATGACAGCCAATTACAGGCTTTAAAAATTACCCCCCAGGTGAGGGGGCTGCCTAGCTGCTGTCAGACTGATTTCAGGTTAGGCTGGAAATTGTCACCTGGCTGACAGAGCCCCTGATTAGTCTCCGTCACCAGGGAAGGATGTGCCAGCAGTCCCCACGCCATGCTCCCTGGTGTTCGGGAGGAGGTTTTGGAGGGGATCAGAGGGGAAATGAAGAACACCTTGCTAGCTGTGCTGGGCAGGGAGAAAACCTCCCTTCTGCCTGCAGCCAGGGCCAGCCGGTGCTGGACGAGTGCCAGGGAGCCTGAAAGCAGGAGAAGAGCTGAGGGTCAGCAGGAGGGAGCTGCTGCTGGAAGGGGGAAAGGGCAGAAATGGCACAGTGGGCTGTAGCCATGGGCAAGCAGAGGGAAAGGGAGTCGAGCAGCACGGGCAAGGCTGCGGCAGCTGCACAGCCAGAGCCCCCCAGCAGCCAGACCCAAGGAGCAGGGTCAGGGACATGTTGGCACAAACCCAGCACCAGCTCTAAAATGCAGGTGGCAGCGGTGCCATCGAACCCTGTGTGAAAGGGAATACCAGGAGCACTTCACTGGGCACGAGAGACAATGTGGGAAGGGGCTGAAACCACAGAGGTGGGTAAATGACCCTTGCAGAACAGGGCTTCCCAAGAGGGAGGTTTGGGGTGCCTTGGGGGTAGCCAGGGCACCAAAGAAGCTTGGGTTGGAGATGCTGAGGGGTAGACCCAAGAGCAGGGTACATGCCCCACGACACAGAGAGGAGCACCAAGCCTGTAAGCCCCCTGGCTTAGGGTGCAGCAGCAGCCACAGAGGGAGCCCGTGCAAGGACAGGGCAGCCCTGCCAGCGTCACCCACCTCTGGCTGCTGCCAGCACCCCCCCCACCCTGACTGTCCCCTGCCCCAGCAGCAGCTACATGTCACATTTGCCATGTAGGGGTTTCCATTTTAGACACTGTGATTCAACTTTTTTCTCCAGATAAAGTTATTAAGGCAAATTTGATCAAAATGACACATGGATTACAGTGTGTGTTGCAGACTCTAATTCTGTTTACTGTTCTGGGGGAATGGGCAATTATTACAAAAGCTGGGATAGAGTGTTTTTAATAACATTTCTTGTTAAGATTTAATTACAGGAAATTGTATTTTCTTAATCACTGAAAACTCAACTGCCTGGGAAATTTTTTTATATAATTTCGTTTGCAGTTTATTAAATCCTTAGGTTATTCCTTTTCTGAGGCTTTGTTTTAGTCACTCGCTAAGTGCTTCTTAACATGTGTAGGAGCAGATTGCTCAGAAGCACAAAGAAACTAAAAGGAGCAGACTCGGGGAGGCAGGGCTGGCCTTTGAAAAAGCAGATTTCCGAGCAGGATTTAGAGGTTCTAAGGTATTCTTTAAAAAAGAAAAAAAAAAAAAAAACAAAACCAAAACCAAATTCTACCACTTTTCCCTTCAAGACCTGCCTACCCTGCAGCCTGACTGATACTGGTACCCGTGCCTGCCAGGGCTGCTCCCCCACCTCCTTCGCTCCCCGGTGCATGCCTTTGAAGCAAGGGTGACCTGCGGGGCTATCCAAAATGAGGTCCAACTGTTAAAACAACATGTCGGGGCAGGGGGATGAATGACCAGAGAGAGTGAATGGAGGCCTTGAAATAAATGACACAGAAGAGAAAAGAAGGAGATGAATGACCCGTTGTCCTGAGCATCAGTGCTCCCCGAGACGAGCTGTCACCTCACAGACCGGCCAGGGAGAGGGGCTGGGTCACTACTCCCTGCCCCTGAGGGGTGAACAGGCATGACAGAGCACTGTTCCCAAAGAGGGATGCCAGATCTTGGCACCCAAACCAATGGGGGGTAACCAGGTGAAAGCATTGGGCTTTGCAGGGCTGCTGAGCACCTGCTGCCCCTCTGGGTACCAGCACAGGGATGTGCCTGTGAGGAGAGGCCATGACCCACCTAAAAACCATGCCCTTGCATGGGGCCAAGATTTCTCCCCCAGCTGGTACAGTAGCCATGTCACCGTTGGAGTGCTGCAGCTCTTGGTAGGAAGGAGAACTAATCTGAAAGGAGCCAAGCAGCCACTTCAAATAGCCAGGGCAGCAGATCTCCCAGCCAAGGGCTCCCCATCCCTGGGCTCCCGGAGCCCTGGGCTCTGCTCCCAGCCCCTCACAGGGGTCCAGAGGGGAGCAAGGCAGCTGAAAGCAGTCGAAGGCATGATCGTGCTGCTCAAAGGCCAGGCTAGCTCCTGCTGGCGTGCAAAGCAGCCTCCCTTTCTGCGCAGGGCTAACGCTGGAAGGACACGAGACCCCGGAGGAGATGAGCCGCTGCTGCTGCTGCTGCTGCTTCCCGGCGAACGGGGCGTGGGTGCTTTCCACCCACCTGCAGCCCTTCAGAAAGCAGCTCAGTCCCATCGGCCGACTGCCTTATCTCTCCCCTGATGCACATGCAAGGGAGAATGGGCTTATCTCTGCCTCATCCCTAGTCTGGGGCAAGGTATTCAAGCCCCGTGAGTGGCATAGCCAGACAGGGATCCTATCTGCTCACCAGGTGCCAGCCGGGCAGGGAACTCATGGGGGCATGGAGGGCTGCGATACCAGAGCTCACCCAGCCCTGCTTTATGCTCTGCCTGCAGAGCAAGGACCTCCTGAACAGCTTGTGCCTTGACTCTGGCCTGGCATTTCATGACAGCAGATCTGTCTGTTGAGGTCTCCCTGTCTTTGCTGAAGATGAAGTTGTAGGTGACATCCGAGTCCAGATAACCTGCAAATCCTAAAAGTGATGGGCAATCCACAGCCTGCAAGCTGAATGTAGCCTAAGCCTGCCCTTAGACTTGCCAGGGTCTGGGTTGGACTGGGCAGATTTCAGTGCATTTGCCAAAGCCAGAGATATTTGCTGTCTCTTCTCATACCAGAATTAGGTGGGGAGCATCAAACAAATGTAGGAAGTGGCTGGTCCAATGCAAACAAGAAATCGTGGTTCTTCATGCAATGCTTTGTTAAGCTGTGGGACTCCTTGCCACACAGTGTTGGGGATGCTCAACATCAATGTGGGTTCAAAAGGCGGTGGACCAAAGCCAAGGAAGACAAACCTATTGATGGCTTAACCAAGCAGCTCTGGTCAGAGTCCTAAGCTGTAGATTGCTGGGAGCTGGGAAAGTATTTTGGAGAAGCTGCACTGCACACTTGTCTTCTTCTCGCACTCTTCCCAAGCACGCACCACCAGCTGCTGAGATGCTGAGCTGGACAGGCATTTGGCTGGATGCCATACACCTGCATGGGATGTGAACCCACACACTTGCAGGGCATGAACTCCCTGTTGTGCTTCCTCCACAGCAGCTGCCGTTTGAGTGCACACCATCAGCTCCGCTCTGCTGGTTGCTCCTGCACTTCGGTCTCTGCAGGAGCCACACATCCTCACAAGCCTGGGGCAGGCAGGACAAACAAAAATCCCTCAGCTCCAAGATTTGAGTTGAGGCAGAAGTGGCAAGTTTATCAAACCAGCCAGGTTCTCCTCTTGGGCAGCCCAGTCTGACAGCCCCATAGTCCCCACTGTACTCTTCAGGACATCCATGACTTACGCCACTGGCAGGGAGCAGAGGGCTGAGACAACTGCATGCAGGAGAGCAGAGGGGTGCATTCCTTCCATGTCCTGCTTGCTGTGGCTGGCACCGCCAGCTCCTCGGGCCTTGTAACTATTTGCACTCCCTTCAACATATAGATACTCCTCTGACAGTCAGGCTTGGCTGCTTTGACACATAGAGATAAGGGTGAGGAGGGCTAACCCCTCTGTCCTGACCTTTGCTAGATACTTCACTTTGTGCTAAGACCTTTGGCTACCATCATTTTAGGACAGGGCCACAGTTTTATAACAGCATTCCCATTGCACTTGCCTCTGATTATTCTGTGCACCATCAGCCTCAGTTCAGGGCTCACAGCTCTGTCCCAGCTCCAGGACAGTGACAATCAGTGGCTTGCCAGCTTCCCCAAAACACAGTACCCTTCATTGCAGGACATGAGCATTGAAAAGAAACAATACCTACAAACAAACATGCCAAACACTCGTGCCAAGCCTATCATGTAGTGCAGATCAGCCCCAGCAGATCCTGGTCAGGTCTGACATGAATATGTCAGTCCTCTGTTCCAGCTCTGGCTGTGTGTTTTTCAGCCAGGGCTGTTTCTTTAAACCCATCACCATCTTTCTTTGTCTGATTTCTTAAACCAGACTAAATAATTTCTCCCATGAGAAATTTCTCCTGTGTTTGCAGGTTAGAGACTTGTATTAATTACACAAGGTGGACTTATTTGGGAGGGGCATAGAGAAAGAAGGAGGCAGAGCCCTGCCATCTCCATTATCCCATGCATTGCTTGCTGCGGGTGGTAGGATGGGAGAACAGCTGTGCAGCAGCCTAACTCTCTCTCCAGCTGTAGCCTGCTGCCCCACTCTCTTCCCTCTCCCCCCCCTTCTGTCCATCCCGTGGGACTGAGAAGCCCAATGATACGTGGCACTGAGAGCACTGATGCAAGAGTCTCTCCAATTCCTTTGTGTGTGCCTGGCACAGATCACATCTCAGGGTAATCGTCTCTGAAAGTTCCTTGCTTCCAAGGTCTTGCATCTGTCACAAAGGAGTATTTCCCATCCACTGGGATTTACTCCGGGTTCTGGAGACCCAGCTGATTCCTGCCCACCCGCCCTCAATCAAGAGCAGTCACATCAATCTCTAACCTGGCTTCAACTAATATCCCCAGGGCAGGATCTGTTGCAGGAAGTGCGTGGGCTTGCACACCATGAGTTTCAGCTGGTAACTCTGCATATGACTTTGCAGAGGCCACAGCAGTCTAAGGTTATAAAAGGTATCCCCTCTGCCCCCAGACCTCGTGCTTCGGAGCTAGTGGGCTCCTGTAACCCAAGAGGGTGGGTACACGCAATGCTGAGGCAGGCCAGGCTCAGACTTGTGGGATGCTCTGGGACACACTGCAATACCTGCAAACCCTTTGATTCCCCGAGACGGAAGGATGACATTAGGAACAGCCATGTTTTCAGACCAGGCACCATCCACCAGTGTGAGGCCAGTGCTGAGGAAACCAGTGGCACAGGCAATGCAACACAGACATGCTGCCCACACATGAGGTCGGCAATGATTTTCAACAAACTCTTAACTTCACCAGGTTTAGCCACAGTGACCTTTCAGCATCCATCCCAATCCATCCTAGCTAGTTGGTTCCTCAAGAGTCACTGTCAGACAGCAGAGGTCAGCCTCCATGCCTGTACCTTCACTTTCTGGAGCCCAGGGAGGAAAGAGAAGCTCCTCTGAAAGTGCAGCTTCCTCCAGATGCTCTGGACTTGTGGGCTTTCCTCTCTGAAAAGCCTTGCTGGGAGACTGCAGGCGTGCAGCAACACCTACAGAAATTCGGGGTGTACTGCAGGCTCTACAGAGAGGAAAAGAGCAGCAGCAACAGGGAGCCAAATCAGCACTCTTTTAATATACATCAGCTTTCCACATCACCACCTTCCCATGGCAGTCAGAAATGTGAGAGACACATCTCAAGCACTAAGCAGTAATTAGAAAAGGCGAAATTCAGGTTTGTTTCCATATTTTGCGTATCAAAGCTCTGAAGCGAGGGAGGCTTTGGTGCAATGAGACTTGAAATATTCTCTACTATCTTGTGAGTCTTAAGAAGCAGCAGCTCAGCCTGCTTCCACGAGAAAAGAGAAACCAATGGGCTCAGTGTGACTCTTCCAAGGGAGACAGAAAGAAACCTGGAGGTATAACCTGTCCCTGGGGAAGTTTCTCCCACTTCAGTCAGCCTGTATTACATGCTGTGAGAAAAGCAAGAAGAGGTTTGTGAGGGTCATGAGCCCTTAGAGCTCTGTGATCCACATGGTTTTGTTCACGGTGTTGCTGGTAGTTCAGGCTTAAAACACCTACAACATCTGTGGGAGGTACTAAGCTTGGGACATCCCTTGTACCCAGGCTTGACCCAGTCTGGACTCAATTTATCCAGCATATGATAACAGCCTGTTGCCTATGCTGGGGCAATCTCCCAGCCCAGGCTGGAGTTTATAGTGCAGATAGTGGGCAAGCCTGGAGTGGCTTTGGGCTACAGCTAAGTGACGGCACAGACAAGCTCCGGACTTGGTCCACTGAAACATGATTCACCGGCACACGAGAAGCTCAGGCACTGCCATTGGTGTTGCTGTAGCACCAATGAGCCTCAGGGCACGTGGGTGAACCTTTGTTCTCCAGTTAAGTCCCTTCTGGGCTAAGCTAGGAGATGCAGCAGCATCCCGGGATGATCCCACAGTCCTTCTCACCCAGAAGGTTTTTGTGCACTCTTACGCAGTCAAGGATTCAGGCAGCTTGCAGAGAAGTGCTGAGTACATGGCCAGGACCCTGCTGTGCACCAATCTTCTGAGCAGGCACCAGGCGCATCCTGCCAGAGTAATACCCCCCTTACCTCCACGCTAGGTGCAACGCTGCTTTCACAGGCCTCCTGGGCCATGGCTGTTCAAGTTACAGCCCACTGAGGAGGAATCTACAGATTACTGGATGGATCTGCTGGGTGATCCTCTACCTGTCACTATCACTTGCTTGCATTAGGGTAGCACTTCGAACAAGTGTCAGCCAGCAACACAGCCAGGAGTGAGCTCTGCAAACTGGAAACAGTGGGGGGAAACAGGAAGTGAATAAAGTATTTGCTAGTGGACTTATTATCCCCTTTTTACTGACTGGAGGACTGGCACAACAAATGTGGCTGTCAGCCCTTGCTCAAGGAAAAGAAGTTAGCCCAGGAACACAAGACCTCAAAAGCTCCTCCAGAATTTCCAGAAAGCAGACACTGCCAAGCTCATGGGTTGCACCCTCTTCACTTGAGTGCACAGGGAGGGCTGGCAGCTCTGAGCCCCACTCCACTGCAGCCCCCATCTTCGACGGGGGTCCCAGAGCAAGGCAAGGCTAGAGAAGGCTCCGAGCACCAGCTGCAAGGGGGACTCCCCAGTTCCCCGATGTGAGCCTGGCCAGGTGGGACTCTGGCCATAGCCACAAAATGCCATTAGTGTCAGGAGTGATGCAAACAGGATCCTTATTCATTTTTCAGCTTTTGTGTGTTCCCAGCAGCACTAGAAAGCTGAACTGAAAGCGACATCTCAGCCTCTCTAAGCCTGCCTCGCCAGCTGCCCAGACCACGTACCACCGCCAGGAAAGCTGAAGGCACGCAGCACATTCACAGAAAGGAGAATATCTCTGAGTCACTGTTGCGAGTGCAATGGCATCAGTACTCTGAGCTGCAGCATCTGGTCTGCTGCTGTGGTGGTGGTTGTGTTCGGCTGGGGAGACGCACCGTGACATTGCTGCTATCTATGACGCAGACAGCAGTCGCACAGATCCCCAGTGTGTCACGGATTGTTGTTTCCTAGCACAAATATCTTTCTGTTTTCTTCTGCAGCTGAAGCTGTCAATAAAATACACACCTCCATACCAAATTAAAAAAAAAAAAGAAATTATCCTTCTCAACTGACAGATACATCAGTGCTTTGTTGTTCCTTTTGGCTTGTGGTTAACTCTATGCCACAGCTCCTTCATTAGCTCAAAATAAGACGTAACACTGACCAAACACCCAAGTGCAGGGCTGGGCACTAGGACGCACTGATCACATCCTTGCCTGGATGAAGGTACCTGAATTTCCTCTCTCTCTCCCTCCTGTGTTTATAAATTTCTAGCAATAAGAGTTTGGCTGCAGTGGCTGGCCTAGGGTTCATGGCAGAGGCTGGGGTGTGTATGTCCAGACCTGCCTGGAATCAGCTTCTCTCTTGGAAACCTTGGCTCCATAATGCTGAGTCCTGCAGCAAGCTGGCTGGTGCTTAGGAGGCTCTGCGCTGCAAGGCGCACGCCAAGGTCCATGCCAGGCATGTACAGAGGCACAGCAAGCAGAGGGAGGGACAACGGAGCCCACACCTGGGAGTCAGCTCACAGTGATGTCCCCGACCCTCCTCTCTCCCAGCTCCTCTCACCTCCAAGTGACACAGGACCTGAACTCCTCTACCTCTCTCCCTGCCAGCCTTCCCACCAGGCAGGCTAGTGACAACTCCAGGAGAGCAAAGGTGGAAGCAGAGCGACCCACGAAGGGTGTGAGCCACCATGCCTGAGAAGGAAAATTCAAAGTGGGAATACAGACATCTCCTGGTGCTATGGGGGGCTTTAGGTCACTGCTCATGCCATCAGAGTGCTACAGTTCTCAGCAGGTTGCCCAGAGGTGTGAAACTGCTGAATGGAGACATTTTCCCTGAAAGCACCATTAAAGATATTTGGTATATTATGGGAAAAGATAACTCTCCGATAACAGGAAAGACTGCACAAATCTCTGGCAGGGAGCAGGGAGTATCAGGGAGGCAGCCCAGGCCAATTATAGTGACACATTTGAATTCCCAAAGCCGAGACTTACAGAAACCTAGAAAAGCATAGAAGATTGTATTATAAGTCTGCTATGTCTGTACTTTTTCCCAATTTAGGAAGCCAACAGGAAGAGGCGAACTTTCAGCAAGGGCTTAAAAATGATGATCTAGAAAAGGAAAGAATATAAAACATAACACTGGCCTGCTGATGCCAAGGGACCCTCTCTGAAGCTTCAGGTCTAGAGAAATACCCTAAAAGGTGGATTTGCCCTTCTTGGCAGTTTAAAAATAGAGGCTTGCAATTGAAATACCTAAGCCCAATCCCCTGCTCCCTCTGGCAAGCAAATGACCATATTCCTCTCATATGTTGACAAGCTCCTTCTTAAATCCCACTGGAGATTTTTCTCCCCATTGCACCTGCTGAGAAACTATTGCAGAACCTCACTGCTTTCTGATGCTTACAAAGCCTTTTTCCAGCCTACTTTTATTTGTAAGCAGCCCTTCTGATGGCAGTAGTAATTCCCACTCTTTGCAGGAAATACCTTATTTGAGAGGACTGGCATTTGCCTTTCTTCTGGCTGTATCATTTTCACACAGAATCACAGAAAGGTTGAGGTTGGAAGGAAGCTCTGGAGGTCATCTTGTCCAACCCCCTTGCTCAAGCAGGGCCACTCAGAGCTGGTGGCCCTGGACTGTGTCCAGATGGCTTCCAAGTACCTCCAAGGATGGAGAGTCCACCACCTCTCTGGGCAATCTGTGCCACTGCTTGGTCACCCTCACAGTGAAAAAATGCTTCCTGATATTCAAGAACCTCCTGTGTTTCAGTTTGTGCTCACTGCCTCTTGTCCTGCCACTGAGCACCACTGAAAAGAGACTGACTCTGCCTTCTTTGCACCCTCCCTTCAGGTGTTTGTACACACTGATGAGAAACCAATCATCATTTTTGCCAGCCAATACGATGCAGTAGCACCCCCAGGATTTCTATCTTCCTGACCGTTTCAAAGATATGGACTCCTAGCTTATAGTTGAGCTTTTCATAAGCAGTTTCTCAGACTTTCTGCCACTGCATTTTGTAGTATCAGACCTTATTACCTCTCTATTATTCCAGTCTTCAAAATGACCTAATTTCTGCTGCGTGATGTTCTGATGCTCTTCTGTCCTGCTGTCTCCCATTTTTGTGTGAATATCAAACTCTGCCAGAGGACACCTATGCTTCCATTCATGAAAAAATAGATCAGTCCTAAGATTCATCCCTAAGAAACACCTCTAGACCCTTAAGCCTGGTCAGTACGCTCTTGTGAAACACACTCTGCTGTCATTGCCTCTTGAGCCAGTTTTTTACCCTAATTGTCAGCTCTACTGATCCCCAAATACTTCATCTCCACTGGTTTCTCAGTGGCATCCTATCAGAAATGTATTTGAAGCATAAATAGATCTCCCACATCTCTTTTGTCTAGAAAATCAGCTGTCTTCTCAAAGAAAGATATGAGATCGTTCTGTCATGATCTGCCAGGGCAAAACTCATGTTTCATTGTATGACCTTTCCCATTTACCTCTTCTAATTTGTCCATCCTTCACAAGTTGCTCAAAAGCTTTAAATATTGCTGAGGTCAGACATGGCCACATGCATGCCCAGAGCACATTTATCGCCCTTATTAATTAGAGCTACTACCTTTGCTAATTTCTGATCGGGTATTATTCACAATTTGAAGGATGTATCAAAGCTCCATGCCAGCTGCTTGTCACTTGCATGCAAGTCTTTCAGAGTTTGGAAATGTAAATTACTTGCGCTTCCCAAACTGACCATATCCAGCATTTGAAGTCGGCTTCCACTCTGATGTGATTGCTGACTGTCTGGTATCTCATGCTCTCAGCTGGCCATCTAAAGAGGGAGAATGCGCTGATAGTGTCATACAGCTGCCTCTAGCCGAAAAGCAAGGGAAGGCAGCAGCGCTTGGTGGCTTGTGCCCGGTGGGTGCAGGATGCTCAGAGACTCTCCCAGGTGGCACCAGAACTGCTTTTTCTACAGGCATCACCCACAGGTTTGGTGTAGGGCTTTCAGGAACTCCAGCATAGAAGGAGATGTTTTATGTTATTCCCTGCATTAAGAAAGGTTGTTCAGCTGCCAGATGGGTAACTGTTGTGGTGAAAGGTTATGCTAGAAATAAAGTAGGTTAGGAGTAACAGATCGAATTAAGAGAAAAACATGCTAGTAGCTTGGCTGAGGAACAAATGAGGACAGCATGTAGCACTGACAGTTAAAATTAAACACACTGTCCTCACTTGTCCCTTAGCTACTCAGGCAGGTTTCTTACATGTTGATGCCAGATTATTTTCTATGCACACACAGAAAGAAATCCAGAAAGTATCTGTGTGATAAGCCAGCTCTCTAGAAGTTGTGTCATTGGTATATGTCCTCAGGACACTGACTGTGTGCAGACATTAGGTAAATGGGTATAAAAGAGGTATGTGGCACTCTGCTGCGGATATCAGAACATGCCTTTATTTTATGGCTTTTTCCCTTCTCTGTACTAGAAATCCTGTTGAGCAAAGAAGCAGATTCTGATGCTTGTTCAGCGCCTACAAAAATGGACATTTCTAATGGCATTCATAAGGACTCTCATTTTTGACAGCTCTCTACATTTTTTTTGAATCTTTTCCTCTCCACATCCAAACCAATTTGACATCACGCAGCAGGATGAAGATGTTCAGATACCATTGCCTGAGTTCATACCCTGAGATTATATCAATGCCTTCTGTCACTATATTAATGACTATGACCACTTAATACTTGATGTTAATAATCATTTTCCCATCTCAAAATTAGGCTGAACTCAGCATAAGAGTTCAAGGTATCATGTTACCCACATAGTTAAGCCATTCACCACTCTAGTATGATGGCTCTGCAGACTCCCAGCCTCCCTGGGCTGCTCCTTGGGGAGCTGTGAGGCCAATGAGAATCCCATGGATGCCCCAAGCTGTCTCAAATAGCACGAGACATCTGAATTTCAGCAACTAAATCCCACCATTGCCAATGCAGCCTGCAGAGCTGCATGGCTCACTGCATGGCATTTCCCTCTGGGGAGTTGCATTGCCCTCCAGACCGTGCTGGCTGCCTTGACTCCACCTCTGCTGGCTGAACTGGGAGCCCTGAGCCCCTGCTTGGCACCGAACATTTGGTGTCTTCACCTTCCCACCCCTAACCATTAGACAATCCAAGCTGGATGAGCTGGTTGCCTCCTGTGGAGCACTTCAGATGATAGTATTAAACCATGTTTGCCCCATCTCCAGATAGGTTTGGACACAGAGGTAGGTAGATATGACACTGCTGATGATCATGGTGTGATTTAGATGTGCCACCATACCTTATCTTGTGCCAGAAAGACAGAGTATATGATTAAATGTCACACTAAGAGGTCTCAGACACATATATTAAAGTCTCTAGGTGTGACATTACCAGGAAAATGTAGGAGAAAATTCAGCTGGGGGTCATCTGAGTTGCTGTTTAGAAACCAGCACTGGATTTCTGATATAGCAGCCTACAGGAATGGAGAAGGCTGTTGAAAGGCAGATGCATACACATACAAAATCAGTATATTAAGAGGCCAAAGACTCATTTGACAGATAGAGAGCATGAGAAAATGAAAAGCAAATGGGATGCTAAAATGTTTTACGCTACATACTCATCACGGAGAAGGGGAGTTGTGTTTTTAATGAGCAAAGATGTATCATTTCACTTACCGAGCCTTCCAGCTGATGATAAAGAGACTTGCTTTAGAGCAGCAGGATTAAACAAGGTGCAGATACGGATTATAAATTGCTAGGTACCAAATGTGAACAGATTGCCCTTAAATGTCATTCTTATGTAGATAAATCAATCCTAGTTGAAAAAAGCAGTTCAGCATAGGAGGAGGTGAAGGAAAAAGCAACGTGCCTGTCTCTGCTTATGCCTCATACTGGATCCAGTTTTACTAAGAGATCTGCCCCAGGCTTTATTCACCTGTAAGGTCATTTGTAAGGACCCCAGCATGTGTGTCACCCTCTTTGTGGTGTTGAGGGAAGCTGGACAATGAGAGACTCTTGTGCTAGCCCCGATGTAGCCCATGCAAAGCTTCTTCAGCCTCTTGCACCTGGGCTTGGAGGTACCACGGACCATCTCAAGCTTCCAACAAGAAAGACTTCTGTCTTACCCCTCCAGTCTTCACAGTGCAGCTTTTCCCTGGCTTAGCCCCCAGCCATCCCTTCAGCCCTCCACCTGAGTCAGCCACCACACCCTGCAGTCTTCAAATCCTGAAGACCTTTTCCTCTCTGGGGCTCTTCCCCTCACTTTGCAAGAGCCCAGCACTACTGAAGGAAGCAAGAGACAAGACAGCAGGAGTTCACGGGCCCAGAAAGCAATTTCACACAGTTTATCCTCCCTTCACTCCTGTTGTCTAGGACCTGCCTAGGCACCAGTCTGCAGCAGTTCTTCTGCCCTGGGGGAGTTGCCCTGGGGAAATGCTGGCCCCAAAAGTCTCGCAGAGCACCACAGAAGTGATAGCAGAGACTCAGCCTTAAAGAAAAGAGATTTGAAAAGAGAGTCTCCCTCACAGCCTTTGGGCCCTCCTTGGGGATGTAAAGGGCAGTGAGAAGCGCACACTGGCGATCTGAGGCCTTACATCTGGTAGGCACTGGTCCATACCACCCTGAGGGACCACAGCTGTCGGTCCATTAATTGAAACAGCTGGGAAACCTCTGTTCAAGGTGTTGCCAGGAGCGGGAACCATTGTCAAGAATCAACTGCAAGGGACTGAAAGGGACTGCTAGAGCGAGGAAAGACACTGCAGGAAAATAAGGTGATCTCTCAGCACCCCTCTCAGCACACATTTGGAGAACAGGGAAGTAACATGATGAGGCTAGCCCAGGATCACTCTTTTCAGGCAAAACGGAAAAGAGACTGCAAAGGACTGAGAGGCTGAGAGAATAGGTGCAGGATCAACCCAATGCATCCACAGATGAGGAAGGCAGAGCCTCGGTGGCTTATCCAGGTCTTCTAATGCTTATGATATTTCATTAAAATAAGTTACTGTATTGAAGGAGGATTAGAGGGCAGTAAAAGCATATCTATCTTTAAAATTGGCATTAGTGGTGATCCTGGGAATTACAGACCAATGAGCCTTACTTTGAACTAGGCAAATTAGCTGAAAAGATAATTAAAGCACAGGAATAAAATATCTAGATGACAGTGGTGATATAACAGGAACAAACCAACACTGCTTCAGCAAAAGTATTCATGCCTCACACATCTACTAGGATGCTTTGTGCATGCCAGCAAAACAGCAGATAAAGGAAAAGTGAGGTGGTTTATTTGGACTTTAAAAAGCCTTCATCAACACTCCTCACATGGACTGGCACCATTTGAAAGCAAAGCAGTCAAAAGTAAGATGTAAGCAGCTATTGAAGATCAAAAATAGGTTGAAAGAACTGCTAAAACACAATCAGTGGTCAATTTGGTGAGGGATTTCAAATGCAGCAGCACCTATACGGGTAATAGAATTAACAAGCAATCACAGAGGCAAGAGGACTTTAGCAATCTCCTCCTCTCTTTATGTACCTCTATTATGAGAGTACCTCTGCCACCTCTTCAGATCACACAAGAGTGCCTGTGTTTGTCAGTTTTAGAGGAAACTGTGGAAAGCCAGCTGAGCCTGTGTTATCAGTCTTCACCTTTCTTCCATAAATCTTATACTATTTATCGGATAGGAAAAGGGGGAGTCTCAAATCTTCACCTCCTGGAGGCACGCTATTTCCTGAGCATCTCAGCTTGCATTCCCCCTATAGATTTTCAAACCATGTGATTACGGAACAGGAAGCTGAAAGCTGCATTTGCTAAGCATTTTAAAAACCCAGTTGAAAGGAAACCCAACACACACACACACAAAAAAAAAAATCTTTACAGCAACATGACTTTGAGGTCAACTTCATTTTGTAGCTGCCTCCTGTCCTGTGATGTGTTGGAGGACCACAGTGGTGATGATGCAGGACTCCAATGACAGACGCAAGTGGGGCACAGAAAGCATTGCTGATAGGAAGCACACCTTTCTTTACCACTTGTTGCACCCCAAAGGATGTCCATAAGGTCAATGGCACCTGGGCTATGTGTTGCCAAGGTCAACACAGCACCTGGGTGCATATAGGATGGCATACAAAGAACAAAAGCCTGATAATGGCCTGTCCCTGCTCTGTCACTATGTCACCCCAGTGCAGCCCTATTTGATTCTGTGAGATTGAAGCCTGGGACTCATAGAGGTGTGTCCCATCTTCTGGGTTTGACTATGGCATCTCTGCCTCCAAAATGACACAGTAGGAACACGGAGGGTAGCAAAAACTATTAGAAGCCAGTAGAGCCTTCTGAATGAGGAGAGATAGGGAGACTGAGGCAGGGTAATATAGTAAGAAGGGGAATACAAAGGATGCAAAAAATAGATACAAAATAACGGCTGGATGGGTGGAAGCAAATCATTCCCTCACATAGACTGCCCCATAATACGAGAACAGAGGACATGCAATTAGAGTGAAAGGCGTTGCATTTTGAACTGATAAAAGGAGAGACTATTTTCACACAATGAATAATTAACCTGTGAAGTTCACTGCCATGGGATTTTACTGAGGACAGAAGCTTAGCAGCATTCAGAACAGGAAAAGCCATTGATATAAATAATGAAAATATCCACCTTTACACTTGACAGAATAAAATCTCTCAGGAAGGGATTTTAACTCCTCCCGGCCCAGTACAGAACCTCTACTGCTTGACTAGGAGGGGAGAGAGGAGACGTCTCCTGGGCATGCGCTCTGTTCCAGCCTATGGATTCCCACCATGGTGGCTGACACCTCCTTCTCTCCAACTGGGAAGAGAAAGAGGACAGATACCAGGCTGAGGGACAGTAGAGCCACTCTCATATGACAAATCCAGTGTTCTGGTAGAAGGGATTTTAATTGCTTTTCATTTCCATCTCTGCATTGTTCAGCCATGTGCCGGTTCTTGAGGCCTAAGAAGCTTGATATCTCTGGAGAAAAGGAGAATTCAGCTTGCTTTCTGCCAGATGAGGCTATTGCTTTATCTCTTACAAATCTGACCAAAGCATCCCTCCTTGACAGAAGAGCTGGCCAGTTTTCAGCTAGACATCTTGACCTTACCATACCTTTAGCATTTTCATAGGAAAGCCAAAGCTATAAAATAACTTCAGCTCTCTGAAGCCAGAGAGTAAATACTGAGGTGCTATGACTCTTTAATGGATTTACAGAGGAGACTGGACTTGTTTCTGTGTCATTTTACATTCAGTATTTACCCTCTCTCAGAAGTGCTCAGCCTCGTTTACTGCTGCTCACTGAGATCAGCATTGATGGTTCCCTGGGAGATATGTTGCATTATCTCTTCTTTCCAGAAGGAGTGAGAGTGGCAGAGGAATGTGGTTCACCATCTATCCCAAAGAGAAGAGTTGTAACAGATCTCCTAGGCCTTCATGCTAAGGCCACCTTTCCCTGCCTAGGGCTGATAATATTTCAGCTCTTGCCTCTGTGGACCATCTTCCATCCCAAGAACGCAAAACAGTTCATTAAGATCATGTAGGCAGCCCAACACACCAAGGAAGCAGGTGGGTGAATACCATTTCCATTTGGAACTGAAAAATTAACATGTGAATTAAGCAGCATGTGTGAGCACAAAATGCAGATTCTTAAAACATCCCTGTAGAGCCTATAAATTACAATTATTGCTCCATGAGCAGCTAAGAGCATTGCAATACATCAACCAGGCAACCCTCCACCTGCCTCCTTCCCCCTGCTAGGCCTTTTCAGAGAGTGCTGCCAGAGCCAGTCACCATGAAAAGCACAGCCAGGGGAAATGATGCTGCTGCCTTCCTTGCAACACCGTAGCTCAGCTCAGCAGGTAACAGACACAGCCAAGGCATGGCAAGCCCAAGTGTGGCTTCTGTCTCTGCCCCTGGAGAAGGACTGGGGAATGACCTATTGCCACCAGCTCTGGTGTTCAGTTTGGTGGCTCCTGTGAAGTTTGGACTTGACCCCCCCAAGCACACCACTGGGAATTCAACCTATTTCCCCCATGGGGTACAGAGTGTAAGAAACACCCTGAAGCTGGCTTGGTCACACCAAAGCCCATCTAGCCAATCACCTTGGTTTCTGCATATTTAGTAAACTAACTTGGATTCTTTCTCCATGAACCTATCCAACTTCTCCTTGAACATAAGTAAAGTTTAAGCACACACAGCACCCTGTGGCAAAGACTTCTACCACTTAGCTTTATGATGTGTGAATAACAGATGATTCCTCTTTTGAACCTGCTAGCTGTCAGCACAGCTTGATGAGCTCCTGGTTCTTGCATTGGACAGGTAAGAAGTGGAAGACAGATTGAGAGAAGGCTGTGTTTCAGGAACTGCTTCCTGCTCTCAGGAGAGGACTGCAGAGGCTGAAGTGGATGTATGAGTCCCAGAGGAAGGCTGTGTTAGCTGTGATCTTCTCTCTCCCCATCAGAAAGCCAAGGTGCCTAATCTGGGGCTCTGTGGGGCCAGGTGCTTCTAGGCGAGGTACCAATCAACTCCTCTTTGCAGGTCCAGGCGAGTAGCAGATGCTTGCTTGCTCTCACACACCAAGCACAACTGAACCCAGTAGCCCTTGCTCCCGAGTATTGCTGAGAGATACACCAAGTCACATCACAGGGAACAATCAAATCTATGTGATACTAGAGGGAAAAAAATAGGTAGGAACTTAAGAGCAGAATGCAAAGCAAATAAAAAGCAACTGTTTCTGATGGAGTGCTATTAAAATATTGGAAGAGATGCTGAACTTACCCTCAAAGAACAGTACAGTATATACCAGGCATGGGGAATAGTCCAGTACCCAAGGGGGTTGTGATAAACCCAGGAAATTATTAATCTGTCTAAAGAAAAAGGAAGAAAGATATAAAAATATTCTTCCTACAGAGGATAAAGTGGAGTTTTTATAACACAAGCAGCAAGGTATCAGTTTTTGTGGATTACTATAGGCGATTATATACACAGCTAAGTAGGATGAAGTCAGAAGAGGGTTGATCGTCTTCTGGGAAGACATGAATTAAAGGGATTTTAGAAGCTGAATAAAGAACTCCAGATAAGGCTCTAATGGATTAGAGAATACCACAGCCATGCTGTTGCTACATTAGGGTAAGAGCTACCTGGGGGAGGCTTTTCATCAGCAATTAACCCTTAGTCAGTCAACCTTTCTAAAGCAGGTAGGAAAGGCAAGGTGCTGTTGCAGTGCCTACAGACTGAGCCTGTCAGACCTTGAAATGCCTCTTCTTGGGCTTTCTTGTGCAGCCCCAGACAAAGGCAGAAACCTCCAGAAAGCCCGTGATTTGTCTTCAGAGAAGCTGAGGAAGAACATTGCCTGTTTCCCTCCCTCTGCCTTGCCTTGCAAAGGATCTGGCCCCAGTTCTTAAGGTCCCAGATCCCAAAGGCTGCTGGATTCTTCATTGGCCTCAGCCAGGCAAGAGACAAGCTCCTGGTTTCTGACGCCTCTACCTACACCCTAGGATGTGAAATGAGCTTGCCAAACTCATTTCACACAGAAGCTGCCATGCATTCACCAGGCCTTAATAACATTAGCTGACAAAGATTTTGCTAAATAGAAAATAGACTCTTCCAAGAGAAACTAGAAGACCTGAATCTCTTCTCACCCGAATAAAGCAGAGGACTATTAGCCTTTTCCTTGCATGAAAACTTTCCTTTACTGAACTTAGATAAGACCGGGAAAAGGTAAATAACTTCCAGTCTCCTTCCTGTGACCAAAACTCCGCTGTCCTTCACAGCAGGGCTTACACTAGGCCTCAGGGCAACTACCTGAGCAGAGCCCCTGGAGAACAGGTCCTATGGAAGGGGTGCTCAGCAAAAAGGCATCTGGGAAATGCCATGCCTGTCACTGCAGAGGCGAGGAAACCAAGAATCAAATGCCAGGAACATTTCTGCAGGAGAGACAAATCCTCCCAGAGGCAGTGAGGAACAGAGCTCAGTGGAGAGGAGTGGAGGGAGTAGTCTTTGATAGCTAATGTGTGTGACTGTCCCCGCAGCTGGGCACAACACAAGGGACCAGTACGAAGGCCCACAGCCTGCTTTATGCAGGTGGGATGAGTTACCGGTTTGTCCAGCCTACAAACCACAGGCTGTGCCTTTAAAGCTCTGCAAGAGCAACCTCCAGAGTGGCCACAAAAGAGTCACTGCCCGCCTGCCATCTACGTGTCCCCCTCGCAGCCACACTGAAGCATGGGCAGGGAGTCAAACCCACCTCAGACACACCCAGCCTCACCTGAAGACTGGTGCCAGGTCACCCGTAGAGCATAACTCTGCTCCCAGCACTCTGCCAATTAAAAGCACTCCACTTGGTGTCTTAGCTGGGCAGGATAGGGGGGATTTGTCCGTTGTTTATCTACTGTTGAATGTGCTGGGTTTGCAGCCCACCAAATAGAGGCATGTTGGTAAGACCCGAGCTTGTTGTGAGAAGAGAAAACTTGCAAAAAGTGCTAATCTAGAGAGGCACCAGCCACACAGTGATGGAGGGTTTTCTCCTCTTCCTCACTCCCTTTCCTGCTGGACAAACTGTTAGCTCATCCCACCTGCATAACTTTCAGAGCATTCTGTCAGGTACTCATTTCAGCCTGTCCTTCAATAGACAAAAGTTTGTCCTGGTTTTGTGGGGACAAAATTTATAGAATCAAGTTTCTGTTACATTTTGTTTCAGTTTGTGGCCAGCCATGGTGATCAGGGCCATTAGCAGTTAAATGCAGGGCAGCTGACCCAGGATGGCCCACAGGTGTGTTCTATATCATTAACAATCAAGTTCACTATAAAAGGAAGGGCTTGGTGGGGAGGGGTGGGGCTGCTTTTTTTTTTTTTTTTTTTTTTTTTTTTTTTTTTTTTTTTTTGGCGGGCTAAGTATTATTTTGTGTGTTTTGTATTAAAATTGATATTGGTTTCTTTATTTTATTAAATCTGTTTAAATTTAACCTGTGAGTCTCTCTCCTTTTCCCAATTCCCTTCCTTCCTTGGTTGGGGAAGGGACATGAGGTGAGAGAACAACTTCTTATTTTTCAGGCCTGGGTGCAGGCTAAATGGAGACACGGTTTTACTCATCTCTGCTTCCAGCTTTATGCCAGAGAAGGGCAGCCAGAGCTACCATGGTTACAGCTGAGAGAGGCAGAGGGCAAGGGTCAGGATTTCCTACAGTCCTGCAAGCTGCTACTACAAACTCTGGGACAGATGATGTCTCAAGAGATGGCTGCAGATCACCCTGTGATGCCTGTGTTCTCACATTAGCCTGCTGTGAGCAAATAGGACTGGTTGTTTGCCCCCTCCTTCTCCAGCCACAACAGAGGACACAGGGAGAGCATCCCAGTGCCTCCAACCTATTCACTTGGGGCTCCATGCTCTCCTGGCATCATGTAGGAACCGCATTGTCCTTGTGCCTCTGTTTCCCTAGGTATAAAAGATAACTTCGTTTTTTTCTGTGTTTCCCAAGGAGCTGCAGCCCATTACTAATTAGTGTCTGCAAAATGCTTTCAAGCTTCTCAAAGGGAAGGTGCAAAAGAAGGACTAAATATCATTACAGCTTTATTTAACAAACAGAAGAAAATTAATGAGGTGTTGGCTCCTCATGAACTGCAACTCCTGTTCCACTGAGTACATTTTGCTTTCATAGCAGGTACTGCCCACATCTGTGTTCCTGGAGCGCTACCATTTGGGATGTTATCCTCTGAACCGAACTGCTACCAGCTCCTGGTATCTGCTCTCTTGCTAAGCCCTGTGGATCTGCCACACACAGCTTTTCCATTCATTCCCCTGGAGTCACCTGGGATGCTGGAGACAGGAGATGCAGACTGGAAGGGGAAAGCCAGGAGGCATTTTGAAGGCGTGAGGTGTCTGCTTCCAAGCTCCTAATGATAGGCTACAACAAGTGGCAGAAATTAGCTAATATCAGTCTCTGAATTGAATGGCTCTGAGGGCTTCTCCAAGAGGCTCATCCAGCGTGTTTCTGTTACCAGTCCCCCGTTGTCAGGGCTTTCAAATGGCAGCTTTGGGTCCCTGCTGCTTGCAGGGCTGGCAGCCACTCAGGGACTGCAAGAGAAGTCATTAAAAAATTGCTCTTGCCAATTTAAAAGTCAGGTCTCCTGTTGAACATGTTTGGAGTTGGAAGGAGTGTTGCCTCGATGCAGACAGTTCATGGAGTGGATCTTACCTCAGCTCGGGTACCTGCTGCCTTCAGATGTCAAACATATGCCTGCTGGGGAAAAACATTTCCCTCAGCAGAGACAAGGACAAGGTAGGTCCCAGTCGTGCCCCAGGCTCCTCCAGGGCAATGCACCCGGGGCTGGGTGTTGGGGACTCCTCCTGCACCTAGGCTCTGCAGCACCCTCTGCTCCCCAGGTCCCCTCTGCCCCTGCAGTGGGGAAGCACAGAGCCAAGAGGTTCACAGCCACTGCTCCCCCTGCCCCACTGTTTCACCCTGACATCAGTTCATTCACATGCTCCAGTACTCCCCACAGTCCATCAAGGCTGCCAGGGAAAAGCAGGCAGGCTCGACACAGAGTTAGGGCTGCCACAAGCTGGATTCTCCATCACGCCGTCTCTTTCTTGTCCATATGCTGGGAACCACTGGACACAGCTGTCAGCTGCCAGGGCTGCTCAAAGTCGGGACAGCCTGCACAGGAAAGTGCTGCCTTCAGTGCACTCCCATGGATCTGCATGTGGGAAATTCCAGGAGAACAGGGATCCCCTTCCTGGCCTCCTTGTCTCTAATCCACTGCAAGCTCTGCTGCTGGCAGAGACCTCCAGAGTCCAAAGAGTGAAGCAGGGGAACAGCATGTTTTTTCGAGGAAGGAACCAAATGACCTCCATCTGCAAATTTCCCCACACGGGAAGCAACCTACCTCACAGGAGCAGAGTGGCAGGAGTGCTCTGGGACCCAATGCTTTCATGGTATTTCAATGTCTCCATTCCCAGCCTGGGTCCTCCTTCTTTACAGGAATTTACAGCAACCTTAATACATCAGAGACTAGTGTTCTGAGCGAAGGTCTCAACATGTTCCAGTAAGATACAGGTCCGCTTATCCATAAAGCCCTCAAAAGAGCATCTGCCAGTGTGAGTGAGGTCAGTAAGGCACGGTGTTTGCTGGATTGCATGTGAACCAAGACAAAGCACTCCCCTCTGAGATAAACTGCAGAGATGAACATGTGTGGAAAACACCTGAGTACTCTCCACCTGAGAGCAAAATATAGCTAAGCCATGTTTGTCAGTCTTAGCAGCAGCTGGTACACAAAATGGCTCTGTCTGTCTATTTCTTTCCCCTATAGATGTCTTCCCCTGTTTCATGGCACTTCTCCAGCCGCTTCCAAACTCTGACAGGATCTCTGAAGCAATATGCTTAATGTCATTTCAAGGACTGGCCGTTGGAGGTTAAAGCTAAGTAGTTTGGCTAATTTCCTTCTCTCTCCAGGTTGTGAAATCTGGGAACAGTGGAGTCCTTTTGTAAAGTCTTCAGAAAACGTTCAAATCCCACCTGCATGTGCCACACACAGTTCAAATCCAAAATCAGAAAAGATCCCTTACTGCTTCCTCCCATGCCCTGGTCTCCCTCCTGCCTGCCAACACCACGCTCACAGCCAAGGCGATGGCTTTGAGACACAGCCCGGAGCAGCACAGCCAGCTGTATCTGGCCTCATCTTGGAGATGTGCTAGCTGCCCCAGGTTCAGAGCCATCAGAGGAGCATGGAGCAGTCATATTCTTCCTGGCAGAGGAATGAGCCCAACCAGGGCAGCTGCTTTATCCCTAATATGTGAGCCAGGAGAATCATTTTTCCAACTGCTCTAGCTGGAACAGACAGATGAGCTTTTGGAGATTTAAACCTTTTCTCAGGCCTGAGACACAAGTAGAGAACATCAGGTAAAGGACGGAATGGAGAAAACGGTGCTGACGTTTAACTTCTTTACATTAATCAGCCAGACAATCTGAGAGGAAAAGGTAATAAGGCTATTAGCCTCTTCACACAGCCACAGCCTCTGCCATCCACAGAAGGAAAACCTTGCAGCAAAGGGAACTCCCCTTTCACACCAGCATCCTGATGGTTGAGGTGCCACTCTTGGAACAAGGCAGGACCACATCAAACTGTGCCTGAACTGCCGCCCAGCTGAGCTAAAAAGTCTCTCGGACTGTATCCACATTGGTCTACCAGAGCAGCCTCCAGAACCAGAAACAAAAAGAATGCTCCTGCATCCCCCCAGCACAGCTTGTACACAGGACCCCATCCAATCTTCAGACGGTGTTTAACCTGTATGCACAGGTTCAGCCAATCTCCTAGGGGATCTCATATTTGAATACAGTTTGACTGGGCTAAAAAAAATATACTGTCAACCTTGAAGCAATGCTGAGAGGTTGGCTGTAAGGGGAGAGATGGAAT
Organism: Nyctibius grandis; assembly: GCF_013368605.1. Taxonomy (NCBI): domain Eukaryota; kingdom Metazoa; phylum Chordata; class Aves; order Nyctibiiformes; family Nyctibiidae; genus Nyctibius; species Nyctibius grandis. The sequence goes on from NC_090658.1 coordinate 35,100,289, forward strand.
AGGCTCTCAGCAAGGGCAGAGACCCTGTAAGCATCTCATGCAAGTGTGGGTTCAATTCCTGCTCACACAGTCAGGATGGCTCAGGCCCAAGAAAGGGCAACATTGCCCAGCACAGACCACAGCCAGTGGCCTGAGCCCAGCTCCACACAAGGGATGAGAAGATGGTTGATGCTTTGTGTGTCAGACACACAGTCTTTGGGGTTCACCCAGAGCTGGTTCACCTTAGCAGGAAAGGGAAAATACTCAGTTCTCAGCTCTGATTTCAGGAAGATGCCTAAGGAGGCACAGCTCCCAGTCTTGCGTGTTGAGGGGAGAGGACTGGGGGCACTCCTCCCCAGGCCGCTCTGACGCTCCTGCTGCAGGGGCTTGCAAAAGCTGAAGGGGGTGCGAAGCATCTCTGAAATGGGGGAAGTGTCGCATTTCCAGGAAAAGGAAGGAAGTGGGAGCCTGAGCCTGGTGGAAACACAGCCCTCTCTTGCTAGCAAATTCATGAGAAGTGTCTTCATGCTGTGTCGGAAGAATCCCAGCAGCAATTGACAGGGAGGATTTCAATCAGAAATCCATCTCCTATAAGGACTGCTTTGGGGGCCGAATGGAGAAAGCAACCTGCAATCTACTTTGTACTGCTGAGCAATAATGGGGCCAGCTCAGATGGAAAGCAGATGGAGAGAAAGCGAATAAGGCCCCCAAACACTGGGGAGAGTGGAAACAATCAGAGCACCGACTGCTGCAATACAGACCGATGCCACTTCAATCAGCTCTGCCATAATCGGAGCCACAGCTCTCTCTCCCCTCTACATTTGCCTCATGACATTCAGCCAGCGAGCAAACATTTTCCTGACCACAGACTAGACTTAAAATCACTTTGGCTGCAGCTTATCTCAACAAATAAAAGACCAGGAGCTGGTCTGAGTGCGTGACTCTGCTCAGCTCTGCCTACAGGCAGCTTGTGCGCAGCTGCTTTCACTCTCCCTACAGGATTAGTACCCAGTGTACTCACAACCTGATGAATAAGGTGCTGCCTGACCATTGCTCTGTGTAGTGCCCAAACCAGAGCCATGGCAAGCTGGTCCAGCTGTTGCTGTCAATGATGAGGGGGGAAGTGAAGGGAACATCTGCAGGGCATTTGGGAAGGAAAGCAACAACTCGGTCACCGTGCACATCCCACCCCCTCTCACCAGACAGAAGCAGCAAGCCTGCTTCTCCCCGGCTCTCTCTCTCTGGGCTGGCCTTGGCTCTGCCACTCACTCCTGCCCTCCTGCCAGGATTTGTCTGGCTCTGCTTTGGCACCTCCACCAGCTGCCTACACTGCAGAGAAGCCAGGAGCTGCCTCTCAGCAAGTCAACTGGGGACAGCATCACCCAGACAGCTCTGCCCGCGCACGCTCCCAAAGCTGCCTCCCAGACAGACCCTTGCCCTGGAAGGAAGCCCAAAGGACACAGCAGTCAACGCGGGGCAGCAAAGCCCAGCTATCACCTGCCTTTCTCAAGTTGCCACAGTAGAGGACAGTGATGTTTTTTTAATCGTCTCTGCACTAAATGGAAATCTTCTGCAACTGATTTTATTCCTCAAATCCCTGCCCCAGTAGGTTCAAGGAACAATCTGGAGGGAACACAAACCATGGTTAAGTTGGAGAAAGGCTGGAATATATCAGCTGAAGTAACATAGGAATGGCTTCTTGGTGTCCAGAAGGATTTCTGGCTGAATCAGAAGGAAGACAGACCAATTTAAGGCCATGGAGTACCCCATGAGGAGAGGAGCAGCATCCTGCTCTCCTTACCATGTGCCCTTCATTCTCCTTCCGCATCAGGCACAGTGCTTGCCATGGGGTCCTCCTGAAGCCAGGTCACTGGCCAGACTGGATTCCTCATCTGCCCCAGTACCTCTGTTCTTCCTGAAGAGCTTTGGGAGGCCACAGTCACACCTCTGTGAAGGGAGGCAAAAGGGACTGCAAAACCTCAGAAAGTTTTATATAACCACAAAACCATTTCCCAGGAAGCTGTATTTGTGCCGTCTCTTTACATTTCAAGCCTGTTCCAGTTCTCTTATCTTTTTTTTTTTTCCCCCCAACACTAGCAGCAGCAGTGTACTTAGCCTGGTAAATAATGCATACCGCTCTCACTGCTATGCAGACAGACAAAGGCAGGTAGTGTATCAAAGAATAAAATTGTACAGCGAATTGCAGTGTAATAGCTGCAATTTAGTGCCCTGTGGGTGATCAGAGATTCAGAAAGTATCAGAGACCCATGCCCTGCGCTGACTGGCAAGGTGACTGGAGATACAGCACAGTGTTTGACCCTTGGATTGTTTCCAACCTAAGCGGAGCCATAAAAAATTCAGGAGACCATGCTGTCTCCCAGCAAAATGGTTTGTGAGGAGGATAAATAGATGGATTTTGTGTGTACGCACACACGGTATATTCATGTGGGCGCACAGAGATAATCAAAGAAGCACTGATCAAGACCCGGACTACTTATATAACACAAATGCCTGGGGAAGCTGGGGGTGTATCTGGGTTGTTTTTTATTGTCTGCTTGCAAGAACGAAGGG